>NC_139763.1:8617395-9817395 GCF_965231275.1 Zosterops lateralis
TTATAGCACGAGGTAAGTAGTTTAATGTCTCAGCCAATATCAAACACTTCATTTGCAAATCTTACTGTGCTGGGCTCCCTGGTGATTTGTGTAATAAAATGGGATGGTTAAAGGGCATGTCCTTGCATTGACTATTCCTTCTAAATTTGAAGGGCCCAGCTGTTATGTAAATATTTACTATAATTAACTGCTGGAGTTCACTAGTTCCTAGTTTGCAAGAGTTGTCTGAAGTTACTGTTATCCATAGGCAGGGAGATGCTATCTGTAAATAGTCTGTTTTACCTTACCATGGCAGAGTGTGGGAGAAGGGGAGATTTGAATTGTCCTGCTAGTCACACTTGACCAGAGTCATAACCACCCTCTTTTAGTATCCACTTGCTGTCAGTACCTCACTGTAGGCAGTCTAATTGGTTTGTGGATTATCCCTAAGAAGTAGGAACTGCCTTCGTGCATAACAGCCTGAGATGGACTCTGTCCCTGTGCTGTGAAGACACAATTGTCTGCTTCCAGACAAAAAGGGACCTAGACCCCTTGTGTCCCCAGAGTGCTCAGTCTGTACTACTAATCCCTGCAAACCCAAGATGGTTTTGTAGGCAGGGCTATTGGGGTGTCTCTGCATTGTATTCCTAAACCCACAAATTGGGGCTGGAGGACAGAGGCATTGCATGAAGCCAGCTCAAACCCAGGTAGGTTAAATAGCTTCATCTCAATAGGGGCACAGCTGGACCCAGGTTGTTTCCTGGAGAGTCCCCTGGAGACTTCTGCATTGTGCTCCACAGAGCTCTGTAGCCCTTCACCTCACTGAGGAGCTGTGCCATATCAAGCCACAATGCCAGCTAAGGCCAGTGCTGGGCTGATGTGGCAGCCTGGAGCCCAGAGTGCAGCTCACAGACACCTGGGAGCCTGTGCTAACCCAGGTCTGGCAGAAGTAGCCCCAAGCCAGAGCTAATGAGCTCTGCTGGATCTGACCAATTCTTTGAGGACCGTCTCAGCTGTCTTCATGTCATGCAGACTAACATATTTGGAGAATTCTCATTACTTATGTTTCTTCATTGCCTGGGGTGCTCCAGCCCCTCTGACTACACTGCTCTGCAAAAAAAAGAAAGAAATCAATCTTGAGCTTACAGGTGGAAAGAGGAGAGGCAGGGAAGGCCAAAGGGTAGCAGATGTTGCATGTGGTGCCACGCTTTTCTCTGCGCCGCATGCCAAAACATTCTGGCTGTGCTTTTTATTCCCCCATTCTCCCTTAAAATCTTGTTTGACGCATTTGGCTGCTACGCTGCGCTGGTATATATGTGTGGGCTTCTGGAGCTGTCTCGGAATCTATGCCCGGGAGGAGGAAGGAGTCTTTAAAAATTAATACTGCGAGGCAGCTTTAGTGGCAGCATTGGCAGTGCAGGCGGGATCGCTGGCAGGGAGAGCCCGGGATCTGCAGCAGGGAGCAGGACCCGTGGCTCTGTGCCAGCAGAGGTGACACTCTCGCACCCGCTGAGAGGAAAACTGCCTGCAAGCAGTGTTGGTGTTTGACCCTTCTGTGAAGCTGTGACGGTGAAGGCTCTGAAAATAA
The DNA here is from genome assembly GCF_965231275.1 of Zosterops lateralis. Lineage (NCBI taxonomy): Eukaryota > Metazoa > Chordata > Aves > Passeriformes > Zosteropidae > Zosterops > Zosterops lateralis. The sequence goes on from NC_139763.1 coordinate 8,618,963, forward strand.
CCACTAAAATGTCCCTTGCCTGCCCCCCCATGATAGAGGCCCTCTCTCTGTCTCATCTGCTGTGAGATCAAACACTCAGCAGCATTTCCTGGCATGCTTTGCCTGCTGCTCCTCAGTGTGTGCCACAGTGCCTGGGAACACAGGCTGGGGTGGACTACACAGTCTTTTTCCTAATGCAGCATCATCTGGCTTTAGTAGTCTGAAGGATTTAAATCTTGACCCTCTCTCTGTCTCATGTTCAAGCCTTCTCTCTGTGTCTGGACACCAAGGCTAGAGCAGCGATTTGGCTCTGCAGCTGCAGCAGTGGGTGATGTCTGTGCTGTGCTAATGCTTTGACCAGCCCTGTTTATTTTTTTCCAGCTGCAGGTGCCCTTTGGCTTTGTGGATGGGGTCAATGTTGTGAACAGGGCTAGCTGGGAAGGCAGGAGGAACGTGACCACTGTTTTTTCCATTTCCTATTTTTTTTTTTTAATCTCGGGCTTTATTAAAGCTTCTAGCATTTCATCTCAAATACATCTAGAACACCTTTAGCAGTCCTGGCATGCAGCTAAAGCACAGGGACACTGAATTGTCTGTCTAAAGGATTTTGGCTGCTGTGACCCCTGCATGTCTGATGACTAGGCTGCGGAGGGAGACGCGGTTTTATGACATTAAATATTAACAGCTGTATATTAATAATGAAGGCCGACAGCTCCTTTCCCAGCTCCTGAGGTTGTTTCTCCCACAGCTGCAAGTCCAGCAGGATTTGTGTTTTTTTCACTGCTTGAGCATTATGGTCAGGGCCTCCCTGATCTCAAAGGGTCAGGGGAGGTAGGGAAAATAACACAGAGGTGTCAGTGCTGTGGACAGCAGTGGTCATTGCCTGACTGGGCCCAGCACTGCACAGGCTCTGGCTGCCTCTGGTTAGCCTTGTCACGCCATGCTGATTGGAAAGCAATTTACCGTCAAAGGCAGAGAAAATGTAGGAGGTTAATAATAAAACAGGGGAGGGGCAATGTGGCACTGGGAGACCTTCCTGCATTGCTCGAAGCCAGAGGAGAATAAGCTATTCCAACAAGTTTGTGCTTTATTGCTGTCTGGCCTGCGCAAATAATGCAGTCAAAATTTTCATACTGAGCCCTTCAAAATTACATTTTTCTCTCTTCCTTCCTCCTTTCCATTTCTTGTCGTCAGCTGTAGCTTCTCCCCAGCCTAGAACAACTGAAATGCTGCTTCAGTCTGCAGCTATGTCAGTCTCCTTCCTAAGATAATTTACAGGAGATGATAATGCACAAAGCAGACAATTCCTTCCCACCAGCAGCATCACCACAGCTGAGGAAAGCCATGTCTATAGCTCAGATCAGGTGGCTGGAGGATAGAAGAACACAAGTCCTCTCCTGAACTCGTGACCCTCAGGCCCTGCCTGCAATGTGCTAAACGTTGCTGAAAAGTCACCTCAGAGGAATCTGAACAGGCTTTATTTGAATAAAGAAATATGGCACAGAGCACACAATGGTTGCTAATAAATCACAGGTTGGTTTTATTTCTCTACTGCAACTCTGCCTTATTTTTTTCCGTATTGGACTTTTCTCCAAATTACATTTTCCCAGTTGTGCACTTTTTGTTCTTTTTACTATGTGACAAATGGAGGTGCTGTTTATTATTTATTCTTTGGCTTTAATGTTGTGCAAGCCAGATCAATTCAGTTTTTGATAAATAAGTCTGCTTTTTGCAGAAATTACCTAGTTGGATCAGTACTCTTTTGTTCTTTCTCTGCAAAGGCTGACCTCTAACCCTGTCTACTCTATGGTGAAAGTCCATTTATCCAGACCATTTTAAACTCTGTCTTGGTCAAATCTAGACCACGTCCTCTACTCTGACCCCTGTATCAAATACCAGCCTAGTACCCTTTTATGGAAATAATTCCTAATGTTCCCTGTGCCCATAGTTAAACAGAGGGAGCTGATTCTTTGGATTGACAGGGCGTTACTTGGTATAAAACTCAGTTTCATTCTATATAAAAGTAACTTACAAAATATTGCCAAAAATTCATGCAGGGAGAGCAGGGTAGAAGGTTTGGGCTGCATGAGGTACACCTTGGCCATGGTGTGAGGTGCTGGGAATGAAGACAGACCTCAGAAAAAGGTAAGGATGCTTTCAGCTTCTTAACTCTTCTGTGTGCTAAGATCTGCCTTCAGTTTGATATTTTCTCACGTCTGTGTTTGCTGTGTTTTTTGACTCAACATTAGACATGGATTTTGGGTCAGTCAGAAAGCAAAAGGCATTTTGGTAGTTTATCTGTTGCCTGTATTTGAATTACTGTGCTTATAGTGCTGAGTCCAACCAGCATAAAATTAGAAGTCCAGTTGCTCCCTGGTTCATGATATAAAAAATCTTGGTGAAGAAGAGGGTGCCCCTCTATTTTTTGAAACCTTAAGGCTCACAAAATCAGGAATCTCTATGAGAGAGACAAGAAGACAAAGAAATGTATCTGGAAAAGAGCTAAAGGTGTCATTCTTGTATGCCCAAATTTTGGAACACAGGCTTTAAAGAGTATTGAGCATCACAAGGTCCTCAGTAAAATGAGGAGAATTTGCAACACAGGGGTGAAAATTTACTCTTTTACCGATTTACTCTTATCTGCAGGTAAAACCAAGATTTTTTCAGTCATAGTGATGTTTTGGTGATGATCATGTTTAAACACAGTTACATGCTGTAGTAAGACTCATCCTATGCACGTCTTTTTTCTGTATTTTCTATCCATGTAGCTGTACTCTACTTGGAAGAGGCTGCAATGAAATAAGCACTGGCCCCACCACCTCTCTCTCAAAAGAAGGCCTTGGCTGTGGTCTGACAGGGATGAGTGTACTGGGGAGGAAGAGCTTTTGGAGTTCTGACTGCAGATTGTGCCTCTCCACTTAGCTCGAGGGATTCTCTCCCCACCCACCTCTTTCCTTAAACAGCAAGAGGCTGTGTTCCTTGCTGGCAGGAGCAGTCTAGAGCCTGTTCCCTGGAGGCAGAAGTGGCAGAAGAAGCAGGATGAGGAGCGTGGGTGAGGATGATACCCAGCCCTGGTGAGACTTTTGTTGGAGAACTCAGCCACAGTAGTAGAAACCCTGTGAGAGAAGGGATGATGGGTCCTAGGGGGCTCATGGCAGTCCCTGGGGGAGGACAGGAGGAAGGGGACAAATAGTCTGATCCTTCTCTACCTAGGACAGCAGTGATTTTATGGGAAAGCCCTGAGATTGTGCTGCTCTTGATCAAGAATATTGTCAGGGAAGATGGGTGCTAGAGCAAAAGCAGTTTTAAAATTAAATGGAGGCAGAATGTTTCTGTAAGGGAAATACCCTGGGTCAAACCTGTGTGAAGCCGAAGGGGAAACCCAAGGGCCTGTAAACCAGAGGATGACAGAAATTTCTTGCAATCTGGTATCCCTGAAATCTGCCTCTGGTTCAAGAGGAGCAATGGCAGCTCCAGGAACTGTGCTAGAGAGTGTTGCCCTATGATCAGAGGCAGGATTGGTCTGCAGGGAAGGAGTGATCTCCTTCCTGACAGCCCAAAACATTTCACTTGCCTGTGTGCAGATGTTTTGATGCCCAGGGGCTAAAAGAGTGCAGGCACCATGTTACAAAGGCAAAGGGATATAGGGATCATGCATCAGGAGATGGCTGTTCTGGGTTTCTGTTCCAGTGGCTGGAGGTTAGGGATGAGAGGCAAGGGGAAGCTAGACGTGTTTAATTGCCTGTAACTAATCAGGCATGTACACTCATCCTTCCCCTCCTTGTTCCTCTGAAAAAAGTGCCCCCTCAGACTCTCTCCTGATTCCTGTGAAGCCAGTGATGAGGCAGCTTATACTGACATGGACAGTGAAGTGCAGAGCATCCCTGGCCTTGTGCTCAGTCCCTGCACTCAGGCTGGATCATTAGGACTGGCACCATCAGGATGGTCATCCTTTCTGTGCCGTCTCAGCAAAATGAATAGCAGCTTTGACAAACCCCAGGAATTGTTAGGAGAAGGACCTAGGTCTATTTATCATAGAATCATGTAGTACTGCTGTGGCATTGTGCTTTACTGAGACCCTGAGGTGGGAAAAGGATGTTGGATGAAGGGATGTTTGTTCATAGCAGGAGCTTAAAATGATGTGCAGTGAGTTCCTTCACACATGATATTGGTTTTGAACATCTTGGCACCTGGATTTTCAGTGGAAATAATTAACTTTGACAAACTAGAAATTTTCAATCAAGCTGGACGGAGGTAATTTTGGATAAAATGGGAGCTGTTCTTCACAGGGAAAATGTTGACAGCACAATTCCCAGTCCTTGTAGTGACAGTGAGCAAAAGGCAATTAAGAAAAGTTCTGGGGAAGAGCTTGTGGCTCCCTTAAGAAAAGTTCTGGGGGAAAGCTCGTGGGTCCCATTCACTTATTTAGCCACTCCTCTAAAAAAAAAAAAAAAATCAGTTTTCCAGTAGAAGGGATGCACCTCCTCAGCATGCACAGCTTCCTCAGGAATCTGCCACCACTGCTGCTGCCTGGCAGTTCCTAGCAGGAGAGGGAAAATGCTTGGAGTGAGGCAGTGGGCAAATCTCTGTGCATCCTCTCCAGCTTTAAGCTGACTGCTCTTCTGAGTCACTGTGCTGGGGAGGCTGAACCCCTGGGCTCAGAGCAGTGATCACGATCCCCGATTTAGGGTGAGACTCTGGCTTAGAGAGAGACACGAAAAGCAAACACACAGCGCTGCCCTAGGGAGGCCGGGTGGTTGGCAGCATTAGCAGTGAGGTGGCTATATTAGCATTTTAATCAAATAACTAGATATCCTAGAATTATATGTTTGAATCTCTGTAGGCTAAACATAGCTTCAGAGGCAAATAATTTCCATGTAATTTTAGGGTGGAGAATGTCCTTTGGGTAACAGCTGCCTGCTCTGCATGGGCATTAAAAATCCTGTGGCACTTTATTGAAAGCAGAGGTTTGTCTCAGAGGCCTCGCTTCAAACATCCCTCAGCATGCTGGCTGTCTGCCCGGCTGCAGTCCTGACACCCAGGAGGGCGTGCAGCTCAGGGGGAGATACTGCAGCTCCTGTGCCCTGCCTTGTTTGTAGGGTGCCATGGGAGCCTGGACACAAACACGGAACAGCTCGCCCAGGTCACAGCAGGAATGACCTTCCTGGCATCGCTCTGAGCATATTTGCTTATGTGGTACAGTGGGTGCCCAAGCCTTGGGAAGAGTGAGATCTTTGAGGACAGGAAAACAGATTGCCCAGTCACAGGCTGGCCCAAATCCTGCCCTGTCAGCAATATCTAGTGGCTGGTTCTACTGACCTGGGGCAGTCCATTGCTCCCTGCAGTGGACACACATCCACAGCCCCAGGTTCAGTGGGAAAGATTTTCAGGAGGGCTGTGCTACAACTGACCACACTGATTTATCCTTTTTATTTTCCCTGTTTTTTTTTTTCATAACGTCAGAGATTAAAAAAAGTTCTAATGATAAACCATCTGGAATAGGTTTCTTTTCAAAAGAAAAGAATGAAATAGATGTGAGTTGGCAGGAGCTTTCAGAGAGATTTCCCCCACCCCCCTCTGTTTATATATTATGCAGAGAACTCTACAGGAAAATGGGATAGATGAAGTTGAGCATTTCATGACAAGTTGTCACATTCTGTGCATAAATTTCTCTAAAGTGTTAGGCACCAGTGGTGGGAGGAGATATTAGGTCACTCAGTGCTAATCCTGGAAACTTTAGAGGACTTTGCATGTCCTTTGAGAGTGTCCCTTTTATGGAACAAATATCACCTGTCCAGAATTATTCCTTCATGGCGCATATAATCCATCCATTTATTCAATAGAAGTACCCATAAAAACCCAGAAATGACCCAACAACACTCCCAATACTAATAATCAGTCCTAGCCTGCTGTTCATTTTCTATATCTTCTTGCTTTCTATTGCATAAAGTAACGAAGAACTAAAAGCAATACTCTGTCTGTTTTCTTCTGAAAAGCACATTACAAATACTAACCCTAATTCCTCTTCTGCTTGTGTTCAGAAGGTTAAACATATTTTTTTTGGAGGATTTAAGTACCCATGGAGCATTTGAGGGGTTTTGAGTGACAGATGTTAAGAACTTCTGAACATCTGAGTCCTATTAACTACTCCCCAGGTTCATATGAGGGACATAGCAGAACCAGAATCAGAATTTGGATTGTCCTAGCTCCAAACCCTGGTCCAATCACTCTTCTCTCTTTCAGATGCTGTTCTCAGATAATGGTGGAAGGGCATCACATTTCTGATGACTCAGCATCTGCAGGGGAGGCTTGCTTTAGGTCACAGCTCTTCTGCAGTTATAAGCTCCTGTATTACCCCAGCATTACTCCTGCATGGCATCATCATCTTTGATCCCTGGGAGGAGGGTAATACTGGATCAAGTACTGCTATAGGGGGCTAGTGGGAAAAAAATTGATTTTTTTTTCCTCTTAGCAGTGTTAGGACACAATTTCAGCCTCTAATTTCTCATACCCCCTTCCCTCACCCCTGTATTTCATGAAAACCTTTCATGAAAGCAATAGTCTTTCTGAAGGTGTGTTTGGAGTGTTATTGCTTCAGCCCGCAGGGAGAGCACATCCCTCACATAAATTGTGCTTGATGGTGAATCTGGACAGTGTTTATGCTGTAGCACAGGCACTCTCTGGGTGCAGGTGTGAATTGCTAAGGTCTCCAAACCTGCACTTTGTCCAGACATTTTTAGTGGTACCCTCAGAAAACAGTAAGTACGGATAAAACCTGGAGTGCTGCTCTGTAGAGCCCAGGACATAAACCCCTGTCAGGCAGAACTGCCCTGATCAAACCTCACTGTTGTGAGTGCCCCTCCACAGCCTGTCAGCTGTGGAAAACTCCCTGGAGTAGGGCACTGCCAGGAACATGGTGCACTCAGCCTTTCCTTGGTGAGAACAAGTGCTCCAGTCACCCCAGAACTGGAGCCAAATCACCTGAGTAAACTGGTTGGCTCCCATTCCAGCCTCAACCATATTATTAAACCCAGGCCCCATTCCCTGCCCTGCTGTATTTTCTAGGTGAGGTTGAGAGGAGAAACTTTGTTTTCATTCCCTTGAGAGTAATTAGGGATTGGTGTGGGGGAAGGGCTCATCCAGACAGTAACAGGGGTTATTGTGTTTCATAACCGCATCTGACCAAGGATGTATTGTGCAGAATTCAGAGTCAACAGGAGTCTCTGGTATCAGGGTCAAGTCAGTACATCCTCTGTAACCAAAGCAATGCACCTCAGAACGATACCTGTGGGGGAGAGAGGACAGAGTGGCCCCTCAGATTTCATCTCTGAGAAGCCTGGTGAGGTATTGCTCACCAGCACACACAGCAGTCCTTTCCAAATCTGAGCTCTTGCTGCTACATTTTCTCTTTGCATACGTCTCATCAAGAATGCAAGCGGTTAAGATTTCCTCCTCCTTTTTAAAGATCATGTTTAATTTTTCTTTTTTGCTCTAATGATTCAGATGAAATATTTAAGCTCACTGCTGCAAATCCCCCTGGGGCACCTGCCAGAAGGTTGTGAAATCTGGGTGAGGGATGGCGGAGGGGTGTATGCTGTTAATTACTGGAGGTTGGCAACCCCCTAACACTTCAGCTCATGCTCTTGTCGACGGCTCTGAGGTCTGGCTTTTCAGGAGCCAATTCATGCAGGCATTTGGAAATAACTGGACTCTGGCAGCAACTCCCACTCTGACAGAAGAGACCATGACAGCCAGCAACCAGTTTAATAGGTTGCTGCAGCCAGCGAAGTCCTCCGGTGAGGAGCAGTGAAGTGAAGAAAAACAAAGCTCATTCCAACCGCTGCCACAGCAGACAACAATTGAGAGCAAAGAATCATTTTATTGCATATGGAGGGGGGGAATAAGGAAAAGAAAAGAGAATGAGATGGCATTTATTATTATTTTTTTTTTTTACAGATTAGGCTTTAATGGTTTCTTTCCTTTCCCCCCCTCCCATTAAATGCGATAAAAATACACAGAAAGAGAATTACACGAATTTTTATTCTTCTTGTAAGGAAAGACGGCGCAGCCGAAGCTTCTTCCTCACATTAAGTTTTCAGAAGGGAAGTCGGTTCCCCCTTCTCTGGCTCCTCACAGCAGCATTTTTCTGGCTCCAGCAACCTAATAGGTTGATTGCCGAGCCTCTTCTGTTTCAATTACTTTTGATTGATTCTCAGGTCTATGTCAGCCACTCGGTGCAGCCACCATCCCAGGAACAAATCTGCAGCAGTGAAGATGAAAATAGCTTCCGTGACCACTTAAAAGGGGAGTTCAAGCATCTTTTCTAAGCTTGAGGTTACTGTAGCCTTCCCTCAAAATCATCTCTCTGGCCATCTCTCTGCTCGTGATGAGGTTCCTGTTCCTGATGGCTCGCTGAGCTGTGCTTAGCCTCAGCTAGGAAGGAGGGTGAAAGGAGCTTTAATATCATTAGGCTGCTCAATTTGCAGTTGCTGGAGGGCACTGATGTCACCCCCCAGGAGAAGGACTCTGGCAGAAGTCCCTCTAGGTTCAGGGAGTGGAGGAGACAGGGAGATGTGGGACACAGAGCCTCTGAGTCCTGGGGGCTTGTTTTCATGTTTGGGTATTTATTGTAGGAGCAATGAGAGAGGGAGAGGAGAGAAAGAGAGCTGGACAAGGAGTGGAGGTGATGGTGACTGGTTCCCCACAGAAATAACCAGCCTTTGCACTTGTTTTGTACACATATGACTTTTTTCTCAGCAGTAGCAGCCCCAAGCCTTCAGACTGGCAAAAGAGTATTTGGGATAGATCGGAGATAGTCTGGATTCCTGCATAAGTCAGAACAGACAGAGGACGATAGCAGTCTGGAGAATTGGGGTTATTTGTGTCAACAGTGGGATTATATTTCTGTATTTTTAATTTCCTACCGTTGCTATTCAATTCAACTCAGCATGGGAACATAGCATAATTCAGGCTGGGCATGACCTTGAGAGGCTCAGAGCAGGGTCACCCCCAGACAAGACCAGACCAGACCAGACCAGGGCTGTGTCTGGTTGGGGCTTGAAACCTCCCAGGATGGAGCCTGCAGAGCCTCCTGTGCTGCCTGCTCCACAGCTAGACTGTCCTCATGGCAATTTTTTCTCCCCTTGCATCAAATCTGATCTCTCTTGTTTCAGTTTATGCCTGGTGTGTCTAGTTTTCCTGCCACACAGACCAGTGAAGTTCCCAGCTCCCTTTCTGTAGGTATTGGAGGGTCCTCACATTTGCCTTTAGTTGTCAGGGAAATCCCTGGACCTCCACAGTCTTTGGAATGTGTTAGAGGGTGATGGTGTAAGGACATGGGCCAGCTCCTGTGGCACTCTTGGATGCAACTGTTGAGTCTCATGGACTTGAAGATGTGACTCAGGCAATCCCTGATCCAATAAACCTCTCAAAACTCCTGTTCTCAGAAAAGGCTTGGTGAGTAGACAGGCCTTACGAGTTGGTCCAGCAGCTCAATAAAATCTATGTCTGCCCTGTTAGATTGAAAAGGGAAACAAATGGCAGAATTCGGGGCCCTCCCCTGAGGAGGCCTCGCTCCTGCATGAGCAGCTCTGCCTGTGCCACCATCTCTCTGTGCCACCATCTCCCAGTGACACCAGCTCCCTGTGCCACAATCTCCCCGTGACACCAGCTTCCTTTGCCACCATCTCCCTGTGACACCATCTCCCTGTGCCACCAGCTGCCTGTGCCACCATCTCCCCGTGACACTGACGCCAGCTCCCCATGCAACCAGCTCCCTGTGCCACCAGGACTGCAGCCTGAGGCGGCCACATTGCTGGCAGCTGCCTGCAGCAGGACCATGAGCTTGAGAGAGCTCCCCTCCTTCCTCCTGGGCTTCCAGGTCACAGAGAGGGATTTCATCCACACCACAGGATTGCTGTGAGGAGCAGAAGCCCCCAGAGCCAAAGGGCTGCAGCAGAGGGGAGCAGATGGAGGCTCAGCCACCTGCCCCATACCATCCCTGCCACACCCCCCAGCTTGCTCAGGGGTCTGGAAGCGGCTGCCTGGGGTGGGAGCACCTTTCCAGGGCTGTGTTTGTCCTCTCAAGGAACTACAGTGGAGAAAGGGCTGGATCCTGCCCTGCCAACACCAGTTTGTTCCGCTGTCTTTGGTGGGGGCCTCTGCACCTCTGCACACGGGTGCAGGATGATTCATGAGCATGCAGGTGTGTTGTATCTGCACTCAGGCCGTGCTAATCCTGTTTAGTCATTTTTCAGAGGATTTCATTTAGATACTGGGCTGGGGCTTTGCATGCCCTTGACAATACTGAGCAACACCATTGCTCATATTTAAACTCTCTGACATAGCTAGTGATGGTGAAATTAAAAGAGACAATGACATAAAGCTCTCACCCAGCAGCGGTTTTCCTCCTGCCAATCACTGCTCTTGCATTTCCCCTCCCTAGCTGAAAGCCAAGGATAAGGGGCAGATTTTGCAGCTTACCTGGAAGACCAGCAGGTCTGAGCTCTTCTGGACTGACCTGGCTGCCCAGCCTGTTCAAGCTAAACCTGCAGAGCACACAGGAGGGTCGGGCACCACCTGCAGTGAAAACCCACAGCAAACCCCTCACAGAATGTAACACAGGTGATTTGTGCCAGCAAAGACTTTTGTACCTGCTGCTGCTGCTGTGAGCAGCTCACTTGTGCTCACCCAGCCTTTGGCAGAGCCAGAAATAGCCTGGGCTGCTTGGGCACAGCACCCATCTCTTGCCTCCAGTCCAGCTCTGACTGTACACATCAGTTTGCTGTCATGGCCCCCCTTGCTGGCTGGCAGAAGGAGAGGATTGCTCCCTGAAATGACAGCTGAAGATACAGATGTTCCGTGGTTTATTCCATGGCTTTTGATACCTAGCAAGTAAATCACAGCTGATTTGCCACACTTCTTTTTTTTTTTCTTTTTTTTTTTTCTTCCTACTGTTATCAGAGCTAAAAATATGGCTTTGATTAACACTGCAGCAATGGGAAGAGAAGGCCTGTCCCCGAATTCTGGTTTAAAAATAAAAACAACTAGAGAGAAATATTTTATGCCCCTTGTGAGTGGATGGAGGCTTTAATTTCATCTCTGGTTTCTACCATCATACCACTCAACAGCAAATGGTGTAGTCATGAGCATCTAGATTAGGAAGGGCATGAATAGTGTCTACTTTTCACTGGCTTTAGTGAGCAGCAGGTACCTAGAAACCTTTATTATCTAGTCTAGGATTTCTGTGACTTTACCCTCAGAAGCTACTTCTTTCTATTAGATACGTCATTTCCTTTACTGTTTTTAAAGACTGTAGAAAGAGGGCTTTGTGAAACTTAGCAATTAATAGTAACTGGCCATAATGTCTAAGTGATTATTAGCTACCCACAGAATAAATGAAAGATTAAAAGGTAGTAATCTTCTTTCCTCTTTGTTGCTCGCTATTAATGGCTTCCTTAGTCTACATACTAAATGGTTATCAAGGCAGTGCTCCATTGCAGAAAATCTGTACCATTAAAATTCAAATTTATCAAGAGAAAGGAATAGAAAGAGAAAGAAAAAATGATAAGGAGTTTTGGTTTACAGGGACTTTGCCCCAGTCTAAATCCAAACATTGCTTTTCACATACTGGTTGTCATTAGTGTCACTTGAAATTGGGAGCAGACAAAGCCTTTGCAGGTGCCAGGGGCAGTGCTTGGCAGTCCATGGACGTGTAAGGTAGCCCCATGGCTATTGAATTTCCAGAGGGGGTTACTTCTACTTTAAAATATACACAGAATCAACAAATTAAGAAGTTAAACCCCAGGACACTAGTAACAAAAGAAAGTACTTGGCATCCACAAGAAATAGGAAATATTGAATGCAAGGAGCCATGGCTAGGCTAGTCATTGCCATGTAATGAGAAGAAAAAAAATCAAGTCTTTCCAGCTCCATGCCTCATAAAATCCAACTGAAATCAATCCACAGTTTTGCCAGTCATGAGTTATTCAGCAAACCCAAGGTCAGACCAGTGGAGTCTCCATCACACATCATCAGCTGTTTTCTTTATCCCTGTACTGCAGACAGGAAATCAAGAGACAGAGCTTGATCACTGCAATATAGGCAAACATTTTGGGCCAGACTGCAAGGTGATTAAATGTGCATTAAAGCCCACCCCCATTTAGCCAAGCCCTTATGAACATGACACTGGAGCTAGAGAGACACAAAGAGACACCTAAATTCCTTCCTGGATCACTGCTAACTACAATATAAATACTTAAGAATAAATTTAAAGATTCTCTGGGTTGAACACAGCTCTTACTACACAAATGGGGCTGGAAGAATTGGGAGTTGCAAGTTGCCATTGCAAGTTGAGGTGCATGGCAGGTGCTGGTGAGCAGTCATCATGTAAATGGGGCTTTCTGGGGCAGTAGGAGAGCAAAAGTGAGCCAAGAGAGGCAGCTGGGGTCTGCAGAATTACAAGTGCATTTTATGTGTATTTAAGGTTGAATGTTTACATGGGGGTGATCCTGGGAAATGAAAAAATAGAAGCCAAAACAATGGCCTCTCTTCTCCCATGATGTATTCTGTTCCTCCCTGATACAGACTCCTAATTTTAATAGAGGTGAAGGAGGACAGGGATCTTATGCAGGGATTTGAGCTCGTGAGGTGGCAGTACAGTGAGTAAATCAAGAGCAGATATATCAGGGGTATATCACCTCTTGCACACATGCACATTCGTCCAGTTAATATTCTTGGTACAAATGGAAATGGTTTCTTGAACTGTTAGACGGGGAGGAGGACCAGGGCCCTGCCCTGAAGAGTTTGCAGATGAAATGTGAAGAGTACGGTGCTGCAGGCAGACAGGAAACACAACATGAGCTGAGGCACAGTTGTTATTCCTGGCACACTCTGAAGCCTCCTTCCCAGTCTTGTTGCCTGCCTTTGATGTGAATCATTCCTCCTTTATTGAAAAGCTCCCTTCCTGAGGTCCTCCAGAGTCTTTCGTTCTCCTGGTTTTCATCCTTCCTCTCTAGGTGTCCTTGCATTGTCTTCTTTACATGTTTTTCTCCTCCCCACTCTCAGACTTCCCAAGGACATTGCCTTAGTCTCTCTCCTCACTCCTCGCTTTGTCCCCAGGATAGCTCTATCCTGCCGCCCACTCCAGTGATTGTTTTTGTGCTGACAACTCACAGATCTATTTCCTCAGCATTACTCAGTCCATTCTACAACAGCTCCTGCAGCACCTTCTCCTTTATGTCTCTCTCCTCCTTCCCCCAAGAACTGTCTCTTTCCAGTCTGGCCCTCAGTCTTCTCCTCTCTTGTGTGTCACCGTGGGAGTGGTAACAGCCCTACTACATGTCCCAGAAGGTGACTGGCTCACAAGAATGTGTCTTCTCTGTCCCCTTCATCCCACTCAGAGACATGGACAGCATTAGGAGCAGCCACCATGCTCAAGGTCTCCAGGCTTCGTGGTCCTACACGCCCTGGGGAAATCCACCCCCTTGGAGAGCCTGCCTTTGTTCCTGCTAGTTTGTCCTGGCTACTTTGTCCACCCAGCAGAACACTCACAAACCCTGCTTTTCAGCTAAATTTCATGCCCTTCTGAAAGAAAGGCCTCTATTTAATCATTCCAGCAATGTCTAACCCCCCTAATTCCTTCAACATAGTGACAAACGGTTCTGATTATTTGTAGAAAAGCCTGAAAAGCGTTGAGCATATTTTATTACCCACAATAGGTGCCAGACTGGCAGTCATGGAGACTTGTCCTCTATTTATCTCTAGAGCTGGACAGCACAAGCAGTACACATTCCTTCAGAATGTCTCTCTGCTCACATTTTGAAAGGAACATGGTGGTCTGTCCCCACGAGAGGATGGTACTTTCTGTTCAACCCACTGAGTGTTTTTTCAGTGTCTGGAAGAGCAGCAGTCAGGTTGCTCATGGGAGCAGCTGGGGAAGCCCTGGAGGGACTCACCACAAAAACAACTGCCCTCTCAGAGGCTGTGCCTGATTCAGTGGGTGTGAAGATGTGTCTGCTCCCGTCTTTTCAGGCAAGCCAGGTCTCATCCAAAGTCAATTATGATCTTTGGAAGTGCTGCTTGAGGGGCTGTGAATTGTCGTCTGGGGATGTATGGAGGGAGCAGACCCCATGCTTCCTCATTAAAGCAATAAATGCAGTAGATTTGCTGGAAAAAACCCTGGAGCTTCTCTTTTGCCACCAAAAGAAGGATTAGAAGATTAATTCTGAGAACACTTCACTGCAAATCTTAGCTGTTACTGTTGTAAACCTGCAGCAAGGCAAGATCCCACAGATTTTATCTGCAGGAGAAGCAGCAAAGGTTATGGGCAGCCTCACCAGCTCCTGGTGGCAGTGCTTCCTCAGAGGCCAAGTGCTGCAGCAGGGCCTGGAGCTTTTTCCATGGGCACTGTCCTGCCCATGCAGGAGTTCAGTGTTTGTCTCTGTTCTGCAGCAAGTGGCAGGGAAATTATTCAGCAGAGAGGTAAATAGTTTACAGGATCTCTACTCTCCATGTTCCCCCTTCTCCTGCCCCACTTTACAGCACCACACACGAAACACAGATGGGCAGTGACATTTTTAAATTATGCACTGATTTGTTAGGGTGATGCAAAAAGAATATTAAGCACTCATTGCTACTATTCAGGCCGGGCCTTACATTTTCTTTATGTGCACTGATGTTAAAAATCAAAGCAAAATTTTCAAGCACAGCCACTCTGGATAGAGTTGTTTTTTCTTCCTAAAATGAAGCATAGCTTGGTTAGAGGACTTTTTACTTTGTCAATAATTAAACAGCTCTGCCCTCGTTGAGGCAGCCCTGAACGTAGGTACCAGGATCAGCCAGCCTTGACCATAAGAGGCTAAAACTTTCTACCCCATCTACAGTATGGATTTTTTTTCCAAAAAAGAAAAAGTCCTTTTAGTATTAACCCTGACAGCTTCACTGGCAAGAGCACACCTTCACAGCAGATGGGGTACCAAGGAGACAGGTGCATTGAAAGAGATGTCTGGGTTGTGCCTGCTCTGAGCTGAGTTTCATGTGGAGGTTCTTCCCAGAAACAAACCAGGCACAGCTGGTTTCTGCTCAGCCTTTCAGTGTTGAGGTGGAGTTCAGCTGCTGCTGGTGTTGCACTGGAAAACACCTTCAGTGCAAACAAAGGGGAGGGATTTCTGTCAGCGAGTCAGATTTATATTTCCCTCAGAGTGCATTTTTTAAGCACAGAAATGAAAGATCAAACAGTAACACACTTTTTGCAAGTTCATCATATCCTTGAGGATGGCACTGTGAACTCAGCTGAAGGTGGGCATGTGAGAGTGTTGGTACAGAAACAGGAGAATATTTGATCTCTGGTTAAGGCACTTGCTTTAAGGAATAAGGATTTAAAAGGGGAAGGTCTTTATTTTTGGTCCAGAGCAGTCAGGACAGTTTCAGCAGAAGGAACCCTGGACTGTCCTCTGCAAAGGTCATGATTTATTTATTTCAGAAAGCTGATGGACTACAGGTCATCAGCATGCACAGGGCAGGGGATCAGGATGTTCCTGCCCCTGTGAAGGGTCAGTCCTGCAAGGCTGAGGGGCAGAGGAAGGGGGAGCTTTGTGTTTACCTTCAGGCAAAGCTTTCCTTCTCCTGTACCACCATTCTTGTTCATCTGTTCTTTTAGCCATCATCATCTGGCAACATGAAGCACTCTTGTTGTGGGAAGGACTCTCACTGTGTGTCCCAGTCAGGGGGAAGGAGCAATGAGTGAAGGAGAGCTGAGACAGAGATGTGTGCTCTCTCCCTTGCCCACGGATAGCAAAGAAGGTGAAGGGTTAATATACCAGAGGGAAACTACTGTGTAAGGGCAGGTCTCTGAAGGGCAGCAGGTGTAGCAAGGTGTTGAGCTGGGGTTGCACCGGTGTCAGTGTTGGAGGGCTGGGATCAGGGAGAGAATCCTGCTCTCCCCTCAGACACTGAGCCTGTGGCAGATAGTTACAGTCAGAAGAAAGCTCTGGTGACCTGAAGGCTGCTTCCCCCCATGCAAATGCTTGGAAAATGTGAGGACAGAGGGTTTCCTGTGGCTCACTTTTCTTCTTCTCAAGGCATGTGGTTCTGCAGATGGCTTCATAAAATCCCCCAACAACCAGTCTCTTCTTCTGCTGCTCTTTAACATATTATGTCTCTTTGTCATACTGGTTTGTGGTTATCTGACCATGGTTCCATGTCTAATAATCCCTAAGCAAGACCCATGGGGCTGAGGAGGCTGATCCTACCTGTTGGGAGCAGATGGGCAGGCTGGAATGTCCAAGCACAGCTCCATGTCCTCCCTAGAATGCTGAGGAGTCAGGGCTGCTACCAGTGGAGACAGGTGAAAAATAGACCTTTTCCCTCCCTCCTTTCTTGCTTTTCTATTTCTCTTCTTTATTTATGCTAATGTGTTCTGCACTGGAGTCATAATTAAATACATATTCATATAGAAATGTACAAAGCTTCTGCCTGTACTGTGAAGCTCTCTGGAGCTTAACTGCTTGAGACTTGTCACAGGAAAATATTTCTCCCCATGAAAACAGGCTTCCTACAGCTGGGCTATATTATTGCCTTTTAATATTACTGGCTCTGCCTACCCTGGGAAGGATTTTCTGACAAACTCCTACTGGAGATACAGCTTTTGCCGGTATAACTTATACCAGTTTCCTAAAGAAACTGGGGCTTTCATTGCCAGAGGTATCTCACTGATGTTGTAATTTGTTCCCACACTCTTTGCTATGCTGGCAAAACTTGAAAGTGCGGTTCACTGTTTTTCTTTCTCGGTGCCTTTTCTCCTAAGTTAGCTTTTCTACCCCTGTGCTCACCCCAGCTGTTTCCCTGGGCACATCTGATCATCTATTGTCTTCAGAATAGCTCCAAGTAATGAGAGGGGTGGGAAGCTAACGCTCTTTAGAGGATTTAATCAGATGCTGGCTCCCTGTAATGGAGCTGTATCAAAATCTGGAGCCTGGTTACCCTTCAGAAGGGAATGCAGTGATGGAGGGGGCCAGCAGAAACGGGGTCTGGCAGTTGGGTTTAAGCAGGAATTTGGGACAGCATGGCACAAAGGAGCCAGGGACAGCCTGAGTGGAGGAAACATCAGCAGAAGGCAAAGGCTGTAGACAGTGAAGGCAGCTATCAGAGACAGAAGTATTATCAAGGCAGACCATGCTCACCATCATGTGTTAAGGCCATTTCTGTTTTCAGCATTTCAGTCTGATGCTGATATCAGTTTTGCTGGGATCTGGCAAGATGACTGGCATCATACATAAACAGGCTCCATCTCAGGCATTTCACATCCTTAGTCCAACACTGCACATTATGAGTTGGGAAATGGAGTCCTGAATGTGTCAGTGATGTGCCAACCCCCAGCCAGTAACACTGCTACAAACCCAGGATCCCAAACCCAGAGCTTAGTTTGTGCTCTGTTAAATAAAACATTCTGTTCTTTCTCTTTGTACTGATGAGACTGAGGAGGAAGGCCTGAAAGTTTGAAGTTCCTAAACTCGAATTGTTTAAAAAAAATCCTCAGTGCAGTAAATATTTTCATTGTACTGCCCGGAAAATGGAAGAAATGTTGGGATTATGAATCAAAATATCTGCTTGGTCTAGAGCTACTGGATATTACACCTGAACCCTTCCTTTACAGAAACCATCCTATCTAAGAGGGTCAAACCCCTCCTCTTGCACATGCATATCTCTCCTCACTTCCTGTGGTCTGACTCATCCCCATAGATGTGAGGCAAGCTTTGGCAGACTAAAATAGTTGTGTGATGAGGTGACATACCAACCCCCCAGCCCTGCCAGAGACTGGCAAGTGGCAATGTTGCAGAGGAGGGAAGGAGCAGCTTCCTCCATCCTGAAGGGAGACTTCCCATGCTGTGCAGCATGACAGGTCAGAAGCAGCAGCAGCTCTCTGCACTGATGCCCTGATCTCTGCAAACCCATGTACAATTCCTGGATGCTCAGTCTGCTGGAATGTCCTTGCTAGTTGGCAACTGGCTTGGCACAGTGCTGCCTCCAGGCTTCTGGCTCAGTAATGAAGGGATCAGAAGATGATGATGAAAGAAATAGATAATTTTTGGGGCCTCATGATCTTGTTAATGAGAAGAAAGTGATGTGCTTTTGGGTAACTCCTTGGTGTGACGTGGTGATTTCAGAAACTGCACAAGCACCTGTTCCCTGAGCAAGATAGTGATTGATCAAGCCTGAGCTTCACACTCATTTAAAGCATACATAGCTACTGCTACTGAAAGCAGTGGTTGCACACACAGAAAGATCAACCAGACTGAGTCAGAACAAAGCCAAGTGTCCTACTGGTCTTTGCTTTGCCAGTCACCAGCAAAGCAGCTGCACACAAAATGCTCACTACTTTCAGTAGGCTGTCCTACAGTACAAGTGCAAGAAGTTTTGGCTGTCTTGGATCTCTAACAATGGGAGAGATTAGCTTTGCACCTAGAAATTTGTCAAGCCACCAGAGTCAACATGAGCTGTGTTCTCAACAAGACTGTGGAGCTCATACAGTATGCTCTAAAGGTTTTATGAGGTTGTCCACAACATAGTAACATGCGGTTGGTCTGTGTCAGTGACAAAGATTCACTTGAGCTTTTCTTATTTAGGAAGACAAGATCACTGTGTATGTTTTGGGGCAATAAGCAGAGAGACAGAGCTTGAATGTTGTATCCTGTAATTGAGAGGTTCTCTTTAAAAACTCAAACAACCCCCCAAAGTCTCAGTGGCAATAAGCAGTTGCTCTAGGAAGCAAAAGCAAACTCTCCTGCTGGTCTGACTTCCCAGTGCTCTCTTGCTGGATGCGAAAGCACGTGAGGTCACAATGTGACCTGAATGAAGGAATTAGCCTGCATTAATATTCACTGAGAAAAAGTGTTTGTGAGGGATCAGTTCTCCTGAAGCCAAAGAGAAAGATGACCTCAGGGTGAGAACTATTGGCAAGAGGCAGGGGAGGCCAGGACAGCTTCCTCTGGCAGGGGGTGGTGTAGCCTGTGGTCACCAAGCCTTAGTGTCAATTGTTGTCCCTGTGCCAGGGCCAGGTTGCAAATCTGTCCCTCCCTGGCCTCACACAAGACTACAGCCCCAACCACCTCCTGCAGCTGAGTGAATGCAGAGAAGTGTTTCTGGATGAACCATTTGCTGCTGGTAGCTTCACACTCAGGAGTGTGAACAACCTGCCTCTGCTCCTGCCCCAGCTGCCTGGTACCTGTGGTCTGGAAAGGGTCCATCTGGGCCATGCCTTTCCCTCTGGGTACCTGCTGGCAGCACAGAACCTACATTTCCCCTGTCTGACTGGAAGAGTGGGTTGCTTTAACCTTTAAAGATGTCTCCAGCTGAAATGCTTACGTCAAGGGCCAAGCAGGGCTTGTGTGGTGGGTTGACAGCATTTTCCTCTGAGGTTGTGCTATTGCAAGGCACAGCTCAATTAGTTGAGATAATTTGTCCCAAAAGCTCAATGCTGATGCAGGGAAATAACACAAGACAAGACAAAATCCTGTCTCATAGTTACCATTTTCCTAGCAGTAGTTCCTTGTTTATTAGGCATTTCAGACTTGCAGAGGATACAAGCAAGCTAGAGTGTATTGCAATACCTGCATGAGTGTCTTGCAATCTGACTTCACCTTCTTCTTGGGATTCCTGTCCTAATGTGTGGATGTGGACACAATTCCTTCATGTAGTCTGAGCTCTGAGGGTGCAAGAGCTTTTACTGTATTTCATGTGAGATGGTTAAGGACTGGTTTCTGAGAACAAAAGCAATTGGACTTGTGTGACTCTTATCTATTTACTGACCAGAAGAAGATAATCAATACTTCAAACTTAAAGCACACCCAGAAGACACAGAAACTCACTTGTTCCTCCTTGGAACTTTTTAGAGCATTCTGACCTGAGTTTTGGTCATTTGTTTTGCTGTTCCACACTGTGATACCTGCCAGGCTTATGTCTTTACTAGGTATTGCTTCTGATGCATGAGTAGTGCATGAGAAATCACATAATGATCAGGGTGCTGTGGTTTAGGTGTACCTCAAAACCAAAATCTAATGCTTGGGATTTTGCTCTGGGTTGGGGACTTCCTTTAAAGGCTCTGGAGCTACTCCTGCAAGCCCAAATTTTCCCTAGTGGTGGATATTTCTAGGGCAAAAGCATTTATCTAGGGACCATGTCTGTCTCCATGTTTAGTCCCTTACCATGCTGAGCCATTGCTGGCTTGTAAATGATACTAAAAATAAGTAAGCATTATTATTAATTCCTAGGTTTGTTGCTTCCCTGAACAAGGTAGATAGCAGTGGTTATTGGTGAGTCTGAAATTCTGCTCAGAGAATTCAGTATAGAATGGATTTTCTAGGCAGGAAAAGACGGAGAATCAATGATGCACATGAATGGCTGGGGATGGAGGGTCTCAAGTAAAAAATGATCGTGTGCCTCAAGAAGCTTCAAGCATTGTTAAAATTAGAGGTGATGTGGGCTAAACCTTCCCTCTGCTCCCTTCACTTCAGAGGAGAGTCAGAGGAGGAATCAAACATCATAGCTCCCACTGTCAACATCACCCCTGGAGAAAAAAAGCTCAGGATATACAATGGGCTTAAAGACAACCAGACACACAAAGAACACAGAGGTGGCAAATCTTCAGATAAATAAATAAACAAGCAAACAGATAGCCCTGTGAGGATGTCTGCCTGAAACATGCACTTAGAGAACTTTCCAAATCCTAGAAAGTCCACATTTCTCCCACCTCACACACGTCTCTCCCTGCGCTTCATCCCCTCACAGACAGCGACAGAACCCCCCTGCCTTTGATTTACAATTAAATTAAGAATTACTTTGGTAAAAAGCGGCGCTTTTCCCCGCCTGCTTTGTTTTGTGCCTCCAGGCTGTGCAGACCCCCATTGCTCGCTGTGCAAGAGACAGCGTCACACGGCGTGTGAGGAGCTGCAGGAACTGAAACCAGTCCTATGATTTATGGCACTAATAAGGCTCAACTGCCATTTCTTGTGGTTTCCTCCCAAGTTGTCTTTGATAATTTGTACTTCTACCATGGTTATTGTTGTTGCTGCTAGGGTTCAGCTGCCAGGTAACTTGCACTGTTTCTCAGGGTCTGCTCCTTTTTTTTTGCTCTCTTTATTGTGTTATTAATAAACATTTATGTTTGGGGAGTGCCAGAAGGGGTCAGCTAGGCACTTTCCCTGGGCTTCCCCCCATCACCCTCAGGTTTGTCAGAGGGATGAAAGATGTGCTGTGCCACGAGGAGTTTACAATCACATGATGACAACCTCTCTTTCCAGAACACTTCCATGGCAGGAAGGCTGTGGCAGCTCTGCTGGTGGCCATCTCACAACTAGCCAGCCTGTGTAGGGCTGTTCAGGCTCCAAGGGCTCTAGCTTCTAAAGCCCTGCCAGGTCACACTGGGATGATTTCTAAGAGTTCACACCTGGATGTGTTGCTGGAGGGTATCACCTCTGCAGGTGAGCACCTGTGAGGCAGTTGTAGCTGCTTCTTTCTCTCCAGCACAGATCAGCACCTTGGCTGTGAGATGCTGCAGCAAAGACCAGGCACTTCTGCCACTCCTGCCATCAGTGTGGCAGAGTCAGTGACCACCAGAGGAGAGGTCCCATGGACAATGGGCAGCTGCCCGCTTTAATACAACCCTCAAACTGCCCCAGCATGAACTTGCAGGGTTGGCATGTGGATACCTCACCCTGGCTGAAGCAGGTCTCAGTGGTGGGGTTAAGTCCCAGTCTTTTTGTTGCAGGTCATAGTTGGCATCAAGAGACTGTGACAGAGGAGAAGGAGGGGAAGATGGTGTTGGGGGGATTGTAAGTGGAGAGACTTCTTGGGGAATCTTGGGGAATAGCAATAGTGAAAGGGCACTGTGTTCACTACAGTCTGTTGGGTACAGCAGAGTTGGGCAAGAGAGAATCCATATGTATCCTCTGATTTATGTGTTTCTCTTGTGCTCACTTTTGAACTGCTTTCTGCCTGCTTTTGTTAACTTGGCTGGAGTAGAGACTGTGAAAACAATGGAACATTATCACCCAAGGATGCTGGAGAGTCTTTGGTGACACTCAGGGCTCTGCTTTGATAATTTGCCTGGTGGAACATGTGTGGAAGATTACAGGCTACACCACAAAGATGCTGATGGAGAGTGGCTGTGCCATCTTTCCTTGCTCCTGAGCAGCAGCAGCAGTTTGTGGCTGGCTGCAGTTGCACAGATCATGGCAGAGCTGGGTCTGGGTTTCCCCAGCTCCATCCCAGGCTGCACACAGCAGGAGAGGGCACTGGCAGAGGTGGAATTAGTGCTAACCCAACAGGCCACTCTGGCTGAAAAATTCAGTGCTGCCAAAGAAATACAGCTGCCTACTCTGCTCTGCCTGGATCCGTGTGCCTGTGAGAGCCAGACAAGGCAACATGAGGGTTGGGTGAGGAAGGAGATGGTCACTGAGATGAATTCAAAACTCCATGCTATTTCCCACTTGCTCAAATCTTCAAAGCTAATGAGGTCACCAAACTGCCCTTGACAGTCTGTTTGTTATCTTAGCCAGGGCCACAGATCTTTCTTGTCAGACTCTCCCATTTGAGTTTCCAACTATACAGCAAACAGAGGTCTACTACATGTTTGTCTGAAGGGCACAGGAGGGCCCTCAGTGTCTGGTTTATCAGAGCAATGGTGTTGCCATCAAAGTGATGCAACCCTAATGGCAGAGCACCTGAGACTTGGCAGCACCTTGTACCCAGGAGAAGATAAAACCGCAGAGGAAAAGAGAAATTAGAGATGTTGTAACATGAAGGCAACAACAGGAGTTTCGTAATGTAAATTTCCATACCTGAGTGAACTGCATATATCTGCTTTCTGGAGCCTGTCATAGTTAAGGAGGTGTCTGGTTTTAAAAGGCTTGTGGGAATTCAGATCCTTTTTTTTTTTTTTTTTTTTTTTTTTTTTTTTTTTTTAATGGTCTGACTTCTCAAGGGAGTTTGATAGCTTCTCTTTGAGCCTTCCTAGGAAGAGGCACGGAAGCTTTGCCTAGTGGAGAGCCCCAGATCCTCAGTCACTGAGCCCCATTTCTTCTCCAGAGCTACAACCAGGGGGAGTTCTGGCTGTGGCCACAGCATCTCACTGAGTCCTGAAAGGAGACAGCTGAGTCAAATCAACAACTCTAGGACCAAACGTTTCCAATATCAAGGGAGTTAGATCCATCTGCTGCTTTTTGGAAAGCAGCAAATTATTGCTTCTTCCCCTGCTGCACACAGACACACACAAACACCCACAGACTTCACAGTCTGAAGATCTGCTGTCTTTCCTGCTAGAAGGGCAATTTCTGCACTCATTTTCTATGCTCATTTGCCAGTAAAACCAGCTCTTCTCTCAGATAAAGTTTTGAAATAATTCTTGCAGGCAGCTAAGAGGACTTGCAGTTATAATACTTGACATGAATCTTCATGACACTGCACTGGGGTTCATTTCTCTTTCCTTCTATCCCAGTGAAGATGCAGTGGGACAACTGAGGCTATTCTGAAGGTCAGCAGCAGCATCACCATTCATGGCTCTCTAATTTGCCTTCCAGACCATGTAGGAGGCTCTAACCTGGGTTGACGTGAGAAGCTTCACTGAGCTGTTTCCGTCATCTGATCGCTTGTGGCACAGCAAAGCTTTTGACTCAATCTGCCAGTTGCTTATACTTGGGAAAAGAACATTTATAGATGAGCTGGGGAGTTTTCCAGGCATTACCAGGCAGAATGGATCAGACAAAAAATGCCGAGTCACTTTAAACCAAAGAAAATGTTTTGTTGTAAATATTTTTATAGTTCCAACTCTTTTTGTTTGGGCTTTTTAAAATTAAAAAATGTTCCAACTTTTCTTTTTCTTTCTTTTGTTCTTCTTTATCTCTCTTCCTGTAAGACTTTTCCCACTTTATAGAATCATAGCATCATAGAATAATGGCTTGTGTTGGAGGGGGCCTTGAAGATCCTCTAGTTCCAGCCTCCTTGCCATGGGCAGGGACACCTCTCACGAAATCAGGTTACTCAGATATGTCTTGAACACTTGTGAGGAGTCCATAGCATCTTTGGGCAATCTGTTCCAGTGCCTCACCACCCTCACAGTTAAGAATTTCTTCATAGTATATAATCTAAACCTACCCTCCTTCAGTTTAAGCCATTCCCTGTTGTCCTATCACTGCATGCCCTTTAGAAAAGTCCCTCTTCAGCCTTCTTGTAAGCCCCGTTAAGGTACTGGAAGGCTGCTAATAAGGAGTTAAGAATTATATAAGTAAATTAGTAATTAGTTTATTTCATTTTGTTACTAAGGAAGTAAGACACAGAAGGAGGAAAAAAGGGTCAGAAGAGATTAGAAAATTCAAGTGGCACATGAAAATAAAACATGAGTGAGATTCATTTACCTAACCTTAGGCAACAAGAGATGTATGAGATACTTCAGGACTCCCTTCAGCCACAGCTTTGTAAAGGTGTGGTCTCTGTTAGGTCCTCTGTCGTGTCTGCAGCTGTGTGCAGATGTTTCCAATGCTCTACCACATCCCAAGGGCAACACACACCCTGGCCTGGGCAGCAAAATCACCTTGGCTCCTTCTATCCTTGCTGATTAGAACAGAAATTTTCTGACAGATGCATGGAAGTTTTAGGATTCAAAGAAACACCCACATATTTTGAGTGATGGAAAAATAATGTTCTCCCTTGTACAAGTTTATTAAAGTCTCCTTAGAATTAGTGTCAAGGCAATAACTTGTGGTGTGCCAGCCCAGCTGCATTTGCTGCCATCTTCTATAAATGTGCCGTTAGCTGGCAGGCATGCACAGAACAGAGGTTTCCATAAGCTGATCTTTTTAATGTAAAATTACCTCTTAGTGTGCTAAACTCATTTTTACCTTTACCTTGTAAGGTGTTAAATGCAGGAATAAGGCTTTTCTCTGACAGGCTCAGCCCTTTGCAAATATACATGCCTCAAGGTATTGCATATATAATGACTATAACTATAATTTTAAAAGGGTTTTTTTGTGTTCAAAATGTGATTGGTGTTGCCCGTGACAGGATATTCACCATTTGCCTGAAAACCTCATAACCTAAATAAGCATTTACCATCAGCCTAATCTAATCAAATCATAATCAATACTGATACTGTGGGATCTTGTAAAACATGACCCACATGGCAAGTCCTGCCACTTGTTAATTACGTCCTTGGAGGCAGCAGTCAATAACTCCCAAGGGTTAGATGGTTCCTACTTAGTCAGTGTTTTCAGGGAGTACCACTGACATTTAATAAGGACTTCTGCAACCATGGAAAACTTTATACTATGACAAATTAAAAGGCTTAGGAAAGATAGCAATTAGAGAGCTGTTTAAAAAAAGAAAGAAAAAGAAAAAGAAAAAAAAAAAAAAAAGCTGTCCATAGAGCCCTGCAGAACAGGACTACAGGGAACTGACAAGACAATTTTTCTTTTTTCATAAAAAATGTTTAAAAGAGGCTTGTGTCTCATCCAAAACCAACATGCAGCCTGGACTAGTGTATAAGTCACTGCAAGTACTTATTT
The DNA here is from genome assembly GCF_965231275.1 of Zosterops lateralis. Lineage (NCBI taxonomy): Eukaryota > Metazoa > Chordata > Aves > Passeriformes > Zosteropidae > Zosterops > Zosterops lateralis. The sequence goes on from NC_139763.1 coordinate 8,644,495, forward strand.
ACAAAAAAAAAAGTCTAAACTTTTGGCATGGGTATTTCAACATAGTTTCAGAGAAAGAAGCTCTTCCAGCATCTGGCAGATGAGAATATGTCCAAATTAGTATGTCTGCTGATATTCAAAGCAGATAATCTTGTTCTTTTCTCTACACTTAATATGAGAACATTTGTGGTGAGAGTAATTTATGAAAGAGAAAAACTTTGAAGGGGAAGGGATAAAAGCAAACATAAACTCATTGCCTTTTCTTCTCCTGGAGAAACTTGTTTTTAATTTTGTTTTAAGCTGCTGATTGAAGTGAGTGAGTTTTGTGAACAGACACATATGGTTGGGTCTCTGTGCCACAGTTTGACCACCTATGTTAGTTAGTTTAGACAAGTGTGAGGAGAGAGCTGGGTGGCTGCATATACTGAATACCCATCCCAACATTCATTTATAGGTGCTGTTTTTCTTTCCTATTTTCATTGATTTATCTGCTTACAGGAACAGATTGAATTGCTCATCTATGCAGAATGAAGGAAATGGCCCCTGGAAACAAAGACCAGGGCTGTACTACTGATGAGAAAGCAATAGAAAAGGCACAGGAGAGGCAAAGTCAGGGGAAGCATTAGTCTGTGGTTCATGAAGACCTGCTCCAAGGGCAGTGTGGAATTCGCAGGGCATCCAAGCAGTGTCTACCCACCCCCAACCTGCTGAAGGGGCAGGCCCCAGCTCTGGGTTTGGTTGTGAGGTAAGTGCAAACTCACACCTGCCTCTGTCCACAGGCAAAACTGATGTAATACATCAGCCATGTGGATTCTCCTGTGCTTGCACCTCATTCAAACTCAGCCTATGTTCTGACTGTGCTGTGTGTCATAGCACAGTAACATCAGAAATGTGTGCCACTGTGGCTGGAGAGGGCTGGCTCCCTGGAAAGATCTGAGAACTGTGTGCACTCCTGGTCTATTGCAAAGGCAAAGTGAAACAGGTTAGGTTTTTTCCACGTCAGAAACTCATCTTACTTTGCAGTACAAGAAACTGAAAACTTGCACATGGCCAGTGACTGCATCAGCTACGAGGCATTTCTCTACTAGGTGTGGTAGCATTTTTAGCCCTTTATAACATGGTCACAGGGATAAGTCTGGTCATGTCCTCGTATGTCTTCCTTTGCCTTACCGGTAGACAGTGGCCCTTTCAGAACAGAGACAAGCAATGTGACATTTCAGGTACTACTGCAATCTTAATCACAAATCATTCTAGCAGCTGAGGTGACTAATGTAATACAGACACACACATGCATTGACACAGACAGTACACAGTGCAAAAATGACTTTGCCAGTCATTTCTCTTAACTAACTAAAAAATACCATGATGTGTATTTTGCTGCTGAAGTCTGAATAACATAAAGCTGGTGCCCACACTTAAAAATAGCAGCAAGGTATGAATAAATGCAGGTTGGTTCAACAGGAAAGAAGAAAACAACACCTCTCAGTAGGAACAGAGGAGTTTAGTTAGGTTTTGTTTCTCTCGCTGACAAACTGCTAAAAAAATAGCTTGGTTTCAAAACGAAAATTGCCTTTAGTTCAAAGTGAAACATTCAAACACCCACAGAAGCAGGGGGAAGGGGTTAGATTCAGAGGGGGAGTGTGGAGGTGAGATGGCTGTCCCCCTTCTGTCTGGAGGCCTGGCCATCAGGGCACAGTCGTGTTCTCTTCAGGGGAAGAAGCAGCCTCAGTGAGTCAAAGATGCTGACATGACCCCGACACCGTGCAACATTAAACACTTAAAAAGGTTTTGGGTTTTGAATTCAGAGACCTCAGCCTACTTGGTTACCATGGCAAACAATCACCAGTAGAAGTCTTTTAACCTTTAATTAAAGATACACAAAAAGGAGGAAAAACAGTTTAAGCACTTGAAAAATAAAGTATTAAGTAAGACTTTCCTTTTTAAAAGCGTCCATTATTCCTCTTCCCTTAGCTGTCGGCAGTTCTTATGGCAATCTTCCTTCCCTTTATTTAAGTTCATAGCAGTAGAAACTGTTATTGGGGAAAGAGAGACACTCATCGAGATAGACTGGATCTGTTGCTGCTACTCACTTTGGGCTCTGTTCACTTGAAGACACACATATGCACAGGGGGAGAGAAAAGGATAGCAGAGAAAAAAAAAGTTACTTCCTTTTCTGGTGTTGACTTTTACTTGGCAGCCTGGCTGATAGAAAAGGACAAGCACAAAACTTGGCCTTAGCCCCTCTAAGAGACTTTTACCAGTGTCTGCCTCTTTTGGGCACTGTTTTTAGGAGTTTCTCTGACTGTTGTTCACAGCTGGGTTGCACAACCCCTACTCTTCCTGTCTAGGCAAGTTTGTTTAAACAGAAGGTGAAGGAGACAGAACAAGGAACGAAGCATGCAAGGAAATGACAAAACAACTAAGAAAGGGGTCATGTCAGGACCTCATCTTCCAAGTGGGTTTCCAGTGAGTTGAAGTTGGTGGAGCTAGCAGTGATACCTGTGTGTGTCCTGGCCAAAATGTGGCCAAAGGGTCTGACCAGATCAGGTAACTAGATGCCAACAGTGTCACACTGTTAAATTAGGTCTCAAAGCTGGTCATGACAACTGTCAGATTTCTATTTTCTGTCTACTTGTCCTATCATCAGTATCAAAATAGATGTTTCCAGAAGATGGTGAACATGCCAATGGCCACCAGTTAGGTTTAGATCCTGACACACCTTTTTTGGTCCATTGGTTTTGGCATTCAGAGCTGTGTTTTTTTACTTTATGAGCTTTATTATATTGCTTTGGCTGACATAGTGCATGTGCAGGATATGCAATGCCTCTGCTGCTGCTGTTTCTGCCCTTCTGATCTCTGAGGAGAGTGTCACAACCTTGAGCACAGGGGGCTCCTTGTGGGGGTAATATGTCGATTTTTGTGTTCCTTAATAGTTCAGTACACATCTCAGGGAAGCCAGGAGAACCATTCCCATATGAGGGCCTGAGCTGAGGGTCTAGAAAGATCTTCTTGCAGACCAAGACACACCAATTGCAGAGAGTGAGAACAAACACACCTTAGTATGCAGCACAGCACAGCCTTATGGTATTCTCTTGAGAGATAAGTGATGCTGGTTCAAGTTCCCCCAGGCAGACGAGGAAATTAAACCCAGGACTCCCACATCCTTTATGAATGAATAAAAAGTGGCTGTCTTCCTCACAGCTTTGTGAATATAATCCTGACTTTTTTTTTTTTTTTTCCAGGAAAGCAATTTGGTAAGTCCACACTGAATCTGACAATCATTTCAGGACAATGGAGAAAGCATTTTTCAATGAGAAGAATACTGACTAAAAAAAAATCCTCATGAACATAGTGACAATAAAACAACTGGACAGACCCTACCACCCTGCTGCTTTATATCCAATAATTGTGGGACACAAAATCTCTATGGCTTCCAGGCAATGAGGGAACTTATCTGGCAATGTGAAATCCTGGCAGGGAAAAAACATTTTGAGGGCATAATGAAATGCTCTAGGAGTGGCAGATGAAACCTGAATGCTGGTGAGACTGCTCTGAGTCCCGACACAACTGCAGTGGTGTACAGAAAACTGTGAGGATCACACCACTCTATCTGCTAAGGTGTGACCAAAGTCCCCTGCTCTAATTAGGTGTTGAAGGCCTGAGAAGGTTCAGACTCTGTGTTATAGTTCAAACAGGTGCCTGTATGAGGTCTTGTCAGCACCTCTAAGATTGAGAAAGGAAGCAGAAGAAAAATGGGTTTTTACTTCTCAGAGCTTCTTTGCTGAACCTAGAACTGTGTCTACTGGTGACCATGTCCAACAGCAAGGCAGACCTTGGGGGAGGGTAATGGCTGTCTAGAAATGGGCTATGTCTCAGTAAAAAAAAGCTTTTGCTTTTTTTTTTTTTTTTTTTTCATCCAGACGAGTCTCCTGTTCTAGCTTCCTGCTAGGCCACCCCACATGTTACCAGCAGCATGAAGGAGCAAAGAAAATGTGTGGCTGGAAGTGGAGGGGAGGATAGAACAGTTTCTGTTGTCTTGGCCTGCATCACAAGCCTGTCTAGTATGACCATGCAAACATAAGCTCCTCTGCTCCTTTACCTAGAACTGTTTTAAATGCCACGCTGCTTCATAGCTCCTTTATTTTAGGGAAGGGAGAGATTTCATGAGGTGAAATGCAGAGTAAATTGGATTGCAGATGGCCAGGCAACTGTGCAAGAGCACACATCTGCCTGTGGGAAAGCCAGGTGGTTCTTAGCAAAGGGCAATGGATATGAAACTGGTCTGGAGGCTGCAGGTTTGTTCTGAGGGGCACCTTCCTCACCCCCACAGCCAACATGAGCTCATTTCAACACCTGTACACACACACAGGCTGTGGAACAGCCAGGTGTGATAGGGAATGAACAGGGACAGAAAAAAGAGGCTTGTCTGACCCCAGTGGCCACAAAATAGAATTGTGATCATGCTGGCCAAGATGGACAGTGGCAGCAAAGCTTTCTTCATCATGCCTGCTCTTAGAGCTGTGCACTGGTTGCACTGAATGTTTTGGGTAGAGAAGGAGCAGAAATATGCTGAAACTCTGCTTGGAATAAAATCTGTGCAGGTACAGCAGTAAGGACTCCTGGTGTGCTCACAGCTCTGCTCTGGGGATGGTGCTGTCACTGCTTTCCTCATTGCCAGGCTGGGACACAGGATAGACAACAAAGACTTCTGTGATCAGCTGCACATCAACTCCCCAGACCACTCTGAGTCCAAATGAAGGTCAATAAGGACAGCAAGGCTGCTCACTGGTGCCCTCGGATACCAAACTACAGCTCTGTCAGAGGCAATACACAGAGCAATGGCAAAGTCTCACAGACTACAAACCCAGTCCTGCAGCTTTAACATGACACCTTTGATCAGCAAGGCTGGAGTTACTGTAGGGTCAGGGTTGACATAAACCCAATCAAGCAAGACCACCTACTTCTTTAAATTGACTTGTATTCTTTGGGGCAATATTATTTTCTTTAAGGATTTTGTTCTTTTCTTCATGCCACTCTGTTTGCCCCTGCACATCATTGCTGTGATAGATGCAGAATTGTCATTCAGGTACTTAGGCCCTTAATACTGTAGATGAGCAATAGCAAGGTTACCAGATATTTTGTTTTAAAGTAATCCTTGAAACTCAAGGAACTTTCCAAAAATTGCTATGTATTTTTGCTGAAAGAAAAAAAAATAGTTAAAAATTTTGAAGAAACCAACTCCCAAATGTTTTTAAATTTTACAGGTAATTTAAAAATGCACAAATATTCTTTCATTCCTTTTTTTTGCAGAGAGGGAACAGAATCAATTTGCCATGGTTATGCCTCCTGCCAATTGTTTAGAATTTCCAGGATTTAATCTTTCATCCATGTGTGTATCCACTATTTACCTTTGAATGAGATAATGCATAATGCATTGGGCTTTATGGAAATGAACCAAGAAAACCTGGTGGTTGGTGTTTTGTTTTTTGTGGTTTTTTTTTTTTTTTTTTTTTTTTTTTTTTTTTTTTTTTACATAGAAAGTTGTACTCTCCCTTTATAGCCTAGAAAAATTAGCATCAATGTTACAACAACATGGAAGGCACGGGGAAACACAGATTACCTTAGTATGAACTCAGGAGATGTCACATGTGTGGGGAAACACAGTCCTGCATCCTTCCTCTACATGAGGTGTAGTAGTGGTGAGGTAGCATCACCGCTGTAACAAAAGCAGCTGTGGGATGTCTTCTACTCCTGAGTGGGACTAGGTCTTTGCTAGTGCTTAAGAATCTCAGAGAGGTTTAGGAACTGTGCAGTAATGTGATCAAAATCCAGAAGGAAGGTGTGGAAGTCTGTAAATGCACTGCTACCAGTAATAGAACTGAGGACCTTATGGGTAACATGAGGTCACAAGAGGGTCATTTTGAACAATAAGTACCAACAGTGTGTTGTCAGGACACAAATACCCTTGATTTGAATGCTGATTTTTGCTGTGCGTGCAGCTGAGAACGAAATAACTGAAATGGATTCTTTTTTTCCTTTGTGAAGGAGCAGTAGGAGCAGCTTTGATGCAAATCAAGCCCGATGCTATCTCATGCACTAAGTGTTGGTTCTGTCTGCAACCATCAGTAGAGAGAAAGCCACACTTTGACGTTCCTCTTCTCTCTGCTTCTCACATGTGCATGTACATCTACAGAGCCTCAAAGAACCAGAATTGGCAGAGGTCTTTTAAGAGGCTTCCTGTCTAGGAGCAGTGGGTGTGAGCAGTATATGGCCTGTTATGGGGGATTTTGTCTTTGCTTTTTTCTAATGCTAAGATTTGGTGCCTTTTCTCTGCTGTCAGATGATTTTTTCAAAAAAGCTTTTACTGGCTAGAGTAGGGATTAGACTGTTCCTGAAGAACATGCACAGGGCAATTGCTCATTTCTGGGCTATCAATTGATACCTTGCTAACTGTGACAGAGGCATAAGGAAAAAGCAAAGAAATCTTTGTCATGGAATCGACTGGATCAAACTCTGACACATTGCACTATACCAGAAGTTGGAAGAATTTATTGTGGCTTGTTAAAGTAGCTCTCCTCTTACTGAGTGATCAACATACTGTTCTTCCTCTGGAGAGAGGCCACAGAGGCCAGGCAGGCAGAGATGGAAATGGAGTATTTTTGGAATTTAGAAATGGAGTTTCAAAATAATTTCTTTGCAGCTGCAGGTAAGAACAAAGCTGTGGTGTGAGGAGCACCACAAACACGTAAGGAGGGCTCTCTTAAAGTTGTCCCTGTGGAATCAAGACAATGTTGTGCTACATTTTGCTAGAAATGCTATTCCTTCCTTTTTGAAATGGTAAGCCTGTGTGTGTCTTTCATCTGGAAGGAGAGGGTGAACTTTATATTCACTGAGGAAACACTGCTGGAAAGCAGCATAAGAGTGAAGATATTCAGGACAGCAGACTGAGTTAATTGCATTGTGCCACGGGGCTGGTGGGCCTGATGAAGCTCTATCTTCCACCAAGAAATCATTCTGCAGTACATGGATGAGCTGCCTGATGCCAGCTTATCATTCCAAATCAAGAAGTTGCCCTTCAAAATATATTTTATGCAGACAAAGGCATGGAGATGTGAATTTTATCCAAGAGAAGGAAGCAACACTGACCATCCCCTCATTGCAGGGTTGTAGCAGGAGGGTCATAAATGGTCCTGGTTTCAGCCATCTGACCAGGGCAGAGGTGGGAATGCTGAGCCTGAGCTGTGTTGCACACAGGGGAACTCCCACATCTGCATGTCACCCTCCTGATTCCACAGTGGATCTACACAGGGCCCCATAAACTTGGTTGACATGGACTTGAGAAAGCTGAGCATGGTAGCCCCATAGAGAAATAACAACACAGAAAAAGGTAATTTTAGAGAGAGCAATCAGTGAGGGACTGACTGCTGTGGAAAACATGGACTTGCAGTTCTGGCAGGAGATGAGTAACTTGCTAGCAAGGTCTCCCTCCAGCAGGCAATTTAAAAAATGACCTTGGAGAAGAATACAGGAAATTAATTCATCTCCAATGAGAGGTTTTGGAGAGTCTCTTGCAATTTTATGCATGTTGGATAGAAAGCCTTGCCTTGGCAAGCACTCTTCCCTGTGCCAGGGATGCAGATAGCTGCAGACTTTTCCATCAGACTTGAGAGAGGCTTTTTAAAAAGCCTGGGCTTCTTGAAAACCAGAATAAACTGTGAAAGGCTCTGGCAAGGCATGCCTGTTATGCTTGTAACTGGCAGCTGCAGATGGAAGGAAAGGAGAGGGATTGGTGGATGGTCAGGTTGGGATATGTGTTATTACTATGAGGAAGTCTGTGATGTGTGGAAGGCCTTCAGCATGTGGTAGTGAATTAGCAGCTGGATTATTTTCATGTCTCACACAGGTGTAGGGATGGGGAGTAGAGTGAAACACTCAAGAACAAAGGTCAGTTAGTTATAAGCAGGTCAAGATGATTTAGCCAGGCTGCTTATGCCTGGCTCCCTCCTAAACATCACATTTGAGAGCACTCTGCTCAGTAACGGGTGTTTTCCCTTCTTTGTCTGAAAATAAGTAAATCAGCCCTCAAAGAGAGGGCTTGGAAGTACCTGCCTTGGAAGTCCCAAGGAGAACAAAAACTCCCACAAATTATTTTCCAGAACAGAGGAGAAACTGAGTTGCCAGGTCTTCAGAGCTCACAAGTGGAAGAGATGCAATCTTACCTAAAGAGGCTCCTTGAAGGCAACCTGAAGAATGAGCCCCATTGGCTTCAGCACCTACTATTATCCTCATATTCCCTTCCTGCACACCTTGACTACCTTCCTGGTAGCCAAGCACCTACTCTGCAAAGGGTCAACAATGTCTCAGTGAAGCTTTCCCATGCACCAACCACTCACTCACTCTATTTTTGCTGGCAGAGAGTAGGCACAGTCCTATATCCCTCCATCACTGTGCCCTAGACTGCAGTGGCTGGTCTCAGCCAAGAGTGGATAATAAACTACCCATGTTTGTCCCCAGGAGATGCTTGCACTAAGCTGGCTAAGGTTTGGAATAAAATAAAATAAAGCATCTAACAGACAGACACATTTGCAGTGAAGAAGAGTCACATCACAACTTCTATTTTTGGTGGGAGAAGGCAGGATTTAACCCTCGCTGATTGAAGGAGTTGCTGGTTTAGTCAAGTCAAGAACAGGATGAGACACATTGGTCTAGTGCACTGACATTTGCATCTCTGAGTGAGAGTGCTTGTTTTCACTGAAAGAGCAGCAAGACTGCCTTTTGAAACATTTAAAGCTAGTTAAGCTTTTGGAGGAAAAGAAGTGAATATATTCTGATGGGAAGCTTTGAATCTCCCTGGGCTTACCAGGATTGCTACAGAAAGACTTCAGCATTTCTATGAGCACATCTTCTTAAACTGTGTGGTCTGTTTTGGGGGTTGTAAATAAACGCATTTCACTTTTGCCTGACGTGAGAGTGTTTTAATAGTAACTGGCTAAGAGCAAAACATCACTGATCTAAAATTAAATGAACGTGTCTTTCTGAAGCAGGGAAGCTCAGGTTGAGAGCAAGTATCAGAAGGCTGGCAGGGAATGTTTTTTCCACTGACTAGCACTGGCTAGGGGACCTCTCTTGCATATTGTAAAGGAAGAAAAGGCATGCTTGAATGGTTAAGTCCTGAATGAATTTTGCATAAAGAAAAAGAAGAACCAACGTTTGCCCTGAAAATACACCCCTTCCCTCCCTGCTCTGAAGTCCCTTGACCCTCCAATACTAATTGCTGGTGGCTGGTACCTTGCAGTGGGGCTGCACTGTGTCAGGCAAAGGAGAAAGAAACCTGCCAGGGTTGTGTGGAAGAATTCCTGGGCATGTCCAGTCTCCAGGCACAAGCACAACCTATATCTGCTCCTGAGTTTAAAAGCACTATAGATAAAGTGCTATACAGGTACAGTCCAAATGCACTAAGAGGCTAATTGGGACACAAAGGGGGACTTAATTCTTTTGAAATTTCAAGGCAAATATGTACCTTTCCTCCAAGGAAAATAAAACAAATGTTATTTCCTACCATAAGGGATGGAATCAAAAGCAACCAAGAAGTCACCCTTACAGCACATGACAGCAGCACAGCTGGATCCTGGCTCAGTCTTTTAGCTCTCCGTGCTCCATGCTGTGCCCAGCCTGGTGACTCTAGGCCCTCAGCCACAGAATGTGACATTATCAGCATAGAGCCCTCATGAATTTTGCACGGCAGCAACTCTGAACCTTATATTACATGTGTGCACTTGTGCAGAAGACAGGGAGTAAAATTAAACTGGGTATGTAATTAGGTATTTCATAGCACATCGCATCATACTAGGGTTTAAAAGGCATATCCAGCACTGGCTAATGACCAAGGTCCATATGCTCTCATGTGTCTGTCTCTTAACTTCCATATGATACAGAAGTCTACAGACATACATTACAAATTTAAATTTGGGCATGGTCTGCGCCCCTACCTGGACAACTTTCTTGTTGTGCCCCAGTTCTGGAGAGCTGCTCCTGGGAACCAGTGCCACAGCTCTTAAGACCAGTGGTAGTGAGGCACCTGTGAGTAGAGATGCAAAAGTGGCTCATGTAAGAGTGACCAGTGTGTCACTTCATTGCTAATGCAGGCAGGTCAAAGCTTATTTGGACTATGGTTCCTTTGCAGAACTTCAGAAATTTTGCTTTTATTCTATTCCCTGCCTTCCAGTAGCATTCGTGCTGGCAAATGCAAGAATCATAAAGGGGAGAAGCAACAGGTACAGGGGCTCTTCAAAATGCTGGAACCCCCTGCCCCTTCCTGTGACCTCATCTGGTTGGCAAAGAGCTTAAAACAATGCCAGGTATTCACAGGTGTGGCTGACAAGAGTCACTCACCCCTGTCTGGGGTTGGTAAGTGGTCCTGGGTGCAGCCAATTCCCACTCAGAGAGTGGTTGAGGATGTTGGGTGTTGCAGCAGGGCTCATAGTGCTCCTGGGGCTCTGACTGTGCCAGACCTAGTCAGGAACATCAACTGCAAATATTCTGGGTGCAGACAGAGCCTTTGGAGAAAAGGTAACAGTATCTGGAACAATGCAGGGTATGTTTTCATCTGAGAGCCTTTGCCAGCCAAACTGGCTTTCCTACCCATTGCAAAGGCAAACTCTTCTTGTGGACAAGCCTGAGCTGAGCAAGCTGTTTTCAAGACTGAAGTTTTCCAGTATTGGCTTTTCAACCAAAATCTGTGGTACAAATCTCAGGCCTGGCCTGGGCTGGCAAGAGGAAAAATGTCTTTCCATCTCTTTAATGCTCTAGAGCTAATCACAATCTCTGTGACAAAGGTGATAATGTAAACAGGGTTTAGCTTATTTTTAACATAGTTTGTGAAACTGCTTTATGCAAACCAGTTTTAAAGAATAGTTGAGTCCCACCTCTGGTAGCCAAGTGAAACTGCTATTATCTCTGAGGCAAGAAAAGTGTTTATAGCAATGTTTTTGAAAAGCATTAGTGTGATTTTGCAGACCGATGTAGACTGTCCTCCAGGGCTGAAATCATCCCTGTGTTTTTTAAAAAAACAGCAGAAATAGAATGGATGTCACAGCTGACTAAAGTTTTCAGAAGATTTTAATTAAAATGAACACTGAGAAATGCAAAGCATCGTTCTGGGCTGGCTCAGTTTGAGGAGGTGATGCAGCTGTGTCAGTGCAGTGCTTTGTCTGCAGCCACTCCTGTCTTTGAGGACACCAAAACAGCCCTTGCAGCCCAGGTACTGGGACAACCTCCCACACCAGTCCTGAGCCAGCACAGCTGAAGCTGTCACAAGGACTTGGAGCAGCAGCAGGTCTCGGGCAGCAGCTGCTGGATGCCAATCGTGTGTTGCTTAATCTTCATGTGCACTGTACAACCAGAGAAGTTTGTACCTCAGTGACACCTGGCTTGATAACATCTTCGATGTTATCTTCCCCCAGTCCCCCTCCCCACCACTCTTTCCTCGTCCTTTTTAAGGAAAAAAAAAAAAAAAAAAAAAAAAAGAAGCTTGCATTCTGATGCTGGGTCAGTGGATATGGAATAATTCAAATTCAGCACCTTCCTCTGAGCTATGTGGTACCCAAGGGACAGTATCTTACTCTGCTCCTTCCTATCACTCTGTGCACTTGTGGGGGCTTATGGTATTACTGCAAAACACTCTAGACATGCACAGCATGAAGAAACAAGTTGAAAGGTACATTTGGATGCTTCAGACTCAAATCAGATAAACTCACAGGATTCACGTGGCCTCTGAACCAGGTGATTGCAAATGGTAATAAATAGAATCCAAATTCAGGTTGGCACATGCTTTCCTAGCAAGGGGACTAAAAATAACTGCATTTTAACAGACTAAGTGGTTAGAGAACTTTGTTAATTCAGACATAAACCTGTTAGCATAAAATATTGCCGGAGGTCTGAAATGGCCTCAGACAGTTTACATTTTTCATCAGGATTGCTGTTAGAGACAACTAACCCTTTCTCTCCCTAAGAATAATGCTGCTTTTCCACAAGGCAACCCAAAAGCCAATCTCTTTGTACACAAGAGAAATGCCTCTAATCTAGACTTTATTAGACTGATCACTCTATAATGGCTTTAGAAACTCTGGACAAAATAGAGCAGTGGGTTTAGCTGACGGTAATGTCAGATTGCTGTCAATAATCCCCAGCAGATGCAAACGTGTGACCCTTTTTCCCCTTAATTGTTGAATATTTATTTTTATCTTATAATGTTAATAAGGTTTATTGTGCTACATAGAGAACTGATATCACATGACCTTCATCTTCCTGACTCACAACAAAACCAGAAACATTACACTGCCTGTCACGTCCTGTTGCCTAATGATAATGTGTAGGTTAGTTGCTTTTCTTCCCCACACAATATTATTTATTCCTTTTGGACTGCCTTCCCTTATTTGGAGTTGCCACCGTGCTGAGAAAAAGGCATGATTGAAACAGGGGGTTCTGGAGCATCTTTTCAGTATGAGCAGAGGGAACAAGAACAAAAAAATTAAATATGCAACTAGACTTTAGACAGCACTTGTTCACTTTATGAGTGGCATTATATGATGTGGTTGCCTAAAAGAGCAGGGGACTGGATTTGGTGAAGCAGGAGGGACCTAGCAACCCAGACATCCTAAATAAGACCTAGATAAAAGCCCAAGTAATCCCAGTCTTAATAAACAAAAACAGACTATGCAAAGGACATGGGAGAAAAAACAAAAACCCCAGACAATTTCAATTTTCTTTGGAACAGAGTTAGCTTCACTCATGTATATATTTGAGATGGCAGGCACCCAAAGTAAAGGTTTACATCTGGTCCTCTATTTGTGCTGTGCTGAGCCAGGATCCCCAACCCAGATAACTCATTTTGGATCAACCATGTTGGTGTTATGTAGGATCTAAGGGCCAAACTGATACAGACAAAAGAATGCAACGGCTTGGAGAGTCAGGCTGTAGCTTAGGCTGCACCATTTCACAGCACTGCAAGGAAAGGCGAGGCTCGTGTGCAGGTGGGATTAACTTGAATTCCCACACCCAGGGATGAATGGCTGCAGTTCTCAAAGCAACATCACCATGTCCATCAAATGCTTCCCACTCCCTCCACAGCAAGGGGAAAACCAAAATGTGCCCCAGGCCCAGCATCTTCTGCCCATTGCTGGGGGAGAGCAGCCACTGCCTCACTCCTCAGCTCTTGATGCCAGGTCTAAACTAAGCAGAGATATGGAAACCATTGTCAATGTGCTTCAGAAAAGCTCATGCAGGATGGAAGCTGCACAATAAAGAAGCACAGAACACCTGGACAGTTCAGCCCCTGGGGCAGCTGTCACCAGCCTCTGGACATGACTGGCTATGAGTGGTCTCACTGGGAGGATTGGGGCTAAACAGAGGAGGTCCCCACCTTCTGTGGGCAGGCAGGACATGGCTCTGGCTTTGCACCAAGAGTTTGGCAAGGGATGCAGTAGGAAGCCTGGAAGATTTAGCATTTTGTCTGTGCCAGAAATCTCCAGCTGCAGAGTGCTGAACACAAACTTTGTATATCCTGAAAACAGTGAAGATAAGTGATTTTTGGGTTTGTTACGTGTTTTAAATGGAGTGAGAGCCCTCAGCTATTCCAGCACATTCCCTTTGCAGGTTCATTAATGAGACCTATGGGAATCGGATTGAGTTCTTTTTCACTGTTATTTGGACTGTGAGGAAAAAAAAAAAATCTCAGAAAGGAGACACTATTTTCAAACTGTGTTTTTTTCTGTTTCCCAACTGAAATGTTTACCAGGCTTCTGTCATTAAGTCCAGATATTTGGGGTATATATTAGAATTGTGTAGAGACTAGTCTAGATTTTTGTGTGTGGTTAATTTTACTGAGATCTCTGCTATCAATTATTTACATTGCTTTTTTTAAACATTATTTTTATGGTATGAAAATAATATTTCATGCTATAAAAATAATGTTTCAATCCATGTGGTCATGATAAAATACAGTACTTTTATTTTGTTCAGAGTTCTTTGTAAGCATTAGTGAAATGAATGTTAGGGTACAGTTGTGAATTAGGCAGCACATCCCAGTTACAGTGACATGAAAAATGTGTCTGCTTCCCAAATGTCTTTGCATCACTGTTTTGATGAGGGGGGAGATAATTTTTACCATGCTGATAAAAGCCCCACAACCCCCACACCTGGCTGCAGTTAAACCAAAAATGAAAGTATCGTATCTGTGTCTGGCTGCACCCCAAATACTGATATCAGCACTCCTCCCCTGACTAAAGTGGCATAGAGCAGGTCTTGGTTTTCAGCCTGTTACATCAATACTGATGTAGGTAATGCATGACAGATGTCGTGGTGAAATCATAGATCCATTGAAGTCACTGGCAAAACTCCCACTCATTCAGATGGTCCCAAGGCTTTGCTCAGCACAATTCAGGCTCCATGTGAGGTACCCAAAACACAGGTCATCCTCAGTTACAACATGACTGTTTCCCCAACCTATGAATGAGATGGTCAGGAAGTGGCACTGTGCACACTGCCAGGATGTGCTCCTGTAACTGCTATCCTCAGGCAACTGCACATGATGGGCAAATCCAGTGGGGGCAATTGCCACAGAAACACTTCTGCCCACTACTTCTCTTCTGTCATCCTGCAACATCTGTGTAACACCTACAGAAGTCACTGGGGTTGGCAAGGAAAGCTTTTGCTGGTTTTGAGGCAATTTAGTACTGAAAAGGAAAGAAGAAGAGCTAGTACTGCATTAACTTTCAGCTTCCCACTGTCTGCTTACCAGATGCTTGGGGACTGGAGACTTGGAACCCTTGACCCTGCTGTGTGGCATTTCACCCATGACATGAGCCAGGGGATTCAGTGCACAACCTCTGGGAATCACAGTGAAATAACACTGCAGCCACATTCCCTGAGCTAGGAAACAGGTACAGATGCCCATGGACTGCTTGTATTGATGCATTTTTCCATGCTTTTTAGCTGTGTCCTGTGTGTGGTTATGCAAACAGACCTGGCTGCAGAGCCACAGCTACAGCTCTATCCTGTGTGCAGGCACAAGAAGAGCTGTTCCAAGTTCCCCTTAGGGGAAGAAAAAAGGTCTGGATGTTTTTTTGGTGGCCCTCCTTACAGCAGTTTGCACACCATAAATAGCATGCTTACTGCTCCCTGGGAATCCATGGAAGATGTTGATTCCTCAGCTGAGTGCTGTTTAAGAAGAAATAGGATCCACCTCGGTGTGGGCTGAGCTGCTGAGAGCCAGTGCTCATGTGCTCTGGCTGTGCTTTGAGATGCAATGGTGCTTTTGATGCCCAGTTTGTTTAAAGCTAGGCAGGGTATCTCTGCCATACACAGTGGTGATGGGAAATCAGAACCCACTGCATCCATAGGGGTAATTTCTTTCATTGATAAATTAAACCAGCTGGCACTAAGGACTGCAATGGAAAAGATGACACATCTGTTTTCTGCTGAGGCAAAAGCTGAGTGCTGGACTTTCCCATCCTCTCACCAGTTCTTATCTCCCACCCCAGTCCTTTCATAGTGCTGCAAAGGGAAAGGAAGGCACCATGTCCAGCCCTGCCATGTATAAGGAAAGCTCCTTACCAGTGGGAACACCAGCTGAAGAGTGAAAGGGATGGATCACAATGGCAGTATGGTCAGGATCACTTAATGAGATGGGCACAAACCCAAAACTGTGTCTTTCAATGTAGACAAACTCTAGGACTTGCATCCAGAAGGAGAATACAAACAACAGTCCTATAAGTGCAGGGAACACCACATCTAGAGAGGATTGATGAGAAAGATAAATGTGTCTAACAGTTCAAGAAGGTTGTGGATGAGGTGAGGACAAATCCAAGAAAGGCCATGGAACAAAATGACTAAGTACTGGAAAATGTGGCTTGAAGTGACAGACTGGAGAAGACACTCCATCTGTTTAGCCTAACGAAGACAAAGTTGAGAGGATGACTTGATCACAGCCTCTAAGTACTGACATGGGGAACAGAGATGTGATAATAGAAGGCTTTTCAATCTAGCTGACGCAACTATAATATGATCCAACTGGAAGTTGGAAGCCAGACAAATTTTGACTACAAATAAGGTGCAGATGTTTAGCAGTGAGGGTAATTAACCAGTGGAACTAATTACCAAGGACTATGGGGACTATCACCAACAACTTTAAATCAGGATTAGATTTCCTCCCCCTCCCCCTGCCAGAGATATTCATTCAAGAATGAATTCAGAGATGTCCTTCAGTGTGTGTATTACTCAGGAGCTTGATTTAGATTATCAAGCCAGCTTGCTTTGCCTTTGGAATACCCCTGTGATTCACAGGCCCTTGAAGTACATAGACACCTTGCAGAAAACTTGCAGCACTTGCCCAAATTGACTCATGACACTTCATTTCATACCCTGGGCTTTTAAATAGTAAGGGGACAAATTGGTAAGAGTGGGAGGAGAAGGGTGTGGGTGACAGGATCACAGATCCCCTCCATGCAAGCCTGTGCATTATCTTGGTGATTCAGTTACTTCTTTAAAGACATTAAAAGAATCAAAGAATTAAGATGGCAAATGTAATTTTCTGCCCTCCTAAAAGCATTGCAGGAAAAATGAGTTTTCAGGAAAGATAACTGATAAAGTGTGCTTTGTGTTCCTCCTGCTGTGCTGTGCTGAATTTGGCCAGGGCAAGGAACATCCCAAAATCAGAACGGGAAGAAACAACCCCTGTCTGGAGTGAAGTCATCCTGGGGGGAGCAGCAGTGAGCCAAGGCATGGCTCCTGGCCCACCAGTGACAGACCATGAAACTGCCTCCATCTGCTGCCAGGTCGACGTGGACATTCCACATAAGAAAACAACCAGCCCAGCATCAGTGATGCTCTGGTGCAGCAGCCAAAACTGAAACACAGTGCCTGGCTTGGGAGCCTGTGATGGATGGAGACGGATGCCTGGCCTGGACCTGCACAGTCCATGCTGAAACTCCTGTGTGCTCCAGTTCAGGGCAAATGGAGGGGAGGCCAACAAGAAACACAGGGCATAGACAGCCTCTCCCCAGCCATGAAATGGGTAAAATCAAGAAGAGATTAGAGGTGTTTGCAGTTTTGCTGTAGCTGCAATTTTCCCTCCCGACATGGTGGGCAGGATGCAACTACAGCTGAGGGACAGAGGAACTAGGAGAAGCTCTTAACTTGCAAGCATCATCCTGTCCCAGGTTGGCTCCAACAAGCTTTTATAACCTTGCACGGCCTCCTACAACCTTCTGGGACCTTTCAGAACCTTCCAGGGCCTTCCAAGACCTTCTTCTCCATCTGTGCTGAGATTGAACAGAATTGTGGCAGAAGTGCAGGAGCAGAGTGGATGTGGTGAACATCCTGTTGCCCCTGCAGCCCATCCCTCACATCTCCTGGCTCCCACAAGGCCTGGACATGCCCTGTGCCGGGGGCAGGCAGGGCAGGCAGGGCAGGCAGGGCTGGGGGAGGAGGAGGAGGAGGAGGAGGCTCCTCAGCTGCCTGCTCGCACCTGCCGGCGCTCGCAACTGCAATTAGTTGCACCCGGTCGAAGCCAAATTGAGGCCCCTTTCAAACCGCAACTTTGTGCGTTTTGTTTCCAAAGGGAAGTTCATCTTTTATGTGCATGCAAAATGGATAAAACCCGAGGAACCTTTTTTTTTTTATCCCCCCCTCCCCTCCCTTCCCTCAGTCAGGCAGGAATTTGTTTAAAAGCTCCCGCTGCTGCGGCAGAGAGATGCAGGGTGGGTTGAGGTCTGTAGAGATCCTTCTTTTGTGGCATGGGAAAGGTTGGCTTTTTCCAAAGAGCAGGCTCGGCGTGTGGCCTGCCCGTGGTGGTGACGGGATCCCCGGTGTGGGTGGGCAAGCTGAGCCCTCTGCCCCATTTGGGAAACCTGTCTCCTTCACTCTGAGCGAGGAGAAGACGGAGAAAGGAGGGGTGGATGGGGAGGAGATGTGCCCTGAAAACTGGGAATCAGCACGGGTAGGAACTGATGGACACCAGGCAGCCTTTTCCTTGCCCTCCGTCTCCTTCCACGTTGTCCCTGCTGCTTCAGGCAGGTGTGGATCCCCTTCCCGAGGATGCTGCGGTGGTCCCCAGCCCGGGGATGGGTTCACCGGAGGCAGAGCCCCCCGGGTGTGTGCCGGGAGGTGCTGACTCGGCAGCGAGCGGGGGAGCCGGCAGCCCCCGCATTAAGAGGATTTACGGGGGAGATAAGGCACAGCGCTGAGCTTCCCTCGGTAATCGCGCCGCCGACAATTCGGGGCTGCGCGGGGAATTTCGGCTGACAGGTACACAGCGCTGATCCAATTGTCCTTACAGCCGCTATTAGCCAAAATAAGGGGCAACTGGTATTACAAATGATTTCTGGGTAAATGCTCAGCTCCGGTGCTGAACGATCTCTCGGCAATAATCCACACATAATCCTCGATACGGAGACTCTGCTTTACAGGCAGCTCCATTTTGAGCAGCCCTCGGTAATGTATGGATGTCCTGATTCACAAAATAAGGGGGAGGGGGGAACAGGAAAGCCGCTTTTGTTTTACAGAATTTTCTTCTGAGTTGAAAATAATGATCATGTACGTATTGTTTATTAAGAGAAGATTACCTGCGTGGTAATTATTTCTTTGGAAGAATAATTTTGACTACAATGACTGCGAATGACTGCTTCAGGCAGATCTGATGTACCTAGAAAATAAACAAATGAACAAAAATCTCCTATAATGACTCAGTTCATGATGTTTATTCCGCAGAACACTCCTGGTGACTTAACGTGAGGGAATAAGTGTGCTGATAGTTAACACCTCTCTTCTCTTGCACTTCCTGATGTGAAACATTGCCTGGTCCATTGGCCCTTAATGCAACCCCACTGGGAGGGCACCTGAGAGCTCTGCAGTGTTTGGTGTGTTCGGTGGCCTCATCACAGCCCCATGAAGTGAAGCAGGAAAAGGTGCTGCTCCCAGAGGGAGGTGATTCTTCCCAAAACCATCTACTCATTTTGGGTGCCTGGTGCTGGCGTGAGACCCAGGGCGGGGTTTTCAGAACCTCTGAGCACCCACTCCAGCAGTCATGCCTGGCTATTTATCTCCTTTGAAGAGTGCTCTTCCTACAAAAAGTTGATTGTCAAAGAGTGGGCATAGAAGAGTTTGAGTCTGCAACAATTACTCTGTGAGTAATCCTTGGGTGATCCCAGGAGGCTTTACCTGGCTGGCTAAGGGCTCTTAGCATTTTACCAAACCATTGGATATATCCTCTACAAATATTTTTGGCCCACTGCTCCCACTAGGGCTTTCAAGGGGACTGGAATAGATTTTGTAATCTCTGGTAAACTTTAATTAACATCCATAGAACATTTTAACCAATGGGCTCAGCTCTTGGCTGTACAATAGAAAAGTGCTGGAAACCGTATCTGTTCATCATGAATCACATTCTCCTAGCTACCTGCTACAGACAGGAAAGGAGGCCCTGCCAAATGCCACAGAAAAAAAAAAAATTAATATTTCTCTGCTAGCAAATTCTGAAAAAGCAAACAACATTTTCATAGTTTGTTTACTCATTTGTTCCTTAAAAGAGGCAAAGGAATCTGTGAATCAGAAGAATTTCCATCTCAAAAAACTGCTTTGGCAGCCAGTGGCTTGTAATTTAAGATTAAGTGATTGAATTTCATGCAGCCCTGCTTAAAATTCACTACCCCACACCCCATCACCATACGCATAAAAAACCCCACACGACAGTCCTGCCACCACCTCCCCCAGCATCTAGAAGATCTACTATAAGTAAGTAAAAAAACGTGCAATCAGCTGGGAGGTCACAAATGTACTTAATAAAGATGTTGTCTGTGTGAGTGCCGGTTTTCTCCCCTCGCAGCCTATCAGGCAGTTCCCGCTCCGATGCAGTGCCAGTGCTGGGCTGACTTCAATCAGCCTGCACAAATCAGCACAGCAGAAATGCCTCCTTCCCTCCATCACCTGAAGCCAGTGCTGATTCATCTCTTCAGGCCCGTTCCTGCTGCCCTTTCTCTGAATTCGCTGAATCATTTTTTATTCCTTTTTCTTTCCTTCCTCCTCTTTCCCTCTGGAGTGTCCCGGCGCTGAATGTAACACGCTTCGTTTTGAGATCTGACTGAAAGGGAATATGGAAATTAATTGGCTCAGGCTGCCAGCAGCCTTTTCCACGTGCCTGCACTATGTAAGAGGTGCCATGCAACTGCCTTTCCATTGTGGTTCCCCACCAGCCACCTGTCTCCTTGTACACACTGCCATGGCTGCTCTCAGCCTGGGCTCTGGAGATGGATATCCCCTTCCTCTCCCTATTGTGCAAGAGGGAAGGCAGCTGGCAGGGATGTCCTCCTAAGGGCTGGAACTGCCCTGTTTGACTCAAAATAGGCAAGATACAGTGAATTCTCTGGCCTGTGGTAAGTAGTGTGTGACTGGTGCTTTGGCAAGGGCTGCAGAGGGATGTACAGTACAGTGTCACTGCTGCTGAAATGGTTATTTATTCTGGCTACTGGAAGGAGAGCCCAGTTGGAAAAGACCACAGAGGGGATGTGTCTCCTCCATGGGAGGGTGATACTGGGACCCTTGCACGTTGGGGTATAACCTTGCTTCTTGAGTGTGCTCCATCCCAAACCTGCTGTCCCATGGTGCTGTGGCTTTTCCAGCTACACGAGAAAGACAATGCTGGGCAGAAAGAAGGCCTCTTCTCCATGTCAGGCAAGGGAGAAGCCCAAAAGGAACAAGATTTTACAGCCAGCCAGAAGGGCAATGTCAGACAGGTCAGGAGCACTTATATAACCGGGGAACAGCTCATTGACAGAACCACTCTGGGTCTCCAGAAGCACCTCAGCACCTGCTGGGGGACAATGGGCTCTTCTGAAGGATGGATGGTACAAAACTGACCCTGAATCAATCCCTTGCTTGAAGGGAAAATCTGAGCTCTAATTGTCAATAGGACACTGTTCATTGGTTCTGATTGTTTTCTATCTGGAGGCAATTCAAGAAGTTGCTTTTGGTTGGAGTCCTGAAAAAAGACTTCCTATGCCCAGAAGAAGCTGGTCTAATTTTCCCACCTGCAATAAGTTGGTCTTTAAAAAGATATTGTCTCTACAGACAGACTTTGTCTTACCTATGTCCTTTGACCACTGCAGTCACCACAAAGCTACTTGGAGGCTGCTTTGGCATTCAGCAGCAGATCAACGGCACAAACACTACAGATGTCTGCAACTGCTCAAAACCAGGAATAAGAATTTTTAGGTAGAGACATCCTCACCTATGGCATCAGCCCTTGTGTCCTTATCTCAGTAGACTGATGATATGATCACCACTAGGTGCTGGTGAGTTTTTGGTATTTTCAGGTCTTGGGATCTCTGGCAACACTGTAGGTCTGATGCTGCCTGAGATTTCTCTGGCATGATGCCTATTTTTCTTTTCCATCTTTGCACTGCCTCTTGCCCAAGGAGTCATGGCCTACAAGAAGGACCATTTCCTGTTATTAGTACAATAGCCATCAATGAAAGAGCATGCACTGCATGAACTGCATTTGTAATGCAGTATCACTTACAGAGAAGACATGATCTAAGGCACACTGGATGTCAAAACCAAATGAGAAACTTTTCTTCTAGTTTTACCACAATTTTTCCCAGAGCCACGGCTACTTGCATTCTGGAAATTTACAGGATGAAGGATTTTGTCATGATATCTAATTCTAATCTGGAGTGATTTACTGTTAAGTTGAAAATCAAACCTGTACATATCCCCCTCCAAAGTGGTTTCTGTGACAGTTTCTATTAACCATAAAAATGTCACTTGCTAGGAAGTATCAGCCTTCTTATAGGCTCTGCAATCATCACTACCAGATGCACACTTACTGAATGGAATAAATAATAGTCTTGTACAATTAGCCTAGGATGCAGGACATGTATGGCTATCTCTCTTGGCTCCAAAATGAAGTTTTCACAACCAAACCCATATACCAGGAGATGAGATCTATGTGGATTCTCTGGAGTTCTTCAGAACCTGAAATGTTGTAAAGCCTTAAGGATAAAGCTAACAGTTTTGGTGCATATCTTTGTGGTTTCAGTCTGTGTAAGCAACTGAAATACCCATCTTACTTCATTCTGATCCAGAAAAAAAAAATAAATAATTGTGTTTATTCTGTCATTTATGATGTGTTTTGAAATACTCTACTGGCTCTGGTGGTGTTTCCTGCTGTTGCACAATCACAGTAAAATTTGTAGTGTGGGATTGCACCGTAAACACCTCATCCCCATCTACCCTTCAAGGAAATGACACACAGAGCTCTTCTCGAGCCTGGGGCTGTGGATGGGGACTGCTGTGTGTGGGACATGTTAACAGTGCTGAGACACAGATTTGAGTTAATCTGGTCCTCAGGTATGAGCTGAAACGGGAGTTTGGGTCTGTGTCATGTTCTGCCAGCACTCTGAGCCACTGCAATTAAGGTCTCTGCTGTTGGTAGGGAGCTCAAGAAATCAGTCTGAGTACAGAAAATGACGCTTAATGGTTTCCCACATTTTAAGCCATATTGTGAGCAGAAGCCATGAAGAAAGTTGTAACGTGGACCTTCATTGCTGTGTTTGCATCTGAGGATTGAAGTCCGGGGGGCTGCAGAGCTGACGTGGTGGATCTGAACTGCGTGAGGCACATTACTCTTGCAGCAGCAGAAACAAGAAGTCTGTTTACATCTGTCTAGAAGAACAAAGTCATGTTCTCCTCTTCTATCCACCATTCTGACTACTGAGGCCAGTGCACTTTGACTTCTGTGTCAGGAAAAAAAAATTCACTGTGTAGGAGTTTGCATCTGGCACAAGGAACAGAGGGAAATATCAGCCACCTCTACAGAGCACCTGGATCCCTTGATGAAGTGAGCTTACAGCACCTGGATAGATCTGAAAGAGTAAGGGGAGAAAGAAAGCATTTGGTCACATTTCAAGAGCAAGGACACTGTTTTTGAAAGTAGAAGCTCCGAGAGGGACACATGCTATGACTTCAAAAAACATCTGCTTGTACAAGGAGCACCATCAGTGCAGGGAGCTGAGTGTTGAGGATCATGCAAACGACAGCTCCTGTACTGTGCTGGGCAGGGCTCAGGAGAGATGATAAAGTAGGCAACAAAGGGGTTTAGTTCCTTCTCCCCTCTCTGTCTGCTTTGCAAAGGCTGCTGTGAAAGTGGAAAGGGTTAAAAAAATGTCTGGAAGAGTGATTTGCAACTTGTCAAACCTCCTCTAGAAGGAGAATATGAAGAAGCTTGTCCTATCAAACTTCAGAAAAAGAAATCTTGAAGTATGACTGAACTTCAGCACAGGCAGCAGCATCTAGTCTGATGCTAGAAGGCTTTTTGTCTTTTATCTACCAAATACATGTATATTCCAAAACAAAAAAACTCTTGTGTGTCCCTTGTCCATGGAATTTATAAAGATTTATAAATTAAAGTTAGAATTACAGAATATTATACAATATATATATTTCTAAATTATGTTGTCAGAGGGAAAATGCCTGTGGTCTGTTTGTGACTGCAGAATCCGTGATGAATCCCTAGAATGTTCCTCTCCTGGAAACGCTGTTAATTGTTTTTTCACATGATGAAATTGGTTTGAAGCAATTTCGCTGTCCCTTGAAGTCTTGTGAAAACAGAAAACAGAATATATTAGTACAGGAAAATATGATGCTCACAGTTGTCTAAGAACTAAAAAGCCATGTGTATTCTTCAAAGTCTGTGGGACGAGGCTGCTTTCTTCACTGCAGTGTTAACACATGCACCTTGGAGACTCTCATCTCAGCCAGCATCTGAGCATGCTCTTGCATTTCATCCGATGGCTCAGGAGCAAAAGCACCAGTTTATATTCAGCAACGTGCAGCTCCAAAATCAGTGTCAGCTAAGCGGTTTCATTGCTAACAAATTAAACATTTTCACAGCTATTATTTGGACTAAAACTTGACAAATAGAATTGGAAGGTTGTGATGAAGCTAAATTTTCCAACCTGTGAACTTTCTTATCTGACTGGGATGGATGAGAGAAAAAAGTAGCTTGTGCATGTTTTCATCCTTGCTCTCTATGACATGGCTCTTGAATGGATGAATGTCACCAGAGAAAAACTATCTAGGTGAGAAATTTGTATGGAAAGATCCAATTCAAGAAGTGAGATTTGCAGGCCAAACTGAAGGAATTATTTGTGTTTCCAAATTTCATTTCAGTGGAAGTTTGGGAATTAGTTGGGCCAGTGACTTTTCCACACTTGAGAATGGTAGCAGGAACACATACACATGCTGTGTACAAAGTCACTCCCTGAAAAAAAAATAAATGAAATGGGGCTGATATATTGGAAAGATGCCAGGCTGATATAAATAGGAAATCCAAGACATTCATCTCCAGAACAGGTATGTCAAAGGTGCTGGCAGCTGGAGCTTCTCCACAGAGTGAAAAACTCATTGGCCAAGTTTTGTTTTAGTGTTTGTGAGGAGAGATTTGGTACCCACAGTATCAACCCAGCTCACTTCATGACTGAAGCGTTACCATTATCATGTATTAGATTTTCCCATAGCAAATAAAATATTGAAATTGGAATAAAGTATTGAAATTGCAGTGGAGACAACACATGAATTTTAACTATGTCATAAACCATACTTTAGATGACTATAATAATAAAAATGTTTGAGACCCAGATAAGCCAAAGATTTTGTCTTAAAAAAACCAAAACCAAGCAACCCAAGCCTGCTCAGTCTCCACTTCTAAAAAAAGTCTGTACAAACAGACTTAGCATTGACTTTACATTGACTGATCTATGTTCAGGCCACAGGAGCATTGAGTTTGCTGGCGAGCCAGACCACAGCTTTTCCTATGGCAGCTTGTGGAAGGGGGTCCTTGTCTGAAGATTCCCACTCATGTCCCATTCACTTTATGGATGTCCTCAGGATCTTGTCTCAGCACATCTGAGTGTTTGCAGAGTATCTGATGCAAACAGGACCCGTCCCACTTCATTTATCAAATGATAAATAAGATGATAATACTATAATTGAAGTCACTCATACAGACAGTAATCACCTCGTGATTCAGTAAAACACAGACCTATGAGGTGGAAGACTGCACTAAGCTTATGCAGAGATTTCTATCTTGCCCTTCAGTTTCTGCACACTAAATATATTCTGACTCTATGAATGCTGAAGTTTTAAGGTGAAATTTTCTCTGCTTGGGCTAAACCCAAAGTGATTAATTTTTGTAATGCCAGAACAAAACCATTCAGCCACTTTTGAGTTATGTGACACTGAAAGACAAGGTATCGATAATGTTGCTATTAACTGCTGAATCAAGACTCACTGATAGCACATATCATAATATTTTTTATTTATTGACCAAGAAACTGCAATACAGGGGGAGGTGGAATACAGGAAACTTCAGAGAGTTTATGCCCTCCAGTGAGCAACACCTGATCCAGAAATCAGGCTCTGGCAACGTACAGTGCAGAGAAAGTATGCTTGAATTAATGCCTAGGACCTGGCTGATACATACCTCATAGCTAATCTGGTTACACGGGGTTTATTTCACAGTCGGAAGTTCTCGCGCTGGAAGAGAGTCCTGCTGGGGTTTTCTGAGCACGCGGCAGAATTAATGAATGAACGAACGCAGCTTGCCAGCCCAGATTTAAATTGCTTACTAGATCAAAATCTGTTCATTTTCTCTGCCCTTATTTCCAGCCTCTCCGTCTTTTATTTATTAATTTATTTGAGAAAACAGATAAAGAGCACAGAATGTGCCTGCGGACGTCATCGAGGCAGCGAATGCAGATAAAGGGCTGTTTTTTCACGCTGGCCTGAACGCTGGCACCAGGCTTTGGGCCACGGTCCTGGGCAGGGAGTGCCTGGCAGGAGCTGGTTGGTGGCTTAATTTTCCTTGTGGGGCTGGGGGTGTGGGGGACTGTGGCTACACAGCCCCCAGCCCTTACAGCCCTGCTGCCCTGAGCCTCTCACTGGGCCCCAGCAACCCTTTCCTACAGCCCCTGGGAAGAGGATGGCATTAAAGCAGTGAAGCCCTGCTTTGAAAAAGCAAGAAATAAACCCGGCTGCCTTGCAGGAAGGGTCACGTTTTCTCTATCTTTCGGATACCACGCTGCCTTTGGTATCTGCCAGTTCTCAGGCTTTAATGGGCGCTTACGAACAGGATATCTGGATATTTTGATTTATCTGGCCACTGGGCAGACCTCCAGCCTGCCGTCTTGACTGCGGTGTCCGTATTTTAATAGGAGTTTTAGGAAGGCTTAGTTAGGGGTATTTAAGGTAGTCCCTGAGTTTTCGTGCATGCAGCTCCGACTGCAAACACAGCGCCGAAGAGATGCGGCGGCAGGTTTTTAAGAAGGAGAGGGATCCTATAAACGTGCCGCTGCCGCTGCCCTCCTAAAGACGCTTTCAGAAGATCGATGCTGCTCTCAGCTGCTCTCGCACTGTCGCGGCTCGTTTCGTATCCCGGAATCCAGAGTCCTTAACTCCGTGTCCCCCCGCGCTGCGCAAGGCCGGGCTGCGGGCAGCGCTCCGCGGCAGGAGCAGGGCACTGGGAAAGGGATGGATGTCTACTCGCCCCCATCGGCTCCCCAGCCCCTGCTCCGCCGGGCCAGGCATCTCCCTGCGAGCCCCGGCACCGGGATGTGCTGCGGGAGGCGGCGTTTGGCTGCTCCGAGCTCCAGGCGCCTCCCCGGACTCCGGGCTGCATTCTACAGAGCCGAGGGGAAAGGAGACTAATGTCGCTCATTCAAGGTGAAGGGCAGGGCTGAATGACGGAAAAGCAGCCTGTGCTTTCTGCCAAAGACTGGAGACCTTCTTGAAGATTCACTGCTCTTCAGGATTTTTTTTTTTTTTTTTTTTTTTTTTTTTTTAATACTCTTATTTTAGAGCTTATGGAAAGAAGAGGCTGATAATCAAGAGAGAGATTCTGCCAATATATCCAGGTATCCTGAGCTGCTCTTCCTCACTGTCTTCTCCCGGTGCTGCCAACACAGGCTGAGCAGGGATGGATTGCTCTGCTGCCTGGTGCAGTGCAGGCGTGCAGGCATCTGCTGCTGCAATATTGACCAGGTTTGCCTTCCTCAGCCAGAGACTGCACTGTGAATTACCTCCAGCTCTCTGGAGGTGCAAGCCCAGTGTGCAAAGCACTCTGCCTGCTGCCGGCTTAACTCTGCCTGTTTGGACCCCGACCCCTGAGGAGGATGAGGCACTTCTCCTCCACACCATCCCAAAAGGAGCTGAAGAGCTTCAGAAATGAAAATTTGCTTTGAAGGTGTCACCATTATCACCCCACTTCTCTGGGAGGCAGTTTGGTAAAAAAAAACCAAACTAACTGGGGAGCAGAGCCAAGCTCCCCAACCACAGCCTGGAAGAAACTAAAGCAAGGAGGAAGATTTTAAAAGCCCCCTCAGAGCCCTGTACATCAGCTGTTCAGCTGGAGGTTTTGTCAAGTCTCCTCTGTTGGTGTGAGGCCCTTCAGAGCCAACAAGCTGCAAGCAGCTGCCCTCCTTCCTCTCCTGCTCCTCCCCATGGGGCAGGTGGAGGGGAACACAGGAGAAGAAGGGAAGCTCAAGGCCTCACTGTAAGCTGGAGCTGCTCTGCTCAGTGAGCCCACACCCACACACCTCTCCAGCAGCAACCAGCAGCCCCTGGAGGAGAAGGTGTGATCTTGGCACATTGCATGGATCCATGCAGAAGGATGGGAACACGAGGGTGAATATCAAGGCTTGAGAATGTATCAAGGTTGAGTAAAGGCTTGCCTGGGTGATGAAACGTTAATGAAGCGGCACATTGAGGAGGAAAGGAGGAACGATGCAAAAGGCAGCCCATCATAACTTCACCAGGTTGTGCTACCAAGCATCCCTTGAAATGCTAATTAAAACGAGCAGAGGGAGAGGAGCCTGCTAACAGGATCACAGCCTTGCTTGGATTGAGTAATAAATGTGTAGTAGGCATCCCTGTTTTCCTCTACGTGTGTCTTCCAAGCTGAGCTGACTGAAAATGTTGCAGTTTTGTGAGACAGAGTAGGATGCAAGCACAGACTAGATAGAGAGGCAAGGTCTAGGCATGAAGCTGGAAGAGAAAAAGCCACGACGGTCTTCCGCGAGTAAATAAATAAATAAATGCCCGAAATGAGGGCTAATTAACTTGCAATAAACCAACTTAACCACTTAGGGGCAGCGTTAACACAGAGTTAACATGCAAAACCAACCTGTACTTTCTCACCTGGTTAATTTAATGCGCGCCGTGAATATTCATAGTGTATGAAATCCTGATACATCAACACACGGAGCGATGCAGCCTGTCAAAGCCGGGAACGCGTGGCGAGAGCAGTAACTCAGCCGCGGCTCGCACGGCGCTGACTTTGATCAGTTACTGTTTCTAAACATTCACAGAGGAGGTTTGGACTCTGCCGCTTTCCCTCTGTCAGGGTCACAGAGTCTGTGCTGCACAGAGATTAAAACCTAAAAAAAGGAGATAGGAAAGAGCTCCGCTTAAAATAAACATAAAGAAAAATCAAACAGGAAAGAGGTGTCTTTGAGAAATGCTGCTCTTGCATGCAGGAACTGAACACCCCATTTTATCTCCCCGGCCACATTCAGAGTCACTTTGCTCTCAGACAATACGTTTCTTTCTCTACATTGCATGCAAAAAAGTCCCGGTTCCTTGGATTCCTCTGAAACATTTCCTCGCATAAAAAGGTGCCCAGATCTGTTTCGGGTATGTTTACACTTCCAGATCAGAACATGTAAATAAAGAAAAGGTGCCTTTTAGGTGCCTTTTTTTTAGTGTGACTTGACCAACTTGAGTAGAGTAAAAACCCATAGTAACATGTTTATCTATCTATCTATTCTATCTATCTATCTATCTATCTATCTATCTCTCCTTTTTTTTTTTTTTTTTTTTTTTTTTTTAAAGGGGGCTAGCAGCTTGAATTCAGACTCAGGTAAACCTCATCTTACCTCAGTCTCCTTTTAACCCGAGGTATTAAAGGCACAACTTCCCCCCTCCTCTTCCTGCCCCCACCCTCCTCTCTCCTTTCCCTTTCCTCCTTCCCTTTACTCACCAGCACGGTTACAAGCTCGGGCATGGCTTGTCAGTGTCCCAGGCTCACCTTTGCAGCCACCAGGTGCTCGGGCTGCCCTGGCTGGGCTTGCACGGTGTGCCTGGGGCTCCTGGCCAGGGCTGTTCCCCCCGGCAGTGAATGCCAGGTCCATGCACGATCAGAGCACTCAGCAGGAGGAGCAGCCCCGGATCAGGTGCAGGCACACAGAAATATGTGCTCAGATTTCTGCTGAGTTAGCCAGAGTGCAGGACAGGGAACACATGGCAGCTTTGTGCTCTGTGCAGGCTGAGGGAGGACAGACGATACCTGATGTGGCATCAAGTGAGCTTGGTGTGGAGAGGAGATATTGAACATGGCATAAAGTTAAAGTGGGATGGGTAAACAATATCTGATCTGGCAGAAGAAGCTGCTGGTACAAAGTTGGCCTGTCAGAACCATTAAAATAAATTCAAACCAGTGGAGTGAGTGCCACATGGCCAAAGTGTTTTTGCTGTGGAGTCAGGGGGCCCAGAGACATTCCCTGTGCTGTCAAACTCTGCACTTGGGAAAGGGGTGGGAAATGTGTGCCAACCCTTGCTGGCATCCCTGACTGAAGAACAACACTGGGGTGGGTGAGGAGGCAAAGGGCCAGGGATGATCCTTCAGCCCTGAAGGATGAAGATACAGACCTTGGTCAGCACTGCCCAGGTCCCAGCAGCTGTGGATAGTGGATCCTGGTGTGACAAAGGGCTTCCCCTGGTGCAGGAGGTGGTGCTGGGAGGCTGAGATGGAGGAGGAGAAAGATATGCAGCACTGCTGCCAGCACTGCCTCTGCAGAGGAAGGGAGGGATCAGGCTCCAAAGCCATCACCCTGCCAAAACCATCAAACTGACTGAAATAAAGTCCCGCAAGGAGAGGAAGCAAGCGAGCTGTCAGAAGTGAGAGAAACAACAAGCCCACTGTACAGGATCATCCACAGACCACCCTTCTCCACTGAAGTGATATTTCTCCTTTCACCTGTCTCAAGTGGATGAAAAAAGTCAATGTTTAGGCACTTGCTTCCTCTGCTTATACAATCTGAGTGTTGGCCCTGTCTTTTCTTCCAGGATGGCCAGCGCTGCCCTGGGAGATCCAGTCCCACAGCTCCTAGGAAATGGAAGGAGAATGACGGGGCTGAGTCGTCATGCATTATGCTGAATATTTACCCCTCATGCATGCTATTTTATTTTAAATCTAGCGTGTAATATGCTTTGCATCTAGCGTGTTGCTCTTGTGTGTTTTTCCCTTGCCCTGCCTGTCTCTTGCTGGCAGCTGCCATCGTGAAACAAAAGGCAGCTGCCAGTTTGAGTGAACATCTCTCTTTCTCACTCACTCTTTTGCCTCTTGCTCTTGGAGCTGATGCAAAACCACTTCACAGACTGGGTGGCAGGCACTGATGCAAGGGGGGCTTGCTGCCCTTGGGATGCTTGAGCCTGCAGTACCTCTGAGACTCGCTGCCAGAGCTCAAAGCCATGTTCAAGCTCTTGAACCTGGCTCAGCAGTAGCCAAGAGACAAGCAGCTGTCGCTCTGCCAGCACACCAGCTCAAGCTATCTCTGCTGCAGCAATTGCCCATTTCACAGGATTTGATTATGCGGCTTTTGGCAAAGGTGATGGTTTATTAAATACCACTTTGGTCTTCTGCTCCAAAATGTGTAATCAGACACAGGGATCTCTTTCTCCAAACCAGTGGTATTCCTACATCATCTGAAAGAAGCAAGACTGAACCGAAACAGCATTTGGAAGAAGAAATTTTCCTGTGTCAAATTAAAGTAACATGGGGAGAAAGCAGGATGAGATGCCAGGACCCAGACCCTCAGGCCAGCTGTGGACCTTGGATGCTGCAGTCCTTTGGCCAGTGATTCTGTGCAGAGTGAAAAGCTGCTCTGTGTGAGAGTGCCTCCAGAACTCAACCAGGATCCTTATCCCTTGGCTCTTCTTTTGACTCTATAACTCCATGTTCTAGGAGGCTCTGGAGACCATCAGAAAGGCCAGTTCAGCTGTTTTTTCCAGGGCTGGAAAGTATGGAAGAGATGTTTTTGCTTCTCTTAGGGAGCCTTTCCCCCGAGCTATAATGAGAACATGCTTTGGGAAAACAAGTTGAACTCTTGACTGCTGTAAATAGTCCTGGGCTGGGTCATGTCTCTGGGAAGGGATTGTGTCCTGCTGGGAGAGGAGCAGGGATTAACTGAAGTTGGCTGGAGCTGTGGCCACTGGCAAGTCCTCTGTATTTTATCTCTCTGGGGCAGTGGTGAGGGGTCTAGCAAAGAGGGTGAGGCACAACAGGCAGGGAGGTTGCAAGAAATCAAGCAGGACTCCAAATGATAGCATAAAATGAAAAAGCCAACTAAATGCAAACCTCAGTTCCAATCAGGAAAGTTAGGAAATGAGATCTGAAACAGCCTCCTGGGAGTCTGGTGTGTGCTGAAGAAGCATACTGAAATAAATTCTCATGCAAGCGGTATCACTCTGATTGTCAGAGAAACTGAGCCCTCGCTCCTTTCCTTTGTGACAATTTTCTCTCAGACAGCTCCTGGGTTTTTCTATTGCATGGCTCTTTTTTTTTTTTTTTTTTTTTTTTTTTTTTTTCGTAACAGGAATAGGTATTCTCACGTCACTCATTGTAAGCTCTTTTGTGGAAATTATGGCAATATGGAGCTTGTTCATAGGGACAATATGGAAAGATCCTGGTTTGTCTGATTTGCCTGACTTTTTTTTCCTAAAGCACAGAGAAAAATCAGGAAAAGAAGCTGCAGAGGACAGGTCTGGAGTCCCTGAGGAGATGTCAGGGCAGGTGAGAAATTGAAGTGCAGGTGAGAAGGTTGTGATTTTTGTAAATGGAGAGCAAGCTATACTTCCCAAGTGAAGATAGTTTCCTCTAGATTAAGCAGGATTGTAAATAAACAAAGAATAAAAGTTTATGTCCATGAGCAAAAGAGGGCATCTGGCACTGCTTTGTGTGCTGACTTGCCTCACAGACAGGCAGGTGGGCACTGCAGGAAAACAGGAAAAACTTCCACATGAGCCATTGCAATCCCCCTCACCAGGGCTTCTGGATGAGTCTAGAGGTTTTATCTCCTTCCAAAATTACACAGAAAGTAGAGTTTATGGAAATATTTCCAGTTTGATTTATATGAGACACCCTCTAGTAAGTGGATTCTGAAGAAGCAGCAGCATAAATGAACAGCTGGATGCCTTCAGGCTCCACTGTGGCCCCGTGATCTTGTGCTCTGATATGCCACAGTTGTGCTGTGAGAGCACCAGAGTCCCACAGCCAGGAACTCTGTGGCTGTGACAGGACATGGGGCAGTGGCTGCCCTAATCCACTCATTGGTTGTAGCACAGGTGAAACACGGTCCTGCTCTGAAAACTGTGTATTTATTTTAACTCCTGCAACACTGATGAGTTAACACAGCTGTGACAGACGGTGGATGAGACAAACGCTTTTCCTTTGTCACCATCTGCATTGGCAACCCAGGACTGACAACTGGGCCAAATCCTGCTCCTGAATGTCAATCCTTTGCCATTGCTTTGGGTTCTACTCTCTGCCAGCTAAGGAGCTTTTCCTGATTTCTCTTTAGGGAGCCCTGTTTAGCAGCAATCCCAGGTTCTTGCTACATTTTCCCCCATGCTGCAGGGGCAGGATTCTGCTGGGGGCTCCAGTCCCCCTGCCCTGGGCACAGCTTCCTTCTCCAGTTCAAACTACACTGCTGAAATGGCCTGCCCCTTTGCTTAAGTGATAATAAGCCTTAAAAAGAATTTTAAAACATCTTAAAGGACAGAAAAACCTAACTCCTCTTTCTTTCCTTGAAATTTTGCACCCAGATTTTCTGTAAGCTTGCCTTGGTCTATTTGGTCTCCAGGCTCTGTTGAACCAGGTCTTCCTGCCCTGTTGATGGCTGGGGAGTTCCCTCATTCCCAAGGCAGCAGCAGGGAGGAAACATGCTGTGCTCTGCTATGGGTCTCTGCCTGGGATGTCTCAGCTCTTGCACCTCTGCCTCACCATCATTCTGGTTTCCCTTCCAAGACCTTCTGTCCCAGGTGCTCTACAAAAGGACCTCCCTGACCCCCTCTTTCTTTTTGTCCCCTCTCTGCCTTCTAACCTGCTGCCTGTGCCTCTCTCCCCAGGCTGGGTTTTCACCACTTTGTCCTCCCAGGGCACACTCTGTCACCTTGGGCACATGGGCACTGGCAAAGAGCAGCCACAGGCCCCTGGACAAGGCTGGTTCATTCTGTGGCGATCATCCCAGGGCTGACCTCAGCAACCAGGAGGATCTGAGGGGTGATCTTATAAAGGGTAGGAGAGTTGTGGCCATGGTGCATTGGGGTGGACACAGATCCTGGAAGAATTTACCATCCTCCTGCCAGGATCTCTGCACATCCTGGTGAGAGACACTGCTGAAAAACAGAATTAATGCCACCTGCCTCCTTCTCCTTCTGACACTCCTTGCTCAGTGAGAAAGTAGCTTATGTATGACTGACTGCCCCTGTGAAAGGGAGAGAAAGTCACTCGCTGCACTCAGATGGAGAGTCAGGAGTGACAATGAGGATGAATCGGACTTCCACCTCCTAAAACAATTCCATAGTCTTTCCCTCACCAGGGCATCAACCGAGAAAATGTATTTCTTCTCCTAGAACCCTTTACTTGCTACTTCTTCAGCTGTAACTAAGGTGTACCTGGCAACATAGAAACAGCCTTTGCTGAAGCCAGTCCCGGGGGATGTTTTCCAGTGGTCATTTGCCAAGCAAGGACACGAGGTTTCACTGCAGAGTCTCAGATCACTCTCCTGTCCCCACTGATGTTCCCAGGGTGATACAGGTCATTTGGGACCAGTTCATTGCTATGCCCTGAGCCCTGGAGGGATCAGCAGATCATGCTGCTCACATCCTGAGAAGCCCTCTGCCACCCAGACCCAAAGAGACACTTTCTAGGGACTCAGCCTGGGGCTTGATACAAAGTTTTGAGGTCAGATCCTCCTTACCAGCAAAATCAGCTCTCCCACCCTACCCGTCTGTGTTTTCAGCTTTTAACTAAAGCAAGTTAGGGGCAGACCTTAAATTCACTTTTGATCTCAGGGAGAAGGATTGGAGATTATTACAAGCTATGAATACCTCAAAACATTGGAGAAGACAACAGAAAATGCCGATTACCACAATGATGGAGAAGATCCAGACTGTCTGCATGCACAGTGGGACTGACAGCCATGCAATCTGGGCAATCCCAAACTCTCCCACCCATAGTAATGTTGCTTCCAGAGACTGGGGTGGATAATGGCCTGGGTTGTGCAGCTGGGTAAAGCCCAGGTACACAATGAGACGTAAAAACCTCACTAGAAAGCAAACAAGAGCAGACACACAGTGCAGGGGACTTGGAAGCCCTGAGTTACGGAGGTCTGGATCACACAGCTAGGTCAGGTTCACTTCCAAAAGGTCCCAGCAATGGGGACGTTTCCTGGGGGGCTTAGAGTTTACAGTGACAACAGGCTGACCCTCAGAAATGCTCTGCAGTGGGCTCTGAGGACACAGAGCTGGAGCAGAGTAACAGTAAAGAAACCAAGCCTCAGCCATCTGTAAATCTCATCAAACCATGGCAATCCCCTCTTTTTCTCCAATAAAAGGCCCTGTTGTGTTGGGAAGAGGAAGGCTGAGCGGTTGATCTCAGTGCTGAGGCATCTCTTTAAAGATTCCTTATAACATCCCATTTCTCATCTCTACCCCCAACCTGAGACCTGCCTGCCTCCTGGAAATGCACTGGCAAGGTTGAATTTCGAGAGCTCTCTTGTGGCTCTCACTTGCATGTGGTTCCTCAAAAAGCAAGCAGGAAGTGGGGGGATGTTGAGGGCTGGGATGCAAACAGCCTGGTGGTTAAACGGGTGGCCAAAGTTTGCTCTCCCTGAGCTGGGCTCCTGCTCTGGCCCAGCCAAGAGCCCTGCCTGGCATGACCTGACCTCTGTGCCATTTCACCCTCGATACTCAACATCTGACCTGTGGATTTTTCTTTAAGAAGATGAGAGAAGTGGGGGTGGGTTGGGGAGGAAAGAAACCCCCACAAAGCCTCCTATAAAAAGCCAAACTTTGCAAGCCAAAGCCAATAAAAAGCTTCCCAGCTGTTCCCGCTCCTCCGAGCCAGCTCGGGCTCCGCAGGCAACAAAACCGGTGGCCGCGGGATGGGGACAGGGACCCGAGGGCAGGGCCCCCCTGCGGGTGTCCCGTCTGGAAAGCTGGGGCCCGGGGCAGCGAGAGGTGCCTGACAGAGGGCTGACTCAGCGGGAGACAGCGGTTTGTGTAACCTCCAGCAATCCATTATTACAAAGGGGCTTTCAGGAACTCCTCCGTGCCAGGCACAGCGAGGGTTATTGATTGAGGAGACAGTGCAAATGCACAGAGAGGCTCCATCCATTAGGGCCGCTGCTCTCCACCAATTAGAAAAAAATCATTACTCAGCAGCCATCAATGGGGCTCTGCGCAGCGCTGGAGTGCATGCATTCAATCTATCTTCTCCCACCTCCCTGAAAACTTAATGACAACTATTAGAGCTCCGCTGAATGCCCGGTGTGTACAGAAGCAAAGATTCATTTGGTAATCTTAGTAATTACGACGCCATAGGAGGACACATGCTAAATTAAAACAAGGGTGTGAGGGGGAGCTGAGGGGGGAAAAGCCTGAATTCCTGTGTTGTGAAAGCCCTTGTCTTGCTCAGCCTCCCATCCCTTCCCACTCACCTGCTGAGTCCCCTCCCCGTCTCCCACAGCCTCTCTGTGGGCTTTCTGGGCTCACTTTTCTGCTTTTTTTTTCACCCCCCTCCCCAAAAAGGGAACATCATTTTGTGAAAGTAAATTGAAGTGAGGCAGCCTGGGAAATGTTTTGAGACCTCTGGATGAGGCACAAGCCTGGCAACACTGTTTGACAGCACTGCCCTGAGCGATGGAGGAGGCGAATTCCCATTTACAAAAGCCCGTGGAACTGTTCTGGAGCCCTGCTGGCATAACACAGGCAGGGTGCAATTTATTTACTCTGCCACGGGCCTCTCCTCACCCCACCCCCACCCACCCAGCCTTTTCATTTACACACGTCAGGACCGAGCTGAGCGAGACCCTCGTCTCCCCCCTTGCCAATGCATGTCACTCCGAGTTATGGGGAAAGCAAAGTCCCAGGAGGGAATTTTTGGAAGAGCTCAAGGATGGATGTGACATGTCATTGAAGCTGAAAGGAGCAGTTACTTACAAGCGGTGGAGCTTTTCACAGGCCTGCTCTTCTCCAATCCAGGGAGAGGTAAGTCATCATTATCTGGGGGGCACTGACGGTGCTCATCAGCAGCCAGAGCCCGGCGACGGCCGTCAGTCAGGCTGGCCTCCAACACCTCACCTCCCAGCAGAGGAGCATCCACCACACCACTGCCAACCCTGCAGCTGGCAGATTCCATCAGGATAAGGGACAGCTGAAAGAACAACATTCCTGTTTTCGTACCCTCTACAGGAGCTGATCCTGCCAAGGCCAGCTTGCACAGAGCCATCCAGTCCCAAGGGGAAGATCACCAGTGAAGGAGAAGACATGCTTCCAGAGCCTGCTGCAGTTCAAGTTTGAAGGCTTGATGCCATAAGTTTTAGCTGTCATGTTTTTCAGATTCTGTGCTGCTTTGCTGTGTAATTCTGAGCCTCATATTAAGTGGAGTAAGCTCTCTTCACAGAGTAGGTAGACAAAACAAATTATTTTCATGCAGAAGACCAAGGTCAACTTTCAGGCCCAACAGCACAAACAACGGTGGACTGAAGGAAGGAACAAGAAGGATGGGACCTCACAACCTGAAGCTGTAACTGGACAATTAAACCCCAATATGCAAATGGATCAAAACTTATAAAAATGTAAGACCTCATGACCAGTCAGCCATTTTCGTGATCATTCTTAGTCCACCTTGGGTGTAGCCCTGGTCAGGTTCTTGTCCTGCCCAAGGTGGATCCTAGAGGCCTTTCAATAAATACCTACTTTATTCTCTAGCTCTGTCCAGTCTCTGTTTCAGATCAGCCTTCCCAAGGCATCAGACTGATCTTGCAGGGCGTGGAGAAGCTGGGTCACCACATCTCTGTAGCCACTCTAGACTTGTCTGGGCTCAAGACATTAGCCCTGAGCTTCACAGCTACAATAAGTCTTGACAGTAATAAAGAGTTCTTAATTTTCAGCTGGGCTTAAAACCACGACAACAGCACGAGGTTCCTTTGAACTTTGCTTGAACTCCTTGATCTTCTTCAGATGGACTCATTATAGGAAGAATGCAGAAGTTCCTATGACACCCAGCAGATGGAAAAATATGTCAAAGGCAAAATGGCACAGACAATTGTAGGAAAATCAGAAAAAAGGGAAGTAAATCCCAAAGACTCTACTCAAATTTTATTTTGGTTTTACTCAGGGGAGGTATTTTTAAGTTCAGTGAGATTTATTAAGCACAGAGTGAAGGCCTTGGACTTCAGTGGGTTGTTAAGGAAAATGTACCCTCCAGACTTTCTCAGAAATAAAAATAGAAGGTATTATTCAGTGGAGAGAATATTCTTTCTCCTCTGCCTATGAAGTATGAGAAGGGCACTAAGGAAGAGGTTACTGGTCTGCCTCGCTACACAACTTAGGACAGGCACAGAGAGCCCTTTTGATGCTAAAGGCCAAATAGGCCTTCAAAAACCTTGGACATGTTACGTATTTACATCCTCCTTAATGTTATCCAGAAACAGTGGTGAAAAAACACAAGTGGCTACAAGCCACCTGCAAAATGCTATTGCAGCCTGTGTCTGCCCCTTGTGTACCCTCTCACAGAGGGCTGTGGATCACATGGCAGGATGTACCTTTGTACAGCCAGCAGACGTGACTCTGCCCTGATGAACCTCTTACATCTGCAGCTAAGTGGCTTTTAATGTTAAAGTTTATTAAATAAAGAATGAATTCTCAGCCAAGCAAAAGGGCACGTCTTGGTAAAATGCAATGACAAGATCAGCATGTACAAGGCACCAGGAAGAAGAGGAGATGGACTTCATCACAAAACCCTCCAGTGCCTTCTCGTGTTCATTCCCTCAGTTCACTGCCAAAAGGCACAGCTCATCTCCCTTCCTGTGCTTTGTCTGGGGAGAGCTCCCACAGCAGGGACACTGGGAAAAGAGAGACCACAGCAACCAGATCAAAAGACAGGTGTCCCCATGCTTCCTATCCAGCCATCCCTGACCTTGAGCCATGCAGGAATGTGACTCAGAGCCAGGAAGGGCAATGTGTGAGAGTCCATCTGATCTCCTGCTCACGGGGAAGGTGCTGGCAGCCACCACGTGGGGTGTGGATCCAGCCATCTGCCACAGACACGGGGGAGCTGAGTGGAAGCCCAGCTGGCAAACAGGCTGGTGCCTGGCTGGCCCCTGGAAGAGTGAGGAAGGTCTGCAGGTTCAGCACAGATGGTCCCAAGGAATTGCTCAGACATGGAGTTTTTTTCTGTGCCCCTGGGACACGACAGAGACCAAGGCCACAGGTGAGCCAGGTGAGATGTTTTGCTGCTCAGGTAGAATGTTAGGTTAGAGGTCTAAGCACCATCTTGGCTCTTCTCCTTATTACCAAAAGCCATGGAATCACTTTCCCTGATTAACCAGGAGCAGACAGAGCTGGGCTCTCTGGTATGTACAACTTTACTTATCCAAAAAGCTTCGACCACAGTCCTTTGGTATTCCTTGTGAAGACCTCAACAATGGGGAGAGGGGGAAAGAGCAGGTACTGAATCAATAGCACTGGGCATTACTTTTTACTAAAAACTGCAGGCTCTGGAGGATGAAGGAGGATATATCAGATCCTTTGACCAGGGGGCACTTGCTATGTTTCTCTGACATCAGTGCTCAGGGGATGGTGTAGAGGATGACTGCCTATAAATACTGAGCTGAGCTATTTGCTTAAACTACAGAGTCACTTGGGCACCATCATCAGAAGGAAAGCCATGAGCTCCTTTGCCAAGAAACTATTGATAACAGCCTTGAAGAGAACTCTTAAAGCTCTAGGCCCCTTTGCTGAGACTCCTTTGCCACATTAAGAGTGATTATAGTATTTAAGGAGTAAGGACAGTGAGATTTAGGGTCATAGTTTAAAAACCTCAACTCAATAATGGCACAAAGCCAAGGATGGAGAAGAGGCACCTATATTACAACAAATACTCAAAATATGGCAATTTCACAAGTTTTCAATGATTAAGGCTATTTTTATCTTGACTCTCTAAACAAAAAAATGGCTCCACCATACATGAGCAGAGTGAAAATGTTGCTGAGATGTTCCTCAGTGTGTGCTGGGGATAACAGACAATTTAATCTTCAAGGTTTTAATTCATACTAAATGACAGATGCATGTCCTGAATGTCTTCTAAGGAGATGACATTTGCCCAGTTTCTCTTCCTTTAGTACCATAGCTGTTCAAAGAAGCTGGAACAAGAAATCTGCCCAGGGGCTACCTGCAGATATAAGTCAGTGTTTTGAAACTGTACAGTGTCCTTTGTTTTGCAGGATGCTCTCTCTGGATGATGCATTTTTGGTGTATTTATTTACATTTGGAATAAAGTCCTCTTGGTGGTCCTGTCCTATCCCATTTGGCAATGCTTCCATTTGTGCCTCTTGTGGCTTCTTTTCAGAGTTCTCTTGCCTTTTGTTTTAGACTAAAAAATATTTATGGATTCTTAGATATTTATTGGTGATTAAATTGCTCCTTCTGGATCCCTGAAACATTTTTGTCAGAGAAAATATTTCTACTATGGCAGGCCAGACCAGAGCCTTGTTTTGGTGGGATCATTGCTTAGGTGTCTTCCCCTCAACCCCATTAGTATTTACAGGATCTCTCTTAGCTGCAATATCTTTGCCTTTCTCCTAGAAAAGCCTGTCCTCTTTTCTATAATTTCCTTTTGCCACCTACAGATAGTTTTCCAATCTGTCAGCCATTTACAGCTCCCTCTCATCTCATGCTTTCTCTCATCCCACTCCACTGTGCTTTTGTCAGTCATTCCTTGTCTTCCCTAGCTCCTCTTCTGTTTCTGTATCTTCTGCTTCCCTCCTTCGCCGTCACGGCATCCCTCTTGTAACAGATGTCCTTCTGCCTCCTCCTTTCCCTTCTGCACTGGGACTATGTCCCAGAACTACCTGACCTGCTCCTCTGTGTAGGTCTTCTTGTCTTCTTATCTGCTCTTGGCCCTTGTCAGAAATGCCCTAAATGTCTGTTGTTCCTTTGGATCAAAGGCAAAGCCACCCCAGCATCCCTCAGTCCTCTCCTTGTCTGAGCTGCCTGGGGAGAGAGCTGCAAGCTCAGGGGGGGGATGCAGCCCCATCCCACCAGCACAAGGAAGGACCTTCCTGGGCTTGGACCTTAAGGAGAAGAGGAGGAATGAAAGGCAAGCTGATTCTTTTCAGTCTTGTCACCTCTGCCTCGTTACTGTTCCTTATGTCCACCAGCCTGCCCTGCAGATACCAGCTATCATTTACCTCAGATTATTTGGATGGTCAACATAAACCAGTTGCTCTCACCCCTATTTACCTTGTGAAGATTCTTGCTTCTATGTCAGACCTGAAGGAGTGCTTGCATTCCCTAAAGCTGGGCTGTTTTCCTCAGCTATACTATTTTTTAAAATGAAAGGTACTACCTGGGCCTACGTCTCTTTCACCCTTTTTGGCTAAGACATTCTGAGGTACAATTTCCCTGGCTTCCTCCCTGAGATACCTTTGTTTTGTCTCCTCTCTTCCATTCAAAGAATCTTCTCAGACAGGACAGGCTTCAAGCCTGGAAGCAACATCCCTGTTCTGTCTCTCCTGCTGGTGGAATTCTTGTCATTGGAAGGGCCCCTACCACCCTGTCATGAACAGAAACAGGTCACACATCAGCTGTCTAGAAAACCAGGCAGAGAGTCTCCTTCCAGCTGAGATATGAGAACTACCTACTGCCAGAGTAGAAGAATACTTCCAAAGTAGTTGACTGGAAAATATTACTACCAAACTCACTCTAGTGCTGCCACAGGGTTTGAAGTAGTGATGGCCAATGCAATTAGACCATGGCAAGGTTGCAGTCTGAAAATTGTACCCTACTCAATGCCACCAAAATTACTGGGTGCTGAGGTCACAAAGTTCACAAGATCATTTTGTGTTCTGCTTTGTGTCTCTCCTCTGCCAACTCTGTTTGCCTCTGTCTCCAGCAATAGGGACTCCTTATCTGCATGGAGACTGGCCTCTGCTGCTCCTCTTTTTCCCCACAAAGTTGGAGGTGGGCAGAGCCCATGGGCAGGCAGGAGACCAAGAAGAGAGTGAGTGAGGAAGAGGATTACCCTGAGGAAGGGAGTTGCCAGTGTCTGAGGATTGGAATGTGAGGGAAAGGACAGGCTGCACCAAGCCTCCAGTGCCACACGCTCCACAGGTTTTGCCAGGTGATGCAGTCTCTCAGGAAGGGTTTCACTGCCCCTGTAAACTGAACTAACTAAGCAGTAGGAACTAGGGAGGGATAAAAGATGAGACTTGCCTTCACCTGGACCTTGCCAGCTTAAACCTTTGTCCCAGAGGCTCAGCAAAGGCATAATACTTGATGATGCTGTGGCCCTTCGCTTGGTATCGGTGTCATGAAAGATTCAAATGGCATTGTCCACCTACAAAGCTTTTGCAGAATGAATCAGTTTTCCTATCTGCCTGACTTGACACACATTCCCTGACCACTTGGAGGTCACAAATTTAATTAAACCTCAGTGAATAGTAGCAGACCTCACAGAAATAAAGGCCTTAATCCAATCAAGCCACATTTGTACTCCCTGTACAGCATCAAGCACGACCAAAGCAGAAGGGACAGACCGTGGCGAGCTAGAAGGGCCCCAAGAAGTTCCTCTGTACAGCACCATTTACAGATGATAATGTGATTGTGACACTTGCAGACAATACCAGCAATTTCTCAAACGGGAGGTCCAAGGCTTGGTATTATCACGCTCAGCTAGTGCCAGAAACATGGGAAAGATCGCAGCTAGTTCTGGGAGTGAAATGCCTATGGCACACAGGAGAGCTCTCATTTGTCAAGTGGAGATCAACTTTAACAGCAGCTGGTACAAATCTCTCACCAAAGTCACAGTGTTGTTTGTATCGGTCATTTTGGGGGAAACTCATCCACTCTTTTCTGTTTAAAATAAAATAAAATAAAATAAAATAAAATAAAATAAAATAAGGAAGAGCAGAAGCAGCTTTTTGTCCCAGGAAGTGCTTTTAATCTGCCTGTGCAATAGTAATTAATTTTGCATAACGTCTCATGCTGCATTCCACTCTGGAGGAGGCAATGCTTGATGTGTGGGCCAGGTGATTCACTGGTGATCAGAGGAGCCAGCTGTAATTTTTTCTGGAGCTGACAGAAAAGTCTACTGAAATTTTGAGAGGAGGAAAACGTGACAATGTCATCATAAGTTGCTCATCTTCAACATATGCATCAGTCAACATTTGCGGAGTGTTGAAATTTTTTGCAAGGAATGGGCAATTCCTTTGCTAAGGAATTCTCAGAATTTACCCCAAGTATAAAATTCCTACTATCCCAGTATATTAGATTTCACTAATCAGATTGAGGAAGATGCAGTCTGTAAGTAGAATTGTAGGGGGCTTTGAGGCATTTTCTGGGTGTTGCTAACTGTCAAAATGTTAGTAAATTGTGCCTTAACAGTACACAGGTAAAAACCAAACTATAACAGGAATGAGATAGGTATGCAGAGTCAGGAGCTGGTTCCTGATGGCAGGTCCTGGTTAGGAGAAAAGGCATCTGAAATGGGTAGCAAGGCAGTGTTAAAGGATCTCATTGTTAGACACCTCAAGGGAAGGTAGGAACTAAGAGCTGTGTGCTTCACAGAAGCCTTCATCCATCCTACTCAGAAACCAGACTGGAAAATGGAATGGGAATTGTTCCTACTCTTTGTTACTCAGACTGCAGTAGCAGATAGAGAGCATGCGTCTCTTGCTGTTTAATCCTCTACAGAGAGTAAAAGAT
This sequence comes from Zosterops lateralis, assembly GCF_965231275.1. Classification (NCBI taxonomy): domain Eukaryota; kingdom Metazoa; phylum Chordata; class Aves; order Passeriformes; family Zosteropidae; genus Zosterops; species Zosterops lateralis. Next base: position 8,687,569 of record NC_139763.1, read on the forward strand.
AGTGCTTGTCTCAAAATGTTTGTAATGAAAAGGAATAATGACATTGGAGGGAAATCACGACTTTTGCTTCATGTCTTTTTGTAGGCAGAGCTGAAGTTTTGCTGCACCTTTCCTTGTGCTGGTGGAAAAGGGGGAAACTTATGAAAATTGGTTTCATTGGAATCACTCAGCTCAAAAGATGGGCCTTTAAAAAAGAGAGAGTGAATAAGAGAGAAAAACTCTAATGAAAACTGTAATGTTTTACAAACCATTGCACCTACCTGATGAGCAGCCTAGGATCAGCTGCAATGTGTACGGGACAGTGCCCTGGCCATTCTTCCCTGGGAATCTGTCCAGGAGAAGTCTCCTGCCACAGGTCAGACTGAGCAGTGTGCAGTCACACTCTGCTCCTGGAGCTCCTCTGGGCTCCCTGTGTATGCTTGAGTTCAACAGGCTTTGCCCTTGTGCTCGTTCTGCTGATTAAAAGTAATCTTTTTTTTTTAAAGCCACCAGCATGTGAGCCACAAGAATTTGTTCATTATTGCTCAGCCGTGCTGCGAGATGCTGTCTAGAAGTAATTAATTGGGCAATGCTTTGGAAATGTGGAGCAAAAATATTTTCAGGGGAAAAAATTAGTGCAGGAAGAGGGGAGAGGCTTGCATTTTCCCTTTGAAGTGATGATCTTTTGCTGGGAGGAAGGGAGGCACAGCCTGAGAAACAAACCCACTTATAATTTTACAGTGTTATTCTCCACAGCTGGATGTATAAACTTCAGCCTGGTTTTTTTGGTTTTTTTTGCCTCATTTTAAAAATACCCCTAAGAGCTGGACTTTGTTAATGAAAAATTGTTGTGGGAAAATTTGTTTTTCAGGAGAGGGAACCCTGCCCTGTTGCAAACCCTCTCCTCCAGCCCAGTGCATGCTAAAGGGGCAGCCCTGGGAGGTCCACACCACCATACCGTGTGTGGCTCTCGGTGTCGTTTGCACAACATCTGCTCCTTTCTAGCCAAACCTCAAATAATCCTGCAACTTTAACAGGAAACACAAGTTCATGCAAGGAAAAAAGGGTGGAGACCCAGCAGCTGTCAGGCAGGCCTATTTATATCCAGACTGTCAGTGCTGAGTGACGTCGGTAATTCCCTGGTGAGGTCTCTTGCCCGGCACAGCATCAGCTGTGCTGTTCTCTCTGGCCATGGGATTAAATGGCACTAAATCTGAATTAACTTTCTACAAAAATGCCTTTAAAAGCACAAAATCTTCTGCTTTCTGCCCTGACTTGATCCTGGGGAGTCTAGGTTCCATCAACTTGCCCTGAGAAGGTGGCTCTTGGCAGATTGTTTTGCAGTTGCCCATTTTTGCAGAGGTCCTGTGGATTTGGGATCCACCAGCACTAGAAAGCTGGCAGCACTCTAAAATGAAGTGATTCTTCATCCCAACAAGATGAAGAATGAATTGGGGACTCAGGCAAAAAACAGGGAGCCCATGGAGAAGGGAAGGATATACCAGAAACTATCAAGGGAGCTACAGGAAGAGGGGGCAATTCTTTCCAGAGGCAGAGATTGTGTGTCAGTGCATGTGTGAAGTCTCCAGGCAAATCACTGTGGACTCAAGTGTAGAGACACTGGCATGGAGTACTTTGCAAGACACTGGCATGGAGTACTTTGCATGCCTTTAGCAGGTTTTGAACTTGGGATCACATAATAAATTGACTTTCTGTTTTGCAACAGGGAATTTTGCAAATCCAGAAAAGAAAATTGAGTGTGCCTCTTCAAAGACCACCATCTCCTACGAGTTCTTGTCACACTCACCTGTAGAGATGGCACATATCCAGAGGAGAGAGAGAGCTGTAGAAATTGCTGGGAGAAGGAATTATGATAATATAAATAACAATTATCAAAAATGAAATACTGCCACTCCCAGTGTCCACCCACTTGAGAGTCACTCAGGCTCTGACAGTGTTTCAGGCAAGCAGTCTTGTCATGCGTGGCCTGAAAGAGGCATGAAAGTGGTCCCACTGCTCCCCAGTGATTTGGGCCAAGCCATCCTGTCCCACCATCAGCTCTCTGTGATGCCAGGCTCCCTGCAGGCACTGCGATGGCAATGGCTTTGGCACACCAGGAAAACAGAATTTGGGATTTTTGGGTTCGTGAGTGATAGGGAATTCTTTTGAAAAAGGAATGATTTGGCCTTGAAGTAGAAAGAGGCGTTTACAAAGGAGTGGTGTTTATTTGTGTGTCCGTGGCTTTAAAGGAGCATTGCGATCCGGGTCGAAAGGGCTTGGCTGGGGCTGCGAGTTCAGCTTTGTTTTCAGCCTGTCCTGCGGGTTGCATTTAATTGCACGATGTTTTCATGCTATTCTAAGAAAGCGCGTGTACTCATCAACATTATCAGGGAAACACAGATTCCCAGAAGTCGCAAAGGAGAGGACAAACCTCCTCAAATATCCCGAGCGGGGAGGCTGATGGGCCCCCCCTCCCTACAGCTCCCCGGCCCTCTGCCCTCCCGGTGCCCCCCATCAATAATCTGCCTGCTCTGGCCAGCGGTGACGCTTATCGGAGCGGGCAGCTCAGTGAACTGGCAGGGACGTGATTCGAAGGTCATGAGGGGATCCCCAGCCACGGGCCAGCCCACCCTGAGCCTCCCGGCCAGCCCAGGGACACAGGGCTGGGAATCAGCCCCACCGCCGCCCGGGGAGGGAGAAGAATAGGGTAAAGAGAGGGCAGAAAGAGAGAGAGAGCACAAAAGAGCTCGAGGCACTTAAATAGCGCTTGGGATGGTTGTTGTGATGGGGCCTGGGCCCTTTTGGATGCTGTTGCTGACACTTTTGAACGAGCTGACAGCCCCGGTTCTAGAGGATTATGTTCAGTAGCGACTTGCTGTCCCTGCCAGTAGGCACAAACAAATAACTTATTACATCGGGGCCAATGTTATCGAAATGGCTTTAAAAAAGCAGTCAGCTTTAGTCTCCCTCTGCTCATTAGAAACTGCGGTTAATCACTTGCTGTGAAAAGGCTCACCACCAACTTGCTTACTCCTCCAGCCCTTCTTTTCTGCCCTTCTCACAAGTAAATCCCTTATTCAGCTGGTCCGTCCCCCTGCCATCAAGTAATTCTGTATGCCTGCCACCCACTCTGCCTGGATTAACCTCAGGTGGTCACTACATTGCACGGTTCTTGAAAAGCGCTGCCTCTGAGCAACCTCCTTTTGCTTTTTATTCCTAAGCCTGGGTTTTAAAATCCCTCTGTGTATCTTGAACCTGCAAGACTCTTTCCCCCCAGGCTCTGCTAGCAGTTTAATCGCCTCTTGTTTCTCCTAAGTCCCCGCCTTACCAAGCTGGATGTGTGAAGAACGCCGATGGGGAGGCAATGACTTCTGGCTCCCCAGCTGTGCCGGGCACCGTCTCCACTGGCTGCTGGCTCTGACAGCAGCAAGGGCTGCTTTCTCAAAATCCTTGGTCCCGTGGGTGTGCTTGTGCCACCCACTTGAGCTTTCATTCCACTGGAGCCCAGATATGTCTTGCATCCACTGCTGACCACCCCACAGCCACAGTCCTGTCCTGATGTGGTAATAGAAGTCTTTCTGGATAGGAAAGTAGATTTTTCTTTCCAATGTCTTAATTGGGCAGCTGCTGTGGCCACAGCTCCTAATATGAAATCCAAATGCTTCATGCTTTTGTTGTCTGGTGCTTGGTGTCTAACTCTTGCTCTGCTGGAGGAGGCAATGGCTGTGGGTTTGGCTGTGAGGAAGGCAGGAGAGCTCAACACGTACTGTGACTGGAAAAGCAGTGTACAATTTTGAATGGAGGCAAAGGCACTGTCTTGTATATTAGAGCTGCCTGATGTCAAGTGATGGTCCTGGCATCCAGTGTGGGGACATTCTAATCACCTCACTGGTCCTTCTGATTTGTTTACTAAAAGCATCAAGACAACAGCTAGAAAATGAATGTAAAGCCCTGGCCCCAGTGTGCTGCTAATGAAACCACAGTGGTTCTAAGCTTTGCCCAAACCAGGCAGACTTTCCTTCTGCAAGGTGCTGTAGGCAAATTTGCAAGGAATCACTGCCCTCTGACAGTGTTTGGTGAAAGGGGCAGGGAGGGCTTCCACACCTCACAGGGTATCCACAGATGCAGTGAAGCCTCTATTTTCCAGGAAACTTCAGGGTCTTACTCTCACTGATTACAGGAAAGAAATCTAGATCAGAGGGAAACATTAGAAGTGCCTTGAAACAGAGAAACCAGTGAGACTCCCACATGTACTGCAGAGGCAATAATGTTTTGGGGGAGTGTGGGAATTCTGTTTTGTACTGCAAAGTCTCAGCTATTGGGACATGATTTTTATCTGTGTCACTGTGAGCCTGCCAGACCTCCTGTGTGGAATGGAACTGCCTGCAAAGGCTTGGCTGCAAATGGAAGTGTGACTTTCACTGAATCCCAGTGACAACGAGACAAGGAAGATGGTCCATTTCCCTTCCAGCCATCCTCTGGCTCGGTTATGGTGTGTGCTGCTGCTTACCTACAAGGTGATTAGCAGAGCTGCCAGCAAAATGTACCTGCTCTGTTCACAACTGCTCTTCACAACTGCTCTTCACAATTGGTGCCTCTGGTTTGTATTGAATTTGTAGAGCTTCTCAGATGTCCTCTGCTGAAGCTTCAGATCCCACACAGGAAATTCAGCCTTTGACTCAGCTCCCTTTCAGGCAGTGCACAAAGCTGTGGCACTTGTGACAAGCCCCAGGGAGGGAGGCGCACCATTCTGACTGGTCCCCAAGCCTTCAAGGGTCACTTGAAGCAGCAGAGAGAGCCACCCACCCTGTGTGTGCCTGGGACAGATTGCTGCAGCTGGGCTCTAAGGGCAGCCCTGGGGCTTTGAGGACAGTGACCGATTTTCTGCCCTGCCTTTGGGCTGCTTTCAAAGGTGTCACTCGGTGCTCACGGCTGACATGGTGGCACATGGAGGTCCTGCTGCAGGTCATACAGAGGTGGTTGAGCAGCAGCCTTGAGCTGGCACGTGAGGAAATCCCCTTGCATGAGGAGCAGGGGCAGCACATGGTGGCAGGGAATGGCTGTTGGGCCAAGCACTGCTCCATGGCTCGGCGATGTGCCAGCAGGCACAGGACACAGGGAGCAGCCAAGTGAGACCTCACCTCAGGCTTTCCCTGGTTTTCAACAGGATTTTCCTGCACGGCAGCATTTCTTAAGCTGTTTCAGTCTTTCATTAAGTGCATTGCAGTGCAGCTGCTCATGTAGTTTCAGAGGGCGTGCAAAGCTCCACTCTGACTCCTGGAGTCAGAAAAAAAGTACAAATCACTTTTTCCCACAACGGTGTGGGCATTTTCCCTCAGTGAATTCACACAAAGTGAATCACAATACCTAACTTGGAATATTCCTTATACCAGAGTATCTCCTGCAGCCTCCCTGAAGGCACTGAGATAGCAGCACAACCAGTCTGGGGTTTGGTGCTGTAACACACGTGGACCTGTTTTGGCTGGGGGAGGAGCAGGAGGAGCACTCACACGGGACAGGGAGGCCCCTTTGCTTGGCAGCCTGCGTGCGACTCCGGGCCAGGCGTGCGAGGAAGGACAGGCAGCTTTAAGACCTTCCTCTGCCGCTGAGGCAGCTGGGGCTGGCCTGATGCCCAAGTATAAACTAAAGCAGCTTCACAACTGGTTTAATTTATGTCCAATTGCCAGTAGCCCCGGGGCATTTCTGTCAGCCGAGGCTCAACCAGCTGTAACAGCATCCTGGTTTCTGCTTTTCCTCTCAGTGCTCGCTGCTTTTGCCAGTGGCTGAGCGGGACCAGGGTGTGAGTGGCCCCAGTGTGGGCTCTGCTCAGCAGACCATCTTCAGGACATCTGTGCTGCTCACCCTGCTATCTTCTGGCCAGGTTACACCCTGTGTTTCCACCTCACTGTATGGAAAGCACCTTCTTCTCATATTTGTGATGGTGCTTCATGATCTGTATCTCTACATGTGACGTGAGCAGCGAACTCCTCTGCAAACCGCCCACAAATCACCCTGGAGTCAAAAAGCCCAATCACAAAGACTACAAAGAAATATGAAAAGACCGTCTGAAACTCAGAAATAGAGGATGCACAGTAATTTTTCCCATCTCTCTGCTTTTGCTGGAATTAATCAACAATCTCTGCCTGCAATTGCTGGGAGTAATTTATTTCAAGAAATGCAAAGAAAGAGCATTTAGGATAAATATTTAAATTTCCTCTTTCAGCCCATCCTATTCTCAATCATTGTTTGTGTTCAATTCAGTCAGCTATGCATAAGCTGATGCTCTTTCTCTGTGCTGTGGATATTTACATTTTTTTTTTCTCTACTGAATCTCTGATCCATAAGTCTTTCTTATTCTGGGTGAGAATACATAAGGGTCATCCAGGACATGAAGAAAGCCTTACAGACAGGTTTGGTGCTCCCAAATGTTTCTGTCTACCTAAGCCTTTTTGATTTACTCCCCCTCTGCTTGGGATGGTGAAAGTAGTGATAGTGAGGACAAGGGAACAGTGTGAGAAAAAATGCAAAAAAGCTTGGTTCTGGAGGATGTATGTGTATCAAGTTGTATGGAACACATAAAAAATTAGATTGGAGTTTGATGTAAAAAAACCCAGACATGCAAAGCTTTAGTGTTGTGGAAAGTATTTAAAAATATTTTGCATTTTTTAAACAGGAAAATTACATAAATTGAGCTGTGGGAATAATCAAACAAAAAAAAAATATATAAACTTCAAAGGCAGAACTTCATGTCCTTCAAACTGAGAAGTCTACAAAGATTAAGAGATGAGAATAAAGGATTAATTCTGATCTGTGATTGCTCATCCATGCATTGGTCACGGGTTTCCCCCAGCTTCCTGCAGCCAAACATCTATAAACACAGTCTGGACGGGTCCTGGCTGACCCCCTGCCTAACCTTGTCCCGCCCCACCAGAGCTGTGCTTCCCACTTTGGTGAGCTCTAATTAGCTCCTGCCAACAGAGGTTTGAACTGGAGCGGGCTGGGGGAGAGTAATATATAAACTCTAAAGGCAGCTCATCCACCACGTGCAATTTGTATTTTACACCTCATGAATTTTAACAGCTAAAGTTATAACTTCACTGTAACCCCCTGTGTGCCGGCACCTCTGCCTTGGCAGTCTGGGGATGGAAGCTGTGTCACAACTGCAACTTGCCTGGCTCAGAGAGGCTTTCCCTGCATCCCTGCCCTCCCTCAGCCAGCAGGGCCAGGCTGAAGGTGCAGCTTTCACTGCCTTCTCCCCCAGCTCCAGTGCTGCAGCAGCCAACAGCAATTCCTTTTCTTTTCTTCTCCTGCAAGAGCTCAACCACTTGTTCAAGGCCTTCCTTTCACGCTGAGTATTAGAGTAGCAAATGCCCTCCAGATACCACTAAGTGGCTGCTTAAAAACAAAATAACAAACATAAAAACACAGATGACTGCAGCACGGAGTTAAAAATCTCTGCACTGCTGGCAGGTTTTGCAGAAAGCTGTAGCTGGACGGGTACACGCCTGATCTTCTGTGACTGTCATTTGCACTGTCATTAAAAGTCGATGTTGTGACTCTATAACAACACCTCAAAACACTTGGTGGAATCAGAAAGAAGTTAGTTTTTTACAACATGAAAACTGCACATGCAGGTGAGAGCTGGGACCTCTGGTCCCCAGTGGTGTTTCATTACGGCACTGAAACTATTAAACCAATTTCCGAGCACTCGGGTGTGAGATGCTTGCTGGATTTCCCTAGCTGAACAGACCAGCTCAGAAGCCTGCAATTCATTAAGCAAGTTATCAGGCAACAGCCTCCCCTGCTTTCTCTTTGGCATGCCTGCAATTCCTAACTCACAGCTTCGAATTCTTCCAGTTTGGTGTAGCAGGAGGGAGATTTTTAAGTCCCTTTATGTGGGGCCGTGATGCCCCAGCAGGTCGATTAGTTGAGTGTGAGTCTCTCTGCAAGTGGAGGCTGACAGTGCTGCCCTCAGCGCTGTGGATTCAGCCACACCAGGCCCTCTGCAGCCACTGGGGATGGCTGTAAATGAATCAAATCGGGTAGCAGTGTGGCCACGGCAGCCAGAGCTCTGCTGGGACCGTGTCCCGTGTTCCATGGCAGGGTTACTGTACTTTTATCAGCCGAGCTGGCAGCTGGCAGCAGTGGGAGCTGGCTGAGAGAGAGCTTAGCTGTCTGGAGGGCATGGTGCAGATGTACCCTGTGGTCAGCCAGCCTGATGTGTGCTGTCAGACCTAAGTAAGCTGTCAGCCCCTTAGCCAACACACACGAGCTAACATCCTAAAGCAAGACAGTGCTTTAAGACATCCTAAGGTCTTAAAGGCGAGACATCGTGTTCCTTAATGCAACCTAAACCAGCCAAATCTGGCTTAGGCTTGCACATCAACACTCTCTTTCAGGGGGGCAGCAGCAAGGATGTGTTCCCAACAGTCCTTTATGTCCTGGTTGCCACAGAGCTGTACTGGGCTGGTTTTAAATTTTCAGTCTGTACAGGTTTTCTGGTGAAGGGGCAGAGCCTGAAAACTGCTGCTGAGGACTTGCTTTCCTTGGCTGTGTTATGGGGGCACTCTCAGGAAAAATTGGTGGGCCAAGGATTCAGAGCCACTGCCTATAGGATGGGGAGACACACAGAGTGAAGGTGTCAGAGGAAAGCGGTACACCAGGTCAATTTTTACCATCCCTCATCAAACCTAAAATTGCCTATGAAGCTGGGCCCCATGCTGCCATCCTGGAGCCACTACATGTCCCTTGATGATTTTGCAGGAGGCTGTGCTGACTGCTCGTACATCCAGCTGCTGCCTGCTCTACCCGTCATGAATGAGAAGCAGGAGAAATTGGCTTGTGCTGAGGTCTGTGCGGCTGCAGCTGGATGGCTCCCGATGCCGGAGTTTGCCGGGCAGCCGCCAAGGCATGGCACCCTCCCAGGAGCATCCCTCCCAGGGAAAAATCTGCTGTTTTGGAAGCATTGCAGTCAGGCAGGGACAGACTCATCCCCCTCTTTGGCTCTCCTTTTGCCCTTCCTTTGGGTGAGGTGATGACACGGGATGACAAAGGGGCTGCGGATGCTGTCAGTGCCGGGCTGTGCTGTGCACTCAGGCTGGCGCTCAGTAGTGCGGGAAGGCCTTTTCTTCCAGGCCTTTGCATTTGCAATTTGAATTTAATCCCGTGAGCTAAAGATAGCTCTGGCTCGCCTATTGTTCCTCCAGCTGGCAACAGCTTTATTTCTTTGATGCTTTCAGTTCTCGGTCGTTTCCAAGGAACTGACAGACGCTTCTAACACAGAGCCTGTCCCAGCACTGTGTCACGCTGGTCACCGTTCACTCTCCCGGCCCTCCCTTCAGTGCTCAGCTTCCCACTGGCAAGGTCTCCTGCAGACACTGCAGGTCTCCCTCTTGCTGGCACGGGCTGACTTCAGGGCTGCTCCCCAGTGGCTCCTCCAGGAGCAAGAGTTATCCTCAGGAGCAGATCTTTCGTGAAAGTCTTGCTCAGGTATTTGTTAATTGCTCTTCCTACCGTTACTCCATTGAAAGAAGTAAGTGATGTGATCCTTTCCTATGTTCTTGGTGGCTGTTTGTGTTCATCTGTGTAGCTCTCTAACCCACCTTTATTGTGTATCTCTCTGGTAAGAATTCAGTCATCACTTTTTTTAGGGGCTTTCTGTATCACGTCAGCCAAGGAAATGCAGGCTCTGCAAGGTCACTGAATGCATGTTTATTTCTCAAGTAGCTGGAACAATGATTTGAAATGGATTAATATTGGCAAGCTCTTATCTTTGTTTAGGTTTGTATGTGGTGTATGTGCATCACACATATATCTATCATATGTGTCATACACCTTATGCTGCATATGTGATTTGGTATCTTGTAATCTCAGGGACAAAAATGGGGTGCCTTTCCAAAAATTGAATTTGGGATTGTTCCATGCTAATTTGTATTGTTAATTAGCTATAGCAGGCAGCCAATAAAGCAACGCAAATGATTTCAGGTTCCTTAGGAAATGTGCCAATACGAACGCAAACACTGATTCAGATGTGGAATTTTCACAGCGCCCCTCGGTGAAACTCATTCATTAAATTTAATAAACGCGCCGCGGTTGCAGGCTGCTGGTGAACACTTTGCGGACCTGGAAGAGGGAGAGCTCTGGATCGGTGAGCCCCTCCCTGGGCGGATCAGAGCTCCCATTCTCCGGCAGGAAGGGCGGGAGAGCCGTGCCCGGGCAGCCTCGCAGCCCCGGCAGCCGCAGCGGTGATTTCCCGGCTCCGGCGGCAAGCGCGGCGGGTTCGCTCCGCTGGCGCGCTGCCCCAAGGGCTGCCGGCTGTCGGGAGGCACGGAGCCACGAGGAGCTGCACGGGACGTGAATGCAAAAGGAGTTCAACAGAGACGCTTCCTTTCCTGCAGCAGAAAAAGCCGTTCCTGCGTGGAGATGATACCGCAAAAGTCAAACTCGGGGGAAGTCACAAGGGGAAGTCTGCCTCTGGGTTCCCTAAAGGTAAACTAAAGGAAGTCTATGGGGCAGGTAAACTGAGGGGAGTAACTGCAGCCCCTTCCCCCTTTCCCCCCTTTTCTGGAGATTGTCCTAATGCCACAGAAGTCTGTATGTGAGAGCATAACATCAATATTGCATTTAATTTTTCTCTGCTCTCCATCCTGCCCCAGATCCTGGTTTGGGACAGAGCGAGGATCTCAAATAAAAGCACTCTGCAGCAGAACACCAACTGTTTGGAAAACTGGCCATGAAGGATTGCAGACACTGCAGCAGAGTGGAAGGAGGAGATGAAAAGTTTTCCAGGAGGGGGTTACTGAGTGGCCTTAGGGATGGACAGACTCCAGAAGCATCAGTTATTCACTTGAGCACGTATGTTTTGGGCTTTGGATATCTTACAGTCATACAACTGGGAGTCAGATCTCCCCATGCAGACTCTAGGACTTCTTCCCACACAGCTGCTGGGGTGCTCTTCTCCAAGTTCAAGGAGTGTCAGACTGAGAGGAGCTGTGTTTTGTCCCTGAAGTCAAAGGAAGCAGACACAGGAAGTCTTGTTTGCCTTGATAAAGTTGTCAATGAATGGTCATCCACATCAGATACAATCTGAGTATCCCCAGGGTGCTCCAGGAAATGTGTGTACCTGTGTTCAGTCTGCTGTGCTGAGTCCATGCTTGACCTCTGCATGTACATCCACCTGGTACCTCTTAAGAGAAAAACAGCATGTTGAAGTAAATTTTGATCATCTGTACTACATGTGGGACCTGAAGCCTTCCTGTAAGAGGATTCTGATGCTCTGATTTAAGGGATGAAATAAAACTTTGTGAAGGCAAAGTTTGCCCCCGTGTTTGAGGCAGAGCGACACTGATGATTTTAATTGCATGTCCCCTTGGGGGAAGCAATGACAACAGCTCCATTGATTGGACTTCAATCTGTGGTCAGTAGCAAGCACAAAAACTTAAGAGGAAAAGGACGTGTCTAGCATAAAGAAAAATAAGGGTTTTCTCCCTGTTGGGAGCCTCGTGGAAGACATTTATTAGTGACACTGGGCAAGCCATGTCTGCACTACAGGGGCCTGTACTGGGCAGGCTGCAGACCTACGTACACAGCAGTGTGACGGAACATGCTGAGATGCCTCATGCTGTTGGTGTTGTGCTCTGGGGGACATCCTTAAGGAGAAAACCTCCCCATCTGTCAGAAAAAGAGAGATGATTTTGTTTGTCACAGGAGATTAAAGACACTATGGTACAGCAGGGAGACCCATCACCTCAGTGATGATAACTGTGGCAATTCATCTGGAGGCTATCTAATGCAGCTCATAAATGGGGTTCCAGCATCTGAAGGGATATAAGAATTACTTTACATTCCTCTTCATATTTTATGTTATTAATAAAGCAATTTTATTATCACACTATCTGCTGTTGTGCCTTCCTTATTGACACCCAGAGAGACCCTTGCACCTCCCTGTGCAGAATGCCCTCTGGTGCCCCTTGAAGTCCCTCAGAGCGGCTGGCTCATGAGGAGCTGGTCCAGGCTCTTTCAGTCTGAAGAAGACTGGGGTTTGCTCATTCTGTGGACAGGAGCTCAGCCTGGAAGGCACAGCAGGCAGAGTGCAGGCAGCTCACTGCTACTCCTTGTGCATGTGACAAGAGCAGGGTGAGAGGCCACGATGGTGTACAGGGGCTGGACAGCTGGATCCAGGCAAGGGGGCCCTAATTCAACCTTCCCACCTACGAGGAGAAGCAGCTGCTGCTGCCAATGCAGACAGGGCACACAGCAGAGCCGTGGTGTGATCACCCAGCCCGGGTGATCCTCCCCCTCCTGGGCTGCTGCCTGCCAGGATGAGTCACACTTGCTGCTGGAGCCGGGGCTTGGTCCCATGCCAGGAGCGCACTCCGGAGGGAGACCGCAGAGAAACACGGAATAATTTGCAAATCCATAAAAAAACCCCATCGCTTCCCAGCGCGGGTCCCTCGGCAGGTGCCAGAGCGTGTTTGTAGCAGGTGTCACCTGCCTGTGTGTGTCCTAGGGGACAGGTCCCTGTGCCAGGTGACCTGGCAGGCCCGTGGTGTGCTGGGGATGGGCTGTGAGTGCCAGAGCGTGTTGGTGCCAGGGGCTGCCTGAGCATGGGATGGGGCTGCTCCCACCACAGGACTTCATGAGCCATTAGCCAGGGCACTGTGGTGACGCTGTGCCGCAAGCAGAGGGGAACCCTGCTAGCCATAAAATGGCATGGAAGACCCCCAGGAGTCTTGTAGAACAGAATGGTGGAGTGTAATGAATAGTCAGACATATGGTAAAAATGAATTAATGTCGAGTTGCCATCCACTCTGCCATTTTTTGCTTTCAGTTTCCCCGCTGTGCCTGTCTCCTGGCATCACTGAATCTTGATTCAGGGAGAGGCAGCCAAGTAGCTTCCTGTGAAGCCAACATCACATCCTAAGTTGGCCAACAACTTGGTGGTGCTTTCTCCTGGCTCCATCTGCCTGGGACTCTCTCGCCTGGCCTGGTGGAGAGTGACCCAGCCCCAGAGGCATGGGTCTGTGTCTCCTCCCCTCTGGCAGGGAGCCACCTGCCCTTGGGAGATGCCAGCTGATGGTGAGCACAAGTGTCTTCAAGCAGGAGCTGCCTTGAGCATGCCAAAACAAGTTCTGAATCTCAGGTCTCACAGCTACAGAAGCAGTGGCCCTGATCCAGGACTGCAGGAGGTTCACCTGGAGCTCCTGGAGAGCTCTGTGACTGAAGTGCAATGGCCTGTCTGCTGTCTGGGGGGTGCTGGCTGTTTCAGCAATGTCCTGATAAAGAGGAAAGGTCCAGCCTGGTAGAGCAGACTTGAAGGAATGACTTTTGAAAGCCTGATGCATTACTGTAGGCAGCACCAGTGCAGATGTGTGTGTTTGTGTGTCTGTGTACATGCTGGTGTGAGTGCACACCTGCATGTGCGTACCTGAATAATCCTAATTTTCCCACCAAGAAGCAAAAGACTACCATGTGCCATAAGTCAGTTTACAAACTGTAAGTACATGATAAAAAACTTGCATAGTCCAAGAACTGGATGGGACAGAAAAAGGCAGGAATATTATACCTGTCCTCTGCCTTCCTGGTGCAGCCCTTTCATCCACAAGCATCTCCTCTTGTGCTGCACACAGCACAGATGGGCTTTCTCCAAAATGAGTGGGCTGCTTTTTTGCCCTTAGAACCGCTGATATGTCTCAATTTGAACAGGCCTCAGGGGTTAAAACAGAGGCAGGCAGGGAATGCTCTCTGCCAGGATACACGGGGAGCCTGTGCCTGCCTGCAGGTGCAGATGGTTCGATGGCAGCAGTGCAGGCTGAGGCAGGGCTTGCGTGTGTGTGTGTGAATGCACGTGTGCATCCGTGCCACAGAACATGGAAATGCTCGTGCTGGAAGAGTGAAAGAGGAGCTGCAATCTGGGGACACGTGTTTGGCTGCAGCCACACCTCTTTCTCCCGGGTACCTCCATCCTGGAGCGGGGAGCATCGCACCCCTTCCCTCACCACGGCACCCGCAGCCCCTCGCGGTGCCTGTGCGGTTTTAATCGAGGCTCCTTGCTGAAAGCAAGCTTCCTCTTATGCAGGAAAAAAAAATCCTCGCTGACTTAAAAACAGCTGTCTCGGTACAGATCCTATTCTTGGATTTCTTGGAAAAAAGGGAACGCTTGTGGGGGCTAAAGGGCAGGAGACGTAGGTCGGGTACTTGTGCTCTGCCGCTTGCTCAGCCGCTGAATTCTCATGTAATGGGAGGCAAGTCACTTATTTTTTATATTATATAGGACGAGGGGAGAGGTAGGAAGAGAAGAAGAGGACAGTGCTATTAAGCAACCTTTGTGAAGCGATTTAAAATCCACAGTGGAAAATGCCATAAATGTCACATCACATTCATTACCGAGCGGCGGCCGTGGCTCGCAGCGAGTCGCTGTGGCCGGGCCAGCCTTGGCAGGCTGTTCCCCTGCCGCCAGGATCTGTCCCTCCCACCGCCGCCTCCCGAAGTAATTTTTATTATCCGGCAATCACCTGTGACCCTGAGATATTTTTAATGCCTGCGTTTTTAGTGCTGCTGTTCTGCGGGCGCGGGGCTGTTCAGCCAGGCAGCGTGGCCCTGCCTCCCTCCTGCTGCTGCTGCCGCCTCCTCCTCCTCCTCCTCCTCCTCCTCCTCCTCATCCTCCTCCTCCTCCTCCTCATCCTCCTCCCTTGGGCGCCTTGGGCTCCATCCCTTGCGCAGGCAGCCTGCTCCTGCCGCCCACAGCGGGGATCAGACGCAGCGGCAGCTGGGGAAACAATTGGGTGCCAAATTAGAGCGGCTCTTCAAGTAATTGACTGATGGAGCCGCGCTCATAGTTAAAAAAAAAAAAAAAAAAAAAAAAAAAAAAAAAAAAAAAAAAAAAGAATAAAATGTAAAAGCCCCAGTTTCGCAGTATGAGTCACCTGAGCGGCTGTGCTCTGAGCTGTTTAAAAGTCAGACCATGGTGGAGGTCAGGGGATGGAGCTGTTTTGCTCCGTGCTGCTCAAGGCTGGCCCCTCTCCTGGGAGAAGCCCGGGGTTTGCCCGGCCACGCTGCGAGATGCTCGAGTGATGCAATCCAGCCGCATGAAGCTCATCTCCCCTCCGCCCGTGCGCTCAGCCCGCGGCTCCCCCGGGCTCGGGGTGAGACCCCCGGCAGCCGCAGACACTCTCGCTGCACTCACACCGACAGCTACAAGACAGCTCCTGAAGGGATGTTTTAGTCAAGCAGGCGGGAGGGAAAATTTCCTCCAGACCTGGGCTAACCTTGCATCCTCTCCCGCTCCTTGTGGTGGGAGCAGCCGGAGCGCTGCGGGCTCCAGCTCACATCGTGGGTCCTGCCACACCCTGGACACAGCCCTGCCTGGGGAGCGGTGCTGAGCCCTTCCAGGCATGGAGAGCAGTAAATCTGACCTTAATTGCTCTTAAAAGACCACGCAGATGAGTATTCCCCCCTGCTTTCCCTCTATCATTAACATTTTAACAGCTTTCTCACAAGAAGTAAGGCTAGAGAAGGCAAGGAGCAGCAAGTTTCGCATTATCAGGGCTCCGGGAACTGGGGCTGCAACAAAACCTCCTGATATCCCAAGACACACAAGATACAGAGATTATCTTTGTAGCTCGTGCAGCACTGTGTGGGCAGTCGAAACCAGCAATGACACTCTCACTCATCCTCTTTCCCACACTTATAAGGAAAGTGGAAAAAACCTGTACTTGATTGCATTTTGGTTGTACTTACTCTGCATTGGGACAAAGCAGTCAGTAGCCATGCTGCTTGAATTCATAATGCCTCTCTGGGTGGAGGCCTTCATGTGTCTCTGGTCCTTAGGCCTGTCTGAAGTTTTAATACCTTTCTGGTCCCTAGACATATTTTCTTATCCAGAGATAACTCCAGCATTGTCTCTAACACATGGCTTTTACAAAAGAGGGGCACAAATTAGAATAGCTCTTTTGCTGGGCATGGTAATGATGATTTATAGGAAGTTTACAAAGGTATACTGAAGTTTGTTCAAGATATATATGGTATGGAAAAGAGAAAGATTTCTGCATGTTGCAGGTATTGTCATTATTATAAGTTAACCTGGCATTTATGGAAAAATGTAAGCAAGGAAACTTCAGGGAACTGGCCAAAACCCTTGTTGACTGTCAAAGAAGTGAGTCTGAGTGTGGTGACTTGTTTAAGGGGTAAGGATGTCCTTCATTGTGTTGTGCCTTGTCTCCCAGCTCTACTCCCAAAGGGGTGAGAAATGCCAGGTTCAAAACAGGCTGGTCTTCCTAAACTCCTTAGTATCAGTCTTCTCCTCTGGAGCAAAATACAGAGCAAAGATCCTGCATGGTTTTCCATACAGAACTCAGGAAGTGTATGCAGCATTCAGAAGCTGGGCCACAGACAACCTAGGGTATAAGACTGTGCCTATGGCCAGTACACCTCTGCGGGCTATTCCCAGCCTGCTCTTTGCCTTCCAGCGGCTTTTTCCTCACCCTGCACTGTGTCAGAGCAGTGTGCCCTCACCTTGCTGTTCCCAAAGCCCTTTGCAGTTTGAAATGTTTTGATTTAGTTTTTATTTATTTATTTATTTATTTATATCTGTCAGAGCAACCCAGCTAATGTGGGCAGCAAAGCCAAGCAGCAAGTGCCATTCTTTGAATGCTCATTTCCTCATCACTGGTATCTCTTATATATTTTTGTGGAAGGTTGTGTTGCTGGTGCAAAGGCACCTCCTTGCCTTTCCGTATGTCTGATTGTTTCCTCCAAGGGGATTAATAAGAAGCTGGTAATTCCCCTCAGCCAGTGTGGAAACCTGATCAGGAGCCAGCAGCAGCGAGAGGGAGGTGAGGCAGGGATTAGTCCCTTGCAGGAGGCAGGGCAGAGGGAGTGTGGCTTCCTGGCTCCGTTCTTAGCACAGGGAGGGTTTGGGTTGTTCCCTGCATAGTTCCAGTGCAGGCCCCTCAACAGAAGAATGTGCACCCTTGGCTGTTCAGAAAGACATTATGGCACATCTCTGGGACTCCTCCACATTTGGCCAGTGAAGAGACTTTACAGTCTCATGGAGTGGGCCGTGGGCTGGGGGGTGGCTGATTTTGCCTCTATGCCAGCTCTACCAGATGTCTGCCCTCTGTTCCTGTGTGGATGGGGAGAGTGGTTGTGTGTGTGTCTGTGTGAGAGGACTGGAACGCTGGCTCATGCTATTTCCTCCCTTCCCTTGGGGCTTGACTGGGTCCCATTTTTTTCTCTGCTGCCGCTCTAATAAAAAAAAGTGGCTCAGCCAATTCTCTTGAACCTGAACGCAAAAGGAAGGAGACAGGGAGTGAAAAATGTGAAATCAAATGGGATTTTTTTTCCCAACCAGCCGCAGTCACCAGGGAGTGGGGCTGGGAACACTGTGGCCATCTCCAGCAGCAGGTTGGGGGGCAGTAATTACTCATGCTGGGACCAGGAGCAGGAGTGCTGCTCTCCCCATCTGGGGGAGCTTGTTACTGCCTCGAGTTTGCTTAAAATACAGCTCTAATTACCTGTTTAAACAATAGCTCTGTCCCTTCCTTGGTCTATGAAGACTGCACACATTTTAATTATCGGGAAGACCTTGGCCATTCACCTTTCCGAGGTATTTAATGCTTCCAGTCAAATGCCTGCCCTGATGTACTCTGTTACTACGC
Organism: Zosterops lateralis; assembly: GCF_965231275.1. Taxonomy (NCBI): domain Eukaryota; kingdom Metazoa; phylum Chordata; class Aves; order Passeriformes; family Zosteropidae; genus Zosterops; species Zosterops lateralis. Next base: position 8,705,205 of record NC_139763.1, read on the forward strand.
CACCTCTCGAACTCTCACCGGTGGAGAGCTGCAGGATGTTGCCGGTGAAACGACATTCTCTGGCAGATATTTTTTCTGCATAATCACGGTATTTGGGTTAATTTTGCTTTGCTGGGCACATTAGTCTTTGGCTCCTAAAAAAGAATATGCAGGCCCTCCTGCCTTTCCTTTCCCCCTGTGCACACATGAAAAATAAGGCTTAGATTGTATCTGAATGTGTGATAATATTCTAGTCCTGTAAATGAATGCCAAACCTGTTCCCAGGAGAGGAACACCTGTTTTAGAGACAGTGTATCTAGCACAGGAAGGGCTCTCCTTTTCCTTTGCCCAGACATCGATCTATCCACCCCAGCGTTGTGTCTTTTCCCCACAAAGCCTCCCATTTTGGGCATTTTTCTTTTCCTAGCAGGCAGTGGGCTGGGAAACGCTTCCAATCACAGAGCGGCGCAGCAGGAGATCCTGTGAGTTAAACGCCCCGAGGCAATGGAAGCGCTGCCGTCCCTGGGCAGGCAAGCCCGGCTTTCCCAGGACTCGGCTGCTCAGACACAGGAGCCTGCCCAGCAGAGAGATGCTGCAGCTAAAGGCCATCCTTCCTCCAGGGCCCTTTCCTCACAGATGCTGGGAGAGCAGAAGCTGGGATACCCTGGGACCCAAAGTCTCAGTGGCTGCCCCAGCTCCTGGCAGTGACACAGGGCAATGGTAGGGTTATTCCCAGCAGGCAGCAACTTCTTCTGGATATCCATCAGTGGATAAAGCATGCCACTGCCACACTGGGCCCAGGTGATGAAAGGTTGGCAAGAGGGCTTTGCTTCAGCAGAGTGTCTGAAAAGAGGGCCAGGATGCTCAGAAGGGGAGAAGACACAAATTTATAGTCAGTGAGAAGGAGGAGGCCAAACACTGCCTGGCCTATAAGTCTCAGCCTCTGAAACCTTGAAACTTGTCTGTGAAACCTTGTCTGTGGGGTTTGAGCCAGCCAGCTGGGAGGAACCCAGAGTAAACGCAGCAAGCTGCCCGGAGGGTCTGGAGCTGTAAATCTCCACAGGCTGGATTTAAAGAGCTGCCAGAAGTTTTCATGAGGTTAGAAAAGTACTGGCGACGCGGCAGAGGGAACACCTGGCTGTTTCTTCCTTCCTTCTCTGCTGTCCTGCCTCTTGGGGTTTTTGCCTTCCCTTAAGGAGCTGGTGAAGTGTAATGGAGCCTTTTGGGACTGGAAGATACTGCTCTGATTTAGGGTAATTGCCTGTGTGTCATGATTCAGCGCATCAGTTGAGCACTCGTCCACCTCTGGACATGATTAACTGGACATGATTAACTGTAAAGACCACAGGGATTTTCCATGGGACTTAGGCATGTGCTTCCCTGCTGTGCAGACCACAGTTCCCCATTACCACTGCTGACTTCGGTGGGGTTGCTGGAGAGCAAATGGAAGAATTCAGCTCTTTTGTATCAGATCCCCCTTTGTTTTTATCTGACCGATGAAATCGCAGAACTGGAATATTTCAAAATATTTGCTCAGCTGGCTATGAAATGCAAGGGTTTCTTTGGGGAGAACGGCTCATTTATTCTCCAGCCAGATCAAGCACCTCCAGCTAATGATGAAGCATCAGGACACATTGAAGCCCTGCTAATGGCAGCGTCCTGAGGAGTGAAGATAAACAGTCCTTGCCGCAGCATGGGGGGACGCCGATCCCTCCCCTCCGCTGATGACAGAGGGATGAGTAAAGGAAAAGGGGAGGGGAAAAAAACGTGCTGCTCTGGATGCCCCAGTTTTCTTGCGCCTTTTTTTTTTTTTTTCCATTTTATTATTTTATTAATACCTAGTAGCCTTACCAAAGCTAAGCAAAGAACCCCTTTCATCCTCTGGTCTGTTTTCTACCTTTGATGGCCAGCCTTTCATTTCACTTTGAGGTATCCCCCGCTCAGAAAGCGCCTTGCTGCCTAGCCAGCACATTTGTTCCTCCCTGGCCGGATGCAGATGTGACCAATTTGCTTTCCCCGACACAATGCGAGCAGAGGCAGGGGCGGAGAGGGGAGGAAGGTCTGCGGAGCCCGGTCGCGCAGCAGAAGGCAGCGAGGGGAGCGCCGCGCTATTTATTCCCTGCCTTCCACCGGGGTCTTTAGTGTCCCGGGAATGGTAAATCTTAACTTTCATGCTATAGTGCACCGGGATGCAATTTACTTCAAAGACAGCATAAATCCCTGGCTGCCGCTTATTTCACAGGGCTGTTACATAAAAAGGGTTTATGCACTTTGGGTCCCGGGAACAGGTTTGCACTTTTCGCCGTGGATCTCAACTGAAAGGCCTGCAGTTGGTCTGAGAATCTCACAAAGGCCACAAAACCCAGGCTGTTCCTGCCCTTCTGAGCCACACGAGTGCTGTACTCTGCCAGGCCAGCCTTGGGAGCCACATCCAGCCCTTTTGCAGGGCAGTGACTCCCCCAGCGCCGGGCTGGATGGGGAGGCATAGGCAGGCTCTGGGATTATTGTTTTTTACTCTTAGGAAAAATGCCGGGGAGGGAGGGGAGGAAGGAAGCAAATTCCTCTCTCTTTGCTACCACAGCTGTCTTTCTAAAAGAAAACAGAGAGAGCTTTGGCCAGGGAAAGCTGTGTGTGAACTGGGTGCTGCCCTTGCAGAGGCGGGCTGGGGGCATGCGTGGGAGTGGGAATATGTGCCCTGACTGGAGGCAGAAGGGCCTGGCCCTCACCTGCTGTGAGCCTTTTGGTCTCTGTGAATCCCCTCGAAGTCATGCCACTTCACACTGACCCCGCGAGCTTTTTGTTCTGTGGCAAACGTCACAGATTTAAACAGGGGAGAGCTAAAAGACCTCTTTAGGCACATGAAAAAGGTACCTTTTCAGAAGGGCCAGAGAGCCTGCAGAGCTACGACCCTACTGTCAGGAGTGACGTGGGCAAATACAGCCCCAAATAACTTCAGAAGTGGGACTTTCACTCTGTTTAAATACTGTTTATCTACCTCTTGTCCAGGAGAGGGGCTTCCTCAGCCAGATTCTAGACAACCACCTTGCATAGGAAGACTTATGTGCTAGTGAATTAAAATCAAGCTAGAAAACACACGGTTAAACTTCTAGGAATTTAATTTCTTGGCTTAACGTGGGAGCCCAGACGTTTTCGGAATATTGCTTTTGGAGTGAAAGAGGAGAAAAGAAATCCCTTCTGCCCTCTGTAGTTCAAGCATATTAATAATGTCTTAGTTGCAGAGCTGTTTACGCCTCCCTCCCCTCCCCTCCCCTCCCGCCGGGGTGCTGCTGTGTGTCTGCTCTCATCAGAGCGCTGCTTTTAGCTGGCTTCATTGTGCAGCAATGCTTCATCGTTAGCTGAAGTTGCTTTATCTTCGTGAGGGAAGAAACAAGCCTTCCCTCTTGGAACCACCCATATTTCATGGCCAACTAAGCAATATTGCAAAAAAACATTGAGATTCCTCAATTTCCTTGTAGCAGATGCCGGTTCGATGCTGGGAAAACTGATTAGCGAGCCCCTTCCTGGCCAGTCTGTCACGGCGTTGACAGCCCCAACGCAGGCAGCTTGTCCAGCGATAGAAAGACCATTACCAAGTGCATTTTTCATGCAGCGAGAGAGAGCGTCTCTAGCTGCTTTCATGCAATGAAAACAAATTTCCAAAAACCCACACGGCAAAGCGCTGGGGTGATAATCCACTCCTGCGCAATATTACCTTCAAATGTGTTATCACTGGAAGTGTAAAATCCCGACTCCTCTCCCGCTGGAGCCCCACTGGCATTAATCGAAGGCTTTGCCCGGCCGGGGGCCTGTCTAACTCACAGGGCTGGCTGTGAAACCAAGGGCATTACTGGATGATGCTGTCATGCACAGCCGTGCAGGTCTCTTTTAAGGGAGCGGTGGAGCCGTTGCAGCGGGTGAGCTGAAATCCGGTGTGTATAATTTCAAGGAAACCTATTGCCTTGCAGAGGCTAAAAAATCAAGATCAAGAGTTCAGGGTTAAATTCAGCTGTCGGGTCTAGATAAGCTTATCTCCAAAAAGTGGCTTATGAGAGATCTGCTCTGGGCTGAAATGCTTAGCTGGTGACCTGCAGGACTCCTTCCCACCAGGGCTTACCTCCAGATCTGCATGTCTCCTGCGTTTTGGATGCTAAAGCCGTGGCGGGGAGGCAGGGGGTGGATAGCATGTCAGGACAGCTGTGTGCTGGCCCCAGGCCTCCAGCAGATTTATGCGCTTTCTCTTAGCCTGGGTGTCCCAAAGAGAGCAGCAAGTGGCGAGAGCTGTGGTTTTGTTATTACACAGAGGCCTGCTCTGGCAGAAAGGGAAAATTAGAGAATTTTTTCCAAGCATTCTTTTCCACTCTCTGGGAAAAAAAAACCAACAACAAAAACCAAAAAACAAGCCAAACAACAAAACAGGCATGCCTGTAATCAGCTGCAGAAGCGGAACAGCCCTCTTAATTTATTTTAAAGTGTCCTTCAGGACTGTCTGCTTAATAAGCACGCTCCACGGCGCTGCGCTCCCCAAGGGCGGAAAGGCGCCGCTGCCTGGGAAACTCGTTTCATTTTTTTCTCCAGGATTGGATGCCCTCTGCTTCATCCCACCAGACACTGGAGAAGGGAAGCATGAACCTAAAGGAAAGCAGGATGGCTGGGACAACAGCAATCCTGGCGGCTGCCTGCAGCTGCTGTGGGAGTGGCAGCTCCATGTTCAGGATGCTGAGGAGGGCTGCTGGCACACGGGTGGCTGCCACGGCTGCAGGGGACTGTGGTGACAGCGTGTGCCCGGTCCCAGCCCTTTGCTCCAGGGGGCTGCCTGCAGGCACTGCAAATTCTGAGGTGTGCAGCATCTGAGCTGCCTGTGTCATGTGGCTCTTTGATCCTGTCAGAGGTGTCTGCAGCACACGATACAACACATTTGTGGGAAGGGCAGTAAATGGGAATAAAGGTCAGTTGATCAATCATCTTGCAGTCTAGAGGTGTGGTGGCCTTTGTAGGGAAAAGTAAATCAATCACTTTAACCTGCCCCTGTTTTTGAAACCTATGCAGAAGTTTCTGGGATGCAGCGTGGTGACATGGCTCAGTGAGGTGCCCACTGGTTACCAGGAGAAATTAAGAGAGGAGCAATAAAACAAGCTTGAGAGGCTGCCAGCAGCAAGAAGGCAGTGAAGGGGATGAGGCTCTTGTCAGGTTAGATGTGAGGTGCAAGAATACCCCTCTGGGGGTGGTCAGTACCCACTCTCACCTGCTACCGGCCTCCCCAGGCAGACACCTCCTCCAAAGAGAGGTCCTTGCTGTTCCACATCTCCCAGAGGATCCCCTCTCAGAGCTGATACATTCAAGCAGTGCTCCAGGCATCCAGTGCCCATTCCCACCATGGGTGCCAGCAGCTCCCTATGTCCTCTGGAACAGCACACTGGAACTTCCACCTCCAAGAGAATCCCACACGCAACACTTTCTCACAGTGTATGATTTTTGTGCAGAGACACAGACACACGTGTGCCTGTGAGAAAGTTACACTTTGGCCAAAATGCAAAGCATCCTGCATTGGATGTATTGAAATGCAGTAATGTGAGTCATTGCTATGGTGGTCTTGCTACCTTAAAATAATCCAGAAAGGTTTGAGACGCTGAAAATTAGATGTTTAATCTTAAAAAAAGAGAAAAGATACTATAAGGGTCTAGGAATACCAGTTGAAACATCTAACTCTTCTCTTCTCTTCTCTTCTCTTCTCTTCTCTTCTCTTCTCTTCTCTTCCCTTCCCTTCTCCTTAAAGGCAGACAGAAATATTGGCAAAGAGTGTATTTTATTTTGAAAAAACAGTTTTTGTAATATTTAAGAATGATAGGAACATTCTCAAAGCTTTAAAAACCCAATGAGCCTTTGCTGATAGTGTCTCTGAGAGAAATCCAGATGCTGCTGCAGGGAGATCCTGAAAAAAGAATGTCCTGCAGCTCCTGTGTCCAGCCCCACACAAGCCATCAGATGAAAAAGTAAAAAGGAGATCTATGAAATGAAGTATTGTTTTCTCCCCAAACCCTGTAGCTTTTCAGGGAAAAAGCTGAATAGAAGCCTGATGGAGACAATTCCTGATCTAGTCACTGATTTGCCCCACAGAAAAGCTCTAGGGAAAGGCCTTCTTGAAGACAGTTTTACATTGACATTATTTTCCTTGCATTTTAAGGGCCAACATTTTTTATGGTGGTGGCAGTGTATTTTCCTTGATTTTTATTTTTTCTGGAAGTGAAAAGATAGTATATTATGCAATCAGAGAAACCTGAGGCATGGGGCCTGAGGAACAAAACATCACGCCATACTACAAAGATGTATTAGAACTGTTGGATTTGGGGTCTCTGTCACAAAGCAAATCTGCTACACTGAGTTCCTGTGTCCCATTCTCCTGAGTGGTGCTGGTGTGCAAAGGTCTGGTGAGGCACCTGAGCAGTAGCAGTCTCTTCCTGCCAAAAATAAACGGGAAGCAGGGAGCTTAACTCCAGCAGGACCTGGTTAATCTGGGTTTAGATTATTTCAATTGCACCCAGGATTAGGAAACGCTTTAGCAGGGACTAATCTTACCCAGTGGACAGCAGCCTGTGTGACTTCTTAATCCCATCCCTTGAGTCCCAGGACTTGGCTTCCAAAGCAGATGGGTCCCAAGCATCCCTGTGGCCAGGCTGTGCCTCTCTGTGGGGAGGAGCCCACATGAGATTTCAGGCCTTTTGCACAGCAAACTCTGCATTTGGTCATCCTTTCTGCCTTCTTTCCCCTCCTTCTACACTAACCAGGAATCAGGCAGAAGGCTCTGAGCACTGTGCAAAGCGTTAGGCAGGACAAGATAGGGCTGTGTTAATTACCCTGATTCTCTGAAGAGATGCCACAGTGGAAGATGAAAGGGAAAACAGCTGATGTGAGAGCTTTTCTTACTGCCAAGTGATGCTTTGAGAAGGTCTCCAGTGATATTTCTGTGGTAGTGTAACTGAGCTGGGTGCCCTGAACCTCAGACAACTTTCTGGGAAGGTAACTCCATCCAGCCTCTCCCCTCTGGAAAGGAAAATAACTCAGGGCACAGCTGCAATGGAAATCCCCCACTTTAGGGAAAACAAGGAGAAAACCCCACCAAAACAAACAAATAATAATTTTAAAAGTGTGGTTTTTGCTTGTTTCAAGAGAAATAAAACATTTTTGCACTTTTTGGCAATTAAAAAAAACCCCAAAACCCCAAGAGGATGTTGCTAGTAATAAACAATGCAAAAAACCCTCACTAATTTCTTGTTCGCAAAATTGGCAGAATTCAGAGCAGCTGAATTTGAGAAGCAAAGTAGAGGTTTGCAAGTGTGAAACACTCATGTGGCTGGCATCCAGCAGCTCCCCTGCCGGGGAAGAAAAGCCTCTAACACAGATTATCCAGCAGTTTATGCAGCTCAGCTTCAGCGGGGAGACCTTTACGACAGCAAACCTCCCAACAGCTCCGGTTATGAAACCCCAGAGCTCGTCCCTGCGGTGCCCCCGGCCCCCTCTCCGCAGCATCGCCTCCTGCAGAGGCTGCCTCCTGCCCCGCCTCCCCCTTCCCGAGGCTGAGCAATTCCCAAACTCGGACGCTGCCCAAAAGCACTGCTGAGCCGTAATTGGTGCCTGAGGTGAGAATTACAGAGGCCCTTGAGAGGAAGGCAAAAAAGAAAAACAAAGTCCCTGCCCCAAACAAATCAGCAAAGCAGCAGCAGCAACGAATAACCCCGGCGTGATTTAAAGACTTGAAAGAGGCAATAAATAAAGTCAATTAGCCCGCAGACTTTGCCCTGGTTTATATGGAGCCGGCCTGGTAGAAAGAAGGGCAAACCCAAAACCTGTTAGCCACAAAAGCATCTCTTCTTCCTACTTTAAAAAAACCACTAAAAAAAAAAAAAAAAAGAGCAGGGGTGGTGGAGGTGATGCGAGGAAGAAAAGGCGAGCAAAAGGGCAGGTCCTGCTGGGGAACAGGCTGTTGGTGGGGAAGGAGCCCCACTGCTAAGTATCGACCTCCCCTCCTGCTCAGAAGGAGCCCCTCACCCCCAAAGCGGGGTGGCTTTGCAAGCCCCGTCCTCACACGCTCTGGGTGTGAAGGTAACACCAAAGACGTTTCCAAGGGATGGGGGAGCTGCTTTGTCACCATCCCTCCCTGGCCCTGCTCAGTGTCCCGCAGGCAGGTCACATCTGCCCGGAGGGGATGCGGCAGGGAAAAGAGCCGGTCGCTCAGGTTTTTAGGGCCAAGGTTAGGAAAGGATTAACACAGCCTTTCCCAGACCTCAAACTCTTTTAATCAGGATTTACAGTTGTGAATTCACTGCTGAGGCCTTTTACTGTCCCTCCTCTGTCTTGCAACCCTCATATCCTTTACAAGAATGCTCTTTTGGTACCCCATAGGTACCTTTGTACATCCTACCCTTAATAGAAATTACCTAAAAACCACAGAGCTTTGGGACCCAGATACTCAATATGCTTCTGTGCTAAACATGCCACAGTGTCTCTTAACTCCTGACAACCATTATCCAGCTGCTGAATGAGCCTTATTATGAGCAATTTTTGTAAATCATATTGAAAGCGTAAAGTCGGAACGAAGAAAAAAAATGGATCTTGGGTCATGAACTGCAGCAACACCTGGCAGGTTGGTGAAAAAAAAAAGCGAGAAAAGCTAGGAAAATTGTTGACACAAGATCCTAGGATGATACTTTGCAGACACAGCACGTATGTCACACCCAAGGCCAGGGCAGGGCTTACCCAGCCCTCCAGCTGCAGGGCTGACACCCATCGCAGCTGCCTGACACCGCAGCGTCCTGCCCCTCTCCAGGATCCTCTCAGCAGCTCAGCTCGGAACGTGCCAAAACCCAAAAGATTTTGAGGCACGCCACAAACTGGAGGGGTTTTTATCCACCTAAATATTTCCAGTGCAAGAAAGGCTGGTGCAGACGGGCTCTCTATCGGCAGCAGCGCGGTGTTAGCCGGCAACTCTTCCCCCCTCTGCCTCTGGTGCTCGGGGAGTCTCCGCAGCTCCGCTGTGGCGAGGTGAGCGAGGTGCCGAGGGCAGCAGATAAACGACGTGTGCCGTGGCCCTGGGCCGGTGCTGCGTGTGCTGTGTCACTGGATTTAGAGCCGTGCACGGGCCATTGTGCCGTTCCGAGCCGTGGGTTTTGGCCGTCACTGATGAAGAGCCCTCCGGCGGTGACCTTAACGAGCCGGGCACCGCGCTGGTGGCTGCGGGCACTTGTCACTGTCGCTGCAGACGGCAGGGCAGGGTGGGGGCGGGCGAGTACTGTACCCGGCATCCAGACAGTCTGCTCCGGCTTTGCTGGAGACCAAAGGATCTCTGTGTGTGTGTGTGAGGCACAGGGCGGCAGAGCGGTCCCTGGGGCCAGCGGGGTCTGTGGCAGGCAGTCCCTTGGCCGGGGATTGTGGCAAGGAAAGGCAGCCCAGCGGGAGGAGGAGGGTGTTGGAGTGGCAGCGGGACCATTGGATTGTCAGGCGTCATCAAAGCCAGTGCCTCGGAAAAAAAATAAAAAGAAAAAAGAAAAAAAAAAAAAAAAAGGCGGCAGGGCGGCAGGAGGCCGGGGGGCCGTGCAGGTGTGACAAATTAAAGATTAGCACTGCCGCGCACGGGGATGCTCCGCTCGGGCTGCGCTGCCGCCGGGCGTTTGTCTCCCCGCCGGCTGCCGCCGCCGTCACCGCGTGTGGCACATTCCTGACACGTCCTCCGGCCCCGCCGGGGCGGCGCAGCCGCTGCCCTGGCCACGACACACGGCCGGCTGTCGCCCCGCCGTCCCCCAGTGTCCCCTGGCCAGCCCCCTTCCAGCTACACCCACTCATTAGCAGTTCACGACTTGCAGCCTCGTCTCTGCCTGGAATCCTGTAATTACTCGGTGCGCTGGCTCAGATCTGGCTCCCGCGCGGCAGAGAAGAGACAAAGGCGAGTGGGAACAGGCAGCCCCAGCTGCCGCCGGCCCCGCGGCCACCCCCGGGCCGGCACAGCGGAGATGGGGGCACTACCTGTCACCCCAGGTAGGCTGCAGGTTTCAGGCCGAAATTAAAGCAGGAAGGGAAGGGAATGGATGACCCACGAGCTCTAAAATAAGAGGAGGTTTTGTTTTATTTAATGCGAGGCCATTTTGGCCGGTGTAAAATGTATCTATCAAAATGGAGACAGAAAACAGTTCTGCCTGAAAACCTTGGGGCCAAATTGGCTTTGAGACTTGCATCGTCCTGAGCCAATTAAAATGTCATAATAATGCAATCTCAAAAAAAAAAAAAAAAAAAAAAAAGAGACACGGTGTCTGCTGGTTATGAGACATGCACAAGAAAAGGAATCATTCCCCAGCTAGAAGTGTTTATCCAAGCAGCTCTCCTTGAGAAAATCAGTCGGTGAAAAGGGACAGTTAATACCCCCCAAAAGCAGCAGTAGCCTAGATGCAAGTCCGTGCTCTGCTCCATGTTCACATTGCCCGTGCTGGTGTCCCTGGAGCTCTCCAGGAGTTCAGAGAGGTCTTTGGAGGTCTGGGAAGGTCCTGCCTGCACTGCAGGTCTCGTGCTTTGGGGTGGCTTCATTGCAAATGACAGTTTTAGCCTCTGTGTTGAATTTCCCAGCCTTGATGAGTCTTTGGGAGACATGTGTCCCCCAGGTATATCAGCAGTAATGGAAAGTGCCACTGTCACTACAGGCACTAACTCATCATTTTGATGACCCATCGATCCCTGGAAGAGTCGAGTGGAGGGTAAAATAAATGTGGTTTGCGGGACAGGAAGAAAGGAGGAAAATACTGAAAACATTTTACTTCACTGGCCAGTGAAATGAATGGAAAACTGGCCACTGGCTGCACTGGACATAGGGCTGGACTGTGCCCATGTTCACCAGAAGTCGAGAGACATGTTGAAAGGCAACTCCCCAACAGATGGGAATCCCACCTGTATCCCTCTGGAGCTGCCCAGAGGTGCCAAGGCTTGTGCTCGGTATTGCCTTTGCTCCTTGGAGAATCTCGGACCTGCCTGGGCCAAGAGGGGAACCCCACACAGTCCCCACACTGCAGTGGCTTCCAGGGCAGTGGAGATGACTGAGCTGAGCAGTGGGTGCCGGGGATCAATCAGGAGTTTCCCGAGGGATCCCGAGTTTCCCGAGGGAGTCGGTTCCAGCCGATGCCGCAGGCTGCAGCGAGCCCCGGAGGCCATCCCCTCTCCTGGGCTGCCACGGCCAAGCGCTGAGCTCTGGAGCTCATTAGTCCTGCTGCGAGGGAAGTTAATTAGCTCGGGGAAAACGCCGCGCTAATTTACCTCACCGGCTTTGGGGAGCGAGGTTACCCCCGCCGGGCGGGCTCGGGCGCTCTGCCCCCGGCTGGGGCTCTGCCCCCCGCCGCCCCTGGGCTTTGAACGTGTCACCCCTGCTCCTCCGAGGCCGTGTGAGCTCAGGGCTCCTGGCAGGGGGGACTGTCATCGCCAGGCAGCTCCGGCACCGCTGTGAGACCAGCCGGTCCCGCTCTCGGGCAGATGGAGCAGCCTCGGCTCTTTGCGCGGCGGGGTTGAGTGTCTGTGCCGAGCAGAGGTGCCGTGGCCGTGCCTGCACGCCGCTCTGTGCAGGATTTACAGCCTGTGTGGCTGTCCCTTCTCACCCATCTAGCTGTCCCCTGCTTCCGTGTTACACACTGATAGCCCCCCAGGCCAGGGCCTCGTCTTTTCCTTTCTTTATCAGTCCCTCTTGTCTTGCAAGAGTGTGGAGCTTGGCCAGGGCGATTTGAACAGCGTGTGGAGCAGATGGAAGCAGGCTCCTGGCTGTGGCCAGGTGGAGGGAGCACTCAGCAGGCAGAGGCTGGGCACGGCAAGCTGAGAAGAGGCTCCTGGCTCTGCGAAACGCTGCTCTCTCTCCACCTAATGCTAAAGCAATTGGTGTGGATGGCTTTTGAATGACTGTTTCTGGCGTGCAGGCAGGAGGCTGCCCCCTGCTCCCCCTCCACACGGGAAGCCAGGCTTGGTTCAGCATGATTTGCAGCAAGGGAGAGAAAGGAAGGGAAACACGTACAGCAAAGAGTCAGGGAGAGAAAAACAGGAGCAGGGTAATCTTCAATGCAAGCTTGCAAACTGGTCTAAAAATAGAAGGTGAACTGTTCCCCAGTAATTAGGCAGGAGATGGTTTTATTTGCAGCAGTGCGATTTCAGCAGCAATGCTTTTGGCAGGAGGAGATTGGAATGTCCCAGCAGCTCTAACCTTGCAGAACAGGAGGAGACTTGCCTCCCCTTGCCGAGGGACAATCCCCTCAGAGAGCAGGCAAATGTGGGCTCAGGCATGAACATATATTCACATCTTCCTTTGCCTGCCTGGACCAAGGGAATAAGAGGGCAGTGGGAAGGAAGTATCCCCTACAATGGCCTGCTGCCTGTCTGGGATTAGATACTCCTCAGCCTTTGCACTGGAAGAAAGGACAATGTCCTTTTACAGGGGGAGGAGACAGCAGCATCCTGGCCTAAGGCCTTCATCCCTAAAGGGGTTCAAGCAAGGACAAGCCATGCCTGAGGTCTCAGTGGGGAATGGCATAGGGACCCAAGCTTGGAATACAACAAGGACTGAGCCTGAGGCCCTCAATTTGCCTGCAGGTGCATTCTGCAAGTCTTTGTATCCAGAGGAGGTGCTGAGGGTTTTGCCCACCCCAAACCAGTACATGAAGTCAGGTAGGTGATGGATGATGGGTGTCAGACTGGACTTTCCCAGCCAGCCACAGTGGATGCACAGGGTTGATGCCAGGGCTGCCAGGTACCTTCCATTTTGGTCTTGTGGCAGCAAGAACAGGGGCTGTCCTCCCCTCCAGCCCAGTACAGGGGCTCCTCATGAGGCGGTGGGCATCTCTGGGCTCCTTACAGGAGTTGGGCTGCTGAGGACTTGGTTGGGACAAGTGACAGAACTGTCCCAGCCTGGCTCTCAGGTGGCCCTTGGGTGCTGGAAGAAGTGATATTCTTCCCCTGGCTTGGCTGGAGAAGCCCAACAAAACCAAGGAATAATGTTAAAATTCAGGAAAAACTCAGCATTTACATCCTGCTGCTGCTTACAGTGGGAGTGGGACTGGGACAGAGTCAGCATGGATCTAGGTAATTTCATGCATTTTATGGGTTCTGACAATGCAGGATGACAGTGGGAAAGCAAAATGTAACAAAACAGAAAACAAAAATGTGAAGAGTCACCTCAGCACCATGCTGGCCTTCTCCCACTGGTCCAGCATTCATAACCCAAACCCACCCATACCCTAGAAGAAAGACAGAGGGGCTAGAGGGACATTTTAGAGGGACAAGAAGGTGCAGTCTGCCTAATGGGAGCCTGTGCTGCAGTCTGACAGCACTGCCCCACACCACAGAACCCAATGGTTCTTGGGCAGGGGATGGCCACCCCTGCCCCATATTCCACTTGGTATCCCAAGTGCATGGGGTACCATCACCTGCGTCCTGGAGGGGAACAGTGTTGCAGGACTGTTGCTTTCCAGACCCAGGAGATCTGTTATCACTCCTGATAAAAGCTGGTTTTGGCAGAGGAAAAGCCCAATGGTGGGAAGACAATGTGCCATTTAACCTACAAATGGCCTACAAAGGGAGAGGCAGCAGCTCTCCCTGGGCTGGGAATCAGTCCGTCACTGAATGAAAGAAAACGGGCTTTTCATCCCATTTCAGGCAACACCCAGCCCCTGCTGTCCTCCTGTTGATTTTGTGGCTCCGCAATCATGTTTAACTTCCCATCTTTCTGTCTCCCTGTTGCTGCCTGTGAGGCCTGTGCAAACAGCAGGGGAAGCAGGCTAATTGCCTCTGGAAAAGGAATGGTGATAACAGTGACGCTGGAAGAGCCATCACAGGCCAGCAGTTTGCAAACGGAGAACACAGGGAAAAGCACCCCCCTCTCCCCTGGATGTTCTTCTGAAGGATTACTTGTACCCACAGGAGGTTGTGCTGCTCCAGGGTGCCAGGTGCTGCTGATTTTGAGTGTCTTCTCTTCTGGGACACGATTAACTGGAAAATTTACAAGCTGGGAGGTCTCTCCAGGAGCCAGTTTAAAGTCAGTGGTTCCTCCAGCTCACTCCTGCGTGGCAGAGCAGCTGTTGATGTAGGATAAAAATTGAGGAGTGGGGTGGGAGCAGCTGGGGTGTGTGCCTGTGCTGATAGTGGGGATAGACCTGCAGCTGTGGTGGGGGGATGCCTTGGAGTTATTTTGAGTGTGGCTGCAGAGCCTCCAAATGGTGCCTGTGCTGCTTTTGGGGCAGGAGGGGAGTTTGCTGTGAGGCCCCAAGTTCAGGACGTTATGTAGAGCTCCACAGTCCTGCTGTGCCCCCAACAGAGGGTGGCCACAGGCTCCCTTTCTGCTCCAACCTCTGTGGAAACTGTGTATTGGCAGATGTACTCTCACCCCCAGGCAGGGTAGAGACGTGCAAGAGGTTTGTCTATTTCTTACATATATATGAGCAAAGTGTGGCCAGGTGTGCACCCACCTCAGGTGTGGATAGGTGATGTAGCCCACTTGAGACATGAAGAAAGGATCTGAGTTGTTTCCTTTTTACCTGTTTTTTCTCTTCCTTCCTTAGTGAGTCCTTTTCCCCTGCTCCAGCAGCATTGAATGTGCCCCCAGCAGCCAGAGGTGACACAGCCATTCCTCTGCTCATCCCTCCCCTGCCCTCCTCTCCTCAGGGATCCTCCTGCAGACAGAGAAATCCTCCCAGGAGGGAAGTGGCAGTACGTAGGCTTGCACAGTGATGCATGAATGCAATCAGCCCGGCCTTTCCAGGAGCACAGGGAGCGTGTGGTGAGGGGGCGCAGCTTCCCTGGAGAGATTATACCTGAGACGCATTAGAAATGGCTGTGAGGAATTTTTAAACTAGCAATCAAGAGACAGCTTGGAAATGAAAATCAGTGATGGGCAAAGAGGCCAGGGGGAGGCAGGGGGCTTGCTCTGCCCCAGAGCTGGACAAATCTGTGTGAGTCACTGTCCTCTTAGCAGTGAGGGACAAGATGTATGCTGGAGCAAAGAGGGAAACTTGGCTGGGAGTTCCAATGGCTCTGAGGTTTCTCAGCTACAAAGGACTGGTCTCCTCTGACCTACTGGATGACAAAGCACTTCTCAATTGCAAAAAAAAAAATAAAAATGGACAATGAGAGAGAGGACTAGGAGGGGGACAGAGGTCATGTCTCATCTTAGTGCAAGCTTCCCCTGAGCTTGCGTGGTGGGTTCTCAGCTCTGGGAATTAGATGCAGGTTCCAAACAAGCTCTGTCTCCCAGACTGAAGATTACCTGCTCTTCCCAAAAGCACACAGGCAGGGGTGTGAAGTGTCATGTCAACTGGGTCTGCTGATCCAGAATTCTCTTGCTGGGAAAAGCAGAGTGAAGGAGAAAAAGCTGATTATAATGCTGCCAAATTAACAGAGCTGTACATGACAGGTATGGGAAACACCTGCAATCCCAATCCATACAGTGCAGCATTTTAAGAGTGGTTATTACAAACAGCTCTGCAGGATGCATAGCCCTCTCCTACACTCCCCTCTACTCTCATCCATGGCCTTTCCCTTCCCCCAGCTGTGGGCAGCTCTGGTGCAGCAGCTTGCACTGCTCCACACCAGGAGGATCCTACCTTAGTGGCTTTCCCCAGTGCCAATCCACATTTTGGAAGTGTCAAATCCTGGAGCTGAATCTGCTCCTGGCATTGCTCTAGCCGTGTGGCTGAGGGCGATGCCAGCAGTGAATCTGCCTGGGAATGTCTGCAGTTTCCTCAATAAAAGGGAAGTTTAAAAAATCCCAGCTTGACACGGCCCAGTGGATCTGTGCCCCCTGGCAGTGCCAGCTGCACACTGCCTGCAGCAGGCCAGCCAGCACGGTGGACAGATGGTTGCTGCCCATGTTAGCATGTTGCTCTTTCGAGGAGGGACTTGTGCTTTTCCTCCATTCACCTCTGCATTTCAAATATCAACTCTCCATCCACTCCTGTGTTTTCAGCTAGCAGCTTGCTCACAAAACTTGGGCTGAACCAGAAACGTCTCCCTCTCCCCAAGGCCAGGGTTACCATATGGCACACTTCCAGCCTAGGAGACCAAACAGCTTGCTCAGGCACATGCTGGGACATGAGTGTCAGGGAAGGGACTGGATATCTGAAGAACCCTCCTCAGTTCTGCTGTCAGAGGGTTATGACCTTATGCCTCCTCACACTCCACTGAAAACACAGTGGTGCAGCCCGTGGCTCCCCAGAAGACTCCCTAGACTGGGCTCTCCTGAAGCCATGGGCATGGAACTCGCCTCTGCTGGACTTGACCTGGCCCATGCTGGGGCTCAGGCTCCAGCCTCAGGTTTGAAGTGAGCTGTTTCCCAGTCCAGGCTTGGGAAGGCGTACAGGAGGGAGGGGGAGATTCCTCCTTTTCTCCTTCTCCCCCAAGGGACACCCCTGCCAAGGCACTCCGTGCCTTTTGCAGTGACACAGAAATGCTTCGTAGGGTCCATCAGCAAAAGATGGGACCCTGACACTCATGTTGCAAAGCCAGAGCAGCTGCAGAAGACTGCAGCAAATCTATTTCCCTTCTCTCCTGCTTACACATACACTCATGGACACTCTAGGGCAGGAGAAGTGACCTCAGAATAGTGTGGCAGTGGGTCAGGGCACAGCAGGCAGTGCATGGGCAGAGGAGCTGCAAGGCAGCACTGTGGAGAAATGGGATTAGCATGGAGAAGGAAGGGAGGAAGAGAGAGAAGTGATCCTGTGGTGGGCTTCAGGACTTCATTTGACACACCTTGGTAAGAAACTAAAAAAAAAGAGTGGCACCTGCAAAATGTGAGTGAAAGCCTGGCATGAGGGATGAGGACTTGCTCAGTGATGTTGTGAGGGTTCAGAACCTTTGGCTGGCAGAACCCCCAGCAGCATTTAGGTGCCATTTGGGGTGTTAAGTGTAGTGGCACAGGAGCAGGAGGCTAATTCACATTCTTCCACCAGTCCTGGGAACGTGAAGCCTGGGCCTGACCTGGGGGCTGCCTGCCTCATGCATCACTCAGATGACAACAGAGTTATTTTTTCCCTGACAGGACCCAGAAACCAGGTCACTCTGCATGTAAATCTATAACAAATCTGGCTGGGATTAGGCAGGCCGTGGAGAGGTGGCAACAAGCAGCATTCATCAGATGTGCCTGTAGTGAGGGCTCTGCACCACTCACAGGGAAGGGAACAGAGGCACATTCTTTCTCGAGCAGGGGGGTTGCTACGCCAGGAGCTGCTGTCCTGGGTTGGAGGATTTGGGCCACGATGGCCTCAGCACAAACAAATGCTGCATTCCAGGGAGGCCAGTCCTTGAGAGCATTAAATAATAATAACATGATAGTAATAAGCAGATCAATCAATCCCTCCATGAGCTGAGGGACCCTGGGGGGAGGACTGGGCTTTTCCCAGAGCAAACTAGGATGAACTCTTCTCCAGTAAACACAAATAATACCAGTAACAAACCTCAGATCTCAGGCCAAACTTTGGCTAATGACACTCATGCAAGATGTGGGATGCATGTGGGCTGGATGGACATGGCTTTAACTTTGCCTGTGCAGCAAACGCTATCCTGGGCTGAGGGGAGAAAGAGGCTGCATGGCTGCAGCAGGCAGAACTTGTGATCTGTTTCCTACTCCTCCTTCCTTCTTGAGGAGGTGAGTACAGGCGCATGGGATGATTACAAACCAAATCACATCTCTCCAGCAGCGTGCCTCCCTGCTCCAAACTAATCAACTGAACCTTTAAGGGTTAAAGAGTAGCAGCACTTGTCTCCATGGGCATCGCAAGACCTATTGAAAAATCCCCACCCCTTTGGCTCAGTTGCTGAGGGAATTTTTCAGCTGAAAATGCCAGGGCTCTGGGAACTGTTAAACCCCACAAACCCTAGATTGCTTTTATGCCTGCCCCAGGCTGCAGCGTTGGATCTTTTCCCCTCTGCAAACTGCTGGGTAATGAACCCTTGTGGCATGCCAGCTCACCTCCCCTTCTCCCAGCTGGCAGCCCAGCTCCACAGCGATGCCCTTTTGTTCCACCGGTGCTGAGATCTGCAAACTCATTGCTAATTACTGCATCTGGGGCTTCCAGCTCCAGCGACAATGCCAGGACTTTCTTTGGGCTCCTGACGGCCAAAGTTCATCCCCCTGCTTATTTCCTTACTAAAGACCATTATCTCTCATTTGCATCTAAACTAGTTTTTTATACCAGTTTAAATGCTGCCCCTCCCCCTGTAATCTCAGTGCAAATGAATTAAAAGTTCATTCTTCCGATGCTCAAATCCTGCGCACTTTCTTTTTCACTTCTTATTTAAATCACACACTGTTTTGAACTAAACCTTTTATTTCCTCCCAATTATTATTTCTGGTGTGTTTTCCAGAGCCTTACAACATGGCATCTGATTATACACAAAGCTTCAGAATAAAGCCCTGCTTTTTTCCCTTCATTAAGGACACAAAGGATTCCTATGTGAGCCAAGCAGCACTTTGGACACTAATACAGCTTTACACCCCAAATCACATCCTGGCTCTCTGCAGAGCAGATTGAGGAGTGGATCCCTGCCTTTCCTTGCCGCCAGCATCCTTTGCAGGCTGCAGCCAGCTCCTTCCTTCCTTGGAATGAACATCCGATTAAGCTGTGCCAGCATGTTCCCCCACAATCTCCCGTCCTCTGGCTCTTCCTACATCACAACTGGGTGTGTTTGCCAGCTAATCCTGCCTGCCTGGATCCCCTCTGTTTGTCTCTGTGTTAGGTGTCCAGAAGCTTGGTGGGTCCACACAAGGTTTTGCTGTTACTGACCATTTCCTACAGAATGGGGGTCACATAGAAAGCCTAATGTGTAAAGCCCACCGCCCTTCCTGAAGCCCAAAATTAATGGACTTTGGGCCAAATGGTGAGACCAAGGACATCAAGGCAGGCAGTGGCAGGAATGCTGGTAACCCCCATGGGTAGTCACCACATCCCTCTTGGATCTGAGACCTTGTCATCTGAAAACTGCCTGGATCAAATCAGCAGCACAGGAAACCACCCTGTCTGCAGCATGTTTCCCTTATGTAACATCATCATGCAGAAAGGAATAATGTATGCCATGTTTACCAAGCAAAGAGGGGAGAGCTTTCTATCAGAACGATGCATTACTGAGCTGATTAGCTGCACAAGAAGTCTCTAAGCAAATGGGTTTTATCTTGTTAATATTCCAGCATTTTAAAAATAAACTATTCATTCCTGACTAGTTTTAAAAATACTTCTGACTAGTGGTCACCTGGAACTGATAAACATTTAGAACCACGGGGGTTCAGGGCAAATTTCAGAAGGAGTTCATAGGGTGTGAGAAGCAATTTGCCAAATGGACACAGGACAGGAGTTGGATCACTGGTTTCCCCCAAAGAGAGACTTCTTTCAATATAGAAAGGTTTTGTCTAACAGGATTTGCATGGGTCTGTAAGGTGAAGGATACTAGACCTGCAGGTCTGGTACCATACCACGCTTCTCCTCCGGGACCTTGGGCAATTCAGGTTATTCTTGTCTCTGTTAAACTCTCTATCGGTAGAACTGAGATATTGCTGCCTGCAGTAAACACCTGCAAAGTGCTTGAATGTGAGAGTGATTACTGTTAAATATCTGTGCAGCTTTCACCTCTGCTGCACTGAGAAGCCAGCCCCTATGAACGATTCTCTGTCTGGCAGAGCAGGAATCTCATGGTACAGGAGTGAACATGGACTGAGAAATAGGAGGAAAGCCAGGGCTGCTCCACACCAGGATTTTTTTTTCCCATTAAATATTCAAAATCTGATGTAATTGGCTACCCTTGCCAATGTAAGCTTGCCTTAAGTTTAGAAACAGCCAGGCTAGGCCACCTGAGTGCCTTCCTTGAGTGCCAGGCTGCCTTTCTGACCTGCTGAGGAGCAATGCATATGTCCCAAATGCCAGGCTGGCCACTTCCTCCTCTATCGCATCCAAAGTAAAATTAACATCTGAATCCCAACGATCCAGGTCAGCCCGACCCCTGAAGAATATACACCACCAGGGAGGTCATGAAACACCACAAAAGCCATGAACAAAACCACTAATTGGCTTCTTTTCAGCCCTACCCTTGTGCCACCAGTCTTGCCCTCCTCAATCCACCCTATGCTGCCTTCGGACGGCTGAGACACAGTCTATTTTTGCAGGGCCAGAACAGTTAATGATACTTTGTGTTACTGATTCTGTAATTCACATTGTTTGTGCTGGCAGGGAATTCCCTGTGACATTTTATCTCAGCTGGTCTCCTTTGGCTGTTTAAAATATTCGGAATTATTATTTCTGGCTCACGGCTCCACCCTGGGTCGTGGCAGGATTATTCCTGGGTTGTGCACAAGCACATGGCCACTCTTCCCAATGTCACTGGTCTGCAAGAGATAGGACATACAGGATATACAGGACATATCAGGGGTGGGGGTTTGGGGGTGTGCAAAGTTTGTGGTAGATTGGGAACAGACAAAATTAAGGCAAATGGGTCTTAAGGTGTTATCCTGGCTGTTCCTGGGGCCAGTGAAAGGGGTACTGGACTGGGGGACTGGGGAGTGGATGGGCCATGGAGTGGGGCGGGGAAGCTGGTGGATGGGCAGGGGGAAGCAAGCAAAGGGGCAGAGCAATGCCAGGGTGCTGGTCTGGGGTCTGGGTGTCCTCTGTAGGGCAGAGCTGGGAGTTTGATCTGCATCTGGGGCCAGAGTGTGATATTGGGAGGGGTGCCTGTGTGTGTGGGAACTTGGGGGGCTCCCACCAGTGTGAGGACACAGGGTTTGAGGGGCACCCCCTGCTCAGCTGTGTGCGGCTCTGCTGGCAGGCTGCTTCCCTCCATCAGCTGTGTACATTCATCAGCGCCCTGCACGCCGGCCCCTGGAGCCGCAAGGCGTATCACAAAGGGCACATTTTTAACACTGCTTTTAATCCCACGATCCTGCGCATTTAAGCCTGAACTGCCTTGCATTTGAACCTCTGCGAAATGCCTTTTGCAGCAGCCCCCGACCCACATACCGCTCTGGAGAAAAACTAATTAAAGCTGCCTGACAGGCTGCTAAATATTAACAGCCCAATAACGGTGCAGGCACAGGGACATCATCATCTGAATGACAAAAGCCGGTAGCCAGTGGTTGCTGATAGACAGGGGGGCCGGGCAGGCTTGTGCCGGCCTCGCTCGGCAGAGCCATCCCGCTGCCCTGGGAACAGCATCCGCAGAGATCGCTCCCCGCTCCGCATCCATCCATCCTTACATCCTTACATCCATCCATCCATCCATCTATCTATCCATCTATCCATCCATCCATCCATCCATCCATCCATCCTTTCATCCTTCCATCCTTCCATCCATCCCACGCCTCTCACGGCCGAGCTGAGGCCGGGCTCGCTGCCCATTCACGTCACGTAAAAGCGGCAGGGCCAGCTGGCCGACGTGGGCTGCGGGGTCCTGACCCTCATTTCTGCCCTTCCTCCAAATATTCTGCAATTACGCTTCGATTGCTGGCGGGGGGGGGAGAGAAGAGCAAACACGCCGCGAACGCCGGCGCGCTGTGGCTGTTTGCTCTCAGCGGCTGTGGCACAGGCTGCTGCTAAAGAAGAAAGTGGGTGACGGGCAGAGCTGGTGTTTTGGGGTTGTTCACGTCATGGAAAGCCCAAGAGACCCTCCCAGGATGACGAGCCATAGGCACGAGTTCCAGCTAGTGCAAAAAAACCGTCACCAAAACAGCAGCCAGCCCAGGCAAAAAGGAATTTGCAGGAGAAAAAGGGAATTCGAAATTCAGCTAAATCACCCTTCTTTCTGAAAATTTCATTCCTGCAATTTTTCTGAGTAACACGTACGATTGCTCTAGCTGAAAGAAATGATAAAAAGCATTTTGTTTTCTCAGCTCGTTTGCTTTCTACATCTGGCAGTGTTTTGTGTGCAGGCAGTCTCACCGTTTTCCTGAGGTAGAGTGCTTGGAAATGGAAGCTGAAGAATAAAGAGTGCAAGATGGGTTTTTTTTAAACTGTTTTGCAAATGCTTCTGCTTCTAACGACCAATAGACGAGCTAAAGCCCTTGGCAAAAAATGATATGACAATAAATAACATAGCAGTTTGCAGTGTTATTGTAATGGTGAGGAAACCTTCAGACTCCTTATTTAATATCCAGGTACTACCTTGCAGTACAGCCGAGTAGAATGTGCTGGCAATAACTTCCCCAAAGAAAAGCTGCCCTTTGATCCTTTGGTGTCTTCAGCTGTGCTTTCACAAAGGGGATGGAATGGAGATGAGTTTACCTTGGGTACTTCCATGGGGATTGCCACAAGTCCAGCCCCTCAAGGCTTGAAGTCCTCCAGAAGAAGAGTCATTAAATGAGCTGGGCAGCAGTGCATTCACCTGATCTGAGGAGTTGCTAGGGAGATGCTCTGTGATTTAGGGGCCTAATGCCATGGTCTTCAGTGAGCAGGGTGCTCTGAAAGAACCCAAGACCCAGCTCACAGCAAACTTGCACGTGAGATATGCCAGGCTGTGCACTGGCACTTGCAGCACAGAGGCTGCTGGATGAAGGTGTTGTGGCTCTGGGGTGATGTGTGGGTTCAGAGCTGTGGTTCCCTCCTGGGAAGTCTCACAGGACTTCAGCTCAGTTTGCTGGTGGCCCAATAGCAAGGGAAGAGGGAGAATGAACACATGTGGAGTGAAGCTGTGCAGCTGGGGCACTTCAGGATCAGAGGGATATGGCCCTTCCAGAGCCCAGTCCTCCTCATCTTTCTCTGTGGCAAGTCACAGACAACAGAGGTACAAAGGGCACTGCGATGCTAAACAGCCCATATCCATTTTGGTGTAATGAAGTCAAGAGTTAGGGGGAGTTATCTTTCACACTGGTGAAAAATATAATAAAAAAAGTCCTCCTGGGGAAAATTCAGGTGAATTTTATCTGCCCTTTAATGTCCAGGTGTGCAAGATCACAACTCCAGTCTAAAGGAGAATGGGAGGTCCTCTGGACCATACCTGTAACCAGAGTCCACCCTTGGCTGGTCACCCCTTTCTCCAGTGAAGTTGAGGAGTTGATGGAAGCGGGACAAAAATGCTGGAGCCATTTGCCATGTGCATTCTCTGCATACCCCACACATCTTTATTAGTGCCCCCAAACGTGCACCAGCAGCACTAGGGGCTTGGCACACAGGTGTTTGTTTAACCCATCCTGGCTAAATGATCATGATGCTCCCCACGTATTCTCCAGGAACTGTTTACCATCACCCTTTCCTCTCCTGATCCCACTGGATGAGAAAGCAGGAAAAAGGGCAGATCTCAGGGACAGGGCTCCTGCTCTCCAGTCATCCCCAGGTCAGAGGGTGTTGGCAGCCCAGCACAGTCCCCAGTGCCTGCAGATCATGCATCATCCAGAGCACTGGGACAAAGCCCAGTGTGCTGACTCTGGCTTGCTTAGAAATTTTTGAATAAAATGGCTTTTCCATGAGACAGTGCAAGCTCATCAGATCTGATTTGTTCCCCAGAAGAACAGCAGCTGCTATAAACTTTCACCGAGAAAAGGATGGAATTTCTGCTTAAAGCCAGAGCTGGAGGAAGATATAATATCAGGCCTGCCTGGCCAGAAGCCAAATGATTAGGACAAAGAAAGGCTGAGCACAAGTCTTTTAGCTGACCAGAGCTTACACTGGAACCTGGGTCTCCAACAGTCAGTGGGTGCTAACTCTCCAAGAATTATGATGTGAGATAGGGAAGGCAAAAGAAAGCAAGGCATGCTGCAAAAACAAAAGCAAAAACCCCTGCCCAAACGCAACCCCAAACACACACAAAAAAACCCCCCAAAAAACCCCCAAAAAACCAACACCCCCACAACAGAGAGAAGCTGGAAGCTGCCATCAGTCAGGGAAAATTTCCAGCTAGGAGCCTGCTCTCAGCTATCCTTATGCTGAACTGCTCAGCTAAACCCCCCAAGGGCATCTCCAAAGTCTCCTTTTCTCTTCCTCCTCCTTTGAATACATACATGGTATTCAAACACCATACATACATACATAAGCTGTAATACATAGGACATATTCAAAGTATTTTACATACCAACTACTGTTTCCATTAAACCTTCTGGGCTTTATGCAATACCTGCAAAAACATCTGCAACCAAGTGGAGATTTAAGAAAACCCTCTTCGTATAAAAGTTTCAGTTATGGAACCAAATTGTGTTCCACACAGGGGCACAAAAATGCTACAAGAATTAAGATATTAATTTTAATGTGATCTTAAACATTGGTCCCAATTAAGCATATGCCCAAGTCCCATTGGAATTAAGCACATCATTTCTTTGCTGAACAGGGAAGGCTGCTGAATCAGGACTCCAGACTGTAAAATTGCTCAATTGCCTTCAAATTTCTGGGGAAAAAAAAATAGTGCGCTCTGAAAGCAATCACAAAATACATTTGGTATTCAAAGAGTATAAGTGAGTGCAGGGCTTATAATTAAATCCTTATCTACGAAGCTGCTACTGAGTGACTGTACATTCTGGGTAATTTTTAATGGCCTGAAACTCAAAAAACCAGCATAACCAATTTTTTTTTAAATTTTTTTTGCAGAAGACACAGCTAGTTAGCTATAATTCTGCAACAAATCTATTACTTCAAAACAAGTCCCTGATCCTGCAAGCATGAATACACTTATTTTTAATGATGCAAGAGTACCAAGGGGGAGTCATGGCACAAACTACTGGTGTTAATATGGAGCAGCATGCAAGATATAGAAATAAAAATATATAAATAACCATAAATAAATAAAAATAAGGGTGGGGTTGAGCCCTGAAATGTGCATTGGAGCTGTAGCCTCATTTTCTGTCCCACAGCTGCTTCTGCCAAGGGCTTGGGAGAAAGCCCATGGCAAGGT
This sequence comes from Zosterops lateralis, assembly GCF_965231275.1. Taxonomy (NCBI): domain Eukaryota; kingdom Metazoa; phylum Chordata; class Aves; order Passeriformes; family Zosteropidae; genus Zosterops; species Zosterops lateralis. The sequence continues at coordinate 8,730,045 of NC_139763.1, forward strand.
GACATGTGTGACGCTGGGAGAAACAGCAGCAGCGACCAGTCTCAGGAGGGCTAAAATTTCTTTCTCACTCTTTACCCCTCAACTCTTTAATTATGCCTTTTTTTTTTTTTAATGGTTTCTCAGTTCTTTTCAGCTGGGTGAAAAACTCTGTAGTACAGTAACAACAGTCAAGTAAACAAAGTCCCACATCAAAGAAAGGATACACAGGGCAAATTTTCCAAGTGGGGTAAGCGATATTTTTTAAAAGCTTGGTGACTAAAAAGACAACTTGTCTAGTTTTGCTTGACCTTTTGGGAAAATTCACCATGCTTTGAAGCCAAACAAGTTTTACATCAAATAATAAAATATGAACTTAAGGTTCAAAAAGAAAACAGTGGGTTGGCTTGCTGGGGAAAGGCTCCTGTCTTTCCCAAAAGCACAGTGAGACAGAGAATGAGCACTTCTCCAGTGTCATTTTCTGTAACACTGCGTTCTTTAAAATACAAATCTTGCCACAATTACAGGATCAAACATGAGGTCTGGCCTGAAATAAAAGGTCATGTGGCTTTAACTGTAAATAAGTTTTATAAAAAGCTCTTAAGCAGGTCAAAGCATAGCAGGAACACTCTCAGCAGACCAGCTTCCTCTCCTTCCACAGCTCACCCCCACCGAGGTGGGGTTCTGGAGCCACCAGACAGGCTTCTCCTGGTGGTGTAAACCCTGAGGATTACACAGAGGCCAAAATAGCCCTTCTACTTATAGACAGGGTTTCCCAGGTCTCACTCCTGCAGCCCTGTCAGCCACTCCCCTGTGTTCTCAGCTCCTTCACTTGACACTGCCAGCCCAGCCAAGTGAGCCAGGGGAGCTGAGCCCTCATCCAGGCACTACAGGACTGCCCAGAACTCAGACATGGCACAAGGCCACTGCAACAGAGAGAGGAGAGCAGGTTAGAATTTGTGTCAGGACCCTGGGGCTGGTTTGGCATCCTTCAGCTCACTGCATGGCCATCAATTCTCGCACTCACACCACTGCAGGACTTTGGGGATGCAATATCTGAGCTTGTCTTTCACGGTCTTGGGCTTTGTTTTCCTTCCCCTGGATGTTGCCTATCTGTACATTTCACTGGCTCCTGTACATCCGTTGCTAGGTAGCTCCCACTCCTACTCCCTTCTGTGTGCCCTTAACTTACTGATGATCTCTCCAGTAGTTCCTGCATCTTTTAATTACATTAATACCTGCTACAGTCAAATGAAAAGGAAAAGAGAAAAAAGAAGGCAAAAAATGCGTGCCGGGAACAAGCAAAGGCCAGTCAGCACAGCAGGCTTCCATCTTTTGGCTTTATCTTAATCCCCCCTTCCTGCTTTTTCGAGCAGACCCCCTCGAATCTTTTTCCTTCTCTTGAGAAAAACCCAGGCATCTCTTGAACTAATTTCTGCACTTTGCCTCAACCGTCTCCCCTGTAACTTATTCCATATGTTTGCTTGGCTTTGCCTTCTGCCACAGTTCTCTCTTTACTCCCAGCCCCTGAACTCTCAGATCGCATCACTGGGGCACTTTGTTGACTTAATTGGATCATCAGCCTGGCTGTAAAGCTTCCCCAGCCAACCCTGCTTCCCTCTCCTGGGCTGCTGCCCCCACCCTGAGGCTGGAGAAAGACGTATTTCTGTGCTGGATGTATAAATAGATGATGCATGTTAAATTTAAAATGTATTGAAGCTGATAACCACAGGTGCAGGGGCTGCAATTCATCCACTGGAAACAAATGCTTCTTTCTGGAAGAGGAGGAGGAGGGGGCCCTGTGGCTTGGACAGTAAGGAGTGTTTTTCTCCTACTGCTCTCCTCTTCCTCCTCTCCTGCTCCCCTCCTGCGCTTCCCCTCCATTCCCCACTGCCGACTGCTTTAAGGCCTCTGCTTGTGCTGGGAGGGCAAGGGTTTCAAAGGCCCGTGTGGGAAGTCCTGGCTCTGCTCCAGGCTGCAGGATCAGCCAAAGTGCAGAATGTCTGCTGTGCAGGGTGCCCAGACAGGGCAGGTGTAGGGTCGAGCCAGGCACCTCCACACACCAGGTCCCAAAAGCTGCCCTTGCACTGGGTGGGGCACCTGTGTCCATCTGAACTCGCTTCTTGCCCATTGAATGCAAGGGATTCACTAGTTACCAGCCTCAAAACTCATGTTCCAGCCTCTTTCAAGATTAACCATCACATTTTAGCTTTTGCAATAAAAAATTTGGAAGTTCTTTCAGTACCTCTTCGAGCAACAGCAAAGCAAACTGTTCTCCAAACCATCTTACACTGATGTTGGGATTTTGGCTGTACCTCAACCCACACCAGGAGGTACCAGTGTACCCTGAGCTGCTCCCTTTGCTTTCTGCTCTACAGTGGCCAACAGGAGCAGCCATCACCCCTTCTCCTGAGTGTGGGCACCTCAGCCTCCCACCCATGGGAAGCTTGTGCTGGTCCTGGTGAAAGGTGCAAGAAGGAGGGAGAGCAGCAGCCAGCACAGCCCCAGCCAGGAGGCTTCAACTGCTATAACTCCTCAGTCCTCCAAAAATGAATGTCAGGTGTGGACTGTGATGGAATAGAGGAATTACACAGCTGTAATGCTGATAAAGGCCACTCACTGGCGGGGAGGGAAAGGGGAAAAAGGGGAATCTTAAAACACTGTCTTTCTGTGTTGTTTAATCCATGTCATGGCTTGCTGCAGGAGGAAAAGTGTGGCAGTTAGAGCTAATTTTTCTTCCTGCAAAAAATACTGAGAACCCTGCCTATGTTTATCAACAGTGGAAGTTTATCTCAGCTGCAGTATTGTACTAATAAAAAGGCTTTCTTGTTCTCATATTCTACTTTATGACATGGGAACTTTGGAGCTGGTGTGAAACTCTGTGTCAGGGGAGCCCTTCTGGCAGCTGGAACCTGGGAACAGTCATTCCTGTCCCTTAGCCATGCAGATTTCCAATGATCCAGAGGAGAAAGCACTTGTACCTCCTCTCTTGTCCAGACAAAACCCTCCTTGTAGATTCACACATCCGTGTGCCTTCAAGCCTTGAGCCAGAGGCTGCCAGCTGCAGGACCTGCTCAGACCACACTGCTGCTGTGTTTGAACTGTAGCTGTGCTGTGCTGTGGAGCAGGTCTCTTGCTTGAACATTCCCACAGTTTCCTTGGCTGGTTTGAAACCAGTTCACAGTTTTCTGCTCCCAAGTCTCACTTGAAATGCTGCCCATCATTCCTGTGGAGTCCAGCTGAAAAATGAGGGCAGTAGGACTTTAGCATGTAGTGGCTGCATCACCATCCCTGGAGGTATTTAAAAACTATGTAGATGTGGGGCTTAGGGACATGGTTTAAGGGTGGGCTTGGCAGTGCTGGGTTAATGGTTATGCTCAATGACCTGAAAGGTCTTTTCCAACTGAAATGATTCTGTAATCAAATAGGTGACATTTCTCCTACTAGGTGCTGTAGACACCCTAAGAACTGTGATACCCACTATCATATTATGGTTTTGTCCTTCCTGCCACATGATAACTTTGGGTTGCAGAAAGCTTAGTACGAAACCCACCTGACTGGACACATGCCTTTTCCGTGCTCGTGTCTGCCTGCCACCTGCACAAACACTGGGGCTGTGAGGGTGCCCTTGGGCTTTGTGCACCTTATCCTTCCCTAAGGACATCTTCCTGCAAATACAGCTCAGCCACTGCTGCCTATCACCTATGTGCTAAGCACTAACACCATCTCCCTTGAACTCTGGGTGCTACCCAGGGGCAGCAGCAGGAGGAAAAATATGGGGTGGTTACGTAATCAGGACAGAAATAATTAGGTAGATGAAATCCTAAGAGAAGTAATTTATCTTTTGAAATGGACTGGCAGCTTGAAAAATTTAAAAATCTTCATCAAACTATAACAAGCCTGAAGTGTGCATGTGCTTTGTTTTATGGGTTCTTAACACATAAAGGACATGCAAGTATAATTAAGGATTTGCAGTCCATCTTCTTGATACTGGAATTGGACACCAGAGACTACAATAAATAATCTGTAAACAATCCTTCAAAACCAAATAGTCTATCAATTAAAAAAAAAAGGCTCTTGGCATATAAACCACTTATCCTTGTAATGTTGTCCCCTTTTGAAGCTGAAGGTCTGGATTAAAAACAGAAAACAGTTAAAACATTCTTAGCAAAATATCCGAGGTAACTTTTATTAACTCTATGCATAATAGGAAAGTAACAGGACTAGAAAATTTCACGAAGGGTGGAACAGCAAGGGAAAAAGAGTGGTCCAGAAGTGTTAATTGCCACAATGTGACAGTTGTGCATCAGATCCATGAGAATACTCACTTTTATGTCCATCCTGCTCCTGACTTGCTGCTTGTACTGCATATGAGCACAGAGGTTTCTCTGTGTGGGTGGCCTCAGCCCGCCCTCCCAAATGAAGCTGTTTAGCTTTGGCTTCACTTTTAAGCATCAGCTAAGACCCACCTCACTGTGCTAGCAGAGTGATGCCTGAGGAAACACTATCTTCTCCCACCTTGGTGAGGAGAGGAAATGTGTTTTCCCTTATTTTTAAGCCTGTGGTTTGCCAAGCATACTTCTGACTTGTTCTGTAATACTCTCTGGCCGCGCTGGAACGACACAAGCTTGTGCTGGTGCCAGGAGCTACAGCCCAGCCAGCCTCAGCCTGCAGAGCTTCACGTGGCTGACAGTCAGTGCTCCCTCCTGCTGGAGGCTGGAAGAGAACTCCCTCAGACACATATGCAGCTCCCTGTTTGCTGCAGCCTGCTTGCTCGGGAGCACTGAGCTGTGAGTTCTTCTTTCCAGAGGAATGAGATGGAGGGAAAACCAAACACACTGAAAACTGCACACTACAAGATATGCAAACCCCAGTGCAGTCAAAACCCACTGTGTTGTGTGAGTTGCCACCTGCTTAAACCTGCCTCGCTGGCCTGATTTGACACGGTGTTGGTGATCCAGTGTGTTGGAAGGCGTCTCCTCCTACTTTGGGGCCACAAATCCCCCATCTGACTCCACAGCCTTCCCATGGCAGCATCAGGTCAACTGGGGCTTCTCACTTTGTCAGTGCTGAAGTAGCCTCAGCTTAGGAATTCTTTGGATGTTTTCATGGAGCAGTGTGTCAAGTGCTTGAGTGGCACCTGTCTTCAGGAACTCCAGCAATCCATGACCCATGGCCCCTCCGGTCCTTCTCTCTCCTGAGTCCAAATACCCCAAACTCTCCCCATTAGGCTCCCATTGCACCCATCCCACTTCTCTCACCCCAAACTACCCCAGCCCATTCCTCAAAGCCCATTCAGGCCCAAAGGTGTGTACAACCCCTCCCTGCTTGCCCAGCATGTCCAGTCTTGGTCCCCCTTGGGCTTTGCAAAGCCCTTGTGGCCCCAGCTCCTGGTGTGCCTAGGGCTCCCAGCCCTTCCCTCCCAGGGCTGCCAGCAGCTGAGGGGCTTCCTTGTTTAATAGTCACATCTAGAGCCCTGCTTGTCCAAACAGCTGCAGCAGACATACGGACACATTTGTCAAAACCTTGGGCTGCCTGGGAAAGCCTTGTTTCTCAAGGCTCCCTTCAGCCATCCCTGTGAATACTGCAGGCAGCAGTTCTCTGCGTCATGCTGCGTTCCTTGGAGCGATGGGAATGAGGTTAGGTTGGGTGAAACTCCCAGGGCTTTCCATTTTTTTTTTGACAGCTAGCTCCAGCCCCTGGAACATCTGTCCAGCTGGAAGACCATGGAGCTCACGAGACTCATTATTTCATTAGTTGGCCCCCAGTATGAGCACCAAGCCCCACCTACAAAAGCCAAGTCATCTCCCTCCACAGCGGTCTCCCCTCTCCTGTGTTTTCCTCAGGCACTCATCCAGCTTGTCCTCTTTTTGTGTTTTTTGGGAGAACTCTGCCACCATGGCAACAGCTGTGTCAGACAGACCGACACACACCCATAATGCTGGAACAGATGCCTCGGAGTTTTTGCCATTATCAAATCCTTTTACTTCTCTCACCCATTAACTCTTTCAATGCTGACATTGCTGTGTGTCCAGAGAAGCCTCTGGATGTCTGGAGACCAGTTTGCTTTGCTGTTATTGGGAGAGGTACTGAAAGAACTTCCAAATTTTGTATTGCAAAAGCTAAAATGTGAAGGTTAATCTTGAAAGAGGCTGGAACATGAGTTTTGAGGCTGGTAACTAGTGGCTCAACTGCATTCAATCACAGAATCACAGAGTCCATGGATGTGCTTTGGCTTTGATAGTTATCCCAAGAATAATGGTCCTTATGGAATTTTCTAACTGTAAACCAAACTGTAGGTTTATTTTTAACATAGCTAAAACCTTTCACTTCATGTCTCTCAACAACAATTCATTTGAATGTACAGTGGGTTCAGGGACAGTGTGTCAGTAGTCAAAGCAGCCTTTTATCCATCTCATTTCTTACCAGTGCCAGTCACTGGCTGGAAGTTCCAGGCAGATTTTTCCAAACCAATATGGAAAAACAGAGCAACCTCAGCCTAGCAAATGATTGAAGACCCCTCTGTTGGCATGGGACAAGCCAAAAATGAGGAACCAGCTGTTCTCCCTGCATTTCTCCTTCTCCAGCATGTCTAGGAGGAGAGTCTTGCCTGGGAATGCCAGCTGCATCCACCACAGTGTATGTGGGGACAGCTTTGCTGGATATATCTCCATTCCAGCAGTGGCCAAACACCTGGGAAACCTGGTGTGCTTGTGACTTGTCACTCATTGATCAGAAAGTGGCTTCAGTTCAGGTTCAGAGGTCACTCTGGGCGAAGGCAGATTTAGCTCAGGGCACGATGGCATTTGCAGGGCTTGACTAGAGAAGCCAAGAAATGAGCTGGGGCTGGGGGCTGTGGCACTGAGGATGTGCATCTTCTGTGAATACAACACAGACAAAAACACAAACCTTAAAAATGCAAATCCTTGGGCTATAAATTCACTGCTCTACCCAAGGCAGTTGTTAGTTTTCCATATTTATTTATGATTCATTACAATCTGGATTTTTATAGATCTTCTACTCTAAGTTTTATATATAATTGAGTGAGAGTCCTGGTATCTTTCTGCATGTGTTTATGTGGTTTTCATTAACTACTGTGCAATCTAAGAAAGATCTTTGTTAACCAAAAATAAGGAATGTTTGTTAATGTTTAATGGAAACAATAACAATAAAATTACACAATGATAATTAAAACCACCCCAACCGTAAAAGCTCCTTCTTAATGAATCATATTAAGGGAGGGTTCAAGCATGTATTTATGATCTGGGTTGTGATTTATGGGCTAAATCCTGCCCTTGTATGCCTGCTTGAGGCTTTCACTGATTTCCATGGGGGCAGCATCTGCAGCGGAAGAAGGCAAATTCTGGATGTGTGCTGATTCAGTGCTGCCAGAAAAGAACATTATTTTACCCTGACACAGTATAAGCAGAACTAAAATGTTACCCAACTCCCCTCACCATTAAAAATAGAATATGAAGCACAATGTTGCTGTGTGTCCTGGCACACTCCTGGTAACTGGCTGTTGGGAGCTTTTCCAGTGGATGTCCCAAACTCCCAGCAGTGATTTATCACTAATTGTCACAATGGGCCTAAGGATACGAGCAGTTTGTGGGGGAGCAATAACTGATGTTGGCAAAAAAACCCTTTCCTGGGCAGTTTGTGGGACCCAGAGTATTGCACAGCATTGCATGTTCAAGAATTGGGTTCCTTTTTCATGCTGAAGTTTCTCTATGCCACACCAAGAGCTGGAAAGGCTTGCAGTGGGTGCAGCCCTCACTTGCTGTCCTTGTGAGGCTGATTGACTTCTCCTGCATGGAGTAAATGGGCCTTAGGGCAAATGAGAATCAGACCCCAAATGTTTCTGATTCGCATGGAACAGTCAAGAAAGGCAAGGCAGCATTCGTAAAACTAATAAGACATTATGATGTGAATGATTTTTAATTAGCCAGATATAGATTCTTTTTATCTGAATACTTTTAGGGCCCAAGTGGATAAATGTGCAAATAATATCACCAGGCACAGAGGTACTTACAAGAAAAGACCATCTTTAGGAAGATGCCCGATTTCCATCTATTCCACAGTGGGCAGAAGTGCAAACTTATTTAACAAAGCTCCGATGTCTGTGCGATAGAGCTTCAAACTTGCCCTGTGGGGAGAATTTAATTTTCAAACTCGGCAAGCAGTGACCAGCACATGTCACGGAACAGACGCCGTGTCTCCCTAACATTCCTCGTGCCTCTGCTCTGCTGTGTAGCTCCTTCTTCTCCTTCTCTCGCTCTGTCTGTCTTCTCCAGGAGCCACTTTGTCCTGGCTGTGTCCCCACCTCCCCTGGATGAAGCGTTTTGCCAAGTAAGCCCTGAACCAGAGCCTGGTGCGGAGGGTGGGGGAGGATTCAGACCGTGCTGCTCGCTCTCGTTTGGATCAGCTGCCAAAGCAACTCAGAGGCTTATTTTTTAAAAAATGGAGCCCCCTAATGTCTATTTAAACCGGAAAAAATATTCATCCCCTTCAGCCTTGCAGCCCGAGCCCTGGCCCCACAGAAAGACGCTCTTGGCTTCTTCAATTAACAAATATGAAGCAAGTGCCCTCCTTTCCCAGCACAATGACGGCTGCCACTATTATCCCTGGCCCCCCAATTATTTCTGAGAATCTCTCACTTAATGAAGTTTCTCTGCCTCCCCCTTCCCAGCTCGACAGACTCAGGGAAGCTTGCTGAACCAATTTAACAAAATGTTAGGAAGAATAAAATGTAACTGCATTCTCCTTTCTTTCTCTCTTTCTTTCTTTCGCCGTTTAGTCGGCAGCTCCCTGCTCTGTTCTCAGCTGTGTCCTTCACAGCAGTGCAGATCAGAGCATGGAAATGCATATCTTGTGGGTGCCAGGAGATGTGAATCATGAAAATAGAGACAATTCCTTCCCCTTGATCACAGTTTGCCCACTTTTTCATTAAAAGGGAGCCTTTAAATAAAACCCTCACATCCGAACACCTCCGAAATCGGGAATGGGATCTAGGTTTTGATTGTAATTCTGCTATTGCCTATGACAGCAGTGGGTCAAGCCCACCTTCCAAGGTGAGCCATTAACTGGTGGTGCCCTTTCAAAAACCCAGCGTAAATCAGGCTGGGACTACAGTGCCTCCAGACCAACTTGCGGCCGTGCAACACTGTCTGGTTGTTGTTTTCCCCCACTGCATCACTCCTCTTTTCTGCTTTTTCCATCCATCTGTGGTCATCACTTTATTTAGTCTTCTTTTTCACCTCTGACAGGATTTCTAACAGTATTTCCCCTGCCTTGTCTAAGGATTTTTCCTTTACAGATTGCCCCACTCTGTAATAGCTTCTACCTGTGCTTTAAACAGCATTCATATAATTAAGACCAAAGAACAAAAAGAAGTGTGCTTAAATATTTTTTTAAAAAGGCCATATTTCTACCATTAATATTCCATGTTGGAAGCAGAGTGTGTCTTATTTAACACCATATCTTTCATGAAGTGAAGCAATGAACTCATTTGTCTTAACACACCCTCCTTGTCGATAAACCTGGCAAGGATTTGAGTCCCAACAGAGACTGGACAGAGCTAAGGGAATAAAGTAGATATTTATTGAAAGGCTTTTAAGTGTACACCTTGGGCAGCACAAGAGCCTCACCAGGGCTACACCCAAGGTGGACTTAAAATGGTCACAAAATGGACAACCTGTCACAATATTGTACATTTTTATAAATTTTGGTCCATTTGCATATTGGAGTTTAATTGTCCAATTACAGCTTCAGGTTATGAAGTTCCATCCTTCTTGTTTCCCTCTTCAGTCCAGCATTGTTTGTGCTTTTAGGCCTGAAACTTGTACTTGTTGGCCTTGGTTTCCATCTGAAAATGATTTGTTTTGTCTCCCTACTCTGTGAAGGGAGCTTACTGACACTTAATATGAGGCTCGGAACTACACCCCTAGGCAGCACGGGATCTGAAAAACATGAAAGTTAAAACTTAAGGCATCACCCCAAGAGCACCTATCACAACTCGAGCTTCCTTGGTTTAAAACAAAGGCTGAGGCACCCCCAGGGGTGCAATAGTTGTGGTTTCTTCAAGAGCTTGCCCTGCAGAGGGATCCATGCAGCCAGGTCTGAGAAGAGCTTGGTGTAGCCTAAACTGCCAGACCCATGTGATATTACAAAAATGGGATGGGAATTTCCTGAAATTTCACTAAAAAGCTCTGACATTGGGTTAGGATTGGTGGGAATCAGTTGGATGTCATGGCACAGTTGGGTTTCTGCCTGAATATTTTTCACCAGAAATATCTTCTTCCTCATGAAAATAGTTTCTGAGTTTTTCCTCAGAAACCAGATGTGCCACCTGCTCGATTTCCATTTGTGCATCTATTCATATCCTTGTTCTCTCCATGGTCCATGTTCTGGGCACAGAGCCTGTCTCCATCCCCTTCCCACTGCAGCACTGACTCCTCATCCACTGTCATGCACTGATTGGAGCCTGGAGTCTGGCTGGAAACCAGAAAGTGGGGCAAAATGTGGGGGCATGAGCTCTGATTAACTCCTGTCAGGACTGCTAAATATAAGCACTTTGGGGTTATTCTGACAGACAGAAAATCTGTTTCAGGAGGGAGAGAACAGAAAATTGCACTAATAAAGGTACAGCTGGGTGGCAGCTCTTTCCCTCCTGTCCCTGAGGAAATGCTTATGTCTTTCATATCAACAAGCCAGGCAGAGATTTCTCTGAGGGCAGGCTCTGACTCTACCTGAGCATTAACATGGGCTGCAGGAGAGCAAAATAAGAGACTGAGTCCCCAGCTGGCTTTGTCAAAATGTAAGGGACCTATTCCTGTCTGAATAGATTTCTCTTCCAGTTTATTCTGAACTCTGCCCACGTGCAGACACTGCCTGTTGGCACCTTGGACACACAGATGCCTTTTGGAAAGCCGTGCTGAGGAGCTGGCAGCCAAAACAAGCAAGTGATCCAGCACCTGGGATGCCTATGATGGGGTCCTACCTCTATTCCCAAGATGGGAGGCACAGACACTGAGCTGCCAGAGCAGAACCAGGCTCCCTGATTTGATTTGTCTCTGTCCTGGCTCTGGCTCTGTGGAGGCACATGTGGAAATTGCCTGGGAGATGGAGGCTGGAAGTGCAATAAGGAGAATGGAACTGCTGGCTTCCAGATGAGTCCTTCCCAAAAAACACTGGTACCAGGAGAGCTGCCAACCCAGAAAGCCTCTGACTGCTCCTACCAGGCCAGGTGAAGCCCTCCAAGGGTGATCTGTGCTGCCAAAACCTATGAGGCACTCCAGTTTAAGGGAAAAACAGACTGGCAGAAGGAGGAGAAAGCACCAGGAAAAGCAATCCATGACAAGCATATTCTTCACTTGAACAGTCCAGGAGCCCAGTGCTGTGCTGCTTCTTGGCAGAGCAGAGGCAGGAAAGTCAATTGGACTGGAGATGACAGTAAGTGAGAGCCTGTGCTGTCCACTCACTGCAATCACTTCCATCTACTGCAAAGGGTATTTTCTTCCTTTTCCTGCCATGTTGTTCAGGGAGTCTCTTGCTTTCAGCTCTCCCTGCTTCATGGTTTGGCTCCTTACCATGCACCAGTCCACAGTGTTCAGTAGGTCTGCTGGGAATGGCTGTGGGATGGTCACTTGGTGGGCAGGTGCTCAGCATCTCTCTTTGTCCCTGAGGAAGGCCAGGCTGCTCACCACATTAGCTCCCAAACATTTTTCTGGCAGCCAGAAGCTGACCCTCAAAGGGATTATTGACTCTTTTTGGAAAGTGCTGAGTACAGGGGAGAGAAAGAAGACAAAACTGGAAAAAATTGTCTCTATTTTCAGGTGGCTGATTTTGTTTTTCCTTTGTATGTCCAGATGAGAGCTGCCATGCTTCCCACCACTGCACAGAATGCAAATTTAACCCCTCATCTCACAACCTTGGTACTCCACAAGACAGGGCTTCACTGTCCAGGTCGTGACAATCTGTACAAAATTTTGGGTTAAAACACTTTCCTAACATTTACTCAGATCTCTGTGGTGGTGAAGGATACAAATCAGTGTCTCAAGCCTTTTGCCCTAATCCCACAGCAGTGAGACCTCCTTCTGTCATCCTCACTACCAATGGCCATTTTGGGCACTGAAGAATGCAGCAGTCCTCATTAATTAGCAACAGCCTAATTCTCTGCACAAACCCTTATGCCTCCTCTAGCACCATCCATTTGAGCACCAGGGGATGACAACTGTTTGACAGTGTTTTTTAAGGCTTTTTTTCCCTTAACAGCAGCATTTTTTTTCAAGTGCAGAAATGAACACATGTTCAGTTCTGGGCCCAAAATCAGATTTTTGCTGTTTGGAAGTGCCTGTGGTTTGACTGCTGGCTCTATAAATGGGATTCAGATAGCAGTGTCTGACCTCCCTCAGTTTCTCTGCCTGCTGCCTCTCTGCATGGTGCTGAGGGAGGACATGAACTCAATCCAGCCCCCAGCCAAGGGGAATGAGGAGGCTGAGGAGGTCTGGCTGCCTTTCCTACTTTCCCAGTATTGTAATCCAGAAATTAGGCACACATCAGTGTTGCTAAATAAAATAGTGCAGGAGTTGATTCATGCCCCCAAGACAAGGGACACTAAATAGTTTGTGTGTTGGTATTTCCTGTAAAGCAGAGTGGCTGTGCATAAATAATACAGCTTTGGGTCTTCTCTGGGCCCAAAGGCCCTGTGGTCCTAAAATATGGCTGTGACCCTTTGCACATTTTGTTTTCCAGTTTAAAGCACCTGAAGTAACGGGAGGGCTGTGTTGCAGCACACCAGAGCTGACTTTTATGGTATGAAAATTTATGGCACAGCATGAGGTACAGCTTAAAGGCTTAAGGTTTGCTGGGGTAGCACTGGAGATAGATAGTGGGGAGAGCAGGAAGTGCTGTAGTGTTTGTCATCTGCTCTGGGTCAGAGTCAAGGAGCAGAGGTAAAACTAATCAGTGAATGTGGTCCCGTGCCCCACACTTCACCCCAGTCCCTGGCTGCTTGTTTAGGGTTTGTACCCAGAGGCACCAAATGCAGCTGCACAGGTTGTTTGATGACAGCACTTCCTTTTGCATCCTCAACATGGTCCAAGTTGCTTCTTTTTCCAAATGTATTGTCAGCAGCTTTTGGAAAGCAAAAGGGAGAAACCCCTCTGCAAGCAAAGAGACAAACAAAAGAGTGGCTGCCAACCTATAAATGGTGCTTTGGCCCTGCAGAGCTTTTGGCAGTGGTCTCCACCAGCTGAGCTGATGGTGTGGCTGGTAGCTGTAGCAAACCACCTTTCACTAAGCATCCAGAGATGTGCACATTGTCAGGGTCAAGAGGTGGCTGTGGCCTCTTAACAGGTGGTAAATGACTTCTGTCCCCTGGGGTGATTAGTGTGGCTTTCATCCTCATCTACTCCCTGAGTTAATGCCCTGCTTCATCTATCCCAGCCTGTGCTTCCTTTACCTGTTCTCTCTGCCAGTGCTGGGCACTTCCCATTTCTATCCAGGCAATGCCAGGAGGAGGCTGGCACTGAAAACCCGTGTCATCCTGTTGATGTTTACATCTCCAGCTCCTTTGCTGCCTTTGAGATTCCAGAGGAGAAAGTGTAGGGAAAATCTGGCTCTGCTGCCACTGCCCTGGGGCCAAGAACTGCCTTGGACCTGTGTGACTGTGGCCACTGTGCTGGGGCAAGAATGAAGGTTGTTCTTCAGAGGGTTAGAGCAGACCTGCATGGGGGCAAATTTGCACTGGGCCAGCACAGAATGGTTCCTTTTTTCCTGGCAAGTGCTGAGATCCCTGATTGAAGCCCTGAAAATGCTCAAAGGAGGTGCTGGCAGAATAGTTTCAGCCTAGCCAAACCCCAAGTATTTTCTTCCAGATCCATTTGGAGAGCCAGCTGAATTAGTTTTTGAATTGTTTCCCTAAATTTTCAGCCAGAGATGTGGAAAACTTCTGTACAAATATGAAAAAGAAAAGTATGCAAGGATTGTGATGTGTAGTGCAGTGTTAAGAGCAGCCATCCGCACCTGCCCTGGCTCTGGCTCACAGCCCCAACCTCTGCTTCTGCACAGTCTGGGTAACCCTGACCAACAGAGTCAGCCTCTGGATGAAATGTCACTATCCCTGCCACAGGGAAAACATTCCAGAGGCTCGTTGTGACACTTGGTCATTTGTGCAGTACTGAGGGATGGAAAGTGTCACACATGTGTTATGTATTATTATTAACTCAGAGAGTTTCTGATTTCTAATACCATGAATGATAGTCACAGATGTACAAGGGCCCGCATAGTTTGTAACAAAGGTAAGATAGAATATGGATAATCTTGAACTTTCTGTTGGTTATTTTTAATTTAAAACCAGATCTGGGTCTGAGATTCAGCCTTTGCTGTTTAGTTATCCAAATAATAAAATTAAGACCAAAGCCAGATGAACTTAGGGAAAGTTAAGGTTCAGATCATATCAATGACTGTACCTCAGGCCCAAATTTAACATGCTGATACTTTTTCTCCTTGCTTTTAAACTTTAAACTATGTGAGGGACTTCCTCCTCCTTTTTACAGAAACCAGATGTGGGTTATTTTTTGACTGGCATTTCATGGCAACGTGTATCCTGGTTTATGTGCCTGATCCTTTTTCCATGAAACAAAAACAAAAACAAAAACAAAAAAACCAACCAAAAAACAACAACAACAACAACAACAACAACAACAACAACAACAAAAAAAAAAAAAAAAAAAAAAAAAAAGAAAGAAAAGAAAAAGGAAAAAAGCTAACATTGCTTTAGTATTAAAATGGCAGCTGTGGATGGGAGCAAGATTCAATGCAATGGAAAGCAGATTAGATTAAGTGAACTGTTGAAAATTTATTCTTCTGGTTAATTTTATCTGTAAAATTGTCCTAAAGACTAATATTGTCGATTCTCATTTGGCTCTGTAGGACCCTGCGTGAATCCATATCCATCCTTTTTTGGCAGGCCTTTTTATCACCAGTGGTACAGTGACATCTAAGTGTCAAGAAGATGGGCCAGTCGGAGCATAGAAAATTGATTTGAGCAGCACCATCCCCCCTTGGCTGGCTGCAGATAAACAGTTCAGCTAATATGCTGCTCCTGACCTCTTTGGGGCTCTATTTGAATATGATCTAATATGGCAGCTGCTTCACTGCAAATGCTGAAGGTAAAAGAGTCCCTGAGAAGTTTTGCCTTTCCCTTGCATTTTTAAAGTTGGGGCAAGTGAGTTAAAGAAAAGGCTTGCAACCATGAGGGCCTTACACACAAAAAATCCCTTATGCCATTTGCTGCTTAGTGATTTTTTTACCATATTGAAAATAAGGAAAAATTATGTCTGTCAGACATGAGGGTACAAAAGCACAATTAAGCTATCATTTTGGCTCTTTCTCTTGCCCAAGATTGCTTTCCAAACTACCTGAGTAAATGATATGCTGGAGAGGTTTTAGAAACAATGTGCATGGGTGCTGACAGCTGCTCTGAGGGGCAGGGAGGTAGCCCTGCTTCCTGCAGGAAGGAGTGTGAGCTCCCATCTGCTCCAGGCCTTTGCCTGGTTTTGGATGAGGGAACAATCGAGGATGGAGGGAGGCAGGAAATACGTAAAAGGCAGAGGCTGCTGCTCGCCTTTCTCTTCTTTTCTTCCCTTTTTGAGATCAGGGGATTCAAGCTCTCCTGCCATTCATCTTCCTTCCCGTCTGCTCCCAGGGCTGCTGTGCTCCATGCAGCTCCTCCGAGTGCTGTCATCCCTGCAGAATCCGAGTGCCTTCCAGTAGGGCATTACGCGAAGTGACTAACATCTGTCACATGTGGCTCATTCTTTCCCTCAATCAGCCTCAATCAGCTTTTCTGCAGGCAGCATTTCCTATCTGCAAATAACAGCCATCACGGAGGCTGGCAGGATGGTTGCTTTCTCCTCTGCTTCTCCTTTTCCAGCTTTATTCTCATTTTCTCCCGTTGCTTTTCACTCCTTTTTGTTTTCTTCGTGCTCACCGCTGCTGCCATTGCTGCCATTATTTGCCTTTGTGCTCCATGTCCTCAGGAAATCTTCTCTCCTCTCTTTCCTTATGCCATTTCTTGATCCTTTTCATATTTTTTTCATTTCCCCTTATGACCACCTGCCTCTTACCCTCCTCCCACCACCCTGTCAGCCCTTCACACGCCTTCTTCCCCATGTCCTGTACTAGGACACCTGCCCCTGCCTCTACCACAGGTTGTGTTGTGCTGGTGGAGAAACCTCTCAGCTTGCCAGGTCCCACCAGCACCTGGCACTTATTTCTTCAGTCAGTGCCCTTCATATGCTGATTCAAACCAGAAGCCTATGAAAACACACCCAGATCACACACCTGATCCCACCACCATCTCCATAGGAGACCATGGCTAGGAAACAGAAGGCTGTTTGCACTCCTGTCCTGCACTCACCACACTGGTTGCTCTTGACAAGGGTTCTTTTCTCCAGTACCTTGTTCTTGCCCTCTGTAGAATGGGGGCAGTGCTACAGGCTGCTTGGGTTCAGTGTTTGGGGGTAGGAAGAAACACCAAGGGCAGAACACAGTTTGTAGAATCAGAGTCATTGAATTGGAAGTGACCTTAAAGATCCCCTAGTTCCAACCCCTCTGCCATGGGCAGGGACACCTTTCACTACAGCAGACTGTTCAGAGCTCCATCCCACCTGGCCTTAATCCCAGGCTCTTCTCTAGCTTTGACCAGGATAACACTGCAGGTGGCCGAGTCGAGCTACCTCAAATCTGACCCCCCATTCCAACCTAAGTAAATGCCTTGCTCACTTCCCCTGCCTTTGAGACAGAAATCATCACCTGAATTAAACATGAGAGTTGGAGGAGCCCTCCTCGGTCATCACATTCAATCCCTTACTGTGGGTGGACGAGGAGCTGGATAATCCCTTTCACAAATGTATTGAGCTGGATGTTAAAAACAGGGAGTTATTATCCCACCCCCTCAAAACAGCTGATGCTTCAGAATTTAGATGTGCGAGAAAAGAGCACAAGATGCTTTCTTTCTCAGCTGAAATTTCAGCAATAAGGGAGAAAATTTGTCTGAAGGCTCTAATATTCTGCTCTAACTGAGCAGTCTGAAAAGTTTGGGTTTGAGATGCAGGCCATTTTCTTTATTAAAAAAATAGGTATATAGGCATAGAGAAAATTACTGATTCAAGGGTGATCTGCACAAGTTTTTTTTTTTTTTTTTTTAATAATATGATCTTAGATGGACAAATAGCAAAAGAGAGCCTATTTACTTGCAGATGCTTTAACCAGAGCATTGCCTGTACATCTCTCTCATTTAGCAGAGACATTTGGTCCCACACCTGCCCAGCTCCAGTCTATTATGCAGCATCTTAACACTGGCTGAGATTTTTGCAGATGGAAGTTTACTCTCTTGTGCTGACTTTAACCAACAGTCAGCCAAGAGGAGTTTTAAAAACTCAAAAGATTTTGTAATTACAAACATTCTGCCTCTTTATTTTAAATCTTGTCTTGCTTCCAAACTTGCTTGTATCTCCTTTCCCCTGAAGGAGCTGAGTAAAAGCTTTGCTTTGCTGGGCTGAGTCTGAAGGACATATCCTTCCTTTCCCTCACCTTCAGTTTTTCCATTTGGGTGGTGAATCAGTGAAATCCAGAATGTGCCTATGGCTTTAATCTTTGATTCCAAACAGCATATACTGAAGTACAGATGCATGGCCTGTGCTTTAGCTCTACACTGTGCTTCCTCAATCAGAGGGAATTGTTGTATGTCATCTTCCATCCCATCTCCTGTCCACAGTAGGTATAACCATTTTTGATGTGGACTTGATGTGTTATGGGATGCCAGCACCTGGAGAAGAAGCCAGTTTTGGGAGTGTCTGTTTCTGACCTACACAACATTTCCAATGAATTCATGCCCAGGAAAGTCACATCTCTTTCTTTTAGTGCTGATGAAGACATGACACAGGTCATTGCCCAGTAGGATGCAGAGCTGTCCTCGAGCCAACTGGAGATGGTGGAAAGCATCCCCAGCCAGCCAGCTGAGGGATGCAGCCCTGAGCTGCAGCACACATAGGGGCTGCCTGCCTGTAGGGATGCCCAGAGGCAATGAGGGGCTTGGAATACCCTCCCTCCAGCAGCCAGCATCTTTCCTTTCCTTCCTGGTCAGCTCTGGGCAGCTGGCCTCCCTTCCAGGGCTGATTCCTTGCAAGCCCTGGGCCAGCTGGTGTTGAGTGGGGATCAGCAAAGCAGTGTACTGGCTTTGCATTTTGGCACCTCATCCCTGGCATCTCATCAGCTTGGCCAATAGCAAGCACACAGCCGGCAGGGAGGAGCAGAGCATCCTCTGGGAGCTAAGGCTCTTTTTGGACAGGTAGCACTCCTGGCACTGCCACCAGCCAGGCTTCCTGGGCATGCCCCAAAAGGCAGTGGGAAAAGCATGGCTGCCTCTTGCTTTTCCCTTCCCTGATGAACATGCACTGCTGCTGAATTCAGGGAGTCACCTGGGCTGGTGCAGATTCCATCTCAATGGACAGGCTCCTTCCTGCTGCACGGGGAGCTTGCCTTATTAGACAGATAAGATTTGTATTTGTTGCTTGTTTGTCGTGTCAACAGAGGTGCTGGGGGTGGCTAGAGGTGTGTGAGCTGGCTGCTCTGCTGTTGGAGATGGTGCCACTCCTCCCACAGGCATTTAGGCTAAACCTGAAAAGGTGCATGTGAGAGGTTGTCCCACATTCCCTCCCCTCACCCACATCCTAGGAAATCCTTATCAATAAAAAGAGTCCAAGGGATGCAAGGAGAGCTTGAAAGGCAGCTTTTCTCTGCTTTTCCCAGGAAGCTGGGAGTCAGGACTGCCACAGCCTGATCCTTCTCACACCACTTGTGTAAGACGGTGTAAATCCTCCGCTTTTATGGAGATAGACCACCGCAGAGCAGAGACCAGGGAGGGGAGAACCGGGCTTAGCATGCTGAATTACACTGCCAGCACCACGTTCTCAGCATGACAGGCAAAGGGACTTGCTCTTATGCCTGGCTTCCCTCCTCGGCAGAAGAAAGGAGTGTCAGGGAAGGAAATCAGGGTTAATCCAGGCAGCCGGCTCAATGGCTGGCACGGGTACGTGTCTGTCCTTTGTACTGTCAGCTTGCAGCAATATCACACTCATGCAGAGGGTGTTGCTCTGGGGCATCGGTGTAGAAAGAGCCAATCAAACCCTATTTATCAGCTTTGGCTTCTCAAAGGCCGAGCTGACGCAGCACTGGATTTTTATTTTACCGATTTAACACCAGGATTTATGGGTCGTGTACAACCGCACATTGCAGGGCACCATCTAAATAAGTATTTATCATGTAGGAAGAGGCCCTGAAGGCAAGCAGTGCTTAGCACCATGTAGCCCCTTGTCCTTGCATCAGCTTCACACAGGCAGCCTGACTGTCACAAGGAGAGCTCACCCCTCAATTGTATACTGCTAGGGATGGGCTGGTGAGTGTTCTTTGCTGGGGACACACATGGATCTGTTCAGCAGCTGGGGGCTGCTCTCTCTCTGAGCACCACACCTCGAGACACCCGCAGCTTCACTGGCATCCATGAGCCATCTCATACCCACACTCACAGCAGTGATAGAGATTGTCCACAGAGGAAAAGCTGGCTGAAGCCACTCAAAAATTCATTGCATCTCCTGGCCTGTCCAGGGACTGTGACTTGGGCACGAGCCTTTGCTTTCCCCTCACTGTGCTCCAAGGAAGCACTTAACCAGGTTTAGTCTGTGCATCAGGGAGCTGTTCCCAGAGGAGACTGAGAGAGGGGCAAGAAAGGCTCAGGGAAAGCCAATAGGATGGCGTGGGGGTGGTGTTTCAATGCCTGACACACAGGCGTTGCTGATGCATTTTTTCAGTCTCTCTGCTTTATCTGCTGTGTATCCACCCCAGCCTTCTCACTGCTGCCTGGTGACACTTGCCTTGGCACTGGGCAGGCAAAAGATGAGAATTTTCATACTGCTTGTGATATATTCCTGTAATAGGATTCAGCGGAGCCTTTGCTGGAAAATGACTGGTGGTTCACATTTCTGCTCTCTTCTTTGTTTGCTCTTCTTAATCAGCATTAGAAGAGCTAAATTTCTCTCCCTCTTCTTATGTGCTTTGTACAACTTTAACTTGCTGCATTTTCCCCACATGCAGGATACAGTGCAAAGTGGAAGTGGAGACCTCTGTGTTAATCTCACTGTGAAGAAAATAGGAGCATGGGAAATTCCTGTCTTAAAATAAAAATATCCCTCTCCCTCAGCCACATAATTTCAATACTCTATCGCTCCAGCTTCCCATGCTTACTTCATCCTTTCTGCTCTGTGATTTACAAGCCTAGACCAGGACAGAAGGAAGAGGCGTCTTGTATATTGAATTTTATTTCTTTCCACAGATAAGCATTTATTTCCTTTATTCCACACTTCTTTTTTTTAAAAAAAATTCATTACCCCTAGAGCTCTCTCTTCTCCCACTAATAAGAAATCCGACACCAGAATTTTGCCTTTCAGCCTTCGCTTACATCTCGCATCCTCTCTGACTTCAACAATGTGACTCAAAAGTAACACAGGATGGATCCGATCCAAACCAGAGGAAACCAGACGTGATACCAAGAGGCTGGATCTGCATCTCCGGTGGCAATCAGGATACTCCAAAGGCAGCTCCGGCTGTGCCCCTCCGTCAGAGCCCAGGGAAAGGGCAGGAGCGGTTCATTAAAAACCCACCGCCATGCGCTGGCGTGCGAGCCTGAATGAATGTCACCGTTTTCATTACGGGAAAAGAGAGACCAAAGAGAAAATGTGACAAAGTACATCTCGCCTGGCTGTTGATCTTTAAGCAACAGTGTGATTAGCAGCGTCTTCCCTTTACATTTCAAAGCGCCGGAGCACAATGGCAGGGAGATAAACATCCAGAGGTGCTGCCTGGCTGAAAGACATCTCTCTGACAGCGCATTACGGCTCCTGCCTCCCGCACCGGAAAGAACACGAGGTTTTAGTCAACGATGAAAGAAAAAAAGCCACACTTTATCTACCATAAACAGTTGCCTATTTGTATTTGTTTTTTTCCCCCCAATGAGTTCCATCTTTGAAACGACGCTCCCCCGCCATTCTTTTGCAGCCCGGAGACCGAAGCAGCTTTCCCACGGACTCCAGGGCCCTGACTCCTTCTCAGAGGGAGCTGCTGGGAAAAATAAAACATCCCCGACTCCTCTCTTCTGTGCCGGGTACTTTGCCTTTCTCCCCTCTAAGGAAGAGTCCGAACCTGCTCCACAAGGCGGCCAAGAGCCAGAACCCCTTCGCGCTTCCCAGTCAAGGAAACGCAAGCCAGCTCCCTTATTCAAGAGTTATTGGCTGTGACAGCTGCATCAGCTCAGGCAGGATTAAAAAAAAAGGAAAGAAAAAAAATAAAGAAAAGAGAGAAAACCCCTCCTTGCTTCTGAAATTACTCGCAAAGTCACCTTTTTAATGCTAACACACACAAAACGCGCTCAGCCACTGATTTCAGCAGACCATATGCTGCCACTGCTGCTGGCCAGGTCCTAAGGGATGAATTTTTTTCCCCTTCAGCAAGCCTCCAGAAATGTCATAGAAATTTATATGCTTATTCACAGAGCCGATAAAGCAGAAAACCGGTGTTTCAGCTATTTTTGTTTTGCTTTGCAGATGGACAGTAAAAGACATAAATCTCCTTCCCACCACTCGAACGCCCTGCCTGGCTCCTTCTTTTGTGCCGAACCACCAGACCTACAGGACATGCCTGAGGTCCATAAGCCAGCCCTCCTCTTTACTTAGAGAGCAGCAGAAGAGCGAAACACCAGGAATCTCCCAGGACATGACAAGTGACTCCACCGATGAGCCGAGGCACAATTTTTTGCGCAGCCACCAAGGCAGGACAGCTCTTTTCTTACCATCTTTGATGGAGGGAGAAAAGCAAGCTGCAGGCCCCGGGGCTGTCCCTGCTCCCACCCCTCCCCGTGTTGGTGTCCCAGCTCTGAGGAAAGGCACGCAGCTCTCCCATGACGTTATCTGATGCGTGCCCCGATTTACAGCTCTGTGCCACACACCTCCATAAATCAGCACAAAGCCCTCAGGGGAGCCCGGCTGGCCCCATCCTGAAGTGCATACGGGTTGCAGACCCCAGTGATATTTTAGACACGTTTGACATTTAACCTCAGCAAAAGCAATATGAGGGAGAGAGGGGGGGACCATGGCTAAATCTCCCTCCCAGCTATATTTACAGCCACAGCATGCGCTTGCAGCCCATTGGAAAACGCGCCTTGCATGCCACATCACCAGGGAAATTTAGGATCGGCAGCCGAGGCCTGTTGACTTGCTGACTAAAGGAGGCAGCGGGAGGGATCCTGGCTGAGGGCAGGAGGTGGTTTTATTTCAGTGGATGGCGCTGCGGCTCCCAGGGAAAATCTGCTGGCAGTCATCCCCTCCCTGGCCCTGCATTTCCCACGCTGTTGCTGCGAGCACAGCTGGCAGCTTTTCCTTCTCCAGGCAGGGCAAGCCTGGGGGCTGCTGCAAACCCATCAGCATCAGCCTCAGTGCCCCACCAGCAGGGCTCACTGCCCCCCACCCCGGAGAGCCCCTTGGGGGCTGCCTGAGACCCAGAGCAGGGAAGGGGTGGCTGGGCCAGCAGCGGTGCAGCTTTGAGCCCTGGTGTCATTCCCTGGTCACAAACACCCCTGGATCTCAGCTGCTGACATGGCTTGTCTGCACAGTCACAGCAAAAAGGGGCTGCCTTTGACAGCCGTGCCGTGCTGGGGAGCAGAGAAATCAGGGATAAGCCCAAACCCAGCAGGAGGAGGGGATTGTGCCTCTGTGCCTCACAGAAAGAGCTCGGCGGTTCAGGCAGCCCGTCATCCTGGCTAATAACAGCAAGCCAAATATTTAACCAAGATCTCATGATAGTGAGGAGCTTGGCAGGAGGAGGCCTGCAGAAAGCGAGCACTTTCTCTCCAAAGCCTGTTTTCTCCTTATTTAAAAAGGAGGAAACAGGTCAGCTGTCGTATCTGCCAAGGTCAGAAGCTCAATTTGTATTTCAGAGCCCGGGAAAGGTGAATGCACCAGAGCTACATCCCTGATGGAAACAATCACTCATTCTAATAAGGCTGGCAGAGGCTGGAGCCTGCCTTGTTCAGATACAATTATTACAGCCCGGGTGTCAGATTACTGAATCTATTAGCCGGGAATCAGCTGTTATTTCAGAGCCAGGCAGCGATCCTACAGGCAGTTGTGATGTGCATCAGCCGTGACGCCCGGGCCCGGCACGGAGGGGCAGGAGGGGCAGGACCGCCGGAGCTGCTGGGGAAAAGCCCGTGGCAGTGACCTCTGGACACAGCTACATCTGTCAGATCGTGACACCGGCATTGTGGCGATTGGGGAAGATCGTTGCCAAACGACTCGGTTTGCTGGGAGAGAGGAGATCCCGAGTTTGTTGTACATGCAGAGCATGGCTGTGCTGTAGGCTGAGCGTGTCCCTCCCACTGGCATCCACAGAAATGGGGATAAGGAGCCAGCGGTGCCAGCGCTCCCTTTCTGCCCCAGAGGTGTTCAGGGAAACCTGAATGGGGGAGGAGGGGACTACACACAAGTCAGTGGGCAGCTCTTTGTGTGGGAACTAAAATAAAAAACCCCTTTACCCAAGAAGATTTACAAATTGTTGGCTAACACATCACTCCCACTTGAAAGCACGGCCTTAAAAAAAAAAAAAAAAAAAAAAAAAAAAGGGTTAGAAAGAGTCTGTGCTACTTTAGCAAGAATAAGAGGTGTGCCTGCACGGTGCTGGTGAGCCTCTCTGGGAGCAAGCCCAGCCATCCTCCAGCACGGAGCAGGTGGCTCCCAGGGCTCCCCTGCTCTGTGTGTCTCCCTGGCAGCAGGCAGCTTTGCTCTTGATGCCCTCCCAATCCGTTTTTATCTGTCTCCCATAGACAGATTAAAAAAAAAAAAAAAAAAAAAAAAAAAAAAAAAAAAAAGGATCCCTTTCCTCCCCCAGAGTGAGAAACCAAGCACCACACATTATTTCAGCTCCACCCACATCACTGCTTCAGTGGGACATATCCAAGCTCTGTCCCATCAATATGCAGAATCTGGAAGCTGCAAAACTTGCTGTTTTATGCTTTTTGGCCCCCATTTTATTTTCTGTGCAAACCAAATTCTCACTCACTGAGCCTGTGTCCCCTGGGGAGAAGTGCTGGGAGAAGGAATGTACACAGGAGGGAGAAGTAAAGTTAGAGACTCAGGGCTGTATGTGCAAATTGAGATTTCTGTGGTTTTCCTCTTTTGATTCTGCCTGTTTGTGCTGCTTTTGTTTTATTAACATGAGAAAGTGTTCATCAGACTGAAAGGCCAGCTTTGGGACAGGGCTTCCATGTGTCTGGGACAACAGCAGCAAGAATCACGGAGTGTACAGGAACCACAGGTGCCCACAAAGGCTCACCACAGTCAGGTTAAGGCCGTGGGGTGAGATCTATTCAGTTGTGAAATGCAGCTGTAAGCAGGGGAACAGGAATTCTGGTTGGGTTAATGGTGAGGAGGTGAGGATAAAGGAAGTTGCTCCACCTACTGACAGAGTGATTATGGGACAGGGTATCATGGCTGGGAGCAGCACATCAGGTCCATCTCATTGATTTCATGAGAAACTTTACTAGAACAACTCGTTTTGACACCCACTGTGAGAGACTGGGATGCCAATCATTAATGACTCAGCCAAGGGCCCATTTGTGAAGGCAGTGGGTGCCTTGCTGAGGTCGGGTTTGCACCCCCTGAGTGGGAGGAGGTGAGTTTCTGGGTGTGTGGTGGTGAAGCTTCTGGTCTGCATAAGACAGAGGAGGTGAGCACCCACCACCAAGGGCTACAGGCCAGGCCTTGAGCCAGGTGAAAAGCAGACCCTGCAGAAGCAAGATGGTGCTTTTTATCATCACAGTTGTCCTCCCTCACAATTCACTCTGTTGTAAAACTCCCCCTGGGAAAGGTCCTGATTCATCCCTTCTGATGGGGCTTAACTGGCTCCACTACTGATGTGAAAGGCAGATGTCATGTCTTAGAAGGGGTCATGAACCATCAAAGACCCCCAAGGCACCCCCAGACTCATTTCTGAGGCTTTCCACCAAAGAACTCAAAGCTCCTCCCCCCACCCAAGACAGGTGAAGTGACTGGGCATTCCTACCTTAACCCGAGTGTATATTAACCCATTGAACTTTGTGTTTTGGGGATTTTCCCTACCCTTGATTGACCAGGACTGCAATAATCTCTTTGACCAATCATCAAAATTGTAACAATCAAGTGTCACTGCAGGATCCATGGGTAGGTGGGACAGAGAATATGCCTGTTTCACGGCAGCTTCTTCTGCCTTAAGCCTTAGCAAAGTTTACAAAGTTGACTGAAGTACTCTTTCCTGCTGGCAACTGGCAGCCATTGATCCAGAGGGAAGTCCATTTCCAGAGGGAAAAGGTAGCAGAACATTTCACCCAAAGCAGAGGGTCCTGGCCCCACAGGTTCAGCTGTTCACAGGACACACAGCAAAAGCAGCAACAGGACCTGGGAAAGCAGGTTACAGCTCTTTCTCTTGCTGTACTTGTGCACAGGAAGGGAAACACCAAAATCTGCAAGATTAGCAGTTATGGGAGCTTTTTTTTTATTAGAGCAAGATTTCCCTGGTTGAGGCAACCCTTGGGTGGTCCACAGAGAGTGCCATGCTGTGCACCACTTTTCTGTCCAGCAGAACAGTGTGACTCCCATCTCAGCCAGCTGGGACTCTTCGGGGATAATTGACCATTCTGCATTACTGTGTCCCTCGGGGAAACTTCTCTCTGCAGCCCAAGCACTTAGCTCTTGGCTTGTGTCCTGAAGCATGAGGGCTAATATCCCCCACACATTTTTACCACAGAAATGAAAGAGAGAGGGTATTTTTCGATTCAATGGGAAACAAGTGAATAATAATTCTGTGAAGCCATGTAGTGGAAAGAGAGACTTTGAGCGCAACAAGAAACAGGATTTTAAAATTTCATCTGCACAGCAGAAGGTCCTGCCAATTGAACCGTTTCCAGTAAACAATCTGCTAAGTCTGACAGTTTGAAGGAATACCAGACTGCCAGGAGTGAATAGGCTGGGATTTTTAAGAGGTTTATTTTTCATCTGAACACTTTTGTTTGTGAGCAACAGCTCAAAAAAGCCCAAAATGCATGTGCAGCAGCATTAGCAGCCTGGCTGAGGGCTTCTCCCCCTAACTGGGCTCCAGGGGGAGCAGAGCAAGAGGGCTTTGCTGGCCATACAAGGTGCCCTGGGCTGCTTAGTGTGCAATTCTGTGGCACTGTGGGTCTGCACTGCCCCTCTGGTGCTCCCATATTCCCACAGAGAGGTTTAGACTGAACTCAGTTTTACTGCCCCATTTTCTGCTGCTCTCTATGTGGGAGCATCAGCTGTCTTTGCTGAGGTGGTGGTCCCCAGATGGATGCCAAGGGCAGCTGGCTGGGATGGGGGCACAGGAGGGGATGCAAAGGACTGGTTGGAGGTCAGAGGTGTCAATCCTGGTCAGGACTGGGGAAACACAGCAGGAGGATGCTGCTGGGTGTATGTTGGGTAGGAGAGAGCTCCTATGACATGGCCAAGCTGGGATGTACAACTGTGATACACCACAGGGGCTGCCTTCTCCCAGTGCAGGAGAGCTTTGCCTCACCAACAGGAGAACAGGGACAAGGAGAGGTTTCACTGCCAGTTTAAAAACCACTGCCTAGAATAAACAAGGGGCAGAGATTAAGGAGTTGAGCCTCCAAGACAGCAATGACTTTCTGTGCATAGCTCCCTGTCAGTGAGTTCTAGGAAAAGGGTGGCTGAGAAGAGAGGAGGTGCTGGCTGGCATTCTGTGGCACTTGGAAATGTGCAGTGTGGGACAGGAGATGCATAGAGAGCAGCTTCCATGCACACTTCCCACTCAGCATCCAAAATCAGGGCCTGTTTTGAATGTACAGAGCTATCTGTCTCACAGCCAGGTCATGGAGCTGGGCAGGGAACAGAATGGGCTTGTTTTGGCCATGAAAATATTGATGTCTCAAACCTTTCATTTCCTCTTTCTCAGCAAGGAAAAAGGTTTTGAGGCCTTGAGGAGAGTTACAGCCCAGCTGTGATTAAGAAAACAGCTTGAAGTCTCTTTTCCCAGTTCAGACCCAGTTCTGCTCAAATCCATTAAGGAATGGCCCTGACTATCTTGTCTGGAGACAACCTAGACCCTCAAGAAGCTGGTAAACCCCTTAGGGACTTCTCAGATTTTCCAGTTGAGCAGGGGAGTGACAGAGCAGTGTTGGGCACCTGGCATCCAGCCAGGGTCAAGCCACCACTCTAGACTCTCTCAGGTTTCCTACTTTCTCTCTTTTGCAGAGGGATTTCTAAATTGGATAAGCAAGGAGCTCCTTAATCCTATCCTTTTCTCAGTGACAGTCCCACCACATGCCCCTTTCACTAGAGCAGGAAATCATTGAATCATGAGAATTGTTGCCTTATTTTTTCCAAATGCAGTTTAAAAATTATGTCCCTAAAACCATAACACAGAAGGGTTTTGGCAATCATTTGCATTTCTGAGAATTAAATGTAAAAAGGCTTACTTGTAACAAGCCAGCACTGAGGAAAAGTGTAGCCTGTGCAAGCAGAGATGGCTAAAATGCACAAGAGGATAACAGGATTGCAACAGATGCCTGGAAATACAGTGGGAAATTTCTTGGTCCAGAAAATGTTCCTGGTCTGGCACATAAGGAGTTGGGGGCCATGTGCTCCTCTTCAGGCTGATTTTGCAAGTGTCAGGACTTCCCTCATTGCTGCTGCTGGTTCTCACCAGGAGAGCTCACCTGGGTGTGGTGTTTGAACAGGCCAACAAATAAATTCCTCTGAGTCCAAATGTTTGCTGGCACATTGCTGCAGTCCACAGGGTAGGAACTGACCTTTCCTGCTCAGAAATATGTGAGAAGCAAGGACTGGAGACCAGGCAGGGAGTGAAGTCTGATGGAAACACTGATGTACAGAAAACTCCAGCAGTATAATCTGCAAGAGGCAAGAGTAAGGCTGAGATAATGGATCATTTCCACTTAAAAAGCTTTCTCTGAAATGAGGGCATTCTCAGGTCTGAGCCCCAGGACTGGCTCTTCTTTCAGCTTGGTGATCCACCTCCCTCCATGGGTGAGGTGGCAGCCCCATGACTTGCCACCTAACTCCTCACCCTTTCCTGCAGAGGTGAGGGCTTGTAGCCATTGGCATTGCAGGAGAAGACCTCAGTGGTGACTTGTAACAGTCCTTCCTGACAGTGTAAGACCAGTGTGGGAGATGAGATCTGGATGAGAAGTCCCACACTTCCACTTTAACACACCTGAAGCTGCCCTCTCAAGGTCTGTCATGGCCACTTTATGCCGTTGGTTATTCTACTCTTTTGGGATTTATTTTTGCATGCTGCTGGCCTTCATTTATACTCCAAACATTATAGATGAAACAAAAAATACACTGGCTGCAGTACACTGCAATAGATGTGTTGGGATTTGACCTTCCACAACTTAATTTTCAAAATGTAGGACTTGGGGGACTCTCTGTTGTGCCTCATCAGAGGTACTGAGCTAATGACCAGCTTGCAAACATGCCAAGAATTAAGCAGAAAGATTTAGGGAGAATTCCCTGAAATGAAACAAAGTGAGACTACTGGGCACAGCTTGGCAACATTCTTAGGACTGACTCAAGAAGTCATTGTCACAGGAGAGAGTGGCTTCTTGTCCTCTCTGAGAGATGGACCAAAGCCAAATGGCATCTGCTGGCCCCTGCCTTTCTCTGTCTCCACCAAAGGAGGAAAGGGGCTTCAAAGGTCCCAAGGCACTGCTGGGGGTCAGGCCATCTGTCACCAGTGTCAGCAGTGTCCCATGGCAAGGAAGGAGATGGTACCTGGGTGCAAGTCCAGGGGAGCCTGCCCTGTTCCCTGCCAGCCAAAGGACCTTCCCTGGGAGCACCTGGGCCAGCCTAAAGAGTGCAGGGGCAGAGGCAGGGCAGGCTGAAGGGTGGGTGGCTGTCAGAGGTGCTCTGGGGCTCAGAGGTGGCCACCTTCAATCAAACTTTCCCTTGCCACCAGGCACTGTGCTGATAATGACCCGAGCAGAGAGGCTGCATGTGTTGCCAAGGGCACTGAAGAACACAAAAGTGGGAGAAAAGAAAGGACAAAGAGGTGAATAAAGATGGCTTCAAGGCAGGAACAGTTGCGGTTTCCTCCCTTCAGAGGAAAAGTTTGTCTCAGGCTGCCTTGTCACACTGACACTGGTGTAATCTCAGTGGTATCACTAAAGAACCCTTTGGCTATCTAGGCCAGTGACCACCACTGTTTTACAGAGCTAATGTAAATTCAGATAATATTTTTTTCTGACTTTTTGCTTCCAGACTCATTCCTTTTTAATGTTTTCAATGTGAATAAACACAGCTTTCTTTCAAATGTATTAGACACCATATTCTTTCCATGTTGTCAGTCCATCCCAGGGCCTAAAGGTCATATATCTATCAGCACCCCAAACCATAAAATCAGTTAGCACATCACAAAACTCTTTTGGAAAGCTGCTTTCTGTGATCACTAGTTCACAGATTTCTGGCCCAAAAGAATTCATCTCTTTTAGGTTTTTC
Organism: Zosterops lateralis; assembly: GCF_965231275.1. Lineage (NCBI taxonomy): Eukaryota > Metazoa > Chordata > Aves > Passeriformes > Zosteropidae > Zosterops > Zosterops lateralis. The sequence goes on from NC_139763.1 coordinate 8,759,663, forward strand.
TTTGTGACAGGGATGGCAAGACAGAATTCTCTTCCTGTGGAGGAAAGCTGATTTCTTCCTGCCCATCAGTACTTTGGGGAGGAAAACTACAGTGTAGCATAGAAATCACAAGAATTGACAACCATGAGTCACAGACAGCGCTTGGTTCTCTGCAGGGATGCTCTGAATCACTCTCCTGAAGGCATGGCAGTGTTGCAGCCCTCTGTGGGCCAAAGCATGAGAGGCAGGGAGTCGTCAGACCAGGGCTGAGTCTTCAAGTAGGGATCTCATCTCTTTTCTGTTTTCCCAGCATCACTTAACCAGGACCCAGCCCTGCAGACACTCGATTGCACAAAGCTTTTTACCTACTTGATTAGTTCCCCTGAACTCTGAGGGAAGCTCACGTGCTGAAGTAGCTGAGGTTGGAGATGACAAAGGCAAACAAAGAAGTGGAAAAGCTAATGGGTTGCCTTCTCCCTCCTGCTGCTCTGTGAAAAGCTTTTATCTGTTGGACTCTCCCCTCTCCTCCCTTCACAAACAAGCCTTAGGCCAGAGAGCATCTCTACATGGGAAAAGTGCCTCACCAGCAGAGGTACAGCAGCAACATGATGATGGCAGAGTGCTTTGACACAAGCTGAGTTAAACCCTGCTGGCAGAATCCTCACTTCTTGACCAAAACCTCCCCAGTGCTAAAGCCTTCCTCTGGCTCAGACACACTGCACTCCAGCAGAAGAGGTGCTGTTTATCCACACAGGTTTCCAGAGCAGCAAGGAATCCTGTGGATGATGGGAAGGAGTTTATTTCTGCCTCCACAACAAACACAGCATGCAAAACTCCTGGAGTCCCAAGGGGCTTTTCCAGCTCCTGTTCCCTGTCCGGGTTTCCTTGGCGCTCCAGAGGCAGTGTCATGGTGATGCCGAGGTGCACAGCTCACCAGAATTTATATCTGGGCTCAGTCAGCACAAAACCTCAGCCCTCTCCAGCTCCCTCATTATTTACTGCATTCTGCTTGCTGACTTAATAGTGTTTTGTCCTGTCCTTGAATCCTGCATGGATGGATTCAGAAGAAAATCAATGTGCCCTGACCAGCAGGCCTTCTTCCTGCAGCACAGGGGAATTTCCAAAGTGCCACCATTTCTACTATTTATTTGTTTCCTTTAAGTTATTAGCATGATGGAGCTAATTGTGATCTTCTGATGCATTAAATCTTGCCTTCCATGCTCAGAAGTGTGGAAGCAGCTGGGGAGGAAAAGAGCAGGAGCTGTAAAAACAGAGCAAAAATAAAATAAAAAAAAATCACTACCCTCCAAAATGAGAAAAAAATGATGGCAGGAATAAAATGTTACCATTGTGATAACAAGGTACTAATGCAAAATGAAGGAGCAGGAGCAGAGTAGCTGATGAGTTCTCCACTGTGGCTTAATTAGGCAGGCAGCTCCAACCTCCCCATCAGCACTGACATAATTAGTGGGCACTGGTGAAGAGTGAGCATCAGTGTGACGGGACCTCAGGCCAGCCAGGGCTCTGCTGGTGCAAGGTTTGGTCTGTCAGAAGGGTGTGGACCTGTCCAAAGACTGTGCTAGCACTACAGTGGGCCAGGAAAGTGTTTTCTTCACATTCATGTGTGACATGGCTTTACTGGCAAAAGCTTTAGAGCACCACCACCACCTCAGTATGGGACCTCCTTGTCCTACCTGAGCAACACTGACAGTGAAATGGATGGGGGGGACTGTGTGGTCCCACCTGCACCTGGGACTCTGAGTGTTAAAACATTTAAATATGACATTTAACAATAGATGGACTCATCTAGTATTCACAACTCTTTTATTCAAAGCACAATATTTATAGTCACCACGTTGCCTTAAATCTAGAGAGTAAAGGCTGTGCCCTGACAAGGTTTGCAGACTTGGAGATATGGGGAAGCAGCAGCATGTTTTCCGGGGATGGGATGTGGAGGCTTTGCAGCTTTGCTTTGGTGTGGATACTCTGCTAGTGGGGAAAACCTGGAGAGCAGTTTCCCAGAGTGCCCTCCTTGGTGGAGAAGCCCTTGGACATCAGGGCTTGGTGTTGATATTGTTCAGAACTGCTTCAGAGCTGCCAGCAGCTGTGTGAGGGCTGGTGGCTGCCCCCAAAGTCTCAGCCCAACTCTGGGCCTCCTACCTGGCTTTTCAAACTCTCAGATCCAGTCTCCTGCTACAGAAAACATGTACCACTGTGTGCAGGGTGCTGTGTGTGTAACATGAGCTGCTCCAGCTTCTTACTCTCCCACCAAAATAAGATTTACTGCCAATTGGAGTTCCACACCTTGTCATCCTGCTCTGCACCCTAAAGCTCATCCAGATTTACCCAAGGAGGAGAAAGCAACAACATTGCCACAGGGAAATACAGAAGGAGGAGGCATTTGCAGAGTCAGTGCCAGCTGATGCTGGGTCTCCTTCCAAAACAATTGTCCCTGTCAAAGTCCTGCTACTGCCTGGAAGTAAGGAATGGGTGGCTTTCACCTCATTTAACACACAGGACTCATCCCTTTGGTTCTGGCAAGTGTAGGGTGTCTGAGATCAGGACCCTCCTCTACCACTGGATTGACAGGCTGATATAAAACTGATGGGACCCTTTACCATCCCCCCCTCTGCTCTTCCCCTCATATTCCCCAGGGGAAAAAAAGAAAAAAAAAAAAAAAGAAGAAGAAGAAAAAAAGTAAAACAGACCCAAAACCTTTACGAAACTTGTGCTCCTTTCAGCCAGAAAGAGCCAAGGCCTTCCTTCACAATCCTCTGTGTGCACAGCTGAGGAGGAGGCAGCAGCAGCAAGGTGTGAAGTGTTCCCCAGTGCTGGTGGCAGGGCAGATTCCTCACTGGCCTCTCCTTACACCAAGATGGGCTCAGGAGCTGTGCTGCTTCCCATAGGGGTGTTTGCCATCCCCACAGCACAGGCTGCCAAGACCCTCTTGGGACACCAGGACACCAGGCAGAGTCATGGCAGAAATAGACCTGTGTTTCCGGACGCAATAAATGGACTAAAATCTTCTCTCCTTCCTCACATGCTGCTGAGCTGCTGCTTTCAGGCTGGGATAGCTCAAATATGTGAGACCATCCTCAGGGAGAGGATTTTTCTATTCCCTGCTTGAAGTGAAGCAGTAGCAAAAACTATCAACTGGTACAAAAAATAATTAATTAATTCCCTGTCCCTGAACTTTTAGAGAAAATGTAGGATTTTTTTGTACTTGGCTGAATCTTGTTTCAGCAAAGAAGCTTTGGCCACTGGAGCACTGAGCAGATGAAGGGGAAAGGCTGGGATCCATGCTGAAGCAGCCTCCATGCTGGCATTACAGTGCTGAGCCAATCCATCTCCACTAGAGTTCACAGCCTCTTTGATCAATCTCATCTTTAAAAATACCAGTGCTCCCGAAGGCTCGGGAGCTGCCTAATGTTCCTTCATTGTTTTTCAAGCCATTAAAAACAGAGGTATTAGCTGCTGCATACTTTTTGTCTTGTTTGGAAGTAAAAAAGAGAAGAAGCCGAATGCTAAAAGCGCAGATTAAAACGATTAAAAATAACGGAGCAATGAAAGTCAAACTGTTGGCTCTAAAAATGTTGATGCCTTGCATTGCTGTAGGCATTATATTCATATGAATGAGAGCAGAGGGCCCTGCTACCTGCCTCTGTGATGAACTGTGTGTGTCATTGCATGTGGCTGTTGCATTAAATCTGGAAGGATTGCCTTCTGCTCATGCAGCAGCCAGGGCTGCCTCCTTGGTGATACAATATAAGGTGATTCTTCTAAAAAGCAGACTCACCTGGGACCACTTTTGAGGCACAGGAGGGATTTTTCTGAGCACTTTTCTTTTTTTTTTTTACCCCAAGAGTTCTGTGAATTGCTGGTCTGGACAGGCTGCCAGGTCTCAGATCTTTCTGCTGAGGTGCCCCAAATCCCCTTGAGGCCCCAAGCATGTGCTCCTGTGGCTCATAGGTGTTTTATTTCTGAATTGGCCAGGGCTCTGTGAACTCACATATGTGCCCACTCAGTCCCATGCTGATGGCGACCTGGGCAGAGCTTCAGGAACCTGCTGCTGGAGTCTCACTTTTCTTTCTCTGCTGGGGCCTTTACCCTAGCAGCAGATCATCTCAGGGACAGGGTTATAGGTAACCAGTCTAAAGCTTTACTTCTATTTGAGCTACAGGAAGGACTGCTCATATACCTAGCAAGAATTGAAAGACTATCTGAAAGCTGGGGCTTTTCTTGTGAAATGAGTGTGTGGGTTTAGGGCACTTCTTGACCAATAGTTTTTACTTGCAAGCCAGCTACACATTTAACACCATTGTGGAAGATCTGGGTAGGTTTAGAACAGGCATGCAGACTTCCTGCTCATCCTACATGCCTGATGAATTCACTCTCAGTAGCTGCCAAAGGCTGCTTGGCCCTGGCATTCACTCTGTTTTCTGGTGGCCAAACTGGTGCACTCCTGGATTTTATGCCATGTTTGACTCAATCCCATCCTTCTGATGGGATATTAAGCAAATATTTTTTAACTCTTTTCCACACCACATTTCTTTTAATTAAAGAAACCAATGTCACAAGAAGATGAGTTGTCACACAATCAGATCATCACTGAGGGTGGCAGGACCAGTCTGCACCCCAACTGAGAGGGTCAGCCCCTCCCTTACTGGAGGCTAAAACTTAGTAAGCAAAACAAAACTTGCTTAATTTTGAGAGAGAATAAATTTTGTGTGAAAGTTTTTGCTGGCTAGACTCAAATTTGTCACCATTTACTTTCCAGGGAGCATTTGCAGACATGGACACTTGTCTCACAACGGGGTCCGAACCTGGGGCAAAAATAATTTTGTCACATGTAGAGGTGTAGGTTTTCTCTTCACCTGGCACACTCTCAGCATTTTCTTCATCCCCTCTGCTGTGTTTCCTGAAAGGCTGGTGCTGAGCCAGAGGTGAGGAAAGGCTGAAATTAAAAGAGGATTTGGATGCTTTGTCAAAGCTTATCAGAACTCGGCTGGTTTGCAGCGCAAGGCCACAGCTCCAGCCCCGCTTACGAAACTCTGGCTATTTTTGGCTGCTCTTTTCCAGCCTTCCCAGATGTGAGCAGAGCTCCCTCCATGTTCCTGGCATGTCTCCAGCTGGTCGCTGGCACTGCTCTGCTGCTGAAGCTGGGATGACATGGTGAGCTGGGGCAGGGAACGAGGGGACCTGGCTTGCTGGTGGGACTGGATGTAAATGCCTGAGATGGCTTTACTCCCATGGAGGAGTTGCAAAGATGGTTACACATGCAGACCAGGCTGCACTTCAGCATGACTGAGGAGTGTAAAGGGCAAAGACAGGCCATTGGAGCCTTAGATAAAACAACAATCTGTTCACTCTGCTGTTTGGATTTGACCTGTGGTTTCTTGCATGAGGATGGGAAGGGGATGCCAGGCCATGCAGTAGTGCCTGTTGCTAGAAGCCCTGGTGGGTCTCAGTTTTGTGAGCAATCCCCCACTGAGGCTCATGCTCCAAGGGCAGTGCCACAGCCATGTCCCCTCCTCCCAGGCCATTTCCCCAACAGCACAAGGTGCTCAGCTTGTTGTCCAGCTGCCCCTGAGGCTGTGTGACAGCAGGTCTCAGGATGCTCCTGGCACAGTGGGCAGGCTGCAGCACAAAGACTGTTCCAGACACTTGGCTCAGACCAGCGTGCAAGATTTGAAAAATGGAGCCCCTGGAAGATCCTGGAATCAAGTGCCTCTGAATTTTGGGGCAGCCTGAGGGGCTGTGGAATCCAGCCCTGATCCAGGTCCATGGGTGTATGGCAGCAGCTATAAACGTTCTTAGGAATTGTGGTTTACAGTCTGAATGTTAATGTGGCCCTTTTCTTCCAAATGGAGAGAATTCTGGCTATTGCAGAGCACTAGGTTATTAAAATGGATTGGATTATTATATATTGGACATAGCAGCAGCTGGGGTATATGGTAGGGCAGGTAAATATTCCTATCTGAAAGCATGGCTTCTGTCTATTCATCAGTAAAAGCATATTTCTGACATTTCTACTGGAACAGCTTCATAATGATACCCAGCTTTCTCTGTGGAAGCCCAGATATACAGCAACAGCTCCCAGAATGGCAAATCTGCCTTGTTCTTCCTTTAATTACCTCACTGCTGAGGGAAAAAAAAATGACACACTTTTCTTGCAAGTGGAGATTAAGCAGAAATTCATCTTCAGCTCAAAACTGTGGCTCCCAGCTCTGATTTTAAGCAAACAGTGAAAGAAATTCCTAATGCCTAAAGCCAGCAACCTCAGACCATGTGGAAGTTCTCCACATCACTAACCTGATTTCCCAAGGTGAGGAGATGCAGAAGGTTGCCTAACCTGACATGAATTATTTGTTTTAAAAAAGGAAAAAAGCCTTTCAGAGACAGATCCCAAAGCATGCAAATTTTATTTGGTGACAGGTCCAGTAGATCTCAGCTGGTGACCAGCACTTTGGGTCAGTGTCAGAGCTGACACTGGGATTTCAGGGATTTCAGCCAGACCCTGGCTTGCTGAGTGGATGTTTGGAGCTGGCTCAGACACTGCCCCAGTGTCCAGATTCCCCATGAGACTGGACCTATGGCTATCTGGCTTCCAGGCTGAAGGTGGCTTGCATTTAGCCAGCCCTGAGCATGGTCTAGCTGTGCCAGTCCTCCTGGCTGTGTGCTTGCATCAGCCAAAAGGATTCACTCCACAGGAGAACATCTATTTCACATCTTCCTCTGGATCAGATTGTATTTTTCAGATTTATATGGAGACCAAGAAAGAAGGGTCCCACACCTCAGATAAGGGATCCAGAGCTGGGTGCACGTGGAACTGAAGATACTCCTGCTGTCACCAGAATGGTGCAAACACACCCCAAAGAAGCTAAAAATGGTGGATTAAGTTTCACAGCTAAAATATTACAGAGTGGACCTCAGTTGTGGATTTGCTGCAGAAAGAGACTGAGACATAGTCTTCCATCCTGCTGGACAGTGTCCAGCTGTTAGGCAGGAGTACATCCCACAGGGATGGAGGTTACTCTGCTCCTGTGTAAATAGCATCATCCCCACAGAGTCAGGGACAGGGTATGAGGGATTTGACAGTTTTGGGAGGAGGACATCACTTGGGAAGGTGGAGTCCTCACAGGAATGAATAGCTAATATGCTAATATTGTTTAATCACTGATTTATATTTAACCACTTTGAGGGCATTTGTGCTCTTCTCCTTAGAGAATGGTCCTTGAGTCCTCCAGCGAATAATACTGGAATTTCCCTTCCCCACAGAGATGTTTCCTCTTGGAAGTGACTATGAAACAGAGAGATATTAATGAATTTTTTAGAAACAATTTCTGCATACGTTTTTCTTGCCAAAGCTGTTTTCTAGTTTAAACTTCAACTGAACTGAATAATCTTGGCTTCCAACAAGCTGCATTTCTCTGCGAATAAATAATTTTCCAGTTCTCCCTCCTTCAGATCTTATGTCCCATGGTATGCCTGGAATATCTCTGCAGAGACGCACGGCATCATTTTCCATATGGATCTGCAATTAGCTCCTTTATCGTTTGGCATAAACGACTGCGCGGAATTAGTGCCTGAGGAAAGGGAGCGCGAACATTCCCTGGCACCCTCCGTGGGACTCTGCAGAGCTCCGATCCGGGCCACCAGAAAGGGTTTCTGGCTCTTGGTGTGTACGACTCTGGCTGCTATGGGCGGTGCTCTCAGTGCAGGCAGAGGACACCTCCCTCCTGCAACCTTGTCACAACGCCCTGCCCTTCCTCCTGGTTAGAGATGTCATCTCTGCCACCCTGCCAGTCCCTGACAGCGCGGGAAGTCCGGACACAGATGTTCCTCTTGATCCCGGCCTCACACTTTGGCAGCTCAGCATGCTGGTTCCCTCTGAGACATGCCATCGAGCCAAAACACACACACTGAGTTTTATTTTTAATTCGGAGCTTTTCATAGCAGCCAAAGTTGTGTAATTATGCCCTTCCCTTTCCCCTTCCCTCTTTTTTCTTTTGACATCAGTGTGTGCTCGGGTTACATCCAGCCCGAGCACACTGTGTATGTACCAGTGGCTCTATTTTTACACCTCCTCCTGGCTCAGCTGGTGGCTCTGTGTTTTTGATGCTGTATGCAAACTGCAAAAATAAGCACCCGTTGTAGCCCAGAGCCACCCACAGCCAGCAGTTCCCAAAGCCCTGCCTGAGGCTGCTTTGGCCTCTCTGCCTGCCCCTGGCTGTGGCTATGGCTCAGCCATGGTCACAGGGATGTCCTATAGCACTGCTGCCCTCCAGCTGGGCCAGTCTGATCAGCTCTGTCCCTCAAGACCAGCTCCCAGTGTCTGGGAGTCTCCAGCTCCCTTTGCTGACAAATCCCCTCCTTGGAATACCTGGGCCAGCTGTGCTGCTGTGGGTCTGTGCTCAGCTCCTCTGCAGATGCTTTCTTAGGCATGGCACTCTCTCTGTGACGGCTGTGTGGAGGGGAAGGCTGGACTGGCAGAGACATCAGACACTTTTTAAACTTCCCTCCACTTTTCACACGCTTCTTGAATTACCCTTGCTCCGTAGTGGTTACAGTCACGTCTCAGACACACAGGCACTCAGCCACACCTCTTCCAAATCCCAGGCTACTTAAGTATTCACCACCCCCTGGGATGCCCAGGATCCATACCCTCTCACCACCTTCCAATGCAGTTTGTGCTCATCCTCTCCAAACCCCATCTCCCAGTGCCAGGCTGCAGTTCTGGGCTGCACATGCAAGAGGCAGCCTGCCCTCAGCAGCCAAGACCACCTGCCTGCCACCCCCCAAGGGAAGTGACCCCAGCCTCCCTCCCCTGTGGCTGCAGGGCCAGAGACCCTTTTATGTGACACCAGCCACTGCTGTCGTTGAACTGATGACTCAAAAGTGCTCGGCACAGAGTGGAAAGAAAAAAAAATGGCAACTGCAATGTAATTAATGCTGTAACAACTTGTTTCCCCCTTGGAGAATTATACCATTAGCTGCTTCAATTGTGCATGAAATATAAATTACATTACTCAGAGGCATCATGTCTAAGCAGATACAATCCTAAGTGACACGGCTTGCCACAGTGTATCATGCTCCCTGGTCAAAATTAACAGAAGCCCGGTTGCCTGAGGCTAGCAGATATTCATTCAGATATCAAAGTTATAACCACGGTAGTTCAACTGCCTTCCTGCCTCAGGGGATTTCCCAGAGGAAAGCTATGAAACCAGGCTCTATCATCTGATGAGAACAGCTCACAGGTTTGAAAATTGCTGGTGTACCCCTGGCAACTTGGTGTTTCAGAGCCTGGTGCTTTAACAAACCAGGGATGTTGTGGCATCACCATCCTCATGCACACCTCTGATTTGTGTGTGCCTGATTTCTGTTTGCTGCAGTCAAAATCTGACCAGGGTGGTGATGCTGAACATTACAGGGATGGATAGCAAGGAAGGGCTGCTGAGCCTTGGACATCAGGGATCCCTTGGCAAAAGGATCTCAGGTGCAGGAATCTCCCCCTCACACTAAACCAGGACCCTTTTTCTGGAGGCAGGAAGCTTCAGGTCTTGTATTTGACTCCTCTAATTTTGGGGTTAGCAGCTGTCTAGAAGACACATTCTATTCTCCTCTGACGCCCATCTATAATGAATGATTGCAACCCCGCAGCCTCGATTAGCTGTGTTTGTGAAGAATAATTTGCTCCACTGTTGGAATAGCATCACAATTTTTTTCCTAGTCACTTAAAATGGACTGTTATAGCTGCAAATGTGAAAACAGAAAGGGAACTGCAGTTACTCTTCTCTGCTTCCAGAATAGCTTTTGCCTTAGTTTGCCTTTGCAAAGTGGAAATCTTAAATAAATCTCTTCCCTGGGGAAAAGATATGGGGGAAAAGGACAGTCTTGACAGTCACAGAATCAGAGAATATTTCTGTTTCACTGCTTTCCAGCGTCTCATTCCTTAATTTATCTGTACATCCAGGGTTGCCCCATCCCAGGTGCAGAATCTGGTACAAGCCCTTGTTGAACTCCGTATCCTTGGTGATTGCCCAGTCCTCTAATTTGTAAAGGTCTCTCTGCAGGGCCTCCCTGCCCTCCAGGGAATCAACAGCTCCTCCCGTTTTGTGCTCCCTGCAAACTTGCTCAGTATCCCTTCCAGTCCTGCATCCAGGTCACTTTTAAAGATATTGAAGATCACAGGGCTGAGGATTGAGCCCTGCAGAATCCCACCTGTGACAGGTCACCAGTCTGATGTGACCATTCACTACAACCCTTTGTGCCCAACCTGTGAGCAACTGCTCACACATCACATGATGTGTTTATCTTGCTGTGGGCTGGACATTTTGTCCAGAAGGTTTCTGTGAGAAACAGTATTGAAAACTTCACAGAAATCCAGAAAAATTACATCAACTGGCTTCCCTTAATCAGCTAGGTGTGTTACCTTATGAAAGGAAATCAAGTTTGATAAGCATGAATATCCTCTCATGAAGTAGTGCTGGCTGTGACCAGTGACTGCGATATCTTTTGGGTGTTTTTCAGCACCTCCCAGAATAATGTCCATAGCTTTTCCAAGCACTGAAGTGAGACTGACAGGCCTGTAGTTCCCAAGGTCTTCCTTCTTCCCCTTCTCAGCCAGCATCTGCTGAAACAGGGCCAAATCCTGCAAGGTGCTTTGTGCCTCCGGCTCCCATATAAATCCAAAGGAAATGTGGATGCTTGGCACTTTCAAGGCTTTTTAGGCATTTTAGCATTTCTCCAGTGGTGTTGCCAGAGTCATGACAGGTATTGGTTGTGGTCTCCCATGGTGGGGAGCTGATAGTGTGGAGAAGAAGGCTCAGGCTAGGAACCACCCACAACACACACTTTCTGAGCTGCAAGAACTGTAGCACCATTTTCTTTGCAGGGCCATTACATGCAAGGTAGTGGTTCAGCATCAGATTAAACAGGAGGTGTTGACAGGTCTTTTCCAATGCAGCTTTGGTCTTTTAGTTCCCTTGACCTCTGCTCCTCAGTAAAGCATGAAGAGTGCATGAGAAGTACCTTGCTCTAGGCTGGAAAACCTGCCTGTCAGAGGAAAGAAAATGATCTTGGTCCAAATTGACTTTGGAAGGAAAGGTTGTTTTCTCTGTCTCTTGTCTGGCTCGAAATCCAGATAGAGAAAATTTCTTTGCTCCAGAGAAACACTTACTAAATTCAGTCAAAAAGTAAAACTGGGGTATTTTCTGAAGGAAGACTCTCATCTCCTTTTCTATTTTTGAGTTCTGAGTCAAAGTGCAAGACGCCTGGTTTTAAAAGAAGGTAGTATCTAATACAGAAGCAAAATGACTGCCAAGAACTTTGCCTCCTGAAACACAAATTGCCATCAGGGTTCAGTTCAGGGGAAATGCAGCCCACTGCTGGTGTACTCCATGTAACCACAGCACAAGGGTTTCCTGCTGTCCTGCTCATGGCTGAAAGTTGTACCTGTAAATGTGCAGTCACAGGGAGCTGAAGGCTGAAGGCTTTGATTTAATAATGCTCTGGCAATCCCAGAGCACAAATGTAACACAAGCTGCAACAGAGGCACCCTGTGCAGGGGAAAACCTGGGGTGTGGATGTATCTCTGACAAACATGAGCCATTGCCAAATGCTGAAATGCCATGAAACCTCTTTCTTCAAGCCCTCACTGACTTCTCTTCAGCAGCCAAAATGGTGGCAAACGTTTCTGAAGAAAGAGAAAGAAAGATAAAGAGAAAAAGGGATTTTCAGTGGCATTATTCTAGAAGAGGCAGGCACCTGACTTCCCACACACAGTTGGAGAAGCCTCCCCTGCCCCCACAGCAACAGCCAATGCAAATACACCTAAACATGTCAATATTCACAACACAGTCCTTAAAAAAATAGCTGAAGGAAATCAAACATGCTGCTTTCTGAGAAGACCAGGGAATACACATTCCCAAGTGCTGAGCAAGATCATCCATTATACATTTCTATCCATTCCACCAACTGCCTGCACATCCCCTGTGTGCCTAGACAGGACAGATGCCCTGGTTCTCTATCCAGCACAGGAGAATTGCATCCAGCAAAGAGGCACCCCTAGATCTGTGGGTTTGCTCTCCTGAAACGTTCAAATGCCAGCACTCTTTCAGGAACAATTTTCTTGGCAAGGGAAGATCCTGACTGTCGATTGCACTTCGGCAGCAGCCAATATAGGAAGTAGCGGTATAAATTCTCATTCTCATTAAATGTGTCTGTCTGACTGATGGACGCCAGTAGAATTACACAGCGGATCCAGATTTGTGGGTCTGACAGTAATAAACCAAATTTTCATATAGAATACATGTCTCAGAGGGGTGTCGGACATGCTTTATTTCCGTGAGTTATGGGCACTGCGTGACATGGGAATGGTGCTGGGCACCACTGGGTGGAACAGCCACCAAAACCAGCCCAGCCCTGATGAGCAGAGCAGTGACCTCGCAGGCACACACTGCTTTCACTGCCCAAGAGACAGGCTCATCCACTGCTCCTGCCCATCTGAAAAACCTTTCACTCTGAAAAACCTTTCACTCCAAAAAGCCTGCCCTGTGTGCTGTGAGACACTCCTACACTCTGCTGCAGCAGCCTTGCTAGGAACAGGCAGAGAAGGGAAAACCAGATACAGAAGTGTCTGAGCTTCTCTCCCGAATCCACCACGACTTCTCCAACCCCTGGTATCCTTTCCACAGAGCCACTGTGAGCAGGCAGGCAGCCAGGAAAGTGCTGCAAAGGGCACTGGCCTTTTTTCCTTATAAAGCGAGAGTGAGCCAAAGGTGTAGGTGTCGGGTCTGGGATGTGGTGGGTCATTGCACAACTGTGAGGCAGTCAGGACACTCAGAGCTTTGTTTTCCAAATTGCTACAGCAACGACCAGGGTTAGATACCGGAGCTGTTAATTCATCTGTACGGCTGCCAGTGGTGGAGTGGTGCCAGAAGGAAAGGTCTGCAAATTTTCCCAGTACGACTATTTATCAATACTGCTCTCTGTCCTGCTGTTTCAAGTGGCTTAATAAAAGACGTAAAATATTTCCTTGTCTTACTTTTGCACTTTGAGCTTCTGTTTTGCACACAAGGCTCTTTTCTCCTCTGCTGTCTCAACTTTTCCCCAGTAACCTGCCTCAACTTTTTCAACTTTTAGCCCTGGTCCCACACAGCCACCCTGCTGATCCTTCATTCTGGGGTGTGAGGTGCTGTCTTTGCTGCTACAAGCCCAGGGAGTTGTTTTGCACTATTCTCTCTTCAGTCTCTCTCACAGGCACTAGGTAACACTCAGGAAACCCTGTGCCAGTTCCTGCTTACTGGCTTTTCTTGCCATAGTCTTAATTTCTGTCCCTGGACTGCCAGGCTGCTGAGCCCCATCCTAAAAGTGCCTCCTGTGTCCCCTGTCTACACCGTGTGAGCATCCTGGGGCCAGCAACATTTTTGCTGCCACGGCTGTGAGCTCCTCTGCTGCAAGTGAATCAGCCAGCAGCAGTTTTGCTTTTAAAGCCCTCTTGAAAACGTTTTCTTCCCCACTGGAAGCGTCAAAGGAAATTCCCCTTGATGAGGTTGCTGGCCCTGGAAAATCAGCTAGGAGCATGCCAAGCAGAGGGCTCTAGTAGGTCTCATGTTTCAGGACTAATCCTGGGGTCCATGGTGGAGGAAGGTCCTTGGGAAGGTGGCTGAGTGCTTGGGCTGCTGTACCCCAGGAGCCCTTGAAAGAGGATTAGGTCAGCGCTCTGAACAAATGGAGGGCGAGCGGAAAGCTCAGTCATTTTGGGATTGCTCACCACAGCTGCAGACAAAGAGATGAGAAGAGGGATTTAAAAGATTATTCTGAATGCAGGCCAGACTTCAGGAGAGCAGCTAGCTGGAGGATGAGATTGTAGTTCCCTCCCACCATGCCCGATCCAGCCAGACTGTGCTCATGGATGAGGCTGGGCATGTGTGATTATATGGAGATAGGGGGTCCTATTTGCTTTTTGGATCTGTTTTTTGGGCGGTTTCTGGGTTGATTCTGGTCCCATTATTATGTTTGCTTAGGCTAATATTTACCAAGAAGTCCTCCCCCAGTCCCAGCCTTTCCTTCCCGAAGTGCCTTTGGGGTTTCCACGCTGACAAGGCTCTCTCAGGAGTTGCAGTAAGTGTTTACCCACATGCTGGGGCTCCACCTTGCCTCAATTACTTGGAAGATTTTGCTGTTCCCAAAACGGTGACCTTTCTCAGTCTTGGGGCTGTATGGAGTTTTATATTGTGTTTTAGGATTTGCATTTTTATTTACTATGTGTTTCATTGGACAGCTGTTCTCTAGCACAGATTTTTAATGCTTTGGAGGAGATTTCCTCAGTATCCCCTCTTGCCCATGTCCTTTAAAAGTAATATTTGATAAAACTAAGCTGTTTTTTGTGCATTCCCCAGTTGATTTCCCAGACTGATCGCATGACTTCTAATGCCTTATTCCTTTCCCCACATCCTACATTATTCCTACAGGCCATACAGTCTGCTGCTCTACCTGTAGTGTGATAACAGACATCTGGAAAGAGAGGAACCAAGAAAAAAAAAAAAAAAAAAGAGAATATTGTATATATAAAAATCACAAGCCCTTCCCCTTAGTTTCGTGTTCAGAGAACCAGCAGTGGTCATTTGCCAGATAAAACCCATATATTACAGCACTTCCCAGAGATGCCTGTGCTGCTGATCTGGAAAACCACACTGAGCTAAGACTCATTTAAAAATCTCTCTTGGCAATTTCAGATTTTGCATTGAATAAAAGGTCATGATTCCTTCATGTAACAAAAATCCATTTCTGTGTATTTCAGTGTACAAGGAGGTTGAGATCCAGGCTGAGCCAGCCTCAAGCTCTCGCAGAGTGTTAGTCTCTGTGCCATACTCCTGAGCCAAGCAGCAGCGCTAGGCAAATTTCCTCTGTGAGGTTCAGTTAGAATTGTGCTCCCTTGTGAACAGGTGTGATGAATTTCTCCTTTCACACTTCCTTGGAGGCAAGGAAAGATCCACAAACACTTCACTCCCATTTCAACCAGTGGTCCCTCCAGCACAGGGGATTGTCTCCCTGAGGTCTTGTCTATGCGAGCTCTGCTCCTTCTTTCCTGCAACCTTCTCTCTCCGCTGTCCCACTTAGAGGTGGGCATCTTCTCATCCCATGGGAATCAATGATCCTTGGGTGTTTTCCTTTGGCCTTCAATCTGAAGAATCTGAAGCTCAATCTTGAGAAATGTGGTGCTAGACTGTGGTTTGGGGGCCCAAGTGTTTGAGGTGCAATGCAGATCCAGCAAAGTCACAAAAGATCACACCAATGAAGCTGAGAAGATGCAAACTTTATCACTGGTGGACACGGGAGCCTTGTTACCTAGCATGGGTGACTCCTAACTCTTCTCCAAAAAATCCAACAGGAGAGACCTTTTTATTGAATAAAACCTTCCTATAAGCACAAGGGGGGAAGGACATGGCATGGGTTTGCCCTTGAGACAGCTGATGTGATGTTGGTCTGAAAGAGACAAAGCAATTTTACTGACATTTGCTCTTCCTTCCCACATCTTGCAGGAGTCAGACAGCTGTGACTGGAGCTGTAGGATATTAAAGGACTTGGAAAATATCATTACCCAAATATGGATGCATATATAATTTCTGGTTCATTCCAGCCTCCAGGGAACAAGTGAATTTGGTTTCTTACTGCACTTCCTGTGCTTTGTGGGAAAATGGAGGCTGTCATCACAGAGCAGAGTCAGATCACTATCCTAAAAGAGAAGAGGTGGCAGCCTGCACCAGCTGAGCCAAGCAGAGGTCATTGCCTCCTGAGTCTGCCCATGAGTACTTCAGGTATTTCTGATGTGGCACTACACTTCCCTGCTGATGTTCCTCCTCCAGCAAAGGCTTCACAGAGGTGGGGAAGGAGGATCTGGACAACCCTCCAAGGGGGACAAACAAATACACCAACACCCTCAAAGCCTTTGTTTCCCATATGTGGGGAGGGAAGGGATTAATGGTGCAGGGTACAAGAGGGATGTAGGATCATGGCAGGAGCAAGCAGAAGGAGGCAAGGAGGAAAAGGTGACACTGAGAAGCAAAAGGAGATGGGAGGGACCAGGAGTTTAGCTTTAGGAAGCAGAGTGTGAGGAAAAGGATTTGCTGAAAGTACACAGCACCTGGGAAAGGAAAGAGCCACAGACGTAGCCCAGGGGTGAAAGGCACTCTCCTCTTCTCAGCTTAGTCTTTTTTGGACTGAGTCCAAACCTGAGTGCTTTGCAGCTCCAACACACCCACACAGTGTTAGCTAAGCTTGTGTAAAGCTAAATCCAAGCTTTCCAGTGCTGAAGATCAGATGGCTCATGCAGATGGCTAAATATAGTGGTGATGACTGTCCAGGGCACCTTGTTGCAGAGCTCACGCCGTGCATGCCAAGAGCAGCATTTTCTCTGCTCACACTCCCCCTCAAAGGACATCTTGGCCTGGCTTGCATGGCATCCCTCAGATGTTTTGGAAGCATGAGAGGCCACAGTAAGGAAAATGGGAAGAGGCAAGAACAGGAGGAGATATGTATTGGGTGAAGGAGAATTGTGCTGACATCTCAGGCTGACAACCCACTCCCATCTGACACAGCCAGTCCTGGAAAGTGTGTGGTCACCCTTTCCAGTGTCCTCAGATTAGCTGAGCTCCTGAGAGGGTGGTGACAGGCACCCAGTGCTCCCAGGAGCCTGGACAGCTGGAGGGAGGAGACCTGGCCTCTGCTCCTGGCTTGGCTGCTCACCTGGGGGACGCACTTCCCACCTCCTCTTCTGGAACTCAGGAATGGGGGATTTATGATCCTGACCTTCTTCCCGCTGTCAGATCAGCTGATGAAAAAGTACTATCTAGGAATTGATTAGGGACTTGTCCAAATCACTGCCATAAATCTAAATGCCCCCAATCAGAAATTCCAATATAACCTGAATTTTAACATCAACCCTATCTATAACAGGTCAAATCTGGATTCTTATTTTCCTCTAGAAGAGTTGAGTTAAGCCTTTTTGAGTCTAGCTCCTAAATACATTAATAGCAGCAAGTGAATTTGTGATCTCCAGCACTTTTAGAGTTAATTGAGAATAAATGGACACTTTCAAATAGATTCAGGAGGTCTGGCCATAAATTGTCCATATGATAAAAAGCAAATATAAATTTTCAAAAAAATTTAACCTTGCATGGTGTATAAAGAGAATACATAATATTCTTGAGCATAAATACATCTCAAATCAAGCCCATTGTGTATACACAGAATACATAATGGGTTTGCTTGAGACATTTACCTCAAGCTGAGGCTAAACTGGTGATCTTTTTATGGCCAATATAGTTCTTTACAGTTTCCCCCATGCTTGTGTGTATATCATTTTGCAGTCCCAGTACAGACAGTCCTCGAGTATATGTAGCTCTGCAAAGGGTACATAACACCTCTCTTACAATGACAGGCTCTGGAGTCAGCTGTGGAAGTGGCTCATGCAGCCAGGGAGGACAGAGCCTGTGGGCAGAAGGCTGGAATGAAGGGGTACACAAGCCAGCTGGAAGAAATGGAAAGGAGGGACAGGGCATAGGCTGGAGTTCAAATCAACTTTATCTGACAGCTTAGGATAGGGGTGAGAGTCAGCAGCAAAAACCACAGTGACTGGATAAATCTCAAGCACTCCAGGTCTAGTCACAAGAAGGGGAAAGATGTGACTGCAGGACATCTGATAAAGTCCCTGCCCTGTCTTTGCACCTGAAACCATGCCCCTGGCACAGCCCAGTGCTGAACCATGCACTTCAAGCCAGCACCTCCAAGGCTGGGCAACTGGCTGCAGGGCTTATTGCCCTGACATGCTGATCAGGAGTGCTGATCCAGTCTGAGCAAAAGGAGCTGGCCTGGAACTGACAGCACTAATGACCTCTGTCATCATTCACCTGCACAGTGAGATGGTTCATTATGGGATGGAGAGGGCTCTGCCTGGGCCAGGAGCTGCAGGGAGCAGCAGTGGAGCTGGCCTGAGGAGGCAGAGATCATGCTCCTGTGTGTGCACATGCTCATGCACACAGACACCTCCTGCACATGCTGTCTCCTGGCCCGGTGTGTGTCACATCTGCAGGTCAGGAGTTCAAGTCAGATAATCGGACTGTTATTATTATGTTTGACTCAGTGTAGGGTTCACTGGCTATGCCCATGTGGCAGGGCTCTATTATCAGAATAAACAAGTGGCTAATTGTACATCTGGATGAGAAGTGGTGGCATACCAACCCCTGTATGTCTTGCTTGAAGCAAAACATGGGCAGCTGAGAGGGAAGGGACCGAAACTGGTTCCACTCTTGGAGGTCTGGAACTGTTGGTCACACCACAGGACACCTGCCTGTGTGGGAACAGGGCCATACAGGGTGTGTGAGCTTTATAAGGACTTCATCACTCACCAGGAATGTCTATGGCAAATCCTTCCTAAAAAATGAGAGGGGCTGGTTCCTCAGTGCTGGCCTCTTGCTTGAAGTCTGCTGCCTCTTTAATGTTAGCAAAATCCATCTCACCTCTATACCAATACCCTGTAAATATAACTGCAATTCACAGGAAGCCAGTGTATGTCAGAACAGCCATGCTGCACACAGAACACTTACATCAAGAATTATATTTGTTCTCTGATTCCAGTCACAGGCCAGAGAGCAGGTTTATGAAAGGTTAATGCCCCCTTATATGGCTGCTGTCAGTTCTTACTTCCTCCAGAAGCTACATTTTAGTCTTTCTTCTTCCACTCCCTCCTCTCCTTCCATCCCAGACATGCAATGCCAGGAACATGAGAGGGAAGGAAGGAGGAAATGATGCCAGTGTCCCCAGCTGATCCAGGCAGTGCAAGTGTAGTAACACCAGTGGCATTAGAAGTGCCTGGGGCTGCTCTCACTGAGCCATGGCTCCTGCCTCAGGTTTACTCCTGCAACAATTCCCAGCAGTGACAGTCCTCATCTGAAATCCAAGTGTAGATTCCAGATCCAGTTTTGTCCTCTGATAGAGCAGCCCTGGGCTCCTTCAGTGACATAAGTTGTTCTCCCCAGGTTTTAAGGGATGTCCTTGTGAAGATGATCCATGTCTTCTAGCCACTGCATGCTCAGGTGGATGTGGAGCCATCCTGGTGATTTCAGACCTTGTTCCTTGAGACCACACCTGTGTATGTGTAGGTGTACATGGCAAGGGAATAAACATTTCTACAAACTTCCTCCCTTAACCCTTACTTTCCTCACTTGTCTTTCCCAGGTGACATTAATAGAATTTGACATTGTGGCATGACCCGTTAGTCATTCTGCCAGACTGGTAATTTGGTCAAATGACAAACTTTCAATCATTTGAACAAATGGCTGTTTCACTAGGGCATTTGATCAAATGATTAAAACTAAAAGGCATTTGGCCACATGACTGAAGATGTGATCATGGCTCTGGACAGGTGCCGGAGCAGATTGTTATAAAACAATCAGACTGGAGTATAATCCTTCATGCACCAGAGCTTCAATATGAACAGGTCCTGCCTGCTGCTGACGTTGTGAAGGAATGTGGGTTTCCCTGCCTTCTCCCTCCTTGTGACCTCTCTCAGGTTCAGTTTGCCTGGCTCTGACCCCAAAGGCACAGGAGCCTTCCAAGCCCTCTGACCATGGGAGATGGGCTGGGAGAAGGTTGGTCAGTGGTGAGGAGGGATGGTGCAGGTGGGAGGATGGAGGGGGGAGTGGCAGCACTGACATGGCATGGTGCCCCTGGCAGTGACCACCTGGCCACCCCACATGGCCTCAGAGTATTCTGTGACTGCATTAGAGGTCCTTGGAGGGGAGGGCAGCACAACAACTCAAAGGAAGGGCTGGGGTCCTGCTGCTGTATGTGGGGAGCAAGCATGGAAGGAGCTGAAATGTGGCTCTCCCTCTCATGTGGAGTGGAGAGTCTCTAGGGAAATAGGAATTCAGAGGTGTGTCTAGGGTTTGATGTCACCCTCAGAAATCCTCCTGGGCAATTTGTCCATTCCCAGCCTTATTGACGACAGCAGGACAAATACTTTCCAGGCAGAAGGGGACCACAATCTCTCTTCTGTGGAGCTGACAAGAGACTGGAGAGAGACAATGTTTGTAGTAAAGAGCTTCCTGTAGCCACAGAGAGGTCAACAGGATGCTTACCAAAAATGAGATTCAGTTCATTGAATTAATGTAGTTGAAGCAGGCAGCACAGAACATACAAGTGAAGAGAGGACTAAAGCTTTTAAGCAACAAGCACTGTGATGCATTTAGACAGTATTCCCAAATCACTATACTTGATGTTTTTGCCAAAAGCTAAACCCCCTCCCAAACCCCAGAATACAAGAAAACAATGTAAAAGGGTCTATTTCCTGAGCAGACTCATTGCCCAGCCACTGTTCAGATTTTCCTGCACATTCACAAGAAATGTGACCTTTGCATGCTGTTGCTGAGGATAGGCCTGGTCCTCAGAGGGATGGGAAAGTGTGTGAGTGCTGGATGAAAGGAAAAAGGAAGCAGCTCAGGCAGCAAAAACCCTGGAGGTGTTTCCAGTGCTTACTGCAATTGGAAGACCCAGCAAAACCATGCCTCCCCTCCTATGGCTTCTGAAAGCAGTTTTCAGCCTTCTCTTTTAAGATAGGAATACAAAAAAATGCATCACTGGGCCAGACGAGCAGCCTGTCATGCCCAGTGCTCTGCCTTAAGCAATTTAAGGAGAGAATGTGAGCGTAAACACTCCCTGTGACTCCACTCCCTCCACCCATCCAGCAACACTCTCACCTGTAGATGTGCTAAGGGTGATGAAGAGCACATCCCTGTCTGCTCCTTTCCTTTAATATCTGTTTACAGCCCTGTCAGCCATGACCATGTCTAATTCTTTTCAAGAAAAGGAAAGGAGAGATCTCAAGCTCCCCTAGTTTATATTACATCCAGTAAGCTGTATTCCAAAATACAGCCATTCCAAACCATCCAGACAGGAGGACAAGGTCAGGGAGTGCTCCAGGCTGAGGGCTGCCTTCACTTGGTGTCCACAGAGAACAACCTAACAGGATCCCTGTCATGATCAGGAGCACTCAGGGGAGTGGAGGAACAAAGACAGCTACATTGCTACATTCCTCTCCACCTCTGTGTGTACTTTTGTGTGCCCCTTTTGGGGAAAGCTTTTTTTTTTTTTTTTTTTTTTTTTTTTTTTTTTTTTGTCCTTTCTCTGCAGATGTACATGACAAGAGGCTTTCAGCTAAATGGTTGGAAGTTTCTATTTGTCTGGGGGACTGTGAGATTTTCATTTAACTCATTAAATGAGTGAAATTTTCAGCCACTTGACTGACAAGAGTGTTTGGGGAGAAGGAAAGCCTTATATGCTGGAACAATTTGATGAATTTACCATCAGAATGACTGAGATGTAGACCCACACGTATGGGAACTCCTTTCTGCCTAATAAATAATGCTGTCTCACTTGCCCTACCAGGGCAATGGGAGAACTCATTAATTACTGAGTCTGCATAGCCAGGAAATCACATGTTAATTAAATACCAACTCTTCTTATCTTGTAAAGCAAAAGGCTGTGTTTGGTTTGAAGTTGGTGTGGTTTTTTGGTAAAAGCACAACCAGGATTTTTTCCTGTGATGAGGCTGTTCACACAGCTACTTGAGGCAGGTATAAATCATATGGACTGGGCGTGGAACAGGAGAAATCTACTCTATGCAAAATTAATGTTGGGCTGGCCCAGCAGAAGCAGTGCACGTAGCAAAGGTGAAGTGCACAGTCTTAGGGGGAAGCTGTGTGCCTGCCCACCTGGTAAATTTATGTCTTTCACCTCTAGAACTTCAATTCATGCACAGTGTGAGGTTGTAAGTGAAATGAATTTATTGATGCCAGTTCATTCCCTAATGGGTAACAGTTCATGTCACAAAATCAGCACAGATAATTTGTCATGATTGGAAGACTCTCGTAACGAGAGGCTCCAGTGTGCAGGGGTATGGAGGAATTAGTTGCTGGCCCCTGGGAGAGATGGCAGAGCTTGATAGAGAAGCCCATGCTACAAAAGAGGAAACAGAGGTAATAACTAACCCTCCCTCCCAGCCCCTCACCCCCTTGTGAACTGCGTCAGAGAAAGTTCCTGTGCTGCAAGTTCAGCAGTAATGAAAAACAGGCCTCCCTCACATCATACCTCATCCTAGGATGGGAATGAGCTGCAGTGGTTATGTTAGATCAACATTAAAGTCAGTGGGAAAACAACACCAACAGAGAAAAACAGAGGCAACAGACTGTGTTTGCAGCTGTGCCAAGAGGGAAACGTCACCTAATGACCCCTAAGGGTTTACTGCAGGGGAGATCCTGCTGACATCTCTGGTGGGTCTTGACATTGTTCCAGGCAGGACTCTCTGTCTCCCAGCTTAGCCTGGGGAAACCGGTCTTTCAGTCCCCTCTTTGGCCTCCCTTTCCATCCCTGGGGACAAAGCAGCCGGGAGTTGCTGACGCATTCTGCAGAGGGGGAATGCCTCAGAGCTGCCTTCAAGTATTTCCCCTCAACTCAAATCCTCAAAATCCACCGACTGATCTGTATCAAATTGCCTGGGAGTGCCTGCGAGCAGCATTTTTGGATCACTGCGTATGAAAACTCCTTGTTCTGTCTAGGACACAATGGTCACACTAGTGTCACTGCCCACACAACGTCAGGCTGGAGCTGAATCTGCCAGGATAAGTGGGGCAGCATGAGGACAATCACATCAGCTGAGGTCCTTGGAGAGCTTGAACTGGGACAGCCTCTCTTGTGCCTCTTCCCAACCTGTGCAGAGCCATGTGGTTGTGACCACATGTGCCCTAGAGCCAGGGTGGCCAGGGTGATTCTTCATGACACTGCCTGGCAGAGCAAGGCAGGGATATGTGACATAAGGATGCTGTTTGTTGTGTCACTGACTGTTCAATTCCCAGCAAATGATCTTTTGAGGTGAAGTCACTCTAGTAAAGATGCAGTAGAAAAAAAAAAAGTTAAAAAAGAGAAAGGAGCATTAGGTACCTGATCAACAGATTTTCTGAAAAATTAGAATGTGCTGGGAAAAAAAAAGAGTGAAATGCACATCCCACCCACTTCCACCTTACATCTTTGACTCCAGTGCTCTGCTTGACCCAAGGAAGAGAAGCATTACAGGAGAAAAAAAAAAAAAATCCTGTAAGATTCCCAGTCTCCTCTTAGCAAAAGTTATTCATAGAAGAGATGACTAGAAACTGTTCTTCCTGTGCCCTGGGAAATTCTGTATTCAAAAATGAAGGAAACAATGAAATAAAAACCCCAGCCAAGGAAGCAAGTCTCAATCAAATTTGATTCCAAAAGAGAAGGAAAACACATAAAGATAGAAATCTGTGTCTCTACTGTAGGGCTGAAGTAGGAATTCCCTGAGACTTCACAGAGTAGGCTGGCTGTCTGCTCCTCTCTCTAGAGCACTTCCAGGGCTCAAAGGCTGGCCAGGAGGTCTAGGAGCCAGGAAGCCCTGGGAAGTCCCTCTGCCAAGGAGCCAGGAGACTGGGGCTTGGCAGACTCTATCCCCTGCCTGCCATCTCCCCACCAGCCTGCCAGGTGGGCTGCTGGGCAGGGAAGGAGGGAAGCTTTCAAAAATTGCTTGGCAAGGAGGATGTCATTCTGCATCTGCCTGGTTTCTGGGAGGATCTCATCAGAACTGACACGTTTCCAGTGTAATTCCATGCCAGTGTATTAGATTTTGCAATGCCAGAGGAGCATGCCAGAAAATTGCTGACCAGCCGTACTGTGCACACTGAGAGCCAGCAGCCCTCAGCTGCAGCCCCATCCATCTGCCCAAGAAGCAGCCACAAAACTGGGGGGAAAGTTTACCCACCCCAACAGCAAAGTTCCCACAGCATTCAGCACTGACCTCTTCAGGTGTGGGCAGCACAGTGCTGGGGATTTTGGGAAGCCTTTAGCACTGACTTCAGGTGTGGGCAGTTGTCTTGGGTTGTGTAACCAAAAAGTGTTTATTCTATTCCATTCCATGAAACCTGTTGGGGAGGTGTTTTCTTTATCTCTTGTAACTCCAGGGGGGAGAGGGCAGGTGCCTTCTGATCATGGGCCAATTGTTAAAATCAGGTTGAACAAGGTTTCTTATCTCTTCCACAACATGTCCACCCTCCGGGGGATATCTACTGTTAATGGGCCATTAAAGCTCACCAATGACATGACACATTACATCATCCCATTGGGAGATGCTCCACCCAGTGGGGGGAGCCAAACTGTTCCTACCTAGATGAAAACTGAGATGTAGGAACATCAGGGACTCTGGTTTTCCACTGGATTCCCAAAGGAAGACCATCTCATATAACTGGACCCTTTCTACAGGACCATCTCTACTCCAGCAGAACTACATCTGCCACTCCAGAGAGGGCTTACTTTGGACTGCTTTCAACACCCTGACCAACAGGGTGTCAGGTTTTATTTCTGACTCTGTCAAGGTTTTTAGGATTTTGTTTGTTTGTTTGTTTGCTTGGTTCTTGTATTACTACATTTGTATTCTTAGTATTTCTAGTAAAGAACTGTTATTCCCAAATCTTTGCATGAAAAGCCTTTAATTGCAAAGTTATAATAATTTGGAAGGGCCAGGGGGGATTTACATTCTCCATTCCAAGGGAAACTCCAGCTTTCCCTGGCAGACACCTATCTTCCCAAACCAAGACAGCAGTGCAGTGCTGGCGATTTTGGGAAGCCTTTAGCACTGACTTCAGGTGTGGGCAGTGCAGTGCTGGGGATTTTGGGAAGCCAGTCACGGCCCCAGAATGATGCACTCTGAGCCACTGTGTGCAGGGGGTGGCTGTTGGGCTTTGCTTTATGCCTGCTCCTCTAGATAGGCCCTGGGCCTGACTGTTGACCCAGGTTCATTTCCAAGCCCTCCCCTATCAATCAGACATGCACATATACTGTTCCAGTAATGAATCAAGCTGCCTTGTTCTTGGCCTCAATCAATCAAGCAAGACTGTGTGCCACACAAACATTCATCTAGGTTGGAAATAACAGGTAAAAACAGCCCCAAGCACAGCCTGCAGGGAGAAACTCCCCATTGCAGCAGTTCATCAGAGAGCAGAAATTGTTTGGTGTGCAGGAGTGTGTCAGAGGCATGAGGCAGCAATTAAAGATGGTGAGAAAAATTATCCAAGCTCAAGTATTTTCTAATAAAAATGTGTGAAGAGAAATGTAATGCTATTGGCACGGAAAATTCAGAAGGCATAAAAAGCTCAAACTCTGTGGAATTCCACCGAGTTACAGAAAAGCAGAAACTCATGTTCTGCTTTTAAGCCTGTTTGAGAAAACCAAACTGTCAGAGTTAACCAGGGCATCTTCAAGCCACTAGCTGGAAATGGGCTGCCCAGATAATCTGTGTAACCACAAATTTCTGCTAAGGTTTCTTAAAGGTATTGGGAAAAAGAGCTGTGCAGCCAGAGCAGAGGTGTTCCCTGGTCCTGGAATGTGTCAGGGTGATGAGCCACCATGAAACCTGACAAAGACTGATCTACAAGATACAGCAGAAAATCCTTATTAGGCACCAGCCTGCTTATCAAGCAGCTCAACAAGCTCTCCTGAATCACTGCATGGAAACTTAGCAGAAAATGTATCTTTGTGAACATTGCTTTTCTCTCCCAGCTGTGCTGAGCTGACCATTCAGGATGCAAAAAAAAAAAAAAAAAAAAAAAAAAAAAAAAGCAAGCTGCACTCAGTGTTTGCTTCAGAGCCAACCCATCTTTATCAGCCCCTTCCAGATGTTCTTGCAGCTGTATCACTTCAGCATCGCCTCAATTTGATGTGGCACCAAGGCAAATTAAGGGCTACATTTTTGTAGGCCTTGATGATGCTCCGTGCTCTGTCTGCTCCAGCTCCCTTCTCAGCCTGTTTTTTACACACTGGTGTCTTCAATTACTTTTCCAAATGAAAGGGAGTCATGGTACTTTAATTAAAGATTTAATTGAAGGGAGAGGGAAGAAAAAAAAGAGGGAGGGAGGCAGCTGATGTTTGCCAACGAGGAAAGGATAACGGTGAGAGATTGCTGCTTCTGAATGAAACCTCACAATGCTGCTCTCTGCAGCAAGAGGCACCCTGGGCTGGGGCTCATGTATCAAAGTACAACTCGGCTTCTATTCAATTAATGTGTCTGTTTCAATGGGAAGCTTTTGTAAAGCATTGTTGGAAATGGTTTCTAATTTTCCCTTCAGTTTTTTGCTTGGTTTAATTAAACTTACGCCCCCTGAACTCTTGTGTCTCTCCAAAAGCAGACTGGTTATTGACCTAAGGGAGTATTTTTAATCATTTCTATGTTTCCCTGGCCACCTTCAGTGAATTAGTGAATCCAACTTCTTTTTTTTAAAGGTTCATCCAATACTGAGGTGATTCTGCTCCCTGCCCCTCCAAGAGCTGGCAAAAACATATATCATCTTTCCTTTTCTGCAGCAGCCTGAGAACTGTAACCCTCCAGGCTGGAGTTTCCCCAGATAAAGAAGCCATGCAAGCCAGTGTCTCCACTGGATATCTGGATGCAGAAGCAGGATGTCTTGGCACTCCTTGTCCCTGGGTAGAATTCACTGTGAGAACAAACCCACACATTTGTATAAGTGTTCATGGGAGTGGATCTTCATGAACTTAAGGCACAAGTTTGTTTTGGGAGTGAGTGACCTAAAGAGATCTGGTTTTCCATCAGTTTTTTTTTGCTCAGTCTCAAGAGTGAGCAGAAGCCTATGGATTTGTTAATGTCTGTGACAGATGGACTCATACAGTGGCCTCTCCCTCACTGGAGAATTTATAAAGTCTCTCTTCAGTTGCCTGGTCCAAAAAGACTCAGAGACCTAATTATATGTGAGTCATCTCTCAAATTCCGTGGAAGTCTGCTAATAGGCTCTGAAATTATGGGAAGGTTGAATGAACTAACATAGAATTGCAGGAAGCTCCTCTCCTTTGGAAAGCAGGCTAAAAATGAGGTTGAAGCCTGGGTCGTGTGTCCATCATTCCTGCCCCCCCATGTTATTTACCTGTGGGCCTGGATGGATAAAACACAGGACCCATATTCGCCTGACACTGTCACTGCAGGCAGTGATTACCTTTGAAATTTGGGCTCTGCCTGCGTGTTACAGGATGAGAACATTCACAAACCGTCAAAATACAAAGGAAGGCTCACACAAAGGAAACATCCCGCGGCAGAGCATTCCCGCTGCACAGTCATCCTCCTTGTCACTGGGGAAGCAGGGGGTGAGGGTAGGCAAAACTGGGCCACTCCAACAGCAGTGACTCAGGGGGGAAGGAATACAAGCCTGAGATCAGAAGACAGGCAGTGAGTCTGATGAGCAGGGTTGCCTACCCTGTTCTCTTCTCCAAATGCTCTGAAAGAAACCAGCAGGACAAAAAGTGTTTCTTGGGGTACAGCTGACTAAAAATTCAAGAAGAAAACATTCTTGTCTGCTCACAAAAGACTATGAAGGCTTGCTCCTGTCTAGGGCACAAAAAACAGGCCCATTCAGAGCTGAATCCTTGTTGTTACAGGCTCTGTAGTGGAAAAGCAGTGGAAGTGCATCAACCTGCTGGATTTCCCACCCCCAGCAGGCAGGAGAGCTGCTCACAGCAGGGAGCTAAACACGCTTCTGCTCCTCATCGTGACTGTGCTGTGGATTAGATGCAGATTAACCCAGCGACCTGCCATCCACTCTCATCCGTGCTTAAGAATATAAGCAAAGGGAAGCTGATGATTAGGGAAAAGAACAGGTGAAGTTCAGCTCAAAGTTCAATGTCATTGAACAAAAACATGAATGCCAAAAGCAGAGTGGGGCTGGTTTTAGTGTCCATAAGCATATGCAGAGCCCACAAAGGCTGGGTCACTTTCCTGAGGATTCAGATGAGAGAGATAAAGGAGGGGTCCAGCCTAGACTAAGGTTCCCAGCATGGGAAATCCTATGGTCTGGTTTTTGTTCCATCACCAGCTGGCTCAGGGACAAGCCACCCCACTCCTTCTTGCCATACTGACTTTTACCCACCTCTGAAGTGAAGGTACCGAAACATCCTCACCACATGGGGATATTCCCTGCTTTGTGCTGTTCACACTGAGTGATTGGGGATTTATGCATGCAAAGTGCAGCAGGGAATTAGGAGCAAGCATCAACCAAACTAGCTCACACAACCATGCCTGAGTGTTATGTAGGAGGAGGAGACAGATGGGAGACAGACTTGATTTTATCAAGATAGGAATAAACTTAATTTCTAGGACTGTTTCTAATAAAATAAAGGGAAATCTCTCTGGCTTATAACACCTTAATAATCACTGTAGTTGTGACACAGAATCAATCATGCTTTTATTCTGTACTCCTTTTTTAGGTTAGGAAAAGCAAGTCTGTTCGAGCAACCCTTAGAATGAAATCCTTTGATATTTGTTGTTGTGTTTTCAGGTAACAGAATTCATATTTGCCTAAGAATTTACTCTTTGCATGAACCTTATCCATACTTGAGGAAGACCCAGAGCAGGTGGAGAAAGCATGATTAAACAAGATTCCCTGCATGATGCAGAGCAAAGGGGTTGTCTACCCTGCTGCTGCTTTCCGTATGAATGGATTTTATCCAGGCATTGCTGTTGTTGTTGTTATTATTATTCAGAGAAGGGCAGGAGTGTAGGAGCCTGGGTGCACCAGAGCCCTCTGTGATGGTGTTTCTGGTTGGGAAACAGTCAGGTTGTACACCAAGAGCAACCTAGATGCTTATTTTATCTTTCTTTTAGGACAACTGCAGACTATGGCACACTAGAATACATGTTGTAATGTGTCCTTTCACTTGCTTTGAAGACACCATTCAATTAACAAACACTTCTGTTCACGTTGGTGCTGAAAGGAGCAAAATGCATGGGCAGCTGAGAGCAGAGGAGTTTCTCCCTTGGTTTGGGAAGGTATTCTCTCTGGTGGGAGATCTCCAGTGTCCAGCAGAGGCTGAGCACATTCTGCAGCACAGCATCCTGTCCAGTGGCAGCTCTCTTCTCTTCACAATTCCCTATTTTCATAGACCTGTAGGAGCTGAATCACCTAAGCAATCTTTCTGCGCTTTTGCATTTTGTTGGCTTTGGCCAGAGGGTTTCAAAAGTTATTACAGGGAGAATCACACACACAGCGTACTCACATAAGCCTTTAAAAATCCTGCTGCTGCTATGCTTATTACCATGGATAGTCCCCTTAGCTGAAAAATGAGTCATAATTGTAGAAAACAGCGCAGAATTTGAACCTAAGCCATTAATGCTAATGTAATATATGGTGAGAAAATACTATTAACATTTGGATGGATGAGTTACAATACTCTGATTACCACACATTTGCATTCCTTAGCTTCTGTGTGATTACAACCTCAGCTTTGAAGCTGTGTTACCACAAAGACCTCTTTTGCTGTTTCGATTTGTTTGCTTGGTCTGTGCATATTTAGAGCCAGTGCTGGTTTGCTGTATTAATAATATTGATTGCACAATGATTCCTGCCGTGTCCAGCCAAGGCGACGGAGAGGGAGGACAGATGATTCTAAAGGGGTGAATTCCCACTTAGGAAGGGGAGTTCGGGGGATTTATGGAGCAGTCACCTCGCTGAACTGTGGCTGTTTAATGGTTCTTCAAAGGCTCACGCCCATGGTAGTGTCCCGGCGTTCAGCGGAGAGGGAGCAAAGTCCCTCTAGAGGGCAATTCATTCCATGGATTGCAGCCGCCTCTGGCGCAGCAGGCTCAGGCACCTCCAGGTGCCAAAGAGCCAAACCACCCCAAGCTGACTGGCCTGGCTGCGGGTGCTCAGACTGCATTTCTTTCCAGTCAGTCAGCAAAAATGTTTCTGCCTGCTCACCAGTGTTTTCTTCCAGGTTTTTCCCTATGAAGAATTATTTTTCTTGTGCCTTTTCTGTCAGAGTGAGGAGCGGGAGGATTCCCTTGGTGCTGCTGTGCTGCTTTCTCCGAGACATGGGCTGAGAAAGTTTTGTTCCCAGGCTCTCTAACTGTGAGCAGCAGCAGTGTCAAAAGGCAGCAAGATAGATCTACCTACCAAAATAATTTTGGTCCTTCTGGTGCTCTTTGTGTGACAAAAACATAAGAAGAGATTGGATGGACAAGTGGTGAGGCCAGAGATGCCCAAATGTGAAAGGTCTGCCAACCTCTGTACTTTTTATTGGTAGGACTGTATGCTAGGACCTAGAAAACAGCAAGGTAAGTTATAAAACCCCTGAACATCTTGAGGACTCCCTACTGCACAACTCTGATGGACTTCCTATATACATACATATATATGCTTCCTGCATTCTGCATGTGGCTTACAAATTTTCCTTATGTTTTTACAATTACAGCCAGCCTGGAGGGTCAAGTTCTGCCTCCTCTTAAATTGAGAACAACTTCTCTGAGAGGTAGAGAAGGTGCAAGCAGGAAAGAGTGGCTGACTAAGAATCCCTTGGGCTGTACTTGTGCCTGCAGGACACGGGCAGGGTTAACTCTAAGTGCCATAGTGGGGCTGCAAGGTGGGGCCCTGCCCACCCATACTTTTGGAAAGCAAAATAAACTGTATTAACAGACTGAAAACAAAGTCAGAGTACACTGTAGCTTTGCAGAGAAGGGAGCTTTCTATCCATGCAAAGCATATGGGTGCCAAGCCTCACACAGGGAGAGCTGAAGGCAATATCATGGTGGTCTGCCTCAGCCTTGGACCTGACCAGGGGAAAATGCTTACTTTTGGTTAGTATATAGAAATGTGTGTGTGAGGGGAGGAGGGAGGAGACAATTCTGTAATTAGTATCTGTATTGCAGTTTTAAATTAATGGCAAGTTGTCTTAATCGTGGGACAGGTGTTCCTTTTTATTCTCATTACTGTAGCAGAATAAGTGAATGAAATAAAAAATGAGTAAGAACTTGAGCCTTCATGTAATGAATATTGTGGAAACAGCCTCCTGTAAATTACATTCTGGACGCCCAACAGGTAAAGTCTCATATATTACTGGGATACTCACGTGTCTTTTCAAGGCTGTCCTACAGCAAAACCCTGAAAAGTCAGCACACCTTCTGCAGCCTGGAGAGAGTCTGATGGAGGAGGAAGAACAGCGGAGTCATTAGGGAATATCATTAGAGGCTTAAGAGCTAATGATCCAAAGCACATTGACATTAATGTGACTCCTTTTTTTGGACTTGAGGCACCAGGGCATGTGAATCCTTGCTTGTGATATTTAACATGTCTGGGGTTTGTGCAGGATTATCTATTTTGGAACAGGAAAGGGTTTTTTCTCCTCTGTAGAGTAAAAAAGCAAACAAACAATCCCCTTGTGCTGAACAAATCAAGGCCTAGCACTACAGACAAGATTTCTTAGAATTGCTCCCATCATAAAATCTGCTGCTTCATTTTTTCCCTATGTTTATAAAGGCAGTAAGTAGTTCTATTAAAATTAATAGAAGTACTCACAGCCATATGATTAAACCTTGCCTGCCTGGCCAGTGGAAGGAAAAGCCAAGGCCAAAGGCACTTTAACTTTTTCATCATGCTTTTCCTTCTGTCACAATTAAGCCACAAAATACTATTGTAGGGGCCAATCAAAATATTCTCCTTGGGGGACACTGTTTCAGCCCTCACAGGGGAGAAGGGTTGAGGAAACAGCTGGAGTCTCACTGAACAGGGCCATGCAGGGATTCCTGTGAGGGACTCAGTGCCTTGTAACTCCATGTTAAGATTTACTCTTTGCTTGAAGGAACAGTCCCTGTGCATTCATTTTGACCTGATAATGGCTGTGTAACAATCCAGGATACTACTTATTTACGTTGCTCCCTGACAGCTTAAAAATTCATTAATGTCTCAGCAATAAATTCTGAGCAGACTTCCCTGAAGAGATGAAAAACGGGGGACACCAGCTAATGAATTATCAGGCAAATACTCTGGAAGGAGGGCCTGACACTCCCCTTCCTGTGGCTGAATGGAAAGGGGCTCAGCTTTTAGGTTTCATTTTTTATGTCTGTTTTTCTGCAGAACGTGGGAGTAGCGGAGGCAACCTCCCCATCTGGCACACACAGTCCATATGGCAGCCATACGATCTCCTCCCCTGCATTTCAGGGACTTCTGAACTGGAAGGGCAGCCCTGTCTGAAACCCAGCATGGGCTACATGGGGAGCTTCAGTTCCCATCCTGTTCTCCCTCCCTCCTGAGCAACTTATTTAACGGTGACAATTTACATACGGTGGTTTTACAGTGTGGACTAGGATGCCCCAGGGACTGATTTAAGACTCACAAATCCATTTCAGAGCCTTTGTGCTGAGAAGACGGTGTGGAAGATTCAATATTCAGCCGTGCTCATCTAAATCCAGAGGTGATTTGGGGGAACAAAACCCTCCAGATTTACCTTGGTGCAAGACAGAAAAATAAAGGTGCCTGCTTGGACTCATAGCCACTGTACCTCAGTGAAAAATACCTTGCACACAAAATTCACAGTACTTTTTAGCTCAGGATAGATGACAAGCCTGCCACTACATATGCAAATATTTTAGAATGCAGGAGATCAAACAACAAGCATACTTTTTGCTGCTAAGTTACCTTTCCTTTCACAAAAAGTGGCAAATTTAGAAAAAAAAAATGAAAGCTGGACCAAATTTTGTCCTTGTAATTTCTATGACAAAGTTATGCCAGGTATTTTCCCAAACAGTTCTTTGCTGTGGATTGCATGCATGGATGAATGATCCCCACATAAGCCACATTCATTTTTAAATTTACTGAAAGTGAAAGGGAAACACAGCTCAGAAAACACTGACAATGCAAAACTAAGAATCTGACTGAAGGAAAATATTTTAATTAAAGTTATAGAATACTTTTTAGTCTTAGTAACATGGAAATACTGAAAAGATGGACTGGGAAAGACTTTTCTCAGTACACCCTTCCCAGAATTACTGTGCCAGGGAGGACCTAAAGCATCATCCTGTTTCAGGCTGAGACAGCTGAGACAGGAGAAGAGAATTCCTTGCCTCTATCACTTTCTAACAGGCAATTAAATTT
Organism: Zosterops lateralis; assembly: GCF_965231275.1. Lineage (NCBI taxonomy): Eukaryota > Metazoa > Chordata > Aves > Passeriformes > Zosteropidae > Zosterops > Zosterops lateralis. Next base: position 8,792,635 of record NC_139763.1, read on the forward strand.
ATTTAAACCTTGACAATTAATTTTATTTAAACTCTGATTTCTTTTTGCTATATAGGAATATGAAACTGTGCCCTGATATTAATAATGAATGAGGGGAAAAAAAAGTTGAAATTATCACGATGAGCACATTCATTTTCATGAATACAATTGTTTCAATTTCAATCTCAAAATGAAAATGAAAATGAGAGGAAACCCAGATTTCCTCCAGCCATACTCACTTCTGTTCCCCAGGGCTGCAGGGAAAGGAGGGTTCACAGGTGTGGGATGAATGGATCACTTGGTACCAAGCAGTTACTTACAGCCAGGTGGAGGACTCTGGGCTTTCCAATGAGGCTATTTAGTCTTTTATCAGTTAATAAGATATGAATTCTTTTTCTTTTGAGTGTATGGCACAAATATTTTATCTATGTGTTTGTGTGTGTGTCTCTGTGTGTGCCTGTTTCAAAGACAATACTCAGAAGCTCACAGTGCAAAGGGGAATGTGCACCTCTATCCATGAAACTCTGCTCTGGAGCAGGGGGGCCTGAGGCAGTTTCACATGCAGAAGATCACATCAGTTTTTCTCCAGCATGCCTTGTACTCAGAGAGACAAAATTTTGACAATGGACTTCCAGATTCAAAGCTACTCTGCACTCAGTTCTGCTCCTTTCTGAAAAGCTGCAACCTGGAATAATCCTGAAATAGCAAACCTTCCAGCAAACCCTTCTACAGTCCTAAGCCCAATACCCAGACTTCAAATGAATTCTCTGAGCTATCTGGGCTTTGGGGAAAAGTTTCATTCGGTTCATGTGACTCACTCTTCCTCCTGTTGGGATAATGAAAAAGATAAACCTACACTTGGATGTCAAGAAACCACAACCACCAAATATGCAAAGAACAGAAATTATTAAATAGGGGAATATTTAATTTTTTTTCTAGTTTAGATTTAAAAACCCTACCCAGCAAATTATTTCAGCAGATGTTTTCTAACAAAATTGTATCTGGAGAATTCTGCCCCTTTAATTTTGCAGACCAATCAGATTCTGTATACATGTTGGGCTCTTCACAGGGATTCAAGCCTCCATCTGAGATTAGCCTAGCACTCATAAAAACACAATCCTACTCCCCCTAGAACGGGGCAGCACAGAGAGCTTGGTGTGACCAGCCTGCAGCAGGAAAACAGGAAGACCAGCTGCACCAGCAGTTAAAAATTAGTTTACATTAGTTCTTCCATTGCTGCTCTGTAATAGCCTGATTTGACAAACACAAAATCTCTGAGTCAGTGGAAAGCCAAAATAAAAAGCCATTTTCCATAGCTCTGCTATGTACTTAACAAGGTTATATAAGCAGTTGTTACTTAGCTCTTAAAGTAGCCATTAAGGTTTTTTTGCCTAAAAAGGGGTAAAGAGGTGTGATGAGTCATCCAGTCTTCCTCCAAATCTTTGTGGCAGTTAAAATTACATACAAGCCAAGCTGACATCAGAAAACTGTTTCTACTGATGACTGGCCACAGCCAGTTGTGATTCCCCCTCTTTTCTGCAGAAATTTTTGAATTACTCAGTTCAGTAGTGCTCCTGGTGAGGAGTATGGCTTTGGAAACAAGATTGTTCCCCTCTGAATGTGCTTTTGCTCTGTCTCCTGTGAGGGGACACACATTACCTCTTACTCTTCAAGAGCTTCAGAACACACTCGAAAAACCTCAAAATCAAAAAAAGAAACACCCCAAGCTCACATGAACCTCATTTATCTCGTGAGCTTTTCAGAGCAACTCCTGAGGGTCCTTGTATGGTGCCTAGCAGAATTGTGCCTGACTCCTTTCAATGCTTAAGAAATAAAATGTGTTTAGTAACAGTTTCACTGAGGCCATCCAAACAAATAACTCCATCTTATCCATAAATAAAGCACCAGAACAGGATCCAGGAGGCCTTCTCTCTGTCCCACTCTGCAGAGGGAACACACAGCCTTGGTGCAGAACAGGGATGTGTCTCTCAGGCATTCCTCACCAAAGTGCCTGCTGCAACCCAAGGGGCTTCTCCTCTCTCACCCCGTCTTCAAGTGGTCATCTGGGAGAGGCAGGAGCAGAAAAATGCTGAATGTTGTCCATCACCTTAGTACAGTAAAATATTGCAGTCTACATAGCTGTAGGAGGCTTCTCCTTCTGCACAGAGCTCAGTATGAACGACTTATGTCAGCCACAACAATCAGCCTGTCATTCACACCAGCTTCCAGGAAACTCAGATGTCTGTGAGAAGGTTGGGGCTGACTTACACTCTGCTCTTGGGAAGGTCTTCCTAAATGTCTTGAATTCAAGATAGTCCACACAGGAAATTTGTTTCACTGTGAATCATGCTCTTTCTGACCTATTTGTTCCCTCGTTTCGAGGGAATGGGACAGTCCTGTGCAATTCTCTGGGATTTGACAGAGTCCTTCACCTACACTGCAGTGTTGAGGACAAGGAGGCTGAGAGCTGAGGTCTCTTAAGCCCCATTCCCTTTCCTCAAAAAGATTTCAAACTATCTTTGGAGGCTTTCAGCTGGCTACATCCCTTCTGTGGCAAAACTGGGAGGGGATGATCTGGCTTCGTGCACTTTTTAAAAAGCTTGAGGAGTAAGAGCATTAGCTTCTCCACGCTGGCTAAAAAAAGGCTTGCTAAACCCGTTGAAACCAATTGAGGAGCAGAGCAGAGTTAATCCTGGAAAATGCTCACGGTAGCTCAGTGACGCACGGCCCTGCAAAGGCACAACAGTGTGGCAAGTGATCTCTTCAAAGGGGACTGGGAAGAGTTGCAGTTGGATTTTAGGGTGAGGATCAGCCCTCAGTGTTGCCTGGGTGGAAATGGAGGCTCCTGCTATGAGACTTCTCCCACTGCCTCTTTAACATTTTGCTCTTCTTCATGTAAGGTTTTCTCTGTTGGGAATCTCTGACATTTTTCCCATCTGCCTTCTGAGTTCAGGCTCATGGAGAATAGACATGAAGTACAGCCATGAAAGCTTTCTCCTTTGAAAGGACTGTGTGTTCCAGTCTCTACTTGGAAAAACATTTCAGAATGCATTATCACCATTCACATTGTGCCGTGGCACAAACAGCAGCTGTGTACTCCAAACAGGACCAAGGTCTCCTTGTCCCAGACACTGCACTTCCAAGGAATGAGAGGTAATCTCCATTTTCAATGTTACACTTTAAGCCTCAGAAAATGTATTTAGACTTGCAAAGGCATTCTGTTGGATTAAACATCTCTACCCTTCATTTAAGGTGTCAGAAGCCATCAGCTCTTTTATTAAATTAACTTGCTGAAGCAATAGCACCCTCCATCCAAAACATGGGCTCACATCAAGGCCCAAATGAAAATGTATGGGGCTTATAAGGTGCCTCAGTTGCATGGGAGGATGGAGTGTGCTGGGTGTAGGTTTAAGTGAGGCCTCTGTGGCTCTATGCAGACAAATCCATGAGAGAAAGCAAAAGATACAAATACAGAAAGAAAAAAGGAAAGAAACAGGAAGAAAACCTCAGAGATGGACACAGAACTGCTGATGGCAGCACCCTGAAAAATATCTGAGAGAATTGATGCTTAGAGTCTGAAAAGGGCTTGGAAGTTTGGCAAAGAACAGACTGTTGTGTGACTCCCTTGGGAACATGTTTTTTTGTGTGGTCCCTCTAAGTTAAAGGAACTGCATCCAGGGAAAAACTGTCTTTAATTCTTCTAACTGAATCACCACAAAGTTTTGCTTGTAGCTTGAATTAAAAAGAAATTAGAAATCTTAGAATAGAAATCTACCATTTTTGCTCATTTTTAACATACTTCTCTTCCAACAACGAGTTCTCAGCAGGCAAACTAAAGAGTCTGCAATGGAAATTATCTTCTATAAATTGCACTGCTCCAATAACAAACAGAAATCTTCCATGTGACAAGGTGTAGCCTATCAAAACTGTGCCATATAACTCAAATTTCAAATTTCAAATAACTTATCACGCCTCTATTTGGTTTTGGTTGCTTTCAATTAGTTTCTGTTGCTTTTCTGTAGAAGGATGACAGACAGTTAAAGCCCGCAAGAATCAAGCAAACATTATCCTCCTTATACAAACATCACTGAAATCCTCTGATGCTGTTTGTTCGTTGACATGGTTTCCATAGGGGCCACTCCCTCAAGTCCTTGTTTAATTTTCAAATTTGCCCTGGAACCAAATTTTTCAATTATGCTCTGGCCACATGAGATTCTGCCAAGGCAGCTTAAAGGCAGAATTTCCAGTCTCCAACGTGGTAAGGCATGAGGTGTCCTCTTCAGGGCATCAGATCCCCATCCCAGCTCTCCACAGGAAATCTGGAGGATGATGACTCCACAGTTCAGCCAACAGAGCTCTTAAGGATCTCAGTTATCTTCCTGACAAACTCAGAGGTGTCAAGTCCTGCTTCACATGTCACTTTGCCATAAATACAATACCCTAAGTAATGACAAGCTGGCATTGATTCTCCACCAGGCTGATGGCTAAAAAAGTCTGGAGCTCTGGTGAGTTTTTTGGCAGAGACCTCCTCCCTTTTGCTGCTGTTTTCCCTTTGTAGTCTGGACACAAGAGCTGGAAAGGCAGGATGGGCTTGACTCTTTCTACCTGCAGCATCATGAATAGCACAGACCCTGTAACATGGGTCCAGGGAAAGTCAGTTCTCAACTGGTCAGGAGGTTTCTTTTGGCTCATTTCCAGGGAAAATGACATGCAGAGAAGGAAAAGGCAAAATCTAGCAATAAAATGAGTATCTGATCAACAGCTGTATTTGCTAGTCAGATGAGTTTTAAGCACAATGGCCTCCACCCTTCTCCTCCTTCCAGTGCTCTAAATCCAAACAAACTTCCCTGAAACCGTTGAGTGTTTGCTGAAAAAACCCAAAATACAAACATTCTATCAGAGTGGGAAATCACATCTATTCTTCCCCAGATTAATGGCCATGTGTGTCCCTTCCCCCTCTGTGACAACGAGCTGATTTGATAGACATCTTCTAGCCTGTGTCATTCTCCTGTCGTGTTCTTCACAGAGTGAGATTTCTTCTACTTCTTCTCCATGCTGTGCCACTCTCTAATATGATGACAAGGCAAAGTGTGGAACTGGGTGAGAAAAAATCCTGAGGCTGTATTCATTAACATGGAGAAAAGATTCAAAATAGCCTTGTTTCTTGGAAGGTTTGAGAGGGGAAAAAATATAGCTGAGAAACATCAATAGCTACTTATTCTCTTATTTTAAATCAGATTTGATCTATCAGTCAAGACCAGCTAAGCTGAGAACTTCAAGTGGCCACAGGACTACAGTTCACAGACTCTTTTTGTGCCATCCTTGTCCCTGAGTTAAAGGGCTCATTTTCCTGAGGGAGACAAAGTGAAAATTCCTCTAGGAGGCACAGAGGTTTTCCTCTACCTCCCAAAGGAAGAAATATTCATGAGCAGCATTAGCAGGGCTGATACTGCAAAACTGGCACACAGCAGTGGCTTTTTTCCCCCCACCTGTGTTGTGTGATGCCTCTTGAGACTTGAGAGCTTGGATACAGACCTGCCCCTTCCCAAGGAGTTCCCTTGCCGTGGCTGGCCTGGACTTACCCTTTAGGCAGGGTTGGGCTGTCCCCTCCTGCCCAGGAAGGCATCCCCCAGCCCTTCGCTGAGCTCTTGGCCTCTGTGGTGAGTGACTTTTCATCAAGCATGAGAAGCTTGGAATGGCACAGATCCTGCTGGTGCAGTCAGAGGCTTTTCTTAATTACTCCTACATATTCCCTTGGAAAAGCTGCAGCATGCTGGCAAGGCACCTCTTGCATTCCCAGGATAGCCAGAGGCTAGCCAGAACACACAGGCCCAGGAACATGACCAGCATGCCTAACATGAATGAATTCACTCCAGACTCTGCATACTAATTAGAAGCTCCTTGCTAGTAAAGTAATAACTTTATTAGAAATAGGGCTGGTAGCAGCCCCCACTTGGATCAATCAGCTGTCACCCAGGCACCAAAATAAGCAAGCAGATCTTCATAAGCACAATTTGTAAATTGGCAATGAGTTCTTTTGCAAATATGACCCCAATTTAATCATCTAAGCGGTAGAAAACTCCTTTGGGGATTCTGGTTTTTTCAAAGCAGACAATAATCAATGGTCACAACCAACTTGAACTGGCTTGAGTTTACTAAAAATTAAGATATATGCACACCTTATCCATTCCATGTCTGTCTGTCTCTCCTTATCACTGTCATTTCACAAATAGCACAGAATATGCACCAGGACAAGATCTTAATGCACTTGTTAGAACATAACACTTCATCATTGTCAGGCAGATAACCGAAATCCCAATGCTGAGGATACAGTGCACTTTAAAAGGGCATAAACAATTTAGCACAAATGAAAAATAAATTTGTCCTGTCTAATAAAGACCTCATAAATACTCTGATGTATTACAATAAGATGTATGGGGGTGGGGGGATGATGTAATTCTAACACAGGCTTTTTCATCAGTTTTGTTTTCCCACTTCAAGCAAATAAGGGGAGGGGAAATATGTCAGGTTACAAATGAGAATGAGAATCGAAGTTCTTAGCAGTAAATCCTCTCTTTCAAAATCAAGAAATCTCTTTAATGCTAGAGAAGATGCTGACAGTCCTTGGAGATGCCCACAAAAACATATCAAGGAGTAGAATCTACTCACAGCCCCTCCAAACTGGTGCATTTTAAAGACAGACATACATACCTGCATATAGATAACCCCATGTGTGCATGTAACTCCTGAGGTTTGAGAGTACTTCTCACAGGGAGCAGCAGTACATTCTGTCAGCCTATTAAGAGTTTCTTGTCTCTATGTGAGTTTAGCAAGGTAGGGAATCACCATCCTCGAATTGCAAAGACAACAACTTCTGGGGTCATTTCTTTTTCCTTTTGTGCCGAAAGGACAGTAGGGAAAAGTGGAAGACTGTCCATTTTAGTAACAGGTATCCACACCATCAGGCAACAGAATGACTGCAAGGGGTTGTAACTAGATTTTTTGGAAAGTTAAAATGGGTCTGTATGAAAGAAACCAGGAGAGACTTGTCCTAGAGAATGTCAGCTCCATTTCTTGAGTGGTTCTCAGCACATCACTGATCCCTCACCTCCACGCAGTTTTGTCTTTCTACCCAACAAAGCACTATAGTTTACAAGGAACAGTTTTGCTAGGCTCTGCCCTCCAAATCCAAGTTCTTCCTCCATACCAAACGGATGACAATGATTTTACGTTTTGGTCTACATTTGCTCACCATTAAGCCCTTCCTGCCAGAAGCTCTGCAGTTAACCCACCTTTACAGGAGAAACAAAAAAATCCCTTAACAGACGTGAAACCCTCAGGTTTTAATGATCACATCATCTATTCCTGTTTCCAACAGCTCTAAGTGATGTTTTCAAATGGGGATAAACATTTTGGTATGTATATCAGAGCTTTGCAGAGAGCTATTGTATGCAGAGCTATTGTATGCAGAGGCACCTTCCAGTGCCAGAGCAAAAATCAGGTAGTTTACATGCAAGGTCTCCCTGGAGCAATGAAAGTGCAGATAAAAGGTGAGAAAGGATAATGTTAAAATTTAAGTTTATTGCATAACATTAAGCATGAATCTCTTGATTTTGATCAAGGTCAGCGTTAGGACGAACAGGTCTTCAAAAATTTTACCAAATATTCGCTTTTCTTTCAATTTAACTTGACAGTTGATTCAAAGCTTGATCCAAATAAAATATGCTTGCTAAAGAAGCTTAAGTTAAAGGGTTTTTGTTCATGTACACCTCATGACCTATGACTTTTGCTGCATCTTGACCTATGTGCAGCTGCTGACATTGTGTGTCAAAGGTATCATGTGCCCTTTTATGGTGGAGATGAGTAAGGAAGAGCTCAAACCATGAAATAATTTTGCTGTTTCATTGCATCTCTCTCCAATTTGGCGTGATGGATTTTTGCCTCTTTACCCTGCATTTGTTCCACTTACTTGGTCACAGAAAACAAAAATACAGTATCATAACATTTGGTAAGAACACGTGAAAGTATACTTCACCAGAACTAGCACATTATCCATAGAAACACACAATCCTTGTGTATGATTTCTTAATGGAGCAGACCCAGTGGTGTAGTGGCTCTGAGGAAATTAACCAATTTTGTAGCTATCGATGAGAAAAGAGAGAAAAAGAGAGAATGGGAAAGAGAGAGAGTTCTTTTCCAGTGGGAAATATGAAACAAATTATTTTTTCCCTGAAGACCACACAGAGACAATAGCACTGTTTCATGAGGAGTATTTTGAATAAAAAATATGTTGTGAATCAAAACCTTTCCACCTCAATCCAACTCAGAAGTCTGAATGTCACAAGCAAATTTTTCTGTAATGACTTATGGTCCAGAAATAAATCCAGGATTTAAAATGGTCAGAAAGCAGTGCTAATTCTGTAATTTCTGAACAAAATTCCTTTTGCTTGTACCAACATCATAGCATTTACCTGTTTAGGATGCATCCTTGGAAGCAAATGGTGTTCTTTAAGAAACTTCAGTTTCTATCAGGTCTACAAGTTCGCCTACTTTAATCTCTGGAATTAGCTACAGTCAGCAGGAGCCACCTGCATATCAAAGAAAATTACATGGTCCTTTAGCACCTGAGGAAAGGAAAGGGGAACCTTTCTAATGAAAGAGAAAGAGCCCAATACCTCATTCCTCAATTTTTGAGCAAAATGAACAAACTTCTTTTAGAAAGAATAGGTTTTCATCAAACATGTTAACCAGGAAAAACAAAGGGGAATTTAGAAGGTTACATGGACTATGTTTTAAAATTGAGAAATACAACGACAAATGACCACCACCACCAAATTAATTTCTCCCTTGAATAATTCTTAATATGCTTGTTTTTCAAAAATGAAAGAAATCAAATTATTGTGTGATGACATTGTTGACAGACTTTACAGAGGAAAGCACTATGTGGAAACTAAAGTGTCCTCTACTGAATAATGTTAGGATCTAATCTTATCCTTACAAATTTACAGGTGAAGTGTCCAGGATAAACTGCTTTAGAGAAGCCCAGCAAGCAGATAGCCCAGACACACTTGCACCTCTCAGGGTGGCTAGTTCAAATTAAATCATGAGCTGAGAAGGAATAATCCTGGTAGGTTCAGAAAACCAGTTTTAAATTTGGTCTGCTAGCAAAATTCTGAATGTATTTACTCTGGATTCCATTTCTCAACCCATATTAAAGCTCCATAGCATAATCAATTATGGGCTTATTGCAAAGTACAGTAGGATTCAATCTCTAGGAATGCCTCAGGGTATGTCTTAGAAGGACGATAAAACTAACAGTAATGGGGCTACAGCTTCTAAGGCTAATTTTCACAGTTACAAATTTTATAAATAAATAGAAGGAATGTCAACTCTCCGTCACTCAGCTTGAGGTCTCTCATGCTGATAACTCCTCTCTTCTCAGATACTCTCCTTTTCCTCAGATATATTCCTTTTTCTGTTATGAGGCCCCTGGGACTTGTTCAAAGCACTTCCATTCCTACCTTTCACATCACTAAATGGAGCAAAGAACTAAGGCAACAAGGAATATGCAGCAACTACAGGAGGGGATGGTGCCCTTCCTAATGCTGCATCTCAAGGAACAATCATACCACCTGCAAGCCTGGTTTCATGAGATCTCAAAGCAAGCAGCATGAGGCAGTGCCAGATGGAGAAGAGGCTGCCTTGGAAAATTCAAGAGCTATGGGTATTGACATTGGTTGTTTTGCAGTAGATTCTCTTCAGCAGGCAAAATGGTAAGAGAAAAAAAGACCCTCAAACTCAGTGACTGTCTTGCCAGGGTTCCTGAGATGGTTTATTTCATATCATGCAAAAGAAAAACACGAGGATCATCCTCCCACTGCAGCAGCCATTTCACACTGGACACCACCCAGGTCCCCTGCTAAGCCTCACTGGACTCAGATAAAGTGCTGTGTCCCACCAGTGTACACCCAGGGAAACCCACAGCTTATTAAACTGGTTTTGTCTTCAACCCTGCCAGTGATGGGGAAGGACTTGAGAAGGAAAAAAACAGATTCAGCATGTAAATACCTGGTTGTGCAGATAACACCACCAGCAGATATTCAGCTTTTATCATTATGGGGCTCTCTTGAGCATCAAGGACTGGTAGGAAGAGCTGATGAAGTGGGACAAAGAAGCTTTGTCAATGGGCTGGTCGACCTGGTGAAGAGTGTGGTATAGCAGGATTGTCATGGGAGAGTGAAGAAGTGGTGGACCAGGATGGCAAGGAAGGGTTGCATGGTAATGTGGACAAGAGAGAAATTCCATTTAAATGTAATAAAAAACCATTTTACTATACAAGTGTTTGAACATGCAGCAGGTTGTCCAGAGAGTGTGGTGTCTCCATTTCTGCAGATATTTAACACCTGACTGCACATTCTCTGAGCAACCTGCTGTAAGTGACCTTCTGTGACCAAGGGGGTAGGACTAGCCACGCTCTAGAGGTGCCTTCCTGATTCCACCATTCTTTAATTCTGCCTTTCCTCTCCCTTCTCTCCTTCCTGCATCCCTTTCAAAGATATTTTCTCACAGTTTCCGCAGCAGTGCAGCTCTCCTCAGAGATGCAAAAACAGAAAAAGGTGTCTGGCACTGCTACTTGGGGGTGTGGTTCACATCCCAAGAGTGTTTTGTCTGTTAACATTTCCAGTGTCCTTGTCCTAGAGGAGATCACCCTGGAAGCAATGAGACTAGAGTCAGAGAGGAAAATGTACCTCGTTATTTCAGAATCCTCCATTAAAATGTAATCTGTTGTACACTGTTATAATCTTTGACAACAAATGTTGGCTTTAAAGGATAAGATTGAAAACCATGGGGAAATAAAATGCAGTGAAAATGGCCAATAAAAGCATACCAATATCCACAAAGCCTTCAAGATCTAATATGATCTAATAAACAGAAGATCAACCTGGAATCTGAAAGTGGATAAATCCATGCCTCTGCTGTTCCCTTGGTTATTGAATGTCACACAAGTCACTTGACCATTCTTTCCATAATATCACTTATGCACCCAGTTCTACTTGCTCCTACACCTAGCTGTGAAATGGAGTTTAGAACAATTAACTACCCACACTCCTCATTTGATGTCAGAATTAATTAGTTCTTTGTGCACGAAGAATTCTAATGCTGCTTTTGCCATCTGAGTATTCCTTGTAGACAGTAAATACATTTTATAGGGATACTAATGCAGTTTCTGTGCAGTTGCACAATGGATGTGTTGTCACCTGCAAACTGCACTGTGGTTTGCATTGGGTGTTTACATAGCAGAAGAATGATCCTTTTGGGGGCCATCCCTCACCAAGAAACCCTTGATGAAAATGTATTTGCTGCCGGATTCTTTAGGGAATTCTATCCTCGTTTATAGTCACTCATTTCTCTCCCTGGCCAAATTCAGGGAAACCTGTGCCTCTGCACTTTGAGACATCCAAAACAAGATGTACACCATGTGTTGGTACACAACAGCCGTGCATGGCAAAATGGAAAACTGTTCATTATGTGCAGCCTGTTTAAGCCAGGTCTTCAAAAAGAAAGAAAGATAATTTTTTTGCCTTCCCTTTCTTCAGATATGAGAGTTGTCAGAGAGCATTCTAGATGTTTCACAGCTTATAAATGTGGCATCGTGCTAGAAAGAATTGAGGCATTGCAAGGCACACTTAGCACCAAGGCTGATGTGTGAGTGTTTTGTATGGGTTTCCAGTGTATTCACCCATTGGATCGCCCTTTTTCAGATTCCCACAGACTAGGAATTGCTCAGATAGATAATGAGATACCTCCCCATTCAAGCAAGTCCATTTCCCTGGTACTTCTGGTAGGCCAACAACTGCAGGAAAAGTACCCGGTTGCTTTTTCCTTGATGTAAATCCCCCTGAACTGCCAATGGGAACATTTTGCAGGGAAGGCTGCAGAACAAAGCAAGTTTTCTTCATACCATTAATGCTGTTCTCAGTTCTGGACTCTGTAGTTCTACCTGTGCTGCAGAAGATTGTGTCATTTTTGCAGGAACTCTTTGTTACCTGGAATAATTCACTTCCAAAAGCTGTAAGCACCCTGCCAGGCTGACAGGACTGTGAGGCACAAAGATCCAAACCCCAGGTTTCCAAGGCCCACAGGCAGGATAAATTGGGCATACATGTACAAGGCCATGCTGAGAGTGAGGTGCAGCACAGGACAACGTGGTGGTCTCTTGGGTGTTTCATATGTCTGTCATGTGGAGTGCTGTAGAACTGAACAATACAGACCTTTTAATTAGAGGTGGAGACAGATACCTCATGCATCCATGCCAGAAATACCCAACCTGCCTGTTTTAAATAGCTTTTCATCCATGGCCGAGCTCTTTAAACTTTCTCCTTTTATTAAAACAGCTCAACTGAGACCATTTTAATGTGCCCCCATCTAGTTATTTTATTGGAAAATATTAAAAGTGTGGACCAGGTGAAATTAAATGCTTTGAAAGTGGAAATCAAGCAGTACTTTTGGTTTTTAAAATCAGCTTCCCCTCCTTGTGCTGATGCACTTAATACTATCCCCTTATTTAAGAGGCATTGTTTGAGCTAAAATTGTGAGTACCTCTGTAATGGGCATGAACAAAGGAAATGATAAGTAAGAAAAATACAGCTCATTAGAGACTGTGTGATTAAAAAGGGGAAATGGACTTACAAAGGCTTGAGATATTTTTCTTTGGTTATTAACCAATATTCTTAGTGTTCCCTCCACCACATGCCAATGATAGATAGAAATAAAAGCAGGAGAAGCCAGAGATAGCATGTCCTCACCCCAGCTAAGACCAGCAGGTCACCTCCAGGGAAAGGCTGAAAGGGAGGCACAGAACTGACCCTTTCTGTCTCAAGCACAGATGTTGTGTCTCATGTGTGGAAGAGATCAAGCTGCCACTTTGCAGACTGGCATGTCCTAGCTGAAGGCTTGGCCTGCATGGTTAAGCCTCCTGCATGGATCAGAAGTCAGCTGATGTCCTCCTGTGGGCAAGCAGAAGTCCATAACCAGACAGCAGTGCCTGTGTGCCTCTTACCAAACCAGGCAGCCAGACCTCAAAATACTTCTGATTTCAGGTGAAAATGGCCTGAAAAGAGGGTTTTAGGAGAGTAGTTAGCAAGAAATGAACTCCTCAAACACATACATTGCAAACTTTTTTCATCCATTATTAAAGTATCTCCTTCTGGTTCCCACTGAAGAACTGCTTGTGATTTAGGTCCCATCTCATCCTAAGGCCATTTAGAGGACAGCAAGAAGGCCTTGGATACTGTCACCATAGACATAGGATTGTCACTGTACCAACAGCATGGTCCCAGCCTTGTGCCAGGCTGTGCCAAGCTCAGGGTGGGAATCAAACCACACTCCTTGGCCCCACTGAAGGCTGTCCTTGACTGGGCTGCCCCTTCTGCCATGAGCACACACTTGAAGAGTTGCCTGGACACTCAAAAGTTCTCCAACCCAAATAAGCTTCCTTGGCACAGCTTTGAAGTAAATGTTGCACTAACTCCTGCCATACCCCATGCAGAACACTCTTTTCTTTGTAACCAGAGGTGTGATGAGGTGTTTGCAGTGGGATCCCAGCAAGGTTTTGTGGTTCACATTATCTGAAGGCTGAGACAAATTCCTCTAGGCTAAAGAACAAGTTCAAGAGCTGGCAAAGAGCAATCCCTGGAGCTGTGGGAGGAGAGTGTGGGGACTACAAGGCACAGAGTCAGTGAGGCAAAAGGGCATATTCTGGTGTAATCAAGCTGCAAAGGCTGACTGTCAAAACATGCCTATCCTATCTACCCCAGTACAGCATCAGTGTAAATGGCTCCAGCTCAGCTGGGAACAAGGTGAGGACTTCCTTGGGGACAGCATGACAAAGACATGACACCACAGCTGGCCTTTCATGAACCTGATGCAAGATGCAGCAAATCCATTTTACACTGGTCCCGCTGGAAGGACAGCTGTGTATGTTCACACTGCAGCACTTTCAGGAAAAAAAAAAAAAAAAAAAAAAAAAAAAAAAAGGAAAGAAGAGCTATGGGAACAGTAATTCTCCCAAAATTTGGATTGTTGTGCTTTTTATTTCCATGAACAAAGCCATGAAGACATAGTAATGCAAATAAAAAAATGTAAAATATGACTTTGATTTGACCTTAAGAGGATATGGGCTATGGATAATAAATAAAATATTTCTGAAACTAAGGAATAAATCTAGCTCTGGGAATTCTCAGGGAGGGGAAAAAGCATTCATAAAAATTCACTCCTCTCTGAGCTGCAGCCCTGAACCTCCCATGCACTAGATGGGAGACACTGATAAATCTAGGAGGCCATATGTGCCAACCAGCTCATATGTTTTCAGTGAGCAATGACAGGGAGCCAAATTGCTTTATTCCGATTAGTGAAGGTCCTCTGACTGCAAAATACACCGTGCAAAAAAAAATATTGAGTTTTAGTTCGCTGACACATCAATTTAAGAGAATTATTGCTCTCACAGAGAGGCCAAAGCATGTATCTCCCTTCATGTATGTGCAGTAAAAACTAATTGTCAACTTTTATGTTGGGGTGAAAGGGGAGAGAGAGAGGAATGGGAATGGTACCTCTCCTACCTGCAGCTGCATGTTCTGACTCTTGTGTGTTATCTCAGTGGCGGACTACTGGCATTTTGTCTTATTCCTAAATTCAAAACAAACTCTGCAAACAGCACTGTGACTTGCATCTTTTCCAGCTGTCTTTTCCCTAAAGAAGTTTCTAGAAAGCAGACTCATCCAGCTTCTTGGTCATAAAGTCTCACAGATGGCCAGAGAGACCACTAATGAAATCCACGACTGGACCGTCTCCTGCCGCGGCTTAAATCTTACTCGCTTCCCTCGCAGCAGTGATTTGGCAGGGGAGGATGCCAAGGTGCCTGGGATGTGTGGTCATTTCAGAGCCTGCTCTGGGTGGGTTTTAAGCCCTGTCATGTGCTGGAGCTGATTCAATTATGCTCTTTCCTGATTTGCCATGATGCCCAGAGAAAGGGGGGCCGGCGGTCCCATGCGCGCTAACACCGCTCAGACAATGGGCATGGAAATTGATGTTCATGCAATATCTGTACGTCTCCAGAGGTTTGTATTTTAGCTATTGTATGAAACACTCTGCTTTCACTGCCTCTCTCCTTCACCTTTGTTTCCCAGCTCACCGTCTCATCTCCTGCCTTGGCTGGGGCTCTGGCTGCTGCAGGTTTCTTCATTGCATATTCAGGAGATCTACTGGTGCAAAGCAACTCATTTTCAGCACCTGAAATTCACACCGTGAAGGCAGAAATAATCAAATATTTTGAAAAAACCCGGTGAAGCGAAACACTGCACATTAATTATTGTGATAGTTATAGGATAATAACTAATTATTAATTATGATTTCCAGCAATTGCTGCCTTGTATTTTGTTGAAATCTTCAGCTCAGCATTGAAATTTGTATGAGTTCCTCTAATGCAGTATTTTTACAATCAAAATATATAGCATGCTCCCATTTTTGCTGGAATGATTTTCCTCTGTGATAAAACAGGAACTGGCCTTTCCTAGGACAAGAAAGGAAGAATTTATACAGCACTGCCTGTGCCAAAACCAGAAAAGAAAGAGAGAACAAAATGGGGGTTTTCTAATCCCAGCTTTCTCCTATCCCCAGTTATTTCACCACTTCTCCATTTTCTCACAACAGGCTATCTTTTATTTGCTTTCAAAATGAAGGCCTAGCTGACAGACAACTGTAAGAAAAAAGGATTCCAAACAGGAAAAGGGACTTTGGGGAGGCACAGGGCATGAGGTGGCTGGGACTCCAAAGGGGAGACAGGAGGGTTGAGGAGGCTGAGGGAAGGGCAGCCTTGTGCATGGGTAGTGGGCAAATGACAGACAATGACAGAGAAGAGAGACTGAAATAAAGATGAAAATGAAAAGAAAGGAAAGCTGAGGGCAGCTCTTGGAGCACGAGGTGTTTCATTCTCTTCCCAGAAGGAGGAAATGGAGAGAGGTGGGAGGACCTGCCTGCCTGAATGAACATCCAGGCCAAGAGGAGCTCCTCCCCTGCCTGCCAAGGCTGAGCCCTGATCCATAGAGGGCTTGCTTAGGTGTCCCTGCTGAAGGGGAATAAGATTCAGAAGGACCATATGCAAATTACTTCAGAAAATGCCCTGCACTTTTCTGCTGAAATTGAGAGGTGCCTAGTGATGTGGGACTTGTACATGCTGCTCACAGCTGGGAATGCTGAGGAGGAATGAGGGCTCCTCCAGGACACTCACTCACTCTGCCCAGGCCAGCACTTCCTTCTGTGGAGTCACTGTGAAGACACAGGTCCCAAACTGAGGGGTAGGTGACTCCAGAGGGCAGGAACAGAGTTTGGTATGGGGAGAGAAAGGGAGAAGTGCTTGGGAAGTACTACCAAGCCTTTGCTTTTCCTCCT
The DNA here is from genome assembly GCF_965231275.1 of Zosterops lateralis. Classification (NCBI taxonomy): domain Eukaryota; kingdom Metazoa; phylum Chordata; class Aves; order Passeriformes; family Zosteropidae; genus Zosterops; species Zosterops lateralis. Next base: position 8,809,060 of record NC_139763.1, read on the forward strand.
TGCTCTCCCTGCTCTGGCTGCTGTTGGCTTTGGGTTACTTGGAAGACAGATTGGGACCACAGTCTGCAACTAATGTGGAACTGTTTCCTTCTTGTGAGGGCTGGGTCAGCTGCTGAACTGAGTGGGGACAAGGACAAGGCTGTTGGAGGCATTTCTGCATTCCATTTCCCCAGTGGAAAGCCCAGCCCTGCTGTCAAGGACAGTGACGGGAGGGAGCAGCTCCCCAGGCCATCCAGGGCACAAGTGCCATGGACACATCTCAGTGTAACAGGGAACTGGGAAGATGAATGGCAGGGGATGGGCAGGCAGTGAGGTACAAGGTGCAAAACCCCACCACTGGGGAGGTTTGTGGGGCAGCTCTGGAGAGGATAAAGACTGAGTTTGTTGGACTTTGTGATGCAGCAAGACTTCTGCCAGGCACTGGACAATATGGGTTGTTCCCCATATGGGTTATTTCCCCATCTAGGAGAAACTGGAAGGAGCTGGAAGCAGGCAGGCAAGTGTTTGGGATAGACCAAAATGGAATCAGAAATGCATCTGTGGGAGGAAGATGAAGTGCTGCAGGATTAAAAAAAAAAAAATTAAATTATTTTAGAGCCACTACTTGACATATCTAAAGTGTTCAAGCATTCAGACCTTAATAAGCAGCACTAACAGGAAGGGAAATTTCTTAATGACAGCATTTGCTACACAGACCTTTATCCGTATCAGAGATGCATAACAGGAGCTGGGCAATCTAATGGAGATTAACTACTCAAAGGAAATAAAAAACACAACACTTCCACACGGCACTGGCTGCTGCCTGAGCTCCCCATCCCCTGGCAGATTCCCAAACACACAAGTTCACACCGTGAATGCTGAATTGGAAAAGCTGGAGGGCAGAGCTCTCGTGGAAACCACAGAGGGAGAGCATACATGAAGAAAAGGCTTTCTGCATGACAGGATCTAAACTGGAAGGTACTTCTGCTGAGGAAATAGCCCCACATACCGAAACTGAGCCAGGAAAAAATGGCCTTGCTGCAGTGTTGTTGATTAAACCTACCGTGATTCAAAGAAGCAGCAATTTGCTACTTAATTGTAACCAGGCACAGAAAGGAAAGAAAAAGAAAACAGTAAGGGAGCATTTTCTCACTGCATCTAGCTCACCTATTTAAAATTTCTGTTCATAGTGACTTATTCTACATGCAGAGTGTAGGCATTTATTTAAATAATAGATAGATGCCTATCTCCAGGTACGGAACCGGGCATGCTACAAAGTACACAAACAAATTAATGCTAGGCTCAGTGCCCAGATAAGAAGGCTTACCAAAACAAACAAACCAACCCCAAAAGCTCAGATCTCAGCAAAAGAAAAGAGTCACAAAATAATGTAGAAAGTGTGAGAGTAAAAAGTTGTAATGCACCTGTGTGGAAATGTTGTGCTACATCAGCCAAGGTTTCATTATGATAAGCACTGTACACCTCTGTAGTGAGAGATGGTCCTTGCTGTCTGCAAAGAAGAGGCTGTCCAGCCATGAGAGAGCAGTCTGTGGCTTAAAGAGATGAGATTTGGCCCAAATTGCATGCAGAGTAGGAATAACTGCAGAATGCTTTCCTCCCAGTCCCAGATTCAAGGATCACACACTGCTGAGATTCAATGGCTCATCTCCTGAAATTCAGCATAGAATATTAAATGCCCACTTGAGCTTCCTTCTCTGACCTCCTACTGTGTCCTCCAAGTCAGGGAAAGGTTGTTCAGGGTTGAAGTCTGAAACTGTTAAGGACAGTGTTGGAAGAAAATGAGGAAAACCTTATAGAAGAGATGTCTTATTTGAGAAAAATCAGTCAGAAAGCAAGGACAATTCAGTATCTGTCTCATTTGCTTTGGAAGGACACAGCAAAGCAGCAGCCACTCAACAGCCTCAGGCCTGGATAATTAAAACCTTTCTATAATGTCAGGTAAAAGAGCAAACAGTCTTTCCATGCTGTTGTAGTTTAACTCCAGATGGCAACTATGCCCCACACAGCCAGTTGCTCACTCCCCCTGTGCTGGGATGGGGAAGAGAATTGAAAGTGTAAAAATGAGAAAACTCAGAAAAAACATAGGCTGAGATAAATATAGTTTAATAGGTAAAGCAAAAGCCATGAGTGCCAGCAAAGCCAAACAAGGAATTCATTCCCTGCTTTCCAAGGGCAGCTATGCCAAGGACAGCAGGGCTGCATCGTGTGTGATGGTGACTTGGGGAGACAAACACCACCACTCTGAATGTACCTCCTCCCTTCTCCCTCTTCCCCCAGCTCTGTGTGCAGGTCATGATGCCATACGCTCTGGAATATCCCTTGGGTCATCTGGGGTCAGCTGTCCTGGCAGCGTCCCCTCCCAACTCCTTGTGCACCCTCATCCTCCTCACTGGTGGGTTTGGGGTGAGGAGCAGAAGAGGCTGTGACTGTGAGCTTGGCAGTAACGAAAGCACCCCAGTGCTATCCTACACTGATCCAGCTCAAATCCCAAACACAGACCCATAGGAGCTACTATGGAAAAAATTCACTCTGCCCCAGCCAAAACCAGCACACGTGGCAGACTAAATTCGAACGCCTCCTTCCCACTTGCAGCTCGGGGTTGTAGGGTTTTTTTTTTTCTTTTTCAGAGCATCTTGAGCAGATAATCAGAGCGTGCTGACATTCAGCAGTAATCAATTAGCGCCTACTTTAGATTAAATTGAGAATATGTAAATTGGACTCCTCATCAGGCACCACAGTCAACATTGCAGAGACACTCACCATGCTCTGAACATATCAAACAGATGAAATGCAGAAGTTGTTCCAAATCCTTTCCCAAAATAGGAGGCCAGGTGAGCTATATCAACCATTTAAGATTACTTTTATCTTTTTTGTTGTTGTTGTTTTCCTTTGCTTTTGTTTCTTAACTTACTAGTTTCTGTTAAATTAGCCTCTATGATTCTTTTGCCAACCTGACACAAAGCCGACAATTTTAATGGAGTTACTTACGTATGCAATACGATAAAATGCACCACTTATAAATTAATACAAGGAATCTGACCCTAAAGGTGCATTACAACATTCCTCCTGCTTATCCTTTGTTCCTTCTCGCAGTGAAAACACGGCCACCACCAAGTGTCGAGAGCTCATGCTGGTCCTGGCAACGTTTGGAATAATTCCTCTTCATTTCATAAAAAACACTAAGAGGATAATCCTTGGTGTCATCCTGCTCCCAGTGCCAGAGCAGCCACACCTGCTGGTTAGCCAAGACCCTGCTGGACCAGCCCAGAAGTCCTACATTGGTACAACAGAAAAGGCTTGCAGGAACCACTTGTATCTTCAAACACTGAACAAGGAGCTTAGGGAGAGTCTTGTAATTTTTCTATTCATGGGGATTTTTTTTCCTGTCTGAGCAGCAAACTTTCTATCAGACCCTGTCTTGGGTCAGTGTGCCTGACCTTTCATTATAAATTAAAAATGTTGATTCTTCATCACCTCACTTTCACAGCACTCATCCTCAGCTGGTCACACTTAGAGAGAGACAATAACTGGACCTCACTTTAAGTGGATATTGGAGAAGGTGCTCATTTAAAAGAGCAACTAACCTGTGTGGGGATGAAAGAAAGCATGGATGTGTTAAAAATACATATATTTGACTGAGGTGGCTTTTTTAAGATATCCTTTTTGTCTCTGCAGACCATCCTCTTACACAGAAGGGTTTTTCTTCTGGCCTCTGAATGCATGTGATTGCCCTGACTATCGGGGCTTTGCATTTCATTCTGCTCCAACAAAAGCCCTTTGCTTCAGCCTCCTCTTCCCTCCCCTGTATTATAGGTGAGATTGTTTCTGTAGAGACCAGTTTGTCATTTTTGCTCGAACGTATCCCATTTACATAACTCATTAGGCATTAGCAGAACGCCCCCCTCGCACCACGCCACGCACGCACATACACACGCGTATAAAGCTGCCACGCTGTGCCTGCAACAGCATCACAACCTTCAGCAGATAGATTACTCTTGTCCCTCAGTTTGTTTTTGTGATTAGCAGGCATGACGCAGGCCCAATAGACATTAGCATGTCCGGGAAGCACTCACAATAAATTGCCAGAGCTACTAATAATTTAGATATTTTTATGACTGTTCAGCGCTGGCTAATTTCGCCTAATAAAATCCCATTAAACCGCTGCCTAGTCCTTTTCCTTCCTCCAAGTCCCCGAACGGGACTTATATGCTAATTGCAACCAGTATATGCTAATTAGACCTCATTTCCATTTCTTAAAGAGATAAGCACTGCCTTGCGCCAACCCATCATTAACACCTCCCACCTTTGCCGCAACCTTTCCCGTCTGGCTCAGGCAGAGGCGCGATAAAAGCATCGCTCTGGGCTCCGCTCAGCCGAGGGGGGTCTCCGGGAAAGGGAGAACAGGGATGTTCCCTGTTCCCCGGCAGTGCGGGGAAGGCACGGAGAGCCGCCCGCTGCGGGAATGCCGCGCTCTCCTGCCCTCGCCGCCCCTTAGGGGGATTCTCAGGAGCCAAGCGAGTGGAAAAGGAGGCGAGCCCGGGCTGGGTCCTGTGGCCGCCCCGGAGGAGAAGCGGCCCCCGCTGCTCCCCGCCCGCCCCGGCAGCGCTCTCTCTCTCTCTCTCTCCATCCCGCCCGGCCCACGCGGGCTCATTAGAGCTTCGGGGAAGCAATCAAGAGTTTATCATGCTTGAAGGGGCGGCGAGTCTCCCCGCGCTGCCTTAATGTGATTTCGCGGCGCTGCAATGTAGTCGGGATTAGATCCGTATTAAAGATGGGTGAGCGGAGAGGGAGCGCAGGAGCCGAGGCGAGAGGCGAGCCCCGCTCTGGTGCTGGAAACAACAAGGTGCCTTTCCAGCTGCGGTGCCCTACACTTTGCTCTCGGGAGGGTGACCTTCAAATCCCCGCGGCGACACTCGTCAGGAGTTTTCAGGCTGAATACATAAGAGTTCAGGCGAGTTCTAGGCTGAGTGTTTGGGCCGGCAGCTTCGCAGTCACAGGACCAGAGTCTGAGCTTGTCAGCCCTGGGGTGAAAGCCCAGCAGAGGGGAGAGATGAGTCCGTGGAGGGGAGGAGGGAAACTCCCACGTTCCACGGTGTGAAACCAGAGCAGTGCCACCAGCACGGTGCAACTCAGCTCTGAGTTTAGGCGAGTAGCTTATCAGCACATGCTTTTCCCTATAAAAAGCATTTCTTGAAATTACTTAGAAATGCCATTTCCCCTCTGCCTTTTTCCAGAAAGCGAATTGCAACGTTTTACTGTCTGAGAAAGACAATGGCAAAGTCAAAGGATCTGGGAATATTAGCGATGCCATTGTTTGAAAAAGAAGCAGCCTTGAAACATCATTTGCAAATCTATTCATTATTCTGAAATGCTAAATGCAGTAAGAGCAGGTTTAGCATCTGTCTGCTAAGTAGCTCCCTGATTATTACCCAGTGGAAGGAGAAGAACAGAAGCAGGCAGAGCTTTACTCCAGGAAGCCCAACCACCGTGGATGTGAAGTGTTCCCAAATCCACGCAGACCCCCTGAGCCCCCACCCCTGAGTGAAGGCAGGGCTCTTCACATCTTTGCTTTGTGCCGCGCTTGACAAATGCGGGTAGCGCGGCTCCCTATTTTCCTGGGTAAAACGACTCCCCGCTGCTGTCTCCGGGAGCTCCGCGATGTTACGCCGGGGATGAATTCGCCCGCGTCCGCCTCGAACCTAATGCGTTTCTGCCCATAGCCGGGACCATTATCCGCCTGATTTCCCCTCCACCTTTCTCACCTCCCTCCTCTGAACACTCACACACACAGGGCACACTCACACACAGAGCACACACTCATACACGGGGCACACTCAGAACACACACACGGGGCACACTCACACAAGGCACACACACACAGGGCCAGAGCACACACTCACACAGGGCATACTCACGCTCTCGCACACACACAGGGCACACTCACACACAGGGCACACACACAGAGTGCACACTCACACAGAGTTCATATGCACACGGGGCACACTCACCCACAGAGCGCACACACACAGGGAACACTCACACTCACACAGGGCACATACACAGAGTGCACACTCACACGCACACAGGGCACACTCACACTCAGAGCACACACACAGGGCATGCTCACACACACATAGAGCACACGCACAGAGTGAACACACGCACACACAGAGCACACGCACAGAGTGAACACACGCACACACAGAGCACACACACACAGGGCACACTCACAGAGCACACACACAGGGAACACACACACACAGAGCGCAAACACAGAGGGCACACACAAAGCACACACACACACAGGGCATGCACACACAGGTCACGCTCATACACAGAGTACACACTCACAGGGCACACTCACACAGGGCACGCAACACACAGGGCACGCTCATGCTCACACGCACAGGGCACACTCACACACACACAGAACACACCCGTGTCAGTCCCAGCTGACACAGGGCAGAACCTCCCCCCGTGCTGTCCCCAGAGGGGTGACACACGGCAGGCTGCCAGAGCTCTCTGTCCAGGGACAAAATGGCAGAACCCCCTGGGTGGTGGTGCCAGGATGACCCTCTGGAGGTGACAAGGTGGGGACCGATGCCGAGCGGGGCAGTGGCCGCTGCCCGGGCCGGGACAGCCCGTGGTGGTCCCAGGCACTCACTGGTGCCCCGGGGAGTGGCAGCAGCGGCACAGAGATGCTCGTGTAAGATGGAAGAAGAGGGAAAAGGGCATGTGAGGCAAAAATCCATCAGTATGTAGAAACCATCGCAAAGGCTACTTTCTTTCAGTAAAATCAAATGGATTGGAGGGGGGCTCCTGCGGAGCTGATCTTTTTATTGCTTGCACAGCTCTCTTTATACCTCTCCCTTCTGCTATTACTGATTATTTAACTCTGTAGCTGCACTTTAACTTTAGAAAGAGCTCCAGGATACAGTTGGTTTGAAGGAGGCCATACAAAATAAAATTTTATTTTTTATTGCATTGTATTGTTCAGCATTTTAAAGAGGTAAATTAATCACTAAATTGCTGTTCTGTGTTTTAAACTACCAGCTGTTCAGTGCTCTGAATTACAAGATTTATCCTTCAGGATTTTTTTAAATCATTTTTTTCCCCACCTTTCATATAAAGATTTTATAGGGAAATAAGAATATGCTGGGGAGCGGAGGAGGGGATTAAGAGACAAAGAATCACACCGTGCTTTGGTCTTCATCCCACATCAGATGACTTGGTGACAGCCCTTCCTCTGTGGGCTTTACAGCTTAATTACCTGGATTGTGGGCTTTCCCATTTCCACTCTTTCCAATCAGCCTCAGACTTTATTAGTATTTAGAGCATCTTGCTTATTCTGTTGGGTTTTCTCTTCACCTCGGCAGCTGTAGTGTTAAACACACACAAAAGGCCTTTGCTAAGCCCTCATCACTGTGATCTGTGCTTAAATCAAACAACACAAAGTCTGACCACAGCAGGGACCTTTTTTCATTACAGGTAGAAGTGAGGCAATAAAAAGAGATGTGGGGGAGGGGAGCGTGTGTGTGTGTGTTTGCAAATGCCCTCCGAGGTGTCCACAGCCCCCCTCCCTTTAGGAGAGTGTGCAGGGCTGATGCATGGGGAAAAGGGAGGATGGTGGAGTAGTTATTCTGTGCCTTCAAATCCCCATCTTTTTCTTTTAGCTTTTCTGAACCACTTCTCTGCAATTTTCATTGAAGCACAGTTTTGAGCCCTGGGTTAAGCAGCACGAGCCATCTGACCCCTTCCCTTTCTTTACAGCTGGCTGGTGGCAGCTCACCCACAGCTTCTGCTCAAAGCAACCTCACCCTGCCCAGGAGCAGAGGAGCTCAGGGTTTCTGCTGGGAAACATCACTGATGCCAGCCCATCCACATGGGGTGTCACAGCCTGAGCTACAGCACAAACTGTGGCTGAGCTCTCATTCTCCACACAGAGGACAGGATAAACAAACCAGAATCCTCTTTGCAACCCCAGCATTGCTTCTGCAGCCAGTCTGCCTCCACCAGTTTCTCTCTCTTCTTTCTTTCAGTGTTATACTGGAGAGAAAACTTCTGCAGGGAGTGGGGCATGAGAGGTGCAATGTCAGGATGGAAAGTCTTTGTACAAGTTCTAGAACAAGGCTGAACATTTGGCTACATAACAGACATAGACAGCCACATGTACAGTCACAGCCTGCATCCTACGTGACAGGTGAGAATGGAATGCCTGCAACATGTCTGGTAGCCAGAGCAAATATAGGAGATTAAAGTCCCTCGGTAGCACCATGGAACAGGTTTTCTGAGCATGTTTGGCAGTCAGTCTTGATTTATCTCTCAGACATTGCTTTCAGACACCAGTGAAAACCCCCAACTCTCAGCCACTGACTTTTGAATTTCATCTTACCCAGAGCTACTGTTGTCTTCCTTCCCATCCAGGCAGAGAGGTGGTGACTACCTGAGTCCAGAGCCTGAGTGACCCTTGCTGAACATCCTGAGGGCAGCAACACCTCCTACCATCATTCCTCAAAGCATCTTGGGGCCAAAACTAGGAATTTTCTCTGCTTTTGTGGCATCTGCCCAGACATCCTTCTCCATACACGTGGGGAAGGCCAGGTAGGGTGGGAACCTGAGCAACTTGTGTGTGTCGCATCCTGCCCATGGAGGGTGGGAATGGGGCTGGAACTAGATAATCTTTAAAGTCACTTGCAACCCAAGCCATTCTATGATTCGATAATTCCATGATTCCATGATACACATCCCCAGAGAACTTCACATGCTATTTTCTTCATGCCTGAATAGCATGGTTCTAGTCGTCTTCTCAACTTTTTATGTAGTTCGACCCAAACCTGCCCTTTCCCCCTTTTCTGTTGCACTAAAAGGGCTGACAGCTTCCCTTTGGAGTGGCACTTGACCATGCAGCTATGTCAGTACTATTAATATCATTAAAACTCTCTGACTGAGAATGGGAGCACAGTCTGTCACAAGCAGTGTGATGGGTCAGCAGACAGGCACAAATTATGGATCCAACAAAATGACCATGGACACAGCCAAAGGAATGCTGAAGGAAATACACCTTTCTCCAGGAAAATTGTTCTCTCTGTTGTCACCATTACATGCCCAGTCATTTTCAGGTTAAAAGAGGAAAATTTGTGTGCAGTGCAAATCAGCATTTCACATCTACTTAAAAACAAGGCAGTGGAGAAAGAAAAGACATAATTAAACCTAATCTATTCAGGAAGATTTTTATTTCCTTTAGACTGGATGACCACACACCCTGATTTTTTCTTGGGAGAACCCAGATCATCCCAAGGAAAATCCTTTTCATGTTCATTTGCCTTGGACATTAATCAAGGCAAAAAAAGCCACTCCTTTTCCAAGGGCATTACAGACAGGGGCTGTGGCCCCTTGACCCCAGGTTAGCTCATTTATTGCAACCTGAGCTAAAATGGGTGTTCAGAAAAAGGAGGAAATATTGCAAAATCAACCATTTAAACTTCTTTTATCTTTTTTATTTGGTTTTGTTGTTGTTTTCTTTTGGTTTTGTTTTTTTAACTTAGTAGTTTCATGCTTCTCCAGTCCTCTGTTTTAAGGGAATTGAGCACAACTGAGCACCTACATGCCCTAAAATACCCCCAAACACCTGGGCACTCTCTGTCACAAACACCATGAAGGGCACAGACCCAACCTGGCAGACTCCAGGTAAACACACAGTAAGAACTTTCCTTCTTCCCTTGAAATCTTGCAGTTCAAGAGGAAGTGCAAAAACCACAAAGAAAGTCAGGAAAAAGGAGAAAGAAGTGTTGTCATGTCAAATGATAAGCCCAGCATATTCTTATCCCATTGACAAAAGGCTCTTTTAGGATTCCTACTGTCTTAAATCATGGGTGTGAGCTTAGACAGGTGAAGCCAGCCCTCCCAAAATGCTGGAAAAGCATTCATTGGATGCTGTGAATCAGGGAGACAGAAGCAGCTCCTGGTGGGAGGTACAGAAAGGGATGTGGGGGTAGGCAAGAGCAGAGCTCTGAGCATGACTGGAAAGAGCAATTTCAGAGGTTCATGAGGACAAGTCTGTTGTGAACTGTGTCTGTAATGCAAGTCAGTGGGTTACTTGGTCACTTCAAAGCTATTGCAGAAAAGCTTGCCTTCATCGTGGCATGCTCTGAATTTTAAATGAGCCCCCTGAAAGTTATTTGGAGCCTCTCCAAAATGTTGAGATATAGAAAGCTTGGTGAACTGAAGTGTGGAGATAATGCAGAAAGTTTTAAGATAACTTATTAATCTGTAAATGTCTACGCAATGAGCTTGTTATCACTGTGCTTTTTAAACCCTTGATAAGGTAAATCAAAATACATCTGTTCCAACAAAGTTTGCCACATTGATAAAAAAAAAAAATCTCATGACATTTCAGTTTCCACGTCTTTTCCATTCACTCTGTTACTAGCAAATTTGGATCAGTTTCACAGCCCTTTGGAAACATTATCTAAATTATTAACTTCAATCAAAGGAATGAAGACAATCAGACTTGAAAGAAAATTAATATCAACTTCCCCAACATTTGGAAATAACACCCAAAGATAAGTGTCCCAGCATTCTATGGTTCCTACAGAAATTTTACCTTGGGAAAGGCTGATTTAAAAGAGCAGTGAACAGTTTTACTACAACCACACATGCAGTATAAAGTTGATTGTGGTACTTTGTCTGGACTCAACAGGGCATTACATGAAATATCAAGACCCCAGTTCTCAATTCTTCATTATAAAACTGCAAATCTCACTGCATCACGTTCTGCACCTTTTGTAGCTATTCTGCATAACAATAAATCAGTCTTTCTTAAATTTCTGTGTGTATGAGTCTGTCTTTCTTAAATTTCTGTGTGTGTGAGTGTTGTGCATGGTGCAGCAGCAGAGCCTGTCCTGTCTGGCTGATGGAGCAGGTTGGAGGGCTCAGAAGTGTTAAGCTGCTCTGCAGTCAGTGCAGTCCCTACTCCATGGAGCCCCTCAGAGCACCTGACCTGGGGTACACCACATAGTCTGGCTTCCTTAACCATCATGGGGCAGAATTTGAAGGCCACCAATAACCAGATTTTCCAAAGGATGAAGCAGTGGAGATTTTCCACATGAAAGCCTGGCAATGCAACAGTGAATCCACCTTGGACATGAAAATAAACTCAGTTTGGAGCATTTTCTGGCTGTTGTGTAGCTCATGTGAAGAAATGATGTGTAGCCAGAACATGGGACCAGCTTTCCACTGGATATGTGCATTTATAAAAATTGTGAGGAAGCAAAAAAGAAATTATAAAAAGCCTTCCAAAAGAACCTTACCCATGGTGATATGGATACAGAGATCCGAGAGGCTCTGCAGAGAAGCAAGCAGACCATGAGAATGAGTCAAAGCAAACCTGGGGAAGAAATCCTCAAGTGAGCTGCACCAGTAAACAAGAAAAGACTGGGGCTCAGCAGCAGCAAGGACAGTATTCAGAGACACTCAAGAATTACTGCTCTTTCTCTGCTTTAGTAAGGAAAAATCTGAAAATACTAGGTGTCCATGATACAGCCAAGGGCTGTGCTCCCTGTGGGGAGGGCTGGGGGTGGGATATTTCTGACTGGAGAAGCAGACCTGACTACCTCAGCTTGGGATATGGAGAACATATTGCACACACACATATAAGAGATTTACCATCTCCATTCACAGACGGTTCTTCCCCACACAGATGGTGTTTATCACCTGAATTTGCTTCAGAATTTTTTCCTGGGGAATTATTGAGTAATCAACTTATCTCTCACATAATCCCTTCCTTATTATCTAAGGCAAAAGCTGCTGGATCTAATAGAAGACCTGCACACAAAGGGCAAATAATGTTCATTACAACTGAACAGAAGTAATTCTTCCTTTAAATCTCAGATGCTGCACTCCACAATGGCATTTCTTTTTAATCTAACACCACACCAAAATCTGATCAGGGAAAGAGAAGTGAAATTGGCCCGGTGTTGAGTTTTAGAGAATTAAGAAACCACAACTCCCCTGATCAAACAGATTTCACAAGAAAGAAACCTCACTAGCTTTGCCCATCCTGGATCCAAAAATGAAAACCTGAATGTAATGAATATTCATGGTAGAGGGAGGAATAATACAGTCTTATTGAATGCACTCTGGGAACAGGTATAGAGGAAGAAAATAATAAAACATTATGAAATCTGGATTATATTTAGTTGAAGTTTTACATGCAATTTAAAATCAGATTGGATAACTCTGGATGAGATGTGCTAACATATGATAACATCATAATATGCTGCATGGGATATTTTTCTGAAGAGTTTCCTCAAGCCATGAGCAGTGAGGGAGCAAAGGGAAGCTCAGCAAAGCTTATCCAGATCAACATCTCTCTTCAAGGCTGACAATGAGATTTTTAGCAAAACCATTAGTCATTTGATTGAAGGCAATTTGACCAAAATTGATTCCTCCTGATCTAAAGGAATTAATTTCAAACACTGCAGGGTGTTTTCATGTAACATGAAAGGGCTCCTTTTGTGCTGCATGAGATTCAGACCCCACAGATCTGCTGTTCTGCAGCTCCCATCTGTGCATGGAAAATCCTTGACAGTTAGTTGTCCAGATATTTAATGTTTCAGAGAAATAATTTATTACAGGGCTCTGGCACCTTTTCTATAACCATGTAACAACAAACACATGCCACCCAAGTTATTAATCACTCTGCTTTCAGGAAAACATAAGAGAAGGGCTGCAGAAGGAAAGAAATACATATGGGGTCATATTTATCTATATGTGATTCTAATTCTGATGGTGCACTGTTTTCTTATTTGCTTGATAAACTGAAGCATCCTTAAGATATTTAGTGGACTAGAATTTCCTCTGGTTTGTACTGTTTTGACTGCAAACAGATGCACAGTTGGGGAATGTTAAAGTAAAAAGTCTGTGAAACGCAGGATGAGGTGAACACCTTCAGGGATGCAGATTTGCACCTTTATTTCAGTTATAAGCCACATCATCTACATAGGTCCTTTTTGAGATCAGCCCTCTATACCTTCTTAGTTTCCATCACCTTCTTGGGTTCTTTCACATTCTGTTTTCACAGAGGACAAAGGGCTTCAAGAGCTTTTCCGATAAAACCTGCATAAGGAATTAATTGCCTTTTGAGAATACTGTCAATATTTCCTTCTGTCCTCATTACAGAATTTTAAATAATACAGACAAATCTCTTTCCCTCATCAACAAATTACCAACATGGAGAGTTCATTGTCACTGGCTATTCTTGAGATTCAACAAATTGAAGGAATCACCAAAAAATCTTATACTATTTGGTAAAAAAGATTACTAGCATACAAAATATATTCTCCAACCTTTCATTTTACGATATAAGTGAACAATTAGCTGCTTTTCACTAGGAAGAAATCTCTATTAACAGCTTTAGAATGGAGGACACCTTATGTCACTCCTTTGGAGGAGTATATGTTTACTGGATCTATAGCTAAGCTGGATAAGCAGAAAGGAAAGATGCATCACTGCACCACTATTGGAAGGAAAAAAAAAAAAAAAAAAAAAAAAAAAAAAAAAAAAAAAAAAAAAAAAAAAGTGGTTTGTAAGTAAAGTTGCACATTTGGGGTTTTCAGCTATTTTTCAGTCAGGTATGGAAGTTATGGCATGTTGCGTTATAAGCAGAAGTGGTGAAGGCTACTTAACAGAGCAAAACCAGGATTTTCAGCTGAGAACATCTCCCTGGATTTTGCATCTTCTGTTTCCCTATCAATAATTTGCAAAACAAAAACGATAACCTTTGGTCGACAGAGTTGTTGCTGGGCTTCTAAGAGCTCACCCTCACAACCAAGGGAATCCTTTTCTTTTAAGCAGTGAGCAAAAGGGGAAGGCATTTTGGGATTTCCAGAGGCGAATTAATTCAGGTTGTACAAACCCAGTTGAAGGGAACCCTTTGCAAGCTTTGAGGCCCACGTAGCTTCATTAGCAATTCACAAACACATGAAAGTGATACAGACAGACAGACAGACAGACTCTGTAGGTAGTGTGAGTTTGTACAACCTTGGGAAAAAGCCCCCCCGACTTTGATAAAAATAAATGCGAAGTATTTTATAGAATGTGAAATCCCTTTTGAAGTTTGTTAGAATGACTGGGTCCTCATTGAATGCAAAAGAGAAATTTGATGTGCAGCATCAACTCATACCCAAAAAAAGATTTCAGAAAAGTGGCACAAAAGATGAGAAGAAGCTGAAACATTAACCTGAGAAAATATCCTTCTTTGTTATAAATTATGATTGGGAAGGGATTTGGGAGCTTAGTGGTTCAGCTTGCCCATAGTAACTTGTCAGTTTAGGACTCAAGATCTTGAAGGGATTGCCCTCATCTCAGGATGATTCACCTCTTTTTTTCTCCACAGAAAATAGTCCAGTGTAACCCTGCATTCTAAATTACATAAAACTGGTAACAGATCAGGTAGATTTTTTTCTGTTACTTATCAGAATGAAGTGTATCTCTAAATTCAAAAGAGAAGGAATGAGAAGAAGAAGGATATGGTGAGCAAGGTCTATGAAGGTACTTTAATCCATTGAGGAAAAACCCTGTGGACTGTCACAGAAAATAAAAGCCAACAAATAGAAATCCAGCATCATTCCACAGAGTTTAAGAAAACCATATCCCTGCCCTTTAGAATTCACTGAACAGGACAACCTGGAGAAAATCACATTAGCCTTGAAAGAGCAACAATTCTTCATCTGAGGTGTTTTTACTGGTGTAATATTTCAGTGTCTCACACTTGTAATTATCTAAACTTCATGTCTTTGAGGTACAGCAATCCTCTTACCTCCTTTCACAGATGAAAGAACTGAGAGATGGTGCAGGGTTCTGGCTTAGGAGCAGGATGGGTCAGCAGGAGCACAGCACCTGTACTTTCTACAGCTGCTCTCAGGGCTGCAGCTTCTCTGCTGCAAGAAAGGTTTGTCTGTTCACAGAGCAGCCACCAAATCTCTGCTGGACAACACAGGCCATGTAGCTCTGCAGCTGCTATAAACAACTGAGGCTTCTCTGAACCCCTCTTCAGAGAGGAGAGGAATCAACAAGGTGGAGAAGAATGGCTAGGGATGCTCCCAGTCACTCTCTGAAGGACTCAGAGCAGGAAGGAAAATGTGTCTGGATTTACACAGCTATTTTCCCCACTGCCATGGCACCCTGTATCTCTCAAGACCACATTTCCATTTGAATCAAGCAGTGTTCATCTTTTCCACCCTACAAAATCACAGCTTCAATTGGGGCCTTGATCATCCTAGAAAAAATAGCATTACCTTGTAGAGAAGAATGATGCAAAACTGCTTGTATTGCTGGTGAAAACAACAAAATTACAAACAACAGAAGAATTAAATAATGATGTCTGTCTATATATTCCAAATACAAAAACAGTGGTCTTTCGTTTTTTGAAAGTTTGGAGGACATTGTAAGATATTAGAATAAGCCCTTGATACTTTTCACATCAACCTCCTATGGACAACAAGCCCTTAGCCAAGAAGGACAAACTTCACTAGGAACATTTAATCTCAAAGTTCCACATATGGACCACAGGGAAAACAAACAAACAAACAACAAAACAAAACCATCCTCTGGTCTGCAGTCTTATGCTTCCTACAGTGTCATGAGCTACAAACTGGAGCACAGCAAAAGGGGTTTGCTATGCAAAGTTCCACTACCCAGTGCAGTGTAGGGAAAGTCAAATTATTCACAGCAGAGTCACACCTGGAGCAAAACAATGCAGTTCTACTGGTCAAGCTTATGACTTAAGAGGAGCCAAGTCCCTCTTCCTGCACTAACATAGCAAGCACTGCTCACAGCATGAGGCTGTCTCCTTGTGGTTTTGGTTTAGTCCCAGATATTACTCCAACACTCAGTTACACATCCAACCACACTTCACAGGGCCAAAACTCACACCACTAGCCAGCAAAACTCCAAACTCTATTGCACATACTGATGATGTAACTAAAAGTTTCTTAGTCAGGGTGCCAGAGGCACATAAACATTGGCAGTGCTGCTGTTTTTGCAATCCACGGTGGCAAGAGGATTGCTGCTAGTTTACAAAACACAGCCACTGACACACTCCCCTTGGCTCCCTGCCAGAGTGCTGTCCTGACATCCCCTCTCACAGTCAGGCTTTTTTTTTACTTTTACACAACCAAACTGTGGCACAGACCTGTCCCCTGGCTGTCCTCAGGTCCCCTGTTCCAGGTGATCAGACTGTCAGTGGTGGAAGGTATGAGGCTGAGATGTGGAGGAAGTCACATGAACCTTGAGTCATGAAAGATGATGACAAAGAGGCAGGAGACAGGTCAGGTAGGAAAGATGCTTGTTGGTGAAATACAAAAAAAGTTTGTATTTCACCCTGTGTTTAAAAGTTATTGTACTTAAAATTTGGAGGCCAAATCCTTCCCTTGAGCATGTATCTCTGAGTAATTCTGAGCAGCTCAGAAAGGGAAGAGTTACCTTGACTCCAAGGTAATTAAAAACCCAACTTTTACAGCATCTGACTAATAGGATTGCAACCTTCCAGCAAGCCTGAAGGAGCTGTGGGCTTATCAGGAATGCCAGCTCTTATGTCATCATTAACTAATGACACACTATTCATTCCCACCTGGAGATGAAAGTAAAAATTTGCACATGTAATATCTGCTGCTTCTTGTGTTTCCCTAATAGACTTAGAAAACAGAAACTTGTAACAGGCCCCGACCCTGCATTCAGAGAAAATTCCTATGAATGCCAGTGTGATTGAGGGCATACAAAGAACACAAGCCTGGGAAATGTGTATGTGAGAATTTCACACTTTGAGTTCTAAAATAAAAAAGCTGCATTAAAGTATTACCGTGCTATAAGTGCAGGTGGTCCTGAAGGCTTTTAGAAATACCAAAACACTTGGTCTTCAATCTCATGGTAATCACATTGCTGATTGTGTTGTGGATGTGTTTAACCCTTAATACGGAGTTTTCCATGTATTATTTACCTTCTTCCTTTACCTTCCTTGTTTGTAATGCATGAAAACCTATGAATAGATAAACATTTTGAGAAAATGTATGTTGTGTAAATAGCCATGCAGACAAGTTGGCAAAAGCATGCAGCCAAAAATGCACATGCCCTCCAGGGCCTCATGACAGGCAGGTGTAAATCCCTGCCGGTTCACTTCTGTGCAGGGAACAGCCAAGGTTTGCATAAGAAGTTTTTAAAAATTTGGGCACCAGCCTGAAAACTTTGTAGAGCAATAATTGATAACATAACTAAAAGAATCAGAGCCTTGAATTAAACATGAGTGTGTTTGAATTCTGCAATGGTATAGGCGCCTTGTTTGCCTGTGCAGGTGCATAAAGCTATGCAGCCAAAAAAGGGGTGCTGCTCCTTTCCTTATCCTTGCAGCTAAAATTTTCTATATAGTTAAGCCATGGCTGGAAATACTTCATGTAGCCAGAAATCCAAGGCAAGGTTTGGTCAATTGTCACTGAATTCAGAAGAAGTGTACTTAAGTTTTTCAGTAGCCCTTTGCTATCAGACAAATAATTTTCTGGTTAAATTAGAAAATGTGGTTCAACTACACCAGTTTTGTTACATAGGTAATGAATTAGTCAGTTTGCAGTGCATGTGCACTAAGTGGAATTATTTAGAGAAGAACTTCTGGTTTATTTCAGGGGGAATTTTAAGGTAATTTTCTCCTGTGGGGAGTTTATTTTCCTCTCCATGGCCAAACACTGCTCTCTAGCTACTTCCCCATTGAATTCTCCTAAATTCACTATTCACTGGATGGCACTTTTTTTTTTTTTTTCAAGATCAACAGGGAAAAAAATCTCTCTCAGGCTTACTCATTTCTGAATCTGTTCTGCTCTTCATCACTGGTAAAATGATAAACGTGAAACCATGTTCACCAATTTATTCCCTGGAAAAACCAGTCTGCAGTATGTCTGTCTCTTGAGTTGTCAGCCCTTCAGGGTGGGGACAGCTTTCATTTGTATTATACAGCACTGAACTCCTTGGCAGGACACCGAGTAAAAGAATTAAACCACAGGGGCAAGCATTCATTACCTCTAAAGAGAGGACATTATTTTCCTACGCTGTTTCTGAGTGCTGCTTCCATGTAAAGAACGTGGGGCCAGGCTCTTGGCTGGAATTCACATCCTGGTGATCTGCACCATCTGAGAATCTATCTGGAATTCTCAGATGGTGCAGGAGTTGATGGATCACTAATCTCCCTTTTTCCCTTTAAATTGCAAGACAGAAAGTAAAGAAGAGGCTCCTGGGGTGATGCCCTGGAAAACAGCTCAGTACCTGAAATCTGTCCTACCTTTGCTGGATCCTGGTGCAGATCAGCTCTGGTGCCTACAAAACTGTCCAGGAATCAGGACCAGCACTGAATCCAGGCTGGAGCTGCCTAAGGCAGGGCTGGACAGGGTCTGTCATGCCCAGGGCAGGTGCTGGCAGCCCCAGGCCAGGGAGGAAGGGTAACAAGGACTGGTCCAGCCTGCTCAGAGTTCAGGGTTCCAGCTTCACCACTGGCTCCCAGCCAGGGAGAGTGAGAAATGCAGAGGCTTTCTTCACAGGATTTTTTGGAAACTTTTCATGGAGAAATACTGGCATGCTCTTTAATCCTTTAATGAGAGATAAGATTTGGGATGGGCTACAGCAGTCAGAATTCTGGGAGAGTTTTATCAGTCACACAGACTGGCCAGCGATATTTAGAAGATATGCTGAGAAAGAAAAACATTCTCATTCATCACATTCCCTTGTGCAATTCCACACACTCAGAGACAGGAGCAGACTGTTTTCCCACTGTGACACCTGACTAGACCTTCCTGAGATTGTAGGCAAGGTCTGAGTGTGGCTGAATGCTCTCTAGTTCTGGTGAAATCAGTGTGAGGACTGGGGCTGCCACATTGTTTTGATATAGAAACAGGTTGTTTTCAGGGGTGCAGTTCAGAGCAAAATAATTGAGCCTTGTGTTGATCAGTGAGTTCCCCCCAATAGCTGACTGTCTGCAGGACCTGCAGCTCATATAAGGTGTGTGTGAATGCTGGGAGGGGAGGAAGCTGGGTTTTCACCAGGGTGCAGTTAGGTTTGGAATTGCACGGCAATGCCCATAAGAAATAACTCAGTAACATGTAATATACTGCACAAGGGGTGGGGGCAGTCAGATAAGGTGAATGCATGAAAATCCAGGCCCGTTTGAACTTTGGCCTGGTTCCTCTCAGTGTCTGCTTGGTTTGTAGCAGGGTAAAACCACTACAGAAATCTCTTGATCAAACACATCAGTGAAAGAGAGGACATCCTCCTCATCCTTCACAGACTCTTCCAGCCTGTGGTCACACTGGCCCTTTCAGTCTGTGATGGACAGTGACTCTGCAAACATTTGGGTGCAGTTACATGCCTTCACTTACCTTCTGACTAAGCCAAGAGGTATTCCCCACTCACAGATTTGTTTTCATCACAAAAACACAAGGAAATGAGCAGCCATAACTCAATTATGCTCCAGAGTGAACTCAAGGCACTGCAGTGAACTCAGAGGAGGTAATTCAAAGGTAAGTGGGGAAACTGTCAGAGATCTGGCTGGATAAACTTAAACAAAAGAATATTTGGCTTCCTTTAGACTTAACTGAAATAAATTTGCTTCTCAGAGCTAAGTTCCTAGGCTCAACTCTTATTCCCCATCACTCTATAAAAAGGCAGCACTGACAGATGAGCTTCCAGCAGCTGCAGTTCAAGGTGTGTTTATTTGGCGGCAGTTCTGGATTAGCAGATTTAGTCTCTCCTCCCTTCACTACTGACTCCTCCCGCACAGCATCCATCTGCCGTGCTGGGACAAGTGTTTGCACCTCTGTAGAGAAAGTGGATCAGGGAACTGATGTGGTTGAAAAACAGCAGGTTCCCCCACACTCCCGAGGTTACTTTTCAGGGGGTCCCTTCCCCAGGCTGCCAAAAGGGTGCAAAGGACTGGACAGGGAACCCCAGGAGTCTTCAGGTGCACCTACACACCCCTTAACACACACATAAGACCTGGTATATACGCCCCTGTTCACAGCTTTGCACGGTCCAAATGAATGTGCAGACTTCCATCAGACACTGGTGGGGCTACAGGGGCCCCTCTGGAACCTCTTTAAAACCCAAACTGCCACTGAAAGAGCTGGGGTAATACCATACAAATTTACCCCTAGCACTTTATCATTCCAGGCTGGAAATGACCTTTCCTTCCTGGCCTCAGAAGCAGAGCAGCAGTGCACCAGGCTTGTCACCAGAAAGGGTCAATCAAACAGCACAGATTAAAGCAGAACAAAGCAGTTCCTTTCAAGTGAAGGTTTCCTCCCACAAGATCTTTCCCCTTTTCTTTAAATTATGCATGCAGATCACCATGCAGAAAAGTACCTCACAGCTTTTCTCCATGCTGAAAATGCAGCTTTTGGGCAGCTGAAAGTCCATAGGTAACCTGAAAAAAAAAAAAAAAAGTATTTAATTTTCCCAAGCCAAGACAAGGAATAACCCATGATTGATGCTTATGCACCTTTTGGGTTACAGAACCCCAGTGCTGCTGTAGCCAGGGGACTGGAAAAGCTTCCTTTGCCTGCTCAGAGCATGTGCTGGCTGTGAGTACAATATGAGAATGAGAATGGTGGTGTGCTTCTGAAGGGATTTATTTTGGCCCATGTGACAGCCTGCCCAGCTTTTCCTTGCTGTCAGCAGGAAGTCAGGATTACAGCTGATCCCCACTGCAGGCTGGGCTGAGGTGGATGAGAGAGCCCCGAGGCTGTGAGGGGAGAAGGCTGCTCTACATCTCCTGCGTATTACCCTCATCCCTAGTAAAGGGCATGGACAAATTAGCCAACTTTAAGGGTTATTCTAATTTATAGCAGGGAAGAATGTGCCTCTGGGAGCCATTATACCAGGCAAGGGTAATTGGAGAGCTAACACCCTCTAGCTAGATGTCCTTCCCTGAGCACTCTGTGCATGGAAACTGCAAAGAAGGAGCCAAATGGCACCAGTTTGGATAAAATCCCTGTTGGGCACGGCAGTAGTACAATCCTTAGCTAAAAGGTGCTGTCATTGTCCCATGCATGCACAGTGTGGGTCTGTTCTAAGGCTGTCGATTATCTGAGCCTCTGGCCTGGTGCACTGAGTCCCTTCTTGTGAAGAACTAAGCTCCAAGTCCACTTCACACACAGGCAGCCTGGCTCCTGCACTTCCCACAGCCACTCCTGCTCCCTGTGCTTGCAGCTGCTGACTTAGACTCTCGTGTTTCATCTCAAGCACCACTTCTACTGTTTTGCAATGGTCTCAGCTCCACGGAGGATAAATTGACCAGGGCACGTCACCCCATCTACCCACTCCATTCCCAGGATAAATTTGCAGTAAAAGTGGAGAAGGGATTATACAGCACATGGAAGAACTTTTCCAAGACACTGAGGTGGAAGCTGATCACCGTTTGAAGGGTAGATGCTTGCTAACTCGGCCACACCTTTGCTTCAGGCACTATTGCAACAACTGGCAATTTTGACTTTCCCTGTAAACCTGGTGCCTGACTAAGTACGTGCCAGTTTCTAGTTTTTAAACCACAGTCAGCTCAATGGGCAGCCAATGGAGTATGTGAGTGCAGCAGAATGCAGTCCATCACCCAGAAGTAAAAGCTATGACATGAAATCAGCTGACTCGGATCATTTTTTACAACTACACGCATTTCCATGCATCTGCTTTAAGAACCACAAAGACCAGGGTATGCTATGAATATGGTAGCTTAAATCTAAAGTAAATTTCACTGGAATTGATTTCCACTGATACCAGACAGAAGAAGGTAAGAATTAGGCTCTTTTTCCAGATTTATAACAGAAGAACTAACAGCAGAATGTATAATTTTATTCCAGTAATAGCTAATGATTAAATAGAGCAAAAATGAATTTTGACAAGCAGCTGGTTTGATAAAATTTATAGAAACAGAATCAGATTCTCTGCCTCTTGCAATTTACATAGTCATTCAGACCAGCACTAAGTGACTTTAACTCGCTATTACTCCAAGCCAAGGGTCTCTCCCACCCAATGTGATAAAGGTAAAAATAATTATATATGCACGAGATGTATAGAACCAGGTTCAGTACAATTGCATTGCATCTTTCCTTGTAAAAATTTATGTCCATGAAAAGTTCTTATGTTTCAGTCATGACAGTGTGTAAAAATTAAAGGTCTCAGAGCTATTCTGGAAAAATGGAATGTTAAAAAGGGGTCTTTTGGAAAAACAATTTAACCACAATTATTTTCTGAGGTATAAAGTCATATCTGCAGCTTCTGTAAACTGACCTTAACCCACAGAGCAGCTGAGAGTGCTAAAGTGTGGCAGAAAACAGGACGAGTAACTCACTGCTTTTTCTACCTCAGGCTATTTGTTATGCCACTAAAATGAAGGGTAATTTGGCTTCTAATATTCCTGATGAGAACCTTGAAGGGAGATTCCGAGAAAGCATGGCCTTATGCCACATGCAAAACTCAGGAAAAAAGAGGAAAAAGATAGGAAAAAGAGGTGAGCATGATTCCTGGGAAAAGGAGAGCTCTGTGTTCTTTCTAGAAAGTGTGCCAGGAGAAACAGAAGAAATGAAGAATAGAGTGATCACTTCAGACCACGCAGTGTTTACAGTAAGAAGGATCAAGAAGCTGGCTCAGACACCACAGCCAGGTATACACCTGACAGGGGGGGCTTGAGTAGTTCTAAGGGCTAGAGAATTTTGTAATCAGTGTTTATTCTGACTAGACAGGACAGGTAACTTGTCAGGAATAGAGAAGGATAAGCACTGAGAAGATTTGCAACAGGCACACAACATAAAGCGGCACAATGATTCTTTTTCCACTACACCACCTATTTCTTAACACTACAGCTACCCTAATGTAACCAATAGTTGGATAATAAAGAAAAATATTAGCTGAAAAGTATGCACACATTACTGCAAGACAAGATGGAGCAGAACACAGGCAATATTAGTTGTTTGTGACTCGTCTTGCACACCTTCACTAACTCCAAGGCAGTTTACTCCCCTTTTATTGTGGAGAGATACTTTGTACTTACCATAGAATTGAAATCCAAACGTAGGACTTAACATAAGCCAGATGAAAACACGGCAGATTTACATACAGCTTTCCCATGGAGATAAGCCTTCAAGAGTCCACTGAAATACAAATTTAGCTTTTATCCCCTTATTAATTCTGGGAGCCTTTCTTGCTTGTAATTGATGAAGATAACACTCTTCCATAATGTGATAAATATATTGCAGTAAATTGCATTAGACATGTACATGATGTGTACCTAAAACACAAAAGGACATAAATTAGAAGGTAGAAATTAAGCAAGTAATTAGTTATAACTAGAAAAATACAATAACCTTACGATCTTTAATTGACGACTGTGAAGTCTCAGCCTAGAGTCCCCAGTCCCCTGGCATGCCTCTCCTAAATTTCTCTGAATGTCTAAATTACCTGCTTGTTACAACAGCATTTGTGCTTTAGGTCACTGCAAGAGGAAATGGCCAGACTGACAGAGTGGCCACAGTGCAGGGAATGGCTGGAGCCTGGTATCCATGCACAGAGCTGTGCAATGACAGGACATTGAATTATACTGCCACGAAAGTTTAATTTTCTTCAGCTTGTACCAAACACCACCCAGAGGCACAGAGCACAACGGCTTCTTGAGGGCCACCCTGTTATTAAGGAAAAGAAGGGGAATGCAGGGAGGTGAGTGCTGTGATGTTCAAAGCGATGACAGGAAAGAAAAAAGAAAGCACATCCTCCCGTATGTTATGATTTTCTTGATTCAGAATGCAATAATCGGTCCTTCCCCTGCATTACGTGGGCCAAGGTGTTCTTCAGCCAGCACATGATGGTGAACTTTCAAGTAGACACATAGAGGCAGCATCAGGTTCCTTTTCCCACTTGGAATGGACTGGAATATGGCAGCTTATTCTCCTAATATAGGCACCACCTATCCTGCTAAAAGCAATAAGAAAAAATCAGTTTATAAACCCAGTTCCCTTAGGAAACAGATTGAGATCATGTCATCAGATGTGTTCTGGAAAGCTGTTACTCCAGACTGTGAAGAACTGCAACCTGAGCAAAAAACCCCTGTTAAGTAGGGGCCAGCTGTCCACAGCACAACCTTTTTACATGCCCATGAAATTAAAGCACAATTTGAACCAGTCATCGCTGAATTAGTTTATAATACAAACAAACAGCCTTCACCTTACAGTTAAGCAGGTGTTGATTAAAACTCACTCTTATCTCTAAGGGAAAGAACCCTGAGCTGCCTGAAACATGCACCTCCCAGCCACACTGCAGACACAGCCTTCACCTGCTGTCCTGTGCTCAGAGGCATTATGAAGATAAAGTCTCTCATGAAAACAAAACCACAGCTCTCCTGACAGCTGAATGAAATACCAAACAGAACAGAAAACAAAGCAAAGCCACCACTCTGCCAGCTTTTTCAGAAGTTTTCTCTCGCTTCTGCAACAGAGAGCTCCCACACTGAGGCAGGTGCTAATGCGCTCGGCCGGCCGCTGCTGAGCCTGGATTCAAACCATAAATTGTAGCTTAAGTGCTCTGAATAGTCCTGTGACCAGCAGAGTCTGAACTTCCTGTTACACAAGTCTTCTGAGTAGCTGATCTGGCTGTGCAGAACAGCCTGGAATCAGGACCTGGGCAGCCAGGTGAGGGGAATTGTTCTTCTTAGGTGTTGATTATATTGGGGGAAAGGCACCGAGCAGGGCAGGTGCCTCTCCTGCAGCAGAGCAGACATCGTGCTGGAGCTGCCACAGGGTGCCAGACCTGGAAGCTGGGGCTAAACCTATTCCCAGGTCTCCTGGACTCTTTTAAACGAGCTCCTAACAAGCTTGTCTGGGGGAAAGAGACATGGACACTGCTTGAGCTGGTCAGCTGCTCATCAGCTCACACAACCCACAGTCATGTCACAGAGTGTGTGAGCCCACACTCACACCTCAGGAGCCTTGTGACACCCCACAAGGTGGCCCAGACAGCACCAAGGCCAATACCTCAGGTCATGTCCTTCAGTCCTGCTTGCATATTCTGACAAGGCTCTGGACATCCCAGTCAGACATCCTCTGGTGAAAATTTCAGAAACAACAGAATTGTGAGTATGACACAAAGATCAGCAATGGAAAAAACATCAGACAAAAGCTGGGGAAGGTTTTGCTGGAGTTTATTTAATAAAAGGAGAAGTTGGTTATCACAAGGAATAAAATATGTGAATAAAAAGAACTCGTTTCAACTGTCTGTTTAAATTTTACTGTGCACCTTTTCCTCTGTAAAAACCTTGAAATACACCTGCCTCCATTTACAATGCACCGATGTTGCAGTTTACATCCAGTCCTCCGAGGCACTTGGATGTTACTGGGTATTGCCAGGCAACTACAGCTCACGGTGACATAAAAGAAATTTGGGATCTTCAGCAGAAGATAATTAGTATCTCCATGGATGCTCTGAGAACCCAATTCAAAGAGAGATGTGTGACTTTTCTCTACTTACACACCTGTATCCCTTGGAAGAGTGACGTGTAAGTGCCTGCTAACTTTCCTGGTAAAAGCATTAACTTTTTTTTTTTTTTTTTTTTTTTTTGTGATCAGGCCCTTTCTGACACAAGCTGCAAGTCAACCAGAGAATTTCAAGAGTGGAAGCAAAGAATCCATACAAAGCTCTGTCTTTAGCCTGAAACAGCAATGAGCTCATGTCCTGATAAAAGGCTAAACACTGAGCAGAGCTAGCAAGATCAGAGGATTTCCTCACAACACAGTCTCAGCCAGCTTCTATATTTTGCTTCGTTTCACACTGCAATAAAAACATCCACTAAGCAGGAACAGAACAACCTGCCTCAGTGTCAGGCACCAGCCCACCTTCCTGCCAGCTGGCAGGGAAACTCGTGAGATGGCCAGAGACCTGCCCTGCTTGCCTGCTAGGTGGGTCCCAGCTGCTAGGGAGGGTAGAAGTCAAGCCACAGGGTGACTCTAGCCAGAGGCAAATACCAGGCCTCTTTTCACTCATGCACGCAGAGATAATTTGAGTCACCACCCTCCCAGACAAGCCAGCCATAAAAAAACCCCAGCAAATCCAGGTTTTCTGACAAGGCAGGGATGTTACACACGGTTTCAACATCAGAGGGGCATTTGCCAGAGGAAAAGGGTTTCCCTGGCAATGAGGTGGGGAGGGAGCACACAGCACTTGGTTAAAAGCAGGGCAGAAGAGTGTGCCTGTGTCTCAGGGGGAACCCTCTTTCCTGTTTGTAGCTGTGTCAGGAGATCCTTCCCTCAAAGGGTGTTTGAGCTCTTTTCCTCAAGCAAGCCAGGACAGGTCTGGCATGAGTGGGCTGGATGTTTTCAGGGCCACACCTATCTCACAGAAACTTGTGTCCAAGCCAGCTCTGGCAAGTGCCAATAAAACCTGCAATCAGTTCATACTAAATGTGTCCAGGCTGACTTTCCTTTCAAAATAATACAGGATGAGGCTGTGAGGTGTGTAAGGAAGTCCATTTTTTACAGGACAGTTTAGAGCACAGATCTGTCCTCTGTTGCAGTGGCTGAAATGTGAGGCAGCCCAGAACAGGGAGAAACCCCCTGATGGACACAGTACAGCCCTGGGGATTAAGGAGGGGGATTACAAACATCCCCTCCCTACCAAAGAGCAGCATTTGGGAGAAGCAGTGAAGGGGAGGGTGCATCCACCTCTTTTCCTTGCTAGTGACTGAAACTAGTGGCAGACTCCTATCCCTGATACCATCTCGGGAGTTTAGACTGGAAATGGCTGTTGCAAAATACTGTGGTTCCACTGTTTACTCTGTAGAAGCTACAAGTTTCAGGTTGGCCACCAAAATGAGATCTCCTATTTACCCAGGTCTTTAGGGAAATTAAACACCCATCACAGCACCATAACCAGATAGTTTAAAACAAAATCCAAAGCTGAAAGTCCTCCTAAGCCTGGATTATGAAAATATGCAAAAGCGACATCAACATCCCCAGAGAGATACAGCTGTGTAGTCAAGAGAAGAATTTGGCATATTCTGGGCTTTCACAGATCCGTCAATATTTATTTGTTGTGACCTGCACGCTCATGACTCCAAGCACAGCTAAAACTGTTCCCTGAACAGGTCCAAAATCAATTGACCTTGACTCCAGTCCTGGGTGAGAATTAAGCAAATGACATATTTTTAACTTGCAGGTTTTGTCAGTATAAAATCCTATGCAAAAGAATGTAATGCAGTAATAAAAAGTTGCTTTTCTGATGTTTTTTTTAGAAAATTGATCAATAGGTTTCTTTCCAAACCAACAAACTTTGCTACTGAGCAAAGGCAAGGTGATGAAAATTAAATCCAGAGGAGTAATTTTTTTTCAGGAAATTATAAGCCATGAGAAACAAACTACTGTAAGTCAAGTGCAAGTGCAGCCTTAAACAGGATTTTCACTATCAACTAAGGCTTTAATAAATGAATTTTAGGACTAATGACTTTGATTCTTATTCCAGAGACTTTAAGGCCATTCTACTGTAAAATAATCCCGTTGTAGCAGTTTAGGGCAAATTTGGGAGGAAATTCTTAAGGGGCCCTCTCTCCTTTCCTCCAACTGGTTCAGGAAAGATCTCTTCAGAGAGAAGTGGGAAGAAACCTGCTTATTAAATGGGCAAAGCACCCCTCAGCACCATAAACTGAACAATACCAGATGACAAGAACTTTGTGCCGCTCTGGAGAGATGACAAATTTAGAGAAGTCCCTCCTGTAGGTGGTTGCTCTGTTTTCAGTCCCTCTGGTGCTGGGAAAAGTTGCTGCACAGGGTAGATCTTGGTGGGTCCGAGGTGCAAGACCTCCAGTGCTCTTTTGGGTCTTCAGTCTAGAGAGAATCGAACAGTTCCAAGGAAAGGCAAAAAGGAAAAAAAAAGGAGGAAAATACCCCCTGAAGCTTCTCTGCCTCAGCTAGCTACAGCTTTCCTCTAAAAAGAAGAGGGAAAAAAAAGAAAACCTCTCCATTCTGTGTTTGTGTGTTGCTGATTCAAGGCCAGCCAGAGGAGGAAGGTTTCTGAAAACAAACTGTGTGTTTTTCTCTCCTCTTTGCTCTCAGACCCAATATTGAAGTGTAATATCCAGCATAAACCCAACAGATGACTGGGGATACAAACATCATGACATCACCATAGGACACCCATGTAAACCAAATTAAAAGTAAATTTGCATGGAGAACAAAATGACCTATTCGGAATTCTTCTCTGTATTTCCCATTTGCTATTTATTCACTTTCTCCTAACTTTGCATCAGGCAGAGAGCAAGATCCCTTCATTGCACAAGGGGAAATCTCAGTGGCTGTTAATCTGATTTGATGCTACTTTGCCTGCATCCTTTGCTCTGCCAAGGAACCTTGCACAGAAGGCTTCAGAGAGGTCTATGGGCAGAAGTGCTGGATGCATTCTGCAAAGGCATTTTCTGAACTTTTGGAATTCCCAATACCTCTGAGGGTCCAGCCCTTGCAGAGAAGTGGCTTATATCAATTAGTGAGACAGCATGATTGTGTCTTGAAAAATCAAGGAAGTTTTAAAAAGGAAAGAAAATAATACAAACACGAAGAGTAAAACCAAGCACAATACAGGGACAGGTCCCATACCTGCTATAACACCTCAAAAATGCCCCGAGCTTCTTTGTTCTCTCTCTTTAGTATTCTATAGTTCAGGTAGGCTATTTGGCTTTTGCCTCAATGAAATCAGCAACAGGCTTTGAGTTACACTTCCCAAACCCAATCAATGCCTCTGTGCTGGCACAGAGCCAGTTACTGACAGGACAATAAAGACGTTTCTGGGTCCTTTATCTTATAAGATAAAGGGGTGAGTCTTATCTTATAAGAAATACAAGGGGTGAGACTTAAACCTTTCCCTATTTGGAAACACCTGCAGGGAGTGTGGGGTGCATGCCAACACTGAACCATCAGCTGGCCTGTGAAAACCCCCACAGATTTTCCTTGGTCAAAGTGCCACCACTGCTACATTTCTACACTGAAACACTTCATTGGGCAGTGGTATTTTTCAAACACAGCCTAACAGGGAGTAAAGCCACATGCTCAGAGCTCGGGGATAGCTGAGCCCTGCTCCTCTGTGGGCTCTGGGAGGCTGTGTCTGACCCAGCCTGCTTGGATGCTGCACCACAGAAAGAATCTTAATTTGTTCTAACAGGATGGGCGTATGCCAGGCCGTGTCCCCAGCTGATGTAAATCACAGGAGCCCTCCTGAAATCAATGCAATTATGCCAATTTTCATAGATTCATAGATTTTCAAGTCAGGAGGGAGCATTGTGATTTACATGTTGGCTGTAGCTGTGATCTATGTTGTAAATGAGGATTTATACCAGCCAGGAGGATCTGGTCCTTCAATGCATTTCAGGAAGTCTCATCTTTTTTAGTCAGATAAATTCTACAGAGCAGCTGCTTTGCTGCAGAAGGTTTTTAGCTCTGCAGAAGAATAGCAGAGCCCTGCAGATTCACATGTCGTGGGAAGGGCTACTTACATCTTGATGAGAGACTGAGAAGGGTGAAAAAGAAACAGCCCAAAGTACTGCCTGGAGCAGAGGACTGGGTCAGGGAACAGCAAAGGTGGTTGAGCGAGGAGGGAATGACAACTTGATGGAAAGCATCTGGATATGCTGTTCCAGATACCTCTGGCAGCTAAATCAGGTCAGGCACAGAAAACAAGGAAGCAGCTTTTGAGGGTCAATACCAGGTTTTTCCTTCTCCTTTGCACCAGCTCAGCAGAGAACCTGTGGGCTGGGTGGGATTTTGAGATCTCTCCTTGCTCCTTTCAAGTCCTGGCTGTTTCCCTGGGCATCTTGCTGCTTGCCTGGCCTCCCTCAGCCCCTGAGCCAGCTGCAGACAGCCTTGCCTGCAAGGGAGAAAGATATTCCTGTATCCTTGCTTGCAAGAGACTATGAATCAGTGGAGCCGTCAGTTCACTGATTGTCTTACAGGAGGATTTGCACCGATCATTTAAGAAGGTTACAGGCAATAGTTAGCAGGTTCATATAATTTCCCCCATTTTTCCCTATTTACCCTTCCCTATCAGACAGGGTAGATATTTGAAGGTTAAGGTATCAGTCACTGAGGGAGAGCTGCACTGAGATTTGAACTTGTGTTTTGCAGTGCGTTTCCCTTCACCATGACGGCTATAAATCCCTTTCTTTCCTGTTGCCAGAGCATCCCCACACGCTGCTTTGTGAGACAACACAAATCTGGGGAAAAGGACCTGGCATGGCAGTGAGTTCTGCCCAGCAGCCTGACAACACCCAGGGACTGAGAGTGATATCCTGAAACTCAGGATTGGTATGGGAAGGAAAATGAGGTGGCCTCAAGGAACCTTTTAGAAGCTCCATCGTTCTTCAAAGAAAGAAGAGAATTAAAAGTGATGGGTCCAGTCCAGTGCTCTGGGTGACTGGCCTTGGCTAGGTTTGGTTTTACTGAGAAAACATGTCAAAGCAATGAATCTAGAGCAAGTAAATAAGCTGTGGTCATTTTGTTTCATCTCACAGAACAAAAGAAGGCTGTCTTGAATGGAACAGCCCATCTGCACTGCCCAGAAGTTGTGTATGTCATAAAGCCTTCACAGGGAGAAAGGACTCAGTCCACTTGCATTCAACTGAAAGGCATCTGAGAGCTGGTCAACTCTTTTACTATGGCAATCCCTTTGCTTAATCTTAACTCATCCAACTCAAACCAGTGTAAGTGAGAGAAAAATTCTGTAGGCTTAGGTAGAGCTGGGGAATTTATGAGGCCTTGGTGATAGGAAGGGTTCATGTATATAATGCATGGACCAGACTGTGGGCTGAGGTAAGTAAGCCTGGCTTTGGGGGAAGGCTGATGCTTGCTGAGAACTGGATATTTCTGGGGACTTCTCAGATCCATTAAGGCTGCATTTTTGGGGTGTTGTAACTGGATCTGGGATTTTGTGTGCTTTATTTCAATAGCTCTGATTACTCAAGCAGGCACAGACTAACTTAACTGAAGCATTCCTGCAAGCTGAGATAAAACAGCTCTTTCCATTTCTACACAGTAAATACAGAAAGCTGTCTAAAATTTCTCAAGTCACTCAAAATACATTGAAATGCAATTAAATCTTGCCCACAAATGCAGCAGTTGGAGAACAAGGCCTGGTCTCTCCCTAATTTCCTAACCCAGCCCTAACTCCAGTCCAGAACATACCAAACATCTCTGGAATGGCACCAAGAATATGAACACGGAGTGCTTCTCTTTCCATGATTAATTCAATTCACAATGCTTGAGGAAGAGTCTATAAACACACATATGCACACACAGCAGCAGTTCTAACAAATTATGCAAAGCGTTTGCTTCATTTTTAGTTTTGCAATCAACACCCAATTTGATTAGCAGCTCACTGACACTCACCTGGGAAATTTTTCAAAGCTGACTTGAGCTGCTGTGAATGCACGTTTCAGTCATTCTCCACCAGCACAGCAGCCTCCCAAGGCCCCAGTGGGGGAGGGAAAACCTAAAGCTGGGAAAGGCACTGCTCATCTTGCCTTTCTGGTTTACATGGCCACTGAATCCTGCTCGATTTCTCTGCCAGGTTGGCTTGGACACAAGGGGAAGAGAGGAGACAATTAGCACTCACCCTCCTGTGCACACTCATGTCCTCTTGGGAAAAACATCTCTGTCTCTGGAATTTCCTTTATTCTTTCCTTAGTTGCAGACTGGTGCTGCAGGATTTTGAAGCAGGACACAAGAACTGCTATTCACAACTGGCTATTTCCTGAAAAGTGTTGGTTTCTGATTGCTGTTTAATTCCTCCTGATGTCACAGTTCAGAATTACATTTAAAACGCCAACCCAAAACACAAGACAATGGTGCAGAGAATCCAAAGATTAGCATTGCAAGCTTGGAAAAAAGCATGTGCACAAAACACTGGTCAAATTTGGAAGAAGGGAACAATGCTGAAAGAGTGGGAAAAGTAATTGGGGACTTTCTGGACAGCTCCTCCTTCTGTGGGACACATTTCCACAGGGACTGTGACTTGACTGCATGGTGGAACTGAGATTGACAGCATCAGGATTTGAAATGAAGGACTCCTAAAGACAGTATGGAAAGTAGCTGAAAGTAACTTGAATTACGTTAAGATTTATTAGGGAAACAGGTATTATTCAGGGATTGGTTACTACTGCTTGATCACTGTAAGTCCTCTGAATCAAAACCTGAGGTCAGAACAGGGACTGATCCAACATAAAAGCACTTTAGCCCCAGAAGGTTTTGTTATGCACTCAAAATGGAGGGAAAAATTAACTCTCATTAGAAGCAGAAATGGCACAAAAATCTGCATGTCTGTTTTTGGGGGTAGGGTGGGTAGGGAACATCACTCTTTTTAAAGCAAACTCACTTCAAAACAAAACAAAAAATAAAATAGAATTGTTTTTGCAGAACCAGAAATTCTGTACTTCTGCATCACTGAAGCAATATAAACATGGAATATACAGACAGAAATATGTAAATACACTAGCAAATGTTGCAATAGAAGAGACCAGATCTAAATGAGGAAATCAGAATGAAATGTTTTGACTTGCAATAAATGAAACAATTTGACATTACCACAGTGAAATGAGAAAGTCAAAAGACAATTGTTTCTCATTTTCCTATTTTAAATTTTGATACATTTCCAAGCACTTTTACAAAGAGAAGACTACTCCACTGGTTCTTTCTGTTCGATCTGCTCTACTAAAAGCTTCCCACAACAATGCCCTATGAGGCAAATCTTTACATTCTTCTGCACCTGAGCACTTCTCTGGAAGCTGCTGCTTGCCTTGAATTCTTAGTCTGCTCTGTAGCTCCAAATCTTCCCTGCTCATCTGTTTGAAGTCAGAGAAGGACCCCACACAGCTGAAGTCATCAGCCTACCACGGATTACGATCGGTCTCATATATTCTAATCTAAAAATTCAGCTCTGGCAGTTAAAATTAAAGCAGGTACTTATTTTTTATTCCTGGAATCATGGCAGGTCTCTCTGTGGCTCCACTCTCAGCTCCCCTGAATGGCTCCACGTTCTCTCTCCTGTCATTAAAAGAGATGTGCTGTTCTCTTCCTCCAGTAAGTACCTACAAGGACTCCTCTGACATGTTTCTCACTACTTGACTATCCACAGCAATAAAGATGAAAAATTGAAGGAGACAATCTGGAAATAAACATGGGAAGTTGTGTCAGGCCACAAGCAGAGCTGGTACAGCTCAGGGTAAACCCAGGGACCACCTGAGAAGGCTTGGGCTTTGTGAAGGCTCAACAGGAAACCAATCCTAAATGCTCAGGGTAAGAAGTATTTGATGGACAGTGTTTTCCCTTGGAAGAGGAGAGGAGAGGAGAGCTGTTCTTATTGTCTGAAGGAGACACTGCAGCTGCAGTGGGCTGCAGCTGCCTCTGCTGATGGAAGGTACCAACACATTTTTCACAAAGTGTGCACATGCCCCAGCCAGATCCCCACTGAAAAAATCCTTCCAATCTACGTAATTCCTTCTTGCAGCTTCCACAGAACACATCATTTTTCACTGCTTCTCCACAACTGTGGGGTAGTATCATTCTGTGCTTCCAAACACCTGACACATCATCTCTGTGATGGATGAAAGGATTCATAGCAATTATTGTGTGGCCTCTTTCAGGATCCAGAACTAAAGGCTAACTCTGTAAATTTGTTAGTCTAATTTCCTGGAAATTAGTGTAAAAATTAATGCATTCTGAAGCTGAATTCTGAAAGCAAGTAGAGCTTGTCTTCTCAGGGTGACTCTAACCCCCATTTCTGCTTCTTCCACTGAACAATGCAAAGATCCCCTGGTTTGAAACACTCAGTCTCTGCTGGCCTACAGTGGCCTTTTACTCCTCTGGCACCTGTCAGTTGACAATATAAAGTGCCATGGGTCAGTTTTATGTAACCTGAAGAAGAAATGTTTTCTTGTCTTCTCCATCCAACTGCCTGGGTGTGTTATGGAGCATGAGACAATATGAACAAAAAATGAGCATTAAAGCTGTGCAGCTTCAGTGTTTGCTGACACTGATGAGGCTCCAGCCCTTAAAAGGCAGCGACTCCTTTTTGCAATTCTCCTTTTAGGATCAGGCTGGCCCTTACTCAAAGGCCCCTGAGGAGGGGAAGGGCTAAAGGAAAAAAAAAGGGAGAAAAAGAACTGATTATGGGGTACAGAAGTGAACTAAAGAGAAGGAATGTGAGGATCACAGGATTAGGCATGCCTTGACAGAGAGCTGGATGGAAGGGACATCAAGCAGAGCACCCTCAGTACCCATCACAACATGATGGCATTTGAGGAACCCTTTTTTTTCCCAGTGATGTGAGAGGATGGTAACACAGGCAGAGCTCCCACAGCTTCTGGGATTTGCCACCAAACTTCTCACACTGGAGAGGGGACATCGAATTTCCCTCAATATTTTCAGCTCATTACAGTGCCTGAAGCTACATATTAAAGCTTTAACCTGAAAACTGAAGAAAGCACTTGAATGCAGAAGCTGGAGCTGTAAGAAGCACAGCAATTATTGCAGAACTTGGAATAAAAAAATGCACCTGGCAATCCTAGCAACCTTCCAGATGCTGGTTAATCTTTGGGCTGCTTGACATACAGGGTGAGAAGGACCTAAAGGGCAGAGAAGGTTTGCAAGGTGAAACAGGGCTGGAAATCAGGGTTGCTTTAATAGTTGTTTCCCTGCTTTCTCATGATGGTTTTAGAAAGAAATGCATGTACCACACAATCTCAAAATCTAAATTGAAAGAGCTTTGTGACCTTCTTTTCATTTTCCTTTTCCTCTCTTTTCAGGTGTACAATACGTGCAGCACTGAATTTTGCATTAATGTATATAGTGTGAAATTGGTTACTTGAATATAGACTGTAAACAGGAGCATGATTTGACCAGCAGATAGATTTGCAAAATCTATCATTTTAATGTAAATTCTTGTAGTTACCTTTGTACAGAGCACTGCATTTTGACACAGTGTCCTTTGCCTTGTGCAGAAAAACCCAACAAACAATGCCATGCACAGCATATACCTTTTCAAACTATTGCTGACAAGCTCTCTCATTTGGCATAGCATCCAGCTTTAGGCTGTAATACATGTTATACAGTAATAATCAGTAGCATTACTTTTTTTTTTAAATTGAATTCATCTTTAATCACACAAACCCATTAATACAGCTGTTTTGTGTGTGTGTCTGTGAATTTCCCTCAAAAAAACACTCCAAACTGATCAAATAAAACATGGCAATAGTAAGTTTTTGGATTAAGGCTCAAGCTTTTGTGAAGTTCAGGAGTACCTTTTTTCCCCTCTAAAAACTCTAAGATTGACTTCCCTTTGCTCATTCCATGTTTGTATTATTGCAGGTTTGTTACTTTACTGAAGACACTGTCAATGGACACCAGAGAACATGAGACTGAAATCAAGTCCAAAGGCTGTGTCATTAAAATACTGACATAACCCATGTGGCAGGAGTGAAAACATGCATAAGAAGGTGGCCAAAACTGGGGATTTGTAGAGTCAGACCATCTGCCCTTTAGATTTCCACCAAGCAACAGAGAAACCAACTGCTGTAGTAGTAACAATGTCTGCAGAGTTAACTCTGAGTGAATGGCAAACAGGAGGGCACCAAGAGAGGTCTAATGTAACTGCCCAACTGTGCCCAGGAATATACAAATATCTGGATTACCTTCCAGGTTAATAAATTAATGAATCAATAAATGTTGTCCAAATTCTTCTGATATCCCAAATATATGATGTTCCCCATATTGATGAAGGCGATCCCACATTTCTTGGGGGCAGCCACCATTGCCATACAGACAATAACACAGCACCTGGAGGGTTTGGCAGATCTGGAACTGGAGTGGAGCAAGAGCACAGGTGCCTGCTGGAGTGACCTGCATAAAATTATCCTGTAAGCCTGGCAAAAGCCAGGCACCTCCATGACATTTTTCTCCAGACCTTAGCAAAAGGTCTGGAGGTCCCAAGCTCTGGGCTGACCTCCAGTTTTTTGAGGACTACCCATTGCATTTCTTTCTGCTTATGCAGGATCCTTTTATAAGCATTTTTCTTTTTCCTCTTTCAAATGAATCATGTCCTTCTTTAAACACTACAAAAGAAATAAAAGAAAACGCAGGAAAACACACAAGGTTCTGCATAATGTGTATAAGAAATGAGTGTTTATCACTGCATGAATACCTAATTAGACCAGACATGTAGCTCAACATCAAAACAGCAAAACTATGGGTTAAAGTATGCAATGGTTAGTACTGCAAAGATACAGACAAGAATGTGGAAAGAAAAGTCTGTGAAGTAAGAGCCATTAGGCAGGCAAGTAAAAAATCCTGCAGAGATGAAGGCGTGTCTTAGCTGGGCAGACACTCTAATCTCTTCACTGCAGTCCTTCTTGCTCTCCACCCATTCCCAGTCCTGCACTTATTCCTGCCCTCAGAGAGATGTGGGCCTCCAAGCTGAACAGACATCTGCCTGCCTTTGAATTGAATTGAGTGTGTGGGCACAAGGTGTACTCGAGGCAGACCTTGTGAGATAAATGCTGACCTGGTTTGTTGGCTCAGACCTGGCATCACACCAAATGTGGTTGCTCTGCTTGCAGCCCCAGCTGGCCTGTGCTGGTTGGTGAGGAGCTTGGGAGAAAGAGCCCTGTGATTGCCAGCACTCATCCACACACCTGCAGGGACAGGTTGCTCTGCACAGAGACTCTCTGTGTACATTTGGTTTGGGGGAGAATTTAGAGCAGCACATGACAAAACACTCACAAAACCTGCTCTTCTCACTGATCATGAGTTTGGACTTTATGTGTCCTGGGACTTATTCTTCCAAGCAATTAGAGCAAGAGCCTCTGTCCAAGTCCAAAGATCAGATTAACCTTAAAGCATTACCTGAGAGAGCATGAGTGTGACAGAGATCTCCTGGTGTAGTAAAGAATGTCACTGTGTGAGAAGATGACTTCCACCACATAATGAGTGCATCATGCTACTTAAAGGAAGGCTTCACCTGGAAAAAAATCCACTATTTTCTGTCTCCTGGAAGCCTTGTTCCTAATGGTCTCTATTCAGGTTCCATTGATGTTTTTAGCACTCCACCAATAGATGCAAGCTAATAAGGAAGATTTCAGAAGAGGTCCAACCATGTCTGCCATATTCTTACTTTTTTCTCCAAAACCTTCCCTTCTTACCTGCCTTGAATTTCAGGTGTCCATTTCTTCTCTCCTGTCCAGGGTAAAAAGCAAACCATTCACCAGTATCTTATTGCAATACAGTTCCACTCTTTTGTGCCAAAACTTCCTCTTTTTTCCAGGTCCTACTTTCTACCATTCACTTCAAACTCAGTTGATCCCTTCAAAACTCAGCTGATCCCTTCCTTAGCCTCTGGAGTATCTCTCATCCCAGATGCAGCTGCAGTTCATTCCTTTCCTGTGATACCTGGGGATCTGACTCATCATTTTTGTGATTACTTCTTTGCATCAAAGCCTCATCTAATGCCTGGTGTGTCTGCATGAAAAAGCATGGTTAGATGAGCTATGACTGTCTAGCAAGCCCTGGAGATAACAAAAAAAAAAGCAAACAACAAAAACAAAAACAAAAACAAAAACAAGAAGAGACAGGTTAAGGCCATCCAACCCCTCTTTTTTTTTTTTTTTTTTTTTTTTTTTTTTTTTTTTTTTTTGTGACCTGGGATAGTCTATCCTGGGAAAGAACAGCAGCTTGGAACAGAATCTGCCTCACATTAAGAGGTGTTTGCCATCTGCTGCAGGCTTTTCAGCTGGTGAGGTGCATGCCATGCATTCTTCAACACCTCATCCTCCTCCTTGTCAGTGACAGGGACACACACCTTTTCTCTGCCTTGTGTCACTGGTCTGAAACTGTTCCTGAGCAGTACCCACCTGAGCTGTCCCATCGTCGAGATGGCTCAAAGAGCAAAACGTGATGTGAAAAAGTTTGGCAGGAGCTGAACATGCTGGCCCAGCTCCTCAGCTCTCACGCCAATTCACTGGTGGCTGTGCTGCGTGCATGTCAGCAGGAGATTAACTGCCTTAGTCCACAATCCGTTTTTGTGCTTCTCAGGGAAGTGTATTCTAACATTCCTCTCTTTTAAAGACCAATCTGGGCACATGCTGGATGTGGGTGCCCCCCTCCCCATGTTTAATTCTGCTTTCTGAACTGTGCATTTTGAATGCTTCTGCAGAGCGCCGCCTGCAATTAGTGACAGTCCCACAGGGCAAAGGTGCAGGCTGCATCCTGAGATATTCCTCTGCTGTGGAAAATAAACAACAGCCTCTGAGACTATTCCTCTGCCAAAATAATTTTAGCATTTCACTGTCACACAGCAGGTGGGCTGGGTGGGGAGGGAACACCACCAGAGGTGCCGCTGCGCCAACCTCAGGAGGCTGGTTATTTTAAAAAGCACCAGACAATTAATTAATTTTCCTTTAAAAAATATTGCAAAAATGTAGTTGGAGGTATTACACCTTCATAACAAAGTCTCTATTATAAATGAGCCTCTCCTTTTCAGACAGGCCTGTAATTAGATTGCCTGTGGTGATGATGAATGGCCAAGGTGGATTCATTTCGGGGGAAGTGCTCGGCAGCAACCCACATCCAAAAGGCAGGGAAGGGCTACCTGCAGCCACCCCTCAGGTTCCCACAGCTGTCCCCCCTTGCCTGGGGAGTCACACAGCCCCCCCTGTGGAAAAGTCATGGGCACTCCCTTCCCCTCCTGACTCTCAACAAGTTTGCAGCAGCGTGGGGCTGGATGTGGCCTCTGGGGCACAATCCATTGCCAGGTAGGCACGGAATAAGGAGTGGAATTGGGGGCTGAGGTGCAGCCACTGCAGTCCTGACAGTACCTTCTACTTGTCTTCCAACAGCCCTTGGCTCCTCCAACCCCAGATCCACTTTGGTGGGGCCAGGACCACTGGGAGGCTCTGGTGAGGGCCCAGGGGCTGCAGTGCAGTCACACAGCCTGCCCTGCCTTCACAACGAGCCCCAGGCATCTCTGAGCAGCTTGATTACTGTGATTAATGCTGCCATGAGGGATCTCTCCCTCCTTGTCCTCTTTTGCCTGCTCCATGATAAATGCTGCTCCAGAGTCAGGGCTGTGGGAGACACTGTGCCCCAGTGACCAGGGAAATGCTCTCCTTACAGTCTGACTTTTAACACTTTTGTTATCAAGAAGGAGAAGCTCACTGGTGTGTCGTAGTGCTTGTGGCTGTGTTTCAAAGGCAACATCTTGCAGGATGCAGCAGGTATCTGCAGAGTTGTAGGACAGACTGGGCTCAGTCCCAGCCAGGAATCACACCCTGCTTAAAGATGTTTGCTGTTCATAATGGCCATAATCATTTGTCTCACCAAGACAAACAGTTTGAGCTTTGCACCGTTTCAGAAGTTTCTGCTTTCTCTAAATCATGACTTGTTTTTTTCCTTTCCCTCAACTTTACTGTCTGTCATTATGCAACAGCCCATGCCTGGAAATGAAGAGCTCCATCCAGAAGTAACAGCTGCTATAAAAAGAAGAAACTGTCCCCAGGACAGATCCATTTCAGTAAATGGTGAGGGTGATGTGAAATGAAACTTGTGCTGAAATCATTAGCTCCAAGAACACTGAAAGGACTGAAGAGGTATAAGCTGAAATGTAAGAATTATAAGCTCCGTTGTCATTTACAGTTACAAAAACTCCTGCCTGGACAAAATCGTTGGCAGAATGAGGCAGGTGATGGCTGTAACAGCAGCACATTTCTGCTCTGTGGGCTTTTTCCTTGGCATTAATAAAAATAGTCTACTTGGAGGCTGAAACAGCCACCTGCCAGAAGGCCTCTGGCTCCACACACAGCTCTGTGCAGTGAGGTGTGGATGCTAAACCTTAGGAAGGAACATTTGATTGGGAAATTGCAGGCCTCACTAACACACAGTCTGATCCACTTTAACCACATGTTTTCATGGGCCTCCCATTCCTTCTCTGGCCCTGAACACTTTCTGAACATCCCTAAAACTCTCAGCATCAATTAATGCAAATGTGACAGGCTTCTCTGATATGTAGGGTAAGGAGTCTTTCAGCCTCATTAGAGAAGGGAAGGGCTTTCCATCCATCTCCTGATTTTGATGGAAATGGTATACAACATGTTTTATCTCTGTGAAACAATAAGAGCGAAGGGGCTGTGAGCCAGGGCCGCCAGCTAAGAGTTGAAGATGAAATTTAATTGGTTAGTAACAAAATTTTACTGCTGAGACAGCTTGTTTACATCTATTTAATGTCATTGCTTCCTGAATTTGTCTATCAGGGAGTGCTGCCTGACTGCTTCAGCCAGATAACAAACTGGTTCTTGCCGCTTGCAGATTCATCTTCTCTTCTGGCCACCAACAGCCTCTTTTCAGTGTTTCAGCCTCTCTCTGGTAACATCCTTTCCCACTGAGCTGAACTGGGGTACCTTCTGTACCTGCTTAGACCATGGCCTTTCTCCTGCTGGTACTGCTGTTTTAATCCCATCCCTTATCTCAGACCTGGTCTGTGCCTTTTGTTTGCTGTCCCACAGCCCTTTGCCACTTTGTACTTCTGTGTTTCCCAAACCTGATCCTTACAACCCCTGAAAAATGCTTTTTATTTGAGTGAGACATTTCAGGTCTAACGCTAAATTGTGGAAGGGCTGGGGGAAGTGGATCTCAGGAACATGGAATTACTGAGGGAGCTCCTACACTTTGAAGGACTGAGCCTATAATGCACTGGAATTTCCCTACAGTTGCTTTAGTTTGAGCTGTGGCTGCAGCTCCCCAGCGTGCCTTTAAAAGGCAAGAGGATGGGAAGTGCATTTGTGCAGCTTGCTGTGTCTGTGGCATGGTGCTGCATGCTGCAGGCAGAGTCAGAGCCCAGCACTTTTCAGGGTCTGGGTTTGCAAACCTCAAGAGTTCAAGCACGAGAGAGAAAAGGAATGCAAGTTTAGGGTAGCTGGGAGCATAATGCACCTGTCTGTGTGCAGAAGCCCCCGGAAAAGCACTGTAATTGGGTCTGTTGACATTCAGGTGATGTGCCCAACAAAGAGCAGCCTGCACATCCAGGAGGGCACACCAAGATTGCCTCTGCGGTTCAAGGAGGAAAAATATGAGACAGTATCACTGAAGTGTTCTTGTGGAATGCTGGAGGCAATGGTCTGCTACTCCACCTATCCAGCTTTAGGACCATCTCAATATTCTTTACAAATGGCTCTTGTTGCATTATTAAAGCAGGGAGGCAGCAGTAAGGTGTTTCTTTTAAAGTGGGAGGAAATTGTCTATGAAAAGATGCTATAGGAACAGTCAGATGTACACAAAAAAACTGTCATAGCATGATTTTCATTCTAAAGCCCAACAAAAAAGCAATGGAGTGATTCTTTAGTTAGCTTTGTACCTGACTGAATCCCAAATTTCATTATTTGGATCTTGTTGGGAAGATTATTTAGCCAATGGAAATAATCCTGAGCACTTCCAAATTCTTCAGCTAAGTGCTGAGGAAGTTGAGTCAGGATAAAAGGTCTTGTTACAAAAATAGGTGCTGGCATGGAAGAGAGATTCCAGCCCTCAGAGTACTGCCATAGACATGTTTCTCATGTTCAGGGGATCTGTTTCACTCAGACCAAGTCAGACTTATTTCATAAGTTTTAACTGTTGCTTACACAGACTTCTGAGGGTAATCTGCTGCAGAACTGCAAAATAACCAGTGTTGCAGAGACCCTGAGGCTCAGCTCCTTCTCTGTGAAGCCCTCAGAACCAAGCTACAAGAGGACAGAGTTTTGCACTGCAATGTATAACAGGACTGAAAACAAAAGATGTTGTCAGGAGGTGTTAGTAGGCTAAAGGAAATTAAGAACATTGTTCCTGGAAACAGAGAAAGAGGACCTCATTGAAATGGGTCCAGTTGAAAGGAGGCTTTGGGAAAAAGAGCACACCTTTTCAGAAGTCATAAGAATATTTATGAGAGCCACTTACCTTCCATATCGATCATTAACTGGTGTTTGGGATTTTTAAGCAGTGTGGATGCAAACCCTCAGAGACTCTCACAGTGGCAGAGCTTTGGAAGACAACACTGGAGAGGAACACTTCAGGCTAACAGCAATGGTGACATCAGATCGTCACCTCTGTGGGTGAAGAATAGCACAGTTCTACTGTAGGAGATGTTTGACACTGTTCCTCTGGAACCACATTTTGTAGGTGGGACCTTGGATCAAAACTGGTGTGTATCAGGCCCCTTGCTGCCATGGGACTCAGGAGAGACACTGCAATTACTCACCTGTGGCAGAACTTCTAAAGATGCCCAGTTGGTTTTGGTTTTAAATGAATTGCAGGATGTTCTTTCCCACCCCCTGGGGCTCTCACACCCATGTGCTACCTCTACAGAACAAGGCCTCTTTCCCCAGGGGACTAGAAAAGAGAATACCCTTCACACAATTTTGCTTTGCCCATAAGGGCATCAGCCAGGCATGACGTATTCATGGCAACTAACAAGGTTTGTAAATATACCATGTCTAGGAAGTCACTGGTGGCAGATGTTTTTTCTCCCTCACTGCACACAAGCCTTGTAAGCATGAGCACCCTTTCAGCATAGTAGCAAAGGAAAAAATACGGCGGCGTCTTGCCTTGGAGAGAGAAAAGGCATTGTCTAGAGATGAGCAACTCGTGCTGGTGGGGGGAGCTCATTTGGAAAATTAAACATGACCTTTTATGCAGAAAATGAATGGATGTAGAGCAGACAGCCCATCAGCTGGGTGAGACAAAAATGTTGCAATCTGGCTAAAAGCACCCTGAGGTTTTTTTGAACTCTGGGTACTATAAAAAGCTGTGGGCACGTGATTTTGCCCGGCTCCTCTGAGTACTGATATATGCAACCGTTTGCACCAAGAGGAGCAGTGGTGTCTAATAATAAACACGATGCATCCTCAGCACTTGATGGAGAAAATTTGGCCCTGGTGCAATCAATACAATTGCACAAGCCTGACTTTCTTCTGTCCCCACCCTGCAGGTGTCTCCATACCCATGTTCCAGTGGCTGCAGCTCAGTCAGCTCTGAAATACCTCCTTGGAACCCTGGCAGGCTCCCCTGCCAGACAAAGAGCTGTGGCTCCTGCTGCAGACCAAGCTTCATCCCTGACTCCTGGCAAGCCTTGGCTTCTTCCTGGTATGTCACAAGAGAAAAATCAGGATGTGTAGGAAAAGCTCCCTGGCTCCTGGGGCTAATGCAGTGTCACTTAAGGAGAGATTCTTGTAG
Organism: Zosterops lateralis; assembly: GCF_965231275.1. NCBI lineage: Eukaryota > Metazoa > Chordata > Aves > Passeriformes > Zosteropidae > Zosterops > Zosterops lateralis. Next base: position 8,852,352 of record NC_139763.1, read on the forward strand.
GAGAACAACACCCAAGGCTGAAGGAGACCTCAACATCTGCAGAGTACAAGAGGTGCACAGTCATTGCTGATTCCACTGAAGCACTTGAGGTGAAGAATGAGCTGCAGAAGTCTCCTGCTGCATTGCAGAAGTCATGTCTGTCTTTTCCAAGGTTCCTATCCTCATCATAGCCTCTACTGACCTCTCCTTGGATTTCAAATGACCTTCCCCTCAGAGGTGAGGGGCGGCTAGTGAGCCAAAGCTGCCACACACTCTGTCATTTTTGAGTTTTCCACTGCCCTTTAGGTCTGCTGCCACCTCCATCTGTCAGGGCCATTCAGCTGCTGCATTTTGTCATAGACTGGGAATGTCAAAAAACCCCAAACCAGAGGCATCCCATTCTGCCTCTGCTTCTCATCCCAGACAACCTGTGAAAGAACACAACCTTGCGGCTATGCCTGCAGCACCTGAGACCAGGGGATAGCATGCTGCTGTGCCTTCTGTCACAGCAACCCACAGCAAGCCTTTGATTTCAGGCTGCCCACCTTTTATAATAGTGTATTTCATTCACCCAAAGTTGCAGGGGTGGAAGAGCACACACCCACCCTGACACTGGCTTGGAGACTCCATGCGTACATTGGGTTTTGGTTTCACTCACCACCACTTTAAAGTGCAGCCAAACCATTCGAGGAATGCACAGGCTTGGTGCCCTCCTCTGTACAGCCTGTGTAACACTGGTTTCCAGGTTTCCAGAAAGAACAGCACGTTGGGGAAGAAGGGCAGGAATGTGTCAAAGTGTCAGCCTTTCATTTCTGTGTTTACATAAATAGAAAAAAATGTAAAATAATGTTTAAAACTCTCTTAAAAATACTAGGCCTGCTCTTTCTGCTGACCTTGCATGAAAATGATAATCAAAGAGCCTTTGTAGTTTACAGCCTTTTTTAGTCACAGTTCTCTCGTACAGAGATAAAATACTTGTTGGTACAGTGAGTGACAGGGGGAGAAGTGATACTAACAGGCTTCCAATGATGTCATCCCAGGAGAAAAAAGGGAGAAAAAGAACCAGCTGAAAATTAAATACAATAATAGAAACATGTCTTTTCATATTAAAATGTTGCAAATATGGACATGCAGAGCTGTATCACTGCTGGGTATAAGTCAGCATAACCCTGCTGACATCAGGGATGCTCTATGCCAGTTCACACTATCCAAAGAGCTTTTCCTTTAACTGTATTTTGCTTTCAGCCAATGAATCCCCAAGTATAATTTCCAGCCTGCAACTGGACCGTGTGTGCAGGTTTACAGCAGTGATAAACCAAGGGACTGGGGGGATGGCTTCCTGCTTGAGAAGACTCTGCTCAGCCATGCCTGCCTGCAGCATGTCTCAAGAAAACAGTAAAAATGTTTGTCATTTCAAGCAGTAATCCATTAGCTGAGAGGTGGATGAATAAATATCATCCTTATCTGGCAGAGAGGAAAACTGCATTCCTGCAGGAAGTAGCAGGTCTGTGGCAAGCATGGCCAGACCTCTGGTCTTGCCTCTACCTACCCCAGTCCTGTGACTTCAGCCCACAGTGCTGTCAGAAAGAGACTCAAAAAAGGAGCACTTTACCTTGAAACAGAGCAGATTGCGCCAGGCACAAGATATTAAAAGAAACACAAACCAAAAGGCAGAATGCACTCAGTGCCCCTGCAACGTCTCCGCTTATTCACAGACCATTTCAAATCAGCCAAGTTAAACACTGCCCTGCACTCTCAGTACATTTCCCAAGGACGCAGTTTAAAGGCTTTCATCAAGGCACAGCTTAATTTATTTGTTTGCTTCCCCCTTCGCTCAGGAGAAAGCATTTTTGTTTAAATGGGGAGAATAAATAGTCTCCTGACCCTTCTCTGTGCAGCCCGTGCTCCTGCACTGCCCTGTGTTTATGAGGCTAATGGGGGAGAATGCTGTGGGAGGCCCTTGTTAAAACACTGGCAGTGCCTTCCCTTTTGTCACAGGATGATTCGGGGATGCATTGTGCTTGCAGAAGCAGGAAAAGGAAGAGGAGGCTAATAAAAAAAAAATATCCATTATTGGAGCTTTCTGTGCATAAGGACAGACGGGCAAAATGCAGGGAAGACAACAAATATCTTGGAATAAAGAGCCCATGATGGAGATAAATAATCATGGGTCTCATTCAACAAGAGCCTGCTGTTTAGAAATCCACTGGAACAGCTGCAGCTTACACGTCATTATACTTCTGATCAGTGAACATTAGGAGCCTTTTTGTGAGTCCCTTGTTTGTTATATCAATCATTGCAAAACAGACTCTACAGACATAAAACCACATAGGAAATATGGGGACTTCTCCTCACCCCAACTTTGCCAGTCAGTCTCCATTTTAATCTTTTATAACTCCTCCCCTTTATTTTTCTTTTCCCCAGTGTTCTGGGGTTAAATGTACATCTTCCTCATCAGACCTGTATGGATTTCTTTTTGCTTTTTAAATAATCCGTCAATAGAGTTTGATAACATATCACACCTTCTGGCTTGGGAGACACTCATAGAAATCTGGGACTATAAAGGTAGGGTCTCAGGTCTTACATATCAAGCTTATTTCTGCACTTATTTATGGCCCTAGAAGTGTCTTGGCAGTGTGTCAACATGCTGTGCAGGAAAAGATGTTTTTCCCTTCTCTAATTCTTTCAGGAATGTGATAAAGGAAAATGGCATGTCGCTGAAAATAGAGGGGAAGAAAGCCCCTGGATTTTACTGCGAGAAGAAAGATGCTTCACTCCTTGACAAACTAGTAGAATAAAGGAATAACAAAAGAGCTGGGACCCCAACAACCTTCTTTTTAACACAGACATCTTCTTCAGGCTTTGGGTGTAGGGCTGGGTGAAAATCATTTGTGCCCCTAAATGGAGTGACCCATAGGCATATCCGTGAGATGGGCTTGCTCCTGCTCCCCTAAGGCACACCTGGTGACTGCACACATCAGCCACACAACTGACCTGCAGTGCCTGGGTGGAGGTTGCAGTGACCAACCCTCCCTCAGCAGATGCTGAGTTGGACAGGAGAGGGCAATGGAACTGTTCCCACTGCCTTCTTCTGCTACTAAAAGAAGTTTATTTATGCGTTGGTGTTGCTGTGGCTCCTCTGCAGCCACAGAGCTTCTATTACAGAATCGCAGAAACCACAGAATCTGCTGAGTTGGAGGGGACCCACAAGGATCATTGAGTCCAACTCCCTGCCCTGCACAGCCTCATCCTGACACTTCTCTGAGATGTGTGGGGTCTTCTGTAGGCACAGACAGTTCTCATGGTATGAGGTGTGTTCAATCATTCTGTAAGTCTTTCTGTGGACCACCAGATCAGATCCTTCAGGATCGATCAATCCTGGCTCGATTGTTCAAATACCAACATGATTCCAGTAAGCCCCGGTTTCTAAACTGGGTCTTTATTTCAAAATTGGTTGCTAGTTCCAGATTTGCTCCACCACATTCTGATCCTATATCTCCCTTGCCACCTCCTCTCCACAGTGCCAGTTTCTGAACAGAAGGGAAACCAGGGTGTGCTGGCCGATGGTGACAGTGATATGCTCTGGGCTGGCACAGTCTGGATTTCTGCAAAGGCTGGGATGTTCTGTGCTGTACCCTAGAAAGCTCCTGTGGATGCAACCTCCCTGGATTAATCACATCACTCCACAACAGAATCTTAATTGCATGATTCTTCTCTCAATATCTCCTGTAAGATCTGTTACTTTGTTTCCCACAACCTTTGATTGCATATGCTTTGGTGTATCTCTATCCCAAGATAGGCCTTTATCCTGCCAGGATGGAGATACCTAAACATGTGCATCCGTGCCTGAGAGAGAAGATCCCTGCAGCTACTGAAACTTGTGCCCAGGTGTGAAAAGAAGATGCCTGAGCAGCAGCAGGAGGCTCCATGTGCACTGGACTGGCCAGTGCCTGTCACAGTGAGGGGCATGTCATGGTGCAGGATCTGGAGACTACATTGTGTCACACAGCAGGCGACTTCCAGCCCAGGCAGGGCCAGGAGAAAGCATTTCCCTTCTTCCATCTTTCTTAAGAAAGATTTTGCTGCAGGAAAGCAAAGCTGGGAGGGACACCAAACACCCAGACTACCCTGGCAGTCTGCTGCTTCACTGATGGATGAGGGATCTCTTTGCCTTTTTTTTTTTTTTTTTTTTTTTTTTTTTTTTTTTTTTTTTTTTGTTGTTGTTGTTGTTGTTGTTGTTGTTGTTGTTGTTGTTGTTGTTGTTGTTGTTTGTTTGTTTGTTTGTTTGTTTGTTTGTTTGTTTGTTTAACAACTGCTCCACTTTTTCAGGAGCAGAGGGGGAAAACCATTTTCCAGTACAACCAGTGCAGGTTTGGTGTACCACCCAGGATCTCACCTGGCCATTCTCCACCTCTGCCTGATTTGCTGCACACGGTGTGGCCCTTGCAGTGCCCTGGGGAGGGGACATCTCTGCAGTGACAGAAGTGACCTGTGCTCTCTGCAGGTGCAGCTCTTTGTGCTGCCCACTGCTCTGCTCCTCCTGCTGCAGGACACAGCTCTAAGTGTGGGATCCTTTCGATGCTGAACTCCCTCTCCCACGTCTTCTCCAATTCCCTGTCTCTCCTGGACTATTAACTTCCCAACAGTGTAAGGGTGACAATGCAGCCTACCTAAGCAGGAACTTAAGCATGAAGTCAGTGCTTAACCATAGCTGAGCTGGCAAATCCACATGCAAAAATGTAACATGCTGTGTTTCCAAAATGTTTGTTTAAGATCCTGTGTGACATTACATAATATTACTTAGAAAAATGATGTGATATAATTAAAAAGGCCTCCTCCTCTACCCCCAATGCCTACTATTGGTTGTTCCCTGCTCTCCGTGGAGCTCTCTGGCTCCACAAGCAAATAAGCAGCATCAATCACTTACATGCACTTTGGTTTTCTCTTTCATCCTTGTTGTTTAATTTAAAAATGCCCCAAAGTTGTTATTGTGTTCCCCCCACTCCCAATAAATAAAAAACCCCTTAATAAATAAAAAAACCATTGTGAATTAGTCCTGACTTGCTTGCAACCTGCCTGACTAAATATCTCAAGCAGCAGCGTTCCAGCCATCACATCCTGAGTCCCTGACACCAAAGCCATTCCCAACAACAGCACTGGAATAACTTCAGCAAGGCAGGTAGCTTCTCCTGGAATAATTCATAAAAATGATTTATTATTTAGGAGGGCAAGTAAGGCCACTGGGATCTGCCACTTTCTGCTTAAGGAAGAAACTCTACACACTGTCTGTGTTAACCCTCTAGAATATGGTCACAAACATACCACTGGCAGTGGCTCATAATTAAACTTCTTGTACCCCATTAGAAAACTACCCCAGGGATTTTTCTAGAGCTGTTTCATTGTCATTGATTTTTGCCCTAGCAAAAAAAAAAAAAAAAAAAAAAAAAAAAAAAAGTCATGATCGAGCAAATACAGACTTTCTGAAGAAGATAAATATTGCCAGGTCACAAATATTTCCTGACATGGCTAGGTAAAGTAAGTCGTATTTATGCAAAATGGTTGTCCTCTGAGCAGTGTAGGAATAATTAGGAAACTTTAATTCCATAGCAAAAAAACCTTTTCTGAACTGGAGAGCTAATGAACTGTAATTCATGGTAACGATTTTTGGCCAAAGTCTCAATGTCCACAGAATTTCTCCCGTCAAGCTGCTTTATGCATCCTGAACACTGAGACAGAAGGACATGGGAACTGGGAAACCTGCTCCTTTGCCTCCTGTCAGTCTCTGTGGCCTCTCCACAGCTCACTAGGGAAGTTGCTGGTGAGGGTGGCACATTCCACTGGACATCCTCACTGCTGGAATTGTGGACACCTAAGGAGAGCAATGGGGCCTGCCCCAGTGATGACCCAAATCAAGAGATTGATTGCTTCATGTCAATTTGGAAAGGACCTAAAATAAAAATGCTGCTGTTGTGGTTTTACCTGGTGGGCAGCTCAGCCCCACAGAGTCACTTGCTCAGCCCCACAGAGCCACTTGCTGAGCCCCACTCACAGGTGGGATAGGGGAGAATCAGGAGTGTCAAAAAGTGCAAAAAAAAAAAGGAGGGTTGAGCCAAAGGCAATTTAATAGGTAAAGAAAAAGCTGCATATGACAGCAAAACAAAGCAAGAAATCCACTCCCCACCTGCAGGTGGATGTTCAGCCATCCCCAGGACAGCAGGGCTCCATCACACCTAATCGTGACTTGGGAGGACAAACAACATCACTTGAGCATCCCCCATGTCCTTCCCACAGCTGTGTGTGCTGATCCAAGGCCATATGGAGTGGGACAACCCTGGGCTCAGCTGGGCTCAGCTGTCCCAGCTGGGAACCCTCCCAGCTCCCTGTGCAGCCCCAGCCTCTCCCTGGTGAGGGGGTGAGAAGCAGAAAAGGCCTTGACTCTGTGGAAGCTGCTGAGCAATTACAAAAACATCAGTGTGTTATCAACACTGTTTAGCATCACAAACTCGAAACAGCACAGTACTGTGAAGAAATTTAACTCTGTCCTTGCCAAACCAGTCCAACTGGGGATATCTGAACTGTGTTTAGACTTCCTAAACACCTGTGACACCTATTCTGATGTGTAGTTCAGGGGCATGGGGACTCAGATCCCTGCTGTCCAGACCTTCTTGTCAGGTCCCAGGGAGCCAAAGCCACCAAGGTAAATGTTGATAAGGTCCAGCCTGAATGCAGTCCCTTTCCTGCACTGGAAAGCAGAGGAATCTCCTGCCCTGAGTTTTTTTGGTATCCCTGTTTGACCTTGCAGGCAGGACCCCCTGCCTGCTTCACCCAAGTGGGATACTTTGGGATAGATATGTAATTCCCTGGGCTGGTCACTGCAGATAAGCTGATTTAGCTGTATTCAAAGAGGGGACAGTGTCTATGAGGCATGAGGATGTCTCCCTAGGAAAGGCTTTTCAGGCAGACGTATCCATACCCTGGAGAAAAAAAAACACCTCTACAACTGATTTCAACAGATTTGGAATACAACACATGCTTTTGGTTACATATTGCAACCCAAGACACCTAACCAGGACAATTCTCATTGAAGACATGGAGGATATCACTGCCTTTCAGCACCTCCTGCAGTGCAGGGCAGCTTGGCAGCCACTCCCTTCCAAACTTACCCCACTAAACTCCTCCTCTGCCCCCGTGGCTGTTTGAAAAGCCTGGCTGGGCAGTGAGAGCAGCTGGCTAGGAGTAATGGTGAGGAGAGGGACCCTGCTTGTTTTATGTGGCATCAGGCTGTCCAATCTGCCCATATAAAAAGGATGCAGACGGAGAACAGAAAGATAAACAGAAATGTCGGTGTAGACTACAAACCTGGTGGCACTCGCAGGTTACACTGCATAATCAAAACAACTTGTGTTGTGCTAACTATCCTTGACAAATAATTGAGGGCTGTTTTAATGCTGCTGCTGGGGTCAGTCCAGGATCCCAGCAGCTCCTGTGAAGGCTGGCAGAAGGAGAGGGATGCTGTCACTGCTTCCTCAGAGCTGCTTTCCTGACTCGGCTCTTGCACAGAAGCCACACAGTGTCTGAGCATCAGCCTGGCTGGGTGGCTCCCAGTCTTGCTCTAAGTCTTTTTCCTGAAGACAGAGAAGTTGTTCAGCTCATTAAGGCGTTTCCTCTGCTCAGAGAGAAGAGGCTCAGCAGCAAGAGCTGTGTCCCCTGAGCCTGGGCACCTCTGCAGTGACTCACGGAAGCACAGGTGGGTGTGCTGCCCTCTCCTCCTTCCTTGTGCTCCCATCACACGGCTGTGTCTCCCACAGAACGTGTCATTTGTGAGTGCAGATACACCGTGGCTGCATGTGGATCGATTTATCCCCTCCCTCACACAATTTCACCCATTTTTGTGCACCTTTGTGGGAGCAGGATGGCGGGGCAGGGCTGCCCCTGGGGTTCACTCCTCCTCTGGCACCCAAAGGGAGTTCCCAGCTCGCAGGAATGTCTGTTGCAGACGTTTCAAATCACAGTCAAAAACCGGGCATCTGCTTCACTTTGATTTTAAAAGAAGTCAAGTCCCTTTTCCGAATTACTCAGCTCTCAGATTTCAAAGGCAGGGAGCAGACCGCATGTGCAACAATCCTGCTTTATTCACTGCCTGTAATTTGTGGTGTGGCTTCTGCTCCCGGTGTCAGGGAGTAACTTTTCAAAGGGAATTAAACAGCAAGCACTGAGCGCCTCTGGGTGAACAAGCTGTTTTCTTTACACCTGAAGACATTACAAGAGAGTCCCAGCCTCTATTAACACAACTGCCGAGCTTTCATGGTGGCAGAGGAAAGCTTTTGAGCATGAACTCTCACTGCTCAGGAACCAGAAGTCAAATGAGAAACATGGAGAATATATCAGTCACAGAAAGCCCATTAGTGCAGGCGTGGAGGGATACAAACAGGACTGAGTCCAACAGCAGCCTGTTTGTAAATATTTGTAAATACTGCTTAATATCACTTGGGTATTTCAAATCTCTAAATTTTTGCATTCCCAGAATTCCTGCTCTCTCCTGAACACTCCCATCGGTTTCAAGCTGGCATCTCTCAAGGTCACACTGGTCTGCTATTCACTATTAAAACCACCTCCCATGGAAGAAACCATTAAAAGCATCGGGAATCGGATCACAAGCCATTTGCTGCAGAGTGTGTTTCTCCCACTGTGTTTGCTGTGCTCTTAGCTGGCACAAAGGGCTCCCGATCCTGAATGGGGCCTCCGGGCGTGATTCTAAATGTTAAACAGTAATTATTTCTTTGATAGTTTTGTTTTAAACAAAACACAGGAAAATCAGGGCTTTGCAGAACTCCCCAGACAAAAGGCAGCTTGGGTTATCATAAACTGCCCGGCTCTGCGGCAGATCATTTGCGTTGCCTCCTCTGGCACATTCTGGCTCTTAAGGAGGTCAAACTTGCCTTGGCTTTTCCTAGGAGAAAATGTTGTAATGCTTCGTGTGACACATGTTTTTAAAGTAATTAAAAAAATAAATATGACTATCTCTACGTAGAGTTTATTTTTATGAGTCTCAGAGAATCGTATTAATTGCTTAATTTATATTTCCATCAGGGTCCATCAATTAGGAAGAATCGGTGGTATTATTATCCTTGTAAAACACCACATCAGTCAAAAATGAAGCAGAGTCAGAGGTCTAACTGTTAATCAGGTCACATTTCACTTCCTGTTGACATTTTTATTTCCCTTGCAGAAAATATTTGACGCTAAGTCTCGGATTATGAGCGCTGTTCACCCGGCGCAGGGGCGGCAGAGCCGCAGCCCTGCTGGTGCAGCTGGGAGGAAATTCACTGTGAGCCACTCGTGAGGCACCTCCTCAGGCAGCTCAGGGTGGATCGACAGCTATTCATCTTGATGATGAATGGAAAATCACTCCAAGGTGAAGGTCAGATTTCCATCTGCACCTCGGAAAGCAAGAAACAGGACCGGCAATGGCAGCAGAGGTTGTTCTGTCGTGGCTTTGTTGCAAGCTGAGCAGTTTGAAGAGTTTGGCCAAGGAGGCAAAAATACCATAATGTGATAAATGTGATCAAGTGTTTGCTGCCAACAGGGATTCAGTAGACTGGGCTGATGACATGGGGGGAGAGAGGAGAGGACGGCTGTGGTCAAGGATTCTCTTTAAAACAAGGCAAACAGGGAGGACAGTTTTGTAGTTAAGGAAATTGGCCCAGAGACAGGGAGGCTTTCAGTGATTCAGAACCAGATATTCATACGCTTCTTGAGCAACCTTGAATGGGTCATTTAGTGCTTCTGGGGTAAACTGAGCCTCAGAGAGGCATAAAGCATGCCAGCCTGAACAGGCTGGTGTTGGGTGGCTGCTGCACCCTGAGTAGTATGGGAAACACAAACCCCTCTCTGCCTCACAAGTTTTTTCCTAGTGGACTTGTTGATTTACATCCCAAGATAATATTCTGACTCAATGGTTACTGTCACCCAGCACACTACTGGTTCACAGTGTGTAATAAGGAACTAATAATATTTTCCCTTTATTCACCATATCAGCTGCAACTTTCTATAGAAGTCCCCAGTCCTGTTGGTGGAATTTGAGTAATGTGCACTGTTCTTGAGATAGCTGACTTATACTTTGAGAACAACAACCATACTCAGTGTAGCTCATTTAATCCATTTTTTTCCTATTCTGTCCTTGCTAATGTCTTCTCTCTCTTTATTAATTTTGTCTCATTTATAAAGAGATGTTTTATTTGTTACTGCTCCTTTCTGATGCAAACACCACCACTACCACCACCACCACCCCAATTAATGCATTTTCTCAGAAAGTGATGCAGAACATTGATTAGAGTTTGTTAACAGTGATAACACTGCACTGGAAAAAAAACCCCTAAAAATGTCACTTGCACCAGCAAAGGTAAAGGAGAATCCAGAGTAGGCATGCAGTGAGGGCTCAGCCAAAACCAGTAACTTTCTAAAACTATTGTTTGTGTTTTAGTATTTTATTCACATTTTTCATACTTGAAATAGTCTAACTACCTCCCCAACTGTCTGAGCTACAGACACTTAAAAAAGGGAAGAAAATACACATGTATGCCTTTTTTCTCAATCAAACTATGTAAAAGTTTCAACTCTCATTAGGAAGCTGAATTTTCCACCTGAAAGGTCTGTAGAGAGTTGTCAAGAGACATTTCAGAGACAACCAAAACCCTTCATTCCTGTGAGCTGGGGTGGAATCAGATCAATGCTGTGGTGCAAAGTCCATTCCTGTGGAGTGTAACACACCTGCTGGAGGTATTGTGTTAGCAGCTAAATCTGCAGACCTTGCCTGTCTCTCCTGACACAAAAGGCATGTTTGAGTAGTACTAATTCTCAGATAAGCAGATATTTCCTCTTATACATGTTTGCTTTTCATGGGGCGTGTGGCATTTTTCTCTATAACAACAGTCTCAAAACTTCCTGGGATTTCTTTCTACACTCCCTGTTTGACAGCACTGCTTTGAGACCACTGTGACTCAGAATAATTTCAGGTTTTTATCAGATTCTGCACTAAATCTTTATTTTGCTGAATATTTTACATGTTGGAGTACAGGTATGAGGACTGGAGGGGAAAGAGAGCTCTCACTTGTGGCTGGCGGGGTGAGTGTGAGAAAGCAAGGGATGGATGAGGCCAGTGAGAGTGCTTGAAATAACTCTGCAGTCCTGGAACACTCTGAAGTTTCCTGAGGTTTCTGGCTGACTCCCAGCCCCTGGACAGAGTCAGCAGAGAGGATCCTCTCTTATTCATTTAGAGCAAGTCCTTCCTATCTGTGCCCCAGGTGTCAACATTTTGACACTCCTTGTGCTGAGACAAAAAGCAAACCAAATCCCCTCCATGTACAATAGTCCATCTTGTGGGTGTAAAGACAAATGTGGGCAATTGAAACCTCCAATGTAAATAAACATTTCAGTCTTAGCAGAGCTGATCCACTGTTGAGCAACCAGCTGGCTCCCAGCACTGCCAGGGCTCTCCAGGGTTATTTGGGTTGTGTGTCCTCAAGGCCCTCTTCGTCCCAGTTTAAGTATTCAAAACCCTCCAGCCTGAAATCTCCTCCTGATACGGGTGAAGCCCTGGGTAAATATTGACATCTCCCACCAAAAACTTCAGAAAATATTTTTTTTTCTCTACAACCTAATTGTGAAAGAGCTTGTTCCTTTCCCTTTCTAATATTGCATAACTGCAACTGAGTGTGAAAGGAAAGCAAGTGCATATGTCTGTGGTTTTCCTTATGAATTATCTTCAGAGAAAGGACATGGTTTCTATTACATCTCTGGTTGCAGCAGGTGGAGTAAAATGGTTTTTTTGATTTTTTTTCCCCGTGTATGGCTATAACTTCTGAAAGGCTGCCTTCTCAAGCTGACCAAGCAAGTAATGAAAAATGGTCTGTTTATAAAAATGATGATTCTGATTGAGTTAAAGCACTGTAAGGCAGGCAGTACTGTCCCTAAAGAGAGAAAAATAAAGGCTTTATGGAGAAATATCTTGTTTTCCTAATAGCTTGGTTTGGAAACAAGTTTATAAAACACATTAAAATCCCCCAGGGGCTTGAGAACTGCAGCGTTTCTGAACAGCCACATTTACCTTGACCTCACAGCTGTAGGATAAGGAAAGATTGCCTTCTTTTTTAGCCCCAGGAATACCATACTTGGCATCTATTTAGCACTTGCAGTCTTAATAGCTCTAGAACCAAAAACCAAGAATCCTTGCAGCCCAAACAGAGCAGCAGGTTCAGACACATTTACTACAGCCTGTCTTTAACCCCTTTCCTCCTCTGCCTGAATGAAAGACCCCCTGTGGGGGTCTTGACTACCAGGGTTAGAAATATTCCACGAGAGTCCAGCAGTTTACTCAGACACACAGGCCAGTTGAAGGAAAAATGTTTCATGGAAGTTGTAAAGAACAATTTTGATTTTGATCATATTCAAAGTACTGCTAAAGTTAAGGGCTGTGGCATGGAGAGACAGGATTTTCCATTTTTTTTGTTTTTGGTTGGGTTTTCTTTTTTTTTTTTTTTTTTTTTTTTTTTTTTTTTTTTTTGTTGGTTTTGGGGTTTTGTTTTTGTTTTTTGGGGTTTTTAATTTTTGTCTTTGATCTTGTTTGTTTGTTGCTTGTTTGTTTTGTTTTTGTTTGTTTGGTGTGGATTTTGTTTGTTTGGTCAGTGGGTTTTTTTTTTTTTTTTTTTTTTTTTTTTTTTTTTTTTTTAATTTGACCATGACATTTTCTAATCCTGTTGTCTGTTTTTAAACCTTAGGAAGATCTTGGCTCCTTCCTCTCACCAGTTTGTTATGCATAGTACAAAAAAAACATGGAAAGAAGAGGCAGGCACCAGTAAGTGCACAAGGCAGAGCCCAGACCCTACCTGGTTTTAAAAAGAATCAGCTTTCTCTTGCTGCCCTCACTAATGCCTTGAGATTTTTATTTTATTATTTTGACTCAGCAAATTACTGGGAAAGTGGCTGAATGTAGGAGTAGCTAGGGAGATTTCTTAGTGTCTGCTCTGTAAAGTGACAATGCTTTATTTCCTTGACCACAGCACCAAGGTGGAAAGTGCCTTAGGGGCATCTTAATCACTAAAGACAAATCACACAAGTGAAGAGTGGGTTTTGTTTACCAGAGGGTCTGTCAATGCCCAGCCAGTGTTCTCATGCTCACCTGGAACATGAAATCCTCATCAAATAAAGTAAATGTGGGCATTGGTGTGTTCCTGGAGGTCTCACCTTCTCCATTAGGCTCCCATTAGAGAAACATCTTGATTTCTTTCCAGGAATGGCTCGGCATCATGTGTGTGGGATGCCTGAATAAAACACTGCCTCCAGATTGGAGAAGTCAGCTGCTCTAAAGGGGTTTCTGAGAGGTTCATGGGGTGTTTGCTTGCTGCCCAAGAATTCTGTAGGTAAAGACCAGGGGAGAGGAATAAAGTCAAATGAAAATTTAAGGAAAGTTCTCTCTGGGAACACAAAGTGGGAGATAATGGTAGTAGTAGTAATAATAATTATTATTATGACAACAGCAACAATCACTTTTAGAACAGCCATGAAGAATTTATCTAAAAAAATGAGTGCACAGCAATATAGACTGTAAGATAGGGCTGTCATTCCATATTCCTAGAGATTAGACCTTGCACCCCATTTTCATTCCCAAGCATGCCTTTTTACTTCTATACTTTTAACCATTGGTTTAGATTTATAGCAGCTTAGAACACTGGAATCTCAAATCATGATTGGAACCCCTCTGATATTAACTCCATATGGATATTAACCTTCAATTATAATGCACTGTTTCACCCTACTGAACCATTATACTGAATTTTTAAAACAAAGACTACCATTGAAAAAAAAAGAGAAAGCTTTTTCTTTCATATTAATTTTTCAGGTGAAAGACACCATTTTCCAAAAGCGATGTGGATAAAAATAAAAAATTGTCCAGTCATCCTATGCATTATATAGTACTTAACTAAGAGGAATAGGCATTGACTAGAGATTTAAAAACTCAGTAGATCCCTGAGAGCCACTATGTAATCTTACGAATGCAATTATGATTCAAAGCAAATGTTAAAATCAATGTCTTTATGACTCATCATCAGCAACACATCCCTCAGAAGAGAAAGCTGACGATGGAGTTAACTGATGGATGCCTTTCCTGTAATGCTGCTCAGGGCAAATAATTGGACAGCACATTCCAGAGTGCTGAATGACCCGGAGAAATGACAAACCCCTCTGTGAATCCCCTGGGAGCCCAACCAGAGAGAGGTGGAAATTACTGGCAAAAAAATCTGACTTGCTGAAAAAATTGTTACATTTTTCTCAGCCGGATCCTCTATATCCACCAAAATGAGGATGGTGCTGCAACAGCCTCCCCAGATTAAATCAGATGACAAAGAGCTGTGCTGGGGAACTGAAAATGTGTGGGTTCATCTTGCCTTTACCTACATGCAGACACTGGACTCTGAAAATCTCTGGACTCCATCTAAAAATCTTAAAGGTGGGCAGTAGCACAGCTCAGTCCTTCAGGGCATTCCTTCAGCCCAGCAAGCTTTGACCCTTTTCAGCAGATCTACAGGAAGTTATAGCTTGACTTCTTCCATGCATAGCATGCACTATTTAGTCTTGGTCACCTTTTTGTGGCTGTTTCTTTCCATAGCTGTGTCCTTTAGATCAGAACACAGGTTGTAAGGGAGACCTTAACAGCCTTCCAAGGACTTTTAAAGATCAAGGAAGGGAGCAGAGGCTTGGCACCCTTTGGGCTGCTGCACCGGTGCAGTGTGAGGAATATTGAAGGGATACAGGGGTCCCTGGGGCTGGAGGTGGTGGGGTTTCTTTCCAGTCTGAGATTCACCCTTGCTCTAGTCTCTAGCTTTAAAAGCAAACCCTCCCTGCATTTTGTATTTAGTGAGCAGGGAGAGACATAGGTCCAGGGAAAAACCTTATCAGCATGTACTACCTTAACACCTTGGCTTGAGAGTTGTTGGGACTTTCTAAGTAGATGCCACTGCTGCTTCCCACTGATTTGAGAGAATAAACTATGGGTCAGACTTACTGTTTCCTCTGAAATAGGCATGTACTGGATGTTCTCAGGAATGACATGGTGCTTGTCTGCTGTGTGTCATCTGCACTGGATAGTTAATGAACAAGTGAGAGAATGCCAGGATGCTTTCCTGGGGCTCGTGGAAGGAGGCTGACTTACCTTCAGAGATTTCAGGGGAATTTCCTTTGCAGATCTGAGATGAAAAACTACCTGCCCCAGCAGATAAGTGAGGATTGCTATAAGCTTCTTTACAAATAGGTGAAGACTGAGGTGAAGGCTATTGGGAACTGTGCTTTGGAGGTCATGAGGATGCCTCAGAACACAACAGGCAGGACAGGGGACGCAGGGGGGACTTTGCTCACCTCCAGAGGTCACCTGGTGTGGCAGCCACTGTAGTCAGAGGTAATTTATCCATTGGGATGATTTATGCTGCCTTGGGATAGGGGTGAATGGGAGGATTTCTTAACAAGAGCATGGTTGGGTTTGTTTTTACCTACAGCAACCTTTATTTCCCCATGCTTCCTTTCTGTCAAGCACATGATGGCAACGTGTAAGAGTGTGAGGAGCAAGCTGAGCCTCCAAAAACAGACTTTGACACACACGGAGAGCCTTGAGAACCTTGTTTTGAAGCAGAGGCACCTCAGGAACACAGTGCTGCATTTCTTCTTTGTTCTCAGCATGTGCTGCTGAGGCCTCGTGCTGGTCTCTGCTCCTTGCTGGCTCCTCAGCAGCTCACCAGCATTGCAACCAGCAGGTGAGAAATGCAGTGTCTCAGCAATGGAACTGCCTCCAACTCTGAGACATGTCCTGGGAAATGGGGAGCATACAGACAAAGGGAGAAGTCTTATATTTGGCCTTCTGTGAGAAGCAGTACTTGAGAAAGACATCAGTGCACAGGAAAAGTTGTATTTGCTTTTACTAGAGTTATAATGGAACGATTTACTGTTAACAGGTGGGAATCTTTCAGCACTCACCTCTGGTGGCTTCTAGTGGCAGTCAAGTGTCACTTGGTGCCTCATTGCCATGTTTTTTTTTTTTTTTTTTTTTTTTTTTTTTTTTTTTTTTTTTTTTTTTTTTTGTAAGGCTGTAAGCATCCTTCTGGAGCTCAAGGGACAGAAAGGGTACAGAGAATGTCTTGCCCTTGGGCCAGCACTTCAAACATGGTCCAGAGTCTTCATGTCTGGAAGGTGACTGACTGACCTTGATGGTCAGTGGGGTCACCTCAGGCTGTGGGCAGCTTTCCACTTTGCTGTGTGCTTTGTTTGGGAGCCTGGGATGCCAAACACAGTATTTGGCACAAGTGTGTGGTCTGTGTCTTTGTAGCAGCGACTGCTTTCAGGTGATTTCATCTGAGCTAAGGATATCTCTACCATCTTGTCACTCAGAGCCCACAGCAGAGGAAACAGTGATTAAATCTGCAAGGAGAATTTGATGCTTTCTCATCTTCAGAAGATCCTTAGAGGTCAAGGTTGAGTCACAAAAGCTTTCCAGGCAGCAGAGTAAGCTTCTCTGTTGATAAATTCGAGAGGACTTCATGGCTAGCAATATAGAATCTTGACAGGTGCTCAGTTATCCCAGCAGTAGGTGTGTTACAGGACACAGGAAGCTATGGATGACGGATACGTGTTTGAGCAGCTCCATGCTTTTTGTTGTGAGCCGAGGATTCCTCTGGGGTAGACAAATGGGCCATTTCAAGGGGGTTTAAGCAATGAGAAGATTTTCAGGCCTGCAGGAAAAAAAAGACACCGCCGTCTTATCCAAAAGAAATCCCACATTAGCTCTCATGCAGGGATTGCTGGTATAATGAATATTGGTATTAGCATATGTGCTGAGCAGTTCCACATCAGTGGTGCTGCATGCAGCTGCTGAAATGGAAAAGCACTGAGGAGCCTGGGAACAATGGGGGAGATCCCTGGATTCTCATGCCAGCGGCGTGTCCGCGTTTGTTTGTCTGCGATGGTGCCGCTGCTCTGGGATCAGCAAGGGCAAATTCCAACAGATAGAGATCAGTGCACGGGCAGAAAAAAAGTAATTAACATTTTATTATCATCTCCCGTTCATGTGCAATTAAAATAGAGTCGATTCCCCTTCAGATAAAGGTGCATAAATAAGCAGAGGCTGGCTGCGGGTCCTAAAGCAGACAAAGGTAAACTGAAAGTCGAAAAAGATCACCTGTCAGTTCAGCCCCTCACACTGAGATGCTGCAGGAAAAGGCAACAAGCAGAGCACATGGGAAATGGCACGCTCAACAGCGAGATAGCATGCAGACAGCTTTTTGTCGTTGTAGTTTCAAAACCCATTTTTAATTGCTGTGGATTTACAGGTTAATGAAACAATGCACTCCTTCCAAAGAAACAGCTGTTTGGTGGATAATTTTAATCACAACCTGGTGATAACCACCCATGGGAGTTCAGCTGAGCTGCCGAGTAACTTTTTAAACAAAGAGTTAAAGACGGTCCCGAGTCTGTAGCTGGAGAACTGAACAGGTGGAAACAATTGAGCAAATCGAAACGCTTCCCCATCCCTTGCACGTGTATCTCTGAGTAGAAAAGGCTGGAGAACAGAGATCACTTTGTCACAGGAGCACAGCACACACACAATCACTGCTGCTGGCCATCACAGCACATCTGATGGCAATTGAGTGCACCCCAGCACGCCACCCATTAAGGAGTTTATTGAAGTGCTCCGTTTGGACAGGCTGCTATGAGGGAGCCTCGACTGCTGAAATTGTTGGAAAATCTCTGGAATCAAGGCTCCTCGGGTCAGGCTAATTATTGGTCACTTAGCCCGACATTAATTGTCGAAGCAACCATGTGGGATAAAAATGGACTTTCGCCTGTCTGGGGTAAACAGCGCTAGTGACACTCCCTAAAAATCAGACAATGTGTCTGGTGAAAGCTTTTAGAGCCTTTCACAAGCTGCAAAAGAGCACGAAAGTGATCGAAGGCGGGAGGGGGGGTGCGTTATTGTTCTCATTAGAGCATCATCTGGAAGGCAGCAAATGCAAAGCCTCGTCTGTGTAAAAAAAGCCCCACTGTGCTCCTTATGCAACATTTAAGATATTCAAGGGTTCTGTGGAATTGGCCTCACTGCAGCCTGGATCTCTGTTTGGAAGAGCAAAGGGAGGAGGAGCAGAGAGCCTGACAAAGATCTCAGCCCCTGGCTCCAGTCAGGGCACTGCAGGCACCAGCTTGAGTCCTGGAGTCTCCAAAAAGGGACAGCAGTGGGCTCCCCAGGATGTCATCATAATGAAACCCCACTGATTCTCTCCAGACTGTTAATTTTTGTGCATGCAAAGGAATAACATCTCTATCTTCGGCACGTGCTTCCAGACACATTTATTTGATAAGGTGGATTGATTTTTTTCCCATCTTCGCTTCCTTATGGCCTGGATCCTGCTGCCTTTGAATTATGTGGTTTCTGTAGTGTAAGATCAAACATCTCAGCAGCTCTTGGATAAGAAGAATCCTTATCCAAGAATCTACTGCAACTGTCTGTCCCCACACAGCCATCTGTCTCCTGTCCTTCTCATGGACAGGCTAATATGCTGGTGGAAGAAATCCTATTATCTGGGGAGCACTGGGGATTTGGCCATTTATTTACAACAAAATTTGCATAACGGACCCTGTGCAGTAACAACAGGCAACCCTCATTTTGTTCTTTACTGTATAAGCTAAATAGGGACTGCAGGTCACAGGAGTGTGAGCAGCTCTGGACCTTTTAGCTCAACCCCTGCTGGCATCAGCTGAGCCCAGGAGCATCAGAGGTGTCACTCCCAGGTTGGTGAGAGCAGCTGGAATATTTGGAGCCATCACCAGCCCCTCTAGGGCTGGATTTTCCTGCAGTCCAGCATCTGCATGGTGAGGCCTGGGGAACTCACTGGGAACTCTGCACACTACTGTAAAATAGAGGCAAAGGATTAGCAAAGCCCTGCAATGCTTCAAAGAGCTGTGTGTGCTACACAAGGCTCTTTGCTCCAGCTAGGGAGGCTGCAGGATTTATATGATCAGGAATAACCATTCCAATTCTAAAAAGAAACTAAAATTCTGAAGTTGAGTGGTGTGCATTTGCCCTACCTTGAGATGGACCTTGAGGTGTCTTGACGTGGACCTAAATCCTCTTTCCTCTTTGCTTTCTCGACTACAGCACCCATATCCATGGAGAGAAGGAAGCTGAAGAGAATGGAAGAACAGAGTCCTGATGAGCTGAGGACCCCCTGCCTCTGTCTCTGCTGTTCTGAGCTCAGCTGGATCTGCTTGGTAAAACCTGCCCATTTCTGGGGGGCACATGGCAGCTGCTGCCCTGCAGAGCAACCTAGGGAAAAGACAATCCCAATACACTCAAGGCCTTCCTACCAGCACAGTTTAAAGGAGTGAAGCAGTGCAGGGAACTGCTCTGGGGTTCAGCACTGACCTCACAGCCTCTCATTTCCCAGCAGTGCAGCTGTGGGCTGATGGGGAGGGATGGACCACCTGCCCTTCTGCAAAAGGCAAGGGTGAGAGGGCACCTGTGTGAGAGAGAGCAAGTGCTTTACCAACACTGCAGCCCTGCACTGGTTTCAGAGTGCTGCTGGCACTGGGAAGTGTGCTGATCATCAAAACCTGCAAAGGAGCTTCTGAAGCAGCAGCGTCTGCTGCCATCCAGCCCGCCCCTGGTTTTCAGAGGAAATAAATTGCCTGGCTGGCTACAAAAGCATCTCCTCCTTGGGAACACGCTGGAGAGCTCTGATACAGCCACCACCTCCCAGGGGAGGCTGGGATCCAGGCACCTCAGCAAATTCAGGCTGAAATGCTTTTCGGTGTTTGAAGTTTTGCTGGCCACTCCTTTTCCTTTGTGGTAGTAGATCAGAGACTGGGAGAGAGAGAGCAGAGAAAGCAGATGGTTTGTCTAAACAAAGGTCAGAGTCGCTGCTCAGGAGGCAGCAGACCAGTGTTGTTCTGCAATGAGCCGTGTAACACTGTCAGGTCACAGAGCCAGAGAGTCCTCTGGGGAAGGGGAAAGCATTACCCCACTGATACCATCCCTATCTTTTATGAAAGCCTGCAAAAACACACACAAATTGTGCAATTAGCTAACACTCAGACAGCTGGTACCTTCTAAGTGACTCAGATAAGATCAGGCAGTAAAAGCAGCAGAACCTCCTACTTACAACTTCCTAGGGGTGCAAAACCATGCCCCAAACAAGAAAACCTTGTTTTCAGCCATGTACCTGAACCTGTTGCCAAGTGAAGTCAGCAAACATACACAAGAGAGAGATGTGCAGGTAAGGAGCACTGACTACTCCATCAGCTAGACCTTTGAGGGCAAAGAAAAGCTAAAATTCATTCTTTGCATAGCATCGAAGGCAGAACTAAAACAAAATGTGAGCAAGCTGCATAATCAGGCTACTCAAAGTTGTCTTTTACTTCTTGTTCCTTAAGAAAGAAGCATTGTTTTCTATCTAACAATGGCTGTAGCCAAAATGTAAAGCTCTTGGGGGAATAAGTGAAATTCCATACCCTTTCAGTAGAGCAGACATCACTAATTACCTTCTTACCTTGTAGAATGTCAAATTAGTTGGAAAAAATAGATCAAGCTACTCTTAAGCACAGTGATTAAAGTGATCAAAAGCTCATAACAGCACAGAGAGTGAAGCGTGGTTGTAGTTGTGCTCTAACACCTGCACTTCATGATGGAAGATAACAAGAGGCCTGCAGAAATGTAAACATGAGCATTTTGCAAATGCTCACATTGAATTTCACAAAACATCCCAAATGTGGACTTTGAGATTTAATCTCAAACTTCAATCTCAAGCTGTGTTTTCCAAAGCAAGGCAAGGCTTGTAGAAAGAGGTAATATTCTCTTTTCTAGCCTTCAGTTATCCTGGCTACAAAACTCTGTTATGCCATTATTCTAGAGGCCCATTATTCCTGTACAATTTTAAGGGGGTTGGGATATCCTGAAACATAAGATCCTGTGCAGATTTAAAAGACCCAGGCCAACTTCTGTGTCGGCATTTAGACCAACCTTTGGATTTTCTTCTAAAGTCTATGCAGCCATCACCTTCTCTATCAGGAACAGAAGGAACAAAAGGATGGATCTCATTACTTCACTATATTTAATATTTTTCTTGTCAGTGCTGCTGTGTGGACTAAATGCTGAGCATCTCTTCACATTTGGAATCACCCCAAAAGTCAAAGCTTGGACTTTTCCTAGGTGTCTTTAAGAAGCAGAAGTCTCTAAGGCAGCAGACTAAATTTCTTGCATGGTCCATGGTGAAACACAGATATCAAAGGAGGGTAATTTATTCCAACTTCCAATTCCCTTCCTGGCCCTCCAGGCAACACAGCTTCCTAGTGCAGACCATGCTCCTGCCATAGGAGCTTCTGGTGATATAGCAAGAATTAGGTACAACAGACCCAGACCTAAGCAACTTATCCAGTGTCATAGTGGGAGCCTGTGGCAGATCAAAGTTTAAAATCATGTTTCCCTGGGTCCTAAAGTATTCCATTGTAATTTAATTATTTTGTTGTTTTGACAGTTTCCTCAGCAAGGTGGCAGATGAATTCCTCTTGGACGTTTGGGTTTGTCCAAGCCAAGAATCTGCAAGAAAGAAGCAGGTGAAAACTGTGAAAAATGGCAGTCACAGTGTCCATGAGGGTCCTCTTGTAGCCCATGGAGATGAGAAAACCTGTGTTAAGTGCAACAGAATTGGAGTTAAACCTGTGAACCCCATAAGAAATATAATTGGCTGTTTTCTTTAAGAAATCCCCCAGATGAATAATACTTTTTGTTGTGAAGTCATTTGTCTAAGCAATGGCAAATAAATACTCATCAATGGCTGTAAGCCAGAATCCTCTAAACACTGTTGCATTGGTTTACAGCAGGACTAAATTTGACCCAGCATATCTAACAGGATGTTTGATAGCAAGGGTTAGGCTGCTTTGAGGGATCTGGAATGATTGCTTTTGCTCTTGGCCTTGCATTTCTTCAGAAGAGGATGGGGATGGGGACAATTCTACAAAGTTTTCACAGATATTACTGGAAATTCTGAAGAAGATAGGATTAGGACTTATGAAATCTATGAAAGTATTGTCTTTGGCATCCTCATAAAGTGTTGCAAGGTAGAAATTCATTTTCTCCTTGAAACTGAGCGAAATTCAACCCCAAGGTGCAGGGTCATTACATTTTGCACAAAAAGAGAGACTGTAAAGAAATCAGGAATGAGAAATTTTGAAATCAGTTTGCTAACCAAAAGAACAGTTCTGCCAATTTGCATTTTCTGTCCTGCAAAATGTAATTTGGGAAGAAACCACCGTCCTTCCTCACCCAGTCCTTTATTTCTTATCTAGAAATGAATTTTAATAAAAGGTAGGCAATGTTCCTGTCATACCTCTGTTCATTAGCAAATCGTCTGGAATCACTCCTGTTGCTCCTAAACATCTCCATCTTTAGGAAGCATGAGGCAGTGTCAGTGGAGCTCTGCTCATTGCAGAGTGCTCCAGGAGCTCCTGGCTCTCTGTGAGACAGAGGGGAGAGGAACTGCCTGAAAAATGCTGAGACCCTGGAGCTCCACCATGGTCAGTGTTTCAGGTGCCGAGGAGAGTGGGGAGGAGGGAGGTTTTGATCAGCAGTTTACTCTCTGTCGGATGTGCAGCTTGGCAAACACCTCAGATTTAAGAGAATTCAGCCTTTTCCTTGACCACTGTTGCAAGCACAGACACGAGTAGACATCTGACTAAAGATAAACATGTTTTCAGTGTTTACACCAAAGCATCTCCACTGCTGCTAATGAGAAAGGGAAGGCAGTATTATTTTTCCTGTATGTGCAGCTAACAATTCCTGGAACCTCAGCTCTCCTCCCACTTCCCTTTTGCCCTTTCCTGGATCTTTTCCTCTGGGATTTGACAACACTAACCTGAGGCTCTGCATTACCCCTAACAATACTTCTCCCCCTGTTCCTTTTGAAGCTTGATAAAGATTTAAAAGGTGAAATTTGTGGGTTGCTTTTGCATGCAAAAAACATGGAGAAAACAGAGATAGCACAGATCTCCTGGGATTTCAGCTGTGGGAGGATTTGTGGTGCTCAGAGCAGTGGTGTGCAGCACTCCTGCAGAGCCCAGGCTATCCCAGGACACCCACTGTGCTCCTGGGTACCACCTCCTTTCTGGATTCCTGCCACTTTCCTTAGGGCCTGGACTCAGTGCTCAAAATCCTGAGCTAATTGTGACCCTAATTTAATCCTTGCAGCCGTCACTCTGCTGGCACAGCTTCGTGCCAGTGGCAAAAGTAGGGAAGAGCCTGATCCCACGGGAGACCCAGGAGATACCTGAGGGGATGCATCTGTGCTTAAGAGGCTCATTACTTAACACCTCTTCCAGGCATTGAAGTCTCAGCAGTGCATTGAATGGCTTCGAGAAAGATAAACACAGAATCTGGATGCAGCACTAGAAATGGAAATGATGGGTAAGGGAAGCAGTGAGTGCCACAAGCTTTCCTGCTGTCTCTGTGTGTGCAGCTGGATTGAATGCTGGACCTGCTTTTGTGCTGCAGCTCTGCCTCCCTTCTGCAGGGCAGAAAGAGACAGCACAGGAGTAAGAATGGCAGGATCCAGCTTTACTGGGGTAGTTCCTACAGTCAGGAAAGGATGTGGCTTTGCTTGGGTACTTCCCACAGCCCTGGTCTGTGTTAGGAGGAAGTTTATCTTCTGCCTGACCACGAAGCAGGGAAATGTCTGTTTTCCCTGTGACACAGGGAATTTACTGCTGATATCTAAAGGCAACCAATTTGCCTGATTTTTTGTCTCATGCTCTGACCCAGGGATTATCCTTCCTGAACATTTCCTGCCTGCAAAGAGGGCTGGAAACACAACCGAGTTCAAGACCATAATAATGAAAACCAAATGCCTTTTTATCACTGCTCACCATGGCAAATAGGCCATGGGATGTGGGCCACTGCCTCGTGCTGGGACAGACCTGTCACACGGCTAGAGAGAAGCCAAATCTCTGCACTGGGGCTATCACTGTGCCACTCACAAGGGTTTCTTTGGATAGGTGTCCTGAGGCAGTGTGCAGCCTGGCTGGAGATTGTGTCCTCTGGCCTCAAAGGTCACCTGCAAGTCACAGCCTGGCATGGCAGAGCACTAGACACCGAGCAGGGCATCTGCTTGGGAAGTGATTCCCTCCTAGATTTCTTGCATGATTTTCCATTGTGGAAAGCCATTATGTGATATTTCTTACAACAATGACTTTAGAAAATGCTTTAAAGCTCTTCTTGAAACATTTTATTGTGTTCAAGTAGTGGTGTGTTTTCTTTCTTTCTCTGACCAAGCTCAGAAGCTAGAAAAACCTCTTTTCAGTGTTTAAATGTGATGCTGCCTGTTTAATACCACAGTAGTGCTGGCTGGGAAGCCCTACAATGGCAAAAGACTTTTGACCAAAGCTACAAGGAAAATTCTAGCTGAGGAAAGCAACAGTAAAAGTGGTGCAGCCCTAATATCTCTATTTCACCAAGCATGAACACAGTTCAGTGCCCAGCAGGAGACTGTGTTAAGTATTTATGTTTATAAAGTTCTGTCCACTACAACTAGTCACAATGAAATATAGGCAGCTGCACCCACATCAATTCTTAGATGATTCCTCAGATCCTCCTTGCCCCTACATCAGCAACAGCCTTTTCTCCCCCTATAATCCCCATCCTCAGAAGCAGTGGCAGCAGCCAGTGCAGTGCTGTGGTCCCAGGGAAATTGCACTGGTCTCCCTCCACTCAGGATACAGCCTTTAGGACCTTGCACTGAGAAATGGGCAAAAGAAGACAGAACAGCAGGATTTTCCCAGTTGTCTTTGGCTTGGTTGTATCTTTCTCAGTTCATTTTCACTCTCTGGCTCAGAGGAGTTGTTACTCACCTTGCTAGGCAGGGTATTTCAGATCTGTAGGGTTCAGCTGTGGTGTGCACTGATGGCAGCTATTTGCTCAATTTCCCACATCTCAGGGCCAGTGTGGGATAAAGCAGCACCTTCCCCTTCCCAAAGATCCCTGCTGGAACCACACCAGCCCTACCTGCATCAGCTTCACTTTGCTTTTTATTTAAATTAGCAGCCAGGAAAACATCTGGGTGTCAACCCCTGGCTGCCCTCAATTTTCCAGCGAGGGATAGTGGAAAACTGAGAAATGGAAAGAGGAGCTGGAAAAATAAGCAAAACAAAATAACAAACAATACCAGATGTGTCCCAACTCCCTTAAATTGTAAGATTAGTTTAGTTCTCCATAGCTTCATAGCCCTATGGTTGTGACGAGAAATATATCTATATATCTATATACATAAATACATATATATACACAGTGTAGATTTCAGGGCACAGAGCAGGTCAGGTAGACAGTACCACCATAAATATATTTTTAGGTGTCACAGGGAAAATTCACTGCATGTGGAATAGGAGCCATGTGATATTCAGGAGTACAAGTATTTACAGAAAAATTCAGCATTATGGAAATTTCTGCAAGAAGGTTTTGTTTGGGCAAATTTAATCCCCATCTCCCACATACCTCCCCAGTGCTTAAGCTGCAAGAATATACTTGTTCCCTAATTACAAAATAGCACCAAGGAGATCCTTGGTTAATATTTCTGCCAGTGGGATTGCTAAGTGTTGGCATAATCAGAGAAACTCTTGACTGCAGGCTTTCAAGTGTCCAGATCAGCTCTGGAGTTTGGAGAGGAAAAAAAAATGAGGACAAAAAACACTGGTGAAAAAACAAAGTGGTAGGTCAGAGTGCTTGTTGCCAAGCTAAGTGGCATTTTTTAATTCTCTATCCAAATCAGATAATCCAGGAAAGGTAGTCCAGATGAAATTTATGACATTCTGAATGCCTTGCACCTGTTCTTAACAGGGTGGAATTTCCATTGCCCTCTAGAAAGGCCTTAGCCAAGGTCTCACTATCACCTTGGAACATACCCTGGCTGGGTTGTGCAACCTTTGCTCTCACTGCTGCCCTCACTTCAGAAGCCTCTTTGCAAAAGCCAGTCCTTGTACTCCCTGAACCACTTTTGTGTATATTTGCATTTTTGATGTAAAGGACCCCTTTGTGGTCCCTCCCAGCCAGGTATCTCCAGACACATACAAATATTAGTTACAAAATTCTAACGTAAGGCTGTGAAGTGGTTCATGACTTCTTTTTGTTGTACAAGAAGAGTAAACAGAGGTGCCAAGCTGGTAAAGTGCTTTGCCCAAGATTAGAAATGTGGGTGGAACACAGCTGGAGCAAAGGGTATCAGTGGAAGTGCAGGTCCCTGTGCTCAAATCCTTGCCATGTACTGACAGAGCTGCAATTTTGAAACTGCACTGAGAGTTCATTTGGCCTTGGCCAAACCCCGCCATCCCCTCCCATTTCATTTACTTGCCTTTGAATATGTGTGATTAAAGGAAACAAGAGTTTGTTGCCAGGCTGCCTGTGCCCTGCCGGCAGCAGGAGGAGGTTTACCGGGATGGTGGGCAATGGAGAAGGGGAAGGGGATGCTCCAGGACCGCCTGGTGGGTGTGCGGGTGGGCGGCGGTGTAAACTCAGTTGTCTACAGGCACTTTACCTCTCACCCCTCACTGTCACCCTGATGGCCGGATCCCGGTGCCTTTGTGCGGAGAACAAGGGCTGAAGGTGCCCCGCAGCAGAGGCTCGGCACAGCTATCGGATCATCTCCCCGGCAGAGCATCACCAGCTCTGCGGAGCCTCCACCTGCTGCCCGCCCGGCTCCCCATCACCGCCGATAGCATCGCCGCCCTGACCTTGAAATCCTCCTCACAAGTGCCACCCTGTCTCTGAGCAGTGGGAAATCAGATCTCCCTTCCCTCGGCGCGACTCCCTGCATTTCCATTTCTGAAGAAAGAGCCGGGGAGGGGATGGAGCTTTTCCCTGTGCAGCGGTGACTCTATTTTCAGCTGTAGCCCAACAGATTGCTTCGCTCCTCCGCCTTATCATCCAACACCACCTTAATGCATGCAGCTACGCAAGGTTACTATTAGTGACTGATATCGCTGGCGCTGAGGACTGGAGGTTTTAACCCTAGATGAACCAAAATCTCTATAACACATCCTTGGCTTTCCCTGGATTTTTAGATATCAGTTATTATTATTGCTACTTTTTTCTTTTTTTTTTTTTTCCCCCGTATAAACCAGAAAATACAGTAAGTTTGTTATTTCAGAGGACGACAAAGAGAAAAGTCAGCCATTCTCGAGGACCAAATCGATCAGTGGCTTACCTTGCATGGAGTGACTGACAGCTCTGGCCCTCTGGCATTGTAATTTATTTTCCAGGCTCAGCCCTTTGCAAGTATCACATGTCATGCTTTTAAAAATGTATATATAGAACCAGCTAGATAGTTATATTTGGTACAGAGGCATTGCTTTTTTTAGCTTCTGTTGGTGCAAATATAGAGATAGGAGAGAATCGAACAACCTCTCCTCACCTCCCTCCTGTGAAAGCATCCCTTCCGTCTGGCAACGTGCCCAGAGGATTCTGCAAAGCTCCTGTTGAGGAAGAGCTGTGGAAAGAACTGGTCGTGGTGAGTTCACAAGACATCCCCAATTTTCAGTGAAAGGTACAAAACAACACATTCCACCGTGGAATAAAAATGTGGTGCAGAATAGAAATAACAGTTTCTCCACCCCCTGAGCCCTGGAAGGTTGAAACAATTTATTCTGACCTTTTAAAACCTACCTTGAGGCTATGCAGGTCACAGGAGGTGCACCAGTGGGTAAGTGGGAAACCCCAAAGAGCAGAACAGCCCTTAGTTAAGCACTGATGCAAGATAAGCATCCTGACTTGTATCAGCAATAGTGTGGCCAGCAGGACTAGAGAATCCCCTGTACTTGGCCACACTTCAATTCCCGTGTCCAGTTCTGGGCCCCTCAGTTCAGGAAGGACATTGAGGTGCTGGAGCAGGTCCAGAGAAAGGCAACAGAATTGGGGAAGGGTCTGGAGCACAAGTCCTACAAGGACTTGCTGAGGGATCTGGGGTTGTTTAACCTGGAGAAAAGGAGTTTCGAGGAAACCAAATTGCTCTCTACAACTCCCTGAAAGGAGAGCGTAGCCAGGTGTGAATTTGTCTTTTCTCCCAAGTAACAAGTGACAGGACAAGAGGAAACAACCTCAGGTTGCTCCAGGGGAAGTTGAGATTGGATATTAGGAAAATTTCTTCATAGAAAGAGTTTTCAAGCATTGGAATAGGTTTTCCACGGTCTGCCAGGTTAAGTCACCACCCCTGGAGGAATTTTAAAGGCCTGTGGAAGTGGCACTGAGGGACATGGTTTAGGGCTGGACTTGGCAGTGTTGGGTTAATAGTTGGACTCAAAGATCTTAGAAGTCCTTTTCAACCTAAATAATTCTATTCTATTCTATTCTATTCTATTCTATTCTATTCTATTCTATTCTATTCTATTCTATCCTATCCTGTCTTCCAGTTCAGGGTTCTCCAAATGTGCCTTTCTTAGCAGATTGGCCTTGGTCCAGGAATGGGAAGTCCTAACAACTATGTGAGGTTCTCAAGACTCCCAGCCCTTCTTGATGACTTCCATCCTGGTAAATGGAGCATACTGGAAAACTGGACAGCTCCAGAGCATAGGTGAGGAAACCAGGAACTGAGGGGTATGTTTGAGACCATTGATGTCCTGTCTATATCCCTGCAGAGCATGTCTAACCACACAAATGCACATTTTCCAATAACTGGTTGTTCCAGGCTGTCCTGATTTCAGACTGGGCATCAGAGAGGCCCTTGGCTGGGAGCTGGTTGCTGCAGGGATGAGCAGCACAGCAGGGCAGGGGGGCACAGCATCCAGACATCCCTGGTGGTGTGGGGTCCCTTGCCAGCTCCCAGCTGTTCCTGACAGCTGGATCCCATGACCTGACAGCAACTGTAACCTCTAAAGGCATGAAAAACAGACAACTTTAGCAGGTACATGGACTTCTTGTCAGATCTGAACAGGAACCTCTCCTCCGGTCTGAGCAAGGCTTTGTGTGTCCCAGTATATCTGTTTTCTCAGGCTGTTATCAGCTGGTCTGATAAAAAGTGTTACTCCTCCCTGCATTTCTCACTTTATTTCTCACTGTGGCTTTTACTGCAGCCCAGGAAAGGCACAGCCTTATGAACTGCCTGTTATAAATGCACCATAAAAACAAACACTTGCACTTTTTAAATGCCGTTGTCCTTTCATATGTCAGCTTTCCATTTCTCATCTGTTTGGTATCTCCTGGTCTGTCCACACATAGTCACTCTCATTTGTAGATGCACAAATCAATTGGCATGCACCTTTTCCTGTGTAAATTAGCTTGTTTCTTGGGCAGTTGTACATCATAGACTGCTGACACCTTCTAATCTTATTTTAGGAGCTGGTGGTAGGTTTTTCACACGTTGACCTCAAACCTGCATGCACAAAAAATACCCTTGCTCTTAGGGTCTCAGGCCTTGTTTTTCACATTTCCCAGCAAGAGAGAAAGATAAAGAACACTCAGACCTAAGAATGTATTTTATGATCAAACCTAAGAATGTATTTTATGATCATTGAGAAAGCAATAAAATCTTCTGCTTCAAAGCTGAGATACATAATCCATGTATGTCTGCCTGAGTCTGGTCCAAGCAGAGCTCCCACAAGGCTGGGATGTGGCAGGCACAAGGTGATGGATGCAGTGTCACAGGCTGTTTGGAGATGGCAGCATTCATATCCTGGGTATTGGTAGGGGCTTGGAAGTTATTACATCCCTTGCTCAATGGGGGAGAGAGATAAGAAGCACTTTCAGCAGGGTCTAAGCACATGGGGCAGTGATAAATGCAAATCCCTCAAGCTCTGCACAACGGGGCTAATGGGCCTTCAGCTTCAGCAGAAAGAGAGTCACAGTGTGGCTGACCTCGTCTAAGGAGGACAAAAGACAAAAAGATGAGAAGCTGTAGGAAGCAGCAGCTGTGACTGAAAGAGCAAAAGGTGTTTAGGTTCCAGAATCTCAGAGATGTGGCCACAGTGTCCTTGGGGGAGGCAGGCCTGATGGCAATTTGGGCAAAAGCATGCAAGTGGCAAGGTGTACATTTGTCTTGGTTGAAATCAAGGTTTTGGGGGGGTTTGTTGAAGCCAACCAACCACCAGCACTTGTCCTGGTGTGGGATTCTCCAGGACAGAAGTCAGCCCTGGGATGTGCATTGTAGCAGCCCTGGGGTGTTAACCTACCCCTACATTGGGGCAGCCTCTCTCTGGGGCTGATTGCTGAGGCCACTGCCAGCAAACCTGCCAAGGTCACTGGGACCAAGGAGAAAGGCTCTTGGGACACAGGGGGACACTGAGAGTGCAGGAACTGACAGCCCTGGGTTCAGCCCTGCTGGGATCCCTCTTGACCGAGGTCTGGATGCCTGCAGTGTGCTGGTTAAAGAAACACATCTTTCCCTTGCCATTCTTCAGCCTTCAGTGATGCATAATCACCAATATTTGCTGAAGCTGCTTGTTAATGATGTTTAGTGGAAGGTATTTCCCGCTGTGCCTTCCCAAAAGACGTGATGCTGTCCCACAGTACACAGCACAGCTCGAAACTGCCAGGAAGTTCAGGCAAAAATATCACCTTTCCCGAGGTGCTAAATGACTGGCATGGACTTGCATACTTAGTGTGCTCTGCTCCCCTCTCTGCCACAATCAATACCAGCCTGATTTCTTTATCATGGCTGGTGGGGGATGGAGATGAGCGATCCCGCTCGTACCTCAGCTTTGGCATTTTGATTCCCAAACAGCCCATTTGCTGGTAGCATAAAAATAATGTAAAAACAAATAGATCAAATAAATGTAGCTTGAAGACATCTCTATTACAATCCTGCTCTGTATTCTATAAGCAAAATATGTACTGTGCATACAAACACCAGGGGAATGAAGGGATGCACGCATTAACACTGACACATCAAGTGGTTCCTTCATGAGACCATATTATCTATACAATCACCTACAAGTATTTACATTTCATGAACGGGGTTTTCCAAACATCACTCCCCAGCTGCACCACCTCCTGCTGTTCTTGGATGTAGTTCAGGCAAAGAATGAGGCCAAATCAATGCCTTTGGAGGGAGTTTTTACAAAAAGACCATGCTGCAGGGGGAAGAGGTGGGTGCTGGTGACCTTCAATTGGGGTGACTGTGGCAGGGCTGGAGGTAAAGCATCATGTTTGTGGAAGACATCATCCAAAACAGGCAAGTTCACTGGAATAAAAATGGTGAGAAAATCTCTATTTGGGTTCAGCCTTGATCTTGGTTACAAAGTTGAGTGTGGTTTTTTTCTTGTATTTTGGCACTGGTTCTTTTGAACACAGTTTAGCACAGGTAGGCCTTGCAAACTGACTCCTCAGTAGGGCAGTTGTGGAGAATTTGCCACTCATGGGGTGCAGTTGGTGGTTGAATTCATCTGGCATTTTTACAGCCTTTGCCGGATGAGAAATGTGTTAAGGAGGAAGAGGGTTTCTGGGCACCACCCATTCTGCAAACAGCCTCTCTCTGCAGACAGACTGAGTGAACACAACACAGCTGGCAATCTGAAAAGTTTGAAAAACTCCATAATCAATTAATGGATTTTTTTTTTTCAATATCAACTCACATCTAAATCCTGACCACTAGTTCAGACAGGGCACTTTATGACACTAATAAAACAAATTGTGGTGTTAAATGTCCCACTTCAGTTCAGCAGGTTGCCTGCAAGTACCAGACTGACTCCAGGCCTATGTCATCTCCTGACTCCAGCACAAGTCATTGATTTTATTTACTTAAATTCCCTTTGCAAGTCCAATGACACACGTGCTTCCTCTCTGCTGCTTCTCCTAAGTCACTGTGATTACATTTGCTGTTACAAAGTGCCTGTTTGATTGAGTATAATTTACAGGATAAATGAAAAACCACACACATCTTTTTAAAAAGTGAAGCATTTTGGAACAAAAAGTCTTAATACTGTAAGAATTACTAACCTATGCCCCTCCTGCTCAAAGCAAGAATCCACATTTTGTGCAAGGACAACTTGTATGACACTGTGTGAAAATGTGGTCTGTATTTCTAATAAACTTTTGTGGTTTTTAATTACATGTCAACGAGCAAAGCAGGAGGTGGCTGAGACATCCACACAGGATGTGGGAGATTAGGGTTAAACTTCCACTCAGCCCAAGGGGAATGTGATCTATTGCACTTGCCTTTTACTTGGAGATTCTCTACATCCTCTGTCTTCCAGCTGCCCTGGGACGTGGCTGCTCCCAGCCAGCTGTTGCAAAACATTTTACTACTTCCTGGCAATGGGAAAAGAAAACAAGGGAGTACCCATGTGAGGCTGGAGATGCACACAGTTATGCTTGGTAAATAGATATGCAGAGTTCAATTTGAGAAATAAATGAATTTAGCATTCAGCTGTAGGTCCCTCCAAGCACACACCAACTGCTGCAATAATTGTGCTGCAGCCAAGGGAGCAGGACCGTGGAGAAGGATTTTCTCTCCAGCTGCAAAACCACCTGTGGCACCTCTGAGGATCAGTTTTCCAATGCTTCATCTCCACTGGTGAATATGACCATTGGTCAGGGGGATATAGCTGATGCCTGAGGGTAGTAGGAGAGTTCAGGAGAAGGGGTGACTTAAGTGCATCACACTTAGGACACACACTTAAGATTAGCTCTACTCATTCAATTCTTCCTCGGTAAGTAAAGGATCCATAGATGAACTCTAGTCTATTATAGGAAATGTTCCTGCTGGCATCACTTATTTGTACTTCCATGATAGGTGCCACAAAGTATTTCTCAATTATAACAAACCCAAAGCCTGGGTGAATGGGTCAGGTTATGTCACAAGGGTCACTTATAGTTTAAAAACCCTGAGTTAAACAAGAATACCTTGTACAAAGTTAGAAGTTCTTCCCATTTGCAGGGTGAGAATTTGCACTAGCTCAGATGAAGAGCTGAGCCATTGGGGAGTTTATTAGCTGCCACTGCAGGGTCTGATCCAGACCCCATTCATGCATTTGAAAATTCTTCCTTGCCTTCCACAGGCACAGAAGGAACCAAGAGGATGGGAATTAGCCTTGTGTCAGTTGGTGCCAACATCTCTCTTGAATATCTCCAAAAAAATCTTGTCCAAAAGATCTGCTACCAAGAAAGATAATAAAGAGGGTGAAAGCTCACTCATTTAACATCCCTATGGGTTCTTTACTCACCTCAGACCTGTGTGCCCTCCTGATCTGTCTCTTGGACCATTGTTTTCTATTTTGACTCCCAGGCTAGCATGGAAAGACTTCTCATGGCACAGTGAGAAGAGCCTCCCTGTAGATGTGCTGCTCTCACCATCCTCCTGTCTAAATTGGGCCACAGCTTCTGGAGCAAGGTCTGGCAGGGTGAATTTTACCCATGGTTCATGGAGAACCACTACATTTAGTCTGCAATTCATGCCTCCTTCACACAGCCAGGAAGGGGTCTGAGCAGAAAATGAAATCAGCCTCCTGGGTGCAAACAGGAAAAGTCAGCACACTGCCACTGACACCCTTGGGATGTAGGCACCTCTACAGAAAATAGATCCCTTAATCACTTAGCAGAGTCAGTCCACAGTGTTTATGGAAAACTGATACCTATGAGCATTTATGGAATTGCATGAATGGGGAAAATGTTTGATCCATGGCTGTGCAGGCAGCCACCATGTGGGACCCAGGCAGTCAGTCTCCTGTATCACAGTAACAGTATTTTGTAGTAGTCTCATAATCTCCACCTCTGCAGGTGTCCATCTATGGCTTGTCCCTTGGTGAGCCACAGGAATATAATCAGTCCTTGGCTCAGTGCTCTAAAGTGAAGAGGAGCAATGATTTCATATAGGGAAATAGTGTCGTGAAAGGAGGAACTGGGGGAACCCCACACCCCTGGCTTTCTCTGGAAGAGCTGGAAAATAGCTCTCTCATGAGCCCTGGGGTGGGTGAAATAGGGAAAGAAGAGGTCTGAGAGCACTGACTGTGCTGGCCCCACTGAAGATAGAGGGCTGAACTCTGACCTGGTATCTCTGGTAGTGATGCTAATGAAAACATTATGCACCGTGAAGCCAGAACTTGGCAGGCTCTTTACATCAACCTGTTATATGGGAGCTAAAAAATTCTCACAATTGCTTCCTTAAACAAAGATTTGCAGTCAGACTGCGTGCAGGTCAGCTGAAGGCAGATGGAGGCCTCCTAAAGGACTTCAAAGATAAGATAACAAGCACACACACAAAAAATGCAGTCTGCCTTGAATTCCTCTGGAGGGTCACTAAGGCACTGCAAAGCCAGCACGGGGTTGAGTGCTCTGGTTTGCTCGTGGACTTTCCACTAAAATATGGTCTTTTCTCTGCAAACCTCAGCACTTAGAAGAGGAGAGATGTGTGGAACAGTCTTGTCTCTGGAGCAGAGGTGCAACCAGGCTCTGTGACTATTGACTGTGATCAGCTGTCCCTGGGGCCACCTGTATGGCAACACAGGAGCTGAGAGCCAAGCACAGGGCTGGACCAAAGCTTCTGGATCAACCTGACAGTTCATTCCTGAGAGCAGCCAGTGCTGGATGGGGAGGGAAGGAGTAAGAGGAACAGGGTGAGTAGATGATCCATCTCATCCTCACCTTCTGAGTGTCTCATCATTGGCAAATGGGAGACTTGGAGGACTGTCTGAGCTGGGGCTTGCAGCCAAACCTCTGGGGACTGCAGCAGTGGTTATTCCAACTCCCCAGCTCTGGCTAAACCCTGTTGGAACCTGTTCATACTGGGGGCCTCCACATCAACTGGTGGCAGTAAGTTCCCCAGTTGAATTATGTATGTTTTGGAAAGGCATTCCTCTATGTTTGTTTTGAATTGCCTGGTAATTTCAAAGGAGTTCCCATTCTGTCCAATCTAATTTGGAGGATGTGTGCCCAGTGGCTAGACCATAGGAATGGATCTCTGAATTAATTCTATTTTCATCTCTGTCATTCTTTTAGAAGAGCAGGTATTATTATTCATTGGGGTGAGTTTCACCTTCAGCCAGCTCAGTTAAAATTACCCCAAGCAAATACTGATCTGGAATTTGGACGAGACTAATGTTCCCTGTACACCTGCAGAGAACAGGTAGAAACTAAACAAGGCAATAAAGGTAAAAATTCTGGTTTAAATTTTCAATGCCTGGATCGATCTGTGCAATTGAAACTGCTGCCAACGTGGTACAAAATAACTTGTCATACAGAAGTGGACTCTATTATATAGCAGAATGCCCATAATTACAGAAAGATGAGAGCCTAGATGTAGGGCAAAAATGTGTAATTTCTAAAAATAGCAATTTGCATACTGACCTAAGGATTGACTATCTATCTATCTATTGTAATTGTCCTATTTCTATTGATGTGTCTTCATGTCACTTCTGTAGTTTGCCAGTGAAACGGCACAAAAATCTTGAAAAAAAAATCAGCCAGACGAAAGAGTATTTAACAACCTGTGTTAGCAGCTGAGAGGGGTTCACAGATAGAGAGGTGCTGGTTGTATCTCAAAATGAGAAGTAGTGTCTGCATTAATTATAGTTTTAGACACATGCTAGTACCACATTCAAAGCCCAGCCTTAATGGGATTTTCTTCCTTCTTTCAGAGGCAAAAAGCCACAAGGAAAGTCAGGCAGCCTTTCTGCAAGAGGTCGTTTGCATCCAGGACGTGTGCAAATCGCTTTACATTTATTTAGAAACGAAGGCAATTAAAACACCCCAGGCCCCTCCTGTTAACTCAGAGACATCGTTATGAAGATTCTTATGCTGCAGTGGCTCACTATGCTCGGTTTAGTGGAAAACTGGAGAGCTGCATTTCCAGCCATTTGATCAACATTTTCCCGAGGTTGCTAATGACTTGCAAAAATCTGCCTAACAGTAACAACCTCAGGGAGAGCGCGTTGCCTCCTCCGAGAACACCTATTTGTTTTCAGAATGAGAAGTTTAATTAGGTGAGGGGTTGTTTTTTCGGCGGAGGAGTTCATGCCTTGTGCCCTCAACAAACGAACCCTGTGTGACTACCCGGGAGCTCCAGCCTTGGCACAGCCCAGGACCTACTGGGGCAAAGGAAATTAATCTGATTTTAAACTGGCTCCCACTGCGTTTCTCCGCTTTTTGCGCAAGCTGAGCTCGCTCCCCTTCTTTCGGAATTCACCCCTGTGCACACGCCTGGGTTTGTGCATGGTGTTCATGGCCGGGGGAAGGCTGGAGGGCGAGGCAGGGGCAGAGATCCCGGGGATCGCTCCCGGGGATGCCACCACAGGCTCTGGCCGGTGGAATTCCCGCAGCGGGGCGATGTCTGGGAAGGGCGCGCACAAACAAACCCATCCGGGCAGGCGCGGAGATAAGGGACACGCAGATGCCACCAGCATTCCTCAGGGCTTTCTCAACTTCCACCGCCCTGACAAAACCCACGCTCATGAGGCACGCTTAGGAATCCCCAAAGACTCTCCATTAAGTCACTAATTGCTGCTAATTATGGTGAGAATGATTTGCGAGTGCCGGTGATGCGCTCGGCGCTCAGGAGAGCGCGGGGCAGCGCCGGTCCCCAGCCGGGGGCAGCGGCGCTGATGGAGATGGAAGGATCCCAAGCAGCAGCTGTAGGAGGGGGCAGGAATGCCCGCTCTGGATCCATCCCAGGGGCACTGAGCAGGTTACAGCCCCCCCCGGGATCGGGGGAGGATGGCACCGCTGAGAGCACCTCGCAATAAGTCAGATGGGGAGAGGGGAATGGGTGCACAGGTCACCCAGGCGTCCCCTCACCGGGGCTGAAAAGGCATGGGATCCGGCTCTTGGGAAAGCTGCCTTCTCCACCACCTTGGGGGGGGTTTTCTCAGCAGAAGTAGAGGAAGGGGGTGATATGTTTGTCTGAACAATATTAACAGTCTCTTCTCCACATATGGTCTCATCACAGGAAACCCAAGTGCACAGATAGTGTAAGATTTCTATGATGCTATTTCTATGTGTTGAGCCTTTTTCTTAATTTTTTTTTTTTTTTTTTTTTTTTTTTTTTTGCATTTGTATTTGCATTTGTTATTATTTTCCCACGCCAAGGTCTCTGCTTCATTTTGCTCCCTGTAGAAAACAGTCATTCCATGATTGCCATGATTGGTTGTTCTGCTCTCCTCCCTTTCCCCGCTTTGCCAAGATGTGTCTTTAGGCATATTCCCCAAATTATTCTAAAGGCAGACTGGCACTGCCAGGCACTCTCAGTTTAAGAAGAAGGAGCAAGATGAAGACAGATATGTGGGTTTTGTTGTTTTGGTTTTTTCTCTGGCAGGGGACAGCGAATCATTGGAAAAGTCCTTCTGCAAAGGATAAGAGAAACTCTTCCCCTTTGGGTGGCAGAGTAACACACGCAGCTCCAAAGGGAAACCTGCCTGTAGTAAATACTCCCAGGCTTAGGAATCTTCAGGCAGCAACTCCTTACCAGCCTCCACTTCCCCATCTGCTGTTCTTTGGAGAGTGATTTTCCTTAAAGCAAGCGTTCCCCCACTCTTTCTCAGCTGAACAAAACGGGCAAAATCAGTGATGGCATCTCCTACAGAGCGCCCTATTTAGTTTGCTGTCAGAATCATTGTATGTATTATTTTTGTGCGATTTTATTTCACAGCATAAAATTAATAGAGAAGGAAAGTGGGTCTTTAAAAATCAGTTGCAAACAGCATGTTCTGATGTAAATGAACACTCTTCAGCAGCATTTGCAAATCTTTACTGGATCCTTGTGCATCAGACTGAAAAGGAAAACAAACTGGGGGTCTGGCTACCGAGGGAAGCCTAGGTTTTTTCTCTCGCTTTTTTTTTTTTCTCTTTTACAATTCAAACTGAAAGGGGAAAAAAAGGCTAATAACATGCAGCTGAAAGCTAAATTAGATATTTTAAATTCAGTCTGTTAAGTTAGGGAAGGAATTGCTCAGCACTCCAAGAAGAATATGCTTATGGTCCATGGTTCTGAACCCTGCTGAGAGACTTTGAGCTCTGCCCTGTCTCCATCTCCTGAGCAAAAGGAGTGAAACCAGAGGCAGGCATTTCCCACTCAGCTTGTGTGGCAGTCAGCACCTGATTAGCAAAGGGGAAACCAGCCAAGATTATTTTTAGCTTGACATCATCCCTTTAAAATTTTCAGCTCCACACTGATCTATGACAAATGTGCACCTGAACAAAGTCCACTATAAAATTCCTTTTAAAAATCACACGGAAGTGAATGCAAATGTATATGGGAGTTGGAAGGTTGGTGTCCAGGCTGCTGCCTGTCAGGGCACCTGTCTGTGCCTTAAAGATTGGTCACTCCCTATGGGAAGTCATTCAGGAGGATAGCTGAGCCATGCTAGACAAGCCCTAATTTTCATATCTGTTATCAGCCATCACAGCAACAGCCAGAATGAGATTAGGCAGATACACAGATAGATACTTTACATTGCCTTCTAATGACAAAAAAAGGGCCCCGGGGAGAATGCATCACTTGCCCCAAGGGAGGACACAAAGGGTGACACATCTGTGATAAGGGAGTAGCTCCATGGAAAAATCTTAACCTACCCCATAAGTAACTCAGCTGAAAGCTTCTGCTTTCCCACTTTGACTCCCTATTTGTGCAAACTTCTCTCTCTTAATAACTGAAACAGACGGTGCAAAGCAAGCCATTGAGGTGTCTCCTGAGCTTGCTATTGAAAGCCCATCAGACACACTGTGGACACAGAAAAGGATTGGAACTGACCCGGTGGGGTTTTTCCTACTTCTGCCCATGTTGTGGGTTGGCTCTGCCTTTTCTCGGGTGTAATGGGCTGTTCAGGAGGGAAACAGAGAAGCTTTACCTTGAACCTTGCGGGACAATTTGTAGCCAGAAACGATTCACTGAGGTGCAGCAAGCTCTATTTAGAAATGGATACATCCAGCCTGGAGCCCTGGGAGGCAATAAAGCATCTGTTTGACTTCCTCAGTGGGTTTGCTGTGTGTAAATCATTTATCCCTGCTCCTTCTCCCCTTTCTTAGCTCTCACAATTTGTATTTTTTTGCTAAAAAAAAAAAAAAAAAAAAAGACGCCTGCCTTTCTGTCGGTGAGCAGCTTGGGACACATTGCCTGGAGTCTGACCTCAAAGTAGGGTGGGATTTGAATCTGAAATCCACTCAGTTTGATCTCGCAAGAGCCGCCGTGCTGCACAGCTTGTACATCTTTAGTAAAAAGGCAAGCCTTCAAATCCATCCTTTTCAGAGGCCTGTCTCCCTTGTCAGCTGCCATCTTCCGAGAGAAAGATCTAAAATTAGAGAAAAGCTGCCCTCCACTGCTGGAGAACACTGCTGCTGTGACATATGAAAGCAGAAATAAGCTTCAAATAAAGGTCTTCTGCTTAGGCTCCCGTAATGAACAAGAAAGACTTTGGGTCTCTCCTGTCCAGATTGGCGTTTGTGGGGATCTGATTTAAATAGGCAGCCCCAGCACCAAGGCTTATCTTTGTCTGCCTAAGCGTTTATACTGTGCCTGTCACCACAGGCGCCCTTATTTTGATGGAAACCTGCAGATCCAAGTGTTTCTCTTTTAAATACCTTCCCTAGAAATCCTGAGAGATGCCAGGAGACCCAGCTCTTTTCAATAAATCAGTGAAAAAGAAACTGATGCTGTGGGAACAGCATCTCGAGACACTTTGAACGTGGTGGTTGTGATGAGGTGTGGACAATGAGCAAGGACTGAGCTGTGGCTGCAGCTCTGGAGACCTCAGGTTCAAATCTGAGTCCTTCAGCTGGGCCTGGGGTGTCCTCAGAACCCCCTCAAAACCTATTGGCAGTGGTAACCCCTGGGGATGAGGAGTCTGGGGCACCCCTGGTAAACCCTGGTCTCTCCACGTTCTGCTGCATCCCTCCCACTGAACAGAGTTCTCCTGCCCTGGAGGGATTAGTGGGGTTTACAGGGTTAGAGCTGCTCTAATGCACCATGGCACAGCAGCCCGGGCGTGGTGCCCAGAGGCAGAGAACCCTGGGGAGAGCCCAGGCTGGTGCCAGAGGGGAGAGGAGCTGGTGATGAATCAGGGAGAATTAAGATGAGAATCGATTTCAAGCTTCCCACTACTTGGAGGCAACGAAAGTGCTACAGTAAAGCAGGGTTTGATTAGGAGCAAGGCAGTGTGATGATTTCCCTTTAAACCTGTGTGTCTTACTGTCCCAAAACCAGAGATCCTGCTCTAACACAGCCGCTGAGACTCGCAGTGAAGAAAAAAGAAAACCAACTTCCTTCTTCCGTCTCTTTCTTCCCGTGGCCTCCTCCCCCAGACATCCGACCCCAATTTCCCTCTGTGCCACTGCTCATGCCAGCTCTGTGCTGATGCCATAAACTACCCTCTGGTGGTTCCAGCAAGAGTTGTGAACTGTCCTGCATCCCTGGCTGGCTGTGCTCAGTCAGCCTGGCAGCAGCAGCAAACAGAGGGTGGGAACAAACGGCTGGCTCTGAAAGAGCCATCCCAGGAGTCTGTGGAAGGGAAAATTATTATTTTTTATTCTATATAATTATTAGTAGGAATTGGTGGCACCTGGCTGAACAACATGGTCAGTAGCTGACTGCAAAGAACCTTGGCCAAAGGTAAGTGCACTGCAGCCAAGTCCTCATCTGCCAGCTGGGGAAGGAGGCAACACTGGCACCAGGAGAGAGGGAGAGCAACAGCACCGAGGGAAAAGTGCAGAAACTGCACTCCTGAGGAGGCTTTGCTTCTGCAGGATTGCAACCTATCTGAAAAACTTGTCAGAAGCATGAGGTGCCTTCAGAAGCCCCTTTTCCACATTGCAAACACAGGACAGACTGCTCACTGTCTTTATTCTCCCTGCAGTGGGCCCCAGCACTCCAATCCCGTGTGCTGGCACCACAGGCTGCCCGTGGAAGAGGCCCTTGTCCGGATCCTCTTCAACACAATGACACAGGACAGCCAACTTTGTCACATGCCAGGCAAAAACAGAGCCTGAGGCACAGTCCAAATGGCCTGTCTCCAGGGGCTGGAGTGCCAGAGTGCTTTCCAGACCTTTTCAGATCCCTGCAGCTCATGAGACAGCAGTGTGACAGGGGGAAAATGAAAATTCATAGCGGGGCTGCAAGGGCACCCCACATGGCACACAGTGTGGTGGGTAGGATCTTGTGGGAGAAGACACCTGGCAGGTTAAGAAGGAATGTGATTTGGTTACTAGAGTTAAAAGGGACCCATTTTTCTTAGGCAGGAGCAGTAGAAGTTTGTCTTCCTGAAGCACTAAAGCGTAACCAGGATGTCTCATCATCTCCTGGCATCATCCCAATGCTGTTATTACTGTTGGTACTGCACAGGGATCAGATCATTAAAGATTATTAAAGGGCATGGCTAAGTCTGTGCAACTAAAAGTGCATATACTTCCAGCATCAGCAACATTTTAGGCCTCATTCAAAGTACAGTGAAAGCACTGGGAAAAAAAATCCTGTTGATTCCTTTGAGTTTTCTCCTCTGAGATTGGCTTTATGGGAATAGTCCCAACAGGAACCCAAGCTGACAATGGAACTTGGCTGCTTGCACACTACATAGATGGAAAACCAGGACACATTGCTTAATCCAAGAAACATGAGCATTACTGAGTCCCTGTTTGCTATGGTGTTACT
Source organism: Zosterops lateralis (assembly GCF_965231275.1). Taxonomy (NCBI): domain Eukaryota; kingdom Metazoa; phylum Chordata; class Aves; order Passeriformes; family Zosteropidae; genus Zosterops; species Zosterops lateralis. Next base: position 8,893,961 of record NC_139763.1, read on the forward strand.
GCCATGCATGACTCTGGGTGAATTTGCTCCAGAACCTTCTCCTATTTTTTTCTATGCCAGAAGAAAAACCTGGTTGAAAATGGGTTATTTATTTTAAGCCAGGCCATTCAGATCAAGTTCTTAGGATGTCACTGACTAAAATACCTGATCCCTAATCTCTGCTTAGCCTCTAACTTTGCACTTGCCTTAGGAGTGGGGTGTGATCCTGCACTGCTGGGGTGGCTGCAGCTGCAGCCTGAGGTCTCAGGACCATGAGCTTGAAGGTTGGCAGAGCAGAACAAAGAGGGAGAGGGGCAGCTGCCAGAAACTCAAGGGGCCAAGGCATGGTGGATTTTTGCAGGCACGACCCAGATGCTGAGAGCACCAGGGTCAGCAGAAATGAGGTGCCTTTGCTGTGAGGTTGCAGAGCAGGAGCGGAGCCAAGATGGGATGGGAAGCTCGGGGCATTCAAACAAGAGAAGTGGACACAGTTAAAAGGATTTTCTGGTATTTGTTTAGCTTGGCTGCTACACTTTGCTAAAGAAAAGGAGGGTTTTTGCTAAAGTTGGAACAAACAGTAGATCAGAACATTAAATAAAGGGTTAGCAAACCTTCCAGGAGTGCTAAGTCAGGTATGCTGATGAGGTCAAAATTTAATTCCACACTGAAATTGGAAATTTCAAGTACAAATGTTCACAGCAAGCCAAATTATTTTACCTACCAAACCTCCAGGTTCTCTAAAGAGTCTCTTTCATTGTCATTCGTCCAATCAGTTTTTGCAATAGTAAAATCCACTATGGAAACAGAGACAGAAGGAGAGCAACTTTTTAGTCTGTGGAGGGCAGACACACCTGGGAAAGCTGAAAGCTGTGCTGCCAGCCTGCCATGGGGCCTCCCCTGGGCTGACAAGACCTGCAGGGCCATCTAAGCATCTCCCACTGATCTTCCATTATCCCTGAGCATTCCCTCAGCTCCTTCATTAAATTATACTAAGGATAGGAGTAATTTAGGAGTGCTGGTTCAGTGGGATCAAGAGGAGCAGAGGGTTGGGAGGATAAGGAGAGTGCACCCAGAAGGATTGTGGCCCTTGAAGGGAAGTTCAGGGGCAGGTTGAGTGGGATGCTGGCAGGGAGATGCACAAAGCTCCCGATGCTCTGATATCACGTTTCTGCTGGGTGCAACACTTTAGCCCAGGCCAAAAAGATAGACAACATAATGGAGTGATGTGGCTTCCACTCTGATAACATCTGCCCACCTGAGGAACTCCTGAGTGTTTGGTGAGGACAGGGGTGTTCATCTACTCATTCCTGGTGTGGCAAAAGGAGCAGCATGAGTAACTCCTGCCAGGGGTGAGTAACAGGTTCACAGCTCGGGTTGCTCCTTGCTCAACATTGCACTGCCCATCTGCAGCTAAGCCAGGAACAGCTCTGGTGATACATCACATCCGAATTTATGATGTGACTTATGGGTAGTAATTATTGTAATTAAGCAGTGGTCTCAAAATACTCCCTGGGTTGGGAATGCTTCTGTGCTCAGGTAAGCTCACATTTACCTAACTGAGTAAGGGCACAGCAATTCTCTCCCATAAGGTTTGGATAGCATATTAAATTGGTATCCTCAAAGTGCACATCTAGTTAAAACACTCTTATAAGTCATTTTCATAACTGTTTGCAATATAAACATATTACCAAGTTAAAATTAAATGAGCTATTACCATATAGTATAATATAATATAAAAATTCACTCCTTATAATACAATCTAAAATTCACCAAACAGAACAGCAGTGCTGTGTAACTAAGCAAACAGGATAGGTGTGAAATTAAACAGGATATAGATGTATTGTTCGAGGGAGATTTGGTGGTGGAAATGAGTCACCTCTTTGTCAGCAGCATCACTACCAACTACAGCTTGCTGTGCAGAGGGGAAGGGAGGCATCTAGAACAGCAGTGGCTGTGCAGAAATGACACCAGAGCCATCCCAGCCTGCACTCAGTCACCTTTAACAGCAAGGAGTGCCACCAGCAAAGCTCAGAGGGTCCCCAGGGTCCCCATCCCTGCTCCAGCAGCTGCCACAGCTCCAACCCACTGCCATGGGAGCTGCCTGCAAACAGGGATGGTGCCTCGTGGCTTGGAAAAGAGGTAACTGAGAGCTTATGGGCAATATTGAATCCATCCAATGGCTCTGATAAATAAAGTCATGCAGTGTGATGTTAGAGCTGTTCCAGTGACCTGAATTCACAAACGAGCTCTCTTTGGTGCCCTGATTTCACCATGCCCCAGAGGGGCAGCAGGACTTTGTCCCCTGCAGCAGCTCCTGCTCTGCAGCCTCAGCTTCACTCTCAGCTGCCAGCACAGTCCAAAGGGTACAATCCCACTTTGAGGTGCTCTGGCACAAGTATGGGACTGGGCTGTGGCCCCAAATTCATCCCAGGGGAGCCCTGCTTCCAGCCCCTCTCACTGATGGCTCCATAGAAAGGAGAGGGGCTGTTTGGTCCTGATGGTGCCCTTTTCCAAAGGACAGCAGCACAGCTCCTTTCACGTGCTGCCCCACACCAGGCTGCCCTGGGGACATCCCACTCCTTTAGGGGACGGGAATTGTGTGCCCTGACTGAAGCAGAAAAAAAGAGCTGACTTTGCTCCACGCTATTTTGCACATTAATTGTTACATAAATGCATTCAAATATTTGTAAGGTTGATTGAAAATGTTGCTAAATCAGACTGCTCAGATTTAACCACCAGAAATTAAATCAGATAATAAACAATCAGCATTTCATTCCTACAAAAGGATGATAATTCTGTAGGACTTTGGGTTTATATTGTCTATGCACCTGCATGTGGAATGCCAGTGATAAAGTGAGATTTGATAGCAAATTGGACTGGCAGACTGGTTTTGAACATAATTGCTCAAAAAGAAACCACCCAGAATCAATTTAATCATAATGCAACTGATTTTTAATTTCCAATGGGACAAAAAAGTACCATTCACATTAGGATTTTACTGACTTTGGTTTGTAATCATGGAAGGTCTGTACTGTAGCCAAGCTAATTAAATAAATGCTAAATATTTCTCACTTTGTAATACAGAAAAAAATTTAAATAATTAAAGGTGCCTCCTAAACAGCCAAATGAACAAAAGCTAATGGCCTGGCAGCACGTCAATCCATGGTTAGACACAGTCTGTTCTTGTTGCAGTTGTGAAATTCTGGGACAATTATCAGCAGTCCCTCTTGAGGCTCTCTGGACAATTAGCAGTGGCACGAACAGAGGGTGGATACAGGGAGCCCAGCTGCCAGAAAGGAAGCAGTGCTGCAAAATTCCATCTGAAATCTGATGTGCACTGCTGAAATCTGTCCTGCAGAAAAAGGTGCTGCCCTGGCAAAGAGGGGGGTGCCCAGCAGGCATCCTGCCCTCTCTGCTCTTGCCTTTCAGGGCAGGAGAAAAGCTGTGCAGCCACCAAAAGGAGTGAGACAGAAGTGCCAGAGCCCCTTCCTGCTCCCCTGGTTGTGGAGACACTGGTGTGGGTGTGACAGAGGAAGCAGCTGCTCACAGCTGCCTGAGCATCAGAGGGGGAAGCAGCTGTCAGGTCATGTGGTGACTGGACCATGAGTCCAGAAAACACATGGTGTGTATGAGGAAGAGGAAAACAAACTGCCCCGTAGTACCTTGGGCTTAAAAGGAAAAGGCTGAAGCAATTAGATGAATTTCATTTGGGATGGGAAGTCATCTCCAGCCTGCTTTTATTGTCTAAACGGTTCTTTTTAACCAATTCTGGTGTTTGTTCTGGATGTTGTTCTCTTAGCTGGAAGCTGTTAGGGCACAGTGATCTTACAGCCCTATATCCTGAGACAGAGATCTCAGATGAGACAAAACTGGATTCTTGCCTTCTCATCCTGCTTTTGATTTAGGGAGGGAGGAATTAGACCCTACATTCTCAGAGGGGGAAACATTAGGATAATTTCTTCCTCTCATCCTGTTGAGCATCTCGAACAAAAAACACAGACTCCGTGCATGGCAGAGGAGTGAGGTACTTCTGCTCCCCTCCGTGGCTGCAGCATCCCCCTCCATCAGGAACTTGCCTGGCAGCAGGTGTGGATATTCCTGATGAAGTAGCCAAAGAGCAAAACCCTCCTTTCTGCTTTTGTGCTGTCTTTGTGAGGGCTGTGGGAGGACAGACAATACCCGAACTCTCAGGATGCCTGGCAGCCCACAGCCTTCAAACAGCTCCACACAGCAAGGCTGAACTGGCAGAGTGAGTTCCCTGAGAGAGTCTGGGCTTTGCAGGACACAACACTGCCAGGCTTTGGGAATCCTGCACTGCTGTGACACTTTTATCTGAGCTCAGAGCTGAGAGAGCCTCACTGAACCACTGCCTGTTCCTGTGTCCCTGATCGCCAGGGGGGAGCACAGTGCTGGGTACCAAGGGATCCCAAGCAGGTAAGTGCTCTGGCAAGTAGGAAATAAAACACAAAGTTCCTGAATTCAGCTGAGTGTTAATACTGTAAAGTGTCTTTTTAGTTAGATACTATTTACCATTACCTGTTGTAAGGCTTTCTCTGTTAGATACCGTTGTCCCGGATCTATTGTAATTGCAAATGCCTTTCCTAAATGTGTTCTCTGTTAAATGATACTTATCTCAGACCCCTCTGAAATTGTATCTTTTCCGTCCCCTCCCGCTGCTCCCCCAATGGCAACTGATGACACCACCCAGCCTGCAAATAAAGAGGACTTCCATGGGTCTTAGCTCCCAGAGGAAGTGGAATTGATATCAAAAACATCCCTAAAACAAGTGAGCCATTGCCCAGACTGAACTCCAAACTACATCAGTGAACAGAGAAAAGCATCCGACTACCTACTGGGGCTTCGTGTGTGGTCGCCATAACTTAAAGTACCCTCTCTGCAGGACTACCCTAGACTTGACAACGAACTAGGGGTCTTTCCTGGGACTCCTGTGAGGATGGAAGGCCCAGCTCTGCCCTTTGGCAAAGCTGAACACCTCCTCCCCTGTGTCGTCCATCGGGAGCAGCAGCGGTGAGTGTGACCCCTTGAGCCCCCATCTAGAGCTGATCTTAATAAAGGCATTACAAAGGAGCTGGTCTCCTTGCCCATTGATTTTAGCACCACAGCTGAAAGCTCAGGGGTGCTCAGGAGGAACCTCAGGGAGATGCAAGCCCACATGAGGGGGAACACAGGAACAAACAGGAAACTGATGAAACAGTGCCAGCTCCCAGCCCCTCTTTCTAATCAGATGTATTTAGGGTCATTAATGTTACCTTTTGTCTAGCAAAGTGTCCCTGATGAAGGGGCAGCATTTAAAGCCAGGAATTTTTGCCCTGCCTCAGATACAGGAGCACCAAAAAAAACCAACTGTGTTTATACATTGCACATAGCAGTGCAATGCCCAGCTCATCCTTCAGACTTTGGGCAAAACCAGCCTGCTCCACTATACATATATATTTAAGATTGATAATTCCTGTCATAAGAAAGCCCCAAGCAGTTGGCCTGGCTTTAATAAAACACAAATCACTGGTGCCTTCCCTCTTTTGCTCAAGGGTGAAATAAAAGTTGTGCTTGTCCTTTGTGGAGCTGGGAAAGGACGTGCATCAGAGCATTTCGGGCACAAAACCTGAGCACTCAGTATTAGGCTACCCCACCCTGCAGGACTCAGCTCCAACACAGCTCAAACAGCAACCCAGTGTTCAGGGAGGGGAGACCAGTCCCATCGAGAGCTACCACAGCCCTCACTTTGCTGGGTAATTGTGGGCAAGGAAACCCACCAGCTCCCTGGGGTTAAGATGCTCTGGGGCTCAGTCAGGTCAAATTTTTCTTCACAAAGCAAGGATACCAGAACAAAAAAAACCCCACCGCAATATGCTCAAGGCATCCAGAGGTTGGGAGGCAACCTACAGCAGGGAAAGCCAGCTTTCATTCTGAATGGCTGTATTCCCCACACACATAGCCACATTATTGGGTATGACAGACCCTTTTTTACCATACCTGTCCCACAAAACCCCAGGCAGCCTTCATAACTCCGTGCAGAATTAAAAATGAACTAAACTTACAAATTACATCCAACACTAGTCAAATAAGAAGCAAAGATTTTAAATAGCATGTGATTTTTTATTTATTTGTTTGTTTGTTTATTTATATACTTTGAAGAGCTCATTTGAGAATGGCAACACCCCCAAGTCGTATTCCCAGGAAATGATACAGCTCTGCAGGTTAAAATTAAACTTGTTGAAAGGCTCTCCTGTACTCTAGGGGAATTTCCTGTGACTGCTGCCTTCAGGGAATACCCAGCAGAGAAGCACTGGCATGCTTTATCTGTCCTGCTTTATCTGTCTTGCCTCACCCAGTCACACCAGGGAGGGGAATCTGCCGGGAAGGGGCTTTGCTGGCTTACCAGGTGGGATTCCGGTGTTTAAATATCGGTGATTAGTGCCACTCGAAATGCCCTAGGGTATCCTGCTCCACTCCCAGCAGCTGCTCTGAGAGGGTGGAGGTTTCTGGCAGATGCTCTGCTGAATCTGCTGCCCTCCTCGGATCTCCTCGGTTCTCTGAAAGGTGCTGGGACATCCAGATCCCGCAGAGTTCCTGGTGCAGGCAGAGCAGGAGCCCAACAGAGCCAGAGCCCGTGAGGCTCCTAAAGAGCCAGTTTTGTTGAGGTGCTCAGGATCCAGGAGAGCAGCAGAGGAGGGATGTCCTGGCTCTGGGCAGCAGCATCTTTGTGCCAAAGGCAGAGCAGGCACAGCAATGCTGCCATGGAAAAACTGGCAGAGCCTTAGGATGTCTCAGAGTGGAAGGAAGATGAACCTCAGATGCCCAGCAGATCCCACACCTTCAGCCCAGCCCTGGTTACCTGCAAAGCAGGGCTGGTAAGTGGCTGCTGCCTCTGAGAGTCAGCCCCAGGAGCAAACCACACATGCTCCTGGGTATGAGGCAGCTCCTGCAGGAAATCACAGCACCTCGTCGTCCTCCTGGGTAGATTTATTTCAGTGGGGACATCTGACAGGCCCCAATGTTTTTCCTCCCTGTGCCCTGTGGAATGGGACAGCAAAAACTGAAAATATGGCATAAAACATGCTTTTCCCCAATGAGATGTTTTTAAAGTAAAAATATATACTGTAATAGAAAGCTTCAAATCAAATAAAAAATGACAGCATCCTGTAGGGAGAAGATGCAGGCACTTACTTTTCTGGCTTATTCGAAATTGAGATCTCTTTACTTTATGGTTTATTTTTCCTCTCCTGAGACCTATGAGGCTGGTAGGAACTGTTTGATTATCCCCAATTAGCTCTGGCCCCATCATGAACAACTGACTCCACTAAACATTACCTGCACAGGGAAGTTTTGCCAGATGCCCCAGCACAGGAACAGAGATGACACTACTATTGTGGTATAGCTGCCTTCTCCACATGATGCTCATTGCTTTCCTGAGTTCAACCACAAAAGAAAAAAAAAAAACAAAACAAACTAAGCATGTTAGTGCAGCTGCCCTGTGTTAGGATCTCAGACTGCACCCAGAAAAGCTTTCCCACAAACACAAGGATGGAGGTGAAATCCCTGCAATCGTTTATCCTGGTCAGAGCTCTGTGGATCCACAGCAGATCCATTCAGCAGCTCCTGTGGGAAGAAAGAAAGAAGGAGGATGTTGCTGAGTGACTTGGGAGACCAGCATCAGACTGGACATCACATAATAAGGAGGAAAAGGAGATGGTTTCAGAGTTTCCCACAGTGCCTAGGACAGCTGGGAGCTTCAAACCCCTCCCTCTGTATCCCTCCCTTGGCTCTGTTCCCCAGAGCAGTGGTTGAACTCCTCAGGCTCACCTTCCTCTCCTCTCCCTGGGAGGCCAGGCCACCCCTCCAGGTGTTTCTGAGACAAACATCAGGATATGAAGGGTTATGAGGCACATCTCAAGACCTGCTTTGCTGCTCTGGAGGGAACAATCCATTTGTAGGGAAGGATGTGAATTGGTCACAGTCCCCTCAAGTGCTGGGATGGGCTTTAGACTCCCAGCCCCAGAGAGAGCCAAGTTTCCTGCCTGCAAAGCAGAGGGCTCACCAAGCATTTCCCAAGTGAAACTGACACCAGGAGTCTTTAGGGCTTGCAATGAAAATTGGTGTCTGGGTAAAGTTTATGAAACACAGGAGACTGCAGGGGAAATGGGGCCCTAGGGAGAAAACGCACATTTGAAGAGCAGAGCTTGCCCAGCAGCAGGGATCCTGGCAGGGGGAAGCAGCAGCTTCCCTTTTACCACCAAAGGTTACACAAGCAGCTGGACACATATATTTAGCTGGATGAAACAAGAGAGAAACCTTAGGAGCTGACCAGGAGAACAGGCATCAAGAAGTGCTGCAGTCCTTTATTTCAGTGCAGCTGTTTTACACCCCAGTAATTTAATATATTCTTTTTGTAATAGACATGCTGCTGCCTGTATCCACCAGTGCTGACACTGATAGGGACACACAGAGAAGGGAAAACCACCAGGACACAGGGCTTCCTGAAGACTCAGCACCCAGATTCAGAGCAAAGATCAGGAATACTCTTCTTTTAGCATTTAGTGCACCCACACACAGATGCAGCTGGGAGTTGTCCTCCAAAATCAAATGAGGGATGCTGCTGCCTCCATTTGGCATGGGTTATTTATCAATTTCCTAAAACAGCCCTTTTCACTGAGTACAGGATCTGCCCTTGCAGCTTACACAGACATGAAAGGGGAAGCTAAAAAAAGCACCCTGAGACAGACAGGCTGATGGTGCAGGTTTGAGGGGAAAGTTAAGTGAGCCTGATAAACCAGCCCATCACATTGGTCACAAAAGCTGCATAATATTGGATCCTGTTAATTCTTAAACTTGTGTGCAACAGGGTGATGGTCATTCCACACTGAGCTGAGCCACCAAGCCACATGGCACTGTTCACCTGCCTCTCCTCATCCCCAGCATCCTTCCAGCAGCTGCCTGGAGCACTCTCACAATTCCTGGCCTGGCCTGGGCCTGGTGGATGCTGCCAAGTGTTCCTGCTGGTTGGCAGAGCTGCCAGGGGTCCCTACAGCTGCTCTTCCTGCTGGCACAGTGTGTGTCCCTCCTGCTCCTCCAGCCCTCACGGCACAGCTGAGGTGACAACGTGAACCTGGATGGTGCTTAGGACAGGACCACACCCCAGGGATGCTGCAGGTGCAGCTGAGTACCCCAGAGAGTCCTTTAATGTCAGGTTTCACTAGAGTCTGGAGATGGCCAGGCCCTCCTGCAGGAGCAGCAGCACACCTGAGGTGGATCCCTTGTGTGAAAAGCTGCCAAACTTCAAGGTTTGCCGTCCAGTTGTAACTTTTCCAGTATCCTTCTACCCCCTCTGCCTGACCATAAAATGGCTTATTTTGCATTCTTGCACTTTGAAAAGCTTCCCTAATCTTTGCTGCATCTCCCACAAGTGGGCATCTCTCTAATTTCCAAGAAGCCATGGAGCAGGCTGGTCTGCAATGGAGCAGGGTGGATGAGGGAGGCACAGGAGCTCTCACAGTCCCAGCCTCATGGTGCCCTCAGCAGAGGCTCCACCACCCTCCCACCCCTGTGCCAGCACCTCCCATCACCCTTCCCTTGGGCCCTGTCACCCTGCCCCTGCCTCCTGTCCCCTTGCCTCCTGCACTTCCCTGACCTCCCCACAGAGATTTGTCACTTCTTCAGTGCTCTGATAGTCAGGCCGTGCTCTCCTTGTTTTCTCCCAGTGTTTTTTGTCCTCCTACAATGTAAATTAATGTGGGACATGCCTTGGCCTCTCTCCTTTGGGAATATTAAGGAAAACAGTTAATTATATTTTTTTCCATTTACTAGTGGCCAGCTCACATCAATTAATTATCCTTACCATGTCGTGCAAGTAAATTTGCTGTCTCCTCTTGAGACCTTTTCCCTTGCGTGTCTGAAAAGTTTCATGTTTACCTTGATCTCTTGCACAATATTTCTTTCATTGTTTATTTTTCTTTTGTATGTTTGTCTATGTGTGTGCACACGTGCGTGTTACTGCTTTTACTCTCTCCTCTCTACTCTGTAACCCCTCCCTCCCTTCTCTGGGGTGATGTTTTACATTTCACATATGCCTCTCCCTTATCCTTGATTGTTGTCTGCTCTTCCATACTCATTCACAGTGCCCTGCTTTAGCTCCCATGGTATTTATTCCTGTGTGGCACATAAAACCTGTGGACAGGCTGTGATTTGTGTGCCATAGCTTTTCATCCTCTGCCCAGCCCATGTTGGAACCCTGGAGGCTGAAAATTTCAGGCTTTCTGTGCTAAAAGGTGCTGACCCTCAGGCAAGCACCACATTTGACTTGAGGCCATGGAACAGACTCCTGAGACTGAGTGATATCATGGGGGTTGTGGGTGTGTAGTTTGAATAGTATTGTGTGACCTCACAGGGTGAATAACTTAGATTTAAGATTTTAGTACATAGTAATGTGTGGGGGGTCAAGATGGAGGATTTAAGGTGTTGTCTAAGTCCTTCTTCACTTTCTTCTTCTCTCTTCATGGGCTTGGGTGGTTTTCTGTAATTGGGTAAAAAGGGTCTGCACTGTGGGCCTTGGGTGGTCATTGTTGGGTCAGAAACATAAATAATATAAGTGTCACCTCGTTATTAGAGGATTATTGCTTAAATAACCTTGGAGAGAGTTAGAGGTACTCCATTTTGCCTCATTTCTCTGACTTGCTACTTGGAGCTCACTCCTATGAGACTGTACATAGATAAGATATAATAAACATCCAAGTTCAAACTCGAATCTATGTTTCCTGTGTCTTTCATCCTGACCTTGGCAGAGATAAAGAAACCAGAACCGTAACAAGCCCACTTCACGCCCTTCCTCTCCTTTACCATGGGATGGTTCAAACTCACCCATACCCCTTGTTTTTTCCCTGTGCAGTTGAACTTAGCCAGGTATCTCCATTTCTCCCTGATTGGGAGCTGCTTCCACCTTGCTTTAGGATTTAGTGGAACCACAGGCTCTGCCTCTCTCCAGGCGGGAGCTCCAAACAGCCTCAACAAGCACCAGGAGCACCTGGCTGGCCCCAAACTCAGCTCAGTGCCCAGCAAGGATGCCTGGCTGTGGGCTGGCTCAATGGCACACTGAAGCTGGAGGGACAGGACCGGGGTTAAATGGAGTGAGGTGGAGCAGAGCCCCCGCAGAGCTCTCCCAGTGCTGCAGGAAATGGTTAAACTGCAAGGGGTGCCTGAGGGGCTGAGAAAGCAGAGAAACCCAGGAAAGGGCAAAGCCATGAATCTGCTCTTTCCTCTGGGGATCTCCAGGGCCGGGTTTATCTCAGCCACGCCAGCCAGGAGATTGTTTAAGACATCCTTTAATCTGTCCCAAGAGTTAGGGTGGGCCTCTGATTTGAATCACCAGTCCCATATACCATTGTCCTAATGCCCCTTATCTCAGTTATTGCTAAACATTCCTCAACAGCAATTACGACTTTCCTCTCCAATCTCCCCCAAAGCATCTTTTACTATTTACCAACATTGATTTTCTGCATCCCATTTTATTTATGCCTATTGTGCTTTGAATTATAAAGTAAAAGGCAAATTTGCAGACTCTGGCATGTTCCTGAGTCCCTCTGCGTGTCTGTTCTCATTCCTACATCTTCCATATACCACAAATTGCTTTCATTAGTGAAGCTACTGAAAGAATTTCCAGAAGGAAGTCTTGAAGAGGAAGTGCACGTATTTTTTCATGCGGTTCTATTTTATCAATGGACAGATGTGTCTTCTTGTCCGTCCTTGGGATATTCCTCTTCCCCTCCTCTCCGTGGATTTCTTGCTAAATAAAAAGAAAAATGCCTCCCTAACATGGAAACATTGTCTTTATCTGGGTTCCTGGAGCTGGGCCTTCACAGTCATAGGAGGTGAGGGAGTATCAGGTCTTGTGTGTTTGCATGGGATGACCCCCAGGACAGGTCATTGATTTAGGAGCCAGTGATGGGCTAAAAGCAGTCTGGAGACTTGTATGGGTGGATAATGACTATTGGTGATGGCCTTGCACATTCAATAAAGCATTAATAGATACAAATCTACTTGTGCCCACTTAAAAACATCTTCTAGACCACAGCTGTCCAGCAAAACAGCAGCTGGGTCTTTAGGTTGGACTTCCTCTCACCAGAGTAAGGTAATGAGCTAGAGATGACCCAGAGAAATGAGAGATGCTGTGGGAAATGACAAACTCCAATAACCAGAAAATGTAAACACACATGGAGAAAAACCTCAAGTGTCTATGTCTCTGGTTTGCTTAAACATGTTGCTTCAATTCTATTTTGTTGGGCACAGACTTCTTTTTCCTTCCTGACAAAGATTCTGCCTCTCCTTTCTTTTCCCCACGGCCGTTGCTGCTAACTGCCACTAGAAAAAGCAACAGCAGAGGGGAACAAAGAAACTATTGTCAAACAAAAGCAGGCATAAATAAATGGAGGTTTCCTGGGGTGCTCCTAAAAACTAGACAAAACCTTCTTTCTCTTCCAGAAGAAACCATTTTGTAATGAATCATTAATTCCCCAGGGGTTATTGTTCAGCTGATGAACGTGGATAATGCTCAGTTACATTGGTGCAGGTGCTGTGGGTAAAGCACAGAATATAGAAAACACGGAAGTTCCAGGATGCTGCACAGATTGCAGCATCTGCCCCGCCAGGAAATTACCTGAAACTATAGTTTCGATTTTCCCTCTTCTGCAAAACAGACTTTGTTTATTGGTCATTATGATGCAGAGGTTTATATTTTAATGGGCATCTTCCCGATAACTTCCATGTCTCTGAATAAACCCCCAAGCAGGTTAATAATACCAAAGCAGCCCCATTTTTACAAGGTTGAAAATACTGAGGAGAGGAAGCACGTTGCTAAAGAGAAGTTTGTGAGTCTCTGATGGGATCAAATCCTGCCTTCTTGGAAGGCAGTTTGGTGTTTGAGCTGTCAGGTTTTAAGGATGAGCTAAGGTTATTCTATGGGCTTTTAGGGTTATTCTACGGGTTTTTAGGGTTATTCTATGGGCTTTTCCCAAGGAGGTGAAGGAGGGGTTGTACCTTCAAGGGCAGCTGCTGTGGGCTTGGGTGCCATCAGCTTGCTGGACAGTGAGCCATCATCTGGCCCTGGTGGGAAATCAGAGGTGACACAAAGCTGACCCCACAGCATGGGGTTTTCTCCCTTGGGAGAAAGGCTCCAGGACACCCAGCCCTCTGAGGGGCCACTGGCTGCAGTGCTGAGATGGTTCCTCATCACTGCTTGGCAGCTGTTCTGCAAGCTGAGACCAAGAAGAGGATGTCAGGCGTGTAGCTGGAGGCAACAGTGGTTTGTCAAGCCCCTCCCAAAGTCCACCCAGATGAAGTTTACTCAGCTTCCTCCCACAGCCAGTTGTGACTTCCTTGTCACATTTTGCAAGGTGTTTCTGGTGTGAACATCTGCTCCCAGCAGCTGCTTGATATTATCACCTGCTTTTGGTCCTTAGGAAGAACCTGTGGTACCAGAACATCTCCCTGGCTCTGTATGATCCATGACCCCTGGGGATGAGACTACCGTTGGGGGTACCCTGAGCTGAGGGTCACCACTGCTCTCAAGGAGGTAGAGGCACCACCTTGTGCCCCATCACGTGGCCTTTACCATTAGAGAGGACTCCACCTCCTGCAGGTGTTTCTCTCCTGTGCTGTGCCCTTCTCAATGGTCTTCCAGCACCATTTACAGCTGGGCTGCAGGACTCTGGGTTGAGCTCAGCTGCTTCTCCCCTCCACATTCTCAGAGGAAGGCATTTTGTCCAGGCTGTGAGACAGTTCTGAGGGTATATTCTGTCCCCCTCTCTATTTTCTCAGCATCCTTTTAGGAACTGGACAGCAGACCTGGCCACAGCGTGCTGCATCACTGCCTTTGGTTCTGGTAATGCAGGCACAGAATCCCCACCTTTGCTTCTCCCTGTTTATTGCTCTGCACCTCACAGCATCCCATTAGCTGTGTTTGCAATGCTGCTCTACTGAGAGTCATCCCCAGCCGTTTGCTTTACAATCATTGGATTTATAACAAGCTTGACCAAACCCCAATCTAATTTGAAACTGTGCTAAAGCACTTTTATATTTACTTTAGTAATGAAATAAAATTTCAGGTCTGTTTTTAGAGTGATTTATTTCAGCATCACTACAGGTACAATATCTCATTTGTGTTTCATAAATTGCCATAGGCAGGAACAAAATGCGAAAACTGTTTTCAGCAAATTACTTCTAAAGAGGATGTTTTCCCCTGTACACTTACACACACAGATTTACCTTTTCAGATCTAACCAGTGATTTTGGTGCTCAATCTGACATCTATAAAAGGTGTCTGATCTTTAGAAAAAGGTATATAGACATCTTCTGATTATCCATCTGTATCCAGTATGGCTTAGACTGAATACCTAAACATAGTGCTAAATTAAATAATTTTTGGGGCTATGGACAAAATTATTTAAAAATAACTTTTTGTCTGATCAGAATGTAGTCAGCTAATTTGTATCATGGTAGCAGTGTGAGATGTCTCTGACAGTTATGTTTCTAACCCTAAGTTGTCCAGCAGGATCCCTCTTCCCAGGAGAGGTGAAGAGTTCAAGGCAAGGAGTCTCCACAAAGGGGATGGAGAGGGTGGGCTTCAATTTTGAAACTAATTTTCCCTTTTGGTCCATCAGTGCTCAGATTTATTAACCTTCCCAACAGGCTGTAAAGCCCATCTATTTCTCTGTTCCAAGCTAAGGCTATTGCTAAGGGTGTGAGCTGAGGAGGAATTATTTATGGAAGGTCCTTTGTCTAAGTTTATGCTGCTATTTTTAATTTATGTGGTAGGCGCCTAGTGTACTGCTAAGATGCCTAGAGATGCATTTTAAAAATTTGAATACATAAATAAATAAAATACTCTGTACTCAACCAGACCTAAATTATACAGTACAAAGGGAGGAGCAATTCAATAGACATTAGGAAAAGCACCAAAGGAGCAGAGCAGACCAATGCTTCTTGCAGACCCAAGAATTCTTGCCCTTGAGCAATAAATAGAGAGGACCTATAGCTGGCAGCCCAGATTTTGGGTGGTGTTGCAGCTCATCATCCAGCCTTTTACTTGAGAGCTGAGTGTAGGTCTGCAGCAACCTCAAACCCCACCAAAGTCAGTGCTCTTCCTAAATAAGCTGATGTGTAACCCAGAGACAGCTGGTGAAACCCTGGTCCCCATGGAACTGCCAGGTTCTTGGCCAGCAGCTTGTAGGGAAACCAGGGTTTCACCAACTCATTTAGTTGTGCAAGTCAGGTCTAACTACAGGATGAATCCATTGTAAGGCACCCACCACTTAAAAGACAGATGTTTAAGGAATCAGAAGACATTAGGCAAATAAACATCAGCTGCCCTATCAACAGGATGACTCTGATTGATGGTGCAAGCATGATGGTGTGCACTAAGTACAGTGTACATCTATAAATGCACATAATTAGAGGTAGCAGAACATTTGTGAATATGACACAACAGCAACATATCACAGATGTAACCAAGAGCTACACTGGCCTGTGATGGGGTATCCATAAACATGTATAATTATACATAATGGGGCTATAGCATGCTGATAATACACAGCACTTACTGGATATGTAATCCCTGATAGCATCACACAAACAGTGTGATGTTCTTGGCTACACTATCCAAGCAATAAACACAGAATAATAAATATGTGCATTCTTTGTCCTTTAATTTGTTCATGGGTTTAATTCAAATCACAAGGACATGGAGGACCAAAGGTAAAACACATCAGCAGCTCTGCATACATCTTGCTGTGGCCCAGTAGCACCTGGAGCAGAGGCTGCAGTGTGGGGAGGGGGCTCAGGGTCTTTGGTAGACAACAAGCAAACCCACAGCATGGAATGCTTCACAACAGTGAAAGTGTGGATAGAAAAACTCCTGCCTGGGTTTACCTGGGACAGATTTGCACTGTGACCACAAATAATAAACATTACTGAACTGCCACTTAAGCAAACCAGCTCAGGCAATTTTACCAGTTTGGTGAGTGTGGCATGGGCTGCAATGACCACAGACTTTTGTCTTGGCTGCTGAGAGCCCCCATGGCTGTCACTGCCATTGATACTGTGTCAGACCTGTAATTTAAAAGGCACCAGCCTGGCTGACCTACCCAGGCTTTGATGGCATCTCATGGCTGTGCTGGGGGCCTTGGCCTCAGGAAGCAAAGGTGGTAACTCTCCCTTAAAAACACTTTATTTCTTCAGGATTTTCAGTCCCTGGGATTTAGGCTGGCATGGGGCACCTCTCCTTTGAGGAGGTGAGCCTCTATGAGCATAGGAGCATTTCTGAGGAATCCTCCCCAAAATGTACCAAGGTGTGGCAGAAGCCAGGCCATGAGCAAAGCACACACTGCACATGCTCCTGGTGTCAAATCATAATCACAGAAAAAGGATGTGACACAGGAAAGGCTCTTGTTCCTCACCTACAGCTCCAGCTCACGTGGGTCACAAGGAAGCACCTGGCTCTGGTGGCAGTGCCCAGCCAGCAGCTGCCATCCCAGGGCACAGGGATGAGGACAAATACATGTCCCCAGGTGTGCTGCTCACCCCAGCAGTGTGTCACCACAGCTGGGACAGATGGCACAGCCCATAGTGCTCTGCCAAGCCCCACGCTCCTGCTGGGCTTTTCTCCATCTTCCTGCCATCAAACCTGCCCTGCTCCTCTGGAAACAAACACTCACTGTGGCAACAGCCACTGCCCTCCACTTTCCAACCTGTGGTTCCCTGTGATGGACTGAACCAGCTTGAGCAATGAGGAGGATATATTTGCCATTAAGTGCATGGGCAGAAATACCTGAAACTGTAATTGATGGAGGCATTGATCTCATTTGCTGATGTGAAGCAATGGACATCTTCTGTCTAAGAGAGGATGTCAGTTTGCATTGCACAATTTGGAAGTTTTATTCCCTTTGTTTTGAAAGAAGCCATTAGGAACCAGATGGCTCAGGGATTTGGTAATAGAATATGAACGCTCTCATCTCTCCATCGACCATTCAAATATGACCTATTGTGTTAGTCATAGAAAAGCATCAGATTACTTGCTGGTGTCTTACACAAAATGAGATATCCATCGTTTTCTGCAACCCAGCTCCAGCTGAGCAGATTTTCCTGTTGAAATAGTAGGATTTTGTTCCAGCAATTTGACTTCCAGCTTTAAAAAAAAATCATGTTTGTCTGGATTGTAAGCTGCAGTAAGCCCCTTGCTGGGACAAAGCTGAGCCTGACGGCTGCCTCATCCCTGACACAGGGGAGGGACATATCTTCAGGTCTGTGTAACTCATGAGTGAAAGTTCCTTATGCACGATGCTTGGCCAGTGTTCCTCAAAGAGAAGAGTGGGCTGGACCAGGCCTGTGGCTTTATCAGGATGACTTCTTGGAGAAAACACCATTGAAAGCAGTGGAAATGATGAAATTGCACATCTCAGCTGATCTGGGGTGAGCCCTGCAAGGAAAGGCTGTGTGATGGTGAATGGGAGAGAATCAGAGGTAGCCCTCAATGACAAAATACTTTTATTATCCTTTCCACTTAGTGGAGATGCTTTGAAATTTCCAGTCTCTGTGCTGCCAGCTGGAGTGTGAGGGATGAGAGTGGTGAGGGAATATCCTCAATCAGGTCCCTGGTTGGGTCCATGACCTACACTGTGGCTGAACAGAATGCCAAGCCAAACAATCCCATTAATCAAATGTCATGGAACAACAGAGGCTCAGAAGGAAATACTGGTAAATATAGAATTATAGAATCATAGAATCATTTATGTTGGAAAAGGCCTCTTAGATCACTGAGCCCAGCCACTATCCCAGCACTTCCAAGTCCACCACAAAACTGTATCCCTAAGTGCCACATCTACACATCAGTTAAATACCTCCAGGGGTGGGTACTCAGGCACTCCCCTGGACAGCCTGTTCCAGTGCTGACAACCCTTTCCATGAAGAAATGTTTCCTAAAAGCCAATTGAAAAATTCTCTGGAACAACTTGAAGTAATTACCTCTTGTCCTATCACTTGTTACTTGGGAGAAGAGTTCAACCCTCACCTGGCTACGGCCTCCTGTCAGGGAGTTGTAGAGAGCAATAATGTCACCCCTGAGCCTCCTTTTCTCCAGCCTAAACACCTCCAGCTCCTTCAGCTGCTCCTCACAGGACTTGTGCTCCAGATCCTTCATCTTTGCTGCCTTTCTCTGGACTCACTCCAGCCCTTTAATGTTCTTCTTGTAGTGAGGCCCAAAACTGAACCCAGGATTGGAGGTGTGGCCTCACCAGTGCTGGGTACAGAGGGGTGGTCACTGCTCTGGTCTTGCTGGTCACACAATTGCTGATCCAAGCCAATACTGTTATACTTTGGTGTATTGGGTTTTCAAGGCCAGGTTTTGGTTGCATTCAGAACCACAGGAAAAGAGGAATCAAACAGGACAGCAGAGCAGAGAGAAACGTGTCTTCACTGCATTCAGTTTTTCCCATTCATGACAAACCTCTGCCGCTGTAGGCACTGGCTCTCTCCTTGGACAGCTAAGGAAATAAAGCTTTTAAAGAAAATGTGCATGTTGTGGTTTAACCCCAGGCGGTAGCTAAGCCCACACAGCCTCTTGATCACTCTCCTCAGGCGGGATGGGTGGGGAAGAGAATCAGAAGAGTAAAGGTGAGAAAATTCATGGGTTGAGATAAAGACAGTTTAACAGGTAAAGCCAAAGCAGCACTCACACAAAGAAACAAGGAATTAATTCACTGCTTCCTATGGGCAGGCAGGTGCTCAGCCATCTCCAGGACAGCAGGATTCCATCATATGTAATGATGATTTGGGAAGACAAACACCATAGCTCCGAATGTCCCTCTCACTTCCCTCTTCTTTCTCCAGCTCTGTCTGCTGATCAGGTGCCCTGTGCTGTGGGATATCCCCATGGTCAGCTGGTGTCAGCTGTCCCAGCTGTGTCCCCTCCCAACTCCTTGTGCACTCCCAGCCTCCTGAGGGGCAGAAAAAGCCTTGACTCTGTGTAAGCCAACAAATAAAACATACAGGAATTATCAACCCCCATGCAAGATACTGTGAAGAAAATTAATTCTGTCCCAGCTAAAACCAGTGCAATTGTCAGGCTGCAAAATCCCTCTGGGCCCCATCTACACAGGCCCAGAGGTGTCCAGAAATGTGAGGGCTGAATTAAAACCCTCAGAAAAACTAAAGTACAAAAATCCACACAGACATGAGGTAGAAATGCAGGTTTAGTTTTAAATAAGTAGAGAATATATTAAGTGCCTTAAACAAAAAAGAGCCTGTATTAGTTAGTAAGAAAAGGACCTAAAACCTAAAGTTCAGTAGCTTTACCTTTTACAAAGTTAATTAAACTCTAGACATAACAAAAACAGTGTAGCCTTGCTAGCATTCCTAGATAGAACAGATAGAGTTATAAATGTAGAATTTGTGTAAGAAATGACAATTTCATTTGCACATCAATCTTAGATTCGGACAGGTCCAGCAAGAGTGTAGTAAATTTGTGCTTGTACCTGATTGGCTAAAAATAGAATAAAATGCACTGCTTTGACAATTCTAGCATGCTCACAGAACACAGATTTCGGGTGCTGTCACTGCTGCTGCTGCTGCTAAGAGGCTGCCAATTCTGCTTGGGACATGGGGACTTTATGCTAGAAAGGCTTTCTGCATAATGGGAAAGAACTGTAACACCTTTGCCTTCATGAGGCTGATTTAGCCATGCAATAAAGGACTTCACTTTTTGCAACTACACAGCTTTTGATCTTCAGTGAAGGAAGACAGGACCAGAATCCTGAGCAATGCTTGGTGGAACATGGAGCATCTCTGACTCTGGAGCAGTGCATGCCTGATCTGCTCAGGCACAGATGTCAGCAAACTTGTAAAAAATCTGTCGTGTTCCTCTGCAGAAGTGAGGAGCAGTCCCACCCACCGATGCATTATAAGCTTGGGCATGACCCTTGCTGTGCACAGATTTTTGCTGGCCATTAGCCTTCTTTGGGGACTTTGGGCAAGGCAGAGTCAGTCCATGCTCCAGCAGCATTCCTGAAAAAGATGTAACAGGCAAATAGCAGCCACTTGCAGCTGAGGGATGCAGTGAGAATGAGTGGCTAAGGCTTGCAAGGCAAAAATACACAGCTGAGGATGGTGGCACATGAAGAAGAATGGAGAGGCTACACTGATCTCATTTTCAGCAGATAGAGAAAAAGGGAGGCTGCAGTGGCTCAAGCTGTGCAGCTGTAGCTGCAGGGAGCAGCCAGAGATGCTCTCCCACATGGATACTAAAATATATTACAAAACAGAAAAAGTCTGACATGTTTTTAATAGAGACAAAATTTTCTGTCCTGCTCCCCTTGCCACAAGCCTCAATAACATAATATAAAAAAAAAAAAAAAAAAAAAAAAAAAAAAAAAAAAAAAAAAAAAAAAAAAAAAAGGATATGGTCTCATGCTCAGTGATTTATCTAAAGTGAGTTGCTGAGCTCAGTCCAGCTCTTAGTAGGCAGGTCCAGGCTCAGTGAGCATCTGCACACTCCTGACCTGCTGCTGGTTTCCTCAAGAAAGTCTGGCACTGACGGCCCAGACCTTCCCCACAGGGGTTTTACTTTCCATTTCAGGGGCAGTAGAGATGGAGGGATAGAGACTGGAGCACTCTTTATTTGTAGAGATATTTCTTCCCAGGTGAGGAATTAGATTTACTGCTAGGGTAGCCTTGCTCTGTGGTTTTGTGCCAGTGAGGGTTAGAAAGGTCCATGCCTGTAGAGACAATGTACTTCTCACATCCAACTTCACTTAAAAATGGGCAAGAGAAATAGAAGTGATAGGAAGTAATGAGCAGGAAAGCCAGCAAGAGAACAACTGTAATATGTTTAAACCCACCCCTAAAGGGTTTGTACCCTTAGGACTAGTGAGTCCAGCTCAAGAAGTCTTGCACTGATGTGTCTTGTGCTACTGCTTAATCTTTTTTGTCCATTTATCTATTTTCCATCCCCAAAGCCCTTTGACTGAGAGGAGAGGCTGATCAGTGTCAGGGCACAGAGATACAGAAACATGGGACTAAGAGTGGGCACAGTTCTGTGCCTTGCAGGCAGGTGTCCTGTTGGCTGTCACTGCAGGGTGGGGATGTCCCTGTGCCTGGAAAAGCAGCCAGCCCTTCACTGCCCCAGCCACGGTGGAGAACATAACATGGAAATTATTTCTATCCCTCTGCCATCTTGGCTACGTGCTGCATATTCATCATCTTTATATTTTCTCTACTTTAATCTCCCCCATTTGCATATACACAGGTCCAAATGATAACAATTACCATAAAACAATCTCGTTGTCGCCCTACCAATAAAAATTGCTCTGTTAATCAGGAGACTCTCACAGGCACCATGCCTGAAAGACCTCATTTTAACCTGGCAGGCTGAACGGGGCAGCAGATAAATTAGCCTGTATATGATTGCATGCTGAAATACATTGATTTAAGATTTTTCCCATTCAGCCTGACAACTTGTCTAAATAAGCTCGTGCCTGAAGAAGACAGCTTGCAGACATGATGGGAGTGACAGGGCATTGCAAATATAATGCAGCGCTTGGCAGAGCGAGGGAGCAAAGTCATCGAAGGAGGGATTAGAGGGACAAAAGAGAGGGTTAAAAATAAACAAAGGCAGGTGCTCCGAACAGCACAGCTCTCAAATTTCACCCGGATTTTCTCCTTCCGTTTCTAATTGCTAAGTCACTACAGGGAAAAAGCAATTACTGATCTGCTTTCGTTCACCGTGTCATCTTTAGGTCCTCATTAGCAATTCCATCGACAGTCTGAGCATTCAGCTCCCATCCTGAGATTCCGAGTGTCCTGATCACGCCGTGATGGTTCAGAGTGCCTGAGGAGCAGGGAGAAGAGACCATGCCTTCCCCTGTGTTTGGACAAACACAGTCCCTTAGATATGAATTGTCAGAAGTGAGCAGTTGAGACGGGTTCTGGTCACTGCCAGTGCTGCAGGCTCTGCAGAAGAAATTTGTGCCATTCCAGAAATGTTTACAACAAGAGAAACACTTGAGAAGGACTAAATCCATTTTGAAAAAGCATCCCATGAAGCACACTGTAAATCAGCCCTATGCCACAAAGGTTTTATCCATGTAGGTTAAACCTCAGTATTTTTCCTCACCAGCAGCACACAATGCCAGGTGAAAGAGCTGACACTACTTGCAGCATTAGAGTTGATATAAAATAATATACATATTTTGATACACTGTGTAATACCATCTATATTATAAATATTATGTAGCTGCTGGATTCTCAGTACCAGGCAAAGGCAGAGACATGATTTATGGAGGAACTTCACTGGAGACCTTAGGACCCAGAAAGCTCAGGAGGGCTGAAACTGGGTGAGGTGGAGGTTGAGGCAGCTGGTGCCTGGGAGCCCCTTGGCCCTGCATGGGCACATGGAGAGCTGGGCTGTGTGAGGATGTGCTGCTGGAGTGAGCCATGGTGGAAAGATCCTCTTCCCCACCTGCAGTGTACCAGCTGGGTCCCAGCTCAGACTCTGGGAACAGCTGCACTGGAAATCCTCAGAGAAGCCTTCTCTCCAACCTCCCAACCCACATTTTTTTTCCCCTCTGAGAGAAACCTGAGGGACTTTTTGAGTTGCCTCCATTGCACCTCAGCCAGAGGTCTGTCCTCTGATCACTGCTGGGATAATCCCTGTGCTCCGTAGGGCACAAGGGCAAAGCTCAGAGCAGAAGGTGTTTCTCAGGACATGAGGACAAACCTGCAGTTATGGATGTACCCATCATTTCTGCAGTTATTTTTTGAGGTGTGTAGTGTACAGATTTTGCCATTTGGAGCTATATAATGTGATACAGAGAAGTCTGTGGGTAAAGCCTTGTGTAAAAGAGGTTTGTGGTGCTAACAAAGATCTGACAATGCGATTCCTATGAAGACTGTGGTCTTGGCAACAGAGGAACAGAGAGGAAAGCAAGGGTTTTCCGTGTATGCTGAAGCACTAGTGGAAAACCTTCCCCCTCTGCATGCAGGCATTCCCCAGCACACGCTGCACAGGGCTGTGGGACCCTTGCCTTAAAACCCTCCTGTGCCCCTGCAGCCTGTATATCCAACTTCAGCCCCCTCTTACCAGCCATGTCCTGGCTCCTTTCTGCATTGGCTCAGGACACAACTGGGCCCTGGTGGAAACCTTTGAACCCCTCAGGGGAATCCCCAGGGCATTGCCCTGGAACAATATACCATAGGCTCTCCCCATCTAGGCTGAAAGAGAAGACTTCCCCCATAGTGCCTTGCAACACTATGTGATCTACCCCAGTTTTGCTCTCCCCATATACCCCTGATTCTCATGGTTTCTCCTTTCCCTGTTTCCCCACTGGTTGTGGTATCCCTGGTGGCCAGCCTTGTGTCCTCATAGGGCACTGCCTTTTGCCCTGCCCTTTGTACCACCCCTGTGTCCTCAGACCATTGGTTCCTGACCCCATACTTAATACACACACCTTGTCTCTTGTCCCTGATCTCTTCAGTGTGTTAGAATAAACCTTCACTGGAATTTATCATACAAAAGCCCCTTCTTGCCTCTCTTTACTGAGCTAGCTGTGGTGTGTGTAGTGTGTGGACTTGACTGCTTTGCTTGAGTGCCTCCCCAAGCAGCCTTTCCAGAAGAGATCCCTATTGGGAATAGGTAGCAGCAATCTAAAGTCCACGTTGCTACAGGCCCCCAGTGTCCAGAGACCATGAACTTTTCATCTTCCACCAACACATGGGGTGGTAACCCACGTGAGGTAGTGAGGAAAAACCAATTAAAAAACTGTCGAGTCCCCTGGTGCTCTGACTCATCAAGTGTTAGTCACCAGCACGGCTGGGAGAGCTGCTGTGCTAAGGAGCCCTCTGTGTGTGCAGCAGGACAGGGGCAAGCTGCTGCAGGTGTGTGGCTAGCAGGAGCTTCACGTGGGCTTTCAACACCTGCCTCCTGCTCCTGCTCGGTTATTGCAGCGCCCTGACATCTGAGGAGGGTGGGGGATCTGGGAATGCCTCTCTGACACTGTAATTATCATTTATTTGATCAGCCCTCACCGTGGATCCTTATTAAAGCGTTTCAGACGTGAAGCAGTTTTCTCTAGTGGACCAATAAATTAAGGAGACATACATTTTTAGAGTAAGCATTTTAGTAAACAAACAGTCTGGGGGGGGAAAAAAAAAAATCTCTGGGAAGCTGGTATTGATGAAAAAACTGTCTCTGTTCATGGAGAGCTGCTCATGTCAGACCAGTGAGAACTATTCAGCTGCTTGGAAGACAGAGAGGGAAGAGCTGGTGTGAGGGGCAGAGGGTGCTGCCACAAACACACCCCAGGACTGCTGGGGGGGAAAGGAAACGTCTGTCAGTGTGAGGGATGGCAGTGAGCTTGTCAGAGGTGACCCTCTTCCATTTTGTTTGGAGGTTTAATTACAGCAGAAGATGCTGCCCAGTCATCCTGGGAGACAAGCCTCTTCCTGAAGCCAGAGCTCCAGGTTTGCAGAGAGAAAAGGGTTATACCCTGTGCCTCAGAAAATACCCAGAATCAAGGACTCTGCTTCACATTCTGAACTTCTCTTGGTCAGCACTGTGTGCCAGGAGACCCTGTAAAGCCCTGCTGCATGAGTTATTTCTTTTTTGGGTTCAGAGCACTCATATTCCCTGGAGAACATCCCTCTGATCCCTCCTTCATTGCTCTGGCCCAGCATGAAGACATCCTGCTGATGGGAACAGAGGCATGGCAGCATTGTAACTCAAAGAGCATTTTTGCCTGCAGTCACTGGAAATTGGAACTTTTCACCCACAACAGTTTGTCTGCACTGCTCTTGCATGTGTCCAGCTCGGGATCCACAGATATTCCTCTGTCATTAGATGGCTGGTTCACTCCTGCCATCCTGCACTGGTTTCGTTTTGCTGCAGGATTTGTTTGGGTTGGGAGCATATTTCCTTTTCTCTCTGTCCAGGCTATGCATAGTCCACAGGTTCTTGCCAATTCTGCACAGCAATGCAATGCACTAGATTTTTGCACAGCCTTTATCTGCACAGGGGTTAGTTTATGCTGGCTGTCACAGGCTGTGCCTCTTCACCTGCCAATTTTTGTGAGTCTGACTTTGAACTTAACATGACCCCTCGTGTCAAGCCCTTACCTGCAGCATCTTGATTTTTTACTTTGTCCCTTCTGTCAAGGCACTGTCCTCCTCCCTCCATGATTTACTTCTCTTTCTTGACAAGCTTTCATTCTTTGTCATGCAGTAATTCCGTGCCTTCCTTTAATCTTTCCCAGAAGGTCTCAGTCCAAACCTTCGTTATAACACAATCTGACAAAAGACTTTGCTCCTAAAACCATGAAGGCATTTCTGCAGTGGGAAAACCCTTGCCAACCATTCTTCCCTTGCCTGCACAGGCAAAAAGATGTAGGTACATCTTTTGTTTCCTGTTAACATAACACACCCCACACCAAAGCTTCTGCCGTGCATTTTCACAGCTGACTTCACTGCAGATCATTGGGAACATGGTGTTTATTGCAAGGAGCAGAAGAGCTCTTTTCCTGGCCTCAAGGGCTTGTGCATAGCCCTTGGCCGTGGCTGAGCCTCTTCCAGGGACTCTCCAAGTTTGTGGCCTTTTAGTTCCTGCTGGGAGGGTCTGGCTGCATAAATTGGTTCCTCCTCCATCCCTTCCCAGTTTAAAGCTGTTTCCTGTTGCTGAGGCGATTGCAGGTCCTAACTCAGGCTCTGCCTGGCAGTGAGTGCCCTTCCTGGGGGTCCAGACCAGGGGTTGTCCATACCTGGATGCTGTGCTGCAAGAAAGTCCCTTTGGGGTGCCACTCATGGCTGGGTCCGTGTCTCTGCTGCATTTTCATTAACAGCAATATCAAGAACAGATGGCACCTTCTCCCTTTAGTGCACCGAAATGGAATCTGATATGATTCCCTGTTCTTTGTTATGAAGGGTTTTAATTGCATTAGAGGCCTCAGGATTTGCAGAACACGTCATCCCTTATCATGCAGGGCAGGGAAAACAAACACTGCTGAGGCAGTGACTCATTCATGGGAGAAATTTTACACTGGGGGATTGGATTGGCTCTTGGTCAGTGCACATCCAAAAGCCTGAGCATCCCTTCAGCTGGAAGGGGTGATAGGACTGGCAGGGAATGCCAGGAGAGCAGAGTTTTGCTTTGGAGGACTAAACTAAAATAGTTAGGGGGCCAAAAAAGGAAAGAAAAAGAACCAGATTTCAAGGATATAATTAGTCACTGAGATATTTGCATTTTCATGTTCAATCACATAGGTGGGGGATTAAATGCACATTAATCATTGAAAAGTCTCAGGATAAATATTTAGATACATGGCAATGATCTCCAGATTTCTATTCCAAGACAAAATACTTAAGAGGATGTTGAGAAATGGCCAATATCCAGAGAAATGAGTAAAAGCTAAAGTTCTGTTTTACAACAGGATGTGCCGTTAGCCCTGGAATTCCTGTGAATAACCCCTGGCTTCAGTGGATTTACAGCCTGACCTGAATGGTGCTCAGGTTTCTGCTTGCCTTCTGCACAGAAGCACACTTCAGCCTTCTTCATACTCAACAGAGGTATGAAATGTGTTTTTGCAGTTTTGCTTTCACCCAGATTTTTTTGTTTCACCACAAAAGCATTTATTTCTGCTGAGAATCTCTGGAAACACCTACAACCATCCCCTCTCAGAATCTTCATATCTGCACTCCCAATGGTAATAAAGTGGGATTTGGTCTTATTTGGGTCTCCATATGGCCATCATTAATTTTGTCATCATTCCTCAGTTCTCAGTTTTCCCAGTCACTTTTATTATCTTAGAAAAAAACCTGAGCACTTTTCAAGTAGATAACATATTTCAGCCACTTTGTCCAGCTGCTTTAAGTATCACAACACTCCATGGAGTTCAGCCTGTTGATTGAAAAGTAAAGAGGGAAGTTTGTTGACGTGGCCCAGGAATAAGGAGCACATTAAACAGAGAAGTGGGAATAAAAGCCACTTGTTCTGAGTCCCAACCCACATAAAATTCCCCTGTCCTTACCTGCCAGGGGTTCTGCAGGTGTGGGGAAGTTGCTGTCACACTCCTGTGATTCCCTACATTGCTGACTTCAGCAGTAGGCTTTGTCCAAAATCTGAATCATTTCACACTTGAATTTCACCATTTGTAACACCAAATTAATTTTTAAATGAGCAGCAAAGCTTTGTCTTTTATCAATATGTAATAAAGGGCGTTGTTTCTGTGGTTTTTTGTTGTGCTTTCCCCATTTCTTTCTCAGTGGCTTCGACTGAAGTTGACTAAAAATCCAGCTAATGAATAAAACTCATCAGCAGTACACGCAGTTTTTCTGGAAAATTCCTGCACAGTTCTCCCCACCCCAGCTCCAGCCTTCATGCATTAGTGGCAACCTGCTGTCCATATTGATATTTACCCAAAAAGCTGCCACTGAAGTGGGCAGGAGTTTAAATGCTCCCATCCTGAAACCCCAGTGAGAAGGTGACAATGCTCTGCAGTTGTACAGCCACGTGCAGAGGGCTGGGGACACCTGAGCAGGGCTCAGCTCTCACAGAGGACTTGCCCATGGGAAATGTTCCTGCTCCAGCAGCTCCCTGAGCTCATATGGCTTCCCCAGGGAAGGGAGAGAAAACAGGGCACTAGATAGCTTTCTTTAAAAGGTGTTCTTTAAAGGATTGTCTTCCCTCTTTCCAAGGCAAAAAGATCTTCAAAGAGAGTTACCTCCCATTCCAATTTTGGGTCAGCTAGCTAGTGGCCCATCCCAAGGCAATTCCTGCAACCAGGAGGGTGCCAGATTTCTCCAGAGGGCTTCTCTGGGCTCTGAACATGCTCCACCACCACAGCATCCTCTGCAAGGGCTTTGGTCCCTCTCTGTCCTGAGGAGAAGAGTGACAAGACCCACAGCACTGGGAATTGTATCCAGCAGGTTGATTATCCTGTTCCCAGCCCATGGTCTGCATGGGCAGGGTCACCGTTTTCCTCTTTTGATGGTTTCAGTTAAAGGTAAAACTTTCCCTGGTTGAAAACATGTTTTTTTGCATGTTTTAATTTGTTAGCAGTCACACAGCCAGATCTCAGGCTTTCATCAAAAGCTCTGTGGCACTTGATATGCCAGCTAAAGCACCCACTCCAGGAGATATGTGAGTTTATGGACATTTCAGCTTTCTTTTGATCACTTCGCTTATTTTTCCTCATTGTTTTGAAATAGATTTGCTTTAACTTTTACCTTGGAGATTTTACAGAATTGTGAAATAACTTTTTGTCAAGAGAATAGACATTCTATAAAAAATATTGCATGAGGTTTCTGACTGGCATTCTCACGAAGAGCAGAATAACTCCACTTTGGTCCTGTGAAATAATCTTTTTTCCTAACTGAAAGAGTAAATCTCATGATTGTGTATTAAGAATATCTAAAAATCAATGATTAAATAAATAAATGGAACTGAAAGGGGTACAACTATAGACCAAATCCATCAGAATGCCAAATAACACCCCAAAAAGCAGTGAAAATATTGAGACAGCATCTTTTACCTACTGGTTTATTACACGTGATTTTGAATGTATTCGGTTCATCATAGTAAAGTTATACCTCTAGGTCACCAGATCATTAAAAAATCCACCAGAACATTAAAAAAAATTAAAAAGTTTTTTTAAAAAGAGAAAAACAACTAAAACCACTTGCAGGCTGGATCCAGTCCTCAAACTGTGGCCCAAGCTGGAGGGAGGATTTTTAGGAAGGAGAAAAGTCTGAAAGTGTTTGAACTCCTTAGCTCCCAAATTTTTAGCTATACTAAACCTTTTCCTTAAAACAAATATTCTTCATAAATCCTTCCTACTTGATCATCTTCAAACATTTTAAAACTCCTTATAGGCTTGATAATCTTGAAAATATAACATAACTGATTTCCAAAGTCCTTATAGAACAACCCACAGTGCAGAAAGAAAGCCCTTCTCCTATTTTACAGTTAAGCTGTGGTTATTAAACCAGGCTCAAGACTGAGGAGATTGGGACTGGGAATTCATGGGACTCTTTCATGCCATATTATCCATTTTCCATGTAATGACTTCTCCTGTGACCCCTTCATCCATGTGTTTTGCCTTGTGGTATTGTGCTCAAACCCATGGGTGTTTCTTCTTCTCATCTTGGCTGAAACAACTGTTTTTCCCCTTTGCTGCTAACTTGTATTTATCCTAGAGGTGGAGAGTCTCCTTCAAAATTCACCAGCAGGAGCTTAAACTCCCAGCAGCACAACCACCAGGTATCCAGCAGATATCCACAGATCCAGAACCTTCCTCCTCCTTTTGGCAGGACTGCTCAAAGGAGCTGAACAAAAATGGGCATTTGCATGTTTTCAGCAGCTTTGCAGTTGCCTGGAGCAGCTGTTGCATTGTGGAGATGAGAATGGACCAAGCAGGACCCAGGTTTGCTCTCTGCTCAGTGAAATCTTGCAGGAGGAGGCTGGGGAACCCCAAGCAGAGACCCTCTCACAGAATCATCGACTCTTGGAATAATTTGGATTGAACTAGATATTTAAAGGTCATCTAGTCCAACTCCTTGCAGTAAGTAGGGGCCTCTCCAATTAGTTTAGGTTACTCAGAGCCCTTCCAGCTTGGCCCTGAATGTTTCCAGAAATGGGGCGTCCACCACCTCTCTGGGCAACCTGTACCACCCCCACTGTAAAAGATGTTTTCCCTTATACCTCATCTGGCCCAAGCCAGGCACTGGTGGCTGATACACAGAATTCTGCCCTTTCCAAATACATGAGCTGAATAAAAGTAACACCTCTAGTGAGATCTGAAAATCACTCCATCTTGCCCCCAACAGATCAGTGTTAGACGATCTGCCCAGCATCTCTGAGCCTTGGAAGGAGGTTGTGGTGCCTCTGCCATGGGTCCCTGCCCCAGGACTCTCCCTCTGGAAAGCTGCTCCATTTCTGAGAGGAAGATATGCTCCCTGACCCTACTGGAGCATGGGGACCTGGGATCTTCAGAAATACTCCAGGTCAGATCATACAGGTGTACTACACATGGGCACAAGAGACTCTCAGCTCAGTTTCTTGGAGATTTTCCTCCTTTTTACCATTACTCACTCAGTCTCAGGAGACTCACCTCATTTCCAGAAAGAACAAGTGCGTGCCAGGGGGATGCCTATAAAGCCTAATGATTAACCATGACAGATAAGACACAAATAGAGCTGTCTCCAGGTGGGCTGGGAGCAGCAGCACTGCACCCATCTCTATTCCCATCTGACAATCATTAGCCAGGGGACAGTGCTGGAAGTCAGGCAGAGAGACCCTTCCTCACAAAAGGTACTCTGGGGGCTGGGTGTGAGGCAGCAGCCTGACAGACCTGGAGCCAGCCTGGTTTAGCTGGCTGAAGGAAGAAATATATTCTTCAGAGGCAGACAGGAGAGCTCCCAGGTGGTGACCCTGCAGATGATGCCTTGGGAAGGCTGACCTGGAACAGAGACTGGACAGAGCTAGAGAATAAAGTGGGTATTTATTGAAAGGCTTTTAAGGATCCACTTTGGGCAGGACAGGAGCCTGACCAGGGTTACACCCAAGATGGACCAAGAATGGTCACAAAAATGGCTGACTGGTCATGAGGTCTTACATTTTTATAAGTTTTGGTTCATTTGCATATTGGGGTTTAATTGTCCGATTACATCTTCAGGTTGTGAGGTCTCATCCTTCTTGTTTTCTCTCTTCAGTCCACCATTGTTTGTGCTTTGGGCCTGAAAGTTGTCCTTGGTCTTCAGCAGGGAAAGGATTTGTGTTTTCTACCTGTGCGAAGAGAGCTCACTAGCACTTAATGAGGCTCAGAACTATACCCCTAGGCAGCACAGAATCTGAAAAGCAAGAAAGCTAAAACTTAAAGCATCGTTTTTCTCCTTTAGAGGAGAAACTCCTCACAGCTGTGCAAGGGACAGCAGGAATTAGTGTCATCTCCACCCAGGCATGAGAACTTTAGATGTCTGGAGGGCACAGGGCAGACAGGAGAGTCAGAGGGTGCTGCCGTTCACTGACCTTTCACAGACCAACATGCACCTCCAGGGAAACTCTCTCTTCCTCAGGCACCTTTGGTCCCAGCCTGCCATGCCTGGGCCACTTGGAGGAGAGTGACAGTGCCAGCCTGTGCCCAGCAGCTGGCAGTGCCCAGCCTGCACCCCAAACAACCCCATCATCCCACAGCAGTTCTTGAGAATCCCACTTCAATCCACCTCCACACTGCTGGATTGAGGCTCTTGGAGCTCACTGGGCTTGTACCCCCTTGCAGAGCACTGGGAGGCTGCACCTCATGGAATTACATTGCATCCTGTGTTATTCAGAGCACCCCTCACTTCATATTGTGGTTGCACACACACAAACACACATCCAGTTCCAGTTTACCTGTTTTAAAACTGTGCAGTGTGAGGGGACACCAAATGGAAATAGTTTGTACCAAAAGTTGTGCCATGCATCAGTGAATGTTGTGTGTTCTAAGATGGGTGATATTTACTCCACAAATGCAGCCCAGACTGGGATATTAAAATGTTTCGGTTTAATCATTAAAATGATTATCTAATCATGGCATATATGGAGGTGCCACAAACGGCAGCCAAGGGCAAGCTGGGGGAAAGAGAGTTTAATAAGAGAGTCCCTCTGTTAATAGAGACCAAGAAGTGGCAATTTCCCTTCTTGCCCTGGCCTCCTGCTGGCTTGAGATGTTGGGAAAGACACACCTCCCCTCTTTACCAAGTGTGGCTTGGCAAAAGTACAGAAAAGGCATTGCTAGTCAGCAGAAGGAGGTACGGCAGCAATCATGGCAGGGACCTTTGGACATCCTGGAGAACTTTCTGGAGAGGACTTAGGCAGGGTGGAGGAGCGCCCTCTTCTCTTTAGCCCCATTTTTCTGGCTTTTCTCCTCCCTTCTCCTTGCCCTGTTCCCTCCCCAGCCCTTTCACTTGTGAGGAGACTGAGACAGAGACTTGCTTTATTCATGCAAAAAGTTCGAGAGAGGAGAAAGAAGTGAATCACACCAAATCTACTTCACACTCCCCAAACATGAGGCATCTTTCCAGCACACCCACCTACTGTGTCCTGGAACCAGCAGCAAGGCTGTGTCTGGCACTGTAAACACAGGGACCAAAAGGATCTCTCTGCTTGTCTGGGCCAGTCACACACTGTCAGGGAAAGCTTCAAAAAGTTCAATAGTTTGCCAAGCTGTTTCCCTAAACTAGTTAGGATTTTTTTAATTTTCTTTTTTGTCCCCAGAGTATCATTTGTTTGTATCATTTGTTTGTATCATTTGTTTGTATCATTTGTTTGTATCTATTTGTCCTGGATAATGTTTTGACAATCTTTGAAGGCAGCAGCTGAATTTCCAGAGGAGGAAGAAAAGAAGGTACAGGGCGAAATGTGCCATGGATGTGTAGTGACCTCAGTGCTACCCATCCTCCTGCATTGCTTATGCTGCAAACCCACTAGCATACCCAAAGGATGTAAATGTGTTCATCAGCATTTTTTTTTTTTTTTGAGGAAAAAAGGTAATCCAACACCAGCAGACTTGTTATTTTCATCTACACAACCATGAGACAGGGTGGACGTGAGGGAGCCTACCAAGGGTTACTATATGTCCAGAGGACCCAAATGTGTGGGGCTTGGAGGAAAGTGCCTCAATCCTCCTCTTCTCCATTTACTCCACACTGCAAGCTTCATTTTCAGCATAGCAGAGCTCTTAGCAGCCTGACAGAAATAATGGAACTCTCCAGGGCTCAATGGGGCTCAGTGCTAGCAGAGGTCCCCAAACTGTGTTTTGCTCTCCATAGGTGCACTGGGTATAGCTGCCCTGGGTCATGGGTGTGAAGGGTTTTTGGAACCTACCTCTAAGAGCCCAGATTTGGAAACTTTTTTTTGCCACAGAGGTATTTTTTTTTTTCAGGGAGTTAGTGTAAGCCAGCCGCACTTCAACTTCCTCTCAACTTCAGCACTGAAAGAGCCAGAGTCTCATAAAAATCCCAGAAGTGTATTTTACATGAGATTTTTTTCTGAGGAAGGCCAGCTAGCAGGCAGGAATGAGCAGTTTTCTCCCACAAGGCAGGTCAAGGCAGGCTGAGGTCAGCCAGTCCAGGGGTGATGCAACTTTTCCATGGAGGAGGTGATAAAGGGATGCCCTCACCTCCTAACCCAGCTCTGACCAGGCAGGGTCACTCTGCAGCAGGTGCAACATCTACATCCAGATTATTTTTGTGGCTTTCTTCAGCATTTCCTAACGCAATGTTTGTGGTGTTTTGTGAAACGAGTGTTTGTGGAAGAATCAGGCTGTTGGTACAAAGAGCAAACACTGACCCTTGATAGGTGTTTCTTTTATCTGCTCCCTCGCGTGCCCCGACTGTTCCCATGCCAGCTCCTCAAGGGCACAAATCTGTTGCAATCTCCCCAAGCAGTCCCACTTCTGTAGCCCAAAAAGGACAGAGAATAATAATCACCTCCCTTTTGAGGTCCCCCAGACCAGCCTTTGGGGTGCTGCATCCCCCTCAGCTGACTTTCAGGGTGCCAGGTTCTTAGGGCCTCCCGAGATGTGCAGATGGTGCTGGTGTTTTGTTACCCTTCCCCAGGGGAAATCAGAGTCAGGGAATTATGTGGCTGCTACACACACTCCCACACTCTGCAGGATCCATCCTTCCATGAAAATGCCAGAGAGATTTAAACAGCTTGCATAATTTCAAGAGGAAGTAGCGAGAGTAGAAATAAATATACATTGTAATTGTATAACATCACTGGGTTCAGGGAAAAAAAAATAAAGAAGGGAAATATAATAAAAAGAAAGCTATGTGCTTATGAAGTTAACCAGATCTGCTGGCAGTTCTTGGAAGCAGATGGGACTGGATCCACAGAAAAGCATGGCAGGGGGAGTGCCCATGATCCAAAGGGAGGGGTGCCATGCTGCTCCCAGCCCAGCACTACTGGGAATGGTGATGGCTGCTCCTCTGGTGACAGCCACCAGTGACACCCATTGCTCCAGGCAGCTGCTGGCACTCCAGCCATTTAGTAGAAGTTACAATGAATGCATGGACAGATAACCTCGAAAAATGTTTGCTTTGAGGATTTTTTTCTGAAAGTATTTTGTGTTCTTACCTTGTGTTTTAAATTCTCAAATGCTTATGCACATGCATTAGCCAAGGTGTGGAAATTTTACTTGATAATTAATGTAACTAATGCAATAAAAATCTCTTCCAAGTTCCAAGGTGAAAAAAAGAGCTGAATCCCCAGATACCAGTGGACACAGAGAAGCACAAGTTTCCTTAACTACTCAGAGATTCTTTCCCAATGAATTTGCCCATTTAAGATAGCAGCACTTCAGGAGAGAGTTCCCACCCATTCTATACACCTAAATAAAATTACTGGGCATTTTGTGGGGTGAAGTACAAGATCTTTAAAGCTGCAAGAGGGAAAGGCTACAGAGAAGTCAGGTGGCTGGTGACTAACCCTGTGGCAGAATGGACAATTCTTGGCAGAGGCAAGCCCCATTCCCCCTGAAAACAAAAGGAGCATCTAATCCAGGAGCTTGCATGCTGTGATGACATTCATCCCAGCAGGGCTCTGCTCCCGAGGAGAGCAGGCACCAGGAAATTATGTGCAATACATTTAACTGATTTACAGCTCTGTGCTTGTGCAAGCCCACTGTCAGCTCCAGTTACTTTACAGCCAGCAGCAGCTCCAAGCCTTTTAAAGGTTTCTTTTCCAGCTCACAATATGCATACAAGGTGGAAAGGAAGTCTACAAAAAATCATGAGTTAAAGGGAAGACATAATTTCAAGAAGGAAAATGCACATAACCCCATAAGAAAAAAGAGTCTAATATGTCCCTTGGAAGAGAATTCCCCATCCCAAAGTACCAAGGAACTGAAAGGGGGGCTGGTGAGGGCACTGGGCAGTGGTAGTCCCCTTGAGCCCATGGGAGACTTCAGTTAGAATGAAAAGGGTGGAATGGATAACACCAGCATATGGCATTCTCATCCAGCAAAATCTGCCAGTTGTTACCCCCCACTTTTCCTGTGGAGAGATAAAGGAGAGCCAGCATTGATATAAATTTATCTGGAGGCAAAGAGCAAGTCTCAGAAAAGCACTAGCAAGCTTGGGTGAGGCAGATGTACATCCAGTCAACACTCAAGTTTGTGTTTCGTGCCTTTTTCTGGAAAACGTGAAATCACTAAATAATAATTCTGGCTGTCGTTACACTGCATCATAAGGAAATACAACACATCTCTTAATGCACAAAACTTATAGTTAATTTTTAACTTTCCTTCTTTATCTACCTCTAAGCTGAGTTCAGACTATCACAGTGGGCACCTCTCCAATTCCTGCTTATAATTTTGAGTCACCCTTCACATGGCTCCTTTGCTCTTAAGCAAAGACCTTTGTCCATTACCAAGTTTTCTTCACTGTGACTTACTTCTCTTTAGAAAATCACCCAAACTGAGGCCATTTTACTTTCAATGCATTTACATTTTATCTTCCTTAAGCTGAAATGATAACCTCACTGGGCTGCAATTAGGAAAACCTTCAAAGCTGAAGGGAGCAAATGTGACTTTTGCTGTCCATATCTAACATCTTTAGTTGGAATCCTTGCTGTGCATGTGGTTGAAGCACTAGGAAGTGTCAGAGTTTACTGCAATTCCTGGGTAAGTTGGAGCAGAGGACTTTTTTCACATCCCTTACATACAGTAGAGGGTATATCTGTATCTCCTTCTTGCTAAAATTTCACCATAGCTGGACTTCGCAGGGGGTTTCTGCACCCTCTCCATCAGACTTAGGGGGCAGAAAAATCTCCAAAGAATTTTTTTTTTTTTGTTTCATTTCTGATTTTATCAAATGTAGTTTGGTTGGATTGTTGTTGTTGTTGTTTTTTTTTATTTTATTTCTCTAGAGTGGAACATGGAACTTATTCACTACCAGGGCATCCAGGGGCTCCATTTAGAGCCAGGCCACTCTAAATTATATCCAAGCATGTAGGAAAAGACAATTGCTGCCTCATAGCATGTACAACTGGGATGTAGTTGTAAAACAGTGACACAAAAATAATTGCTTGCAAGATCCCACTCTTTTGTTTGTAAACTTGTCAGAGGTCTGAAAATATGGTCCAGCTATAGAGGGGTTAAAGCACCAGCAAAGACCATGTGGTACCCAGAGAGAAAAGCCCTCTGGTGAGTGTTTTTCCTTGCATCCCTATCAGTGCATAGGGAAGATCTCTACATCCCCAGGTCAGAGACCCACACGGGCTCCACATCCCTCT
This sequence comes from Zosterops lateralis, assembly GCF_965231275.1. Taxonomy (NCBI): domain Eukaryota; kingdom Metazoa; phylum Chordata; class Aves; order Passeriformes; family Zosteropidae; genus Zosterops; species Zosterops lateralis. The sequence goes on from NC_139763.1 coordinate 8,930,256, forward strand.
CCCCAGCAGGCACAAACCCCTTCTGCCCTCTTGTCACTGACAACAAAAACACAAATTTGCTTCCATCCCACCCCTCCACTTCCATGAAGTCCTCCTGAGCCCCTTCCTCCTAGCTGGGAACTGGCAATTCAGGAAGCATCACATGCTACAGCAAAAGCCAGATGTTTGGTCTTAACAAATTCAGCATGAAATGATTTTAAACCAGCATAATAAAGATAACACTTAATGAGAGATCTACACACAATTTTTACCTAATGAAACTTTTTTTTTCTTGAGTACAGCTCGATGCAAGTACCACCTAAACCATTAAAATTGAATTACTAGCACAGAAATGCACCCTTTGCCATGCACATAAGTAATTAGTCTTATATTTTGAATATGGAATATTAATAAATAAAACTTAGCACCGATGTTGCGACTGTGTTTCAAACTGCTTTTAAAATTAATTAAGTCTCACCAGCTTGTGTGAGGCAGAAAAACACTATTAGCCTAGTTTTTACACACTGAGGCAGAGAGCTTTCTCCAGCCTGCAAGCTCCTTGGGCAACATCATCACCGAGCTCTTTAAACAGCACTTTTAACTCCTGGAGCTCAGGTTATTTTGCAAAGGAAATTGGCTTCCTTTCCGTGAGATGAAAGGAACCAGGAGAAGAGAGCTGTCAATTCAGAGGTCTAGATGTGTTTTATTTAAATCCCTGGGGCTCCAGTGATGCTTGCCAGGTCCCCTGGCCTGTCCCCTTGGCTGCTGGCAGGCATGGGGGGTGTGAGGAGGGTCTCTCTCAGCAATTACAGACTGGAGCAAGGTGGGCACAGGGCAGGTGTTCCAGGCCCTGCTGGCAACAGACCTCATCAAAAGCAGAATCCTGAGCTGTCAGCCTTCCACAGGGGACTGCAAGTTTACAAGAAATTGCTGTGCTGGCTTTCCTATGGTTATAACCTGGTTCCTCTTGGCCAAGAGCCATAAACCTCTGGTCTCAGCCAAGGTGCAGCTCTCAAGCCCTGGAGGCTCAGACCTGAGCTGGGACTTGGGACTGGCAAGCCCTGAAGAACATTCCTGGGGCCAAATGCTCCAGGACAGGAGATGGGACAGCTTTGTGAGCTCCTTAAACCTGCTCCAGGACAGGAGGGGAGCCCCAGGCACTCTCCTTGGTCATCACCCAACCCTCAGACCGGCCGCTCTGCCTGGACACACCACACAGCTGATGATGCAACACATGAACAACTGATTTGTCTGGGGCCAAGATGTAAGATTAAAACCTCCACAGGCTTCCCCAGGGTTCAGTGAGGAGCTCTGGAGCCCACGTGCAGGCACAGACACAAGCTGTGTCCTCCTGGAGACTTGCCAGAGTGGAGCCAGCTCCCCGAGCCAAACCCGGGGCAAAAGGCAGGGTTGTTTTGGTTCACTTCTGTTTGCTGAAAGTAATTCAATGGAAGAACTAAATAAAAAGGGCTTGTAGGATTGCTGCTGCCAGATGACAAAGGCCATTTAAGGAAGGCCATGGTTTGGCCATGCCTTACCTCACCTTGCTCTTGGGTCTTCTTTCCCTGCACATCTCCCACTCTCACACCAGCCCTTTCTCCCCCTTTCTGACATGTTACTTCCTCCAACCTTGGCCCCATGCTGGTGTGTGATGCACTCAAGACAACACTATACTTGATAACACCACACAGTTAGGCAATTATAGACTGACTGGTCTGGTGCTGGTTACTGGCAAAAATAATTTGTCCTCTGCAGCTGTATCTCAGAGTAAATGGCCCTTTTAAGCACAGGGGACTCTACGTGGACACAGGTTGGATGGTCCTTGTAGAGCACAGGGGATTCTACACAGCCACATGTTTGATTTAACTTCTGAGCCAATCTTGCGGGGGGGTGGGGGGGGAAAGCTGTGGAAGTTATAAGTATCTGCAGATTTCTGCAGTGGGCGATTATGTCACAGGGAAATGACCCCTATTGTCAGTGCCCTGGTCCCTGCAGGAGTTCAGGCAGCAGTGGGATGTTTGGTACTTGAAAATCTGTCAGCCAAGCACGGCCAGTGCAAGCCAGAAAAGCTCAGCAAGTTCCTCAGTGCCAGGAGCTGCCAAGGGGTGGAAGGAACCCCAGAGCAGAGGGTCACCTCTAATCACCACCTGCACTCTGTTCCTCCACAGCTCCAGGTGATCTCTCTGCAGCAGGCAGGTGAGGAGGCACTCACCTGCTTCCATCTCAGCTGGGACCAGCAGGCCAGGGGGCAGCTCAGATGAATTGTTCCAAAAAGGAAAGAAAAATCAACCAAAGAAACAAAGAAGGAGAACCGCCACACACATACATTTAAAGAAAAGAGCAAAGCAAAGCTCCAGAAGGCTTTTGGTGGTCTTCCCAGCACCTCCAGTGGCTCTTGGCTTCTGGCCAGCCTGGGTGAACAGGTTCTACCATATTTTGCAGTCTCCTCACCAGAGACTGCATTGGCAAGACCTCATGTACTGGCATGTCATATCTCAATTAGCTGGGTCTTAATTTGTCGGGAAAAACCCAAACCCCAAACCCCACCATCACTACCAAAACCACCCAAACAAACAAACAAACACAACAACAACAAAAATTAAAACAAAAAAAACCCACAGAAAAATCCCAACAACAGCAAAACTCCCAAATAAATAATAATAATAAAGATTTTGAAAAACCTCACAGGGCTCCTCTGAGAGCAAGTCCCAGCAGAGCTCACAGCTCTGCCAAGCAGTTCAAGCATTATGTGAGACCAAAGCCAGAGGCTATAGAGGGGAAAGACCTAGAGGGCCCCTCTCTTCTGGGCTCTTCACTTAGCAGATTTGCTGAGGTTTAACAGCAGCAGCATGTAATAGAGTAGTAGCTGCTCCCTCCTCCAAATGATCATTTAGCCCAGGCTTACCAAGCCATTCATTTCATGCTTATTAACCTTTGGAGTATTGTTTTGTCCAGACTGCCAGACAAATTAACTTTTAAGAGGGGTCTATATGGATGTCTGCAAACTCCCTTAGACACAAAGCAACTCTTAAGGAATATTTAATGAAATATGTAACAGTCAGTTTATCTATCCATAAACTAACACATCGTTCTGGACAACAACTCACTGGAAGTGCTGTGGGTAATTCTCAGGGAGAAAAATAAAAGTATCCAAAGAGGCAAATAGGGAAGAAGAGCAAGGCAGTCAGATACATCTACAGAAGTGCTCTAAAATCCCCATGCCAGATCCCTGCACAGCACACCAAACCCAAGCACTGGACTGCAGCAAACTGCTGGGAGGAGGTGGCAGTTCCAGGGGCCTTGGATGACACTCGTTTGTCACTGTGGAGAAGCCTGTGGAAAGCAGATACCCTAAAAATTGCCCCAGAGATTTTCTCTCAGCACATACTTGCATGCAGGCCAAGTCTCCTTCTTAACATACTTTGCCTTTTGTCTTGTTTTTCTGACTTACAACAACAACCCAAATAAACCTCTGGAAACAATGAAAGCATTAAAGGAAAATGTCATGCCTATCAATAAATGCCTTTGTGGCCGTGGGAGCAGAGAAGGCATGATGTCACTGGGGAGAATAGCTTAGAAAGTTCCATTGAGAAAAGGGATCTGCCTTTGACAGATGCAAAACATCCCAAAATATGCGCTGTGCCACCCAGATATCCAGGAGAGCAATGAGCTGTGATGCAGTACAGACCAGGTAACTGATTTAATTCAGAAGTTACAGAAGAAATTTATTTACCAGGGGGAACAGAGAGGGGATGAGTGAAGGTTTTAACTCTGTGAGCAAAGATATTGGGGGGAGCATTCTCCATATACTGAGACATAATAACAACAACCCCTCAAGGTGTATGTGAAATGCTGAGGCTGGGTGAAGCCCTGCAGCTGAGCCTTTTGCTGGGCTGTTGAATTCCACTGCAGGACTTTGCATCAGATCAAATAACAAGTTTGCTCCTCTCACTCTGGCTGCCTGATGGGCCTCTGTTGGTTTCAAGTGCATGACAAAGGGATGAGTCTTTTCTCCTGGTGACAGAGATATTAATTTTCTTGTTGACTTGGTCCTGAAGTGGACTGGAAACAGCAGCCTGGTCCCTTAGGGCTGGATGGTTAAAGCCACCCCTGTTCACCTTCCAGCTCCCACTCTTTGGTGGCCCAGCTATTTGAAGTGCATCACTTAGCAGCTTTCTGGCTGGTGGCTCTCTATACTGACCAGTACAGTGGATTGAGATCAGATGACAGGATTTTGAATGTGAGAAGAGCCAACACTGTGATGGTTAATTTTGGATCCAGATGTTGCCCTCCTGAAATTCCTGGAAGGGTGGGATCTGAAATTCTGGTTTCTGCAGCTACAGAGATCCAGAGGTGAGTCAGGGCTTCAGTTCTGGGCTGGGTAAATGCTGCTGTAAAACATTTAACCACATCTTCAGCTCACTAAAAACCTAAGACTTCCCCACCCGGGAATAAGAGTGAAAAAGCAACTTTTCAATAAAAGTGAAAAGTCTCATAGAGCAAGATCCTGCAAAACTTTCTGGTTTTCCTCTCTGTAGTCACCCTCTTCTAATGAACAACTCTGGAAGAAAAATAGATCAACTTACAGTGTTACAACAAACTTTATACTGAGAAAGTACCGGCTCCTGGCAGTCTGTGCTGGGATACACAGACATTAGGGAGTTTTGCTCAAACCCACAATCTACTGGGCTTTTGCTGTTGGTGAAAGGCATTAACAAGTATAAAACAAGGTGAGCAGAGAGCCTGCCTGCCTGCCTGTGTTTGCCTCCCTCTCTCATTTGCAGCATGGTAATTGCCTGCTGTCAGAGGCATCCACAGGCTGCAAACAGAGGGAGACAGCTCCAACCGGAGCATCGGGAAGTGCTAAGGTACCATTTTGTTCTGGGAGAAGTGCTGGTTTGAAAATGGCAGTGCAAGGCTCAGAGTGTGTCTGCACTGCAGAGAGCAGCACTGGCAGGGACTGAGCTGGCCCTGAATGAGCTGCTGGCACAGGAAGGACACAACCTCAAACACAGATGAAGTCCAGCTGACCTTAAACAGGCTGGAGTGCAGAGCTACACCCTCTCTCTCCCTGTGTACCCAAACCGTGGGTCAGGTCTGCTCTCTATTTACCACAGCCTCAGTCCTGGGAGCAGACTGGCACATCCTATGGCTCCCTGCTTGCCTGCAGGTTTCCTTGCAATGTAACCAAGGCCACTGCGGGGACTGCTGTGAGCCTGCACCTTCTCACAGCATGCAGAGATGTGCTCCTTTCCCACTGTTTGGATGCTGCAAATCCTACCGGCCCTTTCATCAGGATGGATGATTTCTGGCTCTCCTCCCCTAAAAGTCAAGTTGTTACAGCTAGAATCCACTGAATGCTCCTGTTTATAAAGCAAAGGCCAGCACAGCTCACATTTCCAAAGTATAGCTGGATCTGGTTTAGAGAAAGAGCAGTGAAGTCATAACAACTTATTCTATCATTAAATTCAGCTGTCCCAGTTTGGGCAGACTTGGGAAACAAAACAGTCGAGGCTGAAGTTAACCAGACCCTTTTAAGGGTAGATTTGTGCTCTAAAGTGCTACAATTCGTGGTTGTTTAGGGTTCCTTCACAAGGCTCCTGTGCAATGCTAGCATGTGAAGGGTCACACCAAATGTCTACCATATGCTGCACAGGCATGCTTTCCTCTCAAGGTTTTCATTATTACATTTTTATTTTTTCCTTTAATTCCTTAGGTTGTTGTTGGAAGTAGATGCAGTCATATTGATGGGAGGAATTTCACCTGTTCAAATCAGGTTTTGAGGGGTCTGGACATACTGTATTTTTTTATGTTTCCTGATAAGCATTCCACCCCTTGTCCCTCTGAGGAGTGGTGGTCGTGCTTCTCATTTCCTTGCACGTACCCAAAGTACCTGTGGCTGTGTTGAGGCAACACAAGAATCCTCTGCTTACTTAACACAAGAATGTAAATGAATGTCAGTCTCACCTTTAATGTCACACAAGAGTCAACACAGGGAAGATTATATTCCAACAAAAGCCTTGGCCTGCAGGTCACTGTCCCCCTGCCAGCCTACTCCAGCTATTCCGGGAAAGTCAACAGACCTCGACCGGTCACCTCTTCCAGGTGGGTCAACAAATGATACCACTGAGTTCATTTAGACTTTTTTTAAAAAGTGTAGCTTTTCTAACTGGGAAAATATATACTGAGCAAATTTCCTTCTAGCTCAGACACACTTAGCCAAATTAGAGTACAAAGGTTCTTCTGCTTTGTTTTGTTTCCCCATAAAAAGGCTAATCCACATCATTCACTGTACTAAGTTGGTGAATCAGCCAATTCTATATTTAAGTTTCTAATTCTGAGTTTCTACACATGATGAAGAAAGATTAGCTGTCACAATTTGTGGACTACAGTCAAAACCTGTAGCTTTTAAATACTTTCTTATAGGACTCCTGAGTTTTGGCTCAAGTTGCAATTTCAAGAGATCTACTCTTGGTGAAGTTGTGGATCAGATGTAACAGCCAAATTAATGCAAACAAAAGGTAGCAGGTCAGGTAACTTGCAGGATAAATGGTTGGGAACCCACTTACATTACTCTTTACACAGACAGCTTTATTTGGAAGTACCTGTTCTGAACAATTCAAAACCACATTTTTTTATTGTAAAGGAGGTAGAGTTCAGCTCAGAGAGGTTCAGGATGAGAAGAAATAAAAGACAAGTTTTTACAGTAATGCATTCTGTTTCCCAGCTAAATCTGTCCTTAGGTTTTACTAAGGACATGTAGAAAGTATTATAACTCCCATTTGATGTGCAGCATGGAGGTCTGGTCCTACATTTAGTTAACAGCATTCTGCTCACAGCCATGGTAACTTTGCCTGGCTGTTCTAAGGTATTTCTACAGCCACTGGAAAAATGTGAATTTTAATATTCCACCTGGATATAATAGAAATGTGAATACCAGAAGCTCTCGAAGCAGAACTCGTCCTTCAGCTCGTGAGTGGAAGCAATGGCTGTCTTGACTTTGTAGCATTGTTGAAGATTCAACAAATGTCCCTTTCAACCTCCACATACTCTAGAGAAGGATTCCAAAAAGGATGATACTTGAATTTCCCTAAAGCTTTGCATTTTATGGAACATGTAGTACAACGACTGAGAACTGGCTTCAACTGAGCATGTGAGTATTCACATCCAGTGAAGACTGCACTGGAGGGAGGATGAGGAAGAAATTGAGGAGATTGTGTGGGAGGTATACAGGCACTCCTGAGTCCATCATTATATACTTACTGTTGTTAAGATCACTGATCACATTCAGACTAACTCTAAAATACTGGATTAGATTGCTTTGGGACTTCCCTCAGCCCTTAAGAAATTTTCAGGTATTTCTTTTTAAATCACCACTAATTACAAGACGTGAGCTGGTGCACCAAAACTTTGTCTTTTTCTGCAGCCATTTTACCCTTACCCAGCCTTGTTTATTTAATGGTGTCTTAATCCAAGCTAATCACGTCCCAAGCAGCGAATTATGTTCTAAATGACAATGAATTATGCTAGCAGGAGGATAATCAGGGGAGAGCAATCCAATCACTTCTATTTTTTTCAGCATACTTTAATCAAAAATGGCAGAGAGGAAGAAGACACGCTGCAGAGCAGCACATGAGAGGAGCAAAGTATTGCTGAATATACTTGGACCTGCATTAAAGAAGTGTGAAGAGAGTGTAGGACCCTCCCATCAGAGCTGTTCCTTCAGCTTTGTACTGACTACAGGGCAAGTAAGACAGGGCTCTGGGGGAAATGGGGGGAGACATTGTCTTGGCTTAGAAAGACAGGTGTCTGTTAGGGAGAGCTGGAGCTTTCCTTGGAATGGAGAATGTAAACCCCCTCCCTCCAAGTTATTATAATTTTGCAATTAAGGAGGCTTTTAGGCAAAGATATGGGAATAAGAATAGAAGTTCTTTACTAGGAATATTAAAAAATACAAATGTAGTAGTACAAAAAACAAGCAAAAAAACCAACCAAACAAAAAATCCTAGAAACTCTGACAGAGTCAGAATATGACCTGACATCCTGTTGGTCAGAATGCTGGGAGCAGTCCAAAATAAGTTATGTTGGAGTGACAGATGTGGTTCTGTTGGAGTAGAGATGATACTGTGGAAGGGTCCAGTGGTGGCAAGATGGGTCTGGTCTTCCTCTGAGAAATCCAGTAAAAAACAGGTTATCTTGCACTTCTGACTCTCGGGTTTTATCCAGGTAGGAATGCTTGGTTCCTCCCACTGGGTGGAGCATCTCACAGTGGGATGATGTAATTTTATACAGTGAGCCTTGATGGCCCATTAACAGCAGATATCCCCCTGGAGGGTGGGTGGGTTGTGGAAGAGATAAAGAACACTGCCCCACCTGGTTTTAACCGCTGGCCCATTAACAGGAAGACACCTGCCCCCTCCCCCCCAGAGCCATGAGGAAAGAAACACCTCCCCAGCTGGTTTCAACAGATGGGAAATATAATAAATTTTGCATTGAACCCAAGACAGCATGAGGAGGGAGTTGAAGGAGGCTGGCTAAACAGTGTCACCTGGACTTGAAAGCACATTTAGGATCATGAATAAATAATAATTTATTAGTCCTGCACTGAGAGCCTGCACTAGCCTTCAGAAAAGTCCTTGATGGGTCAGCACACGTTGAGTGTGGCTGGGGCTGAGCAGTGTTCCCTTGGCTGATCTGAGGAGTGGGAAACGAGAGGCTACAGGGGGAGGAACAGGATTGGTGTATCCTGGCTTGCAGCATCTCAGTGGATTCTAAGCAGAGACACAGTGCACTCCAGAGCTGCGCAGCTCCCGCTCTACCCCAAGCTGTTTGTTTTCCAGGGAAGCACTGTAGTAAGGATACCAGGTATTTATTAGCCTTTCCGATGCCCTGACAGACAGGCCACATGTCAAACATGCTATTTACCAGGAAGCACTTTTATTGATTACTTTTGATAAGAGAGTAAAATATTGGCAAAGGCTTCTCTTACTCCTTATCATGAACATCAACACATCAACACAGAGCAAATTTCATGCATTAGTCCCGTACTTTTTTGACAATAATGTAGAAAGCTTAAATATATTCATTCATCTTGCAGCAATGTCGCTTCTGGAATAGCTGCTTTGTAGCTGGGAAGTGACAGATCAGCAGCCAAACAGCACAGCCAGTCCTGGCACTCCAAGGGGATTATCTGGGGCTAGAGAACCGCCCCACACAAAAACAGATGCTAGCAACTATTTGCTAAAGTGATATGTCCCATCCCACAGTTGAAAAGTACCCTGGGACCCTTCTCTCCATCTGCCTGCACACAGCTCTCGTTTGCTTCAGCCTGAATGATTCAAAAGTACATTTTGTCTTCAACAGTTTCATATCTGCAACAAACACCACGAGAGAAAAAGGACAAAGCCTTCTCTGCAGTGGGAAAAGAATCTTAATGGACAGCTCTCTTTCAGCAAGCTGTAGGAAGAAAGACCATGCTTCTAAAAAGGCAGTAAGTAAAGTGAGATTCAGCCTCAGTGAATGCAGGCTGGTATGCTTTAGGGGAAGGGAAGAAAGGGAGGAGTACAAAGTAAGAGGCATTTAGAGTCATGAAAAAAGCTGAGAATCGATAAACAGACTGAAGAGCAGCGAACAAAATGCACCAGGATTGAAAAAGAAAAAAAAAAACAAAAAACCCAAACCCTCCAGCCTCAGGGAATTGGTGCTGCAGATACAGCTGCAATGGCCCAGGAAAAGAAAAATTAAGGGATCTTAAACTGTCGATGGCTGTGGCCAAAACCCCACAGATCCTTAGTTCCCTACTTTAAAAAAAAGTCTGATATTTCCCGTATCCTATTTTATGGCTCTTTAGGACTGGGATCAAACCTGGAAGAGTTGGGGTGGCAGTTTTCTGCCACTCTCAGGGGTTATGCCTGTCTGATGGGGTAGGAAGGAATACTACAAAAAGAGAAGGCTTAGGAATGTGCCTTGGGAAGTTTGTAACCATGACTTATATAGACTGAATACTCTCAGCACCTTACCAAGTTCATAAACAAAAACATGTATATATAAACAAGCACATAGAATATATATATTTATTCTGCTTCTATTTCTTTCTTCAAAATGTGTTGCCATAAACCTGCTAGGCTTCTTAAAGCTTGGGATCCTGTTTGCTTAAGATGCTCTTTTACTGCTGGAGATGTGCTTTTTCAGCTTGAGCACAGGGAGCTCAGGCAGTGAAGCTCTAAACACCACTCCCATTGATTCATGCTGAGGGGAAAAATAAGATAATCTCACCAGACCCTGCTCATGTCACGAAAATGCATAGGCAAGAAGACAGAGCACATGGAAAAGCACCTTGTCTCAGCACAAATGCCCATCTCGATTACAGCAGGTTTCCTCCCTCAGGGACACCAGTTGCATTGCTGGGCCATGAAGTGAGGTGATATTTCTGGCATTGACAGCCCAACTGTGGATGTGTGAACAGGTCTGGCCCATCCCAGCAGGAGTTTTCCCTGTGGGACTCTGTGTCTGACTGCAGTGGGTGAGAGCCAGAGCCTTCACATTCAGGGGTAGTGATCTGGTACTGAGGGAGAGAAGAGTCACAGAACCACAGAATATTCTGAACTAGAAGGAACCCACAAGAATCCAACTCTCAAGCACCAGAGCAAACCCAATGGGCTGTACATGTCTTGCTCACACTTTGGAGGAAGTTTTCCCTCATCCAAACACACTGTAGGGATCTCACCAACCCTGCAGCAGGCAGTTGCCTCAATGCCTGCCCTAGAGGCATTCAGGCAGTCAACCCTTGAGTACAATGAACCTTTCTGAGGTTTGGGACCTGCTTTCTCCCAGGCATGGAGCCAGCAGCCCATATGGCCCACGCAGCTTGCTCTCCCTTGACAGGCGGCCCATGGCTGATTTTTCTTTCTGGAAAGGATGCCTGATCTGTAGTCTTGCTTTAAGCCTGGTTTTCAGGGAAAAAAAAAAAAAAAAAAGCCCACATGAATTTACTCTGTGAATGTACAGATTCCTGGATTTCCCTTAGCAGGCTTTGAATCCATCAGCTCAGCTCACACAGGTTTGACAACGGAGTTGGTATTTCCAGCTGCACTTTCTTGCTGGACTAAGTGACCTTAGAGGTGGCACAAGTCAGGGGACCTGGTGGAGTGTGTCACATTCCCCACATGGACATTTCCCTCTTCTGGAAACCAGAGCCTGGGGCTGGAGGGACTGGGCCACTGACACTTGACTGTGTTTTACCCTCCTACAGGGTGAGAGTAAATCTGTGAAACTCTGGAATGAGAGGCTTGGGGGTTTTGCAGTCCAGACACAGCCAGAGGTACTTGGCTTCTGCGGGCTTTGTGGGAACAGGCAGCTGGGTATTCATCCTCTCCCCTGGGAGAAGACTGAAGCCTGAGGTCATGTTTTGTTGGCAGGGAACCCCTATGCCAGAGAAAACATGGAGACAGACCTCATAGTGCCCTAGCTTCAAGAAGAGCTTCAGCTGAAGCTTTCATTTCCTTAGATGTCAGAGTCAACCAACACCAAGACACAGATCTGTACCAAAACATCTGGTCATTGGCTCTTTTACTTGCTACTTCCCATCTTCCCTACCCAGCCTCCAGCATGCTCTCTGGGCCCACTCAGAGGCTTACAGCTTAAGAGGAAAGTATCTGCATAAATAATACATTTTGTAGTTTGCAGTTATATTCTGCCCTGCTCATCTTCACATCTGCCACAGGTTTTTCTCAAGGTCTCAGCTCTACAGGCAGGATTCTCATATTCCCTAGGAGGTAAATCTGAAATCACAAAATGATCTCATCCTTTTTTTTTTTTTTTTTTTTTTTTTTTTTTTTTTTTTTTTTTTTTTTTTCCTCTGGTTTCAATCTCCCTTTCCTTTTCCAGCATACTCCCAATATACAGAGTATGTTTCCCGGTGTTCATTTTCCACTATTTTCTATTTCCATTTTTGTGTATTCCTTCTCCTTGCTCTCTACTTTTGTCCTTTGTCTCCTTTCCTCCTTCTTTCCTATTTCAAAATCTTCCCATGACCCAAGCCTACTATCTGTAAAGTGTAATGCTGTCAGCTTTAATAGGAGATGAATTAACTCCCACGACTTTCATCTTCCCATCTTTTTTTTTTTTCCCTGCATCCTCTGTCTGTTCTCAGACAAAAAAAAAAAAATCCCAGAATCCCAGTTCCTGCTTCCATTTTCAACTTCTTTGGAACTTACTTGAACTTTTCTTTCCATTACTTACCTCACACCCTTCTGCAGCCCCTCCTTGAGTCTTTCCTGCTCTTTTCCCTCTATTCATCTCACAGCAAACGTCTAATCTACAATTTCTTGGCTACTGAGCATTTCAGTCCACACCCACCACTGTTGTATGGGAGCACCTAATACGTATTAAGATTAGGATCTCTCTCCTGTTCTCTCTGCTTTCCTACACAAATGATGCCAAAAAGGCTGCTGTGGGGTTTTGTTCCATAGTTCTGCCTCTTCCTTCCCGGCTCCTCCCAGCTCTCCTGGAGAAACAGTAAGCCAGAGATGTGGGTTACACAAAATCACAATTAGCCTATTAAATACAGGAGAGATTTACTGTCTTGCTTTCTCGCCCAGAACACGACACGAATCCTGATGTAATATCATCCAAATCCATGCAAGGACTGAAATGAAACTCCACAGGAGAAGGAACAGACCCTGGGGAGAAGAGATTGGCAGAGGATGTGTGGAGAAAAACCAAACGGGATGTGAGAGAGGACAGTAGAAGATGGGAACAGAAGGGAATATTACAGGAAGCCCATATTACCTGACACATTATCTTCTCCCTTATAATCAGGATCTCCCTTGAAATCTGTATTTCACTGAAACAAATTATCACTCCCTGGTGAAGTTATTCTAGGAGGCTGATGTAGACAGTAGGGTAAAAGGAGGATCCACCCATCATGATCTCAGCTATTTCTTTCTCATAGTTCATGGGAAAGTCATTTTCTCACAGCCACTGCTTCTCTCAAAATTCTGTGCTGTTCTGGGAAATAAAAAGGAAATTGGCAACTTTGTGTATCACCCAAACTTGATCACAGTACAATAACAAAATAGACAATAACAAAAAGGAGTGGATCACACTCTTTTCTGTCCTCAAAACCAGGAGGAGAAGACAGTGGGAGATGTTAATTGGTGTACCTCCTCTCTCTGTGGGGCCAGGAGGGAAAGGAAACAGAAATCAACAAGAAGGGTTGAGAGATGCAAACATCTCCTACATTCTCCCTAGGTGTGAGAGAGAAGAGGAGACAGGCAGTGAGGATGAGAACCTCATCTAGATTTTCCAGGGCTGTGAAACATCTGCCTGGGAAAAGCAGTAATATTTAGGGTAGGGTGCTGGGAGCAATATGCGGAGCAGAGGACTGAACCTAGCCCTGAGATTTCTTCAGTTCCACAGTGGAAAAGGGTCAAAGGCGAAGTAAACTTATATCCGTGCTTCCAGCCTGGAAGTCTGTCTAGGCTGCTGCAGGCAGGCACTTCTCCAAAACACAGGGGCTAAATGCAAAAAAATTCAGGCAGGAAAACCACCCCAAGCTGCCAAACAACTTCTCTGAGAAGGAAAAGGAAAGACAGAGGAAGAAATAGAACATGCAGAAAGAGAAAGAAGAAAAAAACCAAGATCGTAAAAAATTTAAATCAAAATGCCGTAATTCACAAAAATTCAAATCAGCTATGTTAAGTAAATTGTGCTAGTAAGTTAGAACTGCCTTGACTTGCCTTATCTAGACACCACAGTTCTTTAAGCGCATCAGCAGTAAATTATGTGCATTTGCCATTATGTTCTTGCAACCAGAATTGTGTTTCTGCAGGTTTTAGTTCTCCTCCTTTCCTATGGCAGCTGAGATGGAAATGATGAACAAGTCTGTTTATATCCTTCTCACCATTTCCCCTTCCTTGATTACTCAAACTTTCTGCTCCAGGCAGTGTAATTAGCTCTTTCTGCCATACTGAGGCTTTGCAGCAGGTACATGACACCAGCTCATGTCCCAGTCTCAGTCCACAACGCTGAATTAATGTGGTGCGGTTTTCCACAGACTTCCATAACTGCAGGGAAATATCTGCAGGAAGGAAAATGCAATAAATAATTCCACGTCCATTTGGATGAATTACGACCCCAAAAGAATAACTGGAAACTTGCTTGCAAAAGTCTATAGACTTGAGAAACAGCAGTGTGTAGTTTGTGAAGAGAGGTAATGATGTTGATTATCACTAGAAGGAAAAGGATTGCAGTATAAATAATGCAAGAGGGAAGGAAGAAGGGACAGGCAAAAATAATATATTATTGGTCATAATCAATAACAATCATCATACAGTTTTTATTAGAATCTATCCTTGAATAGGTGAAGGCATAGGAGCATACTTCAGTAGCCTAAAAATTAGAATGTTAAAGAGAAGTAAAGCAGACCATGTTTTTACCACTTGTCAAGTAAAACACGACATGTTCCTCAGTAAATAAGGCAGTATGTCTGCTGGCAAAGTGTGCAGAGTAAAATACTGTCATCTGTATATTGAGGGAGCTCAAATCTGCCAATTCAGAGAAAGTGGGGCTTCCTAAAAATTAGTAATTTCATCCCATTAATAATGAAAAGACTCTTCTCTCTTTCCTTATGGAACATCTCCTCTCTTTGGGTCAATTTCTTGGGTAATCCCCCCCCCCATCAAACTTCAACCTGAAGAACTTGTGCCTAATGGTCCTAGCTGTGTCAGAGAGCAGTTTAGGCATCCTGAGAAAAGCCTTTACCTGATAGAGATTATCTTTTTCCTAGTGCCCCAAAACTGCCTTTCTCTGCCCCACTGCACCAGTGCCAGATCATGCCTTTTGTTGTCTGTGCATCTCAGGGTGCTTTCCTCTCCCTCTGTAAAAGCATCTCGATTTTCTAATAAAAACTGAAGCATACTTACATGTCTTCATACATCCATGAAGCTCACAAATAATGGAAGAGATCTTTAAAATGCATTTGTGTTTCCTCTGCAGAGAAAACTGAGAGGACTGAGGTCA
Source organism: Zosterops lateralis (assembly GCF_965231275.1). Taxonomy (NCBI): domain Eukaryota; kingdom Metazoa; phylum Chordata; class Aves; order Passeriformes; family Zosteropidae; genus Zosterops; species Zosterops lateralis. The sequence goes on from NC_139763.1 coordinate 8,945,256, forward strand.
AAGACAACTCACTATCCCTCCAACATTAGTCAATGTGAAACATCTATTCTTAGCTTTGTTTCACATCCTTTGGTATTCTAAATACTTATGTTGGCTACCATGAAGTTGGAGCAAAGGTGACCCACTCTCCTGCCTTTAAAGGCAATTTAGAAAAGTGAAGACATTGCTGCACAACAGAAATGATGACTTGGCAGTAGATGCTCTGCCAGCCTAAGTCATGCTGCTTTTCCTAGGAAGGGGCTCTTACCATGCACTGTACATGGACCAGATTACTTTTTTTTTTTTTTTTTTTTAATTCAAAATACTGTCCTGTAAACCATGCACTGACCCAGTGACATTCAGGATAATTGAGTGGAAGGAAGAAATTGTATAGCTGAGCCAACAGAGACTGAATGATCAAGCACCCAAGGTAGTCACATTGTGTTCCCCTCAATATGCTCTGACAGTCCACAGACAGCTGGTTGGTCATATGATGCCAGTCTCTTTTCCCTGCTTCTAGCTGCTACATGATATTAAAAGAAGGATGAAGGATGGGAAACCCCTTCTTAAAACCATGTATACAAACAATAGCTGCATCAATGCAGATGGAAGGGGGTTCTGTCCAAAACACATAGCCAAAAGCTGCAAATGCTTCAGGAGAGGAGGAGGAGGGAATTGGTGTGGCAGCCCCTAAAGCCCATCCCTTGATGTAGAGGGCAGCTCCCACCACCACCACCAATGTTATCAACATCCTCACTCTGACTGTGTGATTCAGGCCATGGGGCAGGGTCCTCAGCCATGTTTCTGATGGAAATTCTTCTCCAGAATTGTGTGAGTAACTCATCACACGCATGCAGAGCAAAAGGGCACTATGGATATTAAGACATCTTCCTCATCCTGCGTGGTGACTCCAGGTCAGATGGTGAGATGGTTAACAACATTCTCCTCTTTCTTCCACTTTCAGTATGAAGGAAGCTGGGCAGGAAGGTGGGAGGAACACTGTGGGTTAGCCCTCGTGTCCACATTGCAGTGGATTAATTTCTGCTTCTCCTTCTCATGAAGGCAGCATCTTCTGGCAAAATCAACAGGCATTCCCTCCTACTCTTTCCAGGTGGTACAGGCTCCTGCCTGCAGCCTCCTGTGTTTCCCAGGTGGCTGCTCTAAGATCAGGGAGGGAACAGAAGTTGAAAGTCAGAGTAGGGCATGGCAAGGCTCCAGTGCCACAGGGAGGGTATGGGAGGGAGGCTGGCTGGCAAAGCCAGTGCCATGCAGAGCTACCTACCCAACTGAGAGAATTAGGCAAAATTCTTGCTGCCTCTCTTTGCTCTTCATCCATGATGATTGCAGCAACAGCAATGGAAAAAATCCACCTTGCAGAGTGATGTGGAGGCAGAGAAGAAGTCTGGTTGTTCTTGCACTGCAGTCAGATCCTACCTCCTCCAGAAGGCAAGGTGAGCCGGAGAACTGTGCCAAAATCTGCACTCCTCTAAATCACAGCTCCCATGATAAATGGTTTTAAGCTTGGTAGTGGTGTCATAGCACATCTGCTGAGGACTCCTCACAAAATACTCTGCCTTTTTACCCACTGGCACCTTTGAGAGGTAGCAAAGACCTTATTTGCAATCCTCCAAGTAGCTTCAAGTTCACCTCTTGAGGTTTCTTTAAGAGCGTTCATCACTTCAGGAGCAACCTGCTCTCCTGGCTCTCAGTCTTCTGGTCACAGCCTTATTTTGCATGGCATCCTTTAATTAAAGAGCAAGAGAGACCTTGTGCTCAGGGCGCTCCCAGGGAGTCCTGGGCTCCCATCCCTGCACCGAGGCCTGGCATGTGTCAGTGACTGTGCACAAGATGCACCAAGGCTCCTGTTGTCCCCTCCTCTTTCCCTCACACACAATCCAAAAGAATTAAACCCTTTCATACCAAGCAAAATTGCTTCCATGGCGTACTCAGCATTGTTGTCCCATGGATTTTATAGGTGCTCTCTGGGAAGCTGGGACACCAATGGAGGCAGCAGTGTTGTTGGCCATGCTCTGAAGGAGCTGAGGGTCTCACTCCTAAATTCTGTGTGGAAGCATCTCTTCTTGGCCATGGCTTCTAAACTCCGTGTCGGAGCATCTCTTCTCAGTCATGACTCTTAAACCCAATGTGGGAGCAACTCCTCTTGGCCATGGCTTTTAAACTCCATGTGGGAGCATCTCTTCCCTGCCATGGCTCTTAAACTCCATGTGGGAGCATCTCTTCTCTGCCATGGACACCACGAGGGGAGGGAGGCAGCCAAGAGCCAGAGGGGTGAGGTGTGACCTCGGCCTCCTCAGTGCTTTCCCCCAGCGGTTCGAGCCGCCCTGCGGAGTGTCCCGGGTGCCGGGAGGGCGGCGTGGGGAGCCGGCAGTGTCTCCTCAGGGACTGCAGCCCCTGGCACAGGCAGCCGGCGCCTGGCAGAGGTGGCACATCAGTGCTCGTCCTGCCCGCGATCCCAGCCCCGAGCAGCCGCCAGTTTCAGCGATACTAAAACTCATCAGCATACAAACCTCTTTCGAAGATGGGACTCAGATGACACTTTCACAACACGCTTAATCCAATCTACTTGAAAGTGGCTGCCAAGAGGGGAGGTCCGGCTCTGCCTTCTGGCAGCGCGTTCCCAGCCCTGCCTCCAACACCAGCCCGCAGCTAATGCAGCCTCACTTCTGCTGAATGAGGGAATTAGTGCAGCTGAAAGCTTTTTTCCTCTACTAATTTTGATCTGGATCAGCTCCCTAAGTCTGGTAACTCCATTGCTGCATGAGTGCTGGTGCCAGCACAACAGAGCTGGAGAGTTCACAGGGCTGGGATGGGAGTCAGGGGACAGAACAGGACCAGCCCTCTTGGCACTGCCTGAGCTTAAACCAGTCAAGAAATAGTCACTGCTGAGTCTTAAAATAAAAAGACCTTCAAAAATATGGTTGTGTTTGGTTGTTGAAATTAAGGTTTTCATGACTGTATTCACCTGGATGAGAAATTATTTTAGTTTTTGTGAAATACCATATACCAAGACCAGTGAAAGCTGAAAGAAACCTACTGCCTGTTTCATTATAACCAGACTTCTCAGCTTCTTTTAATGAGGCTTTTTTTTTTGCATTACACTGAACTTGAACACAAAAGCCTATCAGAAATGCCAAGGCCATGATCTGCCAGCTCCCCTGCTTTTCCTTGTCCCTGTTCAGGCTCGCTACAGGGTGTGTTTTTCTCTCAGTGTGTGATGTTACAGTTAATATGAATGGCAATTATTAGGGCACATCAAAAGATGAGCACTGCACACATTAGCAACAGAAACCAGTTTTCTGCATTGTTGGCTCTGCCTTCAAAACAGCTATTTAGACATTGATATTTCTCAAAGTATGGATTGGTGATCAGCCATCACTATTGAAACATTTTAAAAAGAAAAAGTGCCTCCACATGAAAAACAGCAGGTTAATAAAAGAAGCCAGGTTTAATTACACAATTCAGACAACAACATATCATGAAACACCTAATACTCCTGTTATTAGTAATTGCAGTTCAGTTCAAAACTGAGAGCTGTCTGGTGACAAAATGATCTTGGTTTACCAGGAATTTCAGAGAGGAAAATTCTCAGAGAAGGGAAAAGAAAATGGGAAGGACACATATTGGTTATGGGGTGACAAAACTCCCCATTGCCATTCTCCCTTCCAAACATTGTACAACCTGTAGTAAATCCCTGAAGGAATGGTTCACCTTGCATCTGTCTCCATGCTCCAGCACATAAACCAACGACCAAAAAGCACTCCCAAAGCAAGAGGGCTGCCATGCTCCTGTTCTGTACTCTGAATCATGGCTTTAGGCATTCTGCCCATCCTCTCAGTTCAAATACGGATGGGAAAGTGAGATGCACTTTAAAAGGCTCAGCTAAAGTGTCTAAAGTGGTGTGTCTGGGCCTGTGGGATATTGACCCTGCTGTTTGAACCCCAAAGTTGGTAAGATAAAACAGGCCAGAACAAAAAGACAGAATCATTTTAGAATCAGATGTATGTAGATATACATGTTAAAAAGATACAGTTGATACTATGACAGACCTTACAAATATGGGGCAAACTCATTCACTGTTTTGTGATTTAACACAGAGGCACCTGCTTTCTCTGTAAGTTCTCTGAGGTTCTACTGTGCCATTCCTTCCAGAACAAAATTCAAAAGCACAAAAACTGGAAGGTGTTTTCCTCATTCTGTCACTCCAGGTCAAATAAGGATGTTTGAACAGGGAAAGGATATTAATTTTTACAAAGAGTGCCCATTCGGGCAGTTTGCTACCAGCAAAAAGATATACCATTACTGAACTCCTATTTGCAAATTTCCTTTTGGAAAGGCATTTATAGCTTCATTCCTTAAACTAATTTCGACCAAAACTTGTCATGCAAGTCTGTGGTCTGGCAAAAAAGAAAAAATTGCAACATTAGAACTAACACATTCAGGTATTCCTGGTTGTTTAAGGGTGACAATGACAAATTAACAGAAAAATGCATGCAAAGCTGGAGATGCTTTTGCAATGCTCACCTTGATGGCACTTCCCTCAGATTTTGTGGAGGGTTACAACCCATTGTGCCTTTTTTTCCCTGTGTGTACTATCACTCAAGACCTTGCTTAAGAAGCAACTGACGTCATGTGGACGAAATTGTGCAAAGCATTTGACACTGTCCCACATGACATCCTTGTCTCTAAACTGGAGGGACATGGATTTGATGGGTGGGCAACCCCATGGGTAAGGAATTGATTACACTCGTAGAGTTGTGGTCAATGGCTCGATGTCCAAGTGCAGAGCAGTGACCAAAGGTGTCGGCCTGATATTTCTGGGTCTGAGGGATTTTAGCCTGCTAGCAACTGCTTTTTCCCAAGGAAAAATTTCTCAAGAAAGTCCAGATGTTACTGTAGGACACGAAAGAAAGACTCCAAATATTTCAGACGGCAAAGAGCATAGAAAAAGAAGGCTTTTATTGTCTAATTTTTACAACCTTTTATAAGGTGTTCTGATACAGACTTAACATGATTGGTGAATAGGAATGACACCTCTCTAATCCCATTAGTTAAACCAGAGAAACAGCAACACACCACCTGGAGAAAGATTGTTTTGAGAAAAGAGAGTTGTTTGCCAAGATTGTTTTGAGAAGAAACTTTCTTGAGAAAATTTTCCTTGGGAAAGTTAGCAGCTGCTACCAGGCTAAAAGTCTCTCAGACTCAGAAATATCAGGGCCACACTAAGGTGCTCCTCAAGTGTCAGTATTGGGATCAGCATTATTCAACACCTTTGCTGGTGACAGGGCCAGTGGGACTGAGGCACTCCCAGGCTCTGTGGTGTGGTCCACACACTGCAGGGAAGGGATGCCATGCACAGGGACCTGGACAGGTGTGAGAGGTGGGTCTGTGTGCACCCTGTGAATTTCAACAAGGTCAAGCACAAGGTCCTGCATATGAGTCAGAGCAATCCCAAGTACAGAGACACACGGAGGATGAGAGCAGCCCTGAGGAGAATAGCTTGAGGATGTTGTTTGATGAAAAGCTTGACATGATCCAGCAATTTGTACTCACAGCCCAGACAGCCAAATGTGTCCTGGGCTGCAACCCAAGAGGCAGGTCATGGGAGGTGATTCTGCCCCTCTACTCTGCTCTCACAAGACTCCACCTGCAGGGCTGCATCCAGCTCTGGGGTCCCCAACACAGGAAGGATGTGGACCTGCTGGAGTGAATGCAGAGGAGACTACAAAGATGACCAGAGAGGCTGGAGCATCTCTCCTAAAAAGACAGGCCGAGAGGATTGGGATTGTTCAGCCTGCAGAATGGAAGGCTACAGGGAGACCTTATAGCAGTTTTCTGAAATCTAAAGAAGGCTACAAGAAAGCTGGAGAGAGACTTTCAGCACAGGCATGTATAGATAGGGTTCAAACTGAAAGAAAATAGGTTTAGATTAGATATCAGGAAGATTTTTTTTTTACTGTGAGTATGGCAAGGCACTGGAACAGATTGCCCAGAGAAGCTGTGCATGTCCCATTCCTGGCAGTGTTCAGGGCCAGAGTGGATGGGATTTGAGCAGCCTGAGCTGGCAGAAGGTGTCTCTGCCCCTGGCAAGGGGGTTGAAACTGCACTTCTATCCAATTCTGTTTTTATGATCTTTGAGCTCTTTGGAATATGGTACCTAACACGCTGTTACCTAGATGCAAATAATAAAACCATTAAAAGTTTAAAGGTATGAAAAATAAAAAATAAACACTTCCACTCAATTCCCTCCCATACTCAAGACTTAAGGGAAATAAGTCAGTGAGGGAAAATTGCTGCAGACTTGTCTGCAAAGAGATTAGTACTGTACCAAATCCAAAGGCACAGAAAAGAGAAAAAGAGATGCTTTCTAATTATTTCTTTATTTTTTTTTCCTGGTAGAACAGGGTGCAGAGCTTAAGCACATGATAGTAAGATCCTAACACAACCCTCCCTCTGACCACTAACATTAGTGCATCTTTCAGCAAAGCCTGTCTACTGATGACTCATGTTGTCTTGGTGAAAGATCCTGCGCAGGGGGGGAGGACACAAACCACAAAACACGAATATCTTGATCTAGTTAGAGCCCTCTGCAAGGAAGAGCTTTCAGAGGGAAAGTAGGAAGGTGACAGCCTAGCCTGACTCAGCTTAATCTGCTTCCATCAAGAACTGACCAGCCCATGATTCTTGTTCTTCCCATGGAAATCACACCCATCCCCAATGCCTTTATTTTTATGGAGAGAAAGAGAGAACAGCATGGCTTTCGCCTCATTTGTCCTCCTTTTGTATACACAAAACCAAGAGTTGACTCATGAACTATAATGACAGATAGTATGCACTTTTATATATTAACTGATGCATGCCATGAGCCATGTCCTTGAGGCTCCTTGGCTGTAATATAAATTCTGTTGTAATCAATTTGTTAGTGCAAAGAGTTCTGAATCTCATAAGTTACTGCTCTTCTAATGTCTGCCTTACTCTCTATGGAGTTTATTTCACTTAAGTGTGGTAAAAATGACAACTGTTTCTCACAGTGCATATCCCCTGTTTTGAGCATGGCTGGGGTAATTTGGCAAGTTGTCTTTTTGCCTGTGTGTGGCTAAGAAATTAAGTCACTTCCCAATGAATTTGAGATCATAAAGATACTTTTTACATTAGACTGATGTAATTTGACACTAACACAAGTACCAGAAACATTTTACCAAAGCAACCTAAAGGTTTGCTAAACTCTGTATACAACTGGGAGACTAAAAGTGATCCAGTCCTTCAAAAGAGAACATAATTCCTTAATAATAAACCTAATTGTTTTATATAGTGCTGCTGATGGATGCTTTTCCCAGTTCAGCATCTAACATACAAAATCTGCATTAAGACTCTGCAATCTCACCTTTACTTACTGCAGTGCCAAGAGTCAGCATTTATATAATTGCCTGACCACTCCACCTTTTAGACAAAGTTGTTTTATAGCAAAACAGCAAAATCCCATGCCTTGTCCTTTGCATGAGAAATACATCCCTGGTTTTATCTGTTGTCATTCTCCTGCATGAAGAGATCACTTTCTCAATCCCAAGAGCCTCAATCGTCTCCCACGACCTTGAGAAGGGGAAATCCTCCAGCAGTTCCCAGGTGGGAGGTGGCAGGAGCCTCCTCAGCTGCTGTGTGTGACTCTGGGGTTTTGCAAGGCTGAGTTGGGATTATCGGGGCTGCTGCCAGCCCAGCGCCTGGGCCCCCGCATGGGAGCCACGTGTGCTTCAGCAACTGCAGCTTAGTCACCGAGAGAGGCAAGGCAAACCCTTGAGTCACAGAACCCTCCTCCTCCTCCTGGCACCCAAAGCTTTACCTCTAAGGAAATGCCACCTTTGCTGCCCCATAGCGCTGGATTTCAGCTCCTCTTCCACCAAAACTTTTCTTTTCTCTCCCGCCTTTTTTTTTTTTTTTTTTTTTTTTTTTTTTTATGCAAAGGGAATGGATGCCACGCTCATGGCTGTGCTGCACTAAGGTAACATATTTTTCTGACATTACTCACAGTCTAAATCAGCACCACATCGTCTCTTGTGCAACGTTTAAACAGTATTGTCTAAACCCATACCAGGAGAAGTTACCAGGAGATCAAAAGGGTGAAACTGCACAAGCTGCTTTTGTCTGAGGTTTCCCTGGCACTCCCCAGCAGAGGCTGTAATGTGGTTTTCAGCTGATGGAGCACAGGGCCAGAAAGGAGCCAAACAGCAGAACAGGTTCTCCCTCTCACCCTTCTCTTCAGAACAAAACTCCACCATCCAGCACAGGGCATTGCATCTTTTGCATTGCATTAGTTTGACTGGGGAAAGACTGGCAAGCTGACATGTTAGGAAACCAGGGTAATCCCTCTCCTTGTTCCTGACTTTTTCCTGGCATCTTCCCAAGAGGGGAGGGGAAGAGGAGTTAAAAACATTACAAAAACAAGCATCGCCAAACTAAAAATTATCCAGCTTTACAAAGTTCTTCTTTGCCCCAGAAGGGAAAAACCTTCCAATACACATATTTTTAAACATAGATTTAGGCTGAGTGTTTCAACTTACACAAACATCTGCCAACTAGTACCATGTCTGGAGTGCTCAGACTTTTTACTACAATGTCCTAACAGTTGGACTGAAAAATACAGTGCTAAGGAATATCTGAATTTAAAACAAAAATACCCTTGAAGTTGAGAGAAAAAAACCCTATTTTTTTAGAAGAAAAAAAAAAATCCCAAACCAACACCACCAAATAAACCCTAAATTTGATGACAGTAATAAAAAGTGAAATTTCAGATGTCTACAAACTTGGGATTTCAGTGCCTGAAAAGAAAACTTAAATAATGTAAGGACTTACATATTTATTAAACATTTATCCTGTTATATATTGTACCACAACCAGCAAGTGCACTTTAATATCAGAACTTAATATTAGAACACAATATAGAGATCCAATTCTGAGGTACTTCATGAAATGAAAAAAAAGTAGAGAGAAAGAAATCAATACAATCTGGATAACATAAAACCAATTAATTCCTGCTATCCAAGGAGGATTAGAGGAAAGAAGTGTTAGGGATTGGAGAGGCAAGTCTGCCAGACCTATTCGGAGGGAAAGAGCTCCCCACAGTACATTAAGATACTTCCCGAAAAAAGCAAGAGTCATTCTTAGGCTTTGCTCCAACTTCCATGAATCGCTGCCTGCAAAGTAACCATGACTCGATCTTCTCAGATTTTGTTAAAGAGACACTGACCTTCAAGCCAACACTCACGCAGAGGAACTGGACTGTGCAGCTGGGAACAGCTCACCAAAACTCAGGCCATGTATGGTTAAGTTTAATATGGTCATTCAAACACTTTAGATATGCCAAGTTATCATCACTGCCTAATTGCTTTGATGGGAAAAAACCAAAGCCACGAAATCCCCTCTCTTGCACATACAGATTTCTGTATCTAGTAAGGCAACTCTGAATGTAACATAGAAGAAAAACAGAAGAATTCCAGATGTTAAAAATAGCATTTAATTAGAGAAAGATAAATCATACCAAAAGTTTAGGTCACTCTTAGTTAATACATTTGCATTTATTTTAGAATATACTCTACATCTGAGTAAAAAAGTTTTAAATAAACTCCAGTACATGTACAACCATGGGACCCCATCATCTCCCCCACAACAGAGGGATGCTCCTTAGCCCACTGGGTTCCCTCCGGGGTAACAGAAGCAATTTTGTGCCAGTTTCTTTATGTTCATCGGCTTTAGCAGAGCCTCCTTATCAGCCAGCAACGCCACCACCACGTACGGGTTCAGCTCCTCGCTGGGTCGGGCACCAGCGACTGCTCGCCCCGGACCGTACAACGAAAATAAAAACACGGAGGGGGGGTCAAAATAATTAATAAACTAGTATTGATTAATTTACATCTCTTTCTCTCGCTTGTGCGTTGGTAGAAAACCTGCTGCAGCCCTGGGGGCGCGCAGGAAGCCCCGGCCCGGGGCGCTGCCCTCGGCCACCGCAGCAGCGGCAGCGCCGGGCGGGGACGCGCCGCTCCCGCCGGCTCGGAGCCCCTTTCCCCGCTCCCCCCCGGCGCTCAGTGCCCCCAGCTGCTGACGCCGATCTCCTGCTTGTATCTGTTGGTGAGGACGTTGGCCTTGCGAGTGAGCTTGGAGAGGACCGAGTGGAGTCCGCTGAGGTGGTAGTGGAACTGCTGCTCCAGGTCCTCCTCCCCCTCGCCCTCCTCGGCGGGCCCGCCGCCCAGCTTGTCCTTCTTGCGGGCGGCCTCCTCGCCCGCCGGCGGCTGAACCACGCCCCACTCGATGTCGTTGCGGATGGACTTGAGCAGCATGTAGTGGCTGTACATGTCCCTGCGGGAGAAGTAGGCGCCGGGGTCGCCGGGCGGCAGGGCGGCATCCCCGGGCGGGCACACGGCGCCCGCCGCGTCCAGCTCCTCCAGCAGCAGCGGCACGTCGCGCAGCAGGCTTGGCACCATCACCGTCTGGTCCATGTTGTTGACGGCGCCGATGAAGCGGTTCATGGCGTTGAAGAGGGAGTACTTCTGGCTGTACGAGTCGCAGATCTGCATCATGTTGGCGGCCGGGCAGGCGTGCTCAGCGACGCGGGCAGGGACCGGACCGGACCGCGGGGCTCCTCCGGCGGCGACCTGCTCCTCCTCCTCCGCGCTAGCAGCACCGGCCGCCCTCCGCCGCGGGCTTGGCTCGGCGGCTGCTCGCAGTCAGAGTCCTGCTGGGAGGCGGTGGCGAAGGCGCCGGGGTTAGAGGCTGCTCTCCCTCCCTCTTTTCCTCCTCCCTCCCTCCCCCAACCCGCCTTCCCGTCCCCTCCCGCTAGCGCCTTCTCCTCCCCCGCCGCCTTTATCCCCAGCCCCGCGTCCTTCCTTCATCCTCACCCTGCCCGTCCCTTCTCTCACCCTGCGCTCCTCCGCCTGCCCTGCTGCAGCCGCCGGGGCTCGCTGCCGCCGCTCCCCTCCGTACGCAACCAGGCAAAACGTAGAAGTCCCTCACAACTCCTCCCGGGAACCGGGTGTGGGGGGTGGCCGAGGGGATGGCAGCCCCGCACCGCGCCGGTGAATTAAAATTCAAGCGGTCCGCAGCCGCCGTGCCGCGGGAAAGGCATCCACAGCGCTCCAGAGCCGCTCCCCGCCGCCCGTGGCCGCGCTCCCATCCCCGGCACCGTATTTATAGCGCCTATCTCACAACAAGGTGTTCCCCAGTGCCATCCCCCGCGCCCCTACGCCAGATAAAGGCGGCGGGCGGCGGCCAGGCCGGCTCCGCCTCTCGTCCCCCACAGGGGAGGGCGCCGGGAGCAGAGGCCGCACCGCGGGCATCCCGAGGGGGCCGGGCCGCCGGGGCTTGGCGGTGGCGGCACAAACTGCGGGGCTGGGGCCCCAGGGGAGCCGTTCCAACCCTGGGATGAGGCAGCGGCGGCCGCAGCCCGCTCCCCAGCGCCGGTGCGGCCCGGGGCACGGTGGCTGTGAGGGGCACGGTGACACAGCAACGCTGAGGGCCCGCCCTCCCCCATGGCCGGGCGGGGGAGCCGCGCCGGGGCGGGGCCGGGCGAGTGACTGACGGGTGATTGACAGCCCGCGCCGCGGGGACACGCGGGCCCCGCGTGCTGCCCGCGTTCTCCCGGCCCGCCCATTGGCTGCCGGGCGCGCGGCGAGCGTGACACCGGCTCCGCCCCCCTGCGCGCCGCGTGCCCCAGCGCCAGTTGGAGCGGGCGGGCGGCCGGGCGGGGAGGGCGCGGGGGTTTGTGAGCGCCGGGGCAGGCTCGCGTTGCCTCCTCCCAGCAACGCGCCAAGAGCCGCGGCTCCCCCGCCACCCTCCGGCGCCGCGCCAGCCCGGGGGGCGCGGGGGGGAGCTCGGGCAGCCTCCGGGCAGCCTTTGGGCAGCTCTTTGTCTGTGTCCCGGCGCTTCGCGGGGCGGCGGGCATCACCCCACAGCCTCACCTCCGGGCCCAGCCAATCGGCGCGGCACCCGTGCGCTCCCCGCCAATCAGCGAGCCGCGGCAGCAGCCAATGGGACACAAGAGCGCCCCCCCAACACGCCCCCGCCATGGTAACAGGCGGGTTGGCCGCGAGCGCCGCCGTGGGTCACGTGGGGCCGAGCGGCGCGGGAATGGGGGGGGGGCGGTTGCCGTGGCAACGGCTCGAGCATCGCCCGGCTGCGCGCCCCCGGCCCGGGCCCGCCTCTCCCGCCGCCGGGAATGCCACGTACCAGTATCCCGGACTGAGACCGGCTTGCCCGACCTGCTCCCCAAACCTCTGTAGGCCCCGGCTGCCGCCAGGCCCCGGCCCGAAGGCGGGAAGCCGCTTCCCCGGGTGACAAACCGTCTCTGTGTGAGGGATGGGACCGCGGGCGGCTCAACCTGCAGTTAAGCCGTAGCCAGAGATACGGGCTGGTATAAAATTATGAGTTGTTCGCAGATAATTCACTATGGGGAAAAGAAGAAATTATCTCACCGGGCCAGAAAATTGGCAGCGACTTATATTTGCGCCTTTATATAGATGCAATGTGTCGTTAATAGACCATTAACAGTTTTGCCGCCTTTAATTGAAATACAGCCTGCGCTGAACGTTCAATAAATTGGAAAAAGCAATAAATCTTTAGAAACAAGGGGAATTGGTTTATTGTCCAACTTTCCAAATTAAAACAATTAAACATTTGAACAAATTAAAACTGAAGTCTTTACCTGAGGTTACAACATTCTGGCTGAGGAGGAGGAAGAGTTGGCAAAAGCAACCCAGCTTGGAGCTGCAAAGGGAGGGAAGTACCTCTGTCTTCAATGTGATGGTATTATATGAATTAGGGCCTGAGCATGAAATAATTTTCACCCATACCTATCTTCTTTTTTTTTTTTTTTCCAAAAAGTATAGCCACACATTCTGCTTCTAGCCTGGCTGTAAATGTTTCCTTGTTTTAGGGAGGTGTGTGCCTCACCCGTTAGGCTGAGACAGATCATACTCAAGTCAAACTTAGCAGCATAAGGGAATTGGCTTATTTTTATTTTTTTACCTTCTTTATGTTCTGATCGATTTTGATAGGTGACATAAATATCCCTGGTACATATAATGAGCATCATGAACACAAGCCTGGGTAGGTTTGATTCCTCTTTGCTTCAAACAAAATAAAGGAACACGTATTCCTTACTCCAGTGGTATGTAATTAACATGGCTGTGCGCATGAGAGAAATTTTCCCACTCCTCTTGAGGAAAAGGTGATCCCATTTGAGGCAAAAGCTTTTATATGGAAGTGGCATTTGTTTGAAATGTGTTTTCTTCAGAATGATGTGGTTATCATGGCCGCACAGGCCCTGGAAGGGGAATCAACTGGAAGCCCCTTATCGTGCCCTGAGCAATGAGGAAGTTTGCATGTTTGCTATCTGGCAGTCCAAGAAAGTGTAAATGTGTACCTTTGCCCAGCACAGTCCTGGATAAGGACACCAACATGACAACATGCAACAGTAGTCTTTATCCAGCACCTCAGCTGGATGGAGCACTCCTGATGTACAAGCCCAGCAGTGTGAGGTGAAAACACCTTTCTGCTCAAATAAACTTGGTTCTGCTATTCAGGAAAGCAGGAGTCACATAAAGCTAAAACCCTTTTAATTTTCTCTGAAATGAATGAGGGCTGGTGGTGTTCAGCCCTTTGTGGACAAGAGCCTTCTTTCTTTCTTTCTTCTTCCTGAAGAAGAACAGGGATGAGCTATAGCTGTTACTATTTAGCTGTTCCTGTTACTGAGCTATTAATGGCATTAACTGTTTGACTTAGCTGTAAACCAGTCTTTAGCCCCAGGAGCACTGAGGTTAGTGCTACAAAGGTTAGCTATAGGAACAGAGCTGCTACTGGCCTGTCTCCTCTGGCAGCATTAGCAGCTGTGCAGTGTTTTTCAAGCAAAGACAGATGATTCTGTCAGCTTGCGTGGGTTTTCATACCATTTGCGAGGCCTATCTAATTTCTCTGTTCAGTGGCAACAGGATAACAAACCGTCTTTGTTCACAGTTTTCCCAAGACACGTGCTGGCACGGAAGAGGTGCCACTGGCACGCTGCAGACCAGAAATGGCTACACTTTGGTGGCTAGGAAGTTGTTCTGCTGCACAGTGTTTGCAAAATAAGATGAGATCTTGTGCGGGCAAGAAGTGATAAATAAGTGCAAATATTTAGCGTTGCATTCTTCAGGCTGGGAGCGCCATTTGGGCCAGCCTTGTAAGGGCAACATCTCGTGGGAATTTCACTTCCTCTCATAATCTGTTGTCAATGTGACATGGCAGATTAGAGTTCAGCCTTGGAAACTGCGAGTTGTTTCCTTCTATTCCTATTTGACATATATTTTTGCTCAAACTTGTGAACTGCTCTCATCATTTTGGGAAGCAGTACAGATGCACGCATTTAACACTTCTTTCTCTTTCTGAAAGCGAGTCCAGTTGTACCAAACACTGAACTGGGGAAACCCGTCATTTCTCATCCAGAAGGAATGTATGTAAATTTATCATCTTAATTGATGCCTCTCCATGAGGTTCATATAATCAGCCCTTGTAGCTTAACATGCTAATGAACAGGGTAAGTAGAAATCTAATATATTAAAGGAATGCAGACCAATTTGTCTGAGCCCTGCTGAGACCTGCAGTGTAAGTTTTGCAAAGATTTACTCATCTCTCTCCTATCTTTCACTTAGCTGCCTTTTACTCCTCTTTCTGATGATCTTCTGCAAGTGGAGTGATTCTCTGAAGTGCACAGAAGCCTCTGTGAGGATCTGCAGAGGGGTCAGGAGGATGTTTGGAGAAGGCAGTAGTGATGGTAAATGTCCTTTCCCTCTGCACAGATCTGCATGACACCAGGAGCAGCACAAGAGCTTTGCATCCTCATATCCTGGCACAGAGCAGCAGAGCAGAGTGAAAAGTGTGGGATCCAGCAGGAGCTCTGCTGGCCGTGGGATCAGGGAGCGGTGCTGGACAGGTAGGCAGATGTCTTGGGCAGCTGAGCTCCTGCAAAGCCCCTCTGAGTTGCCTGGCTGCAGTTTGCACTCGGGTCTCTCCAGGGCTGTAAAGTCCTTGCTTCTTCAGCTTTCCTGGAAATCATTACACACACATTTTCAATCTGTTCGCCAGTTACTGTGTATCTCCAGGGCCTGGGATCATCTAGCTAGTGCTCTGAGGTCAAAACAGGCTGGATCCTCCTCCTCCTTAAAGGAGCTGGTGGGATAAGTGCTGCCACAGATCGTTTGCATGGTGTGTGCATAGCATCCCTCTCCTCTATCTCTTGCCAGGCTCATCCATCTTCCCAGGAAGCTGGTCTGAGCAGGCACTGCAGTGTGCAGTGCCCAGGACAGCAGCAGCCCTTTTCAAATGGCTCCTTAGTGCTGCCATAATAAGCCTGATAAATAAAACATGGCTTGCAGACACGGATTTACTGGAGAGGGCTAAGGGGGCTGTAGCTCCCTCATTAGTATCTCCCGGTGCAGCATGTGTGCTCCTCATTATGTGGCACAGTGGCGGTTGTCTAGTCATCCATGATGAGGCTGCAGCCACTCCAAGGATGCACCAGGGATCCCAGAGATTCTTTCTTTCTTTTTTTTTTCTTTTTTCTTTTTCTTTTTTTTTTTTTCTCCTGTGTTAATAATAGGAATTTAGAAGAAAAAAAAGAGAGCTTGAATGTGAAGAGGATGAAGGGGAAAAATTGCAACTGGGTCTGATTTTTTTCTCCCTTGCGTATCTCTAAGTCAGCAGCAAATGCAGAGAAATCTGTATAGCTGTGCTAATATGGAATTGGCATGAGCAGGATCGAGACCTCTGTATGGCACTAACTCTTATTTTGGGGAGCTTTGTTTCCTTTCATTCTAAAATGCTGCTCGTAAACTTGTGGCCCAAGTATAAACTTTATCATCTCCCTCACATTTTTTGTCTTCTTTTCAAGGGAAAGGAAGCAATTTGGCTGATTTCAAAGCCAGGGACTCAGGAAACTGGGTTAATCTGAGCATGGTTTGTGGAGGTTTGATCCAGCTTTTCTTTCTGGCCATTGCTTAAATCCCTCCTACCTCCCGCATACAAGTTACAACTGCATCATCTTAGTAACCCTGTGACCAAGAGGCATGAGAGTCTCCTCTGAGACTGTAATCTCACTCTAAACAGCTCTCTGGCGGGTGCTCGTGAGCGGTGATACATCATGCAATTTTCTCCTTTAGAGGCTTGTGGTGTCATCTCCACTGTGATCCCTGCCCTGCCTGGCCAGTGCCAGCGAGCCAGAGACCAGGGCCTGCCTGGGAGCGTGTTCCTGCCATGGCTCTGCATGGCTGGGGCATGCCTGGGGTCGTGAACAGTGTTAGCTAAACCTGCCCCTTCCTCTTAGCCAGGAAAGGAACCTGTTTTAGGATGGCAGGAGACTTTACTGGTGCAGCAAAAGTAATCCTCAATAAGCTCAGGACTTTCCTGTAATGGTATTTAATATGCAGATAGTCAAACGAATGCCACTGTGATATATTTTTATGGACAAATATTATATATTAAGCCCTGATTTATACGTTTGAGCGTAATACCTGGGGCTCTGAGGAGAGCCTTTAATCTCTGTCAGCGAGGCAGCACGCATGCTAAAGCGCCGAGTAAATCTGCACGGGAGCGCCGAACTGAGCGCGGCATATATCAGAGTTCTTCCGCCTGATAAAATTAAATACACGAGACCACCTCGCTGTGACATGACCGGGCTGATACTCGCGGGGGCTGACAGCGGGAAATACCCATCTGTGCTTCCCGCTCTGACCCAAACCCGCAGCGTTCCTGCTGCTTCTGCCGCCCCCATCCCAAGGGGGCCGTGTCAAGCTCCCAGAAGATGTTCCTGGGTGGAGGGAGGTCTCTGTCCGCGATGTTCCCCCTCTCCTTCCATCACCTTGCTCTCATATCACCGCCTGGGTGCAGCTGGGGGGGTGCCCGTGCCCTATTTCCCCTTCAGCAGAGCGAGTAGTGAGGTGAGCATCGTCTCAGCATGGGGCTCTGCATTTAATAATCTCACCAGCTCAACTGTTTTTATCTGACTCTCCCTCCTGAACTGATAAATCTAAATTGCACATTTTCTAACCCGCTTTAGCGGAGGGGGAAGTCTCGCAGGTATCCTCAGGTGACGCGGGGGCTCTGCCGCGCCTCTCCGGCTCCATCTACCGCACTTTCCCGGGAATGCCGCCCCTTCCCGTCCGCTCCCGCAGGGGCTGCCCCTTCATCCCGCCGAGTCCGCGGGAAAAACGGGAGCTCTGGTTTCGTTCGAAAGGCCCAGAGCTGTCCGGGCGGTGAAACAAATACAATACGCGTCCGTACAGTCCTATAAGTTGTAATTCCTCGTTGTAAAACCGGACACTGATTTTCAGCGCCCGGCTCGCTGCGTGAATTCTTCACTTGGCAGCGCTCGGGAGGAGAAGCGGCAGAACAAAGGTGGCCACCGGCACTGAGGCTTTCCCTGCTGCCGGCACAGAGAGAACTGGGGACACGGCAGGACGAGGGGCTGGAGCAGAGCTCTCTCTGGGGAGGAGGGGACCTGCCTGGGAACAAATCTTATCGCTGCCAAAAAATGCTGGGGGGAAGGTACCAGCTTGGATTCCTGCCGTCTGATGGGGACTTAGAGGGTGGGACTAGAAGCAGCAGAATTTTCCTGTGAAAGTCCTATCTCTTCATTTTTACATTCAGTATTATGAGAGAAGCTGCTCTGAAAGAATATCCTACTTTTCCTGGCTCTGTAGTTCAGAGCTGACATGGAGGCGTTGTGTGTCCTTATTATAAGCACTCCTATTATAGTGTGGTTTTGGCTGGAGGATGCTGTGTGGTTAAAGAGGACTATTGCAACCAAAAATAGTACCAGAGCTTCCCGAATGCTATGACTATTATGAATTTGTAGGATTAATATTTAGTTGCTCTACAAAAAGCACCAAAAGCTGGAAGTCAAAATTGGAACAAAGTTGTGCTAAGGACTGCATATAACTTTTTTTTTTTTTTAACATATCTATTCATAGTGCATATTTCTGTAGATGATAGATTAACATAAAAATACTTCCAGTTTTTCAGGGTTGTAAAACACAAGGTACATCATATATTATTATTTAATTGAAACTCAGAGTATCTGTTTGGAATGCATTTGTTTCAATGGCAAGTAACATATTTTTTTCCGTGGTCCTTGTGAAAACTGGAAATAAGGGAGATTTGGCAGCTTAGCCTATGAAGTTCTGGGGCAAATCTCTAAACTGAAAGACCACAGGGTTTTGTCCTGGCTTTGATGAAGTTCTGAAAAGAGCTAAATTAAATCCATGCTGTAGCCATATGTGCAATTTTGTTCTATTGGGATAGCTTATAGCTGTCAGTGAATTTCTCCATACTCCCAGCATTGTGTAAGGGATGACACAAGAACCTGAAGATTACTCTCTCCAGTAGTAACATGTATTTGCAGACTTAAAATTATTACAACAGTGTTTTGTTGTTTTTTTTTTTTTTTTTTTTCATTTACATGGCTGGAGAGAATCTGTTTTTGCAGTAAATTTGTATTTCAAAGCAGATTTTGTGTCCATCATTATCAGCGGTTTACAAGATTTCTCTTCTGCCCCCCCACCCCCCCTGCCATTTGGGGATGTGGGAACAAATGAAATAAACCCATCATAAAAAATAATTTTGTCCAGGTGGAACATAAATCAGCCAAAAAAATATTATTCTACATGGCAAATAAAAAGCATATGCTGTATTATTTAAAGCACAGCCTCCATATTCACATACAAAATTAATGTTACAGTGGGAGGTAAAACTGATGGAGGCATACAATGAAAATATTAGGAGTAAAACATCATGCCAGGAACAATTCAAGCAGAGCCACTTGCAGGGTCATGGTCGTATTCCATTTCAAATGGGCATGGAAATACACTGTGGGTTATTCTTCTCCAGAGATGCACACATAATAAGCACCTGCTCCCCATGTCTACTCTTCCCTTTTAACTGTTGATTTATTGGATGATTCTGAAAGCTGTGGTCAGGCTTGTGAGGGATATATAACGTGGTGCCTGCAGGAAGGAATGGGAGTGGGCAGACGAGCTGCCACACTTCCCGTCCCTACTGTGGGGTAGAGGGCTGAGAAGGACTCACAACAAAAGCTGGCTGCTCCTCAGCCTTCAAGGGAAAGGACACCACTGGGAAGTAAATCATAGCCATTGTGCCTGGCTTGCACCTAGGAAAGTCAGTAAAAAATTATAAATTGTGCTCCTTGCCTCCAACTGGAGGAAATGGTGGGTTGAGAGGAGAAACATACAGCATTCAGCAGTCCAAGGCATCAGAAGGGATCTTTGCCATCACTAGGAATTTGTCTTCCACAGCATCAAGGAAACAATCTATGAGTATAAAACATAATATTGTATGGGTTTTAAATAATTTTTAGAATATTATGAATCCACCCTTCTTACATGTGTGGGAAGGTACATACCACATACTACTGCTCCCTACTACACTGGAGACAACATCACCAGCAAATATTTTATTCTCATCCTGGTTCTCTCTGGGTTGGGAGGGATTTTTACTCCATTCCTCCTCTGAAGTGGAGCCTCACTAAGTAAGAAATGAACATAATCTTCAGATAATGCTGAAGAGAGGTCACTACAAAGAGACTTTGAATTAATATGATGTTTATCCCTGTAATTTAACAACAACAACAACAAAAAAGCAGCACACAGAGAACATTCTTTCTCTCTGCCCTTCTGTTTCACTATTCTCTGATATTTTCTTCTCTGCAGCAAGAGTGGAGCTTTGGAGCTTTGCAACAATGAGGTCTTGAGATATTCTCATCTTGGTGGTCCTTGAGATATAATGATACAGCATGCCCATTTAGAAACAAAAGAAAGAAGATGATATTTAATTAAAAATGTGAATCAGAAAATGTAGGGCTATTGAGAATCATCCTGAACTGCTCATTCTATGTACATGGCTAAAAAAAAGATGCACTGCAGCAACTGGAGTAATTCATGGTTCAGTTCCCCTATGATGGCAAGCAGTTTATTGACCTAGAACTACAAAATCATTCAAAATGACATTTGGGAATGCTGAACTTCTGACACAAATCCCCTGATGTAAGGAAATGGAGAGGGCAGCCACACAGCCTTCCACCGAGCTTTGCTGTGTCTGTAAATAGCAGCAGGAGAGGTGCACCTAGTTCAGAAAAGTGGGAGAGCAATACAGGAGCAAGAAACTCCTGCAATTTAGCCCTGGCTCTTTCAATGGTCCTGAGTCAGTCACTTGGGGCAGACATTCAGGTGTTAATCAGCCAGAGTGCAGGCCAGGGTTTACACCTGTGCTCATTGCTGAGCCCCTTGGACCCGACACACACCCAAAGAGCATCGAGGTGTTTAAAAACCAAACCCTGCTGGTGCCTGCTAGGAGCTTTTGAAGAAGGATCCCTAAGGGCTGGTCTTACAAGTTCATGATGGAGCTCTGAGTCCACCCCAGTCACAGCTTTACTCATGACACTTCTCAGTCCAGGCATGTCTGGCTCATGTTGTCACCTGCAGGGAGGCACAGCCTCGGCCACCGCATTCACTTCCAGCACCTGTTGGGGCTTTCATGTACCATGAGTGCACGGGCAAGAAGGAAAACCAGCAGACCTTATCACTTCCCTGGCAGGTTGGTTCCTGGCCAGCAGAGGGGTTTTGAATCTTCTTTGAATCTTCTTCTTTGACAGGCCTGTTGTAAGGAGAACATGTCTCCCAGGCTGAGCTGCACACATGGATCTTGTCTGCTCTACCATGTAACTGGAAGGGAGCTTTGGGCACAGGGTTGGCAGAAAGCACAGCCAAACTTAGAAAGCAAGCACACCTCCCAAAATGGGGGGATGTGAATTTAGTCTCCGATGTCTTTCAGCTCTAGCAATTTCAAGTAGTGCAGTAATCTCAATTGCTATAAATAACACTGCAAATGTTCTCCCACGGAAGCTTTATCTTTTGGCTGATGCCATCCCTTTAAGTGTTAAGACACTGTTGTGCCCAGTTTTTGCTGTAGCCAAATGGGACTAGAAGGAAATCAATAGCCCCATTTTGCCTGTCACTTACTTAAGCTTGATTTGAACCCATGTTTGTAAAGCTGAAAGCTTTTGTAATCCATTGTTGTTGTGCCTCCCACAGCCAGCCCACCTCTGAGAATTTCATATTCCTACATTTTAAGAAGAAATATATTCGACAATGAAAATACATGTTTGTTTAGTTTTAATAAGTTTAAATCAAGACTTTTTCTTTTATTAAGGCTGTGCCAGAAAGAGACTGCTTTGAAAGGAGACACATCTGCACAGAGCAAAGACTTCCATAACTCATTCAGAGTTATTGGTCATACCCACAATATTAGTGATAAAAATTGATTATCCATTCCCACTTGCTTCACGATCCATAGCTTTTTTTTCATTCATATTATAAGTTGGTTTATACAGAGTGAGACAGTGTTATTTAAATAGGCAAGGACAAGCATGATACATCTTACAAAAAGCCCACACTAGCAGAAAGCAGGATTTTTTTTCATGTTAGTCTTGTCCTGTCCTAAAGGTAGAAATCATCTAGATTTGGCAAGCATGTTGACTTCTTTCAACCCTGAAGAGCAAATACCCTTCCATCAGTGTGTATGCACTGCCCATTTGGGCTCACTGCTGCCCTTTCATCCACAAGTGCAAAATTTGGGACTTGGTGGAGAACTGTCACTTAAAGAAGAATTTTCTGAGATTCCTAACTCGTTTTGGGACTGTCACCAGCAGCTCATGGAAGGCAAGGGAGAGGGGGAAGGACTGAATATTGCAAGCATGGAGAGAAAAATTAAAGGGAGGGACAAAGCTCAAAGCTTCCTGCAAAACTTTCTGAGTGAAAGCTCTGTTTTGAACATCATGTTTCAGCAACATGGGCTCAGCTGCTCCCAAGAAGGGGACCATGCTTAAGACTCCTCCAACAGGGTGACATCATGACCATTAGCATCCAGAGCCTCGTACACTCTCTTGCAGCTGTTGGGGAGAGGAGGAGCATTCCTGCCATCAATCCTGTGTTCACAAGCATTGGAAGAGCAGAGAAGTTTGCATATCCCCTTCTGATGAAACTGTAAACGTTGCAATCTCCAGCTTAAGTTGCTCCTTGGAGTTTAACAGGTAGATATGGTGGGAGAACAGAGGTAACCCTTAAATGGTATAATTTGTAGTGTTGCAGTTGTGAGGATGAGTTTATTGACATGATCTTAACTCCCTGTTAAGAGAGTGATTAAACCATGACACTCTCTTACGAAAAATAGAGAGGGATTTACTGGCCTGCCCAGAGATAATTTTTTTTTTTTTGACTTAGAACTAAAAGGTTTTTGGTCAAAAACTGTGTCCTAAGGATTCCATCTTTCCCTCTGTAACTCCTTTTAGCATAAACAGATATTATCTGCACACAAGGGAAAAGGGAGAACAGACACCTAATAAAAATACTTCACACCTTAAGTGCATAGGTGATAGCTTTCCTCACACAGTAAAACACCCAAAGCATAGACTGACATGAGATTGAAAGGAAAGGTGTTTCCACTTGGGACCATTAAATGTAAATCTCTTTCTGTTCAATAAGGGAATGAAACAAATTTCCCCACTCGGTTGCTTTCTAATCTCTTGTGGAGCAAGGGCTGCTTGTCCTGCGTGAGATCTCGAACTCCCGAGGGCAACTGCAGCACAAGCCACTGCTGCCAGCAGGAGCAATAGGAAAACCAGCCACGTCTCCATCCTTACAGTCCCCTCCTCACCTTTGGTGTTTATGAGCTGCATCCGATCCTTAGAGCGCGATCTCTGCGGCTGGCCGTGGTTGGAGGGAGGGAGGCAGGGATGCAGGAGGGCAAGGCAGGGATGCAGAAGGGCAAGGCAGGGATGCAGGAGGGCAAGGCAGGGATGCAGAAGGGCAAGGCAGGGATGCAGGAGGGAAAGGCAGGGATGCAAGAGGGCAAGGCAGGGATGCAGAAAGAAGAGCAAGGCAGGGATGCAGAAGGGCAAGGCGGCGATGCTCAGCCTCTCCTCCGGCCCCGCTGCTGCCGGCGCTGGGGGAGGCGCAGCCCGGGCTGCGCTGCCAAACCTGGCGCTGCTTTGCCATCTAGTGCCGCGCCTCCGGATTGCAACAGGCCCTAGTCGGCATCGCACCGAAACCCAGCTGGATGGCCCGGCTGGAATTACCGGAACTTCAGCTTGCGTTGTTTTTTTTTTTTTTTTTTTTTTTTTTTTTTTTTTTTTTTTTTTTTTTTTTTTTTTTTTTTTTCCCCAAACGTTATTCGCATCAATATTTTACGCGCCGCAAAACCGCGTCTGGAAGGAGCGGAGGGTGTTTCGTGCGGTCGGCGGCAGTGGGAAGGGGATAAATCACTGGTGGCCACACGAGCTGCCTGTGGCTCGCTGGGGAACCTTTCCCTCAGTGATTTGCAGCCGCCTAAAAGTGGGTATTTAGTGTCATTCGGATCTCCAGATTTAGGGGACCTGAAGCTGCTGCAGCGCTGTTCCACCACTGGACTCGTTTGGCAAGTGAGGCAGCTTTGGGTTGTGAGGATTTTACAAGGGAAGGGTTGGGAGCAGAGCCAGGTGGATCCATTTCAGCGACACTGAGTAATGGATCCCATCAGCTTTGTGGATCCTCCCTCTCACCTGGAAATTGTCCACGAGTAGGTCACAATGTTCTCACATTAACTCATTTTTCCCCATTGCTGGGTCAAACATTTCAGTGAACATAGGACATCCCTAAAGGATGTGCAGGCAGTTTTTTGGGGAGCCCTGGAGTCACAGGAGTTATAGCTGGTGGACTGGAAGCACGGGAACACTGTACTAAGCCTTTTGGTCCAGACACACAGGGCTTCCTCACGTGTATGAATTTCTGATTTACTCTCTGAAATAATTCTCCCCTGTTCATTTAGAGAGGGCTGTGTCTACAAACTTGGGGGCTGTGACATTTTTAAGACTATAACTAGATATGAAAAAATGCCTGAGATGCAAATCCAACCTAATTTCCCATAAAGTACAAATTAATATTTGCTGAACCTTTTTATTTTAGGTTTAATTTAAACAAATTCTAGTCACCTCTGAAATAGAGAGGGCATAGATAAGTGAGTTTGGCTGCCTCACAATCAGTTCCCAGCATGTAGAACTAAAAGGTCTCATGCTTCATGAACTGAATTTAAAAGGGACAGGTTTGGACTTTGAATACCATTTCCCTAAAGAAGAAAAAAACAATCAAAAAACAGTAACCAAACTGTTAGCAACCAGTTTCCAGCGGAGTTTTAGAAATAATTTTTTGTTCTATTACGTAAAACATCCTTCAAGAGTTAGATCCACACAAGCATCTTTACAGGCCTAAGAAATTATCATAGGGAGGAGTTGGCATTGCTTGGGTAAAGGACAAGCACATAAACTCTGCACCAAGCAGATTAAAAAGTAGATAATGATGAGGCAAAGCAAAAGGAGACTGAGTTAAGCTGGAGACTAAGGCAGTCAGAAAGGGTGAAGACAACAATAATAAATGAATGAGCTGTTTTCAAAATGCTTCTCCTGCTGCACAGGAAAACAGGGCAACAGATGTGCCACCACAAAGAAAACTTGGCAGGTTTCAGGTAAAGCTATACCACACCCTGTAGGTTTGGTGAGCTATGAATAATACCAAAGTTTCATTTTACATGCTAGCACAGGCTGTATTGTCATCTACAATTCAAATCTTTACTTAGGAGGTTACTGGGTTTGCTATCAAGAGAGAATTACAAAGAAGTGTTTGAAGACAAGATCCAGTGAGACCTGGTATTCTACAGATTCATGGCTTAAGGCTGAGCACCTAAGAGGAATTTGTACTGTGTAAGAGCACTTATGCCCACACTGTACCCTTTCCCTCAGCTGGGAATATTAATAAGGTCTTTTCCATCCACCTTCCTGCTTTCATGCAACCCACAGGAAATGTCTGTCTTAGCCATCTTTGGCCCTCTGTCACATTTGGTTAAATTGGGTGGTAAGTTTGAAAGCTGTTCAGGTTACCTGGACTCAAAATCAACAAATAGCTTTAATTAGTCCATTTTCCTTAGCAAACTCAAACCTAAATTGATTTCAATCAAGGTAATTTCCAGCTAGTGACAATTTTTTATCCCCCTACTTTTACATTGATTTATAGAGATTGTGATTATGTATTATTGTGATTATCCAACATCGAGTTGGAGGGATAAAGACTTCAGCCTTCAGAAAGGAATTCTATTGCAGCAGAAAGGATGACCTTTTCTAAGCCTGGCAAGCATTTCTATCATTATCAACAATAATGGCTAATAAAGTTATAAAAATAACAGCTGAGCTTTTACGTAATAGCTTACATCTCAAAGTGCCTTTCAGCTTATTTTCTCCACTTTCAAAGTAATTCTCTCAAAATTCATTGCATTTTTTGTAGTGTTGCTATGGCCCAGTCCCTTCTTGGATAGGACAAAGACAATCACATGGATTGCAGCACACTGCACATCAGTGGGGAGGAAATTTTAGGCAGAGACATTCAGATAGATTCCTGCTTGATCATAAAATGTCAGGGTTTCTTTCATATTAAAGCAAGGAAGACAGAATTTAAACAGCAGATGTCTTATTCAGAACTTTTTTTGCTAGATTGGGCAAAAACTGTGAGCATCCTTGTAGGTGAGACACCCCAAAGCCAATCTCCTGTCAATGCAAGGAGTTGAGTTTGGATCAGAGCTGTACTGTGAGTACAGGAGCACAGCAATGTTGATTTTGTGAGATGTGCAGTGATGTGAGATCGCACAGATCCTGAAACATCCAGAGCACATGCCAGATAATGCCTCAGATCCAAACTAGTAAATGCCTCTCTTCTGAGGACTTGAATGCCAAAGATGTGTTCAAAGGCAGAGAACAGGCCATTGAAAAGCTTTTGAAAGGATTGCTGCTGAGCTGTGCTTCAGTTTAACTTTTGGGGCAGGATATTTGCTTGTATTCTTACAAAAATGTGAGCTGTGGAGTCTCTGCATGTATTACGATATGCATACAAAGAGACAGAGAGGAAAAATTACTGAATACTTTATCCTTTACAGATTCTAAAATCGGTGGTAGTTATATGTTGAAGGGAGGCTGAACTCGCCTGCCATCAGCACAGAGACAATGATTGTGCCAACATGCAGAAAGGGTACTATAACATTTATTAATTAGTTTCTCTTTATAGTATTTCATTAAGGTATTATTATTGTTATTATTGTTGCTATTTTTCTCCCATTGAGTGTGCACAGAGAATGACTAAATAATTTGGACAGACAAAGCATGACTGGGAAAGAAAAGGGTTTCTAAGCACTTCATTTCCCTCCATCTTGTTCCCTCCAGAAAGGAGAATAAAATCCCATGGTTTTTGCACAGAACTTGGGCAGGAGACAGGCAGCAAATAATAAAGCATTCTTTTGTGACAGCTCAGTTTAGGTATTCCCTGTGTGCCAGTGAGGGTGGGAGGGGGCTGCACACAGCCAGTGCTTGGTCACTGACCCAAACTGGGCCAGAGGCCAAGGCCAAGAGAGGCTGAAGTCCAACAGATGGGCATAAACAGCAAAGGGTTTGCAGAAGGGTCAACACCTGGGTGATCTTTAGAGGGAGAAAGGAGTGGCACACCTTTAGCTTTCCTTGGGTTCATATGAAAACAAGTTACTGGCATAAGCCATGTCCATCTCCCTGAGTGAGAGACAAGAACAGCCAGGAGAGGATGGAGCAGCCCCAGGTACAGCCTCTGCACCATGTGCTGGTGTTACACCAGCTGGGATGGTCTGGGCGTGGAGCTGATGGATTGTTGGAATTCTGGAAACTTGGATTTTGGGATTTTAGTATACAGTAATACATATGAGTTAAGATGGAGGATTTGGGATGTTGCCTAAGTCCTTCTTCTTCACTTTCTTCTTTCTTCTTCCTTCTTCTTCTTGGGTTTGGGTGGTTTTCTGTAATTGGTTGATGGAGTCCGCATTGCAGACTTTAAGTAATTAGTTATTGGGTTTAAATAAAAATAATTTAGGTGGCATTTCATAATTGGACAGATTGTCCTTAAAAAGAGCTGCTAGAGATAGAGAAGTGCTCCATTTTACCTTGTTTCTTTAGCTTGCTAATTAGAGCTCACAGCTCATGAGTCTGTAAATAGATAAGAAATAATAAACAGCCAAGTCCAAACTTGAACTTCGACTCCTGTGTATTAATCCCAATCCCAGCAGGGAAAAGGAAGCCAGAAGCATCAGAATGGATCAATGGGATGGGATCCTGAGAAACTAGCCCTCCATCCAAATGCTCCCCTCTGATAAAGGAATCTTGGATGGCTCCTTTAGAGCTCATTAGAGCTACAGAAACTCAGGTTTTTTGGATGAAATAATGGATGTAGCTGGAGGTGGAATTGAGATGATAGAAGGATAAACCACACTGAGGCTTCCTTCTGTACCTTGTTGATGTAATCAGCACAGAGAGCTAAACTGAGGTCCAGCACTTCAGAGAGACAAAAACAGATAAGGAAAGGACTGAAGCACTTTTCAGAAGGGCTGAACCACTTTTCCATGTCAGTAATTCTGTGCCAGGAATGCTCTTTGATTATTTTCCCCTCCAAAATAACAATATGTGAAGTTGTATGAAGAATGTTTGGTAGGAAACACTAATTGTGTGTAAAGCTACTTCTGGAAGTTCTGTAAATGAGCTTTTCAAGCAACTTACAGAGGTGTGAGGTCAATTTCCATCGAATTTTAATGGGATTTGTGCATCTGTTATTTCAGTCTTGAACAAAATTCTAAAACTGTTGGTTTTCACAGGAGCATTGCTTAACTGCCTTCTTTGTACTGTAGTAAAAAAACCATCAAAGTCCTTTAAATACAAATCAATATAATGGACAAAATTACCATTTGAAAATTGTGGGCTACTATAGTAATTTAAAGAAAACATTCTTAATCTAGCTAATCCCCATTCAAATAAATCCAACAACTACTTTAAAGAGCCATATAATGATCTAATGTACTCAGCCAGCTCTGTGTCTCCTTGAATAACTCAAGGGGACAAAACAAAACAAAATTCCAGCCAATAGCCAGATGGGGATATGGCACAACTTAGTAAATTAAAGTAAGATGGGAGACAGATGGAGGCCTTTTCAGAAGTCAGATTTTGGTAGTTGGAAAGGACAGTGATACTCCGGCTGTGATAAAATCCCAGCAGATTGGACTTAAAAAAGCTGTGGGTAATGTGTGGTCACAGCCTGACATTAAAAGTCTGTAAACTGTTTGCATAACTCCACAGATCTCCTGTGCCTCAGATACAAATTGTTTCTTAGGAGCATTGCTGGGGATTTTGGGCATGAGCAGTGCTGGAACACTGGGGATGCCGGGAGGAGCAGCATCAGGAGGGATTTCACAGCCCTGGTCTGAGCCCCTCAGTCAGCTGCCTCGAGGTGAAGGGCCCCACTTGACTGCCTTTCAGGGCAGGCACAGAGGTCCTTCTCCCTGTCCACTCTGGAACTTTCAGGCTATTTTCTCTCCATTTCAATGTCAGTGAGCAGAGTCAGTGCAAAGTGCTTTCCCACACTCCCCCTTCCACTCCTTCCTTTTCAGCATCGTGGGAAATACTGTGCCCACACTTTTCATGAATATTCCCTAAATGACTGAATGTTTGTGTGGGGGGATCAGTTACACCATCCTGTGCTTTGAGGGTTTGTTGCTGTTATAGTATTTCCTCTTTTGCTGCATTTCTTTCCCTGCTCTCCTCTTTTTGCTGGAGATTCAGCACATTAGGCCTCACCATGTGCACATGGGAGGCTTCTGCTTTCTCCAAATCATTTGTATCTCATCAAGCTGAAAACGCTGACAATTGCCAGGTGGAATGCTGGCTGCTCTTTTAACTTGACATAATTTTTTATCCAGACTTTCAACCTGCTAACAAAGGCACTCACGGTTACCTGCCAAGGTGCTACTCCCTGTCTTTTCCTTTTCTGTAATGTAGTGGTTCAGGTGCAATTTATATTAGGATGCCACAGAGTGAGGGGATGGCCATCAGAAGAATGTACAGTGACCTACATGGCCTGGCACATCTTGCCAAACTGGTTCCCATCCTTGTTGTGCCTCATGTGAAGTCCACTACAGGCTATGGTTACTCGAGCCTGTATTTCTTGGGTGACACACCACCTCTCCTCTCTGTAGTTCTCCCTGTGGACATCTTGGTGGTTTTTTTTTTTTTTTGTTTTTTTTTTTTGTTTTTGTTTTTGTTTTTGTTTTCAGATTAGCAGCTTTCCAAAGGCAGAGACACTTGATCATCCTCTCAGCTTCACCAAGCATGTTAAGTCTGTGCTGTACATCAACAGATGTCACACTGTTTGATGGATTATTGTTTAAGAGCAAAAATATGGCCATCCTAATGAAAGAAACACTTGTGAAGGTGGGAACTACAGACCATGGAACATTTTGTCATCATTGACACAGCTTGGCAAAGCCCTATTATTTATTTACAGCTGCATTTTGTCCTGTAGCATGAGTGTGATTGTAGTGGTATGAGGGTGAAGGAGCAGGAATACTGATGATGCTTGTAAATGCTTCAGGTCCTTGCTGTCTCAGAATCACACAATGGGTAAGTTGGAAGGGACCACGTCCACTGCTCTAGCTGTGATAATTACTCTGTATCTGAGCAATGCACTTTCTTCAGCAAGTGGTTTGAGCTCTGTGTCTGGGTGTGAACAGACTGACCTACTTCCACCTCCTTTGCAATTTCTAAATTTCCCTGTTTACCCCTTTCATTGTCAGCTTGTTTTATAATCAGCAGGCTTTACTGCCTTTGTGGTTGGTTTCTCCAGACACAATTAAATTGTCTGCGATTGACATCTGGCTCTGTTGAGGTTTGGGTTGCATCTTCTTGGCTGCCTCAATGTCCTCCTTGATTTGGGATTCTTATCACTGCCTGCCCAGGCATGGCACATCATCAATGGGCACTTTCATTCCTGAGGGCTCTCTTGTGCCTACAATAAGGCACTGAAGTGTTTCTGGCTCTCAGAGCACTCCGGAAGGTTATTTCAAGGCAGCCTCAGCTGTTGTGCCTGTTGTCCCTGCTGGAACCTCTAGCAGGACTGCACGGAGCTATAGGAATTCCTGAGGGTCCCCATCCCTTTGTAGGAGGGCTGTGAGCTCTCCAGGGCTGGGGGCTTCACCTTCACACCCACCGAGAGGGTCCCATTTGCAGTATCCCTTGGTCCTTCAGTAGCTGATAAAATTCTGACAAAAACATGATTGATGGACAAATTTACTTTCTTCCTGCTGTCTGTGATCTTGCCAAGGGTCAAAGCAAGACCTCCTGGTACCTCTCCTGTGCCCCTTCTCTCCTCTGCTGTTTCTTATGGCTCAACCCAAACCAACAACTGAGCCCCAGGCAGCTGCTCACTCACTCCATCAGTGGGATGGGGCAGAGAATCAGAAGAATAAAAGTTACAAAGCTCATGGATTGAGATACAGACAGTTTAACAGCACAAGCCTTGTGTGCCAGCAAAGCAAACCAAGGGATTCATGCACCACTTCCCATGGCTGGGCAGGTATTCAGCCATCCCCAGGACAGCAGGGCTCCATCACGTGTAACAGTGACTTGGGGAGACAAAAAACATCATTTCTGACATCTCCCCCTTCCTTCTTCCTCAGCTCTGTAGGCTGATCATGATGCCATATGGTGTAGGACATCCCTCTGGTCACTTGAGGTCAGCTGTCCCTGCTGTGTCCCACGCTCCCAGTGTCACATGCACCTGCAGCCCCCTCACCAGTGTGTCAGGACAGGAAGCAGAAAAGGCCTTGATGCTGTGCAAGTGCTGCTCAGCAATGACAGAAACACCTCTAAATTATAAACACTGTTTTCAGCAAACCCAAAACACAGCCCCATAACAACAACTGTGAGGAAATTTAACCCTACCCCAGCCCAAACCAGCACAGTGTTACAGAGCTTTCTCTCATTACATGTGTTACAAGCTGTGCTATCTACACTCTTCATCTGCAATGCTTCTTTTAATCCCTTAATTTCAGGTTTGTGAAACACTGCAGGTGGTGACAAGAACAGGGTTCATCTTTTCCATGACATTCTCTTATGTATCAGGTGAACAGCCCTGTGCCTTTCCTATGGATGCAGCTGGCCTCTTGCTTCTGGGAAGAAATTTTGCCTTTTATTGTAGTTTTTGGGGATGTGCACCCTCTTGGTCTCAGGCCTAACAGCTCAGGTATTTGCAATCTCACAGCCTACAGCTTTCTTCATCAAGGTCGTTGATTTTAGTGGATTAAATGACAAGTACCCAATCTAGACATGTCACTCATTGGAAAGTTTGGCATGGCCAGTTTTAATCGTCATACTAAATTTCCTGAATTTTGTGGTCCTATGCTTGCTTGCCTGGTCATGGCCAACTATGACTGTCACTAGATGTTTTCACAAGTGAGAGACTTAAAACTTGACAGATTCTCACAGTCTTCTCACTGTTCTTTAAGTTGCTCCTATCTTTTTTGTAAAGACCTTCCACATTTAACCTTCACCACCCTGTTTTCCTGGTTTGAGCTTCTTGTGATTCTTTCTGGTTGGAAGCTCTTCAAAGTATTCATCCAATCTGCCTTGTTATCACTCCTTGTAGGAAAGGATTCCTTCTTTCCCCTGGGTTTTTTATGCACTTCTCCTCTGCCTGCTTTGCTCTGGTGTTTCCAGCCACATTCTTTTTGATGCTTTCTAGACACCACACTACAGATGAGTTCATTCATTTCTGCTTTGCCCAGTGGGATCTCTGCACCCACACAGAGGCTGCCATGGATCCTTATTTTCTGTAGCCCAACAGGAGACATTGTGCATGCCTTTAGGATGCTAAACGAAGATGTGTCAAGAGCTGATCATTTGAAGTTATGGGGTTTCTTTAATATGCCAGACTAACAAGGCTAATTATTTCTTTTAAGTCTGTTTGAAATATGTAGGATTTTTTTTTTTTTATCTCTGACTTCTTATGCAGAACATTGATCTTTGGTAGATCACTTATGTAAAATGTATAATTTCTGAAGTAATGTTCTTCCCTTCTTACCCTCACTCTCAGCCCTCAACTCCCACCACTAAACCAACAAAAAGTGACACTGACTGTGCTCTTTCCCATTTTCCTACCAAGAGACAGGCCTTTATCTGATTTATTTTTCATGGCATGCTCCCATGTTCCCTGTATTTAATCTTTTACGCTTGGTGGCTGATCTGTAGTAAGATTTCTAAAGTAAACAAAGTAAATTCATAAAGTACACAGCCTTCCAACACCACTGTGCTCTAGTCTGGGAGTTATTTTGGAGCTGCTTCCCAGCTCTGTGTTCAAAGCACCACCAGAGTCAGCTGGAAACTCGGTGCCCCACAGTGACCCGTGAGGAGATACAGTGGCTCAGAAGTGCTGCTGGGCTTAACATTTCCCTGGAGATAACCCAGGGATCTTCTGCTCTGGGCAGAGACTGAGCCTTGCCCTACAGGGGCTCTCCCAACCTGCACTAAATGAGATATCTGGCTGTTATCTGTGCCAAGGTGGGGAATTGTATTATTAAGTTCTAATACTCATTGCTCTGATCCCATGCACAAAGGCAATCTATTAATTGCACCTTTCCTTGATTAGAGAGTCTTCTCCCAAGCCCCTGAGCTGCATGGAAGTTTAGGCCCTGCCACAAGAGCCCTGAGCAAGCCCTGGATAAATGGTTTGAGGGGCAGAGCCCTGCCTGGGAGAGGCTGGAGTTGTTATGGGCCTCAGGTGCTGGTGAACAAACTTCTTTAACAGAAGAATATCTGAATCCTCAGTTTTGCAACTGTGATCCTAACTATATAAAGAGAATTTTTTTTAACCTTGTGGGTATGGTGCAGAAATTTTCCTATTAAGTTCCACTGATGATCAGCATGTCTAATTGTGCATTTCAGCAGTACCTCATTTACACCTGGGCTCACTAATAAGAGCTGATTTACAGGAACAGCCACTGCTGGAGAGACAGGGGTCCTCTCTTCATTTATCTCCCTGGGCCCTGACTAAAAGCACTCTTGAGATGAAGGGAGTGGACCCACAAACAATTGATCTCCAGCATAACTTGTTTTCTCCCGGTGGAGCTGCCAGATCAATCAGGCAGAAACCAAACTGGGACCAGTTTCAGGCGACTGCCCTTTGTTTGCCATCGATTTCTGAGCTGCCTCCGTGAAAGGATGGTGGGGATGTGGGGTTCCGGGGGCTGATGCTGGGGATGCTCCCGGGGATGTCGGGTTCCGGGGATGCTGCCGGGGATGCTGCCAGGGATGCCGGGGATGCTGCCGGGGATGTTTCTGTCGGGGATGTCGGATTCCGGGGATGCCCCCGCGCACCTTCCCCGGATGGCGCTGCCCCCGTCTCGCAAAGAGGCGAGAAGGACTTTGATTCCCGCACAAGGTGAAATGGTAAATACAACTGCGAAGCTTGAAAGGGAAACTCCAGAAAGCAGAAGACGAGCTCCTGCTTGTCGTTTAGCGGAGACAAACACGAGCCGCCGCCGAAACAACAGCGTTATCCGATTAGCGACAGGAGCGGGTCTGCAGAGGCAGCGGATCTGTCACCTGTCCTTGCGACAGCGCCACGGTGCATTGAGTGGGAGTGAGGAGCGGTGGTGTAACAGGTGTCACCGCGATGGTGCTGAAAGGGGCACTGTCACAGCCTGCAGACCTGCAATGTGACCTCTCGCTTTTCTGCGTGGGCGTGCGGGAGGTGCAATGTTGTGTTGCACTGCGGGCTCCTCTGCCTCGTGGCTCCGCCGTGACATCCAAGGATGCAACAACCCCGAGCTTGTGAAACTCAGCGCTGAGCTTGTTTACAGCCCAGAATAAGCAGAGGACTGTTTTGGGTGGGAATACCTCAAACAAAGTGTGTGGTACAGCCACGCTCGGGACCACTGTGGTGAACTACCAAATCTCTGTGTCTCAGAGATCAGCTTTAAAAGCATCCAGACACTTTTAACTTGTTCTTCCCTTGCCACATTCTCTTCCTTCCCATAAGGCAAAAAAAAAAATGTATTCAATTTCAATCAGAGTGTAAGTTATACAGATATATTATACAATGATGATGATGATAATGATGATGATAAATGGCATAATAGCTGTCTTTTTTACACATACACAGATGTGAGTGCCACCACATGCTTACCTGATAGAAAATACTCAGTGTATGAACTACCACCTATGCATGGTTTATCTGATCATATTTTTACTCTGAAAGGTAATTGGTAAAAAAAATGAAC
Source organism: Zosterops lateralis (assembly GCF_965231275.1). NCBI lineage: Eukaryota > Metazoa > Chordata > Aves > Passeriformes > Zosteropidae > Zosterops > Zosterops lateralis. Next base: position 8,979,480 of record NC_139763.1, read on the forward strand.
ACTGATAAATTGGGAAATGTTTATAGGATTTTCCATGGGATCTTCTGCTCAATAACCTGCATAAAACAAGGAAGGTGTGGTTCACATGAAGGTCTGGTGTATCATGCCCATCTTCCACTTTCAAGATGGTACAGGCCAGTTCATTAGGCTGCCACTAATACATTCAGTTTATTGTTTAAATCAATCAGCCATGGGTTGTTGAGTTGTCTTGAGACTGTGCTTTAGTTGCAGAGATGTGCACCCTCACTAGTACCTTCCCCAGGTGGCACAGACACACACCTTTCTCAAGAAATCAAAACATTGAAAACATTAATTGGTGGAGAAATTACAAAAATTCTTGGTCCTAGAATGCAGTACTGAAAATGGCACTGTCAGAACCAACATGGGGCTGGACTTCTAGAATTGGGAAATGCAGTTCTTGTAGACTTTGTCAGCTGGGCCTCTGGGCTGTGTCCTCCACACCATGACTCAAGTTTAGTCAGGTGGGTTGGACTGACTGCAGCATGGCAGAAAAGACAGGCCAGTCCCTATTTTCACCCATGGCATTTTATTTTGGTGCATGTGCCACAGCAGGGATGGATTTTCAATGCCTTTTGTGTGCTAGGACCCCATAACACCCCCACGTGAAACTGTGCTCTCCACCAGTCAGGAAAGGGATCAAAACTCCTGTGAGAGGGGAGTATGAGCCCTCCCTGGCCATTTATCAACTGTTTCCTGGGGTCCTGGTGCCAGGGTGAGCATCACAGGCTGGAGCAAATTGTGGGTATTGCACCTGCCCTCCACAGCCATCCTTTGGAGGGATGCAGCCCCATCATGAGGTAAATGAGGCTCTAGGGAGGGAAAGGACACCTGTTTCCTGAATATGCCCTTCTTCAGGCAGCAGGAATCATGGAATTATAGAACCATAGAGTCACAGAATGGTTTGGGGTGGAAGGGACCATAAAGGTCATCTAGTTCAACCCCCTGCAATGAGCAGGGACATTTCCAACTAGATGAGGTTGCTCAGAGCCCCACTCCATGCAATCCATGTCTTAAAAGCAGTTTAATTTTTTTCCAGAGAGATGACAGAGTTTGCTGTGACTCTTTGGGGGCACCTGTGCACACAACATGGCTTGTTTGACCACAAGCAGAGGGCTGGCATGGCCTTGAAAAATGTATCCCACTTATTAAAAAAGAGAGCCCAATTGTCCTCAAATACAAGACACTGGTTGGCAAGAGAGAATTAGGAAGGATGAGGAACAGTCACAGTCATAGATTTTCCAGTTTGGAAATAAGTCAGTGACAAACACAACAGCTCATTTGTCCCCCAGGTAGAATTTGCCTCCTGACTGTTGTAACTGTGCAGGGTGTCCAGCATTTGAAACCCTCCTGGGATAGTGCAATGTTTTTTTCCCAGCTGGCAATTGAGTACCAAACAACCACTTACTCAGTCACTCACTCCCCACCCACTCCAGGGGGATGGAGAGGAGAATTGGGAAAGAGAAGTAAAACTTAACTGTGGGTCAAGATGGATTAATAATCAAAACAACGTAAAATATAAAATAAAAAACCCTAAAACCAATAAAAATATACTACTATTAATAATAATTGTAATTAAAAGGAAGGGCAGAGAGAGAGAAAACCCAAGAAAAACAAGGCATACACAATACAAAGTCCTTGACTTAGTATAAACACTACTTAGCAAAAACTGAAAACACCAGTGTGTTATCCATATTATTCTCATCCTTAATCCAGACCACAGACTAGTGCCAGCTACTGTAGAGACAATTAACTCTATTTCAGCTGAAGCCAGGACAGACAGGTAGCTATGTGCAACCTCCTATGCAGGATAAAATGCAAATAAAAGAACAAATCTGTCCATGTCCTTCTTCTTTGCTCTTGTTCACGTCTTCTTTGCTCTTGACCCCACTGCTATGCACAGCAAAGCCATCCAGGGAGCCAGGGGGGAAAGGAGGTGCTGGATGTGAGAGCCCAGGACTGTGGCAGCACCCTGGGCAGGACAATGACTGCCCTGCAGGCTGCCAGGAGCTGAGCCCTGGCCCAGGGGCTGGTGCAGTGCAGCCTGCAGGTAACAGCCATCCAAGCTTTGCATTTGCTGCAGGATAGACTCCTTTGGTGCTGTATTAATGGGAGTTTTGTGGGGCAGGTAATCTCCAGGGAAGGTTGGTGAGCATCTCTCACTTCAGTAAGTGCACCTTTGTTCAGGGTCACAGCTCCCACTGACACAAAACACACTCATCCTGTAACTCCCTCTGGTTTTGAGCTTGTAGCTGCCTTTATATGTCAGACTCTGACCTGCCCTGGATGCAGATACAAGCAGTTGGTATTTCTTGGCACCATTGCTGTGATGGCATTAAAGGATAATTCCCTTTTTTCAGGCTTCAACTATTCCTGCAAAAATTTCCCTTCCTGGTGTTACAGGAAAATGGGTGAAGGAAAATACGGACTCCAGTGCTGTATGAATCCATAGGAGACCTAGGCCTGATATTCCTTGGTTTTCTAGTAAGATCAAGTCAAGTCTTCATATCTTTTGTTTGTTGAAAAAAATTAAAAAAACCAACCCAAAAAAGGGGACAAATCTCTAAAAAGTGAAAACTGCAAATACAGTTGCATTAATTTAAAATATCATTATATTACCAAAAAATGTAATTCTTGATCCCAGATACTTTAAATGTAGCAGTTAAATGATTCCTAGTTCATGTTTCAAAGCTAATTACAGCTTGTTGAAGTTCTGGAAACTTCTGCATTGGAAAAAAATCAGTTTTTCCCCCTTGTAAAACTTTCCCTAGAGGTCTGCCAACCCTTCCAGCAACAACAGAGAATAAAACTCTAGTGAATATTAAACTGAGGGATTTTTTTTTCTCTTTATACTAAAAATCATGACACAGCATGGAAATCAGGCTCCCTAGGGAGCCCCATGCTCTGTAGGAGCATTCTCTTAATCCCCACGACTCCACAGCCCAGGCAGTTTTTCCTTTGGGCCAGGAGCTGAACAGTCCCACTTCCCATCCCATAAAGAGCTGCTGAGACAGGCACTGAAGGGCTGATATAGGGATTGCAGCCCTGCTAAGGGTACCTCAGAGCATGGTTATGGTTCCACATGAAAAAAAAAAAAATTCCCGCATGTACTTTATTTTTGAAGTGAAGTAATTACATCAAAACAAATGTGTGCTCAAAGAAGCTTACAGCTGTGAAATTAGGCACCCATAATCTATGAAATGCCAAAATCCAGATTGCCTAAAGCAAGTCTAATGCAGCTCTGTGCTCATTGCACTGATACCAACACCCTCCACACTGCCTAATAATCGTCTCTTGTTTTTGCTTTCTGCAGGGAATATTCCAAGCTGGAAGGGACCCACAAGGATCGAGCCCTCTGCCCTTGTTTGTTCCTCCCCTCACACCAACAACCTCAGCCCCTTGGCATGACTGAATTCCCCTGACATATCCAGGGAGATGTGCTCTGATCCCACCCCATGTCCTGCAGGCAGCTCCACACTGCGAGAGGAGCAATCAGCACAATTCCTGCTCCCCAGAGGGGTTCCTCTCTTTGACACGGCAGAAGCTTGTGTCCCCCACAGAGATGTTTGGAAAGCTGCTGCTGCAGCCTGGGTTGGCTCCAGAGCTGGCTGCCACCCCTGACCCCAGTGTCACCCCTGTCCCAGGGGCTGTGGCACCGTGAGCTGTCCTCATCCCCACCGTGGGCTGGACTGTCACTGCTTCCCAGGGAGAGCTGGAAAGGAGGAGAGGCTGGAGGCATCTTTTTGCTCTGGAGTGAGAATGGGCTCCCCAGAAAATAAGTGTGAATTAGCAGAGGGAGGTGTGGGCAAGGAAGATTTTTCCAGCAGCATGCAAATGTGCTGTTGGCCTCCTTAATTAGACAATTAGTCCCATTACCGACTGTCTTTCCATAGGGAAAAGCCCTGGGGCCAAACTCCCCAGAGTCATCCTGGACCACTTCTTCCTAATTTGACAGCCCAGCCTGGAGGGAGGGGTTCAGCTGTTCACCTGAATCCTCAGGTTTGTAAATGTAACAGGGATGGTTTTATAGCCTGGCTGTGCCAGCAGTCCCTGCTCAGCATTGGCAGCTGGGGTTCCCACCAGATCCAGATTGAGCAAGGGCTGCGGAGGGGTCAGAGGGGAGCAGCAAGGATGTTCCCAGAGCAGGGGAAAGAAAACTGTTGGTTCACCTCTTTAGTCTATGAGGGCTTTCTTCTGACAGAGAGCCCTGCCCATGCTGTACTCACCACCCTGAACAGAACCAGGTGGCTGTGGTGGGTTGTCAGAGCAGGAAAGCCACTGGATTGAGAAATCAATGTGGTTTTTCCATCTGCACTAACACATACCTCGCTAGAAAATGCCAACAATCAAACAGGAGGAAGGGGTGCTGTCACCAGGTGCTCATCCCCTGCAGTGCCAAAGAGTTAAGCAGTGGGGACTGCAGGGACAAACAGCCCTCTGCCATTTGGCTGCCAAACACCTCCAGACCTTTGTAGCAATGTATCTGTATAACAGGCCATTCTGATGCACCAGCCAAACTTGTTGTGAGTAATATTATCAAACCACCTGCAGTTTTGTTATTAGAGCTCTCAGGAATTCATCAAGGTTACTGAGAAAACAACAGGATCAAAAATAAGAAGAGAGCCCAAGAAACTGTCTGCAAAAAATGTAAACCCTAGACAGGAGGAGCACAACATGAGGATGGACACTTGACCGATTGGAAATCCTAAAGGATGTGTCCCTGCCTCATAAAGAAGCAGCTCAGCCAACCCAGAGATGCCCACATGGACAGTAGACCTAGAATCTATATCTGCCATTTAATGTAAACAATAAACAGTTTCTGTTGGAATCATATTGGTTCTGTTATTCAGTGGCCCATTTCCCCCCCTGCAGATCATAAGATCACCACCTCCAGACAACCACACAGATGAGTCCTATTCCACCTGCCAGGCTCTAAGTACCATCAACACAAGGTTGTGGCCAGCACTGCTGCTCCTCCATTGGTTTTCTCAGCTTCCACTCAGGGAAATGAGACCCGTTTTTTTTTTTTTTGTATCCATGGCTTCATCTCCTTTATGAGTAAGAAGACAAGTCTACAGCACGAATCCAAGCAAATTATAATGATCTTTCATTTTTATGCAACCAGCTCCAGTGCTCACTATAGCAGGCTCGCCTCCTGTTTGTGACTGTCCTGCTGCCTCTGTTGTCAAACAACGTTGTTTTGTAACAACATTTGTGTTGCAGTGGATTATTATCGGTCTGACTACCCCTTGGGGTGTAATGAAAAGCATTCATTAATGCTCAGGGCAGGAGGGCTAATTACTTCTTTATAAAAAATCTGTGCTAATTGCCAATAACTGTTTTATTGAATGGGTCTCATAGAGATAATTTTGATTGTGTTTTGATTTCCCTCTCATATTGTAACGCTTAATGCATGGTCCAAAGAAGCTGGGAACAGCTAAGTTATCCAGGTGAGCATGGGGAGGAAACCCCACCATTACAAAGACCAGTGGACCATGCCAGTCTAGGCTCAGTTCAGTGCTCGAGCCTGCTGCAGTGCTGGCCAGGATTTCCTGGGTCTTACACCTTCCTGCTTCCACCAAGCAGGTGGAGACCTGTTCTCTGTACTCCCCCAAGGCACAGTATTGATTCTGGCAGGCCTCAGAGAATTCTGCTCTGGCAGAGCAGAGGGAATGCACAAGGCTCAGGCAGGTTCCCTGCAGAGCTGAATTCCACTTTACCTGCAGGGACAAGGCAGTCCCTGCCCCTGCAAGCACCAGGACTGTATGAGGGCAAAAGGAGTGGCACAGCAAAAACCCATGGGGCCAGTGTACCTGTTCCCATACTTGGGAGTATAATGAAGACTCATTCCCCTGATCTTTGGGTCACACTGCACTCTGAGATGAAGAAAATTCCAGATAATCATTTGTTTGCTTTTATTTACAAATAACTACAGGGCTGAAGGTACCAAAAGTTTGACACAAGCACTGACCAAGTCCTTTTAGTTCTATTGAGGGAGCAATAACTCACAAACATGACACTAAAAGCAAATCCCACAGAAGTACAGTCAGCCTGTGGGAAGCAGAGTAGGAAACCACCAGGATCCAAACGTTCCTGCAAAGCCTCAGGAGGTGCCATGGGTCGATGCTGGCTGTGAATTTCACTGGATGTGCACTGCAGTAGTTTCTAGCTGTGTGACACCTACAGACTAAAGGCTGTTCTCACCAGGCAGGGGATGTTTGAGGTGTCCTGCCAGGCAACAGTCCCCTCCAGACCAGACCTCAGACCCCTGAGCTGCTGAGCCTACTTACCTTGGAGCTACTGTCAGACACACCATCAGATTGAATTAATTCCCTTTTCCAACCCCTCTGACTGGAGATTTTTTTTTCCTCTCTTTTCTTCTCCTGTTTCCACCCCAGCAGTTCTACAGGGCATCAGTCTTCTTTCACATCATACTTTCTGGTTCTCTACTCAAGAAGATAAAGCACGCAAGCCATGCCTTCCACATGCAAGCCAGAAAGCTGTCTTTCCCCCTGGAAAATCACAGTTTTAAAAAATATTAATGCTTTTTAGCTTGGTTGAGCTGTCCCTATTTTAAGAACAGACAGGGCTTTCAGAAATGACTTTTCCCAGTGCCCTGAGAGGTTTTGAGAGGGCTGGATTAACAAAAAAGTTGGTCATTTGGCACTTTCTGAAAGCATTCTGGAAATACCTCCAGGGGTTGCCTGGAATCTACTGCTTCTGTAAGTCTTGGCCAAGGATGGGGAATAAAAAATAGCATTCAGGTGATTTAGTAGTTGCTTTGGGAATGTTTGCACTGTGGCATTGTGCATCAGGGATAGAATCACAGAATGACAGAATGGTTTGGATTGGAAAGGACCCTAAAGATCATCTCATTCCATCCCCCCCTTGGATGAGGCTGCACAGGGCCCCATCCAACCTGGCCTGGATATTTTGTGTCTGTAATAAACACTCCCCAGTTATTGATCACACAGGAGGACCACAATCTAAAATAAGTCCTTGGTGTCACCTACAGACAGCTCCAGACACCAAAAATAACCACACTGCAGCTACCAGGGAGCAGAACAGGCTCCAGAGCTCGAGGACTTGCTGCCTCAGCACAACTTGTTTTTAATGAGCTTGCACATACCAAATATCTCCAGTCACACTGGACAAAACTGAAATGACTTTTGAATAAAATGTTTCCTGGTTCCAACAGGAACAGGTGCAATGACAAGAAAAAGGCAATAGCAACAGCTTTTTACTTCAAAATCAGGCCAAGCTGGTAGAAACAGCTTGCAGAACACTGACCATACTTCACACATTTGGAGGGCAAAACACTTTTACTTACAAAATAGAAAAAATGTCATTTCTATGTCAAATAATGAGGATTTTTATCTTTGTAATACAGGTTCATAGTGAAGCAGGCCTCACTCAGCCCTGGAAGAAGTCTGACATCCTGATCAACCCTTCCCCTCCAGTGCAATGCCAGCTATTTTTACGCAAGGGGCTTGGCTGCCAGCAAATTCATTTCCTAGCTTTAAAATTATCTTCAACAGTAATGAGTCATTAAAGTCAAGGGAAGAATCACAGAAGACAAAATCATCTTAGGGGCTGCATTGGGTCCTCCAAGGAGCAGCAGCCTGGAATCCTGTCAGCACAGCAAGTCTCTTCTGCAGTGATGCTCACCCAAAGATGGCAGCAGCAGCAAGGCCTCCAAGAGCTGCCACAGTTTCCTGGCACCATGAAACATCACCTTCACAGCAACATACTGTGCTCTCAGCAGGGCTCAGAGCTGTCCTCCTCAGCACAAACACACCCTGGGAGGCAGCTCAGGACTGCACACACATCAGCTAAGGCTGCTGGCCCACCTTACAGCCAAATCAAGCTGGCAGCTCACTGGGACTGAAGCAAGGTGGTGCCCCTTCCTCCTCTTCCCAGAGTCCTGCTTCATTTGTTGTCATGATTTTGTGGTGGATTTGGCAATGCTGGGGTAACAGTTGGACTGACCTTAAAGGTGTTTTTCACCCTAAACTCCACTCTCCTCAACCTCCCACCCCTCCTGGGGCTTATCTGGTTACCCCATCATTTGCTTTCCCTCCCATACCTGCCCACCCTTCCTTGGCCCAGCTGGTTCACTGATTGCACAGAGCACAGTTTGCTCAGGTGATGCCTTAAGTTTTGGCTTTCATGTTTTTCAGATTCTGTTCTGCCTAGGGGTGTAGCTCTGAGCTTCATATTAAATGTCAGTCAGCTCTCTTCACAGAGTAGGCAGAAAAAACAAACCCTTTTCCTGCTGGAGACCAAGGACAATGGTTACAAGTGTTCAGGCCCAAAAGCACAAACAATGGTAGGCTGAAGAGAGAAAACAAGAAGGATGAGAATTCATAACTTGAAGCTGTAATTGGACAATTAACCCCAATATGCAAATGGACCAAAACTTGACAAGTCATGACCTTGTGACCAGTTGTCCATTTTTGTGACCATTTTGGGTCCATTTGGGTGTAGCCCTGGCCAGGTTCTTGTACTGCCCAAGGTGTATTCTAAAGGCCTTTTAACGAATATCTACATTATTCTCTTAGCTCTGTCCAGTCTCTGTTCCAGGTCAGCCTTCCCGAGGCATCACAGGGAGGGATGAGGCAGCAGAGCCAGCCTGATTCCTCTGCTGCTCATTCAGTTCACACCGGGGGGAGCAGAGGGAGGGCAGCCCCCGGGGCAAAAACCTCTGGTACCTGTGACAGCTTCTCCTCTGGAAGGAAAACCCCGCGCCTTTGTGCCCTGCTGACACGGACCCGTTCTCTGCAGCTCCGGCTTTGTTTCCTACACCAGCTACCCCACTTCTCCCTGGCGGAGGGAGGAGCGGGAGGGAGCGCGGGGATGCTCCACCCGGGCAGGGGATGCCGCGCTGCCAGCACAGCCTGTGTGGTCCCAGCCCGAGCCAAGGGGATTTCGCCAGGGAAGCCCCTGGCAGCTCCTCCGCCAGCCGGATCCTCTTGGGGGAAGCTGCCAAGAGCCCAATTAACACACCTACCCCATAAAAGCAGGAGTGGTGCCGCGCGGAGGGAAACAATCGAGCACGCACTGAAGGGCTTTGCTGAATGGACTTAATTCAGCGCTTACGCCTTAAAGCTGAGCGCAGCTCAGCCTTCCTGAATGGGGACAGGCACGTTTGGGGGCCTGCTGACCTGTCACCCAACATCAGCATCTTCAAAAGGAACAGCTCTTGGCACAAACAGCTCTTTCTTTCAGGAAAATGAAAAAAAAAAAAGGGGTGGGGGGGTGGGGGAAGAAACGCAAGGAGAAGCTGGTGCTTTTGTACTCCGGAAGGTCACTGGTGGCTCCTGAAGGAGGCGGTGGCAGCATCACCCACCTCCCTCCCCTCCGTGGGGCAAGCGGAGACCTGCCCGGGAGTGAATAAGGGAGGGAAACTGGGGCAGCTGGTGGGCCAGTTCTTTCTGCTCTGGGAAAACATCGCCCTGTGAACATCCTGTGCCTACAGGAGAAGGGCATCGCTCCAGCACCGCGTAGCCCCAGCAACCGAGCGAGCGGCTGTGACTGCTCTTAAGCCCTCAGCAGAGACTGCAAATGTGAGTGCTGTGACCTGCCGAGTGGCTTTGTCCCCAGCACCGTCCTGCCTGGCTGCTCAGCTCACATGCAGGACCTGTATTGGCACCTCCACCTTTAAAGATGCCTCACTCCCTCCCAATTATTGAGGGCAGATTTAAATTTGGGGACCAGATTCCTCTCCTATTTGCAAAGCTCTTTTTTCTGCTCTGGAAATGCTGTCTGAATAAAGCCAAAGAGGATGCTGCTGGGGTTTTTAAGATACGCTGGCACGTTTCTGCCCATGACCCCTTTTGGAGCTGTGGGTGGGAGTGAACTGACCCCACCAGCACCACTCAAAGGTTCACCAGGATCTGAGGCTGGAGGCACCAGGAAGGGGAACACCCCTGGGCAGAGGGTCACAGTGGCACTGATGGATGGACGGGCAGACAGACAGGGGAAGGACTGGGACTCCAGCAGCTGCACAAATCCCATAAACAGAAGGCTCCAGCACTTCTCAAGTTTCCCCCTCTGTCCACACTGCTGAGCTAAGGGCTCGGCCCAGAATTCCCAGGTTTAAACTTCCATGGGTTTTCTGTCAGATCTGTGACGTTTCTCTTATTCAAGTGAGAGAGAGGTAACTGCCTGCCTTTCCACGAGCCACCCCCTCCACCCCAAAGCTCTCTTCTCTCTCACCAAAATCAAGAGAGAAATGCTCAATGCCAAAATAATTCACATCACTAAAGATGGGATAATTAAACACTGCAGATTTTTAACAATTACAAGAAGAAAAATTGCAAAGCAGAGGGTATGTATTTGTGACATGGTGAAACCAGCTGTAGAAGGAGTTTTGAAACAATTCCAGCTTCTTCTCACTTTTTTTTTTTTCCCTTTTCCCAGGGTAGTAACATTTTTCTTTTACAAGCAAATTAGTTGTTAAAAAACTCATAGAGACGTGTCATGCCAAGCTGTGCCTGGGTGTTTCACACTCACTTTCCCCCCTCCCCAAAAAAAGAATTTTCTTATAACTAAAGAATGAGAAGGAAGCAGCTAGAAATCTGTAATGGTTCCATTTATTAATACGTATATCACAAATACTCACAATATCAATGCATTCTCGTTGGCATGCTAGACAGAGGCATTATTAAAAAAGTCCTATCTTTTTTTAAAAAGGTTTTAAACTTTTGCTTTCCCCCAAAAATATTTCATATGCCTGTTGTGTTTTTTTTTGTGATTTTTTTTTTTTGTGTGTCTGTGTGTGTGTTTTTATTTCAATTTGATTAAACAATGTATTTGGTGGCTGCAACCTCAATGCAAAAAGAAAGAAAGAAAAAAAAAAGAAGAAAGAACAAGGAAAAAAGTATGAAGGCCGCAGTACAGCACAGTTCAATTAGTTCATAGAGCTACGTAATAAAAATAAAGGGAGCAAAAAGTTCTGCCTTCACAGTAAGCAACAACACAGCTTAATAACAGTATTACACAGGATCAGGTTCCGAGGCAAAATGCACTAGACAAAGCCTACCGGGATACGCACTAGGCATACAACACTGAGTAAGAATCAAAGATGTAGAAGAACATCAGGAATAACAGTTTCCCTTCAAGCACAACATTTTAACATCATTTTCAAGTATCTTTATGTTATGTTACTGATTCCTTTGTTTTTGGGGAAAAGGGGGACAGGCGCAGGGAAAAGGGGTGGGGAGGGGGGAAAGGATGGAAAAACCTTAGTAAAGCAATAAACAAAACAAGAAATTAAGATAAAACCCCCAAAAGAATATATATTTCATATACCGGTTTATATGAACGTGTGCAACACTTATTAACCATGGTGAAAGGCTAATTATGCCCTCCAGTCACTACATGCACAGCCCGATCAATGCTGTTAATGAGTTACCTTTGTTAACTTACGATGCAAAACTACTGTGTGACCAAGAACATACAGACGGTGCCGTCCTAACGCCGGGCCACGGGGGTGGGGAGGGCTGGTGGGGACCTGGCCGCTCTCGGTGGCACCGTGGAACTTCACAGGATGGGACACTACGCATGGGGACAGTTCGGGAGGTGGGGTGCGAGTGTGCGCGCACACGGGCTTGCTCGTGGGGGTGTGCGTGCGTGCGTGCGAGAGACAGTGTGTGCTAGAACATTCATGTCAGTCTTTGCTCCACTTCTTGCAGCTCCTGGTCTTCACACAGGCTCTGGACTTCACACTTCTTGAAAGACTGGAGAGCAGGGAGGATGGAAAAAATAAATAAAGGAAAAAAACCCCAACAACAAACCAATGAGTGGGTTGCTCTGGTTGCTAACAGTATTCATGGCAGGTTTTTTTGCTCTCTCTTTCCAAGAAAACTGAAATGACAAAATTCAACACTGCATTTCTCCCCCCACCCTCCCCATCTTTTTTTTTCCCCCACCACACACAAAATTGGGATGAAAACCCCAAAGCACAGAAGCCCATGGGAAAGGTTAATTCTCAACGAATGCTCTCAGAACATAAAACTTGTTGTCTGTCTTCAGCAGAAGCAGCACAGCCACGACAACACAGCAAGGCTTTTCTAGTTTTACCACCTGGAGAACGGGAGAAGCTCACCTTGTTACACCATCTCGTACTGGTTAGCAGTAATAAACCGGGACAGACAGCATGCCAGCAGCATCCCGATCAACTGTTCCAGACAAGACAGACACAGGACAGAATTTAAGTTAAATTATATCAATGCAGAGCACTGGTAAACATGTATTTCATGTTCTGGTGTTATTATGCACAACGTATTTATGGCCTATTTTAAGGACTGCTCCAATTAGAAAAGCAGCGTCAAAATCTGTCATCTTTCTTTGTCAGGTCTTCCTCTTGATTTTTATCATTTATTTGACAGGCAGCATGCCTTTTTTGGTATTTTTCAATCCTGTTGTCAATGCCTGGCCAAGCCAGATGTGGATGAATAAATTGCTGGGGGTGTCAGCATGTTACAGGCTGAGTTTTACTTGCTCCACCTGGATTCCTCACCACCACCCATTAGCCCTGAGAGCTGGTGCCTTTAATTTCTTTATCACTGTGCCAGGGAAAAGCTTCCTGATGTCCTAGAGTAGTTATGTTTCCTTTACAAGTGATGCAGCACTGTAGAAATGAGTGCTGTAAATCTGGAAATAACTTTTAAAAAAGCCATTCACTATTCCCTTGGCTGTCACTCAGATTATTGAAAACAGATCCCAGGCTTCCACTCATCAATAAGCACTCAGTCTTTTCAATGTTTTGTTGACTGCAGTTTCTTAGTGCTTCCTGCATGTGCCAACAGTGTTAATATGCTGTAAATAATTCAACCTGGCTTTTCTCATTGGGGTTGGTCAATTAATTAACTCCTCAGCATAGCCAGAGCATGCCTAGGTACGACTGGCTGGCTGCTCATCCAAACTGGCTCCTCCTATTGCACTCCTCAGGATTTTGTGTCCCTTCCCCTAGACCAGGCACTGCTCCCTGTTAACACAATCATCATCAAAATACACATCTTCTGTACCAGGCCGTTGCTTGATTTGGGCTGGCACCAGCCCAGAGTAAGGCCAAGCCAGGGTAACTCAGATCGGGATAAACTGTTCCCTGTCTCTGAGATGTCACAGTCCTTGTCAGACCAGGCTTCTTTTGCCAGAAATTTGCTCCGTTTCCTGTTTCAGTGTCCACCAGAGCTGTTCTGGGAATTTCAGAAGGGCACAGAGGCACATTTAAAAGCAGGTTGAACCCTCCTGTTCCCCACATGCACCCCCTGATTTTGGCACCAAGGATGACACTGTCTTGGCTGTAACTAAATGTGGGGCACTGGTACCACCTCCTGACCAACCTCCAACAAAAACCAAAGCTACCAGGGTCCAGGGGCTGAGCTTTTAGTTGCCAAAATGATATGTACATGGTGAAAACTCTCCTCAGCTCTGAAAGTCTCATTTGATACCAAGAAGGCATTTTAGCCATTTTGTTGCCTTTTCTACTCATCACTGGGAGGATGATTTAATCAATTGCTGAAGGCATTGCTGAAAACCAACCACATTCTACAGGTTACATGACACTCCTGCAGCTGACTCATGCACTGTTCCTTTAGATCAGTTCAGTTTTGGAGAATAAGATTTCTCTTTTGGACAGTGCTATGTATTTCTCCATGCTCTGACAGGCTGAACAGAGGGAGTGCCTTTGGATGACCCTGTCCCACCTCCTTCACTGTCACTTTTCTGTGTTTGTGGTGACTTTCAGTCTTTCTTCACCTTCCTTGGCTGGACTCAGAAGTTACTTCTCTGCCTTATTTTATTTTTGAGTAAGATGAACTTCACAGTATATTTAATCCAAATTATTTACCCTGAGCAAATTCCAGCCCAGACCCAAATCAATTCCTCTCTACAATAGCCAGCAATGTATTTTCATTGAAGTTGTTTGTTTATTTTTGCCCACCACAATCACCCAGATTTACAGCCACTGTTTTTAACCACAATCTGCTGCTTGTATCAGGTTTACAAGGGGAAAGATGCTGTAGCCTCTACAAATAGGGAACCACAGGCTTTTCTTTCTCCCCTCAACTGGAGCAGACTTCCCTGCATACCTCTAATTAGGGATTCTTCTGTTCTGTGCAGACTGTAACTCTAATAATCAGTGTGCTTAAACTTTGTAGCATCTGCAGGCATGTAATGGTGTTTTATTTTAATCAGCTTATTCCACTAAGACAAATGGCAGGTTACTCCTGAATGTATCTTCATGATCTTTGGCCCACTTATTAATTCTTGGCTCTGACCTGAGGCTGGTTTAGGTATTTAAGTGGTTATAGTGACTTAAGGTTTAACCCTGTATTTCAAAAATAATGGCATGCATATCAAGCCATTGCACACACATTTTATTCAGCACTTCTAAGTATTACTAGGACATAGCAGAGCTATAATAAATATTCTAGAAATATTTTGAACACACATAAAAACATGTGTTTTTCGATGTGTTGACTTCCACATTTAACCACAAGAGCACTGTTCCTCCTGCAGCCCAAAAGAGGCAATATTGTACTGAGTTGCTGGATTTTCTTCATGGTGCTCTTTCATTACAGGCATAACTACAATCCTCTGCATTTTAGTCAGACTAGAGGCTCCCAGACTGTGCAGCACCAATCAGCACTCTCCACCCTGCCTTGTTCTCTGCATTTGTTCCACCACTTGCCTCCTCTGCTCTTCAGGCAGGAGGAAGCTCCTTATCCTATTGTGCACCAGGTCCCCACAGCTCCTTTGAAAAACCAGAAGAATTGGAGTTAAAGGATTCCCACAAAGAAACTGCTGCTGGGAGCTGCATTCATTTCCCCACACTCTCATTGCCTCTCAAATGCCCCTTCTCAACTTTTACCCACTTATTCATTTATTTGATTTTGCTGTCTTGATTTTTGAGTGCTGGCAGACTTGGTTCTGCATTTGTCTTCCCTCTTACTTTTTTCCTTTCTTCCCTTTTTCCTAAGATTATCTTGGTCTTCTGACCAATTGTATAGAAAGCAGAGAGTTTTCCATACCCTGGTCTTGCCACAGGAAACTTGAAAATGCTGACAAATTCTGTGGTTTAGACAACTGGGAAACCCACACCCCTCAGGTGTGTCCTCTGTACTACCACCCTGTTGGCCACAGGTCATTCCAGCAGGCAGAATACAGTGAAATTCTCATGGTTTCTAGGAGCAATCTCTGGTACATCTTAGTTCTGACCACTGAAAACCATCCACAGCACATTCTGTAGCAGTCATATCCCTCCTGTACACATAATAACTGACTTTTTAATACACTTATTCTGTAGGAGTTACCAATGACTGGAAGCTGTTCTGCATGACATATTTATTACACCTTATTATACTGAAGAGAAAGAAACTGAATTGCAATTTGAATTTCCATTTTATTTTGGGTCTTGGTATCGTCACCATTTTTCATTCTTTGGGAGAATTTCTATAAATAGAAATGTGTTGAACTAGGAATTCATCAGCACATCAGGTAAGCCAAAACTGGGGGGGGGGGATAAATCCATCAGGAATAATTTTTTAGCTCAATACCTTGTCATATTCTCAAAATGCAAATCTCCATGCAGGTCCTCTGACTCTATTTTAAAAGAGAGAATTTTCTATGTCACATGTCACTTATTTGAGTCCTGTGCCATGGGGGGCCTCTGTCACAGGTCCTACCTCCACACTGAATCCACTGTAATTCAGTGTTTGGAAACAGATTAGTCTTTAGAAACAGATCTAAAGAGTGGTCTTTAGAAACAACCCAGTCTTAGACCAGATTTCACAGAATCACAGAATGTGTAGGTTGGAAGAGACCTTCAAGATCTCGAGTCCAACCCAGCCCTAACACCTCAACTAAACCATGGCACCACATGTGCCACATCTAGTCTTTTCTTACACACATCCAGAGATGGTGACTCCACCACCTCCCTGGGCAGAGAATTCCAGGACTTTATCACTCTTTCCATGAAAAACCTTTTCTTAATATCCAACCTATATTTCCCTTGGCGTAGCTGAAGACTTTGTCCTCTGGTTCTGTCAGTTGCTGCCTGGAGAAAGAGACCAACCCCCACCTGACTACAACCACCTTTCAGGGCATTGTAGAGAGTGATAAGATCATCTCTGAGTCTCCTTTTCTCCAGGCTAAACAACCCCAGCTCCCTCAGTCATTCCTCACAAGGTCTGTGTTCCAAGCCCCTCATCAGCCTCGTTGTCTCCTCTGGACATATTTCAAGTCACACACTGGATGCTGATGTGGATCCCACTCCCTAAGCCCTGAGCAAGTCCCAGCTCCCTGTGCTCAGGGAGGAGTTGTAGCAGACAAGGGGGATGATGTCTGCACCAGAACTGGGTCCACATGCAGGCAAAGCTACTCACATTAATGCTGACAGTAAAGAGGGCAGGTGCATGTTGCACAGTAGAGAGGCCCCATGGCTGCATGCGAATTTATCTCAGTATGATGGGACCTGTATATGCCCAATAACTGGTTTGGAGCACGAGGAGAACACCTGATTTTCAGTTTTTCAGCACAAAGGGAATAATGTGGCCTGAACATTGCACTGACCTCTCCTACTTACAATCTATAAACCTCTCCAGAGAGTCTCTCTTGCATTCCTTAAGCCAATGCCTGCACGGTAGTTTTATCTAGGCACAGCTCTCCATCATCTATGCAGTTTGCATAATTTTATTCTCTCTTGGACACAACAGAGCCATCATTTTTCTGCTCTGAAGAGCACCTGCTAAAAGGAAATTGTTCCAGCTGGAAGTCAGCATTGGCATCCAAGTCTAAAATCAATCAAATTTTATTTTATTGTTATTATTTCAAACCTGAGGAGCAGAGCAGACAAGGTCAGCAATACAGTGCTTTTTATAAAAAACTCTTGACTGACGGAGAGGTGAGCGCCAGGCCTGTAAGATTTGCAATGCCATTACATCACCTTTCCCTATTTCTGGGCATCAGCACATTCCCCATGCTAGTCAACACCTAACAAATCACCTGAAGGAAAGGCCCTTGAGCATGCTTTACTGTAGAAGAGCAACATGATTTAATTTGTCTTTTATTTAGATGAAACCTATTCTCAATAGGAACAGCAAAACCTTGCCTACAGCTGGAGCCCTGCCTGGCATTACTGCCAGCCACCTTCACCTGAAATCAATCTGTAAACACTGGCCCTGATTGGGCCCAGCAAAACAGATTAGGCAGTAAATTACAACTGGCCACCTTCTATTCTTCACAGCCCAGGAGAGCTGCATTTTTCTCCTCTGCAGCCTCTCTCTTCACTTTGCTAACACCTCAAGCAGCTGGGTATGCCCTGGCAGTACCAAGGGCCAGTGGGGCTGGGGAGTGACATCTCCAGTTGGCAGCAGGGCTCATGGTGCCACCAGCAGCTTGAGATGCCAACACCACATCAAAACACACCTCGTTTTCCCCCTCAGTCACAGGGACAAAGTGCCTTGCAGCCCCTGCTGCCTGCAGCCTGAATGAAACACCCATTAAAGGCTTTCAGGCAGTATTGGTCCTGACTTTTTCCCCCAGCAGCATATTTTACAATTCCACTAGTCTCATATTTCTTTTGGATAGCTTTACACAAGGCATTAAAAAAGATGCTTTACAGCCCTCTGGCTATCTAGAACCCAAACTGAAACCTGAGCTTGGAGTCCTATAGCAGTAATCAAGCCATAATCAAGGCTGGAGAAGACTATCAATGCTGTCACCATTCATCAAGAACTAGAATAGCCTATTAAAAAAACTCCCTCCACTCATCCATGCACAAACAACTCCAGATTGTTCACCTTTTCTGGATCCCCAAAACCTGACATGCAGGTACATGCTCTGAGCAGCTGCTGTTGTGATGAACCAGCACTTCCACCCACACCAAACCACGTGCTCCTCACATCCAACACCTTGGTTAGAGGGCACCAGGATTCCAGATGTGCCCAGGGAAAGGCAGTCAGCCAGCCTGAGCCCAGACAATTTTAGGTCTCCCTCAGGCTGTGTGTATGCTGATGGAAAGGGGTGTGGGGGCCATTTTCCACATGGCCTGGGGACAGTTTAGAATTGTGCATTTTTTCCCTCTCTCTCATTTTTGCATGTTTCCAGTAGATCCTTGCTGTCACACATGAAGTGACTCTTTATGTATAAAGGAGCATCTTGTTGAAAGATGCAGGTGTTTTCCTGCCTCTTCTTGATCAGAACCTGACAGGACCTATACTTGCCCCAGTTCCTGTCTACATAAATGCAGCTTGAATATCATGGAGCAGAAAACCCCTTCTTAGCTCTCCTCTTGTTGCTCGCTCTCTGCACTCCTTTTGGTGCAAACAAGGTTTAACAATCTGATTTTAGTAGACTTATCATTTCTCAGTGTTCACTGTTAAAGGGAAAATAAATAAAACTGGTCACAAATTGGACGCTCCAGGCTCCAGGTCCAGGATGGGGAGGCCTGAGGTTGCACTCATTTGAATTCTTGAGTCTTTTAAGAACAAATAAGGGTACTTAGAAGATAGAAGCCTACCCAAACAATGGATAAGCTATTTGTCTTCTTAGCTGTTTATGCTCCATTTAAGCCAATGTTTTATTGGGTTAACCTCTATTTGACCCAATGGAGGGACAAGTTGTTTTCCTTGAGCTAGTCATTAGCTCAACCGTAACTGATATTCCCAAGGAGAAACTTCATTTAGGTTGAAAAAAAGAAAATCAATGAACAGATGACCTCAGGACTAATGAGCATGCTGAGTTCAGTCCTTTTCCATAATCCTTCCTTCCTTGAAGTCCAGGTAAAGAAAATGAGGGGAAAAGAACAGAGGGAAGGGGAGTGTTTATGTACTTACCTGTGAGAATGCAATCCCAAAAGCCACTCCAGCTATGATTCCCATATTTGTCTCCATAAAACTGGTCACCAGGTCATAACAGCCCTAGAAAACAAACATCATCATTCCTTGTACTGACCTTCCCTGCCATTAATGCATACATAAAAAAATCTCATTTAAAAGGAACTCTGGCTAGACAATATTTCTGCTGTAATTTCCAACAGTGACACATTTTTTTAGAAATAGCAATTCTGAGTGAATGATGTGAAGATGTGGAAAAAAACAGTTCCTTTTAGAAACAAATGAATTCCAATACTTTTTAAATCTAAATGTGATGTTGCACTCATTTTTATGGGTCTTTTAAAAGAAAGTCTGTTAAAAAACAATATAGCTTTGACCTGAAACCAAACCAGTAACAACACACCAATGTTATAATACAATACAGATGTCAAAAATGAATAAATGATGCTGATTTCTTAATACTCCAGGTATTTAATAAAGTGTCCCTTGAGGCATTCTGCTTGCCTTTACCCATCAAAGGACACCAGGCAAGGCACTGAACAGCATGTAACTTTAAACCATGTAACAAAGTTATCAAGGGTCTTGTATGAATTTTCTTGGTTCATTTGCCCCTGGACATAGAATTCCCTGTCCTGCTCCCCAAACCAAATCTTCTCTGCTGACTTGTTTCCTCAGGCCTCAATTCACAGCTCAGACTGGGGCCACAGGGTTCATGTACAATATCTGCCCTTCCCCTGGACAGACTTTTTTGAGAGGTTTCCCATCAGTACAATAATGTTTGACGAGATTCTCCCCTCACCTACTTGACCCCTCAAAAAAGCATTTGAAATTATCTCCTAGATTGTGGTGTCTAAATTAATCTAAACCAGTGAAGAAATAAGAAAGATGGCTTCCCCCTCCCCCTCCTTTCATTATTAACCCATCTGTCCCTGCAATCCAAAGTCACTGCTCAGCCCCTTTTGTCACCTTCCTCAAATGACCAACACTGTGGTTTAAGGCCAGTCCTGAGGAGTTCCATACATTATAACTTTATCCACTTTATCAGAAATTGGAAAACTCAGAAATAACAGTGAGTTGCCTTTCCCAGTCTGGACTCCTGTCCCATAACAGAGAAGTGTCTCCACATTTCACCTACACCCACACACCCCTTGTTCTGCAAGCACCGTAGGAACTCTTTATGACCTCAGAGCATCAGCTGCTTATAAAAAATAGCAGTGAGAAGGACAAACAATGCCCTTTATTACAGACAGGCCATTCATTAAATAAATTGTACCATTTCTTTAACTTCTTTTATAACATCACCAGACATTCAATCCTGAGAGTAATGAAATGCTGAACCTAATAGTAGCTGAGGACCAGCACAGCTGGTCCTGATTAATTTCTGAAATGTTTATGTGTACATATTTACTATGTTTTACCACAGTGTACAGTAGGTCTGATTCAAGCTTGCTTATTTAAACCATCAAGCAACAATAGTTTGCATGTCTTACATGTTAAGCAATGAGATTAGGTTTCTCAAGCAGTATTTTCATTCTGTCTGATATGGCTTAATGCTCTCCCAGCCCTTCTGAAATCCACTCTGTTGAAGAGCCTTCAGTAGATGCAACGCCAAAGCACAGTGGTAATTTGAGGGAGACAGAAGATCTTGTCAACAAAACATGCAATGGCAGGGGTTTGATCACCCTCCTCACTTGGAGACCTTGTTTTCCAAGCCCCAATAATCTGTTTACTGAAGCACATTGTTTACATATGGCTTGATTGCTCGGTCCTTACATAGACTGAGAGTGCAAGCAGCACCCACGAGCTGCATTAGAGGACAGAAGTGTGTGCAGCACTGTGTGAGCACCCCTGGGTGCTGATCCAGAGATCCAGAGCACAGAAGGGACAGTTCACAAAGGATCTGATCTTTCTTGACTCCATGCATCTGTTCCTTTCTTAGTATTTTAGAGAGAAATAGTTCTTGAGGTTTCTTGGTAAAGAACTGTGATTAAAAGCAGTAGATGAATGTTAATTGGCTAATCCTAATGACAGCTTCTAAAGTTAGGTATTAGTGCTGTTGGAGATGAAGAAACAGAGAGCCTAAATAATTAACCCAAGGTCACTAAGCAAGTTAGGGTCAGAATTGGCAAAGAAAATCCAGGAATGCTGTCTTTTAGTCCTGTAATTATATAATTAGTTTAATCCTCTTTGGTTAATTCATTATTAGTCCTCAGAAACTGCTAGTAATTTGATTAGCTCATAGAGAACTCATCTTACTGATAGTTTTGCAAGATCCACCAAAAGATGTAATCCAAATAAACTTGTCCACAGGCATGGTGAGAAGGGTCTTCTACAACACAGGCAATAAATATTTTCCTTTTTCTCCAATAGACAGAGAGCAAAGGGCCTGTTTCCAAGATGAGCAAGGGGCTTGGGTCAGAGGCAATGCTTGCTACCTATCTGAAGCGAAAGGATAGGGCCAAACAACATTTTCTTCTTCCTGCTTTTTATTCCCATGTGCCTTTCAGAAGCATTCCACTTTGCTCAAATGTCTGGGACAAATCTCACAGCTGCTGAACAGAGATCTACAACTTTTGATTTTCAGTGGCTATGTCAGAAAGCGAGACAAAACCACATGAACTTCCAAACATTCAAATTTCCTCTAGGTAATTAAATCAAGTATTTACTTCAACAATTTCCTGAGGAATCAGCAGTCTTTTCTGTCAGGTGACTTGTGTGTTTGACAGGAGAGCAAGAATGGCTGCAAATGTGCTACTGGCCCTGGACTAGCACACGCTGATCCTACAATTCAGCAGGCATCCTGTGCCACGAGGAACTCAACAGTGGACAGGGATTTCCCTGTGCAGGCAGAGCAAGGCTGGCACCTGGGGGAAACAGCAGGTCAGTGCTGGGAGTGCAAATGGTACCGAAATGGTTGTGCAGCCAGGAAAGGTTCAGAGTGTGTGACTGTCCTGAACTGCAAAGCTGGGACCTGCAGGTGGAACACCAGTCACACGAGAGAGCTTTCCTGCTGGGAAGAGGAGCAGGGGCTCAGGGTGGGCTGCCCAGGAGGCACCAGGCCTGCTGTGGGTGCTGGCTGTACTGCACATACCCTAGAACCACCCTGCCCTGCCTCTCACCTTCCTTCCACTTCTACCAAAACAGCAAGTGAGTACAAATTCACAAAGAGCAACTGAACAGAGTGGCTCACCCCCTATACTCAGGCAAGATTACTCTGCTGGTGGTGACTGTGAGTTACTCAACCAATGGACATCACCAGCATTCCACATGTCTGCAACAAGTGGCTCTCATTAAACCACCGCAAAAAAAGAGAAAGGCTTAGTGGAAAATAATCCTCTAGTATCCCTCTTACAATACATGCCAGAAAATGTTGTCTACTTGACTGGTTCTCAAAGATGTTTCAGGCCGTGCTCAGCCACCAGTCCAACCTTCTGAGTCCCAGGTGACTGAGGTTAAAAAGACAGAAACAGAAGAGACAGAGGAATTTCCATATTTCCCCTGTTGTATACTCAGGAATTCTATTTATTTTTTAAATAGATATCTGAAAATAAAAACAGAAAAGAAAATAATCCTTAAGTCTGACTAAACTGTGCTTCAACTCAGAATGATGATTCAGCCTCAATATCATTCCTCTTACCAAAAAAATTTTCCCTCTCTTGCAAATCTCAAGTGAGAAAGAATTGATGACACACTAGAACTTGAAGCAATAACCTGAGTTGCACTTCTTCAGCACAGTGTCTGCATAGTCACTGCATTATTTTCTCTTTATTCTTCCCCTTCTTTGCATTTTCTGTACTTTTATTTTCTAATTATTAATTTTCTTCCTGTTCTCTCAACTTGCCTTGTATTTCTGTCTTCCCAACCTGCCCCTTCAGGTGACCCCAGGGAAAGGGTCACTTTGGCTGTGCTGTGCTTGCAGCCCTACGTGTTCAAAGATTTTAACTCCCAATAAATGTACCCACCAACCACAACATTTACCTGTGTTTCCTCAGAACTGCTGCATCTGGGGATTGGATTTGAGAAAGCCCAGCTCAAAGAATGTGAAGCAAGTGCAGGACCAAACCCATCCTTAACCATCCCTCCAGCCTTATTTGCACATTATCAACAAACCATTTGAAATGAAATGCAGCTGCAAGCAGCCACAAACACTCCACTGGGGTGCTGGGTGGTGTCACAAGTGCCTCTGGCACGATGGTACTGTTACCTTCTGGTTTACTTTAGTGGCAGCCACGGTCATGTTGCGCAGGTCCTGAGTGTTACAGTCACTGGAGTTCATGCAACAGCTCGTAGGGATGCCGTGCTTGAAGAAGTAAGGGCTGGTGCTCCAGTTGGTGTAGCTCTGAATGCCACAGCAGCTCAGCTAGGAGGGACAAGAGCAGGTTTAAAGCACACAGACAAACAAAGCAGAATTAAAGCTGGAATAGAATAATCTCGGCCCACTTCATAAGCTCATGATCAAAATAAAGACAAAGCGCCTCAAGTTTTGAAAAGCAGGTACCACCCCTGCCCCATGAATTACTAAAGTACCAGGGATGTAATTTACAGAACACAGGAGCAGATGACCTAATAAAAAGAAGGTATTTTATGAGCAGAACAATTATTTATAACATTTGACAAAGGTCCAGCCATAAACTCATCTTTTTTAGTTGATGGTCTGTTGGGGTTTTTGCTTGTTTGTTTTCTTTACTTTTTTATTTGACTAAAGATGATCCTGTAAATTCAAGACCTCAAAACATTACACAGAATTACAGGTCACACATACAGGTTCAAACTAGTACAAATCAGTAAGGTGAAGCCTCTCTAACTCACCAAAATAATTTCTAGGACAATTCACTGAGCTGTGAATAGAAAGAGACCATATGCTCACAGGGTGTATCTAGGAAGTCAGCTAGAAAACCCTAAATTGGGAAGGATGTTCTGATTTAGATCCTAAGCTAGAAGACAGAGACTCAAACATATGGAGTATGTGCTGAATTTTCTGCATGGAAAGGGCTTATAAATGCAGCTCCTGTGAAAAGAGAACTATGAATGAAATTAACATTTTTCTACAACAAAAACACTGAAAAACTACTCAGAACTATTTTGTTTGGTCAACTCCAAGGAATCAAAAATTTAAAACACAAGTTAACATTATGCAGACAATATGACAGCAGAATATACTCAGTTTGGAGCACTGCAGTAATCTGCCAACCAGGAGAAGCTAGGATAGAGTTCAGTTTCAACCGTGCTGATGGGTCCAACATAACAGCTGTAATTTCTAAAGGTCTAGAAGTCATCAATACAATTGCACTGACATTTCAGCCACTCATCAAGCTACAATCACATGGAAAGGAAACTGGCTGATAGAATGTATTGGAAACTGAAGGAATAGCTTCTTGCTATGATAGAACTTCCAGTGGGGATGTAAATGTGAATTTTATCACTCTGTGTTGTAGTTGGTGGACTTGGTCTTTCATGAGTGGCATCCCCAGCTGGTTTGTCTGTGCTGTGTCATTTGCTCCTGCCCTGTGCCCTGCTGGAAGGCAAGGCAGCCCCCCACTGCCCTGCTACCACCCCTGAGGGTCAGAAAGGCTCTTCTCCACCAAGCTCCTACTCCATCCCTCCAGCACAGCTCTCACTGCCAATCTCAGCAGCTTTCCCCTCCATTTTCCTCTGGGGAAAATACACCCAGTTGTAGGGATGCATTTCCCACACCCAGCAAATGTTTTCCATGTAGGGAAAAGTTTAAGACTCACCCCTTAAGGTAAAGAACCCAGAAACTTTGATATTCTCCTGACAGTAATTGGCTCAGGGCCAAGAGAAAAGAATCTATTGGACCTTGTCACTGTTCTTCAAACCCTGTATCTTCCTCTGTTGGCTGCAAGCCAGGTTATCCCTCATAAAAATTCAGTATTTAGGAAGTAGCACAAAGGAAGTAGAGAGGCTTTTTGGAGTGTTTTAGGAGGGTGTCAAGAGGTTTCTCAGACACCTGTGCACGGCTGTTCATTTGTTTTCTGTAACATTTATTATTTTGTTATTTTTCCTTGTTAAACCTTTTGCTTTATAAAACACCTCTGAAGAGCAGTCTTTCTAATTAATTTTAGCCACTTCTCTGCACAGGCTGGACCCTCAGAGATTGATACATTAGCACCTAGTTTATAAGACTGGCCAGGTGCTAACCTGTATCACCCAGTTTTTCTCCTTAACTCACCAGGTCTCCTTTGCCAGGCTCTCTCACTGTACTTGTGCAGAGAACTGCTGCAGTCTATCAGTGATGCAGGACACAAGATTATAAAACCCTGTCTCATCCAGCTGAAATTTAAAACATTTTATAATCTTACTGGCTAATTCCCTTAGGAACAAGGCATGTTCTTTAGGAATAGACCCGCCACCTAAACCTAATTCAAGATCTGGGACCAACAACGAGCCAGTGGGACAAGCCTTACCTTTATCAGACAGATTTTTCACTAAAATTTAGGCATCCTGGGCAAGCATTTCAGCTGAAATACTTTTCCTTTAGATCAGTTTTGCCAGCTTCTAATTTTGCTTGCAAATTGCAGCTTGCAGATTTAGCTATCAACATTCTGGGATCAAATCCATGCTTTCTCTATTGACTAATTTTTGGTATCCAGTTTGAGACTTACACTTTCCTGTACGTTATCCACTGCATGGCTCCGCTCATCGTTCTTGTTGTAATTCTGGATTGCTTCAGTGTATGTCCTAAGGAAAGTATCCTTGATCTGTCAAGGTGAGGAAAATAAAAAAAACCAGCCCATTTGAGCAACAAGAAGCACAAAATCTGAAGCAGTTGTTGCAGGAAGTAAATACATTTCCAAATTTTCTAACAAGAGACCCAAACTAGTCCTTCTCAGTTGTTTTTAAGGGTGTTTTTAGAGCGGGCAGAGCTCCATGTTAACTGTCAGGAATCACTCATGCCATTTTTCCAGTGGGATGTCAGACATAGAAACAAGACTACTCCAGGAAACTGATATGTTTTTAAAAAAATACTTTAAAATTATTTAACCTATCAAAAAGGTATCATTTTATGCTTTTTCCCCCAAACCCTTTGTTCCAGCACTAAGTCTGAAGGAGACTTCATTCTTCTTCCTGCTCATGGATACCAGGTGGGAGCCAAAGCTGGTGCAAACACCCTGGGGATACAAGCCAGTGGCACCAAAGTAAGACATGAATCTCCTGACCAGGCATCCCCAGCACCAAAGGGATTTGGGTAAGGAACAAGAGGTCCCTCAGCTGGAAAATGTCAGGCACATCATCAGGAATGGCACTTTGACTGGGTGGGAGAGGAGCTGGGGAGCAGATGATGTGAGCAACCCACATGGCTGTGGCCTTCACAAGGCACTGCCTCTCCCAAAAGGGAGCAGTCTGACACTGGGACTGCTGCAGGGGAGGTGGGATGAAATGGGAATCCTCAGCAGGTGGACAGGCACCTCAGGACCACATTAAAAACAATCCACTGCTTGCAAGGGTGGACAGCAGGAAACTCTGTGGCAATGGAAATGTTATGTCAAAAGAGACTTCAAAACCAGGTAATACAAAGAAAAGAGACAAGGAGGGTCTCTGGGGTTGTTCTGGTCAGCACCAGTGGCATCTAGGTCCATGGACTTACAGCCAGGGATAGACCTGATTACAGTGGATAAAGCAGAAGTGTTACTACAAATCTAGACCATCACACTTTTTTAAAGCTTCTTCCTGTCCCAGTTTCCTACCTCATTCTACTTCTAATTTCTCCTTATTCTCAAGATAGAAATGAAATCCCATCCCACTCCCTCCCCACCCCCTCTCTCCATCCCCCCATGAAAAAAAGGAAAAAGATTTACAAAACAGCAAGTCTGGTGTGATGCAGGAGTTGTCTCTGCCTTACATAAACCAGAATTTGCCTGGCTGAAAAAGCTGTGTTTAAGAAAAGCATTTAATCTATTCTGCAGCCCTCAGCATATGTAAAAGAGTAAAGAAGATCTCACATGGTGGACACATAAAACCTGATAGCTCCAGAGTAAATCATCAGGCAGCTGAGGGCAAGAGCTTTGGCTAAATCCCTTCATTTGGAAACATGTAGGTTTTTAAGAACTGCACAAATTACTGCTGCACATCAGCAGTAATGTGGAGATGTGCTGGAGCCCCTCAGCTCAGCACCCCACACATTCCCCAAGCTCCAGGGGAGTTTTATGTTTTACCAGCCCAGGGAGGAGCTGCCAGATGCAAACTCAGCACATTCCCACCTACCTCGTGGCGAAACACAAACCCTGAAATGCCAGCCACCAGCTCAGCCAGGAACACCAGGGACAAGAACATGGCATACTGAAAAGGCAGGAGGCAAGAGAAGTCAGAGCATGATACAGGCTTTTGTCTCAGCACAGATATTATCACATAAAATGTAACTTTCCCCTCTAGGCACCCTTTGAAGGTGTTAAGAAACCAAAGGTCTGTTGGAGGAGATACACAGGTTATGACCTGAATGTAATACATGTGTTTATACAACTCACAACTGATATATATTGCTTAATTACTGGCTTTTTTGACATTTCTGTTCCCACCTTTCTTAGCATCCTTATATACATTAAAACACACTCACATGCCAGAGGTGAATCCAAGTCACTCAGGTTTTGATCTTGCAATAAGGGAAACAAACAGACCCCTCCTGTTTGCACGGTGCTCTGCTGAGGTTAACAGGTTTTCCCCAGGTGTTTTGGTTTGTGTTTATCTATCTCACTGCCAGATTGGGATTTGCTGCCTGATTCCTGAAGTTTCTCCAATGAATGAATTGAAGTGTGGCTTTCACTGGAAATATTCTCAGAGTAACACTAGACATATGCTCCAAATACTTTTACTGAGCCAAGGTCTATGTTTGGCTTTAGGTGCAGCATTTGGAACAGCTAAATAAACCCTGAAAACAGTGCTTTCAGTGTAGGCACTCACCAAGGCCAAAAATATATATTTAAGCAGAAATAAAGAAGGTAAAGAAAAAATGCGAAGTGGGATAGTAAAATTTGAAGTTGGGGCTTGCTTTTCTGGAGAAAAAAAATTACCTTTTTATTCCACCTGCTACTCAACAGTTAGTTAAGAAAGGAAACATTTTAAATTAAACTCAGTCCTAGCAGGATTTAGTGGAGAAAGGAAAACTTAGCTTTAATGAAAGGTTATTGGGGAAAGGAGCACAACGATGAAGATAGAACTAGAAAAAAATGTGTCCAATTAATGCAGCTTTCAAATCACTGTCTGTTCAGGAGAGAAAAGAAGTTTAGAAACATTTCTTACATGCACAATGAAAATAAACCCACATGCTTGGAACAGCACATGCTACTGTTAGTGACAAAGCTTTAAGAAAGTTACCTGAGTTATGGAACAGCAAGCAGAGCCTGATTTCCTATGGATTTATATCATCATTCACCTTTATCCCTTTCCCAGTCACTGGACTGCAGTGACTTCAGCAAGCCTTGCACATGCCCTGACAGCACATCACCAGCAAGAGACAGCAGTGAGACACTTGCCACCTGGCCACCAGCTGATGGAATTGCAGCTGCTACCTCTTCCCTTCCCCTCCCTGCCATCATTTGAGGAAATTAACTCCCTTTAACATGTCCTTCTTTTTTAAAATGCAGTTTAAACTGGAGAAAAATCATCCCATTTCCTTAGAAAAGCATTCCCAAAATACTCTCTCAGGAGATGCATTGTACTGTTAACCCCTTTCTCACTAGTTCAGTGCTTCACTGAAATGCTATTTCCATCCTTCAAATCATTGCACATGCAGGATTTTGTTCCTGAATGTGCCTAGAAACACAGTTTATCATGTAAGTTTGTTTAACCTGTAGTTATTTTGAATTTTAAGGTAGGCTGAAAAACTCAGAAGAGAGAAACTCATGTAGAGAGAGGTTAAAGTGGACTGAGGGACAACAGCTTCCCCTCTGCTCAGTGCACCTCAAGCCCCTGCTGCTTTTGAGATGAGGCCAAACATACTGTACAGTGCTCTGCTTTTTGGGTTGAATTGTTCTAGCCTAGTGAATGTTAGGAGAAAAAGAAGGGCTGGTGTGCTTTTATGAGGTACTAACTATTTGTTCCATAATTTCACATCAGGTTGTTAAACTGACCCCTTAAAATACAGTTTGAAAGAATTTTATGTTTATGATGCTTTGGGCATATTTAAGATTGTAAATATATTTATCTATCTGGCTCACAGAAAACCAGAATGGTTGTAGAGCGACTCACAGAGCAATTCAGCAGCCTTCCACCCTGCAAAATTCAGCCACAGTCAATCAAAAACTGGTTTGAGCAAAGAGCTTTTTCCCCCCACTTTGTCCAAGAGGCACAAATAGTGAACATAAGGATTAATAAAACCTAGCTTATGTGCCTATAAGGCTTCAACAACATCTGTCAGGGAGTGAGGGTGACCAAAAAACCCTCCTAAGGCACTTGGGTTTGCTCACCAGCTTCAGCATCCATGGGCTGCCACGGCAAGTGGCGAAGCAGCCGAAGAGCCCGAAGACGATGATGGTGGTGCCCGTCCCGATGAGCACGTAGGGGGCATTGGTGGAGTTCTCAGCAATCAGGGAGATGTAAGTGCCGAGGGTGAGCTTGCCCCAGACGCCGACTGCCAGGAGGATAACGCCAGTGATCTGCAGAGCAAGGGGAGAAACGGGTCAGGAGCCACTGGGGAAGGCATCACACAGTGATCCTGAGGGGATGTGTTGGTGCTGCGCTGCTGGCAGAAGCCTCAAGGCTTCTACAAACTCCAGAGGGACAGACAGACAAAACTGAACTCCAGCATCTGTTACATTAAGGCTGCCACTGAAGGACAAACATCTCTAAGACCAATCACTGCCAGCCAAGAGAGGATGCAGTGTGCCACCTGCAGGAACAGCTCTCTGCTCTGACAGATGTGGCCAGCTCCACATGTCCCTCTGGGTGAGTGCTCCCTGCTCCCCTGGATCAGCCTCGGCAGGAATTGGCATTTCTGCTACCACAGGATTAGCAGAGGCTTTCTGCTCTCCTGCTCACAGTGGCAATAAGAATAAATCCAGCTCTTGTCCATCTCTCAGTGAAACTGTGTGAAAAAGTGCTGATTCCTTGTTATTGCACCCAACAGCTGAGTGTCATAAAAAATCACCCAGGAGCATCCCAACCCACAGACACCAAATGCCTTTGCCAAGTCTGGTCCCATCCTTGCACAGCACCATCTTCACCTCTCCTTGTCCTGAACAGAAGTGGATTATTCAGCAAAATCTGAAAGCAAGCCGCAGAGGACTGGGAAATCTGCAGAACAACTTCTGGTTTCTGGCCTCCAGTTCCACAAAGGGCTGGTTTCTGTGCCTAAGCTGCTGAAAGTTTTACCACTGTCCCCAGGGAGGCATAAAAGCAGCCTTCACTGCCAAAATGAACAAGCAGCTTCACATATGAAAGAGAGCTCAAGCCTCGTAATAAAAAGCATTTTTAGTTGGCTGTTTGAAACAATTACTAACCCTTTACTATGCATTTTAAGAGTTTGGTTTCCCCAGGTCTCAGGGGGGGCCCATTCAATTTATGGCACACACAGACTTTGGAAAAAAGGAGGAAAGCCTCTTGGTGGTTTACTCCCTTTCTGCTTCTTAATAGAGCTCTGATTTACAGGCATTTAAGGAAATCCCTGGGTTTGTTGGGAGGTCTAAGCCCCTGACAAGAGGGGATGGGATGCTCCCACAAAGACACGCTGAAGATGCACCTCGGGTTGCAGCAGTGCCGGCTGGAATTTTCCTTATGAAGATGAAAAACCATAAGACTTCCCTACAAACCTTTCCATGACCTTTATTTAGCAGAGCACAAGCAGTGCTATGACGAATGCCTACCTCCACCCCAAGGCAAGCCTCATTTCCTTATTTCCAAGATACACTTTTTATCACTATCTCTCACTATCACACAGTCTAGGGAACAATGAATGTACTGGTTTCTGGTTTGGTTTTTAGGTTTTTCTTTAAAAGCAGGAGAGACATGAGCAGACAGAAGGCCAGGACAGTGCTGGCCTGAGAACAGGGCAGCAGGAATAGACCCTGATCCTGACTCTCACCATCAGTACACACATCTTCCCTTTACCTCTGTCTCCTTCCTTTGACCTGGAATCTCTCCACCAGCCTAATTCTGTGACCTGTGGCTCAGGCTTAACAGTTGCAAAAGCAGGGTGCTGTGGGTCCATTTACACTTGAAAGGTCTAAAGGGAAACTCAGAGCACTTTCTCCAATGCACAATCCCACTCCAGTCTTCCCTACTCCCTTTCCACTGTAAAGTTTCAATTCAGAGAGTGATCAAACAGGAGATGTACAAAGTATTTCAGATATCCTGGCAGTCAGAGGAGAGTGATTACCAGCACTTTGACCTTTAGAGTCCCCCTGAGCATTCAGCATCCAAAGGAACTTCATTTACAAACACCTGGAAGAGCCAGCACACATGGAGCACGAGAGCAGCAGTCACATTCCACCAGTGGACTTCTACAGCAAAACCTGGTCTTCATATGGCCCAGCAGGAATTTTAAGATTTGTCCTGGAAATGCTATGACAGCTACAGCCTGTGAGGAAAGAGTGTCACAACCCCACTCCAGATCCTCAGCAGACACAGAAGAAATGAACTGGCAGCTGCACAGCTCACACTGCCCCAAATGAGACATCTGGAGTGGTACAAAAAAATAAGCATTTGCAAAGGAAAAAAAAAAAGGAAAAAGAAAGAAAGAAAGAAAGAAAGAAAGAAAGAAAGAAAGAAAGAAAGAAAGAAAGAAAGAAAGAAAGAAAGAAAGAAAGAAAAAAAAAGGAAGAAGGAAAAAGTTTGCTTCTAAAAGGCAAGTAACTGCCAGGGACATCCTACTTAAACATAAAGACATGTGGGATCCCGTCCTTTGGTGTTTTCAAGGGAAAGCAAAAGAGAAAAACTACCCCAAATACCAGTTTTCTAAGTGTGTCACAAACTTACTGAATACTTTTGATTCAGAAAAAAAACCAACAACTTCTGGAGTTTTTCTTGAACTTTATACAAGCCTTGGTTTAAGCAGTAATAGCGCACCCTGGATAACACAGGCAAATCCACACCCAACCAGACAACATCACTAGAGAGACTCCTGCCAGCAGCCAGGGCTGGCCTGATTTATCCATGCTTAGGGCCAGTTTCTATAATCATAATGAACCCCAGAAACTCAGGCAGGTTTTGTATCCACAAATGGGCTTGCAAGTGGCTTGTGCTGGTTTTGGTTGTCTCTTTTTCATGCTTGCACTCTGTTCTGCCCCCTACACTGTTTTGATGGATTTTTCATGCACCTTCTGCTTCTTCTCTGTGTTCTTTCTCTAGTTTGCAACACTATTAGAAACTATTTCATCCTGGATGTCATCAAAGGTAGATGATATTTTCCTCACAAACGTTCGCTGCAGTGGAAGCTCCTGGACTCACGTTTCCTCAGCCAGGAAATCAGAGATGTAGCATTCCATAAAACATTATTAGTCCTGCCCCTCACTTAAGTCGAAATTTTAAAGATTAAAAGAAAGAAAAAACAACACAGGAGATATCCAAGTAGGGCAAGGATTGTAAAGGCTACACACAAGTAGAAATCACGTTGTTTAGCCCTGGCAGGTCTCACATTTCAGTGCCTCTTGAGCTCAGGCTCAGCAAACATACCCCAGAAGCTCTTGACTGATGAGATGGCAGGAAATGAAGCAGGTGGGCCACCTGGACATTTTCTAAGAAAAACTCCACTGAAATCAAGATGTTCCCACAGAATGTTTTAATCTGGATGAACTGGCTTGTTCTGGCTTGAGAAAAAAAATATATTAAAAAAAATAAAAATCTGTGAACCAACCCCCCCCCACTCTGCCTCTTGCCTCTCCTCAAGCATGGTGTCACAGACACAACCCACCAATCCCTGATTGCAGTCAAAGGCTGGATTTCTAGTCCTTTTGCCTTCCTTCAGCATCAATACAGATGTTTCCAGTGTCACCTGCAGTACTGCTCCCAGTTCTGGATGTGGTGGAAAAGTTACCACGCAACAGGCAGGCAGAAATACAACAGAATTGACTGTCAGCTCTGACTTCACTTGTCCAACAAACCAAGTGCTTATTAGAGACACACAGACAAAGATAAGGCCAACAGCACTGACACAAGGGGATGTGCCACAGCTTTACAGGACACAGGGAGAGGGATGTCCTGATAATGCTGGGCATTGCTGAAATCGGAACTAATAATAAACACACGCAGTTCCTCATTAAAAGGCAAGAGAAAAATGTCTGAGAATTACTTTTTTAAATAGTGCCAAAACAAAGATTAAACTATCAACCCTCTCCTTCTATGTAACAGCAGCAAAGTATGCAGAGAGGAGTATTCAGAAAATAACTTCTGAAAGTGCACTGTCTTTAATTCTGTCAGAATTAGGCAGGAAAACACTATGTACCCCTTTTAACTGGAGACACATCACTCCTAAAAGAGTCTGTTGTCTTCATACCCCAAAACCCACAGAGCATTGGTGGCATGATATGAAGGTTTCTGCTGATACAGGGGGCATGAAGGGTTCACCTGACATCCACAGAGATTCAAGACCCTAATTCAAACCCTTATTTATACCCAGGACTACCATATGCAATATTTAAAGTTTGTCAGTTACAGAGGTGAAGATAAATGTGCAGCAGGAATTGCTAGTTTATTGGTCCACATAATTCATGTCCTCCTGTTCACTACTGATGTGAAATATTTTGATTCCTAAGGTCTGTCAAAATTAAATTTGGAAGCCAATCCTGATTGCTGCAAGCACACAGCAATCCCTACTGCTCCCAAAAGCTGCAGGAAGAGCTCAGCATTTCTCTGGACCAGCTCTTTATCTACAGAACTGAGATACAGGATGACAACTTCATTAATCAGGATCTCACTGTAGGTGTAATTCTTCTATGTCATGTCATATTTTCAGCCTTGCTAAATGAATGTAAAATGTGGGCAACTTAGAAATTCAAAGCAGCAGCAAAGAATCAGACACAAGGAAAATAACCATGTTGTTGGTACTTTCAGCTTTTCAATTCCAAACTCTTCTTTTACCAAACACCAGCCTTCCTGCATTTTGGTAGAGGCGTGCTGTCTCTGCTCAGCTCTCCTGCAACCTTCTCCTCAAACAGGCTGGATGGAGAAAGGCTGTGCATGAAAGAGATGAAGCCAGGGGAAGGCAGACAAGAACTATCTCAATCCATCTTGGCTGAAGCTGAAAGGTCTAGAATAGGTTTAGCAGGCTGTGAGGAAATGAGAGAGGACCAAGGCACACAGCTAATTAGCTCTTCCAGACATTCCCCCAAAGGAGGGAAACTTTTTCATGAAGAAAACGTCCGACCTTGACAACATCCAGAACAAATCCTGCGTTAAAAGCATGTCCAGAGAGACTTAAAAATAACTGGCCTACCTCTGAAAATTTTATAACTTTCCCAAAATAGGCAATGGATCACATTTAAAGTGTTCTTGCTTTACAGCTTGTCAAGCACTGGGAGTGGCTGGCTTTGAGTCTCCTCCTGCCTCAGCCCCTGGAGTTTCATCAGGCAGGCAGGTGACTAAAACTAATATAAATCTTCCTTTGAGCTTCAATGTCAACTCTTCACAGGCAGGGCCAAAGCATTAAGCCAAGCTATGACAGAACATGGAAATGCCTGTAAGCCAGCAACACACATCCTCTGTCCTCACATCTGCTGATCTTGTCTGCACCTGCAAACCCAACATGGGTCAGCTTGGCACAGGGCTGATCTCTGCTGGAGTGAACAGGACATGAAGATCCCACCAACTGTACCTTTGGAAGAAGGCAACAAGTTGCAGGCCAATTAATAACCATTGCTGCCCCTTTGGAAACTGAGAGACCGCCTGTAAAGGTCACTGTGTTAGGAGAAAACACCTGCAGTGGCCATTCTTGCAACTGTTCTAGTGTCTTCTAGTCCAGACTTCACCATTTCTTAACACATTCCCTCAGCATCTAACAGGATTATTTTGTCCCTCTGCTCTTGTAACTCAGGCCTGTCCCTCTTCTTCTTCATTCCTTACAGTTTTCCATGTAAATAATTCCTTCCTAAAAAGAACAGCCAAAAAGATTTAAAGGAAAAATGTCCTAAGATTAATTCACATTC
The DNA here is from genome assembly GCF_965231275.1 of Zosterops lateralis. Taxonomy (NCBI): domain Eukaryota; kingdom Metazoa; phylum Chordata; class Aves; order Passeriformes; family Zosteropidae; genus Zosterops; species Zosterops lateralis. The sequence continues at coordinate 9,014,431 of NC_139763.1, forward strand.
TTCTCTGCGACCCCTTGCCTGTCTCATCTGGGCAGGCTGCCACGCTTTGGGCTCAGGGTTTTCTCTCCTTGTTGCATGTGTGGAATGTCCAGCACAACGAATCTTGCTTCACTCCTTCACCTCTGGATTCTGTTTGAGTTATGATCCCTGCTGCTCATCATCCATCTAGAGCCAGCTGCTGTCACAAAACTGATTATCCACCACAGCCCTTGCTGTTTCTGTGTAAAACTGAGATTCCTGTGTATGAAAACTACTGCTCCATGTCCTCCCTGTGGAAACCATCATCAGGAATACCAGAACATGCCAACCACAGCAATGGGGATGCTGCTCCCTCTGCTCTCACGTCACCACCAGGTCAGAGCTGAGTATCAATGCACTCAAGTCAGGGGACAGCCACTGAATCTGCCCCAAAATACACAGTGGAGATTTTGATTAGACACACTGATATCAAGCTTAGCAACCTGGTCTTGCACAGCTCCTTTCTGTAATTGGACTACTATCCTATTTCCTTTTCAAAAATATTTTTGATTTTCAGTGTTTGTCCTAGCTGGGACACTATTACAAGTGCATGAATAATTGTCCCAAGTGAGCTGACATCAGATTAAGGTCCTCAGGGGTCAAACTGTAGTGCTGGTTAAAAAAAAACAACCAACCAACAAACCAACCACACACACACACACACACACACACAAAAAAAAAAAAAAAAAAAAAAAAAAAAAAAAAAAAAAAAAAAAAAAACCCACCACAAAACAAAACAAAAACCACATTGGCTTTCACCTAGATGATAAAGTGAATATCAAATTATCATGGAGCTGATGTGTCAACTCACCACCAACTCTGCAGACAACAGAGTGTGTACTAATCCCTAACTGTCTCTATCAGCTACATGGTAGAGACCTCTGAAAGGAAGTGAACATTTTCTAAACAACCCAGGTGTTTCCCAGCACTCCCACCCATCCACACCAACCACACACCAAGGTCTGATAGTGCTCTCCTTGCAGGCTGGGGGAGAAATGACAACCAGGACTGTATCACTTACTCTGTATGGAAAACAGACTAAAAATCACCTAGAGGTGAATGCAACCTTCTCCTTGCAACCAGAAGAGGCCAATGATCATTTAATGAACAGCAGGGAAGAAAACATCACAGTAATTTTGTTTGCTGCAGGATAAAAAATTGGACATGGCCCAAAAAGTCCTAGGAGCACTAACAAGGACTGCAGTGAAGAGACAAGAACTCGGAAACAACCTTGCAGCACTGCTCAAAACTCAGGATTTCTTGCTACTACAGTGCAAAAACCTATTATTAGAGAATTTTCTATAAGGAAACAATTGATTACATGCCACTTGTAGGAAGATTCAGGAAGAATAAGGACATTTGTGACCTGATCTCTATACTAATGTCATACTCGTGATGAATGGTTACAATAAACAGCCATATTCTTATGCTGAAGATGTAGCTTTATTACACCTTGCACTTTCAGTAAAGAAGTTGAAAATCTCAGTAAAATTAAATTCTTTATCATGAGAATTATACTTATTTTTTATGTAAGACACCTCATTAAATGAGAGAAGATATTCTGCTTTACAGTTTAATCACCAGTGGCTCTATTAATTGATGTATCTTTTAAGCCAGCTTGCAGACAAAAATGTGGTCATCTCTGGATAAAAATAAAATGCAAAAATACATTTCTGCTGGGAATTTTCAGACCTAATTTCTAGAAATGTAGCCCTTAAATATGCATGATTGAACATCTCAGGGAAAAGAACTTAGAGAGTGGAGACTTAAAAGCAGCATCCCACTCTTCAAGGCTAAGGCACACTCCTAGCCATAGGAATTGTGGTGGTTTTGCAGGTCTAGTAGGACACAGAACAGAAGGAACTAACTGATCATCAGCAAAGTGATACAGCCAGAGAATATTTGCCTGTGGGGCATGAAAGTTTTGGGAAGCTTAAATGCAGCAGCTGTCCCTCATACTCACACTTTCAAATCCCTTCAGTAGCAATACACAGAGGTGACAGAAATGTTTACACAGCACAACATAGCTTGGCCTCAAATTTTAAAACAGTTTACCTATTTTACTGAGATATAAGACTCCAAATAATTAAAAATGCAAGACAATAAAATATTTTGAAATAGAACTATCCCCTACCTAAATACTTTATTGTTTATTAAATGCTCTTGTTTGTTTGCCTCTTAATAAATCAAGGCAAAAATCTAAACTTCTACAATCCCTAAGTGAACAAAATAAAGGAATAAAATTAAACACTCTGAAAAATAGCTTCTAGTGCTACCCATGCCCCTGAGACTGGTACTGTGTCCAAAGCCCAGGCTGAGTCAGATTTCAGTGGAAAGCCTCCTTTGTTCCTCAGGACTGAGCAGGGCAGAGAAGACTTTGAGAGAGACCCCAGTCAAGGAGTTTTGGTAATTTCAGTGGATCAATCAGCACATAAATTCCTCCTTGCCTTACAAAGTTTGGATTTAGCAGCAAGAAAACTTGAAAATAATTAAAAAGAGATGTACAAGCTCATTAGTCACTGCACACAAGAGCAGTGGTGTGAAACTCTTTCAGAACCATTTTTTATTCAAGCAACTACAGTCCTAATAACCTTCAGAGAAAGCAGAATATGGCATTGAGGTGTGGGATGATAAATTCAGTAGTACCAAATGCAAGGTCATGATGCTGGCACCAATTCTAGCAGTTTCAAGCCCCTAATTTTGCAAATAATAGTGGAGGTAAAGGATTTCTGAGTGCCGGCTGAGCACGGTGTTTATGAGGAACCACTCAAAGCACACACATACAGAAGGAGGCACATGTAACCCAGTGGTGGTGGTGCATTTCCAAAGGCAAGGAATTTCCAGAGGAGGCTGTTTCAAGGAAGCTTTGGTGATGCTGCACCATGTCCATGGCAGGGCTCCCGGGATGATGAGACACTGGAGAGTCCCTCGGGCAGGAGTTGAGATGTGTGGCTTCCAAAGCCTGGCGTGAAGGGGATGAGGAGCAGTGAGGGGATCTAAACCTGCCTGTGAAGGGATTACACTCCAAGGACAAGAGAGAGCTGGTTTAAGCCTCAGGACAGCCCAGCTGGGAGCAAAGTGAGCACACTCTGGCCATGAATGTGCTGAGGGTGCAAATGAGGGTAATGAGGGTGGGAGCAGCCTCCTCCTCTGGAAGAGGGAAGGAGGTGAAGCCAGCAACACAACCAGAGCCTGCAAAGGGTGACAGCTGGGCATCCCTTCACTGAAGGATGAGGGCTGCACAAATGGAGAGCTGGGGGGTCCCACTGAATGACTAAAAGGCTGGAGCCTGTGAAGGGAAGGGGGGACAGTGAGGTCTCAGTCTCCATCCATGCAGAGCCAGGCTGCCTCTGGCAAGAAGGTCGTCAGCTGCAGCATTAATTTCAGTTTAGTCCATCCGAAAATCAGCTTGGGGGCACATGTAATGATAAGGTTTTGTTTAAATTTTAAAAAGGATTTTATTATTGCAACCAAGCTCCTCATGTCCTGATCCCATTTTATGGAAAATCACTGGTTATTTACATTCTCCTAATCATGCTCAGAATTAGCTGAGAACTGCCATTCCTGCTGTGGGGCTGGTGGTGGTTTTTTTTTGTTAGTTTTTTTTTTGTTTTTTTTTTTTTTTGTTTTTTTTTTTTTTTTTTGGTTTGGTTTGGTTTGGTTTGGTTTGGTTTTCCCCAGAAAGGACACATTTCTTTCATCATTAATACTTCTGGTTCTTTCCCTTTCTCCTTTCATATGAACCATGTTTTCCTCTTGTGTTGTTCAAGTACCACACTCCAGTGTTTTCTGGTGCTCTGCTGTTGGAGGCAGTGCACATAGGATGGATCCCCACTACACTGTTGTAAAGTTCACATGAGAAATAAAATTTTCTCAGTTCAGCATACCCAAGTCAGTCCTTCAAAACCAAGCATGTTCTCCATAACCATCAGCATTTAACCAACCATGTTCTCCATAATCACCTGCATTTGCTCTCACCCACACCTCAGCTACTGCCCATCCTCCCAAACACTAGCAGCAACACAGTCAAGGAAGTGAAAAAGGTTGGCAACAAGGATGGCAAAAGTAAGGTTTGTTCTACTCTAAAACAACTCAGTTTTGCCCAGCCAAGGTCCAGCACTCTGGTTCTGCATCTACATAACATTTTCCATACTGCTCTGTTGTTCATTTGTGTACAGCTCTGGTTTTCATGTGCTGCTCCTGCTACAGGAGCCAAAGTCAAAGCCAGAAGTTGCTTTTAATACTTCGATGCTTTTTTAGAGAGAAGAAGGAAATATCTGCTCCAAATTCCAACAGGACTGTAAAATCAAAATTCCACACCATAGCTTATAAATATGATTTCAAAGTAGTTTAGGGCCTGTAACCATTCACCAAAACTCTCTGGATGAAATGAAAAGAAACAACTGAATTGTGTTTTATATTCTTATATGTATACATATACTGGTGCTTAAATGGTTGAGATACTGGAGTTCCTGTTTGTGGGTATTCACTTGGGTATGTGTCTGAAAATAAAGGCATATTCCTCATATATAAGTTGGGGTTTGCTACATGTCAGAGTTGCCTAATTCAAATACTGACACCTTTGAGTGTGTATGACTATATGTGCTTGCATGGGAAAAAAAAAAAAGTTTCTATGTAGCCTGCACTCAAACTGCTAAATTCCAGCTGAAACAAAACCAAAAAATGTCAGCCAGAGCAGAAACAAAACCTTAAAAAATTCAACTCAGATGTTTGGTTATTAAAGAAACCAAAACAATGCTACAAGAAAAAAACCTCAAAACAAACCAAAACCAAAAAAACCCAAGCAAAAGCAAACTAAACCAAAAAAGTCAAACCAAACCAAACCAAACCAGCACAAAAGAACCCGAGCAAAAAATGACAACAGCAAAACCCCAAAAACCACCACCACAACAGCAAAACCAGTAAAAAATACCAGATAATTACAATACCCAAGTGACACTATTGTTGATAACACACATTTAACTATACTGCTGGTACTTTAATGCCCTATTGAGACACAAGTAACCCACAGCTCTATTCCCCATCAGGACAGTAATGCCAGCAGGAGAGCCTTTTAACCCCAGATCTCCCACTACCTAAATTCATTCTTTGGCATGGGTCCAGAAGCTGTGGGATTCCATCATGCAGGATTCCCTCACCCACCCTGAAGCTTTGCCACAGCTCCTAAGGGAGCACAGGGACAAATGTCTGTGTCATTTGTGCCCGAGCTGCTGCCAGTGCCCTGCAGAAGAGCCTTGGGGGGTCATGGCTGCTGCTTCCAGCTGTAGATTCCTCATCCCTGCCACAAACCTCCACCCAACCTGTAAAATGTCCTTTGTCAAAACCACCAAAATACCCCCAAACTGAGCAGGAATGCTCCTGCTCTTTGAGATGCAATGTAAGAAGGGATGGATTACTCTTGGGTTTTAAATCAAACTCTTACATTTCTACCTGCAGCTCACTTGCTGCTTAATCCCTCAAGTTTTCTTTTCCTGAAACAGCTGCAGTGATGTCCTAAATGACAGATGGACCAAACTTTATGGTATTTTGCATAGCTTATTGCTATGAAAGATGATTAATTTTTTAATACTTTCAGATTTCTTTATTCCTGTTCATCTCATCAGCTTTAATCAGGTTTTGATATACAGTTAACATATTTGCTAACCAAATATGCAATCAATGCAAATAAATGAAGTAAGTGGGTTGTTTAAAGGAAAGGAAGAGGAGGACTTTATCTGATCCTTGGCTCTGGTGCACACAGTTCCAGAGTACAACTTGCAAAGCCTTTCTGAGCCTCTCAGAGCAGGCAGAGATGAGCAGCCATCCCACTGGATTTTCGTGCTGCTCTTCAGTCCCTCAGGCATGAGATAAATTCCACAGAGTGAGAGAAAGAGATGAGGTTTGTTCTGCCTGGCAACCCTTCTGAGTTTCCTCTCAAGTGCCTGTAACTACGACAACTGGAGAAAGCCTCTCTGTGTGCTCGGCGTTAGTGCACGTCCATCTTCCCTGGAAATTGGGCTAATAAACCCCCCTATGTTTACATAAAGCAGAGAAGAAATATGTTGAGGAAGCAATTTCATTTTCAAGCTTGAATGGAAGTACTGCAATTAACAGAAAGAAAAAAGACAAATATAAAAAGTAGGCATTAAAAAAACTGTTATGTGTTTCAGAACAGCAATTAAAGGAAATGATTCACTGCAGAGCCCCTGTTGAAAAGATTAAAGAAAACCACTGCATCTTTCTCAAGAAGAATTACAGTTTGAAGGGGGGTTTCATGCTGGTATAATGCTAGTTTATTTACAGATATTCAATATTTATCTTACTAGCATTCATATGAGCAGTAAGGCAAGCTAATGTTACAATCATTATACACATCATTCTGTTTTATTTCATTTGACTGGTTGTTGTAAAATTCATGTTTGCACTGTTGCCAGTTGATCTTATTCAAGCCTCATCTATGCTCTTTATAGGCTCCAATTTGGGGAACCACCTACTAACGACAGAGAATAGAAAACTTTAAAAGGCTGAGCATGAGCCATAAAAATTCCAAGTTGATTACTCTACCAAGCTTTCCTCTTCTACTTCACCAGCTCTTACTACACCCTGGCAGCAGCTGTCACTAGGACTGTGCTGTGAGTGACTCCAGGCAGGGATGTAGCTCCCAAATTTGCCATCCTAGGTGGCTGGAGCTGATACACACTGTTAATCCAGGATGACACACCAGCACCACGGTGGTTTACCAAACAGGCTTCTCTAATCCTAGGATATCAAGAGCCTGGGAGGAATGACAGAGCAGCAGCACCAGCAAGGAAGGAAACAAAGATAAAATTGCTACACTCATCCATATATAACAACAACAATAATCAAAGAAAAAAAAATAAAAATCCTTGGCAGCAAACAGTATGGGAAAAGACCAGACACTCCTTTTCCATCTCATGTTGCCAAGACACTGTTAACACACAGCGGAGTGTTCTCTTCCAAACTCCAGGCATATACAAAAGGACCGCATCCTCCTACTTAATTAACATACAAAATTATATAAAGACCAGCATTTTGATATGGATTATATTATAAAGGGGACCCTACAGCTTCCAAACATGCCAGGCTGTTAGGGAGCTCTCCTGCCTGAATGTTGCAGAAGTCAAAGCTTGGGAATTGTGCACTTTCCTAGGATTCACAGGGAGAAAACAAAGGTTGCTTCCAGCTCTGACAGCCCTGTCCAGCAGTCCCAGCAAGTTCTGCTTCTTCAAAAACAAAACATCCCCATCTAAGTGTTACTGACAGAGAATGCTCCAAAATCAATGTCTGGAGAAGACACAACCCAACAAGTAACAGGAACTTCTCTGAGAGAGTCTAATATCACTCTTTATTTTCTTGCTGTTTGATTCCTCGATTGAACTTCATAAAGGATCCTCTATACCAAAACTATTCCTTTAACCCTAATTCTGCTGTTTCTTATGGCAGTTTCCCACATGGGCATTTCCATTCACACTTCTCATACATTGATCTTGGTACTTTAGTTGCAAGTTTCTCCACTGCAAAATCTTCATGCATTTTGCAGTGCATTTTTCTGCCCTGCAGTTGTGGAAACCCAGAATCAAGACCAGTAGAAAGCATCCCAAAACATGCTACATCAAGGAATGGGAATATCTAAAATTAACAAAAATCAATCTTCTGTTTGTGCCAATAGGGGCATATTTTCAAAAGATATTCTGGATACACTGTGAATTAAGCACAGAAGGGCTGAAACTCACTGACCTGTAAGTCAGCCAAACACCATGAATGAAACACCAGATGAATGCCTTGTCAATTAAAGAAAAAGTACCATTCTGTAACATAGCAAAAAAGACAAACCATCTGACTTACGAAGTTCTTTGCAAAATGCAAATTGCTTAGAACTAACGCCTTCTACAATAACACCATTTTGATAGATCAGGCAAAACCCTTTCTCTCCCAAGTTCTTACTATTCATCTTCCAGATGCCCACTTTGTATCTTTCTAGAGAAATTATAGGAGAAACATCCAACCAACCACATCCACGTCCTTGACATGGAAAAGGGACTTGATGCATCACTTCCAAGAGCAGTGTGGTGTTGCCAGAGTCAGGAGAGGGATGATTGGGAGATCTGGATGGTCCCTCTGGCTCAGGGAGTGGGGCTGAACACTTTGGTTGGTAGAGCAAGCTGGACTTAAAGATTTAGATGTGTGTCATTCATAGAGGCAAAAAATTATGGTTGGGTGCTAAGGCACAAATGCATAAATGGGTGTCCAGATAAGAAAAGAACACATCCCAGGAATATTCCACATGGGGTAAATGATGCCTCTGTGAGATCAAGCTGCCTTGACCAAAACAAAGCCCAGGCAAGTGCACCCCAAGAGGTGCCTCAAAGCAAAAGAATGCTTAAACTATAATGAAAAACTATTCTTTCTATGTACTTTGTCCTCTTCCCCAACAGAATTGCTCAAACAGAGCCAAATGCTTTATGTCAACATGACAAAGTAAGCTGAACTTACTTCAGTCAAATTTGTTGATCAATACAGAAATGTAAGGGCTTCTAAAACACATTTACACTTCTGTTGAGGAAAATATTTTCTCATTCAAATGGATATTTTAATGTCAGCACAAGTAAATACACCCCTGGTGCATCATTACAGCAACTGCACTGTTTAACAATGCAAATACCAGGAGAAAGTAAAAAAATTATATTAGAAATATTTTAGAAAGTGAAGTAAATGTAGATATAGTTTTCATTGTACAAGCTGATAAAGTGCTAATATAAATGGGAAACTAGGGCCCACCTATTGAAAATAAAATAATATTTCGCAACATCTACCATCAGGCGTGGTCATACCACTGGGTATGAGCCATTGCCTCTGCCTCTTGGGATGGGTGACACCTGGAAGCAAGTCATCAGCTAGGCATTATCTTCACTGTTATTTCTTAAACTCTCAATGTCCCATCAAAATGCAATATTATTATGATAACATTTCTTTCAAAACTTAGCACCAGCATTAATTTTCATATCCAGATGATCAGTGTACATCTTTAGCAGTGTTGCCTGTATTATTGCAGCTAAATGAAGCAAAAAAACCCCAATGTTTTATTAATTTAAACAGATGTCCTATTTTGACCACAAAAAAAATTAACTTTTTTTTTCTTAGCTTGTCTTACTTGCTTTATTAAATGAAGGCACTGAGATAAGTAGGAAGTGGGATAAAACCACGCAGAAAGCAAGGCTCACTGAAGCTCAGTTATTGCAAATTAACCCAAATAACTCTTTCTGAAAAGCTGACTCACTTTTTATACAACAGAAATACCACTGGAACCATCTGAGCTCCCTGCAGGAAACCTGCTGACAGAGCACCACGTGGAAGACCCGAAAGAGCTGTACAGAAACAGCCTGATGACAAAGGAGCTGGAAACACAGGGGAAGCTGCAATCACCTGTGCCAGTAGGAGTTATTAGAGAAACTCTGCAAGCACTGGAGCTGACATGCTTTTATGAGTGTCACAAAAAATGAGGAACATCCTCAGGGAAGTTTATTGAGGGTGAAAATGGCCAGCACTGGAGGACACTGGAGGAAATGGAGGCATTTCACACCAAAACAGAAAGAACTTGAATAACTGTGTAACGTCCTGAGCATATATATATACAGACCTCTGGCATAACCTGGTCTCAGTGCCCAGGAATTACAGCTGAAAGACCTGCACCAGCTGCTCCAAAGGTGAGTATTTGCTACTAGGGCAAAGCAGGTGTGAAAAATGCTTGCGTAAACCATGTACTTCCAGCATATGGAAATATGGGTATTAAAGAACAAAGCCCTGATGAAATCTCCTCTGGAGCAGAGTATGATTGGAGCTGTCCACGTTCAGATTATTGCATGATGAGAATGGCAGAAACCATGACTGCTGCAGAAACCAGTTTTCTAGGCTGCTCAGGGGGTTCCTTGTCTTCCTTCAGCAGCAGCATTCGTCATGCTCATGACAGTGCAAGTGCAAGGTCTAAGGGCAGTTTTATTGGCAGTTTTCAGTCATGCTCTTAACTCTTTTTGCAAGCACGCATGGCCTACCTGACTCTGTGGATCACATGTAAAATTGATTACACAGACAGTTTAAATTAGAGCTGGCTGGGGGAAAAAAAGAATGAAATAAAAGTTGATCTCAGTCTCATTTACAGCTTTTATGTTAACTTGGCAATTCCTGCTACACTTGACAATTTTTGCTACACTTTCAATCCCCATGTCTGAAGCATCAAGCACATGGCTCTATTTAAATCCACCCAGAATTACTTGAACAGAGTTCTCAGGTGCCACTTTTACTTTTTTAACACCTAAGAGTGTTTAGCTCCCCCAAGGACAAAGAGCACCCACACCCACAAAATACTGCCTGAAGTGACAGCAGAAACACTGAAAAAGGCTTAGAATTCTCCATCCGCGAAAACACTTTGTAGACTACAGATCACTCATTTTAACAGATTTTAGGTACCTAAACCCTAAACCAGAGTTGTGGGTTCCCATGGCCTCTATTTCCTTCTTCCACCTCTTGTCCAAAAACCCAGTGTTGACTTTGATTGTCAACACTACTAAAGCAGGAAGGCTGTACCCAAGTTGGGCATCACAGGGCAGAGGATAAAATGCAGAGGCCACAGCTTCTATAGCTACTTAAACCAGATTGCCAGAGATGTAAAAAGCCTAGCATGTAAATAAGGACATTTCAAAAGCACCAAGAGACTCAGAAAGGATAATGCAGTAGAAAACAGGCACTCAATTTCCAAAGGGTGTCTTTCATTCACAGAGGTCCAGCAACCTGACCATCTGAAAACCCCAGGACCTATCAGCACTTTTAGGTACCTAAATGGAAACGTGACTCTACATAAATATCACCTTTTCTGACCACTCTCATGCCAGCATTAATCTGTCCCTTCTCTAACATCCCTTGACTTGTGTTCATCTTTTCCATTTAAACCATCTTAGAACAGCAAATCAAAGTATCCAGCATTTTAGCTCCTTACCCTCAGCCTGTTAATATAGGCATAGCATATTTACAGCGGGTTTCTAATACAGACACGTAACTAGAGCACCAGCAGAGATGGTTGCTGTAAGGAAAAGATCACATTAAATATACTCTGCAAAGAACATAAAATCAGTGACATTTTGACCATCAGGCCTTGGGGAATGATCTGTACTCCCTGCTCACAGCATGCAGGCTGGTGCTGGGCTGATGCTGAGCAGATGGCTGCAGAGCAGCTTTTGCTGGCCCTGAGCCATCATATTGTTTTTCCCTTGCTTGGGAAGGTTGGGTTATTTATTTGTTACGTGGCCCGACACAGCTGTGATGGGGGCATGATGGAAATGCAAACGTACGGACAATAAGATGCTGTTTGCAGTTCTGAGGGGCTGTTCATGATCAAACTTTGATTTTCTGCTGCCAATTTTCCATTTACCACCTCTGGCCCAATAAAGCCTTCCCTCCAGCTTATTGTCGCTCCAGCTTACAACCGCTAATGAAATGCTTGGAGGTTTCTATGGGGGCTGATATTGATGTGTTTTTCCTGGAGTTTTCTTTCTTTACAAGCAGCACTGAGGATGTCAGCAGAGATCCTACAACCATTTCTGTTAAGCACGAAGGTCAGGATCTCAAACTAATTGGCATAAAGATAGAAGAGTCTTTAATTAAAGATCTGTGGCAGTGAAAGGGGTTAAATACAGAAGCAGGATTATTAGATGCTAACTTTTGTACAGTTGTTGAGAAGATACACTTTTAGTAACTAATAAGAAGCTCATTTTTCCTTTATAAATAAATCCCTGTAAAAATGGTAACTTTTATTTAAAACTCCTTCCCTATCACTAAGCCTCTCACAGATGCTCGTTTTGACACTGCATTTGAGAAGAAAGCTAAACAAGAACTGAGTATGTGTGAACTAAAGTAGAAATAAACTCTATTTGACTCCAAACTAAGATCCACACAAATTATGCTGCACAGAATCAATAACCATTCTGCCTTTTGCATGCATATTTAAACAGGCCTAATCCCACACATAAAGGCGACAGGTTTAACAATTACAAGACAATCATCAGACAGACTTTAGATCAGTCAGATATCCAGAAATATATTGTTAATCTCAACTGTAGTTTTACCTCCAAAATTACTCTATATCCTATCTTCTGCCCCCCATGCCTCATTTTTAAATCCTTCCATTATTCACTCCATAGCTTTTTATTATCCTCCCCTTAACTCAGTGTGATCAGTTAAGTTCCAGCAGATGAACACATTCTCCATATGAATCAGAAATCCAGCATAGCCACAGTGCTGCCTGATATTTACATGTAAAGTGGTAAATCTTATAAGAAGAAAATTAAAATGACATCAATTTATACTTTGCATTAAGTGGATCAGACATCTCCTCTCTCCCTTCCCCCCCTCCCTCCCACCCCCCAAAGCTTAAATGACGACAGCAGTACTTAATCTTTTTTGCTGAAGGATGTTAACAGCACTGGGCTATGTATTCTGCTCCTCTAAGTTTGTTGTTTATTAAATACTTTTTCTGCTTGGTTGCTTTCAGGCTTAGAGTCAAGTTAAAAATAAATGAATACAATGCAATTATTAATACTCTGTTCTGAACCAACTTTAAGCATTTAAGAGGTAGTGAGAGCACAGTAAGTATACTCTAAGAAATTTTATTTCCTTTATTTCAATTTAGAGGCAAAAGACAACAAAAATGCAACATTTCTTATGACTGACAGGGAAATGAAAGCTGAGGAATGCTTTGTGTAATTCACCTGCTTCTAAGAATATTTTGATCAAAACTAAACACGAAGCCACTCCCTTCATCCCATACAAACTCACAAATAAACCTGGAGTGCTTTGCTCAAACAGCTTTCTCCTACAAAACTCCACATCAATATATTCAAGACTAAAGGTCCTGCCCTTGGTTCTGGACCTCAGTTTGAAAAACAAGAAGGTGTTTCCCATTTCACAGCCCAGGCCTGCCCAGGGCAGCAGAGATGAGACCTAGGTAAGGACCATAGTCACGTATCCAATACCAAGCAATTCTCCAGCCCACACCAACCACTGGTACCTGCTGGATCCCTGGAAGAGAAAGCAAATACAATTTGCACTCTGCTGAATAAATGCTTCATTTCCTTCCCCAGCTATCTCAAGTGACAGTCATTCCTCTTATCATAGCAATGTGCATTAGTAGAATGAATTACCCAAGGCAATTGAGTTAATTTTATTTTTTTTGGAAGAGGAGGAGCTCACATCAGAACAGCCAGCATGAGGGACACTGGCAAGAAGGTATAAAGCAGCTCCAGGGATGGCCAACAGGAAACTGATGACTAAGAGAGCGCCCTCAAGAAGGCTGTGGGTTATTCTGTGGAATGCAGTCCATGGCAGGAAGAAAGCAGAGCGAACAAGGCTTTAAATAAAGAAGGCAGGTCAGTACATGTTGCAGTGACACATACTTGGACAGTCAGCTGTGCTGATAACCAATTATCCCTCTTACAGGTGCTGCTTTATATCAAATACCATGGTTAGGTCCTTTAAATTGTGGCAAAGCACATGGAGAAAGATGGAAATGACAGCAATCCATACCTCACAACACACTGGTATCACTCCAAAGTGAGGCATGGGCTGAGTCTGTCAGCTCCAAGCTCTGATTCCCCAGCAAACATCCATATGGTCTCACACCATAGTTCCCACGGCCACCAAAACTTCTGGTTACAGGAATGTGTGATGCAGCATAGCTTTACAAAATAAAGGTGGGTGAAATCCAGTTGTTACTGGATAAAAATGCATTTTTAAGACAATGCAGTAAGCATGTTCATGGCCAGAATGGTGTTTGCATTTTGTCACAGAAACACAGTGACACAAGGTGGTTTTCTTGGATGAATTTTTGTAGCCATGATCAAGTTTTGGTTTTCTTCTTCAGTGGAATGGAGTAATTCAAGCTTTCTCCACAAGCTCCTCTTTCATGCCTGAACTGGATTTTCTGAAAGCTACACCTATCACGATGCTACAGCATCTCTTCTGCTTAGGAAACTTAAGAAAGGCATCCTTAAGAAAAGTGTCATTTCCATACTCCTCTTCCTTGCAAGGAAAAGCCCACACCACTGCTCCAGCAGATCACCACGGGCTGACCAGAGACAACCCTGCCCATGCAGCATTGTCATCCCAAATTTGTTTCCAAGCATATCATTAGCAACTCAAGTATTTTTCTGGAGGCCTTTCCCTCTGTGTTTTCAGTTTCCTCCCACTGGCATCCAAGTATCCTGAATACCTCACTGGAAGAGGATCCACTGTCATGATGGCAGGAAAGTAAATTCTGGGTTCCCATCCCTTGTTGTGGACTGCATTTTCTGCAGCTCTCAAACAGCCAGGCTGGCTGGGCTGGTGAGGGCACTACTGCATGAGCACCACCATGTGATGTGAACCATCCACTTCCACTCGAAATAACTCTGCCAGCAAGGAGCAGAGTAAATAGGGACTGACAAAACAGAAAAAAAAAAAAAAAATAAAAACGGAAGAGTGATGGAGTAAGACAGCAAATGAAGAGATGGAAGGAAATGACACAGCAAACACAGCTACAATGTTTCTATTGTTCTTTTACAGCCTATCTGTGAAGCCCTACATGCTTTACTAGTGCATCTCTTTTGTATAAGGAGATGCTAGGAAAAATCAGTCTCTGGTATGCAAATGTTTTGTGCTGTAACTACAACCGGGTAATAAATATCCTTGTTACACCTTTAACCTGCCCCTGTTTTACTGTGAACCAGTAAAACAAAGAAAATTCTAGAAGGTGAGACAACAAGTGCATCAAAGAGCCCTCTGCCAAAAAGATACACAAAGCCCATGACCCTCTAAAAGCAGTAATCTGGTTTATGGCCTTAAATGCCTAGAAGATTACACATACAATTGATAATGTACATTTATGATGGCTAAATGACCATTCCGTCCTTAGACACTTGCACATGATGTTTACACTGTCACCCTGTGGTGGTCTGTCATCTTCTAAGCAGAGGTCAAATCCCCTCATGGGTTCCAAACACCAAGAGATAACTTAAGATAACCACTTGGCTCTTAAATTTATGTCCAAATTTCTAGCAGCCAGTGCTAGATGCACAGCAACCTGTAACCTGTAAGCCAGTCTTGCTGAAGACTCCTTGCCAGCTGCTCCAGCCATGGGGCACAGAAAACAGTCCAGGAATTTTCACAAGCCTCTGCCCAGCCTAGAGGTCTGTCACACCTGGTGTCCCTTCCGTCTGGGCTGGCTGGAAGGTGGCAGGCAGAGCTCAGGAATCAGCACATGGGATGGCCCAGGGGCCTCTCCCTGCCCATCCATTGGTCCTTGAGCCTCTGCTGTCACAGGAGGCTGCACAGAGCCATGAGGCAATTAAAATAACAGCATTTCGTTTGGGCATGTTCAAAGCACTGTGCAAATAGAGGGATTAATTAATCCCCACAACAGCAGAGCAAGGTAAGCAGCACTCTCCAGATAGAGAAAAAAAAATGACAGAGGCAGCGTGGAAAAGCCAAGAATAAAATGCAGGTCTGTGTGCCTTGTCAGACTTGATTTCAGTCCCTCGGGCCACAAAGCAAAACATTTGCCTTTAAAGGGGAGTGATTTATGATGATCTGGATCTCAACCTTGACCTACTTTAACTATTATAACCAGGCAGGGAAAAAAAAAATCTCTCTCAAATGTTAAATGAAGGTTTTAAATCAGAATCATCCATTCCAATGCAGAGGCATTTTCTGTACAGTGGGAAGCAGCAAACCCCTCCTGGCTCGATGGTGGCAAGGTCCTGAGCTCATTTACCCCAGAGCCAGGCTGAAAGGCAGCAGTGCTGGGATGTTTTCACTAACAAGCTGAGCTACTGGCTCCCAAGTCACACCCTGTGTGTGGCAGCAAGCACAGAGCTGTCCTGCTGCTATTTAGAACCAACTGCTAAATTGCAGCAAATGCAGCTAAAATACACAAAATTAGTACTTTCAGGCAGAAGTGCCTGGTGTAACTACCCCAGGGGTGCTACACAATACTGAAATGCCATGAAACAACCCCTCTACTGAGGCATGAGCTGCTCTGCAGGATTTGGAGCCATTGCACTGCATGAAACCTTCAGCACAACGAGTTTATTTCACTTTCACACAAAAGCCAGCTGTCAGAAAGCAGAGGAAAAACTACTCTTTGCCACACAGAGGAGAGTAGTTGATAAGAAGGAGACACCATTCTCCAAGGCAGGAGGTAGAGTCCCCTGGGTTCACTGCAAACCCAAGATGTTTGCACTTGCTCCTTCCCCACAAAAGGATTGAGCAGACTTTCATGTGATCACTCACTTGCTGGTATTGCTGTGTAGGTTAAGATTCAGTCGTCTTGAACACAAAAGGTTGCAGAGTGGAATTTTATTGCTTGGGAGATGCTGTGGCAGTTCACAGGCTGATATTGTCCCTTAATACTGCCCTTGCCACCAACCAAGAGCCTCCTCCTGATTCTTCATTCAAAACATCTGGCTATTCAAGCATCTAATCAAGTCTAGCTGTCACTCCCAGTGGGAAAACAGCTATGGTAAATATTTTACCCAATAAGCTATAATGGACTTGGGTATAATTCAGACTACAAATAACCTTGTAAAGAGCAGGTTTTAATTTTTAGGGGGTTTGTTTTCTACATGGGATGGAACACTGACACCATGAACAAGGATGAAACAATTCTGTAACAGTCTAGCTAGAACAAGGTTCTGATATTATCATCAAAGTCCCTGTGGAAAATAATTTCAAAATAATGGACTAAACTCGTGGTCTGACCCATGACAGGAAAAAGGGCAAAGGAAACACTAATTTATGGCACAATTAAAACTTTACAAAGCAAAGGATGGGGATAATAAGCTAAATTTTTTTTTTTTTTTTTTTTTTTTTTTTTTTTTTTTTTTTTTTTTTTTTTTTTTTTTTCCCTGACATCTTTCTCTGGAGCTCTCACTCCTTCTGGTCACAGTCTGGCTCCATCAGCCAGAGCTCAGAGCTCTGCAAGGGCTGCCCTTCAAGATAAGATGCTTGGTTCAGAGGCACCGTATCTCCTACTGTGCTGGAGCATTTCTGCTCTCTCCAAGACATCCTCTGTGATGTTGGAAGGCTGGGACTTCACAGGTATTTTAGTGGGACACAGACACACACTGGGTCTCTGGTGAAATTCAGGCTGCCACAGAACTGTTCCACATACTGAACAAAACCAGTGTTTTCTGAAGTCTCTTCTGTGCAGATGTCAGCCCTGCAATGCCAGGAGACATAAACCTTGGCATTTGCCTCAGGTTTTCTTTGGGAGCAGCCAGCAGCTGCTGTTCCTGTTCTGCCCTCCCTTCAAACACTGAAAGCTGGGGTGTGTGGCCATCTACTTGTGGAGTAAGGGAGATAAATGGCAACTGTGCCTGAGAGGTAAAGGTGGGAAACCTCTCAGACAAAATCCAGGATGGAGACGCTCTGGAACAAGCAAAGAATAAACTCCAAGAAACAAGGAAGAGAATAAAAAAGAAGACACTTGTAGCTGTTACCTCATTAACAGACAAAGATGGGACAAGCTGCTGATTACTCCATGCCATCCACATAAAATAACTGCCAAGATGGCACAGAGTGCAAACCCAGGAGAGATGGTGGAAAAGCCCCTTCTGGAATACAGCAGTACTCACTGCACAGGTAAGAAGCTGTGGGGATTGCACTTCCCAGACTTAGCTGGCTGGTCTCTTACCTTGGGACTGGAGATTGGAGAGGAAAGGAAACACGGATCTTCAGGTTCCAATTTCTACCTAAAATTGGAACATGAGTCTAATCTGCAGTGTGCCACACAAAATTAATCACTATCTGTTTACATTCCCCCCAAGGTCTCACTGCTCCTACCCAGAGAGGAGGCAAAAACAGGTATTACAAGGGGAAGTTGTGGACAGAGAACAAACCATTACAGAGCAAGCCACTCTTCTTATTAGCAGTGCTTTATCCATCAATTCCTGCTACTGGTCTCCACAGAGAAACCTTGTTATTTCTAAGTGACACAACTTGAGTACCAGGGGAAGGTTCACTGACACTTTTTTGGCAGCCACACACAAATCCCAAGCCCCTAAGCTGGAATTGCAGTGAGTTCATAGGTTAAAATCACAGAAATCACAGAATAATGAGTCAGAAAGGACCCAGAAGGATCACTGAGTCTCACTCTTAAGTTTTGTTGCACCTGCCACACAAATGTGCATTTACTGCCCATTCTGCTTGTTGTCTATACTCAGAGGAAAGGAAAGGAAAGGAAAGGAAAGGAAAGGAAAGGAAAGGAAAGGAAAGGAAAGGAAAGGAAAGGAAAGGAAAGGAAAGGAAAGGAAAGGAAAGGAAAGGAAAGGAAAGGAAAGGAAAGGAAAGGAAAGGAAAGGAAAGGAAAGGAAAGGAAAGGGACTCAGTTACTTCTAGCAAAAGTATGTTTCTTTCTAGCTCAGAATGCGGCATAATTTTGTTCCTAGGCTTGGCCATTTTCTCAAAGCAAATCAGCAAACTCTAACTCTTCTGGGGAATTAAGCGTTAGAGTAAGGAAATATCAAAGAGCCAGCCAACGGCATTTAGCTCCTCTGCAGCATTTGCTATCATCAGCCTCCTCCTGTCCAAGCATCAAAGCAGTTCTTAGTGAAATTTCACTGGCAACATTTTAAAACAGAATGCACTGTATATACACCGTATATATTTACATATATATGTGTGTGTGTGTGTGTGTGTGTGTGTGTGTAAACACCCACAATTTTTGGAAGGTCTGTTCAAAATGTTCAAAATCCTTCCTTAGAGAAGTGTTCTTCTCGGGGGGGGCGGGGAAATTACCCCAAAACACAATACCAACAGCTAAGTTAGTTTCTTTCCCAGCAAAGCTACTGAATCTTCAAAGTGTCATGTGGGAGCTACTCTCTCGGCAAATTTTTGGGCAATTAACTGCATTACCTGGTGCTGCCACGAGATGTCAGGGAGCAATAGAGAAAAATTAGTTGTGGCTGCCCTAAATCACGGAGCTGGTGTTGTAAAGGGAGGGGGTAACACGGCCATGGCAGCTCTGACAGGGATGTCACACATGATTCTCCCCTATTTACTGCAACGCGTCTTATCACACCGTAACATCTTTCATGCAGGGAGTCTTCTTTCAAATAAACACCCCCAGGTTTCGAGAGCATCGTCAGGGGATGGAAGGAAAAAAGGAAAATCAAGCTTGGTTTTCTGAAGCTGGAAATTCAAAAGAAAAACCCTAAGGTAATGTAACAGCATTATGTAGGTCTTAAAGGCACACGGCTCAGAAATACCCGCTTCCAAGATCAGCCCTGTTTTGTGCACATGTAACAATATTTTTACATGTACCGCTCTCTTCTCCCTTTAATTATCACGCTGTTGGCAGGAAAATTTTACACACTTTATTCAGAATCCCCACCCTCTCCAAATCCTGTTTCAGTGATGAATAAAATGCAGAAGGATGCATTTGAGGCTCTATAGCACTTACACTGTTCCTGCTAAAATGAAGAGCCCCTTCAAGTCCCTCTGTAGCAGAGACTGAGAGCAGGAACAGGAATATGTGATGGGGAGGAAGGGCATACAAGGTGACTGCAGCATGAGTTTGAAACCGTGGATTGTTCACAGGTGGTGAAGCCATAAACTGGGCTTGGATGGCAAGATAGAAATGTTAAAAAAGAGCTACCCTGTATCATCCATATGTCACCTTTCCAGAAATTCATCAGATGGCTTTTCAAATCCTACCACAGCTATTTTTTTTTTTTTAATCCCTTCAATATGATGGATACAAGGCTTGGAGCATGATGAAGTCTGTTACATGATGTAGAACACTTACACTTTCCTGTAAAGAGAGTAAGAATTTTAAAAATTGGTGTCTTGAGTCCTTTCCAAAGTAAGATGGAAGTGCTACAAGTCACAAGGGAAGGGGAAAATTCCTACTTCTCTTGCAGTGCACATCTTGTTGAGGAGCAGTCCAAGAACACTCTCAAAGCTGTGGCTTTTTAAATTACACCTTTGACTGACTTCAGGCAGAGAAACTTGGAGGTCCAGAGGAGAAAACATTTCTATGGCAGACTGAGTGACTGAAAAACATGTCTAAGGCTTTAAGACACTCAAGGCTGAAACAGGGCTGAAAGTGATCAGGTGAAGGGAGGGAAGCCTGGCCATGAAACCAATAGCATATTGCAAATTAATTCTTTTTTGTAGGACTTTCTGCATGTATGATTTTATACATTGCACTCAATAAATATACATACACATCGACATCCAAGTCCAAAAAAAATCTAAGGAGCTGTGTTTTGAATCCGCCAGCCCTTGGGGCTTGGATTAGTGGGCAACTCCTCAGGAAGCCTGTCCCAGGACCTGTGTGGTACGTGAAGAGGACCAGCAGCTGGGAGCACAGCCCTGGAAACCTGGGAGCAGATGGGAAGTGGAACGATGGATGTCAGCAGGGGAGCGGCGTGGGTAGCACTTTGTTCCGGATGCTTCGCGCTGAACGTAGGAGATTATCGGTTATGTGAGCAGCAGATATACGGGCAACAGCTCCAGCTACTGTGGATGCTCTGCTTCCTGTCATAATCCCTCTCCCAGGTGACGAGAGCAGCAGACCCAATGTTTTCCCTTCCTCTCTGGAGCATGGTACAGGATGGAGTACAAGGTAAACAGAGCGTCAACAAATTGGTTTGTGCCAGCCTCGGCATAAAACACTCGGCACATGCAGCACGTGACACAGCCTAATGGAAATTGCTTGGGAGGGCTCGAGCTCCAAATGTCTCAGTGAGGACATGTCCCCATCCTTCTGTTAAGCCAGAACACTGAGGAAATCCCGTGACACTGAAGAGCAGCTCTGCTTGCTGTGGTGGATCTGGCTGTTGCAGGCTATAAATACAGCCACTAAGGCTGTGCATTAGTTCCACAGCACGTCAGGCAGCAGACACTTCTAGTATCACACACTGCAAGCAGTGCTGCCTCCTAAAAATTCCTTCAGGTTACGGCAGCTTGGGTGTGAAGCAGGTCCTTAGCATTGCAGTCTTGTTATCGGATGCCAAATGCTTTTTAGAGCTAAACAAACTTATTTTATAAGCAACATTTGAAAAATCTCCCAAAATGTGCTGGCACCCTTATTTATTTATAAATTAGTGAGTAACTCATGAAAGAGGGCAGACAAAGGGGAAGAGACAGGTAGAAATAAGGTGCCCAGAATTCTAATGTATGTATGGATTTGAAGAAAAAACTTTTGGCTTTGAAAGATAAGACTGCACAGTTGTCTTAAAGCCTTATGATGTCATTTCACTCTCCCAAATGCACATCAGCAACCATAGGAGAGATTAGTGGTTCAGAGCCTCACCACAGAGATCTAGGCACAGACCTGCTGAGTTTGCTGTGGGCTGTTTCACATAAATGGCTTTATCCTCACGTAGGAGAGCAGGAGGCTGAATGAAGGCATTAGAGGAGACTCCATGCAAAACGGTAATTTGAATTAAAGGCAAAGCCTGGAGAGCTATGCTCCAAGGGCTGATCACAGCTGCAAAGAAGGGTTGTCAGAGCACACCCCAAATCCTTCAATAAGCAAACTTGAACTTATTTGACAGATTGAGGAAATAGCCCACCCTTAAAAAAGAAGCCCCCCAAGTTTGTTAGTGCCTAGTTTACTTCCAGACACTGTTTGTCCAGCTCTCTAGCCAAATGCAGGGCAGGCTGATCGTACCCTGCAACTGCAGGCACCAAAAGGAGTTCACGTTTCCAGCTCCTACTGCCAGCATTTGAGTTTGATAGAATCAGGTCAAAATCAGTCTTGCTCAGTCTGACGTAATGCAGACTTCTGGATCCTACCCTGCTCACCAAGATGTGAGACCTCATTCTCCCTTCCCACAGTCAAGCTCTTAAAAACTGCCAGAGAATTGCTTATGCTGTAGATTGACATACCAGCAAAAAACCCCAAACCACAGGTAGAGAGATCATTTTCAGAGAGGAGAGGTACATTTCCTACCACCACAGAACAAAATAATGGAAATGGATAGTGTGCCACGGCAGGTGGGTACTTTAACTGAGAACCATTTAAGTTAACTGCACTCCCAAAATCTATTAAAAGCCAGCACAAATCTTGATGTACTGGCTTATCATGTCGTAAATAAAAATAGAGTGAACAGAATGTGGTATCCTCCTTTCCTAACTTTGGCTCCCACAGAAACATTTGGGGGTGTGCACTGTCACAACCTCTTCTCCATCTTCATTCTCGGGTAGATTATGCAAGTCAGAAGGTCAGGGGGATACGTAATTTTGCCAATCGATCAGTGCTGAGAGCAATCTTATCTAAAAAAGACCCAGGATCTTCCAACACAAAGAAATGTCCTCAGAAAGCAGAACTTCAAACCCCATAAGGGTTCCTTCCCAAATGGTTCAAGCAGAATGAGCTAACACGGTAAGGACATGGGTTAAAGGAATGTACTGAGGCCACCTCCAGAAACGGATCTGCACATATTCCAATCAGTGAGGTCTTTTAATTGATGAAAGCTTCCTGTAAATTGAAGGGGCTGCACAGAAACGTCAGTAAGGCCTATTAATGCTTCAGCATATCCCCTGGAATTTACTTGGGGAAAGCAAAGACCAATCCACTCCCGAATTACAAAAATAAAGCCGCTAATCAGCCCAAAATCCAGGGTGCAAAGTCAGCTGGCTTTGGGAAACCGGGAAAACACAGTCATTAAAGCACAAGCGCCGTAGCTGTGCGCATTTGCCGCTCCAGCCAGTCTGAACCCCTGTGACAGCAGCAAGCGGCTGCTGATTGCCACCAGCTAATTATAGCGCCGGGCTCACGGCAGGGCGGCCGCTGCCGGCTGCTGGGGCGGTGCGAAGGCAGCAGCAGCAGCTCCGTGACACATTCACCAGCAGCTCTCCAAAAATGACCCTCTCCTGCCTCCCCCTCACGGCCACGGCGGGACCGGGCTGGGAGCGGAGCCGCCCCTGGCTCCGAGGGTGCGGGCCCACGGCGGCTCCTCCAGCCCCACGGCCTCGCGGCTGTGCTGCCCTCACAGCGAGCACCTGGCCCTTCTTCGTGTAGGAAAAGCTCAGGGCAAGACCTCATGGCATGGGGAAAGGGATATATATTCCGAGTCACTCCAGATCTGGGGAATCTTTAGGAGGAGGCGGAGCCAGAGCCGTCAGGGCACCCACCTGCGGCCTCCTCAGGAGGGCAGGGCCCGCAGAGCAGCGCAGCCGCCAGGCTGCACCCACTTCCCCGGGGCACTGCCCACCAAACAATGACTGCTGCACGTTTATTCTCTCCAACCTCCTCTGTTTCCCAAGAATGAGAGGCAAAATAAACCGGGGAGGTTATTCCTCTGGTGTTTTCCTTGACCTGCAGAAAGCAACAGCTTGCTACAGACTTCCTGCTGGCCTGCCCTTGGTCAAAGCAACTGAAAGGGCTGCTGCTGCACATGTTTCCATCTCAGAGTTGTTTACAGCGTTTTGTCCTTCCCTCGGGCACTTTCCTTCCCAGTATTAGCAGCGATGTGTGAAGATACTTTGGTATCAGTACCCTTTTCCTGGAAGCGTTCCAGTTCACCAGCCCCAATGACTGCTCTGAAGGGCAGCATTAGCCTCAGCCTCTGCATTTCTCACCCTGCACAGGTCTCCCAGGTTCCTTTCCATAAGGAGCCAGGCAACGAGGCACACACGGATTTGCAATTTGACTCTGCCAGAGTATCTCTGTAAGACTCATATTTAACAAGAAGACTGTTTTCCCTCTACTTGTGATAACCAGGCAACCAAAATGATGCCACACAACCTTAAACATTAAAGACTGCAGAACAAGACAATTCTAAAGAGGTACTTAACATAAAATCAGTGCTAAGTAGATGGGGAAACAGGGATGAGGAAGGAATGAAAAATAAAGCCAGCAAGATAGCACATCTTAGTTACTTTTCTATTCACGCAAGCTGCCTCTCTTGGAATCAATTCTATTTGCACCTAAACTAAATCTGATCAAAGTTGCTGTAATAATTTGTATACTTAAAGTATCAACTCATCAGTAAGAATGAAACACAGTCAGCTCATCAAATGCTTCTCATTATTACAGTCTTTCACAGCAGGAGCCCGCAGCTCCCATCCCTGCAGACATCTGCTGTGCTCATCAGAAACCCAAAGAGAAAGTGGCACGAAGACTCTCTTCTCAGGATTATTTCAGTTTGAGCACTTGTCGGTGCCACACACCCCATCTCCAATCTCCCCAGCTGTCACACATGGAGAAGTGCAAAAGTACTATGAAAAGAACCTACTGCAAAACCCACACACTGGCAAGGGATTTGGGGACCTACATAGCACTTGAACCTACACTTGCCTTCCGTCTGTGAAATAATTTAGCTTTCAAGCCTATGAGGCCTTTTAACATGGAAGCTTTCAATGCCAATCTTCCTAAATGGCAGCACCTAATTACCTGGTTTTGAACATTTAAAGCCAGGAGTATGGCCATTCCAATGTCTGCTACTCCCCAGCTTCCACAATCCTTATGTTTATGACTGATTTACACTTCTCTGCACGATTTTTTTTCTTATATGAAGATTTTCATGTGAGAAACCAGCACTTACGCCCCCACTGTTTAGGACAAACACTCGCTGTTTCAACTTGACTATAATCAAACTGAAGAGGAAGACACCATATTAGTAGCCCATGAGTTTTCACTTCTGCAGGAAAGCTCCAGATACCACCATACAAAAATATTTTTATAGTTTTTACTTCATGTATAGCCACACTTCCTTGGATGCTGCATTCACAGCTGTTGCAATAAGCAAGGAAGGATGCACAGTCTTGATGAAACCAGTAACAAATGGAGGACCCACATGGGTCTTATTAATGGGACACTGTAAAAGCAAAAAGAGATGTCAAGTAGGTTTCCTCCTTTTCTTTCCTTGCTCTTGGTTCTATTCTCCACTAACATTAGTGAGAGAGGAGGAAGTAGAGGACATGCTTATTAAAATTTGCAGCACACAAGTCTGGAGGGAACGCAATTACACCAGAGGACAAGATTATATGAGATTATTTCATCATTTGAAGACATGCTTTGAAATTCAACACGGCAAGAAGTATAGTCACTACAGGCACTCAGGAGCAACCAACAAAGAGAGGTTGGGGAAAACTGTTCAGACTGTTCAGACAACAGCTCTTCAGAGGAAGATCTGGAGTGTAGCAGACTATAAAGGGAACGTGCCTTGGTGAAGTCATACTGTTATGAAAGCTGAACAAACTGAGATTAATAAATACAGGAGCCCACATCACCTATAATATAAGTAATTCTTCTGCTCTGCTCAGCTTGCTTAGTCCTTGGATGAAGTATTATCTCCTACACTGAGTACTTTAAGTAAATAAAAGGGGACCAAAGGAAGAGAGTACAAAAAACAGGAAAGACATCAAGAAAATAGGACTTGTCAGGAGGCGTTACAGAAAATGGCAGTGTTTTTATCTAGTGAGGAGAATGCTATGAGCAGGATGATAATGGACTGCTATGTACATAGAAACATGCTACAAAAGTCAATATAACGATCTGTTCTTCATAACCATGGCAGATAAGGAGTAATGGGCTGAGATTGGAGCAAGAATGACTCAGATCAAACATTATAAAAACTACATATAACGATAACAAAGCACAGGAATAGATTTTATTCAGAGTTCTCCAAACACAGGATAAATTATCGGCAGTGGTACATCACTGAAGCACTGCTGATCACACCCAGGGGCAGGAAGAGGACCTTGGCAATCTCATGGCATTCTCCCTCCATCTCATTTTTTCCCAGTTTCCCATGGATCTCAAGCTGTACAACTGTAAGCACTAAGAGCTACAACAATATCATAACCATAAGAGCTACCACTAACCTCAGTGAAGTTCACATGCATTGAGTACCTCATTAATACCAACCATTAACTCACAAATGGTTTGTGCTGTCTGGTCAATGTGATGGCAGAGAAGTGCCTTTTACTAAGGGCATGATTCAGCTCACATAGGATTAGCAGAAGAGAAATTTCAGCCACATATCACTCTCAGCCCCTGGCAGAGTCAACAGAGACAAATACCCATGGTCAACACCTGCTTTGGGATGAAGGCTGTGTCAGGGCTCTGTGCTGGCTAGGCAGGCACCCTCAGGGCTAGCTCAGGGCTTGGCTGGAATTGTGAGATTTCTTGTGCAGGTAGTACAGGATGATTTGTCTGTGTGCACTGAAACATTCACCTGTGTCCTCACCCCCTCAGTCAGAAACCCATGCTGACACTTCCAGAAACTTCCAGATCAGTGCAGCCAGAGAAGATGCTGCACAGCACTGGCACATGAAGCCTCAGATGGATTTTACACTTCTCTTCTACAAAGATTTTGGCTATAATCTTTACTACACAAGGGAGCAGAGCATCCCAACATGCTTCAGGGTTCTCACTGATGTTATTCCATATGGGATGTCAGCATGTTTTTAGAGAAACGCTTCTTTGAAAGATGTACCATTAGCCCTGGATCCAGAGCCTTTTTTTTGTTTGTTTTCAAGACACAACTTGAGAAGTTACCAGACAGGAACGGCTCATGCAATATCCTCACTGGAACATCAGGCTTAGCTTCTTGCAATTAAGAAAAGCAGAACCCTTCAGATTACATTTCAGATTTGGGATCTGTCCATTTGCACTGAGCTTTCTCCTGGTGGGGCTTGGCCTCTCTGGAAGACATTACAAAGCCAGGCCAGTGCTGTCCCATAGCTCGTGGGCCTTTTGCAGGGCACAGGAGTTGCTTTCTTACACCCCAGCATTCATTCCAGCCCCTTGGGGCTGGGAGGGCGAGGAAGGCACACACAGTTCCCCTACTGTGGAGAGCTGAGATAATTTCTTCTAATTAGAGAACTCTAAATATTTGGAAGTCAGCATCCATTATTATTCTGGAAACTTCACATGGCAATACAAGATGGGTTGATTCTGGCAAAAAATTCTTCATAGCAAAAGAGCATTATCAGGCAAGAACAGAGACCTTTTTCTGGTTTTCAGTGCAGTAATGCCAACAGATACATTACAGCCAGTCAGACAACTCAGCTATCTCTAAGGGGGAAGAAGGGCAAACGTCTAAATATGAAAATTCCAAATGAATTGCATTCAGATATTTCCCCTCCTCTCACAGATGAGCCTGTAAAAAAGATTTCTGATAAAAATGGCACAGAACATCAACTGAAAAATAACCATGAATTCATGTTCAGCTGCATCTTTCAGATGTCAATACAACTTATGTGACTTCTCTTCCCTGAAATGGCTTTGAGGGGAAGGAACAGAAAAAGGAGAAAAAAGAGAAAAGGGAAAAAAAATTGTCCTGGAATTGACTTTGGGAACAAATGCTATGTCAGCTGGAAGAAAGCCAAACTTGAGTTGAAATAGCACTTTGCTATATTCAACTCTACAGATTTTTCTGACTGGAGATGGCTCCACTCAAGGACATTGCCATAATAATTGGGAACATGCTGACATCTGCATCAGAGGCTCAGTCTAGTCAGAAGTCAAAGTATGAGAAAGAGGCAGTGAGCTCACGCTTCAGGATCTAGAAAGCTTGCAGTCAGGACAGCATTTTGGGGAAGGTTGCCTGTTTAATTCCAGAATGTCTTCCTAAGCTTGCTGAAAATATTGGGAAACAGAAAGCTGATCCTTTACTCAACCACTTGCCTCAGAGCAAACCCAAGCTACCCACTGCACTTGATCAAAATGTAGTTAATACACAGGCTTTACTCAGGCAGTACCACAGATTACATTTGTTGGCCTGTTGCTGGGACAGAGTGATTCCTTTACCAGTTTATCAATTTTGCACAGGTCTAGTTATGTTGAAAGATTAACTTTCAAATAGCAAAATTCCTGTATGAGAGGAAACCAGAAGGCTTAACAAATAACAATTTGAGTCATGCTCTCTTCTTGCCATCAATTTGCAGTGTTGGGAGCAGCAGAAAGTGAAGATGCAAAACAGAGATGATGCACGGATTTGTGAGAAATTACTCATCAATCCAAACCCCAATATGCAGCAGGGCAAAGAGGAGTTTAATTTCAAATGAAAAATGTCCAGTCACCAGCACATAAAATTGCTTCACAAGAAGTGGCATTTCCAGTTGCAGACTGTGTTCTGCTTAGACACAAAATCCATTGTATTCCTCTTTCCCTTGGTATGCAGTGCACACATGAATGGGAATTGCTGCTTGCTCTCAGGGTTGAAGGTGATCACATTCCTCCTAATTATGTAAGAAAATTCCAGAGACATGGTGATTGTTGCGACAAGAACAAATGTGTAATGCATGGGAACAACAGTGCTTTGGGACTTCAGCAGATCACCCCACTCTGTTCCAAGGATGCTGAGACCTCCCTTCCTGATACTCAGTTCCAAATACATTAGGCACCAAACAGGCCCAGCTGCTATTTCTGCCTTGCTTCACTTGCTGTGATGTGGCTTCCTTTCAGTTTGCTACCCTGCATCCATCAGGGATGAAGGAAAAGTGGTAACCGGATTTACTGCATGGTTCTTCTAGCTCTGCATACATGATCCACATTCCTACTAGAATACAATAAATAACCAGTTTTCTGTTATTTTTCTCTTTGTTTGGAAATTAGAAGTCACTTTCATTCATTCACAGACCAGGAAGATAAGGGCTTGCACTGTCACCATGTGTGTTGGTTTAGCATAGCTTCAGGATACAGTATTTGCTGAATTTGTTTGAACTTTCTTTTGGTTATCAGGCCTTCATCCAAAATGTTCCTCAAGTAGAAGAATTTCCTCTTTTCCTAATACTGGCAGCAACATAGCCAGTCTCCTGCAGTGCCCACCAAACCAGAAGCTGGTGAAACTCAAGAAAAAGCAAGACTTTGCTTCCAGCACATACCAAAAAAACCCAGGGAAGTGGGATGGAGAAAACAGTTTTCTTTAGGAATATACCCAGGAGTTTGCAACTGACCGTGATTCTACCTGTGACTGTCTAAATCTAGAATTAGATCTTTGTCTTCCAGGACAACTGGGGAGACAAAGGAAGGCTCAGAGGAAAATAATAGTACAGTACAAGAAATTGGCATCTTCATTCATGTCATGGCACTCCCTGGGATACCAAGGTAGGAGCTTCTTTGTCCTGTTCCTGACTTGGCTCACACAAATGGTCAGGCACTCGCCCTGGCCAGGGTCCAGCAGCCTCCTCCTGATCTCCATTTTCCTCACTTGAAAGAGTTTGGCACCACATGAGTTTAAGTGCAGAGAAGGTTTGTAGGCAGTCATGCAGATGACCCTGAAGCAATCAAAACCAGCCACAAACCTTTCCTCAGCAAAACCACATTTGCTCTTGCAATGTTACATTTTCTTTGCTGTCTCCATCAGGGGCTGATTTGACCTGACATATGACCTGCAATCCTCACCAAAACTGCCTTTTCTCTGTTCTACATTTTCCTTTCAGGGTGACTGTTTGATCTCACCTTTACACAGGAGTCTCTAAGGGCAGAGAGCAAAAGGGAAATGCAGGAAGGATGGAGGAGAGAAAAGTCACACCAGCATGTGGACAGCAACACAGACTGCAGCCCACAGCAGAACAATCAGACCTTTCTCTGCTGGTGGGGACAACTCACGTGGCAGAAGAGGAAAGTTGCTGCTGTTGAACTTTACATTAATCACTGGCTGCCAGGAGAGAAGCTGGAGTAGCCTGGCTCTGTGTGGAGCACAAGGAATTGCTCAAGGGTGCTGGTTTCTCCTGCCATGGGGATGTGCTGCATCAGCAATCCCAAAACCAGGACTGTGGCACAGCAGATGTGGAAACTGCTGCAGTTAAAGCAAGGGAGGATATAAAATGACAGGATGTAAACCCAGCACCTTTCTCTTCCCAGAAAACCACCGAGCAAACTCAGAAGATCTTGAACAGGAAGGTACT
This sequence comes from Zosterops lateralis, assembly GCF_965231275.1. Taxonomy (NCBI): domain Eukaryota; kingdom Metazoa; phylum Chordata; class Aves; order Passeriformes; family Zosteropidae; genus Zosterops; species Zosterops lateralis. The sequence goes on from NC_139763.1 coordinate 9,044,362, forward strand.
CATGAATTCAGTAACAAAATTACCTCATATTGTTAAAACATCCTTCCTTCTCCCCGAAAGGCTGCTGCTGTCTCACTGGCAGAGCAGGCGAGGACACTGCACTCATCTGCACATTCCCTCAGCACTGAGGATGCACCACTGCACCATTTTAGGAGAAACATACTGCATTTGCATGTCAGGTCTCAAATGAGCAGCCTTTTAGATTTAGGGCAAACCCAGTGTTTTTGGTTTAAAACAACAGCACTTTTCGTGGGTTTCCAAGAGCATGTGCCATTCCCTAAAAAGCTGAGCTGGCTATTGCTTCAGAAGCAGCTCTGCACAGGCCATACTCCCACAATGTACTTCACATTTCTCTGCCCACATGAAACCCCCCTCTCAGCCTGTGGAAGAGGGCAGGCACCAGATGCCCTCAATGCAGCTCTCTGTTTCCTAATGCAACATTTCACAGCCAAAAATAAACCAGCCCCAAACAACTCACTGGTTTATAGGTAGTGCACATCCTATCTGTTTCCTCAGCTAAAGCCAAGCTCTGTGATGCAGAAATAGTTACACCTTGAAAGAGAAAGGTTCACTGGGGTAAAGAAGTGCAAAGGAAAATTAAAGAAGGATGGGGCTCTCGTAAGGAAAGCACTCTGGCACGTCTCCTCCTCGGTGGCTTGGTCCCCTGAGCAGAATACAAATGAAGAGCATCACTGACAGCCCAGTCTCACATCTCAGTCCCCTTCACAAGCCATCCATTCGGCTCAGGGCACAGAGACAGTGCAGGCATTGTCACAAATACACTGGGCACAAACAGACTGAGAGGGAGGCCCACAGACAAACATCACCCTATTGAGACTGAACACAGCCTTAAAAATATACTAACAGATACGGCTATTAACATGCCTGCACAAAACGGAATATGGGCAGAGCACTCAAAGTGCTTGTTCATTCCTCATCCTCCATTTCAGGCTATAACGTCACCCTGTAATTAGCTGAAATAACCTCTATTCTGTTCAGCTTCGCCACTGATGAGGAGCTCACAAGGAGCATGAATCGCCAGGAAAGGTTTAAAAATACACCCAAATTTAACAGCAACGAAAAGAGACATAAAGCACTTGATTTTTCTTTGTGGGTTGTTTTAGGTTTGGGGTTTTTTTTTAATCTTGCAAAGGCTGATTAGCAAGGATGTCACCAGTTTGGTTTTGTAAGCTAGTTCATAAGAATTAAGTGGGAATAGACTTGTCCTAAGTGGGGAGAGACTTTTCCAAAGCTTCAGTTCCAAGACAAAATGACCATGCCATTGCTAGGAAATATATGGGCATTACATCCTTAAACAAAGGTACATTGTAGAATCCAGCAATGCTTAGCTTTAAAATAGAATAAGGACAAAAGACCTAACATCAAGGCAAAATAATTAGCATAGCAGAATTTCCATAAGAAATAAAAAGTTGAGGATGTCATATATTTTTACTGCCTGATCATTCTTGCAAAAAAACATGGGTGGGAATTAACTGTGGGCAAATAAGAGACCCTACATTTAAATAGCAGATTATTCATGAAGGTTTTTTTCCCCCACCTCTATTACTCTGAACATCTGATTCACTGGGCCTTTTGTGTTTTTTCTTTAATTAAACATTTCAAGCCATTCACCACATCTGACTAATGAACCTTGAATCTTTCATTCTTGTTTTGTGTGCAGATGGGTTGTACACACAACTGTGAGCACTGTGGCTTATGATGGATAAAAAAACAAATGCAGATTCAAAAACTAAGAAAAAAAATCAAATCTAATGCAGTTTCAGAAGCTTGTGAGAGAAACACAGTCTGAGTGCTGGGGAAGCTCAGGCTGTCAGAATGCCAGGAAAACCTCCAAGAGTCGTGTATGAAGATGCAAAAGACAAATACACTGGGATAACAAAATTATTATAGGCAGGAATTGTTCTTTTAAAGAAAATTATGGGCTGCACAGGAACAGCAAACTGTTCTCAAGCCCAGTTCACGTTCTCTAGGTGCCACATTTACACAGACTGTAATGAGAAACGCAGGCTTAATTAAGCTTTTTATTTAAAGAATAAGCTGATAAAACATGAAAAAGAGAACTCCACATCTCTGGTATGCATTCCCCCTTCTTCTAGCTTTGCCTGCTCAAAAATCAAACACAGAGAAGATTAATTTATTGGTTGGAATATAAAACCAATTAAATAAATAAACAGCTTGTCACTCTGGCTTCAGAGTGAATCTAGTGGAAAATTTTTTTCCCAGGAAACCTATTTTGGGAAAGCAATAAACCACAGAGAAGGGCAAAGGCTAGAGAAAAGGCTAGAGGCATAAAAAATCCCACCTGGAGATACTGTGCTGTTTCTGATGTTATTGAGGATTTTTTTGGGAAGGAGCCTGCAGGAGCTGTATGCTCCAGCTCTCCTACAAGAGCAGCCCACAGTTCTCAGGTGCCTGGGCATCTCACTGCACCTCCAGCCAAGCAACCACACTGCTGTTCCCATCCAGATATCCATGGTCTGTGCTCTTTTTCTTCAGATAGACCTTTTTTTCCCCTCTATTATTTTGCTCCTCATCTATATGACTACAGAAAGATAGTGAATGTCTCTTCAAAGAAACAGACCAATGAAGCTGTGCTTAGGCCTGATGGAATTAAATCACTGGTGAAGGGTTCAGTTCCAGGTGCACCATTACCACCCACCCCTGTGAGGAGGTGAGGAGCAGCTCTCTTTTGCTGCCAGCCCAGACTCCAAAGCAGAGAAAATTACTATACACAGCACAGAAAATGTTTCCTTTGGCAGCAGTTATGAAAATGCCATTCATCCTGTACACAGCCTGTATGCTCCAGCATAATAAAGAGAGTGATTGAATGGTCTTTTAAGAAGTTTACTGGGTCACATTTCTCCTGGACTAAGGCCAAGGCTCCCATTATTCCCCAGTGCTGGGTGCACATCACACAAATCCTTTACTGGTCTCAACCCTTCTTTCTTACTGATGCTGACAGTGCCTGAGAACAGAAATATGAACCCTGACATTACTTCTAGTGTAAAACATGCTTCCAGAGGTTGTCTAGGGTAAATTAATAAGCCCACCATCCTTGCTTCTTAGGTGTCCAAATGGCCAAGAGAAGTGGAGCCTGTGCACTTATATCTGTGTCATCCAGCACACACCATTCTTCACAGGCTTGCAGGAGAATGAGAAGCAAACTAAAATACAGTGTGGGGTAGGATAATGTGAGAGCTTGATTATGCAAGCCATTAAAGTTAATGGCACTAGTCATTTAAGGACAAATTATGCCAGGGACTATGGTTTTGCAGAGAAGTGCACTGACAGTAAATTGTACTTTCCAGCTAGACATTTATGCAGCTTCCTAAGGCAGTCAGTCCTCCTCTCACCACCATCAAGGAGCTACAATTTCCAGAAAATACTCAATGCTGAGGGAAAGAGCCTGTGCAGGGACACTGCTGTGTCCTCTCCACAGATGAGCTCAATGCCTTGAGACAATCACCTGCTGCATTCAGGGGTTCTCCTGAAAACCAGCAAAGCACAGAGACATTAGCAGTTGCATAATCACAGTCTGAGGCTCTCTAGGCCAACAAGAATTGCTAGTAAGCAATTCATCTTTTGCAAAATGAAGCAATTTCTTCTGAAAGAAGTAAACCCAGAACAAATAATTTTTTCCTTCCCCTTAATTGTACTATTGGATTTCTCACCTATTTAATCTCTAGATTCTTCTAGAGAAGTTCTTTTCTGCTTTTATTTTAATGATTCAAGCATTATTTTAAGAATAATTTAATATTTTAGTGCTTTGGGTACTAGTACTTAAGGAAATCTTGTCAAGGTCCACATTTCAAAAAGCATTTCCATAAACTAAGGGTAATAAAGCTCTAGAGAGTGACCTGTGCACACTGGGAATCAGCAGCAGTCACACATCCAGAGGAGGGTGGGAGCAAAGAAATGACCATAAAACCCAGCCTCTGATTCATCCACCGAAATCACCCAGCCCTCCCCTGCACAGCATCCCAGCTGGCTCAGTCTGGGCATCGTGGGCAGAGAAGAAATTGCAACACAGCTCCTTCAGGAGCTCTTTGCTGCACACTTGTTTTAGTGACTCTGCAAGGCAGAGTGGCTTCCCCAGTCCAGGTTTGAATACACAGGACCTCAGCTGGGCCAGGGAGCTGTCCCTGCATAAGCAGAAGACACCCATGAAAGGTAAAGGCTCTACAAGGACACAAAATAAATAGGCACAGAAGTACATTTGCAAAGTCTGGCAAAGAGTTTCACTCCTCACTCCCATTAGACTAATGGGCACAAGAACAAGGAGTTATTCTTTATGCTGCCCAGATCTGGATAATTCTGCCCAGAAGGTCCATCTGTGGCAATTTTAAGTCATTTCAGATGTAAAAGCAAAGATGGGAAAGTAAGGGGGAAATAGCAGAAAAAGAAAAGAGGGAAAGAGCCTTTGAATCTCTCCTATTAATAATGTTAAAAAGTCCAAATAGCTTCATTTCAGACCCAAGACCTAATTTACTGAGCAGTAATAGCACTGTCACTGTACTTATCACAAAGAGCCATTTTGTCTCAGTGAAATGTGCCCTTGGAGGCATTACTGAAAAGCCTGCAGGACAGGAGGCTCACTTTCTTGTCTGGAGGAAACTTTCAGCCTGTGAGCCTTTGACTGAGGTAGCTATGCACAAACATAGCAAAATTATATGCCCTCTTTTGCTGCTGTCTTGCAGGGGCTGTAAATCAGCACTGCAAACACTTAACTAACACCTCACCTAATGCCAACCTCACCTAATGCCAGAGAGGCAGACAAGCAGGATTTTGATTTTGATTTTGCATTTGCAAGAGGCCACGAGCTGCTGAGAGGAACAAAGCAAGAGCATCCTGACAGTGGTGATGGCATCTCTGGAGGGCAGCGAGGTGCCCAGCTCCCACTGTGATGGCCAGTGGAATGGGAGGCTCTCCTCAGCATCCTTCTGCAGAAGCCTCTTGGCTCGTGCAGCTTCAGAAGCAAAAAGCCTCCTTTCTGGTCTGCTGCATGAGCAAGGAGCAACTTTGAGCCAGAGATCCCTCCTGGAAGCACCCCAGGGCTGGGAGAGCTCAGCCCCAAACAGATAACCTCTCAAAGAGATTTAAAACCAGACATTTGTCCAGACCAGAGGAGGCATGACAGATGCTTTGTGGATTTTCTCATCGCTCTGAGTTACATTTTTGAGCCTCCCATAAGCTTTCCCTGCTGGGATCTCCACTGAAAACTTGGCTGTGAAGAGGCTGCAGCTGCGTGGGACTGCACTGATGCCTGGCAAAACCTCCAACTCCAGGGCAAGGATGAAAAAACCAGAAGGAAATGTCGACACTGCACTACAGGCACTTGTGATGTGCCATTTCTCTGCTTCACACTGCAGCAGTTGGGCTCTCTGGTGCTCCCAAAGACCCACCAAACCCTGCCAACACTCTGCTTTTCTGCTTGTCCGTTGGTACAACCCAACAGTGTTTCTGCAGTGCCATCAGCAGTTGTTCCCAGAAGAAAATCCAAGCCAATTTTGACATGTCTCCCACAAAAGAGGTAATTTAAACCACACTGGGTACACTCCAGGCAACATTTATATTGCACGAGCAGAGTGCAGTTTTCAGTACATGCAGATCAAGCTGTGGTAAAAATTTAAGCTTGTGACACTTGTAGGAAGGAAGGCTGGACTGATAAGTGGTGACTCAGACAAGCTGGCACTGAGGAGCAAGATGACAGAACATTTAATTAACAAATTAACTTTCTACTCTCTTAAATAATCATTACAGTCTTGCAAACATCCAAGAATACAGCATTCAATTTCTACCTACAAGGCTGCCTCTGACATTTTTCCAAGCCTTACTTCCCAGTTTCCATTAAAAACAAGTTTACCTACTGCATCATCTAACATTCTGCTGACAACAACATTCTGCTCTGAGTACTTCTTTGTAGCTGCAGGACGTTATTAGCCAATTCCTCTGAGTCACTTCTAGCAGAGTCTCACTCTATCAGCAGCACTGAGTTGTGTGAGTGTCTGTTTGCTTGGCTGCCCTCCAACCACACCAGCTTTTCTGACTAAATCTCCTGGTCTCTCTCTGAGCAAACAGGAGTCAGGAGGCTTGCAGAAAGTCTTCTTCCTATTGGGAGGGTGACCCAGCAAAAATATTCCCGGAGACCTTTTTATGAACTGACTTGGAAAAAGGAAAGGAAAATGGACAGGAAAAAGTAGAACCATGTATGTCACCATAAGAGTCTTAAGACCTTTGTCCCTTTATGAAAATCTCAACCTTCAAAATTTGGGTGCTGTGTGGAGTTAACCAGAGGTGATACCAACTGTTGTATCACATTTCCAGAAAACACACAAGAAGTGGCTAAAGCTACAAAAAGACATTTATATGTGCTGATTCCACTGGATTAAAAATCTCCCCAGACAATTTGGTCTCCTGTTCTGCTTTTTGGTCACTGTCTTTTCCCCACTCCTGCATGCAGCCCTTGCTTCTCAAGCTGGAAAAATGATTTACCATTAGCAAATGTTAAGGGCTTATCCTGTTTCCCAAGATAAGCCATTTGCAAGGTCAGGCAGGCCCAAGCACCCATTTTTCTCTTTGAGCATCTGCTCTCACATCAGCCAGTCCTCAAACACAACGGCCCAAATTTCTCCAGCAGCCACCATTTGGGTAAAATTTTGAGTGTCAGTGTTTAACAACCATATGGGAGCATCAGCTCCAAACACCATTCAGACAGGTCCCTTGGGCTGGGACCCTTCTGCAACCCTTGCAGAAGCAAATCACCTATTACTTACTCAGGGTAGGTAACAGGCATTTAATTGTAATCAACAGTTTGCTGAAGGAAAGGCAGCAGTAGCAGGGCCAGGACACAAAGGAAAGAGATGCTCTCCCTCCTTCCTTGGACAGGGAACAAGAAGCAGAGACTTCCAGTGATTTAAAAGAGCAAACAGCAGCCAGTCCAAGTACCTCGGGGAGCCCTGTTGTAACGGGGAAAAGGTGTTTTGGCCAGGAGGTCTTAGAAGGAGTAACTTCCCAGCACCAGTGCTAATTCCAAAAGCCCTGACGGACACACAGTAGAGAAATCAGGAAGCAGTCTCGTGTCTCCTCCGTTTTCCCCAGGGCACTCTTCCCATCCTCCGCGTCTCAGCGCCCTGCGAACGCTTCCTCCCCGGAGCCACGGGCTCGCTTACCGCATTACCATCAGCAGGAAAACCGGGGTTGTTTATTGTCCCTCTCAGGGAGGGCGATCCCGTATTAGGAAGATTAAGGTCATCCTGCGAGCGCGTGACAGGATAATCTGCTGCGGGCGCCGGAGGGGCTGTGACAGCGACATGGCACAAACCCTGTCCGGGCTGTGACAGCGACACGGCACAAACCCTGCCCGGGCTGTGACAGCGACACGGCACAAACCCTGCCCGGGCTGTGACAGCGACATGGCACAAACCCTGCCCGGGCTGTGACAGCGACACGGCACAAACCCTGTCCAGGCTGTGATAGAGACAGGGCACAAACCCTGCCCGGGCTGTGATAGAGACACGGCACAAACCCTGCCCGGGCTGTGACAGAGACTCTGCACAAACCCTGCCCTGGCTGTGACAGCGACATGGCACAAACCCTGCCCAGGCTGTGATAGACACAGGGCACAAACCCTGTCCGGGCTGTGACAGCGACATGGCACAAACCCTGTCCGGGCTGTGACAGCGACAGGGCACAAACCCTGCCCGGGCTGTGATAGAGACACGGCACAAACCCTGCCCGGGCTGTGACAGCGACATGGCACAAACCCTGCCCAGGCTGTGATAGACACAGGGCACAAACCCTGTCCGGGCTGTGACAGCGACATGGCACAAACCCTGTCCGGGCTGTGACAGAGACTCGGCACAAACCCTGCCCGGGCTGTGACAACGACAGGGCACAAACCCTGTCCGGGCTGTGACAGCGACAGGGCACAAACCCTGTCCGGGCTGTGACAGCGACAGGGCACAAACCCTGTCCGGGCTGTGACAGCGACAGGGCACAAACCCTGCCCGGGCTGTGACAGCGACATGGCACAAACCCTGCCCGGGCTGTGACAGAGACTCGGCACAAACCCTGCCCGGGCTGTGATAGAGACAGGGCACAAACCCTGCCCGGGCTGTGATAGAGACAGGGCACAAACCCTGCCCGGGCTGTGATAGAGACAGGGCACAAACCCTGCCCGGGCTGTGACAGAGACTCGGCACAAACCCTGCCCGGGCTGTGACAGAGACATGGCACAAACCCTGCCCAGGCTGTGACAGGGACTCGGCACAAACCCTGCCCGGGCTGTGACAGAGACATGGCACAAACCCTGCCGGTTCCGCACGGCAGCAGCTCCGCACGCCCCGGTCACCCCTCGATGCTGCTGCCAGCCCCTATAAACACCACACCGATGCCGAATCTCCACCCAGAGCCCTGTGCTTGGATGCTCGACCCCGCAGCCCACGGGGTCTGTGTCACCTCCACGGGGTGCTGGACTTCGCTGCTAATACCCCCCGTCCTCAGCCCTTTCCCAGCAAGACACAATATTTTGGTCAAAATATACCAGCGTTGCTTTGGCATCCCCTCCATCTCCCCGGCACCCTGCAATATGCTCTCCTGTGCCTTCTGAGCAGCTTGTAAACCAAGATCCTTTTTAAAGTGTCAAACAAATTACACCAGAAAAGTCACGAATTAGTCCAGAAGTGTGTCAGGGGGATGGGGAAAGAATTCTTTATTTTCAGAGAACAGTTGCTGTTATTTGTATCCTAAAGGAACAAGCAACCCTTCTGCACATATTGGGAAAACAGAATCATGGCTTTTAGATACCAGCATTAACCTCATGAAACTAAAGGAAATTTAATTTCATGCTGAATAAGGTAGCTAAACACAGACCATATTTTAATGCACAGCAGCACCCAGAGAAAAAACCCCAAACACAAAACCCCCCAAACTAAAGACTTATTTCTTGTCCAGAATATCACTTTACTGCTGACTCAGGGCAGAAACATAAAGCTATTATTAACCAGCCTGGTCACAGTCATTTTCTTCAACAGCAAAGCAGAATTTAAGTTTCTGGATGCTCAGCAACTGCAGCTCACAGCATTTCTAGTATTTTGCAAGCAAAGCCACAGGATTCCCCTTGCACAGTGTCCTGACAAGAGGCCTGACAGTGCAAGAGCTGCCATGCAAACCAGGCATGCTGTAGGCAGCCAACACAGTGTCTAGGTATCCACAGTGTGAGTCCTCTCTATGCTTGTGGTTGCTTTATTTGATAACTGATGGCCCCCGCCCTACTTAGATGAACCTCTTCATCATCCCTTCCTCTACTGCCTCCACCTCTTCTTCCTCCACAGCTTCCATCTCTTCATCATCCCTTCCTCCACAGCCTCCACTCACAGGGGAGACCCCAGCCCACAGCTCTCATGCACTCAGGGGATGCAGGGCTGATTTTTAGCAACCATTCTCTCTCTCCCGCTCTCGTTTCATGGATGAGCAGCAGCTTTGAATGCTTGTCTTCCCTTCAGACACTTAATTGCTTGATGTATTGAGAAACTACCTCTTAAAATTATTATGCAGCTATGTATCACTAGATCCCCATCTCCCAGCATCAAAACCCGTCATGCACAATCAAGCCAAAGGAATCTTTATTTGTGGCATCACAAGGAAAGAATTAAGGACCCTATAAATTAAGAAAACTGCTTGTATTGCAGCAAGCTTGGAGTGGTTGGTACTTTCTGTCTCAGCCTTCCTTCTTTAGAGCTAAACCTACTTTTTCCAGACCTGCCTGCTATTGATTTTCCACCAGGACCTCAAGTGAGGAAATCACTCTGTTCTTTCTCAAAAGCCCAGATTTATCACAGGTTCTGTACCTAACGACGTGAAAAAAGAAAATAACCCTTAATGTGGTTTTGAAATCAGTGCAAATGGAGTTAATATTTAAGTAAGAAAGCCTCATTAAGTAAATCTTTATGTCTAGAAATCCAACCTGTTTTGATTCTCATTTTCCAAGCCCCCCTCCCTACCTCCCCTCTAAGCCAGCAAAGCCAGCTAGAATGATCAGAATGATGGTGCACAACAGTTGGTGTTTGGTGCACAAAATAGCCCCTCCACTCCCAAACCACTCCCATTCCTGAGGGCTGGGATAAGATCCTGGGTATGCCAGGTATCTGCTTAGCACCAATCTCAAGGTCAAATTATCTTTTAAGATCCACTACCTGCAGACAACGATGAGTTCACTCTACCAAAGGTAACTCGAAATCCAATCATCTTCACTACAGAGAAATAAAGGGGTGTCAAGTGAGAAAAAGGAATGGAGCCCCCTTGGAGAGAATCACAGCGACCGCTGAAATATTAATGAAGCTCTTTATTTGAGAGAGTCTAAAAAGGACTTTGAATAATGCATTGCAAGCAACGGTACATCAGCACTGGCTTTTTTATCCGAGAGGCAGCTGGCATTTTAAAAATAGACAACTTTCAACTTGATGGGGGTAGCTCACCAGCAGAGGAAATTATCCAGAAATGCACCATCGTTTAAGAGAACAAAGCAGACAAACAAGCAGAGCACAAAGAAAGTTCATTAGTACAAATGCTCTGAAGCAGTCCTCTTCTCTCAGCACAGACTTGCCCACCATAAGCTCAACTTCACTATTGTTGGGTGTCTCAACATATTCTGTCCCTTAATGTCACCAGAAAAGTCTCTTTAAGCTACTCCACAACAGGCATGGTCTGGCAAAGATCTAATGATTTGCACTTGTAAACAAAAGAGATGCTCTGTCCCACCCAGGCAGCTCATAAATTTCTGAAACTTGTATTTAAAAATAGGATAGTGATACTGGCTTTTTAATTCAATAGAAGAAAAGGAAGTCGGAGAAAACAGAAGTTTGATAGGAATGGAAAGTAAGACCCTTGTAGTTTGCTCTCCTGCACAGCTGATGGGACATGTGGAACCCCTTGGCTTCAGGATTGCACTGAAGGCCGCAGTCCCACTGCACAAACACCTTCAGCACATGGAACAGACACATGGGATGCAGCCAGTGAAGTGCTTGGCTCGTTGGTGGGTCAGTGTTCACACTTGTCAACAGCAAGGTGACTGGTGGACAGAGATGTTCTGTAACTGGTTTTTTGCCAAGTCCCCCAAAAGGTGATGTAAGTTCTTCCAGCCAGAGATGTTTCCTAAGTATTCTTTATATGTACTTTGTTTTCCTGCACAAAAAAGCTTTAAAATACAATCACACAGGCATATCTAAAGGTGTGGGGCTGGATTCAAGGCAAAGGTGCCCTTGTAGTGACAGTGCTCATGGCCAATGCCAATGGCTCCATTGATTTGTTGCTGAAAACACTGTGAATCTTGATGCCACCAGGAGGGACAACATGACAAAGCTGTTTGGGAAAGGGACTGATAGGAGTTTTGTATCCACACAACTGGAAATTTCCCTCCCTGCCCTCAGTGCCACACTGCCTCCCCTCCCACCAGCCGCTCTGGTGACTGACTCTGGTAACCTGCAGATAAAAGGGTTTTATGCCATGGTGGCAACTGGAAAAGAAGCACAGGCATGTCTTCCCTACTCATTTCCTGGGGTTCTTCTATCCCTACATAACCCCTGAGACACAGTGATCTCAGAAACTACCCTGCTCCCATACCTTTGCCTCTCCCCAGCAAAGAGTGGGGTCAGTGAGGCAGCAGCTCCCCACCCTGAGGCACAGGGAGCCAAAGGGGAAGCAGAGATAGGCATGAATAGGCCCCACAGTGAAGCACAAAACCCAGTGATACAGAAGTGAAATGTCTCAGAAACCAAGTGAACAGGGCCATAAACCAGAATGCCCTGCCAGCCTTATCTCCTCTTTCACCTATTTGATTTATTCTGCCTAGCCACTCACTTATTTTACTGGCCAACAATTGACTGGTTGGTTGCCTCAATTACCTGTTTCCCTTTGCCCTTCTCCATTAACTTCTGCCTTCCTTCTCCATATATCCATCCCCCTTCTTTCTGTTAGCCCACCCTTTCTGCTTTGCGTGAACAACCAGATTGAGTCACTTGTTGGTGTCCACATTTCACACAGCTAGAAACAGGGAGCCATCAGCACCAACACCCACACTCACTCCTGGCATGTGAAGCTGCCTGAAGGAAGAAAAACCCAAAGGAAAGACAGGAGGAGGAATTCCTACCCCAAAGGCATCACATGCTATTATGGCCTTAGAGAAACTCTTAAAGTGTCATCAGGGGTTGAGGGGCAGGGTAGCCTTGCTCCACCCTGCACTGGGGGTAAGCAAAGGGGTGCTGCCCCATCAGAGCCACCTGGCACCCCGAGACAGCAGCATTCACTCCTGCTGCTGGAGGATAATACAGCAGCACACGAGGCAGCCCTGGGCTCGACTTGTTTGTTTGCAAAATCAGCTTTGCCTTGCCTGGGCACAGGGGGAGACACTTGGACACCACAAACAGTGTGAGCTACACCACAGGCAGCCTGCACTCACCACCACCTCTGGGGAATACCTGAGTGGTGCTGCCAGTAATCACACAGTGAGTGAGAGCTCATCTGTGCACAGGCAGACTGTGCTGTCTAGGGGGTTAGTTGTGAATTGAGATGACAGGAGAGGAACCAGCAGGCACAGAGATGTCAGGAGTGCAGCCCAGTTTGCACTCCTGACATCTTTGTGTGTGCTGGTGCATCTGATGCCATTCCCCCCTGCATCAGCACACAATGCACCAAGGTGTATGCTTTTGCACCTCACTTCACACTTTTATTTTACATTTTTTCACCTCCCTTCACTCCTTCCCCTCCCTTTTTTAAATGTAATGCAGCCTTTTCTTCCTTGTTTTCTTTTTATTTTCTTTTTTCTTCTTTTCCTTGCACAGTGCAGAATGTAGGAATAACTCAAACCAGCCTGAAGGGCAGAGCAGGAGAGTGTGCAGGGCGTGCAATGCTGCCCAGGGCACAGGTGCTGATGAGGGCAGGGCAGTTGGCTACACTGTATGCACAGTAAATAACTGCAGCCTCATTGGGAGAGCATTACAAATCCCAGATACAGCTGGCACAGGATGGATTTAGTGTGGTTGTGCTACTCAGCACTGGTATAAACCCTCCATGCCCTAAAGCTGGATCCCCTGCTACTGCAGTGCAGCTGCCCCCTCTCTTGTTTTAGCAGTTCCCAAGAGGCAGATCCCTCCCAAAACGCTGAACAAGGACAAAAGCAGAGGAAAAACAGCCTGCAGTGAGGGCTTGGATCCCCAGACTGTGCCACAGCCTGAAAGTCCCAGCATCTGGACTTCTGACAAGCTAGGCAGAGTTTCAAATAGAGAGAGCCCTCAAAGGGGAAGGCAAGTTTTTCTAAACCAACCCAAAACCATATGGTAAGCCTTTAAACTGGGGGGCGGAGGAGGGGATAACAAAAAGAGAGAGAGATGATTTCATCAGTTTTTTTAAAAAAAGCAAAAGGGGAAGTGCAAGAGTGCATGGTGTTTAGGATGAGGCATACCCTGTGGAGCAGGTCATAAAATCAGAGGGAACTTGCTGGTTAGCCAAAGAAGAGTATTAAAAATGGGATAACTGTTTCTGCTAGAAGCATCAGAAGCAGAGTGAACTCTGAACTTTGGGATTACATCCAGGATGATCGTTAGTCAATATATTCCTGTTAGTATTTAGGTTAGACATATACACAAATATCATTTTATCATTAAGTTTTTCAAGAAAAAACTGTTCACCACTTGTCTTCTACTCCTAAAGCTGGGAGCCTCAAAAGTGCAACCCAGCTGTGCTGTAGAAACACTGGCAGGTATGTCAGGAGCAAAGAGATAAAAAACTTCAGTAGTGTGATATTTGTGAGCAACTATTCCCTTCATAAAGAGAGTTTCAAAACAAACAATTATGGGGTTTTTCTTCATTCAAATACCTACATCATGAGACTAACTTACTTAAATTATTTCAACTTTTCTATATGAATCATCTTTCACATATTGTTTGTTGTAACAGAAAGCATAGTAAAATCTGCTGTCTCTACAGGCCTCCTCACCTTCTATGACCAATTTGAAATATGTAATGCGAAAATCCACATCTTCCTACAACAGGAACCAAGTACAAACACTTATATTTTACAATCATTCTGTGATCTTCCTTCCATTTTCAAAGTCAGGTAAAAAATTCATGGTTCATTGTAGGAGTGAGCTAGAGACAAGGCCAGCAATGGAAAGTCTTATGACAAGGATATACCTAAGGAGGTAATGAACTTCCTTTTCCTCTAGCAGTGGAAACCCATGCAAAAGGAACCTGCCAATTTCTATCTGTTTGCAAGACTGATTTGTGAGGTCAGAGTATCCTGATAAAGATCTTTTTGCCTGTGTGATATACACACAGATCTTTGAAAAGGAGAGAAAGGTTCCATATTTAAACTCTGGTGTGAAGTTTTGGGAAGAAGGTGGCAGTTAACTTTGGAATCTGTGTAAGTTCTACAGCCCTTACATCATTTCTTAGGTAACTTGTCATGTCCATAAAAAAAAATAAAAATTCATATATAGCAGCCTGTGTATGAGCAGCAGCCAAACTTGTCTATGGAATAATAGGGGAAGCAACTTCCTCACCATCCAGCTCCTGATTTCCCCACTGGAACAAAGGGGCAAAGAGCAGGTTGCTCCTGCTATAGAGAGACCTGACCTGGACCAAAGCCATTTGTTAGTGGCATTCCACCCCCTCCTTTCTCATCAAGCCACTAACAAATTAATAAGCTATTTCTCAAGAGCAGAGCTTAAGAAGGGAAGTGCAAGGGAGAGTTATCATTAATTACTTTGATCCCTTCAGCAGCTTAGGTACAAAAGCAGGTGCTCCCTCCTTTGCAGTTCTCCAGAAAGAATGCCAAGGGACTCCAGTCTGGAGCCAACAATGAACAAGAGAACCAGAGAATGCCCAGCTGCCACCATCAAAGGCAAATGCATTTGACTGTTCTGCACGGCCATGTTTTCCATGTCTCCTGGAGAAAGTGGGGATAAACTTATCTTTCCTTCCCTTGAATGACCAGCAATGTGTTTCTAGTCCTGTCTCCACACACAAAGTTGTTGGTGAAAAAGCTTTTAAATGAATACAGAATCTGGCTTTACTCTAGACCCAAGCAAGTTTGTGTATATGGGCCAGGGGGAGAGGAGGAATCACCACCACCTTACGTGGTTTCCTCTTCTCTCCCAGGGCATTTTAGAAGCATTCCTCATGGATTTTTTTCTTGACACATTGGCAACAATTTCTGCTTATGCTCAAAAGACACACATCAAGACAGCAGAAACCATGGTCAACGCAGTGATATAGCACTAGGAAAGTGCAAAATTCATAAGGCAAGTTGTGAGACAAATCCTTCCTGGCCAGGCTGACAAGAAGGGTCTTCCCCTTTCTCAGCTGTCCAAGGATAAGGGCATATCCTTGATATGCTGACAGGATTGCCTTAGGTTATCATCCTAAGATCTTCCACATCATTCTCTTGGCAGCTGTAATGTCTTTTATCTACTACAGGTTATTATCCTGCTGGTGAGAAGTCAGAGGGTGGTGAGTCACTGGAAGAATTTTCCCAGAGAAACTGTGGCTGCCCCAGTCCTGGAAGAGATCAAGGCCAGGCTGGGTGGAGTTTTGAGCAACCCGGTCTAGCAGGTGGCATCCCTGCATTTGGCAGGGGATTGGAATCAGAGGATCTTTCAGGTTCCTTCCAACCCAAACCATCCTGTGATTCTATGATTGCCTCATCCCATGACTGATACAAGCTCTAGTTGCCTTATACAAAGCAAGGACTGCTTAGCCTCTGTCCATGCAGGGGAAAGAAAAGGATTTAAATGTCAGAACCAAATGGAATGTTATCTTCTAAACTGAAAGCTTCTAGCAACAACGACAAAAACAAAAAAAAAACCCCAAACCCCACAAAGTAATGATTTTCCCATGACTGTCCAATAGTGAATTTTTCAGTAGCAAGTTTCTCACATTTTTATTCATGTCGTGTCTTAGTGTCAAGAAAAGACAGGTACCAATATGTACTCTAAGAATCCTCTGAAAGGCCTGGTGCGCCAAATCTTAATCACATGGCCACATCTGGGATCTCTTGGTCATTTCCTGCTGGCACCTGGACAAACATCCAATATAATACAGTACAAGACAAAGGTGGCTGTGGCTAAAGTGTCTTGGCCACCTTATCAGAATCAAAGCTTGGCCTCCACAGACTCTGTTCAAGATCACAGCTTTCTCCATTCATGCTTTTTGTCTGCCCCCTTGGAAATGTGCCCACTGCTACAGAAGAAAACCAGGTTGAAGCACAGAGGATGCTGCCAGCCCAGCATTAGGAAGAAACTTTCCCAGAACATGAGCTCTGCAAGGCAGCCACTTTCTGTCACATCCCTCTCTCCTCTTTGGCCTTTTGCCTGTCATGGTACCCAAGTGTTTTAGTGCCAGAGCAAGCTAGAGGGGGAAATACTGGTCAAATATCTATGATTAATTCTGGTTTTCTTCCTTCAGTTGTGCATTAGTTACTCCATTTTCAGGCCATCCTGTGGTAGAGCACACATGGAAGCAAGATTACATCATGAACCTGGCTGCTCTCTTCTGTTTATTTTCTCACACAGTACTTTTGATTACAGGATAAGTGAAAAAAAAACCAAAAAAAACCACAAAAAAACCAAAACCAAAACCAAAAACAAAAACAGAACAAAACAAACAAACAAACAAACAAAAACAAACAAACAACCCCCCCCCCAAAAAAAAAAAAAAACCAAAACCAAAAACAAAAAAACCACAAACCCAAAAAGAAAACTAGCAAGCACAGTGATTTTATTCAAGAGGTATAATTTCAATATTATTGATCTAGCCCAACATGAACTTGATTTTCACATATGCCAAGACTTGGAATAGAGAATACCAAAAATCAGATCTCAGCAATTCCAGTGCCAGCTGTGCTTCCTCCTGGGAAGCATTCATGATGCAATCCAAAACACGTATGTAGATAACACTGGCTCCTACCCCTGTGATCCTTCCTGTCCTCGCTAGCATGGGCCATCTGTCACTGCTTAACAGGCAGCCCCACTAGACACTTGATTGGTACGACTTGCATGAAAAGTATGAAATAAACTGCCAGGAAAAATGGCATTAAGAAGTCTTTCCTAAGCAATTTACCATTTGAAAAGTGTAATTTAAACTGCACCACATAAGGTGATAAAAGAAAACAAAGCATGAACTAAGCCACAGAGCAATCTCTGTCCCTACATGATACCCACTCAGGGGGAAGGAGAAGTGGGAAACAGAAATCATGCTGTGGCTAACCTGAAAAGTCTCTCTGCCTAAAAGCAGCATGGTCCAGGAATGCCAGAGAAATTAATTACCTTCTGCTGAGTCCCTGCTGAGCCCTTTGCCCTCTTGTTCACCAAGCCATGGGAGAGGATAAGGACAAAACAGAGACTGCTCTAA
The DNA here is from genome assembly GCF_965231275.1 of Zosterops lateralis. NCBI lineage: Eukaryota > Metazoa > Chordata > Aves > Passeriformes > Zosteropidae > Zosterops > Zosterops lateralis. The sequence continues at coordinate 9,061,786 of NC_139763.1, forward strand.
GCCATTCTGCTCTGCTCTCAGCCTGACCAGCTGAGCAATAGCCCTTACAAGGGATTTTAGATAGAACTGCACAGGGCCATCAGAAGAAAACCAGCCTGTCATTCACCCACTCAGATTCAAGATGCATGCTAGAATGAATGATCACATCTTTCCATGAGCTGTCACCGCCTACACCCACCAAACACCAAAATACACCTTAATCCAGGCTAGTGAAAAGCCTTAATTTAACTCTGACACAAGAGCAGCTAGCATTAATTTCTTCCAGAAGGGTCTCACTGGGGTGTTGGAGAAAGCACAAGCTACAGAATAGGCTCTCAGCATGAACAAACTCCCTTCTATTTGAGGAAATCCACAAATTAAGTTTCCTCCAAGCAGTAAGTTACCTGATATCCTTTTCCTTATAACATGTTCTAGCCTTAAATGACAGCTTGGGAAGCCCCCACTGTCCTTCCCAGCACAGCCTCTGCCCCAGTAGATGCTATTGCTCTCTTCCTGTGCTAAAGCAGAGTCCTGAGAGCTGCATCCTCACACACAGTGTTCTTTTTAGCTGCCTGATTACTATTTATGAAGCAAAACTGTTAATAACTCTTTGCAGCTGTCATAATATCTATTGCATGAGTAAACTTAGACAGAAGCCCTTCTTGAGCGAAGAAGTCAGTCCAGTTCCTAGAAGCACTTGACAATCCCACTCCCAAAACCTGGCAGAATCCACAAATGACCAAATTCTGCATCCTGGTCTTTAACCAGAACTCCACATTTGCAAAATCTTCCTCTGTGTCTTCATGTCCACAGCAGGGTAAAAGTAAGCAAACCACCTTGTTCTGGAGGTCACCATTTAAACCTGATCCTGCTTGCCACACTTGGAAAATACCATGGAGATAACAGATTGCTGGCACTCAGCACAAAGAGGATGAGGACATTCTTAAGGAGGTACACCAAGTCTCCTCTCCATGGAGAAAAGTGTTAACATGCTTGTGCCCCAGTCAAATGATCTTCCAAAATAACGGTGGATATCCATCTGCAGAAATGTGCAGCTCCTTCCATGAAGAAAAATTATTCCCCCTATGCCCTGCATGACAGGATTTTTTTTTCCCCTCACAAAAGGGCTTGCCTGATCTGTGAAGTCAGGAAAGTTGCTGTGGAAGCCCACTTACCTTGGGGCTTGGTCTCATGCATCTTGCCCTCTCCCAAGATCTTGGGCAGACTAAGGTTTTTTTCAGAGCACTGTCAATGAAGCTTCAGAATAAAGAAGCATCATGGTGTATCAATTTCATAGCTCAGATGCAGCCAGCTGCTCCATCATCATCTGTCTTCACAAGCAGCATTCATTAGACTTCTCAGAAGCATTCCCATACTCTGCAAGCAACATCAGGTAACCCAAATTTTTATTTCAGCTTGCTACTCCTGCAATTGAAGTAAGATGTCAAAGTGAATGCTACAACATGATAATTATTACAGTTAGGGACTTAAAATAACTAACTCACAGCTCTGCCACATCTTAGACATATTGCCTGAGTAGCACCAGTGGCTGTGTCTTATCAAATGGACATGCCAACTATTATTTTTTAAGGACTGCCACTAGTAAATAAATCCAAAGGTTTGGTGTTGCCATAAGTAATTACACAATGCTTCTTAAGAACAGAGAAAATATAACATACAGCTATCAGTGTTGTAAAAAAATCCCATCTTATCAACATACAGGGTGCAGCCAGGGTCCAGTTTTTTCTGAATTTAATCCAAACAATATGCACTCTGCCATGCCCTCTGATGCCAGCCATAATACTCAGCATTTATTCATTTATTCCACCAACTGACTCATATGGTCTCACACTACACCATCTCATCAACATGGAGATAAGTCTTTTGCTCCTGTATTCTTTTAGTTTATGCTTTGTTTTCACAGAAGCTGCAAAATCTGAAACACAATTTTACCTCTTTTAGGGTCCATCTAAGCTTCAGTGGGACCAGTGCACCAGAGGATCACATATCTTCTTGTAAAATGATGTTGTGCTGCAAAATCACGGGGTAACCAAAGCAAGTCTAGAGACCAGAGTCTGAATTTGACTTGATAGAGGAAGGGAAAGAAAGTTTATCCTGTTGAGATATCCAGCACATGAATGAATGATAAACTCTCCCAACCACATGTCTATGGGAATCCTGTGAAATCCAAACCAGAGTAATTGTCTGTTTCACTGGACATGAATATTAAGCACAGGTGAGTTTCAACAACCATTGCCTGACTGCATAAGACAGTTTGGTCATGTTTGTTTCCCACTTAATTTAAGCAGAGCAAGATGATGTTCTAAGATATTTTACACCTTTCATGTGGACCAAGCTGAGTCCACCCACATGTGCCCATCAACCAGAGCTGATGTAATTCTTCTTAAAATGTCTTTTTATTTCATATTCTTTTGCTTACCAGTATTGCACTAACATAGGATGTAGAGCAAATATGTTTTCAAAAGGGAAATTTTAGTGCCACACAGACTTGGACTTGAGGCACAATTGATAAGCTGGTTAATGGTACTAGAAGAAAAACTGGATGATTGTCTGCTCCTCACTGATGAGGTGGCTCTTGTTCTTATATCATTAATAACTTGATTGATTGCCTAAGAGCTAAGACTTAGCATGAAATTCTTCTCTATATACCCTTCAGATTTAGAGGTCTGCAATCTTAAATATTTTTCATATTCAATAGTGCTGGAAAAAATAGGAATGAATTTTGGTCTAACACCTGCTATGACACTGGAAATTTAGTGAAATTAAGAGAAGAAATCAACTAAGTGATTGTGGCTCAGCTATATTCCTTATCATTTGGGGATTGTATTGCTCTAGGAAACAACGAAGCTCCTTGCTTTAATACTGGATATTCTTCATGGCACAGGGATTAATCATGTCTGGTCCCCCAGCAATATGAGATCAGTGAGGAGGAGGGAGGGGAACACATTAAATCTGATACTTCTGTTAAAAAATAGCTATGGTGCAGCATGCTCAGGTTTCTGTACAACAGGGACCAGGTTTGTTTTGTGTTAAGGAGTATTACATGCATATCATGCCAGCTCACAGAAACTGAGGCAACTTTTCCATATCATTCTGATCAATTCCATGAGCTGAAAATTCCCTCTACCACAAACATACCTATTTTGAGTACAACCATCTTGTCACAAAGCAACTAGCTGTTGCTTACAAAACACAAAAGTCCTGGGAGTGGGAGGTTTTATTTTTGTTGCTGGTTTCAGTAGAAAATTACACAAGAGCTGGATGAAATACTGTTTGTTACCACAGTGGCTGGTCCAGCACATCTCCTGCAGTTTGTAATTTCACTGGCTGGTGAGCACAGAGGGAGAGCCCACCCCACACCTGCCTGGCAGTGCTCTCGTGCTGGCCAGGAGGCTGCTGGCTGTCCCCTGGCTGTGGCAGGGACCACCTTGGATGGGACAAGGACCAATGGCCCTGTCTTGCACGTCTCTCTGGTGAAAATGCCAGTAAACACAGCTGAGGGTGGGTGAAGTCAGTGCTGAGCAGGGCACAGAGGGCACTGAGCTGCCCTTTCCATGCTGGGAGGATGCCCAGTAAAAGCATCACTTTGAAGTTGGAGACCAGCAGGGAAAGGTTTAAAAAGGAGTGTTTTTTTTCAATAAGGAACTATTTATTTACAAGGCCATGGGCAAAACCAGCAGTTGCCCCATCTGGCCAGTGAGAGTTTTGCACGAGTGCTCTGAAAGCTGCACAGACATCCTGCACATATTCAGTAAATGCAGCAAGGTCATGCTGCCTCCTAGAAAGGCTGTTATGTGTCCCCAGCCCTACCTGCCATGACAGAAATAAACCTGTAAGGTCGTCTCTGTGAACTACTTTTTTTTTTTTTTTTAATAGTGTGACCTTCTGTTGGAAAATCCTAATTCAATCCCTTTGCATCAGCTCCTGTTTTCTGAGAACAGGAAGCAAGGAATACACTGAGGGTTGGCTTGTATGTTCCAGGAAATAATAGAGAAACATTCCTGAAAGTCAGCTCTCTGACATCTTGAGGCTCTGGTTCTTTCTTCAGGAGGTTTTAGATCACACTTGCATAGAAGAAAACCAAAACCCTGAAGACTGCAAGTGATGCACAGATGGCCTATAGGTTATTCTGGGACAAGAGAGATCAATTTAAGCCTCTAGATTATTAGACCCACACGATTTAACTCAGCAATTTTCCTGAAGTATACTGGAAAGAGGAACTCAGTTCCAGGTAACACTCAAGCTGACCTCAACATTTACAACTGCACACTGGACCAGCTTTAATTGGCTCAGAAATTCTGCTATACAAAAAAGAAGATCTAGTGTAGCGTCAATGACCTGAAAACAAAGGAAATCTGAAAAAAAAAAAATTCAAAAACATGCAATAATATCAGCTGCTGGTTTCTTCTAAGACATTATATTGCAGGTAAATTGAATCATGCTCTGTCTGCAATCAGTGCACGCCACAGAGCAATAAATGCTACATCCAGCACAGGGCAGCTGCACCAGTGAAAATGAACCCAGCCATAAGATGCAGCCATCAGGGAGAGCATCAAGGCACTGAGGGTAACCTGTCTGTATTTGTTTCCTTTCTTTGTTTTCAAAGGGAAACAGACATGCACTTAATTATGTTCCCATTCCAAGCCTAATTAGAGCCTGTTAGATGTTAAGTACTATTGAAGTGAAACAGGAGGATTGAGTTTCTATCTGTTCTTCTGTTAATGCATACCTGGAAAATATCTTCTATCCTAATCTATTCTTCCAAGAATGAAAGGCACAACCTGCATGACACATTTCTGGTGTGTTGACTCTCTTTTGATGCAGTGGTGGCCACGGCAAGTTGTAATAAAAAAGCTTTGGGCAGGAGACTATTAGGGAAGACAACAAAAATCATGGGTTCTCCACTGCAGGAAATCTGCAGGAATCCTCCATCTCAAACAACTTTTGGAATTAACTTGGACATGTTTCCATGATGTTTACAATGTCCTCCACCTTTTCTTTGGTTGAGGTCACAGCGGAGTATCTGGACAGTCCAAGAAAGCTGCACACTGCCATGCACCTTTGTATTATCTTCAAGCATGGACAAAAATCCCAGTCCAGGTGTATATCCTTGCAGGCTACATGGGCCTGCAGACCCCAGGTCCTCATCTCTGCCAGACTTTCACTTGTGGTTGGGCTTCAAGCCCCAGACACAACTTTGAAGCCTTGGTACTGCCCAACTGGACTGATGCAAAACATACCATGACACAACCTGTGATACCATAAATTTGCCTCTGTTTCAAGTCCAAATACCAAAAAAAAGAAAAAAGAAAAAATTCAGTGCTACCTGGCATGTTCAAAGAATTCTGATTGCTTTGAAACTTCAATTTTTTTTCCAATTTCCCAAATCACTAAGTTTTTATCATTGAGAAGACTACCTCCATCAAAAATGTCAGGTTCTGATATAGCTCCCATTTACTTTGAGAAACATACAAAATGAGCAAATTTTCATATTCTTTTGCCAAAAAATGCTAAAAGAGGTTCTCCAAATGCTTTAAAGATTTTTCCAGGTGAAGTCTGACCTCTGAGAAACTCCATTCAAACGATAAATGTTTTTAAAACTTATCAAATTACTAAACCAGCATGGCCTGGCTGAATCTTCAGTTGCAGGAGATATTCTCAGATCCCTACAGTAAGAGTTTTTCATGTGCTGAGCTGCAGACATGCTTTGCTGGTGGCATTCAGTGCAGTTTGCTGTTCCTGTGTACTGCATTCTCCTGTGTACTGCATTCTCCCCATAATCCAGTCAGGAGCAAGATCCTGAGGAACTTGTCAGCTTCACTGGTAGCTTCAATCCAGTGGCAGCAGCAGGTCTGAGCTAATAATTTCTGTTCAGAGGCATTAAGGCACTGAGTGGTTATGTGGGTCAGATAGCAGGGGCTTCCTTTTCCCCGTTTTAGAGAAATGTAAGTGCTCTTCTTCCTATGATATTTACAGGGTTTTACTCTCTTTTCTCCTCTCCTACCCCTCTGCAGCATCCTATAAGCATGCCAGCTTTTTCCTTAGGTCTGCTCCCAAGATCCAGAGGCTTCTGCAGATTAATTCCATCACGTCATTATTCACCCCATCACATTCTCCTAGCAATTAAACTCTTAAAAAAGACCCTTTTTGAATATAATAGCAAAAAAGTAACATTTCAGTTTGATCCATTCAAATCCACATTCAGCCCAAACCAAACTCAACCTTTCCTCAAAGTCCTCAGCAAATATCTCCCAATAATAAATGACGGCAAGACAAAATTTCAACCTTCTGCTCAGCCCAGGCTGTTGGTGAATGTGGTGAGTCTTGCCTGGCTTTTGAGAGAGAGTCACTGCCAGCATCACGCAGTGACCACCCACAAACTGAACTCAGCACAGCAATTCAGGGAGATGGGAAAAGCAAGAAACAGAGAGGGAAGGGGGGCTGCTTGCTTCTTTTATGGATTTCAGTACTGTCCCCAGAAGTTAAATGCTAATTAATAGAAATGAGCCTGAAGAAGTAACATTGTGCAAATAAGAATGTCCATACAATATCTGTCATGGAGATGAAAAAACACAGCTGGAAAACATCTTGCAAAACACTACATGGAAATTACAGTAAAATTAACATTAACAACATTAACTTCCACTCCTTTATTACAGCTCCTGTGTCCTTCTCCCAGAGCTCAAAGAACCAGCTCAGCTGTGAAGTAACAATAATCCAGCAAGACACAAGTGTGCCATGCTTCAGAGTCCATCAGTGCAGGGGAAATTCAAATGCTTCCCTCTCCTAACCCACAACTGTTATAGAGACAGAACATTTCAACCATCTGCCCACCACTGTGAGAGAGAGCTCAGATGGAAAGAAGCCTGCTCTGCCCGTGTGAAGGACCTCTTCTCTGAGAGATTATTAAATGCTAATTAATAGAAATGAGCCTGAAGAAGTAACATTATGCAAATAAAAATGGCCATACAATATCTGTCATCTGCTCCTCACAGTCATTTCTGGAGTCCTGCATTTTATTCTAAAGATTCAGTTGCCGAGGTTTGCAAGGCACTGAGATCAACAGGGCTGAAAAGTGCAAATTTGGTGGCTGCAGAACAGACTCAGCACTACAGCAAAGCCAGCATCTCTGTAACAGGCCTCACTGGGCTTAAACAGCATGTGAAAGATTGAAGGAGATGTTTCTGCAAGCTCACATGCACAAAGAGCCTTTCTAGATATTCATCTATTAACTCACTGGCACGTAAATTTGTAGGACAGTTTTAACAATAGAAGAAATGATGATAAAAATCCAGAGATGGAGACAACTAACGGTACCAGGTAACCTAATTTCCCCTCCCTGACAGCATGGGGAATTGATAAATAGTCACAGAATCAGAGATAAAATCAGATTATTGGATCCATTTTAAATTCCCTTGGTTTACCTACGATAATTGCCTCCATTTCCTTGACAAGCAAGGTTGGAATGAACCAGCATCCAAGGACTCTGCTGCTTTTTCATGGAAAAATGCTAACAGGGCCTCCCCAGCACCTTTCCCTAGAATTTATATTTACCTTGTTTAGGCCACGCAACAGGTTGCTCAGAGCACGAGGGAATGCTAAACAGCCAAATGTTTACTACACACACAGTGACACTCCCCCACAGCCCCATCCCCTTCCCTGTGAAAAACATGGGCTCCTGCAACTGCTTGGTTATGAATGCATCCCATGCCTTCCCAAACAGAACTGAAACAACTTCCAAGTCACCCCCTACCCACCTTCACCTGTCCAAACTGACCCATTGATGTGAAAATGTCACCATCCTCAAACTACAGAGCTGTCCTGATGCAAAGCCCAAGGTCAAGGGGCTGCACCTGCCCAGATGCAAGCACAGCTTCACAAATAGAAAAGAAGAAGTATTTAGCCAAGGGCAAAGTCAATTATTCCATTAAATGAGGTGTAAAATGCTAATTTGTACCAAACCCACACAATTTTCAGAATGTGAAAAATTCCAATCAAAACCCCATGAAACTAAGCCAAGCTGGGTACACGTCCCAAGAAGGAATGTAGAAAGCTGACTGGAGTTATGGTTTCAAACACCATCTAGCCTTTTTTTTTGGTTGTTTTTTAAAATCCAGTTATTTATTTAGCCAACAGAATTCACCTTGGGCTATGCTCTCTAGAAAACACCATTATCTTTAATCTTTCATGTATATCATTATGAGAACAGAACAGGAAACAACTGACTTAAGGAGGCAACTGCATGAGGTTTGTGCCTGAACAATGGAGCACTTCAAATCTGTCATGGTGGGGGGATACTGTGCATTTTTGAGAGCTTGGTTTTTTTGGGATTTCAGGTAACTACATATGAGCAAAACCAGTTCTTTCTAAAAGTACAGAAATGTTGACTTTGCAATAAAATGGAACCACCAAGAGATTGAGCAATCTAAGCCACATGGGAAAGCTAAAAATTTCCCAAAATATTTCCTTTAAAACCATCTGCTAACATATACTTTGAAAGAATTAAAAGAAAAGAAATACAAGCATGGTAAGAGGTATTAAAAAGACCAGAAACATGCAAGAACCAAGGCAGAAGCCTTGGAAAGAAGACTTGGGGAGAATACCAGTTGTTTCAGCAACCCAGCTGAACACTTATAGGGGAGATGACTAATGCCACTAGTAACTCAAAGGGACACCAAATTTAATCCCACATTATAATGCACAGCTCAGATGGCTGCATTTGAGGATGGGTCAGGAGTTGAGCCATAAATCTGTGTTCCCCAGCAGGCTCCCACACTCGCTCTTTGTCTTGGTCATCTCCCGGAAAACAGCTTTGTGAGCCCCTGGAATGTCAGGGGAATGCCCCCTCCACCCTCCTGCCACAGCAGGAGCTGCCTGTCCCAACAGCAGAGCTACTCCCAGCACTCACAAGTGATATCCTTTTGGGGGAAGTCTGAGATGGAAATGGAGGGGGGCACTTCAAAGCAGACTTTCCACACCTCCTGTGCCAGAGGGCCACTGAGCCCATCATCCTTCATGGGGCCATCTCCAGACCCCCTGACCTCCACACCAGTGGTACCACATTCCCAGAGAAATTGGTTAAAAGAAGAGGAACCATATGAAAACATGCAACTTCAACCCATTTTTAAAATCACAGCCCTGGTGTGGCCTCACAGCCAAGCAACACTTACCTGCCCCACCACTCCCCTGCCACCTGCCAACTTCCAAGGGGTCACATCAGGATGCACAGGTCTGTTTTCAAAGCAATAAAAACTCAGAAAACCAAACTACCAAATAACTATGAGTATCTACCTTAGTTCTGATTTTGTCACATAGCCAAAGACACACCAAGTTCTAAGAACATAATGTAGTCCCCAAAAACTTCAGGAGATGCTCTTCAGATCAGTGACCCACCTTGGAACATTACCTAAATGGAAACTCTACTTCCACACTTTTATTACATTAACTGACTGCAAGAAAACCCAATTCCAGCAGGACAGCACACACAAATCACACATTTGAGTGCCTAGTCTCTCACAGGGCCTGGGATCAGGAAGAAATCACTTTGCTATGGTGCCTATTTGGGGCAACAGCAAGCTTTGCATGGAAGACAAACCCATTTTCCTCAGCCATATAACTTTAAGGGCAAGTGCATGCCCCCTTAAAGCTCCCTCCCAAAGCACATTGAGGAAGGCAGTTAATTTGGTAACAAAATATATTTAGAAGGCTACAATGAAATATTAATTATACATGTGTTTTAAGACCAAAGGTTACTTAAGTACTAGACAGATACAAGATACTGAGGGGTGCTTCAAGGTTTCTCTCTCCTATAAAAATTCACTTAGAATTCTAATCCAAAATTCATCTTCTCTTAAAAACAAGACAGGCTCTATCTCGGATTTCTATGCAAGCAATTTATGATACCCAAAAGGAAAAAAATAAATTTAGCTAACAGCCAAGCAGAGCTTTTATCGCCTTTTTTTTTAATCTACTAGTTCCAAACCAGATGCATTCAGCACAGAATTCTGATTAGGAAAAAAATGGCTGTTGAATTTTTATTACTACATCCCTTAAGGACCAAAAGCGGTAACCTTAGGCATTTAATGTGTTCTATGAATAACAATACGTATGAGCACACAAAAAGCTTGTTATCTCTGTTTATGGAATTTTTTTCACCATGTTGATACATTTACGGAAAGAAGTTGGGAAGTGTGGTGAGGGGGAGGAGAGGAAGCTATCAAAATAACAAATTACATTAAACAAAACCTATTTGGAAAGGAACAAGCTACACAGTATGAAATTTGAATGAACTGTGTCTCCCCATTACAGTCCTACAGCTCCCATGAAATCCATGCAGCCTCATTTAATGCCTATACTAAAAGCCTTCACCTATACAAATCTGTCCTGCAGATACAGATGCAATTCATATTTAACCCTGATAAAAAATCACTTGTTGGGAGAACATGCTGTGTACACAGATTTTCTTATTTTATAAACAACGTGAAACACACAGAAGTCCTTCGTGGTGGTTCAGAACAGCTCACTGGATGCAAAGAAGCATCTTCTCCCCACTCCCTCACACCTGGAACCACCTGACCCAACAGGCAAAGGGTTGCCACCACACACCACCCTGTCACAGGATGAGTTTCTGCCCTGTATTGTATGACAGCTCCATTCCCACAGCTAGAAAAAAAAAAAAAAAAAACCAAAAAAAACCCAAAAAAACCCATACAAACTGCAGCTAAGCAACACAGAGCTTTCTTCTTCAGAAATCAGCTTACAATCTCTCCAAAAAATGTGGGAAAGCCGTCAGAATAAAAATTTACAAACCAGCCATTTGTGGCGCTGGCATGGTTTCCTTCTGGCATTTAGATCAGTCCAAGAAATAAATTTTTAAAATAGTTCCTCCAATAGAATCCTTCCCATATTTTCAGCTCTGAGAATTCACAAGGATTCAAGTTGAGCTACACTGACTCTGGAGCCAGCAGCTTCTAAGAGTACAAAAATCACCCCAGAAAACAATGGAGGGGGGCGTTGAGGGAAGTCCATGCATCCCTCAGCTCTCAATCTTGCCTGAAAAAATCCCAAATGAGCATACAGCCAGAGCACACCATGTTTTTGCTCTCCTTATGGCAATAGCTGCACCCTTGTTCCAATTTATCTTGAATGGATTCAGAGCCCAGAAAGGGGACAAAAATGCGAATTAGTTTTTGTTATTCCTTTTAGCACAGAAGAACTGATAAAGACTTAGAATCTGCTGTCAAATGCTCTGGACCTTCACCAAATCCTTCGCTGTCTTCTCCCACTGAGGCCTGCCTGGGAGTCCCTAGGCTGGTGCCTTGAGAAACCAGATGCAACAGCAAGAATGATTCTTCATTCTGCTTTGATCATGGCTGCAGGATTCTGTCTCCAACCATCGATTTCCTCCTCCTCTTCCAGGCTCAAGGAAGAGGACAAACAGAGACTCTGGTGGCCATCGAATGTTAAGTACCTGGAAGATGCCCTTGGAGAAGATCAGGACACACGTGAGCCTGACCCACAGTTCAGAGGAAGAGAATTCCCAGCAGAGCATCCCACCAGCACAGCCATGTTGCTGGAGCCCAGACAGGAGCTCAGCTGTGTTATTTACCCTACGAGGTCCCAGCTGTCAACCTGGCCTGGCATGGTGACAGCCTAGGGCACAAATGCCCTCAGCCAGCTGCTTGGCTCAGTGTACAATTCTCTCTTTTTAAATGAGATTAGCCTTGGTGAAATGTGCTAGCTCAACGGGCATGCTGATCTAAGTCCTCTGTTTATTCGGGCCACAGCAGATACAACAATCACTTAAAAAAAAAAAATAAAAGGCAATTTTAAAAGGTGCCATGAATTCGCCTGAGCTCCTGCAGTTGCTCACTCATCGCAGGATGAAGAGGGGTTTCTTCCAGATCTGCTGAGAACTGAGGACTGGAAAGGATGAATCTTGGAACTGTGGTAAGTATATAAACTTAGCCACCTACCTCCTTGACACTAATGTGAAGGATCTACTTGCCAACAAAAAACCCAGCAGATGATTCCGGCTTCCTATCCATTTCAGTCATCTGACACATCTGCTGCCACCAAAATTATTAAAAAAGAAGGAAGGGATATGTTAAATACTGGGGGGGGGGGCAGTAACACCGAGGTACTGCCATAAGTACAGATAAGCAAAATGTGTTTTGGTTATGCTTAAAAAAATAAAATAAAATGAAAGCCTATGAAGTTAAAGTTGAAACAGTTGAAGTCCTATGTTCACTGTAAGGATACCCAACGTTATCGCCATGAATAAGCAATTCTTTGTTTAGAATGCCTCTTTAAGCAGAAAGATGACGATTTGAGTCACTGTGTTTCACAGGCACTTTCCACAGCACAAAGCTACCAGAGCCACAGAGCACAGCCAGCTCCCGTGGCTCGGAGGTGACAAACGCGCCTCGGTGCGCTGTGCCGATGATGCGCGGAGCGGGTCTCTAACTGCACACAGCGGGGCCATTATCCTGTGCTGTCACCGTGTGCCATTAAAAGCTCTTTAACCTGCCGATCGCCGCCGCGATACGCGGCTCCTGCCGGGGATCTGCTGAGTAACAGCCCGGGGAGCTGCGGAAACCTCCGGCTCCCGGGGTCGCCCGAAAAACACGGGCCGGGCCGCCCGTCAGGCAATCGCGGCAACTCAATTAATGCATCTGGGTCAGGAAAATGGTTTGCGGGAGCCCGAGCCCGGTTACGAAACGCGGGTACCGCGGCCGGGGCAGGGCAGGTACCGGGGGCTGGGGGCGGCATCCCCCGCAGCGGGGACACGGGCCGGCCCTGGGGACCGCTCCGGCCCTGGGGACACGGTCCATAGCTCTGGGGACACGGGCCGGCACTGCGGACACGCTCCGGCCGGCCGGGGGGCGGCGGGGAGGGGGCAGGACAGGGAGGCTCTCGGGGAGACCCCTGCAACTTTCCCCCGCGGGGGCTCGGGGGGATGTGCTGGCCGCACGAGGAGGTAAAACCCATCATTTTTTACACATAGATATATGTGTGTATATATGTGTGAGCTCCTGTATATACGTGTGTGCATGCGGATCCGTGTTCCGGCGGACATGCCCGGTCCCCGCTCGCCCAGCCCCGGCGGACCCCCGGTGCCCCCCGCCCCGGGCAGGTGGGTCTGGGGGTGCCGGGCCGTGCCCAGCGCCCCCCGTGTGCCCGCGCCCCGCCGCGCCGCACTCACCCAGAACACGAAGGAGTAGATGATGAGGAGGGTTTTCAGACACGTTATCACGGGTTTGGTCTCCATTCTCCTCGATGCCATAATACTGAGATCCCGGCTGCAGGCTGGGCGCGGGAGGAGGCGGAGGAGGAGGGAGGGCAGGGGGAGGGAGAAGGGAGCGGGGGGGCGGAGGGAGGTGAGCTCAGCTCTCGGCGGCCGCGGCCGGGCTCACCGCGCCTCCTGCTGCTGCTGCTGCTGCTGCCGCTCCTGCCGCCCGGGGACCCCCGGCCGCCCAGGGCAGAGCACGGGGGGCTCCAGCATCACCTGCCGGGCGCGGCCGCAGGGGTGGCATTTACTGGAATATCTCGGGGAGGGGCGGGGGGGGGGGGTTGAGGTTTTGAAAGATGAGGTGAAAGACACCCCCCGGCCGCCCCGTTTTCCCGGGAAGGTGCTCGGGGGCGTTGCTTGGGCTGCTCAGGGGCTTGGGGATGCAGGCGCTGCATGGTCGGAGCTGCAGAGGGAATTGCCGGCCCGGGAGAAAATGTCTTTCAGTGTCACGATTAAAATGTGTGTTCCTGCGCAAGCCTCAGAGCTCTGGAGACCACAGCAAGGGCAAGTAGCGCAGGTTTGACGGTGCTCTGGTTCCAGCCAGGCGGTCTGGCGGAGCCAGGCTGTACCTAAGGGCAAGAGCTCGGCACCGAAGCCATTTGGGGGGCCGGGGCTCCTCTGGCTCTCCACATTTTTGCAGCTCCAGTGCGGGTGACCGTTTGGAGGCTGTGAGAGCTGTGACCCATGAACGGTGCCTTACAGGAGCCAGTCATGAGGCTGGGGTGCTGCTGAGCCTGGCCCCTTCCCTTGGCTTCGTGTCAGCCTTGAATCTGAACTCTGTGCTAGAACTGCTCTGGACATTGAACCCCAGCTAAACTGACCAGAAACCTCATACTTTTATGTCTTTGAGGGCCTGGAGCAGACCTGGCTCAGCTGTGCCTGGAGTGCCAACACACCCCAGAGAGAGCACAGAGCTCCAGAGGGAGCCTGCTCCTCCTCACTGTCACTGCAGCCACCAGCCCGCTGGGAAATCCAGCAGGGGCTGGACAGCAGGGAAATCACCGTGCTGGCCTGGGGATGGAAAGGGAGCTGACCCTGCAGAGCCCTGGCAGCAAAGCTGTGTGTGGGTCTCACCAGCCTCCTCTGAGAGGGAATAGAATAGGCTTGTGGGCTGGCTGCCTGCAGGAGGAGCATGGGCAGAATGAGGGCACACATGTGCCTTGGCAGCCCAAACTGCTGCAGCAGGGCCGTGGGCAGGCACAGAGGGGATGCCCTCAGGGGTTTTTTTTGTAGTTCACGTTTTGGAGGAGGTTATGTGTGCAGGGCAGTGGGTGCTGGAGCACTGCATGTCCCCCCTGAGTGCTGTGCCTGCACGCCCCACAAGGCAGGGATCTGAACTATGACTTTAACTGCATTAAAATCAAAACAAGGTCAACACTAAACAGAGGATCTCCTCAAGCTACAAAAGTGATGTAGTTGGTGCAGCTGAGACATATCAAAGTGGTGAAACAGCCTTTGCCATTCAAGGGACTGTTTGAAAAACAGAGTGAGAAAAACATGGTTTCTGAGCAAGTGCTTTTGTAATATGCAGAAGTTTTGCCATGAAGACTGCTGCAGGATTTTGCTGGGTTTAACTTATGACTTCTAGATCTGTTAGCCTACTGTTCCCCAGAACAATGAAGGCATCTAAAAGATGCTTGGAGAGGGAGTATTCTGCAGGAGATACTGGGGTTTTTTTAAGCAATCACCACTTTTGTGGAAAATTCAGATGACAGGTGCATAAATCTTTATTGGCCTGGCCATTAAAATGTAAATAAGTGCACTAACTGCAAAAAATTGTATTGACACTAACAACAGTTATAAATATTCACTGTACAAAAATTACACTAAGATTTTTGACAGAAAATAGCTACGAGCTGGAGAATTCTCTTCCTTCCCCTCACACAAGGGCTGTAGCAAAGATAAATGCTGCTGTCACAGCCCAGAGGACAGCAGCCATTTATTTCAGTAGCTATGGTTATACTTCCCCTCCCCTTCAGATGTTTTTAAGAAAGCATGAAACAAACTATAATATCAATCAGAATGGATATTTTGGTAGATGCTGATTTTGACAAAGACTCACACTTTTTCCCAATAGCTTGTGATTTTAGGTCACTCTGTCCCATAGTGCCTAATTTGAGATACATCCCCTGAGTCTTCTCAGAAGGATGTTTTGGGGATCTAAACTACATGAGTGCCTTCAAAGCCTCCCCTGATAGTGCTGTTAAAACTCATAGGATTTTGCACCAGGGAACCAGGGAGAAAACAGAGGTACAAGAAGAAAAGTCCTCTCAGGAAATACAGCTCCTTTCTTCACAAATGTCAGGCCCTGGTGGGGATGATGTCCTGAGAACTGAGAGACAGAGGCTCCATGATATCTCCACCTGAACCTACAGTCTTCTCACGAGGCTGTCTTTGGAGGAACTCTGAGTTGCTTTTTGGCATACAGTCAAGGAGCATACACTTTATTGGATGTAGATGCAAATTTTGGATTAAAATGAGGATGTCTGAACAGAGCTGAACAAAAATCTGCCTGATTACAGAAAATACCATTAAAATATGACAAGAGCACTGAGCCATCAAACATTTTAGGCTTAAGTGGAATTACCGAACAATTGCTAGCCTTTATATGTAGCTTGGAAACACATCTACCTTTAAAAATTATTTTTATCATAGTTTTGCAGGCTTGGGAGGGCAGATTCTCAAGTATTACTTGAACAAAATCAAAGCAAGCCGTTCTAAAGCAAAATACGTTTTCAGTTCTGTAATCCTTGTTTGCAAAGTTGGGAACATAATTGCTCTTCACATCTCCCCACAGAGAGAGAACATTCTTTTAGCTATTCAAAACAGGACATTTTTGCCTAACTGTGTAATTTGAAAAATATTTCTTTAAAACACTGGCAGTTTGCAGGGGTTTCTTCTTCAATCTGCAAACTCCTATTTCTTCATGATGCACAGGGAATATTCTCTATCTGAATAAATCTGTTTGGTCTAGAAGGAGCTCCTTCATCCCATGGCAGAGCCTTGTACCACAGAAAGTCAAAATGAGGACTTCCATCCTTACCTGAAGCTGACCTTGGCTATTTGACATTTAAATAGCAACTTTCTGGGGAAAATGGTGGGAAAATGTAAACATCTCACACTCTTCTGCAATTAGAGCATGTGAGAAATTTGGTTCTTTGTTCTCTTCATGCCCATTCTGGCCTTTCCTGGATTTGCTGTGGTGCTGTTGAATGTAAAGGCAGCAACCTCTGCTATCCTTTACTGGGCATTCAAGTTTATAATCCACACTCACTCCCTGGAGAGTAGAGTTTTGAGGGAATTTTTGCACTTCCCCATTTCCCCCTGTCTCCATGTGGCCTGGCAGTGGCTGTCCTCAGCTGGGGGAGCCACAGCCTGGGTCACTCCATTGCAGAGTGACCACAAGCTTTGAGGCAAGATGCAGGAAACAGGAGGAAAAATAAGTGTCTGATAATTTTGCTGCACTCACAGTTCACAGGTGAGTTCAGACAACTCCATACAGGTCCCACAGACGCCTCTACATCATAATTCAGCTCTAGAAAAGCAGAGTTCTCACTCAGCAGCCAGTTTCCCACATGGCTGGTAGCTGGATGCTTTTGGCAGATGCACCAGTGGGGCCAATCTGCCAGGCCCAGGCCCCAAAATGTGGCTTCTAAAGATGCCTCAGGCTTTATGGGTCCCCAAGGAAGAGATGTGGGGTTACAAAATCAGTGCCAGAGAATGATTTGCCAGAAAAGATGCTGTAAGGAGATGAATGTAGTGTTGACAAAGTCAACCAAGGTATTTTCATTTACCACAGCTTGGAAATAAAGGCCCAGTCTCCTGCAGCACAGGCATAAGGGAACAAATACAGACATCAGCTTCAGTAGTTTGGCAACAGATATGGGTTAGGATGAAATTTATATTCAGCACTGATTCAACATAAAGGGCTGATGGGATGGCTCTGCAGCAGTGAGATCATAGTGCTTACCCTGGTGGGCAGCAGTACCTGTTTTTAGAGTAGTCAGTCAGTTTTAGTAGTAATGCTGGGAAACTTTCTTAAACCTTTTAAGAAGGTCTTTAGGATGCTTTATAGGAAGTACCTCATGCTCTCTGAATTATGCTCAGTTTATGCTCTTATGTTAGGTCAAAAAGAGATGTTCTTTATCCTGTTTCCCTTCAGAGTGGGCATGCAATAGCTGGCTTTTATCAGTAACTCTGATACAAATAAGCTTTTCATAACTCTTTGTATTTCTCAGAAAATGCCTTGATTTAAAATGGAAGTTTATGGCTGCTTTGTAGGCAGGTACTTCTCATGGTCTGTGATGACTTTCCTGATTATGCCAAAGCTTTGTGAAGTGTTCACTTGAAAGGAATGGAACAGAAATACATTTGCGACTAATCATAACTACCACAACAGGATAAATTAAGATCACCAGCATTTACAGAGGGAGGGTGGAGGACTCGGAAAAGATAAGAAGTCAGAAAGCAGAAAAATACACAAAGGGCATATAAATAGACAAAGAGCAGATCTATATTATTTCAGGAGAAGCATTATTGCTTCTCCAAATGATGAGAGTTTTGACATACAGCAAGAAGAATGGAGCCACACAATTTTATTATCTTCACCTTTAGCAATAAAGTGACAATTAACCCTGCACATTTGCCAAGTCACTCAAATTGGTTTGTCACACTGTATTTTCTCTGGTTTTTTCTTTTCTTTGTAGTTATGAACAACAACAACACCAGATTCTCTCCTGTGTGTCTCCGGACTACCTGGACATTTTCTTAAGGTCAGTAGATAATTAATAATAATCTTGGATGGAATTAAATAATTTCTTCTTCTGGAAAGATCAATGTGAGGGACCAAAAATCATCTATGAGGTCCCCCTCCTCCATGGTTTTCTGTTATTTAGCTTCTGTCAAGAAGTGTGGTTGGGCTGCATGTTAAACTGTGAACACCAAAGCATTCAGTTCTGTTTGCATTTTCCTCCTTTTCCTTTCTTGAATGTGCCATGATTTGTTTCCACTAGATTTCTCTTTTGTGTGCCCTGAAGCAAATGCAGGCACAACTGGGGGCCTCGGCCTCTTCTCCAGTGCTGGCAGAAGTTACCCATTGTCATTGCTGGTCTGTGAGTGTTTGCATAAGGAATAGGGGCAGGGGAGCAAATCCCAATTTAAGAAATAGGGGCAGGAGAGCAAAGCCCAGCTTTTCTGTTCTGCAGCAATCCCCCAGTGTGACAGACACAGGCTCCTGGCTGACATGGGACTGTCTGTATATTGTGTGGTGTTTTCTGGGCTGGGTAAGACATTGGTCTGCCTGCAAGGACCTGCCAGGCCCTGAACCTTGTCTCTGACAGCAATCACAGGTGGTACACGGGGGAGGACTCTGACCTCTTGCCTGGGCTGCTCCCACTCTTGTTGTCCCAGCTGCAGACTCTGGATTTTTTTGTGTCAGCCATAAGAGCCCTGCAGCAAGAGTGTTCCCATCCTTTCAGCAGAGACCACTCCAGTTACAGTTTGGAAACAGGTTTGAGAAAACTTCATTTTTTCCCTGAGACTTGCTTGTCCTTGTATGCATCCCAGGTCCAGTTCCAGAGGAAAGGAAACCATAACCTAAGTCTTGTGCAGCTGTTTGAACAGAAAGGGAATTCTAGATGTCCTCAGCTTATGGACAGCAGGATGGGGAAAGCTCAGGTGTGAGACAGCGGATGGACCATGGACAACATAGGTGCTGCTGAGGGAGCTCAAGGTGGGGAATGTGATATTCAGAGGACACTGAAGAGCACCACAGAGGCCATAGGAGCACCAAGAGCTCTTTAGTAAACAGCCATGCTCAAGGTAAAATTAGACCATATAGATAATGAAAGGAATTTGAGGTACACTGCGTGGATTTTGATCCAATGTGTTTTCTCTCTACATGGTGTCTAGTTTTCTTTCTCTTCCTCTGAACAATGGCTCCTCTTCTCATCTTCAAAAGACAAGATGTTTGTTTTTTAAAGCTGCCATGTATCTTACAACAATATGCTAGTAATGAAAAGAGAAAAAAATGACAACAAAATATTAGCATGTTTTAGCAAATAGAATGATGCTGCATAAAGAAATAACATTTAAAAAACCATTCATTACAGGTAATGTGTATGGCAGCAAATCTTAAAACCACAAAAGAAACAAGACTGATCCTTAGAGCATGCCTTGTGCCCACATCAGTGCCAGTGTAGGCAAAGTTCTTGTTTTTCAAGGACAGCCTGTTGTATGTTGTGTACAGGGGTATCTCTTACAAGAGCACGCAAAAGCTCTGGTTCCAGCTTCTCATTGTGTGCAGACTCCTTCCCTGTGAGGCTGGGGAATGGAGCAGACAGAACTGCTCACTCAGACCCTGCTTGTTGCTTGGATGAGCTGGGAGGTGGACGAGAGCAGCTCTCCTTCCCTTGTGGAGGCTTTTCTTGCTTTGTGCCCACAACCCTTCCTTCTGGAGGAGCAATCTGTTCCCTGGAGACACCCACTGCCTGTCCCTGCGAGGCTCCCTCAGCGAGCAGCCTCATTTTCTCCATAACCATCCAGCAATTCCCTAAGCCATTGGGTGAGGAGCTCTGTTCCTCTAAGGGGAAGATCAGAGCAAACATTTGTGTCTCAATTTATGTCAGGTTGCCTGACCCTTTGCACACCCTTCAGCACCTGGGCTTTGACTGCATGGGCTTGGGACCAGCTTAGGTGAGGGGTGGAGGTGTCACATCTTGATTCAAACATTTGGGAGAAGCTTTGGTGGAGATGGAAGGGCTGCCCTTCTCTCTGGAGATTTCAGGCTGAGCACTCTCTTCATGATGCTGCAGCCACATTGCAGCCCTGCCTGTGGCCATGCCTGTGCTCCAGGCTGGCCACCCAGCCAAGATGGACTCAGGTCAAGGAATGCAAGAAGCACAAGCAGCTTGTTCACAAAGCCTCCCTGGCACTGGAAACAAAGCACCATATGCTCGAGCAGCCGGAGCAAAAGGATGAGCCCAAGGCAAAGGGGGCCGAGAGCAGAAGGGAAAGGGAGGTGCACAGGGAAAACACCAGGACATCTCGCTTCATGCTTCTCCACTCCTCCTTATGGGCACGGGTGGATAACTCAGAGATCTCCTCTCCTCTCCTCTCCTCTCCTCTCCTCTCCTCTCCTCTCCTCTCCTCTCCTCTCCTCTCCTCTCCTCTCCTCTCCTCTCCTCTCCTCTCCTCTCCTCTCCTCTCCTCTCCTCTCCTCTCCTCTCCTCTCCTCTCCTCTCCTCTCCTCTCCTCTCCTCTCTCTTCCCTTTTTATTACTTTTGTATACCCTCACCTCCCTCCTCTTTGCCTTACAGTCTCCCCTGCTGTCTTGGCTGCAGGTGAAAGCCATGGCAGGGTGAGCAGCCTGGGCAAGGAGTTGAGGTCCTGTCCATGTGCCATTGTCCCCAGCACAGAGCAGGGCTGGAAAGCCCTGGTGCCACTGTCACTGTCACCTGAAGCACAAAGGATGCCTGCATTACTGGTCTGTCACACTGGGCCAGCTGCATCCGGGCCCAGACTGGAGATACACAGATTTTAATTAACAGGTTTTAATTTAATCAGCCAGGGCTTTCCTTTTGAAGGATGCATAGTGGAGGCTGATAAAATTTTTATGGATTTATTGGCTTTGAAATGTGTGATGTCCACATTTGTTCTGAATTGTATGTATTTCTTAAAATTTCTTCTTTTTCTGGACAACCTGTAGAAATATACCTGTGTTAGGAATTGAGATAAATAGTTTATTGACTCATTTGAAATATTTTTAATGATGTCACTTGTATTCAATACTCAATTTCATTTAGCAAAAGAAGACATAAAATGGGGCTGCATAAATCTCACCACAACAACACACTGTGGAAACAACCTCTGTTTTGATGCAGGATTTGGTATTTAGTGCCTGGATAACATTATTGACCTTCAGAGCTTTGCTGTAGCTGGTAAAGTAGTATCAAATAAAATTTAAAGTTCTACATTTGCTTTCTCCTGAAGATTTTTCTGTCAAACTGGGTCAACTTCTAAGTAAAGCAGGAGATCATTTTAGTCTGTCAGCACTGCAAAACTAGTCTGGTATTTGAAAATTACTTGTGTGCTTGAAAATGATGTGGACTCTGGGTTTGGCAGGCAGTATTATTTAAAATCTAATGGTATATAATTCAAAAACTGAACCTTTCTCCTTTGCTGAGCTTACCATTATTTTAGCAAATGTTTGTTTTGGTGGGGTCTTGGAGGTTATATGAGCAAATGAAAGCTCTATAATAATATTTTTTCCAATACTGAAAATAAAAGAAAATAAGCAACATCCCCCCAGTTTTTTAAGCAGTAGTATTTGCCACCTTTATGACAATTCTATTACAGGCAAGGAAACATCATAAAGCTGCTATGCCCAGATCTGCAGGGGAATCAAACAGATGGCAGATCCCACTGCAGTTTGGATGAAGATTTCATAGCTACATAGGCAAGAAAATAGCCAAGGTCAGTGATGAGGTGAAAAGCATCCCCCAGGTGTCCTTCAGCTAGGAGCATGTACAGCCTTCTCACACATTTAGAGGAAATGCACCAAACCCAGAATTTTTTTCAGAAGTAGAAGCAAATGCCCTTAGTGTAATACAATGTAGCAATAGGGAAACAATGTGCTTACTCAACTGTCATTATTAAAATTGAAACTATTTTTTTCCAAATTTATGTGTGTATGTGCTAGTATATATTTTAAATTCTGTGAAATCTGCAGGTGGTCATACACCAGATTGTAAATAATATTGTTTGTGAATTTTGGCAACCAAAATGATTCTCAAATAATAGTTATTGTTAGTCAATTAGTTCTGGCACCAACATGCATCTAGAGCTCTTGGCAGATTATTTTTTTCCTCCATGCTTCTGTCTTTTATGCCCTCACAAATGTCTGAATTGAGAAGTTATGGCTTTAAATGGAAAATTTCCTCCTTGATTTGTTGTGTTCTTTTAAAAACAAAAACCCCAAGCAATCTACTTTGGGATATACATCAGGTTCAGCTACACAGATCTGGAGGCTGTATTTCTCTCTTGTTTATGTCGTTAGTCTGGTTTTAGTTAATTTTCATTTCCAGATGTCTCTTGTGCATGTTGGGTTTGTTGTTTTTTGGTTTTTTTTTTTTTTTTTCTTCTTGTAGTTAACAGGATATAAATTACCTTGATAGGACAGAGCTGTTTGCTCTGTTTTACTTGTTTAATTTCTGGGTATGTTTTATTGAGCCTGATCCCTCATCATCACAAAATAGATTTTTACTGGCTTAGAACATAGATTTTACTGCAGTTATTTACTGACATGAAATATGCACAACTCAGTGAAGAATCACACTTGCACTCTGAGTGCTTGTTTTTTCTGTCATTAAAAGGGCACAAAGACCTGCTCTGGCAAGGGCTGTGTTCAGCTCTCAGAGCCCTGAGGAGCACAAGGACTCCAGTTAGCCTTGCTGAAAGAGCAAAGCTGGGGACTACTGCTGTGAAGGCTGACTCCTGCTTGCTGGGTTGGGATTTCACCTAAGAGCAAACAGTGCTGGGTGGCTTCATGTTTAGTATCTGCCATCTGTGAGAGGCAAAGGTTTTGGTTTTACTCATTTTCTGTGAAGGAGGTGCTGTAGGGCAGCAGCTTTAGACCTGCAGTGGGGTCTCTGCCAAGCAAATCACTCCTGTGCTGCATCCTCTTCTGCTGAATCACTTCTTGTCCTGAGGTTTCCCTCTGAGGGAGGAAAGGACAGTGCCAGTGTCCAGGCAGCTCCTCCAGTTTTTTTTTTTTTTCCCTGCAGGAATGTGTGAAGAGGGGTGTTCGGGGTGCAATGGTGTCTCTTGTGCCTCAGTGGACTTGAGCAGATCCCCACATTTCTTCAGTTACAAGGGGATCAGGTGCCTTTGTGTGTGGGTATTGCTGGGTTATATAAGGCACTGCAGCAATCAAATACTTCCTCCTGCTTTCCCAAAGAGCTGCTGCAGGGACACTCACACCTTGCACACAGGGAGGGCAGGGCACCTTGTGCTTTTTGCTGGAGGCTTTAAGAACTTAAAGAGGTGAGATCCAGCAGTCTTAGAAAAAGCCTGAGAACTGGTCCTCCAAGAAGAAAATCTGAGTGGCAGAGAGGTCCCCAGGCTTGTTCTATGCCGTCATTTCCCCATTGGGAAACTAACACAGGGATAACTAACATTCAACTCCAGGCCATCAAAAAGAACAGAAATGCTTCTAAAATTTTCCAAAGCTTAAAAAAATACACAGAGTCATCAAAACAGGCCATGATTTAGGGGTCTGCTGTTTGTAGTTACCACCTCCAGACAGTCCTTGGTGGGACAAATCAACTTACTGCAACACTTGCTTAATTTAGGGGCCAGATGCAAGTGCTTTTAGGGCACCTTCCTCCTGCTGACCAGCTCACAGGAGCACAGGTGGAGAGGAGCAGCCACAGAGCACATGCCCACAACCAGCAGCACAGATGCACGCACCAACTGTTGTCACTGAGGTTACATATTAATGGTTACTCAGAGCTGCACTGACAAACACACTATTTTTGGCTCTGTGCTAGTCAGCCGAGGTCCTGAGCTCCTGCTGATCAAGGATCACGAAGGAGACGATGCAGCAAATGAGATTTGTATGCTGAAAGTCGCTCGTGCTTTGAGAGCCTGCCAAAAATAATGTTTCAGAGGGCATGTATAACACTGCCAAAATCAAGCTGATGAATGGCTGTATCATTGAATTTGGATGCAAAATGAGGGTCAAGTTCGGAACAGTCTAGCAATAGGCCATTCATGCAATCTAAGCAGGATGGGATCAGGGCATTTTGTAATCAACACTTATTAAAGACCTGTTTTATTCCAAAGTGCAGTAGAAAGAGGGCAGAGAGAAATTAAGTCTGGAAGGTAGATGACAAGGGAAGTTTGGGGCTGTATTGTGCCAGGCTTATCTGATTTTTTGGGAGTTTCCTCTAGTTATGCACAATAAAACAAGAAAAGGGAATACTGATAGTCTCTTCAGAAATCTGTACACATCCAGGAGTGTATTCTGCAACACTAGTGTTCAATATTTTCTTGCAGTAGAATTGTTCATGGTTAATATTAATTCAAAACACGGGAATAAGAGGTTTGTAGATTAAATGCTGCATGATATTTTGCCTGAAGATGTGAGGAGTTTGAATTTAAAAAATGAGGCTTAGCTCTGAAAATGTACAGCCTTGTGTTTCATTTTTTATTGAGGAATTTTATCTCCCTGGGTAACATGCAGGTGCTACAGCAAGAAGTGCATCACTTTTTCCTATCTAGGGAAAGGTGGTGAAGAAAAGCACAGATCAGGCACAGAGAGTGTCAGGTCTTGACTGAATACTCTCCTCTCTTAGCTTTTGCTTTTCAATTCCATTTACATTTTTCTCTTTAACCAGTAGGTGCTTTCCCATTGATTTTGCTTGAAAGAGCTTTTTTAAAATGACAAGTTACTTTGGACTGGAGCCAGTTTTGATCAGTTTTGTAGTCAAGGACCTTGTGACCAAGAAGAATATCATGT
This sequence comes from Zosterops lateralis, assembly GCF_965231275.1. NCBI lineage: Eukaryota > Metazoa > Chordata > Aves > Passeriformes > Zosteropidae > Zosterops > Zosterops lateralis. The sequence continues at coordinate 9,086,595 of NC_139763.1, forward strand.
TCAGGTCCATCATGGCAACTGCTGAGAAGAAAACTGAGGGCTAACATCAGAGACAATGCTGTCTAAAATAACCACCAAGGATGGTTCTGCTAATTGCTATTATCTTATGAAAAGTGCAATATCATTTCTAGCACATGCAAACAGCAGCACTTGAAGGTGTGCTGGGAACGTCATTGACAATTCAATTGAAGTAACTGGAGGTGTGGTAATTGTTGCTCTAACCTTCTGTGGTTTTTGTGACCTCAGTGGGATCTCATACCTCAGTCATGAGCTCCTGGAGTGATGAGGAGCCACTTCCAATCCACAGAAAAAGGCCCAGTCCATGGTATGGAATTATATCCAGAAGGGAACATAACAGAGAGATGACTAAGAAAACCACTTAATGTAAATTAGTTGTTTGTGCCTAGAAATGTCATGTGAGAGAGCTCTTGATGCACATGGCTCAATGGAAGACAGAAAACAATAAGAGAATAACAAACATGTAATTAAATAGAGTTTACAGCTGAGGCTATCTATCCAAAATGATCTGCTCAGTGTTGCCATAATACCTAGTGATGGACAAATCCACCCCATTGTATCTGGACATACTGGTTTAATACATATTTGTCAGTTCTACATCTATGCTTAGGTTCCTAAATGACTCATATGAGGCAAATTAAATCTCATGGCAGAATATTACATTAGAAACATTAGCTAAGCCTTATAGACCCGAATAATTGCAGAGCTATTCCAAGTCATGAGTGATGATTTATACCTATCCTTTTATTAATTTATTGCCTGCCCCTAAATTGGAGAGTTGCTCTTCAGGAAAAATGTCTCTGTTAAAATAAGAACTGAACTCCAGAAGACAAAGGACTTGGATTCAATATAGCAAAGAGGGTAATAGGGATTGAAGAGTTGCAAGTGATGTATTAGTTTGCAGTTTGAATTCAGCTTCAGCAGAAATCTTGCCAAGATACCCAATTCTCTTTCTGCACTTATCTCTGGACAGCAGGGCTGGATGCTGTCCATTTCATCCAGACAGGAGTCTGCTTTTGAACCATGTACTAAATAATTATCAGGGTCTCTCTCTCCCAACCAACAAGTCCATCTCAGTGATCTTTAAGGTCAAAGCTAGAGTGCACAGAAAGAGTTTTACTTAACTGCACCCTTCTGCCCAGCTCCTGCTCAGGCATCTCATCCTGTGCTCCTGCTCAGGAGCACAAAGACCTAGATTCTGGTCCAGGACTTCACCACTTATCAAGGATTCCTCCTCTTCCTCACCACCTCCAGGCATCCATCTTGTGGGTCTGGACTGAAAGTGCTGCCTGCTTTGTTCCCTGATCTCTCTGTGCTTCCTCACTTTTTCCCAAACAACCCCTGCCTACACAGTGAGGGTTAAACCATGTTGGTGCCAATTCCTGCAGCGTGGATTTGTACAAGCACTGAGGAACAGGAACAGCCCCTCTCCACATGTCCCTGTGAACAAACAGTGGCCATTCAAATGTTTGCTTAAACACGAATGGATTTAAGCCTGGCTGAGCAGGATTTCTGTCTGCTTAGGCACAAATATTTGATAGGATCTTTCTCCATCATTTTCCCAGCTAATTTCCAACTTTATACTTAACTGATTATCTAATTGATGACTCACTGTCAGTGTCCATGATAAGAAACAGTGATTGTCTCTAGAGGGAAGTTTATTTCATTCTCCCAGGCCACACTGAGGATGATGATGTTGCAACGCCCAGGGGGTGAAGGTCGGCCTTCACAGGAGGGTGGAAGAATAGGTGGCTGTACTTTCATTAGACCAAGAGCTCACATTTTTAAAGGTCAGATCTCTCATCTTCAATTTCCTAGCTACAATCCAGCCACTGCTTTGAAATGCATTGCTGCTCTAGCTGTAAATAACAAAACCTAAATTTAGGCCAGTTTATGAAGCGGCACTCAACCCTATAGCTTTCATGGCATCTCCTCTTTTGAGACCCGTAAAAAGCAAATTTATCCCAAGAGGTGTTGCCTTACTACAGGTGTCAGATTCTCTTAGAGTCTGAGATTTGAAGTGAACACCTTGGCAATGGTGAAAAGTGTTTTGTGTTTGGAGAGCAGCAAGTTAAATGTCTAGCCTGCATCCATTTTTCCTGCTTCAGCTGAGCAGCAGTGCTAAAAACAGCCCAAAACACCAACAACTTGCCTGCTTTTATGAATTCAGATTGCCCTAATTTATGGGGCTATGTGTGGATATGTATGAGATCTACTGTGGGTGAATGGGGAGAAGAAATCCACCTAGAAAAACTGGAGTGTGTTTTTGGGCTGGTACCGGCTTACAGGGACGTTGGCAAAGGTTGGTTAATGCAGCTGCAAAAAATGTGGCTTACACATCAGAAAATAGAACTGTGATGCATTTGGAGGAGCCAGCTGTGCTTTATGAATATGGGAGTGGGTAGTGCTGCTGGACAGGGTAAAGCTGTCTATGCTGTGTATGGATAAGGTGGAAGAAGATCTACATGGATAGGCTTGCCTTTGCCATGTTAGGCAAGTTTGTCTTTGGAATGGTCCAACCTAACCAGCTCAGTGGCCTTTTTTATAGAATTTATCAGACTGAATAATAGAGCAAATATAAATTGAAACATGCATGCTACTTAGTTTATTTACAAAGCTAATAAAAATGCAAAAAATATAGTAATCAAATTATGTTCTCAAGTAAAATGAATCAATAGATTAATAGCTTCAAAGTGCTTCCGTACCAAATTAACACAATAAGCAATCAAATCAAATGATGAGGCTGTCACTTTCCCTCTCAGTCCTTGTCACTAATGAAGTTATGCTGAGGGAATCAGAGGAAGAGTTGTTTTCAGACCACAAGTGTCTGGCATCCAACCCAAAACATTCCTTTCACTTCTCTGGGGAGCAGCACAGGTCACATCACCTCTTTGGTCTGGGCTTTGACCCTTATCAAGCAAGAATGAGAGAAGTGAGCAATATTCCTCTTTCAACACAAGTAGTGCTCAGCTGTCCAGGTGTAAACAGTGACTCTTGCCATAACATTTTTTTAAAGTTCTGTGGCTGTTTCAGGGAGATGGGTGTCATTGCCAGTTCCCCTGTCCATGCACACAGTTTGTGGACAGTAGGTCCACCCTCTAGCACAGGTGGGATTGCTAAATACTGCATGATGGCAGCTTTAGAACAGCTTTTGTCCTCAGCAGAACTTCCTGACTAACTCAGCAGCGGGCTGACATAATTTATTTTTATGTAACTGAGAAAGGTGTTTCTCCTTGAGCTGTACACAAACATTCATTTGTAACTGGGGGAGAAGGGTGACAGGGGGAAGAGAGAATATACATGGACAAAGTCAGCCTGGAAGTGGAGCAATCCAGTGAGGAGCCTGCAGCTGTGTCTGGGAGCTGGGGAAATGCACTCTGGCCTGTGCTAGACCATCCCCAGGAGCCAGGATAGTGCCCACTTGCCCAGGCTGGATCATGCTGAATCCCTGGAGTAGAACTGCTCAGATGCCACTTGATTCACTGCTGCTGACACACACATGAGCAGGAGGCAATATGGAAAAATAGAGAGAAGTGGAGAAGGTATTGCTCAACAATGCCCATGTAAATGTGCACTAGGAGAGGCTGTGCTTTCTGATGACCAGAGATTTCTCTTCCTGAAACAAAACTGAACCCCGGCGAGTGCTGGGGACAAGAAGGGCTGGATTTATCCTCTTAGGGCGATGCTGAGAAAAACATTTCTGGATGTTTCTGTCACTAAAATATCTCACTAGAAGAGTACAAAGGCAGATACTATTGAGTTTATCAAAAGAAAAAGCTTTCAACCCATCAGGGAGCAACAATGTGCTGTCCAAGGAATATGAAGATAAGCTACTCTAATTTCATGCTGTGTTATTTTATTCCATAAGACAAACTATTACTTGCTTTCATAAATTTATAACGATGACCATACAAATTATGGTTTGATGTCACAGTCAGTCTCTTGGTTTAGCCAGCAGGGGAGAGGAAAAGGTAATTGCAAAATGTACAATGACAATAAAACAGTAAAGCTAGGTGGTTATGGTAGCCATTATTTCTGATGTGTGAATGTTTCCACTACAGCTAATTTTCGAGAGGAAATTGGAAATTTCTTTTAAAGAAAAATCCTTCCTGGAATCCTAATAAGGGCCAGAGGAAATGGTTGGTAAAGTTGGGTGAGCAGCATGAATGAGCAGTAGCAGGGAAGTTTGCTGGGATGTCATCTGCTGCTTCCTGACAGCTTCAAGGAGAGGATGTCAGTCAAGGATCAACTGTGATGAGAGCAGGCATCAGCCTGGTGGTCCTTGCTGGGGGAGTAGTTGGAATGTTGCAGTCTTCAGATATGCAGTAAATGAACAATGCAAGAAATCAGTTCAACAACTCCTCTGAGCAGATCAACACCAGCAACAAGAAGAAATTTCTGGCAGATAGTGAGAGGAAAGCCCCCACATCAGATCTGCGTGGGTGGTTAGCAAGAGTGCAGCAACCTGCTTCTTTTCGGTATTGTTCTAAAATATTGGGAAGTCACTGAGGACAACCTCTCTGGGACAATGGCATTGACTTTAGTAACTCTTTAAAGTGAAGATGAGCCAACAGAAGGTGGGCTGTGGTACAAAATAAAATGTTCTAGGGCATTGTGACTGTTGAAGTAGGTGCTTGTTTAACATGGCTGGGAATACTGTTATTAAAATAAATATTTGTTGCTAAGATACCCTGTTAGTCCAATAGCCTTGAGATCTAGTTTGTGTCATTTGACTGGAGGTGCAGATATTTTATAGATATGTCATTGCAGTGATTGCAGGCAGACCTAGGAGGCAGGGAGGGAACTCCTCAAACACTAATAGGAAATAAAACAGCTGCTAGCAGCAGTTCTGACCTTCAGGGCAAAGCTATCCTTGGAAAGCCAGCAGCTTGCTGAGTGGGAGGAAGAGAAAGAAGGAAAACAGTGGTAAGAGAGAAGGGAGAAAAGGAGCAGGATGAGCCACAAGGGAAGGGAGCAAACTGCCTGATAAATGCCACCTCATTTAGGCTTTGTTCACATCAGCCTGCGAGGAGGAGTAGCAGGGGCAGAACCTGGAATAAGAGGGGTGGTCTTCTGGCAGCCAGAATTCCTCACCGTTACTACAGGACATTGAGTCTGCCCCTTGACTTGTCCTATGAACAGGTCCAGCCAGTGACTGGAGCACCATAGATGCGTACATAATACATACTCCTGCATTGTGTCATCCAGACTGGGATTGCCCAAGCATAAACAAGCACCCAGATATTGGGTTCTTTATCCAGAGCATGGCTGGGCACTGGCACAGGCTCCCCAGGGTAGTGGCCAAAGCTCCAAGCCTGGCAGAGCTCAAGAAGTGTTTGGACAGCTCTGTTAGGCACATGGTGGGATTCTTGGAGCTGTCCTGTGTGGGGCCAGGAGTTGGATTTTGATGATACTTGTGGGTCCCTTCCAACTCAGAATATTCTATGATTTTGTGATCTAATTTAGGTCAACACCAGCCTGCTTCTCGGGTCTCTAGCCCATGGTATAGAAACATTTCTTCCAGCCTTCCTAAAGAAAATTCTCTCTACCTTTTAGAGAGGGCAGAAGGCATCCCTAGAAGCTTCCAGATATTAATTCACCATCTTTGAGCATCTCTCTTTCTCTCCATTGATAATTTAAGAAATGAGTAGGAAATGCTGGATGACTCATTCCACCAGAGGTACTGCTTTTCTGAGGAGGATCAGCAGCTTTTTAGAGAAAAGGCAGTCGCATTAGCTCATCTTTTTCTTCATCTTCCATCTCACCATATAATAAGACTAGGGGGTGGAAAATGTGCCTTGAATGAAAACAGCTTTGGCTTGGTGCTTTCCTCAGCCCAAGAAGATCTGGTTTTGTCTGATATGAGAGCATGGAGGGGAGCCAGGGAGGGAGCGTCAGGAATCCTCTGTCCCTCCTGCTGGCAGGGGATCCCTCTGCAATCCTTAAAGGGGTCTGGCTCCCAAAGCTCACAGGGCTCAGCAGCAAAGAGGGAGTCTGAGTCTCATTTGGGAAGCAGCAGGAGGCTCTGTTCCCTGCAATATGTCAGTAATAATAAAAGTAGTCACCGAGCAGGACTCAGGGTGTTTTGGGACAAGGCACTGACTGCCCTTAACTGTAAAAAAGTAAAAGCCCCAGGGTTGAGTCCTGATTTCAGGCACGAAAGTCCTGGGGCAATGCTGGCCCACAGAGGAAATTTACCACATATTCTCCCTACTTTTTGGTGCTTTAGCAGATGATCTTAACATCTGTATTTCTCAAGTCAATGTATACAATTTCATTACAAAGAGTTTTGTCAGATGGTAACCCTTGCTGTAGCAGTTTAAGATGTTATTGCCTCCAGCTGTCTGCTCTGTCCCTCTGTTCAAAGTCACAACCTTTTAAGAGTCAGCAGAAGGAGATGTGCACCCACTTACATCTGCTCCCATTCCCAATCCTGCACATAAAAGCCTTCAACTAATGCTGTGGATCAAAATTTGGAGCCACCAAAGAAGAGGTGACATTTCCTTCACCTCACATTGCTAAGGAGGCAATAACCTTTGCAACGGGGAGTGAGTGACAGCTGGATCTGGGCACACATTAAAGCAGTTGCTCAAGTTTCTCAAAGCTCAAGTGTGGCACTCGGAAGCTGTGCTGGCCCTAGAAGGATTTTTCTTGCACAGTGATGCAGGTACAGTGATATGAGAAACACAGTTTGTTCTTGGGTGTGTAGCTGTATCCCCATTTCTGCTCTCTGTGCTCCTAAAGAAACCAGAGCTGTATTTTATGAGCAAGCCAAACTATCCCAGAGAACACCAACTCTCGCCAGTGTAGCTGGATCTGCACCAGAGGCTTCTGCTGACACAGTTAAGACAGTCAAGGATTATTCTGCTTTTCTCCTCTATCAAGCCACCAGGCTGGAAAATATCTGTTGTAGAGAGCGGAATAAAAGCAATCACAATAGTTTGTCTTTTCTGTGGTGCTCCAATTTAAACAGGATCACATGGGCAGCATCCGTGGGTGCAGCTTTACTGCAGAGATCGATTTCAGCACCATGAAGAATTTGATCAGTGGTAATGTAGTGTGGCTTTAAAATTAGAAAGCCCAAATGCAGCCAGGCTCTGTCTGCACAACTTCTGCTTTGGTGGTTGGGGCCACCAGCCTGTTCATGTGAGGGCAGAAACCTGCCACAGGTGCCCCATGGCCAGCCTTTGAAAACAAAATATTGGGTGTGCATATGAAAAGGAGTACACAGTTACACGTAGCTGCTGTGCTGTCTGCTTGTATAACCATTTTTTACTCACAGAGGAGTGATTCTGGCAGAGTATAAATACTGCCATAACAGTCTGAGAGCAGTGCTGAAGGAGAAATATGTGGTTTAGCAGGGATGGCTAGTGAAGCACTTATGTCACCTCCTTGCAGGGTGATGGAAATATTATATTATTACCAGCCTATCCTAGGAAATGGAAGCCCTCCATCATTTTCCTTGTCCCTGTGCTTTAATAATGAGAGTGGTGAACCATATGGTGTCCTCTGCAGGCTAAGAATCTGTGGACAAATTACTAAATTACTAAATTCATTAAAGACAAGCAGATAAAATCTTGATCCTACTGACTTCAGTGGGGCCTGGATTTTACTTTATGTTCACAAACTTTCCCATGTGTCATTTTGTACTGTGTTCTGCTCTTGTGTAATAGTTAACTCATCTCCCTGTACTAATGTTTAACATAGATTTTTTTCTAAAAAAGTAGTTTTTAGTGTAGAACTAATTGATTCTTGCTCTGCCCTGAGTTGCTGGTAACTGAACCATACTTCCTTTGCAGAGGGGTGATGCATGGGAATGTTATTATCTGACCCTGGGACTGGAGAGCAAAGAGTCCACTGTGTCATGGTCCACCATTCCTGCAGCTGTTTAAAGTAGCCAGGAGCAGTGGGGATGTTCCCCCATTCCCCACTGGTGGTAATCTGTGCTCACCTGGATGAAGAAAAATCCCTTTTTGCTGATCAGTAGAGGTGATGCTCAGAGACAGCCACTTTCTCATCTTGCTTCTCCTCTAATTCCCCAATGGCTTTGGGCATGTCACTTATTGTCCCTCCCCTTTTTCTCATATTTATTAAAGAGGGATAATATTTATACAGTCTTTCAGCTCTTGTGATGTCTGTTAATTACTGTTCAGGCATTGCTCTGAAATTAATGTATGATACCGGTTCTAGGTGTAATTTAGTTATTGAATTTCAGAAGCATTTGACTCTATGGGTTATTTTTAACTCTTGTTTCTTAGTGTATATAGAAAACATACCTATTTCTTTCAGTCTGCAAAAGTCTGTGTTAACGGCAAAAGGCATCTATGACTTGAAGCTGGATGTTACAGAAATATGAGACTTTCTGGATGCCTAGAAACCAGAGTAATGTTTGCACCATCTTCTATACCCACTACTGCACCTTCTTTCTTCCTGTCTCCTCTCTTCCTTTCTTTGCACTGAATGGTGTATTTTTCCCACCAGTTGCTACATTAAACCTGCCTGGAGAGTCTGCCTATCTGGATACAGCTTGGTCTTAAGATTAACCTGCCCCCTATCTTACCTTCAAAACTCATTAAATTTCTGTGCTCTAAACTTATTACAATTTCTTCATTTCTTTTCAAGCTAAGAAAAAAAAAATCTGCTTTTTTAATTACTTATGACTGAAAATCCTTGGGGATTTGGCTGAACTCTATGTGGAGAGCTCAAATAGATGGTTTGTGTCTTGTCAGATATGTCATGGTTTGGCTGAATGGATGTTGCTTGGTCTCTGTCTTCACCAAACCATGACGTGGATTTTGTGTGTGTGTGTGCGCTCATGGAAAGAGAGTTGCACTTCTCCCAGTTTTGTCCTGCTCCCTCAGGAACTTAGAGAAAAATCAGTGCCTGTGCTGCAGAGACCACAGGGACCACCACTGAAGGAACTGTATTTGTTGGATTCCCCATATATTGGCTGTATTCCCCATTGTCATTATCATACATCCCCTGCCTGGTGTGTGCTGGGTTGTTTCTGTGGTCTAGAGAAGAGCAGTACTTACTCTGTGGAGGATTCAGAAGGACCTCATTCCCCAGCAGACAGGGACAACAGGGTCCTGAGATCTGTAGCCAGTTAAAAGGAAAAAAAATCAAACCCTTATACTCCAAAAGTCGTAGGGAGGATTTAGGGGAATGGATGAGAGTTGCATGCTCAGCTGCTCATCTTTAAAACCTGATAGGATCAATGTTGAGACAGCAAAAAGTTGTAATAAGTTTTTCTACTAGATATTTCTCTTCTACAGACAGTTTAGGTGAGTCTACAGAGGCTAACTCAAGAAATGCCCATAATTTCTCAAATTCTCCAATCCGTGTGCTGCCAATAACTCTATTCTGGGAGTACTGGGTAATATCTGACAGGCTCAGTGAGTACCCTCTGCCAGACAAATAGCACAGCTGCTGCAGATGGTTCTGAGGAAATAGAGACCAATGTGTTTATGCCAGAGTGGAGGGAGGACAAGGAGTCTCCTCAGGCTCTCTCCTAACCCAGCTGTTGCCCCTGAGATCCCTCTGCCTCAGGGGAGACACAATTCAGGATGCTTTAAACCCATGGCCTGAGGCAATATCTTTTTCTAGAGGAGCTGTAGGAAGAAAATATAAATGTAGAAAGTTAGGGAACAACACAGAGGCATCAACCAGGCCAGAGAGGCAGACCCAGACAAAGGACCATTGCTCCATCCTTGTCCTGATTTATGAACAAAGCCAAAAGTCAGTTATTTTCTTGTGGAAAAAAAAAATAAATATCTGTACAATATTTTTTGTTCCAGAAAAGCCAAAATACCTGGAAAGGGCTTTCTTCTCTCCACTAGAGGAGTGGTTCTGAGCAGGCTGAGAATGGCAAGACTGGGGAGAGGAAAAGCCTTCAAGTATATAGGAGCAAAACTGAAGAGAACTGATGGCAGCCAGCATGGCTCTAAGCTTGTTAGGAGAAATGTATGGAAAAGACAAGAACAAGTCAGGAGACAGAAATAGCTGTATGCTGTATTCAGTAGCTACAGAAAAAAACCCCAATACTTTGAGACCGTAAAGCTCCTGTCTTGCTGGTAAGATGAAACCAAACAAAAGGCTTTTCCACTAGAAAATGCAGGAATAACCTTTTGAGAAGAGGGTGTCTCGCATGTCATCGTATTTTTTTCTTGGTGTGACAGTTACTGTGTTGAGTCTTGAGTTATGAATCACATTGCAGTAGGACAAACAGTTAAATGGGTCTGAATAACTAAGCACATCTGAACAGAAAGGAAGGAGTGCTGGAGACTGAAAAATGGGAAATTGTCATTCCACAGAGAAAAGGGTTTGAGTAACAGTGAGAGTGACTCTTTATACATTCCCAGCATGTCCATGCAGCAGCTACAGCAGTAATGTAGTAATCAGCTGGAGTCAGGGTGCATTTGAGCTGTTACAAAATACATGGTTTGATTTGGTTCCATACCACAGCTCTTCTTCTATTGCTGTTATGGTTTTCCATCAGTATATAATATTCTGCCTAACTGTATTTTAATAGCACACTATGGGCAGCTCTGTGCTCTGCTGAAAACAAAATATTTAAACAAAGGACTGTGAATTTTTAACCCATTCATATTTTATGGCTAATTTTATTGAATTTTTTATAGCATTCCAATAGTTTTCTGCAGAGGTCACAGTGGCCTTTTGCTAATAGGCAGTATAACAAGTTGGTCCATTATAACATGGACCCATCTTCCAAAGAAGATGGCAATGGAAATATGGCAGCTGAGAAGTAGAAAGGTAGACAGCACCAGGGCTTTCACAGAGACTTTTTGAGGGGTCAGACATAATTATTTGTAACAGAAATGTGCAGTGGTTATTACTTCAGCTTCATACTGGTGCCTGAGTGGATTCATTCTCTGTCTCGCCTCAGCCCCAGCTGAGTTCAGCATCACACAGGGACTGAATCATGGGTCATTCCAGCTGGAGCACACTGTCCAGACCACTTCCCAGACACTTCTGAACTGCTTTCTAGCCCTGAGCATGTAGAGGCTACACATGAAGAAAAAGAAACCCATTCATAGCTGGCATGCTGAGGAAGCTTGGAAGACAAGCCCTCTGACTCTGGCTGCTCTGCCACTGCCATGGCAGAGCCACGAGGTTGTTCCAGCCCCTGCACAGCTGCTGATGCAAGTGCCCAGCAATGAGGGTACCAAAAGCTATCATTAGCAGCACTTAAACACAGCAGTTGGGAGGCAGCACTGGGAAACACAAACCCTCTGATTGCAGGAAGCTGGGATAAAGTCCTAGCACACTGGGAGAAAGCAAAACCTGTGTTCTGATATCCCTTTTCAAGACAAGCCAGGCTTTCAGCTGCTGTGGTGCCATGTGGCTGAGGATGCCATTAGTAGAGAGGTGTGAGACATCTTACTCAAGTCTCATCTCCAGGCTGAGCATTACTAGGTGAGCATGTCATCTGCAGTTCAACAGGATACAAGCAAGACTCTGTGTGGGAACATGTTCCTGGATGGCACAGTCATGGAAGTGTCTGTGTCACACCTGTCAGCTGTGCACATTTTGGGAATGTGGCAGCAGGTCTTTGTCAGCCAAAAGGACACAAGACAGAACATCAAACTGTGATGCTGTAGACATGCCTGTAGCATGACTAAGAAGGGGTGTCCATAGACAAACCTGGCACATTCTAATTCAGGACAGGCCCAGACTTGTATCAAACCATGTGATGCCCCATTTAAAATAATTTTAACCAATTTTTTAGTTATTGGTAAACCTGAACTTCTGGTTTATGTGGATGTAGCTATATTGCAAGACAGGAATTGTCCCTTTTATCTTCTTTGGGCTTTCCATTTTGTACTGATAAACACAAAGCAAAATCTCATTAGTGTCTTCTAAAAATCGTTCAGAGATGTGGTTTCAATCAGAGCAGCTGATTTTGCACTCCAGGCTTGGTGAGCATCACACAAACCAGCACAGGGGCTTGGCACAACAATACTCACCACTTCCAAGATGTTTTGCCTGTCAGGCACCCATGTAAATGGCATCCTGCCCGTGATAAGCAACTTTGTCCTCATTATCCCTCTTAAAAGCCTAAACCCCTTTCTGATTAATTCAGGAGAAGAGGATAAGGGCCCTGTCATTTTACATTGCTTAGTGCTTTTCATTACAAAAGACCATCATGACGTTTCACCAGAAACTCTCATATATTCAGTGTTTTGCCGTGGGGTGAGGGGAGCTGGATTTTCAGCAGCAGCAAAGCCTTTTGGCTGGAAGAGTGAAATTCTTGTTAAGTTTTTGTGAAGAAGTGTATTGCCCCCAAAATATCACCCTTAATTTTAATCTTTGGGAAAGACTTGCTTCCTTGCCAGCCATCAGCTTTCTGAGGCTGTGGCTGTAGCAAAACCACTCATCTTACTCCTCTTGGGAGGCCTCAGTATCTCTGCTGAAGCAATCAGTGATGAGAAGAGAAACAGGCCAGGGGCTTTCCCTCTCCCTGTACAATCATACATTACTCTGAACCCTGTACACAGCAGCAGAATCCCTCCTTTTCTGGGGCACCATGTGAAAGAACAATATCCCCCTCCTCACTCCCAGCCTGGAGGACCCTCCTGTCTCCAGCAGGTGAGCAAGGAGTGAGCTGAGCTTGGCTCTCCTGGGTGTATCCATTCCCCAGCCTGGAGGGGACATTCGGGTTTCAGTTCTGTTGTCCAAAGACAACTTGTGCAATTTCAGACACCCTCTGCTCTCCTGCAGATTTCTCTGGGGCTGAAGGAAAAGCAGGAGACCCACAATCTTCTGGAGAGGTGGCTGGAGAGCAAAGAAGGTTTCCTGTGGTGTGTAAGACAGCACCAGAAGTCCATGGTCAGGGAACAGGTTCGGATGCTTCTCTTTGTTTCTACTTTCAGACACTTAAACACACCTCTCCCCACTACAGGTACCTGCAGGTGGAGTGAATGTCTCAGTTCCTGTTACTGTCACTGGAGAGCCATTTAGTAGGACCTGCAGAGCTGTGAATTCACCAGACATCCCATTTTAGGGAAGTCCTGTAGACTCCAATGACTACACTGGCAGGATAGGTAAGTGTTTCACGTGTAGACCGCTATTCCAGGAACACCCAGATTTTGGGGTCTGGGTCTGGAGGCAAGTCTCATCCTCTGTGTCTGGAGTTCAGGTCCTTCTCACAGTGACAGCAGGTTGCTACAGTTACCTATAATTTGATTTTCATCATTTTCCACTCAAGAGGAAAAAATGGAGGATTACATTTAAAAACAGAAGCATGCAAAAAATTCTGCTAAGAAAAAAGTTGCAAAGTCAGACACTTGGAAATTAAAAGTTCTGTATGTAGAAGTCATTCTGCAAAACCTAACTCAGTTACCTTCTGAATATATTGCAATTTTCTACATTTTATACAGCATTATATTTTTTTCGTATCCACTTCTCTCTTCATTTTGCATTTCAAATTGCTTTCCTCCAATGTTTAATGATACATTATTAATATAAATATAGGAATATAAATGTATTACAAATCTCTCTGTACAAAAATTGTATTTATTTCGGCTGCATAGTCAAGCACTTGAAAGCCAGGAAATGCCAGATGCACGCACTGCAAGCACAGCAAGATACATTCTCTATCCCAGAAATCTTATGAATCAAATTAGCACAAGGTGAACCATCTGCCACAGGGGTAGGATGGGAAGACAAAAATAATAGTGACCAGGACATGTTATATAACCTAGGTATGAGCACTGAGGGAAAATGAGTGATTGCCTTTGTTTTCTTCTAAGTGGTTTCAGGAGACCTCTTGGCCCTGATGCTGTTGACATTCCTGGAATAATATTCTGCATATTGCACATATCCCTGGACCTTCTGAAATGGCATCATCAGGAGCAGTGTGCCCGTGGGGGCTCAGACATGCTTTCCTCCAATACTTGTTAACAGACACACTCCTGGTACCAGGAATTTGCAGTACTAAGTGGGACTTCATCTAGCAAAAGTGCTGCAAGTAAAAAAAAAGGATATTTCATGTTACAAAACATGACTCTGGGCTCCAGGGTAAGGGTAGCCTACCCTGAGCCCACTGTCCTGAAAAACCAGGGCCTTGCAGTGCAAATTCTGCCCCGAGTGGCCTCACTCAGGAGCTGGCACATACTTGGATTAACCTTCTTCTTCATGTTCAGTGTTATTTTCAGGGGTAGATATCTGAGCATGGGTGTGTGCAACAGCACTGAATGTTATGTGCAGAGCTGTGATCCCACTCTTGGGGTCTTTGTGTCTGAGTATTTCCTGCTGGCTCTAGTGACAGAGCATGACACTGACACTGCCTACTGTCCCCACATGGGATACTTTAGACATTGAGGGCAGAAAAAGGAGGAGATAAAATAGAATTAGGTTCTCAATTTGATCTCCTTGCCAGTTGTTCCACCAGATCATTCCCTCTGATACAATTCCTGGTCTCTGTGTGATGCCTCTGTTTTTATGCTCGTGCAAAAATATCTCAACAATGGGAATGTAGAAAGAGACAGTAATGTGATTCCATGTCCCTTTTGCTAGACTGGCTGCAGGCCACTCCTTTGCCCCAAATGCATTTTTCTCCAGCAGGCTCTGCAGAGCATCTCAGGCTGCTCTGTGCTATAGGTTTCTGATGAAGGTTCTGGTGGAAAGGCAGGCTCCTGAAGAACACTGGCTTTTCAAAAACTGTCTGGGCGACTGGTTCACCAATCTGCCTGCTAATTTCAGATTTGTGCCTTTTCTGTGAGATCCAGGGGGATTTCCCAGCTTCTGGATCTGTGTGTGTGCCTTCTTCTCACTTCCGGACGCGAGGCTGAATCACGACTTGGATATTTGTCACATCATTCCTGTCTCCACATTCCAAAAGCCTGCATGAGCTGCCCAGAGAAAGAGCAGTGACACACTTTCCCTGTGCTTCTGTCTGAAAGGAGAGGAGAGCAGGCCTGCAGGGCTCACCACCATGGCCTGTGCTACCTGAGTAGCACCCTGTCACGAGCACTTCAAACTCTGTGCAATCTGTTCTCAACTTCTGGTGTGTCAGATGATTCATAGCACAGAGGAGAAGAATAACTAAATATAAATGGCAATTCTCACCATGCTGCTATTAATCATCTCAGAGTATTGTCCCATCACACACCTCTCACTGGCTGATAACCCTCCAGAGTGTTTGTGTCTCATGGGCTTGTGCAGCAAAGGAGGGGTAAGCACGAGTGAAGCCATGTCCCTGCACATTTGTAGTTCTCCTAATAACCGGTATTTTCTCTTGTAACTCCTGGAATCTCTGCAATCCACTCCCCACCCTCGTGCCTGCCATCTGCTCCAGCCTTTCTGGTGGCGTTGCTGTGCCCATGTGAGAACAACTGCACACAGCTCACCCTCAGAGATGTGTCAAATGCTGCTTTCTTTCCAGGCTAGAAGGAGGAACTGTGGGAAGGGTGTGGAGATCTTCCCTTTCCTGGTTTCTGGAACCTTTGAAAAAATATCTTTTCTGTAATAATCACAACAAAATTTTCTTTTTCTTCTCTTTTATGCACACTTCAAAGCACACCCCTTGCCCTGATCTTTCTTTGGAGCAAGCAGTTTGTTCCTAGTACTCTTTGCTGTTGTTAGTATTGATGATTATAGTGCTTCCCAAGTTTCCTTGGTCCAGTAGGTGGAAAAACCCCACCATTTCTCTGACCTTTAGAAACGCTTTTCTTAGCTATCAGCATAACTCAATGTGCAAGACGTAAAAAGGGGTGGAAGAAGATTCATCTGTGCTGGTTTGTAGAAGTGGGGTCAAGTGGGTGGAAGGAAGAAATAATTTGAATAGAGAGGTGTGAATTTATCTTCTTTATGCTGTTTCTTGAATGTATTCCACCCTGTCTCTTGGCCTGCATGGGAACAGGCAGGTCCACACCCTGCACGGTGCCAGTAGCACTAGAAGGTTCTCTGAAAACTTTAATTACACTAATGATTTCAACCTGAGCTACCAAATAGAGAGTCCTTTAAGTGGGGGATTTTTGTCTAGCTTAATTGGCACTTCTTTTAAAACCACCCCTAAAGCTGCCCCAAAATATCATTAGTTAAAAATGGGATTTTTCTATGTCTGGCACAATAATGGAGGAAGGCATGTTCTCACTGCAAGTGTGTTGGAGCTCCCCTGTGGTACTTTCCATGACATCACTCACCAGGACACTGCACATCTCCACACAGCAAAAGGCTACATCAGTGTCAGTGCTGAAGCAAAAATGGGAGGAGAAGGAAGAAAAGCTTTCTTTTTAAATATGTATATAGCTCAGCTTGCTAAAATGGCTTTAAAAGAAAATGTAGACAAATTCCCTTCCTTATGAGGCTGAGTCAGAGAAATTGCTAAGATAATTAGTCTGAAAGTTCAGAATTGAAATTACAAATTGAATAGAATATGTCCTGGATGAACAGGACATTCCATTTCACAATGGAAATATTTTCCTATAAGTGCTAATAACATATTTACCATTGCTTTCTATCCAGGCCAAAGAAAAGAGAAGGGAGCAAAAAGAGGGGGTGAGGAAAGAAGGCTACACACTTCTGTGTGATGCAATGTTGTGATGTCTCTCTTAGCTGCCAACAAAAGCAACACTAGGAGTTTTGGCTGATAACTCAACTGGGAGAATTTCAAAGCACTTTACTGATTAGCAGAAGAACAACTGTAACATAAATAGTAACACAGACTGAGCAGGACAATAGAGGGGAAAAAAAACGAGATCTCCATAAGAAAACACTGTGCATCTCCCTGGCAGCCAATTCAGTGTCTGGAGTGCAACAGTCTGTCCCTTCCTTTTGCACCCACACACTCAAGAAACACAAACTTCGGGAAAATGGGACAAGATGTGAACTGGGCAGACCATTTCCATCCCATCTTTTCTGGGGTTGCTTGGGAGTGGACCTTTCTCTGCCTCCTGAGCTGATGTTGCAGAGCAGCAAAGCATGTTGTTATCCTTTTGTGATGCCTCCTCATTTTACACTTGTGATACCTCACATGTATTTTGAGTTATGCTTTCTGTATTTATTAATTTATACCTGTATTTTCTTGCTCACATCATCCTCATCCTTGATAATTTCTACTTACAAACAGGTTGTGCCCCCATGGCTCCCTGACTGCCTGGCTAAAAGTCTTCAGGTGCAATTGTTTGTGAGAAATGTTTTTGTGGAGAAAACCCATCCTGCATGGGAGGGGAAGAGGGAAGAAGGACAATGTAATATATTTCCTCTTTTATTGCTTTTTCAACCCTTTGATCATTGTTATATAAGGGACTTAGTTTCCCTTTATATAAGTTGACAGTGTCCAGAATAGAAGGTGTGTTTATCATAAACTTGGAGCTGCTGGAGACATAAGGGACTTAGTGTTCTCTAAGAATGTCTCTTGAGACAACATTCCTAAAAATCCATTATTCTTTCCAGATATTTGTAACAACTAGTGAGCTTTCTGCTCTATCTTAAAAAAAAAAAAAAAGTCTGTGATATTTTCTTTACCTCCCTTCCTAGAGGTAAAAATGGCAATAGGACAATAGGAGACCCAGGCTGCTTTCAGCTCATTCCTAATATGGGAAAAATCAGACAGCTCCAGAGGTTTCACCAGGGCTGAGTTTTCTCTCAGCTCTAATCACTAAGAATGAGAAAAGAAGATATTTGCTGTTGCCTGCTGGCTCCATCATTCTTCTTAGTTAGTGGACTACAATATTTGTGTTCATAGCACAAGAATGCAGCCAAGAGATCCTAGACAAACCATATATTTCTGGGGTTTAGCAACCCATAAAAGTGGAGAGTAGCATCTGATTTATCTCAGCAAATGGCTCCAACTGTTCTCAGGAACATATTTTTTTTATCAAAGGAGATGTTCCTTAGTTTAAGTCTTGATTTGAATCTCCTTGCCCAGGGATATATTTACAGAACTACTTATAAAATATTATCCACTTCATAACTGCATTTTGAATGCTTTGTTCATGCAGTGACTCTCCTGAAATCATTGTTTATTCCCAAAGGAAGCTAGCAGGATTATTAGTAATTGCTGGATTATCAAACAATGCACAACCTCATTTTCTGGCCTAAGCAAGTTACTGGAGTTTCACAAATGCTCAGTCATGTGCATTATTCTACTATGCTGACCTGAAGGGACCACCAAGGAGAAGGTAAATGACCCACAGAGGGACAGAAAAATATTTCCATTCCTGAATGATCTGGGACTTCACTTCCTCGCTGCCTGTGAAGTTGCTTCTTCCATGTGTGAATGCAAGGGATGCCTGGCCCCTGTGTCCCACAAAATATTGATAAGAGAATGATGACAAGCAGTGATGGTAGAAATACCTGACATTTATCTTGGCTTGGTTTTAAATAGTGGAGTCAACCTTTACTCATCTGCAAGCATCCAGCACAGCTGCTTTATGGTCCCTCCCTTCTTCCTCTCCCAACAACTTTCTCTTTTTTGTCTCTGAAGCCTAAATCCTGGTATGATGCAGAGATGAAAAATCTTCAGGCTGGTCTCCATCAGAACAAAATTCTACTGGTCTTCACAGGCCTCCATAAATCACTGGCTGGCCTTCTTCCTTCCAGAAAGGAAATCGAAAGACGAGTGTGACAGGTACATATTTTTGATTGTTTAACACTTAGTTTTAACCAATAGGTGAATGTACTGGAAAGACAATGCAGAGATATATTAGAGGGACTATTTTTCTTCAGGTGGGAAATGCTGGTTTGAAAAAACTGAATTTTTTTACTGGTACACATGGCTTTCATTAAAATAATTGCAAAATATGTTAAAATATTCCATTCTCACCTTTTTGCTACAGCTTTTATGTTACACTGTTATTTTAAATAAATGCAAAATGAAGTCTAATTTAATGAGCCCAAAGAAAACAAATTTACTTTAGTGTTTGAATGTTTGCCCCCCATGAAAAAAAAAAAAATAGAATCAGTGCAAGCCACTTCATTTAAGATTCAGAATGAAACCAATTTTGAAGCCCTGCAGCTTTCCTGAGGATGGGATTTCTGGTGGCTGGCTGCCCCTAGTTCTGGTGCAGCTGTGAGACAGCCAGCAGTGCTGGTCATGGCACAGAAATGGGACTGAAGGGGTGCAGCACATGGCATGGACTGAGGTCTCTGCTCTGTACCACTGCATCCAAGGGCCACAAAAGCTTCACTCAGCAGCATCCCTGGAAAACCTCTTTTTAACTCATTTTAGTTGCTTCTTCTTTTCTTATTTACTGTTGGTGGGGTTTTTTCCCTTTTATTTTCCCCTCTTTTTCTCTTCCAGGGACTTTTTTCATAGTCTTGTCTTGCCTTTTCTTTTTTTCTCTCTTAAATGGTTCGGTGAGTGTGATGCTCTCTGTTGGCAGTCCATATGTGGGTTAAAGAATGAGGAGAGATGCTTTGCCCTTGCCTAGGGGTGGGTAAACTGCCTAAAATTTCTTCCTGGGAGACTTATTTGAATCCCTGCAGGAAGGTGGAAACACGGATGATACATGACTAAACTATTTCATGGCTTATGACTTTTATCAGCATGTAAATGAAAGACAGTGAGTGGCTCTTTCAAACGTTCACAGTGAAGGTGTTCATTTGGACACATTATCAAAAAATAAGCAGTGAGGTAGAGATGGGAACACAGCAGAGAGAGGCAGAGACTGGGATGTGACCAGTGTGGGAATGAGCCATCTGAAGCTTCACTGGGGGATGTGGTGCAGACTTACTTTGTGACCCAAGGAAAGCAATTTACACGTTTTCAAAGCAGCCATTAACTCCAGGAGACCAAATTGAAACAGTGTGAGAGGAATTTCTCTCACCGGAGATGTCCATGAGTGGGCTGGTCACAAATCCTCTACTCACAGCCAGGAGAAAGCAGTAGCTGGGCTTAAGATATTTACCTCTTGGACTGCTTCAGGTGTTCACACCAGGACAAAATGCATCTCTCAGAAATGCCTGTTCCTACCCCCAGCCTACACAGGAGCCAGCATGGCTCACCCATGCCCAGCTATCATCAGGACAGGGGTCTGGAGAGGTGAGAAGCTGCAGCACCTGCTCTGCAGCATCTTGGTTGATGCAGCTGCTGAGTGGCTGCAAACCCCCTAACCTCAGGTGACACCTGTACAATGGGTGTTTTGGAGGCAAAATCATTTTCTTGTGATTTAGTACATGGATCTTGTAAAAAAAATTAAATCTAACAGCCTGAAATTTTTTTCCTCAGGGAAAATATCATTTCAGGATCGTGCTCCTTCTGCTTCAAGATTCTTGAGTGTCAGGGCCAAATTAAAAAAGAGGAAATGAGGAATGTGCTATTAGGAAATCACAGATACTGTTAAAGGCCTCAACCATTGTGCTGTTCCTTTCAAAATGTAATTCCTTAACCAAAAATTGCCTTGTTTTTAGAATTACAGCAAGAGGCAGATAAGATCAACATCTAATGGAGGTCTTCAATCTGGCAGGTTCTGTGTCTTCCAAGTTACTTTGTCTTGTATTCATGCATAACCATAAAAGTGTTACAGGTCTTAAATAAGAAACAATAATCCCTAAAACATTCTAAGGTGTCAGAATAGAGAAAGAAGATACAGAAAATTCAGACAACACTCCCTATTCTACCTATCTACTAACCTATTCTACCTATCTTTCCTGGAATATAAGAAACTTGAAAAGATTAAAGAGAAACTTCTTGGTTTTCAAACAGTAATCCATTGCCCTAATGTGTATCCCAGGCCAAATTCACCCATCATGTAAGTGATTGGGACACTCATGAAGTCAGGAAATTCATGGAGCCAGGCTTATGCCTGAATTTGGCTTCCTATGTTTTATGGGAAAGTTCATATCGGGTTTTTTTTCCCTAGGAGTGAAAATACAGTTTACAACCAGAATGCGATGCATCCCCTCACAAATAATAAACAAATTCCCTGTGACAGAAGCTCAGCCTCACCAAACTGAGCTCTGTGCAGCACTCAAAAGAAAAAGAATAAAAAGCTGCTACAGCCCTAACACAAGCTGGGATGAACACGATGTGTACCTGACTTCTGGTTTGAATTCAGCAGGCTCCTCTCTTCTAACAGAACAAACGGATCCTGCTTCCCCAAGCATATGGCAGCAACACATGCAATTTACATTCCATATGGGATCTTTTTTCAGGCAACCATCCGACTATAAAATGTCACAAGAAGTCACTTTAGATCCCCATTATTGAGTGCAGACACTTAGCATTCCCTTTTGTAGCATTGTCCACAGCTTCAGGAGAGGGGCTTTTATTATCATTTTTATTTGTGCTGCATTAGCACCTGCAAGTTAGAGAGCACTGCAAAGCCTCTGCCATCATGCTGTGAAAAATGTGAAATATAGGATCCCTTCAGATGCCCATGGACTAATTTAGCCACAGATGAAACCAGTTGGAGTGACACATAATGGGAAAGAGTGGGACAGGAAAAACAGCAATGGTTATTGCATAGCATATTTTATCACTCAGTCTCAAAGCACTTGGAAAACAGGGTAAGCAAAATTATCCCTGTTTCAAAGGTGGGGAGACAGAGGCATGAGCAGGTGACTTGTCAGAGCATGCCAAAGCAGTGACAGAGCTGGCATCCAAACCCCAGTCACAGGCCAGCCCTTCACACCCTTTCACACCGCCTCCTCCTCACATACCCGGTCCCGTTTAAAGAGATCACGTAATGCCTATGAATAGCTCAGCCACACACATGTAAATGTGGGGGCAAAACACCGCACAGAATAGGCCTTTTCATCTCCTTGGCCGCCTGTACCATCATGTTTAATTGGCACTGCTGTGTAGGCAGCACAATGAAAATGCTGCAAAATGCAGATTTTAAAGAGCGGTATCAGGAGGGCCCCCCTTCCATGAGGAAAGCATGTGTGCACTCAGTGGGAAACTGGATATCCAGGCAAGTGAGGCTGGGATTTCTGGCATTGCAGAGGATGGAAATCAACAGGGGCATCAAAGTAAATAAATGGTCAGAAGTCTGGAACGGGAAAAGAGAATATTTGCGCTTGATATATTTATAAGGAAGACAAGAGCAGAAAGGGATAGAGCAGGAAAGGAAATTGCTTTATCAGTGCACATGCATTAGATTTAATTGTTTTCATACTAGGAAGGCCAAGAAGGGAAGGATTCATAAATTCCCCTCACAGTGGACTATTAAAATACCACGTTGGGAACAGCAAGTAACTCAGGCTGTGGAAATTCATCTCACAGTGGACCTGAAAGACAGGGAGAGTGGTCAATGAGAGACATCCAGGGTCAAGGAGAATGGTGATGACTAAGGGAAGGGAAGATGCAAAGGATGTTGATGTTTTAGCCTAGAAAGATTACTTCCAGGTTAATGAATGGCTCTTATAAGCTCATAAGAGGATGTGGCTGGAATGCAGAGAGGATGAGCAATGTACTGTGAGATTCTCTTTTCAAAGAAGAGAGGAGAAGAAAGAGGAAGCTATTGATGAGAAGCATTAAAAGAATAAACAGGGAAGTAAAAAGAGGTCTTGAGAGGGGCAGGACTGTGCCAAAGCCACAGAAAGAAAATGTTTCAGCAAGGGGATAAGACTGATGTCACAAAGCCAGTAAGGAGATTTAGGACCTAAGGATATGGACTAGCTGGGAAAGAAGGGATGACACAATGGTGCATGTGCCCCTCAACAAAAACTGCACAAGCAGTGGACCACTGTTCATCCCATTTCACTTACCCTTGCCCAAGAGCGCATGAGGGAATTTTAGTTGTGTGGCAAAAACCTTGTCTTGAAGGATCTTACCTCTTTTCACTGACCGACCTTACATCATGTCCTTCATCCATCCTGACAGTGACACCACTGTTAACACCACTGACTTGACATGGCAGTGCCATGGAATCCAGATAATTGTACCATGAAAACCCAAGTATTTCACAGCACATCACATAGCCAGTCTCCAGCCAGTAATTTGCCTGCAATGTTGTCCCCTTAGCAGGAGTTTGCAAAATCCAGAGAACTTGGTCTGGACAAGAAAATATTCAGTGCAACACTTGAATTTCCTGCAGTCATTAATCTGATGTTTTTCTTTTACCTCTTCTAGTTATCCCGGTCCTTTTTAATGAGACTGTTTATTAAGTCACTCTAGGCTTTACCTTTAAGTTTGCATGCAGCAAGATTTTGACAAATGTTTTTAATAAAATTTCTTTGGTTTAGTCAGGCAACAAACTTCCCCACTGCCAAACACCTACGCCCAGCCTGCTGTCTTTCCATTTAGTCCAGTGAAGCAGGTCAAACCCCAGTCAAAGCCTCATTCCTGGGAGGCTCCCACTGGGCTATAAAACTGATAATGACATGAGGACAGTGAGCCCAGTGCTCAGACACAGTAATTGCTCAACAGTCCATAAGAGAAATAATCACAGTGTATAGATAGTAGCCAGCACAGGGAGACCAGAGAGTCCAGAAAAACAAACATATTGTTCTCCAAAGAAGACCTCTAGTTAACTTCTCCCTGCCTTCGTCTAGACTGGAATTAACCTTATGAATTCAGGTAATTATTCTGTGCCCTGACTCCTGTGCAAGTGGCTTCAGAGCCGTGTCCCTGCTGTCTCCAGAAACAGCAGCCCACAAGGACATTTCAGATATTAATTGGAAGGGAAATGTTTGCCAAAGGTCAGTTCAAGCAGAAGAAAAGCCCCTTTCATTGTGGCTGGGGGGAGAGCAGAGAAAATAAGAATCTCAAGGGAGGCACAGCCAGCCTTTATGATTTATTTGGTAGAAGGCAGGTGAGAATCAGTGAATCATCCCTCTCTTATTATTTCTGCTCAGCCTTTACCAACTTAACACATTTCTAGCCAAGACATAGATCACCTCAGCACAGTTCTCAAGACTGTCTTTTTTTTTTTTTTCCCTCCACTTATGCACACACATGATAAATCACTCTGCCTATGACTTTGTGTGGATTAGTGCACAGAAATGTTTAAATCAGTGTTTGGAGTGGCTCATCTCACTTGCTGATGGCCAGCACCCAGTTTAATGCAAAATGGCATTCAGAGACCAGAAGGGCATTCCCCCTGTATTTCACATGAGATCACGATGCCATTGGGGATGCAGAGACTGAAGTTTAGGAATAATAAGGATAGGAAATTATGAAGGACGCATTGAAGGCCTCCTGACAGTTCAAGGCAGATGCAGGAAATACATCATAAATTATTTCAGCAAGGTCTTCTCCCACACTGGACATCTACCTCTTTGCTGTGCAGGCATTTCTCTATAGATCTAGATGTCTCTGGCAGCTCTCATTTTGTTCCAGATTTTTTACTCTCAGACAAATGTAGGATTATTTTACTCTTATTTTTGTGGTTACAGACAACATATGACATAAATGGAGCATCACGTTGCATTCATTATTTAAGAATGGGAGGGGTTTTTTGGTAAAAATTTGTCATTTCAGGCCTTTGTTCCTCACTGTCTTATGTTCCTGGGTCCTGGTAAGCTGGGAGATGCATTGGGAATTCTAGGACTGAGAGAAGGGGATGGGCAGATGAATTTGATAATTCTGACTGTGCTGAAAGTCTCTGAAAAACAGAATGAAGATCCTGGCTACAGGACAGTTGCCTGCCAAGCACCTCAGTGCCGAACACTGGAGGTGGCTCCAGGGTGTTCAGACCATGAGCCCAAATTTTCAGACAGCCATGGGCTCAGAGGCTTGGAATAGGAGAATCTCCAAAGCTGGTAGGCACTTGGGGCTCTGTCTCCTCACCAGGTAAACACCTGGGTTAAAGGACACATATTCTCTTCAGTAGCCTGCTGAAAAAAACTCAAAGACAAGTTGTTGTGGTTTGAAAGCAAAACGAGTGAGAGGCTCCAAGTCAGAAATACAATTTAATAAGAAGAAAGGTAAAAAGGTAAAATAAAATAAATGCAATAACACAAAAAACACAAAAGACAGAGTCAGAATACAACCTGAGCAGGATGGTGGAAGCAGTCCAGATGAGGTGCTCTTCTTGAAGCAGTAATCCTGTAGAAAGGTCTGGTAGCTCTGGTCCTCTGGGAATCCAGTAGGTAAGGGCTGCTTGTGCTGTCCCACATACCAGCTTATATCCAGGTGAGAATGCTTGGCTCCTCCCCCTGGGTGGAGCATCTCACAATGGGATGATGAGTCATGAAGTGGGTCCTTGATGGCCCATTAAACAGAGATAACTCCTGGAGGGAGTTACCTGTGAGTCATGGGCAAGGCATTGATGGGCCATTAGCAGAAGACAGCCCAAAGGCAGGGGGCCTTGGAAGACACTGCCTCACTTGGTTTAACAGTTCATGAAGATGGTGATAGAATACTTTGTGTACATCCTACACTACAACCCAGGACACAAGTAAAATTTCCTGAAAAAGCCTGAGCTCTACTGTGACAAGCTGGCTTGGCAAAGTGTTTTGATACTGTCACAACTGCAGCTGGAAAAGCTGCCCCCAGTTTTTGCAGAAGTTTTGTTGCAAAGAATGTTCTCCTGCTTAAGCATTTGCTTAAACATGTCCTGTGTTTGCTTCTGCGAACAGCCCCTGTAATACAAGTTCTCCATCTTCATCCTGGTATCAGACAACCAGGCAACCTGTGAGCAATGGCTGTCCAACAGCTGGCTGAGAAAGAGGACTGCTGGAAGGAAAGGCACTCTTTTGGAGACAGTCCAGATATTTAGTATGTAGAGGCCAGTCCAGTTAAGCCATGTAAGGCAAATACTCTGCAGATTACCTTTTTAGCTGCCTAGCTAACAACTAACAACCTACAAGGACCTCCTTTATTTTTTGTGTAATGGCCTTTGACACGTATTTCTCAGAGGCAGCAGTAACCTTGAGACAGGCAGTGTGAGCTTGGAGTGCTCATACTGAGATATGGAGTGCTTAAGGTCCATGCAATTTCTGTGAATTTATTTCTCCCAAAGGTTAGCTCCCATGTGTATAAATTAACTTCTCAAGTCAGCAGGACCCTGATTATTGTTACTGGCAATATACAGTATTCAGAATAAACATTGTGATCCTTCTTCTGTCCACCTCAGCAATGGGGAAGAGTAGGAAAATGCACTGTGACCCTGAGCATCAGCAGTGAGCAATGGAAACAGCTTTGTCCCTTTGCAGAATGAGGCAAGTCATAAAAGTTACAGGTGAAACAACTTCCCCGCCTAATCATGATGATCTCAGAGGGACACCTCTGTGGGAGAGATGCTCCCATCATCATCCACAGTGAAACAGTCGAGCTGCAGAGACAAGAAAAAGGAACCAGTGACTTTTTCCTATAGTCAGAGGGAAATCCCTCCAAGGGGTAATAACTGACTGACCCACAATTCAGGATCCATCCTGCCTTTAGAAACCTCCAATACAGGTTGGATGTACTGACCTCTCAGAGCAGCAGAAAAGCTTTTCCTTGGCAGGCCCAGTTGTTCCTGCTATATGGACACCTCAAAGCAATTTGTGCAAAGTCACTACAATAGTCTTTCAGAGGAATTTATTTAACATGCTTTCCTGAGTCCCTAATTGCAGTCTTGTGAATCCTAGTTACTACCCTGAGCAAATCAACAGTATTGCTGGGAGAATAAGTATAATCTCCTGGTTTCGTTTTCCCAGGAAGAAAATTAGTAAAATAGATAGTTCTGCTGTACTGCAACTTCCTATAGCTGTATTTGATTGCATTGTCCTCCCTAGTGTTACAATAAGAATTAAACTTCTCTCTCTGGTGCAGTTTTCAGATCCTCTCCTGCTGGGAAGATGCTCTGTAATGCCCAGTGATTCACAGCTCTGATATTTCATGTCTAATGGAATTATTTCTGGATGGAATTGTTACCTTTCCTGAGAGAGAGACATTCATAAAGCTGGTAGGAGACAAATTATATACATCTTCCCCTATCTCCTCTGCAGTGCTCTCAAAATCAAGTTATTTAGCTACATGTTTAAAAGTTCCTCCCACTGCAAGAATGTGGGAGAAATTGAAAGAAAAACATGGGGCATTGAAATTACACAAAACACAGGAAATTCAGGGTTACAAATGGACTTAAGAAAGACCCAGCTGTGTCACAGAACAGAGGATTAAGACAGGGGGGATCTGAAAGCTCTCTCTTCTTTCTCTGTAGACCATATTATCAATAGGTCTCCATTATAGGATTATATGCCTATAAGGCATATATATAGATCACCACACGGGGTGTGTTCTGTAATTGCTGGATTGGGATTAAGACATTTTATTGCTTGAAGCCAGTCTGAATTTAAAGTATTTTAGACACCCTGCCCCTGCTCTCTTCAGAGGTGGCTGTGTCCTGTCACAGGTGGCAGAGCCCCAGAGAAGCCCACAGGGCTCTGCCACAAGGGAAATGCCCTGAAGAGGTCTTCTGTCATCTCCCTCCATCACCTCATCCTCAGGAATCCCCCAAAACTGGTCTGGGACTGCAGTCAGAAATCTGAGCTGTGGAGTGGGTCTCATAAGCCTGCTGGTGAATCATGCAGGGATCCTGTGGAGCTGGCAGACATATCTTTTCAATTAGTTGAATTCCCAAAGTAAGCAGATGTATTTCAAGTGATATCAATTACAAACATTTCAGTCTGCCTGGGGACAAGAGCAGTGCACCATCTGTAGGGCTCCATTCTTGGGGTTTGCAGGACAGGGACAAACCTGCCCCACTGAGGCTGCCCTAGGGTGGTTGTTCAGCCCCATGGGACAGGGCAGGGGACAGGCTGGTCCCCCAGCAGGGCAGGAGGTGACAGGATGTGATCACCCATCGGTGGGACAGTGCTTTGCAGGTGGCTGAAGCCCATCCATGGGGACAGCACACCCCAGACATGCAGCAGAGCCTCCTGGGCAACCAGAGCAGTGCAGATCCCATCCTGACACCACCAGAGAGCACAGCAGGCTGCCCTGCCAGCAGGGACATGTCAGGAGGGCACTCTGACCCCCTCATTCCTAACCTAAGTCAAGGTTTGTGTGCAGCTGCGTGTACTTGGACTCACCAGGGCATTTTTCTGTGTGTGCACTACGGTGTTTCTCATTTCAGGCTCTCAAGGTTTTCCTTCTTGTTACCCAAACAAGAACAACATCCAGCCACGAGCAGTGTGTGTGTGTAGCACAGAACCCAGGCAGTCCTGGCTGGCAGTCTGTCAAACACAACCCTTTGGCACAGCAACACCCAGGCCATGTTCACCTGGACACAGAACTGGGAACGGGAGGGGGAAGTTGGGCCACAAACAGAACTTGGTTTGTGTCACCCGAAACAGGTATTTTATCACCACTTAGTTGCCATTACTGTGATGAGCCTCATCTTTACCTTCTGAAACAAGTGTCTACACTGGAGCTGCAGAGAGGTTATGGATCACATGGGCCAAACCTGGAGCCAAGGTGGGGTTCCCACCTCTTGGGGTTGGGCCACTCCCACCCCACACACCTGCTGCCCACCCGCAGGGAATGGGCCATGAGAGCAGCAAGGGAGCCATGGAGTGCTCCTCCTCCAGGAGTCCAAACTGGCCAGGAGTGGCACCAGGTGAGACAAGACATTCCCCTCACCTTCAGGTAGTGGGTGGGCACATCAGGTGAGGCAGGACAGAAGTCAGTCAGGTGCAATACCATTGATCTTGCTGACTGTGAGATGGAGAGGGACCTGTGAAGTGTCAGAATTTCAGGGGTTGTAGGGCACTGGAACAGGTTGTCCAGGGTGCCCCATTCCTGGGAAAGTTCAAGGTGAGGTTGGATAGGGCCTTGAGCAGCCTGGCCTAGTGGAAGGTGTCCCTGCCTGAGGCAGGATGGTTGGAACAAGATCTTTAAGGTCCCTTCCAACCCAAACGATTCTGTGACTCTATAATTCTATAACCCATGTGGATGGTTTAGCTTTTTCCCTTCAATTAATATTATTTTGCACTTAAATCACTAACCATGACCTGCATTTGCCCTGCCAGCTCTTCAGTACTCTTCTTCAGCTATCACTGCTGTTCCTTACAGTTGGAATTAAGTTTTGGCTCAACCAAGGAAACTTTGATCAGCAAAGATTGCGGATCTTGGTGCTCATCCCTCTTTCTAGATACATTATGCTTGTGTTGGAGCCTACTTTGCATGAGTGCCAATCCCCTGAAAATAGGCCCATTAAAGAGCAACAGCATTCATTAATCCTCTAGCATATAATGCAGACCACAAGGAACTTTCCAAGGGATTTGGCAAGGGTAGGCAATGCTTTGACTGTGGCTGTGAAGGATCTGTTGTCTGAATGGAGGTACCTCAGATTTCCTGCCCCTAGAGAAAAATCCTCTATACATATACATGGAAGGGATCATCAGCCTTTACAGAGGCCACAAAGGTTTGGGATTTCTTCAAAAAGCTGGTAACAAGATTGTGTAAGAATCAAATAACCTTGCAAATAGCTGTATCCCATTAGTCGTGAGAGCAAATGCTGGGCTGAATTAAATGTTGATTGTGGCTTATGAAGTGTCTCTGTACACATAACCTTGGGCAAGACCCAGAAATTCTGGGCTCTGCATTTGAAAGGCAGCTGGCTAAATAGCCATGGCAAAATAATCAAAAAGGCACTGTTTATTTTCTCAATACATTAACCAAGTGATTAGCCAAGAAATGGGAGACACAGAAGAAAGAAGAAACCTTTCCCTTTGTGTGAAATCTGTTTTTCAGACTTTCCACCAGTATTACACATTCCTGGAAAACAAAACTAAGCTCAATATATCTCAGCTCAGCCATGAAATCTTTCCCCAGACTGAATGATCAGTTCAGTGCATTGCTCAGACCTTCTTGCAGCTTTGTTCCCTGTCTCACAAATTTGAAAGGCAGTGAGAAAATTCTGGATTACCTACAGTCTTATGAGAGGCAAACATTAATTCAGGAGTTCCAGAGGATTTCAGGCAACCAAACCTTGCTGTTTCCTCACTATTTAGTTATTCCTGTATTTCTCTTTTAGCAGCTCAGGCTTTCACAGGCAAGTGCTTCCGCTACCAGACAATAAGTAAATCTGCTGTATGTGGTGTCATTCCTGATGTAAGCTGCCACAAATGAAATATTTAATTCTCTTTGAGAATTTTTACTTTGTTCTCTTCTGGTTGTCCAGGCTCCCCATTCAGTCCTTCCTAAGTTACACTAATAATTTGCAAATTCTTTCCACAGGCCTCTTACCTGCTGTGGTTACGGTGCTCTTTTCCTTGTAGTACACGGGAAAAAATGCTGTTCTTCCTCCTTGAGAAAATTATAAGGAAGATTTTTGCCCCTCTTTGTCTACCGAATCTCTAGTTAATGTTAGATCACTTTTGGAACATTACACACAGATAATCAAAGAAACCCCCCCACTGCTGTTAATGCGCTGCAGAACAAGGATTTACAGAGTCTGTGAACTCCTAAAAACAATCCTGCACTTTTCTTTCTAGGTGTAGAACAGGAGTAATCCTCTACACACCATGAATAAAGTGAGGGAGTGGTTGCCAAAGCACTGGATTTTGGGCCATCTGAGGTGCTGTAGGATGTCCTTGCTGGCCACCAGTTCCTGCCCTCAGTGCCCCATCGGTGCTGTGTCATATCTGCTGGATCTGTGCAAATGTCTCCAAGACTCCCAGCCGTCTAAAATGACATTAAAGTACCTCTGGCCCCTGTGGTCCCCCATGGCCTCAGCTGGGATCAGAGCCAGGTTTAGTACTAACTTTGGATCTGTATCTGAGCTTTGGGCAGCAAAGTTAGCATGAGTATGTCCTCTTGGGACACAACCTCAGTGCCTGCCTGTGTGTGAGGTCTGGATGTGCCTGCACAGGCAGGAACATACAGCCAGCCCTCCAGGGAGGAGGACCAGGACAGGGGGGATCAGTCCACCCCTTGTGCCTCTGAGCAGGAGATAGATTAGGCTGGCAGCTGCCCGCAGCAGTGCAGAGTCCTGGAGAGGGGCCAGAGCACAGCCATGCAGATGTGTGGGGTGAGATATTGGACCAGGGGATTATTGAATGAGTCAGATGTGGGTAAGGCTTGATAGACCTGAATAGACTCAAGGCTGTTCTCTGGGTCAAACAGAAGAGCTGGACTTTTGTGAAAGGAAGGTCTTGGCTATCAGAAGCCAGGTAGGAGCATCTCTGTAGAAACACAGAGAAAACAACACCCTATCCTACAAGAACACTCAGTAATGAAAACAGCACTCCTACTGATTAAAGCATAATAAATGTAATGAAATACACTGTAAGCTGTTAGTGACTGCTACCTGTTATGCATTTGATTTAAGCCCTTTGAATGCTGATAAACTGTTTTCCCCCATAGAAAATCTCCCTGCATTATTGCTGTTTCTCTTACTCACCACATTTGCAGTCATCACTAGTAAATTCAAGTAATGAATTAATGAGGAGTCTGGGTGGCATCATAATGCTGTCTTGCCCACTACCACAGCTACCATCCAGCCATCTCAGGATGCCAAACCTGCCCAAGTGGATTAATCCTTGCAGTGCTGTTCTGCTGTATGTCAAGGCAGTGAAAGTCCCTACAGGCATAACAGAAACCCTTCTGGGCACCACATTTCAGGGTCTGTGGGGCAGAAAGTCTATTTGGTACCAATCCAATGCCTCTAGGAAGTGTCAGATCTGCTCTGCGAGCACTGTGGAGACAGTCTACACATGTTCCATAAATCTGTCTACTGGGATGTTTTTGGCTCCCAGCACACAGGCTGGGTATTGCACATGCAGGGGGGTGTAGGAGGTTCAGTGATCCCACACAGTGGAATCCAGTGCTCAGGATATGTAAAGTCCACCCAGTGTTTCTATAAAGCACCAGAACTGCTCATGGTGTGAGCAGCTTGTGCAAGACAGAGCAGGGACTGTCATCCTTTGGTGTATATGCTCACAGAGGAATAGAATGAGGTGTAATTACCCTCCTGGAAATGTCGGACCCTCTTACTCACATGCTATGCCAGCAGCTCTGTGCATGTGTTATAAAAATGTCAAGGGGATTCAGCTGTCTGGCATCCTGCTCAGATTCCTGATTCCAAAAAGAGCCAGCAATAACCAAGATGCACGTTAGCTGTAATCAGAGCACTGAGAATCAAAAGAGGAGCAGGATTGTTAAAGTGTTCACCATGAAACATTTAGCAACACAGCTTTGGTATTATAAATGTGCATGACTTCACTGACAGTACATTGAGCAACACCATAAAACTGATATTAATGTGGTTTTTATGAAAGGACTAGCAAAGTGAGCTGTCTTACTCTCAGACAGCACTAAAATGAGGTCAATAAAGAGATTTTCAATTCTGAGCACACCAGCAGCTTACCAGGTCCAAGAGGACCAATCATACTTCTACATATCTTGCTAAACTGGAACCTAATTCAAAAAACAACTGGTTACTGCAACCAGAAATATACTGTATTCCATGTATTTTCCTCCACATGCTGAACTGGGAAGTAAAACATTGATTTCTAGCACATACCCTATTCCTACATCATTGATGCAGCTATATCTCTGCTGAAGTGTAAATGTTCACTGAATTATTGAAACCCCTGTAATGTTGTAAAGGAAAATGTTAATCTTAACAAGACACACACACAAATGCCTGCAAAACCAAGAAATCAATTGTAAATAGATAGATAGAAAAAAAAGGTATCTTTATTTTCATTTTAGTCATGTGTGGCCCTGCAGTGAACTCCATTTTAGAAAGGAACTGAATAATGTTTTGCAGCTGGTCAGAAAATGCAAATCCGTTTGCAGAATTTTTTTAAATATTGCAGTCATTGTCCCAGTATTACTGTGGGGGGAAAAAAATTGAAATTATTTAGAAACAACAAAGAAAGTATCTGTTAATAGTTAACTCAAAGCTTTACCTGAAATATTAAATGCACATGCCCAGATATCACAAAAACTACAAATGTCATGAAGTTGTTTACTACTGAGAAGGATTTGCTGAAATGTGTGCTGTGTTACAGTGCAAAATGCAGCAATTTCTGCAAAGAAGCTGTACAAGTTTCATCATGTGGTTCCCCTGGTGTTTGCTTAGGAAAAAAAAATAAAATTGAATATTCACTTCTTTAGCCAAAATTCTGTTTGGGGAATGAAGGTCCAGGGGAGATAGGCACAGAATGAACCAGTTCCTTCTGGCTGTCTCTCTTTGCTGCATCCAGCTCCCTGGAAACGGCTCTATTCCAATTCCACAGCAATATCCCCCTGTGCCAGCCCACAGGAAAGCCATGGAGGAGGATAATGCTCACAAGGTCCCTGTATTTTTGGTGTCAAACAGGATTGGGATTTGGAGGTTGGCTGGAGAACAGAAACAGGAGCCAGGGTGCCCAGGAAGTGCAGGCAGCCAAGGCAAACTGCAGCACTGCTTCTCCACACACACTTCCCAAGATCAGCAATTTAAGGGGCAGGTTTATGTCTGTCATATTGCTGCCTGGAATCAAAAGACAAAACTTTCCAAACAATATAAAGAGTGGTAAGATAAAAAGCAATTCTTTAGTGAAAACTTTCAGGTGCACAAATATGTCTCTGCACACGCGTAATACAGGATTTCCACAATTTTTATAAAGTTAATTTATTAGTCTATCTAGCAGAGATCCAATCAGAGATCAGTTGCCCCAGTTACATACCCTTGGGTCTGCTCCTCTGGAGATGGTCCAGGGGGTTTTTTGTCCTATATGTTGTTATGTCTCTCAAATTGTGGTGAAAAACAATGTGTCCTTGTTAGAAATTCCCTTATTGAGAATAAGACTAAACAGAATTTCAAGGATGTGTTAGAAGGGGTAGCTTATTTTCTAAAATGTGAAAGAGGGCAGGAAAAGCACTAGAAACTATTCAACTATATATTAAAAAAATCTACAAAGCTACAAATATATGAAAAAGCTACAGATCTTTAGGCATCAATATCACACAGTGCAAGCCCCACTACACCTACCTGTAGACTATACCCTGCCTATGCTGCTGGTAGACCCAATCATTAAGGTACAACCTTGAAATGTTTTCCATGATGCTGATCCCTAAAAAGGAGGGCCAGCTTGGAGCATCCAGATGAAAAGCAGCTCCTGCGATGGTGTTTGTTGTCCTGAACCTTTTCACAAGTGTAATGCAATATTATACAGCTAACTATATGGTTTTATTTAAAAAAATCACTCATTGCATTGGTTCTTTCTGAAGATGATCTATGTGTTTGCAGACCAGAATATTCTGCTGATGGGGAATATTTTTCTCCTGGCAGGAATCCAAGCATCAAAATGTGGGTTTTCGTAGCTGTGGTGAGTAATCTGTCAGCAGGGAAACCATGACAGCCTAGAGGAGGAAGAGAAGAAAAGAATCCAATCACATTGGAAACAGATACTCCATAAAAATAAATAAGGGGGAAATATTTTCCAGCTCTGAAGCCTTGTGTTGAAAGTTATTATCCTGACAAAAACGGCACACTTAGATTTATTTGCTAGAATTCCTGATGATGAATCAGGCAACAGCTGAAAACCAGTTAGGATGTTCTGTATTGTAGCTGATAGATTTTCTCAGTGTGGACAAAATATATTAATGGACAGCTTAGGAGCAATTCACACAAGCATTTAGATCAAATGCTGAGGCCTTTTTGGCATGTTGTGATGTATTCCCAGCTACTTCTAGGAGATGCTGTAGGTACCCAGACATCACACGGGCTGCCTTGTGGATTTCAGCAGTTTCCATTAGCATCAGTGAGAGCCAGGCTAGAATATGGATTCTGAAATTTAACCCAGTTTAGCTATAGTTTCTGTAGTGAAACATGGAAAATCCCCCCTGAGGTTAAGAGTGTGCCATCCACACCTCCTGCCCTGCCTGCCCAGCCTTAAGCACAGCTGTGAAATGGAATGATGGCACTGTCAGCTAAATAAAACATGGTGTTGCAGCAGCTCTGCTGTCCCTCCCACACCTGTGCCCACAGCAAAAGCCTTGACAAGGCTTTATGTGTTTCACACTGCTGTGATTTCACAGCAAGGTCTGACTGTACATTGTTATTTTGGCCCAGCACTGGGTTTGTGAGGGTTCTCCAGAAGCTGTGACCTTGCTGCCTGTCCTTCCTTTCCCCTCATCACTGCCCAGTGTGACAGGGTCACCCAGGCACACAGAGGTGGCTCAATTGCAGCTGTGCAGCCCCTCAGGGCTGTGTGTTTGTGGCTGCACTCAGCCCTGCTTGGAGCTACAGCTGAGCAAATAATCTATTCTTCAGTTTGCTCTCTGTGCTGCAAGGGGTAGAAAATGCTATATAAACAAGACCCATACATTCATTATTTTTATAGGTTGATAAAATACAAAGATGACTTTTTCCTTTCCCCCCCCAGCTCCCCAAAAATGTGCATTTGGAACCCAAAGTAAAGGGCTTTTTTTCTTTTTTAAAAAATAATATTTAGGGCAATTAGAAACGTGGCAAAATTAAAATTAAAAATCCGAGCATTTTGTTGAATTTCAAGGGCAAAAAGTATGAATTTAACACTTTTTTTTTAGTAATTTTGACTGTGTCCAATGTCTGAGGTTTTAGCAAGCACAACACTCAGCCCCTTATTTATTCATTTGGAGCACATCTAGATTTCATCTCAGAACTATGACAATGCCATCTCTGTTTTTCTTTTTGCCTCTGAAAGTTTTCACTAGCTTTTGTCAACTTGGTGGATCTAAAGCCAAAAAAAAATAATAGGCTACTGAGAGCTGGCAGTAATTTTCTGAAATTCTAGGAATGCTGAGAGGAGACTTATGGTTTATGTTAAATTCCAAGTGTCCTCCCATGGTTCCCATGGATCACACTGTTAGCCACACCATAACTTTTCAGGATCTTTCAAATCTTTGCTTTTCCAGCATTTTCTCAGGGAAAGTTCCCATTGGTGTCAGCAGCAGCTTTTCCTGAGAGAAAATAACTGGTTTTAAGTGTTTGGGAAACTGTAGTTTTTAAGACCAGACCTTGGGACCTCACTGTTTAACATGTTTTAATTGAGAAGTTGAGTTCATCATTAGAGTAATTTAATTACCAGTGATTTAATTACCAAAAAAAAAAAAAAGGCAGTTTATATTGTAGATTTCACTTAGTGATAAAACCTGGGTCAAGCAACAGCAGATTATCACCAAAATAGATCATATTTGTGCCCAGAAGTATTTGGGCTACAATGTTGTCTCTAGTCAAAATTGTGATGTGTTCTGGGGTAAATTTGAAACACATGTTTTAACATTTACTATTTATTGTGGAACCAGATTGAATTCAAGCGTGTTATGTAAGGCAGAAGAGAATTGGTGCTGACCTCCAAATACTGTTATCTTTTTTTTTCTTTTCCTTACCATAATTGTCCATTTTCTGTTTTCAGCCTCCTGGAAAACCAATGACTGTGGAGAATAAAACACTTCATCATCCACTTCTTCAGATTTTCTGGGTAAACAATGTAAAAAAGTCCAGTTGGAAGCAGCAGATTTTGCAGTCTGCAGATTAAAAAGCATATAAAATAAAGACATATGTGAGGCCATTAGTAAAATCCTTAACTAGTAAAAGGGTTAATAAATTTTATATTAACTCCCATTCTGGTTACTTGGATGATGAATTCAGAAGAATTCCACAGACTTCAAAAGAATTCCTCATCTGTGAATAAGATGGGAATATCTCTGTGCAAGTCTGTAAGAGTTCAATGCTGACTTCACGGAAGTCAAAAAGTCACTCCAATTCCTCTGACTTTAGAAGGGGAGTGAAAACCTCTCTGCTGCACATGTTCTGGAGCTGGATTTCATTGGGAAGCTCTGAAAGAGGCCAAGCCACGTGGAGTGTATGACATAACTCAAACTTTGTTATCTCTGGGAGTTTTTTTAAGCTGGAGGGAGCTTTGCATGTCTCTTTTCCATGGCCCCACTCAACCCCCCCCCAAACTCATTCTTTGTTGATGTTGATTCTTATAAATGCAAACTGTAAAAACATAAATAAAACCCAATCTCTCAGTTCTTACCTGCATTGTAATCTGATAACCTTGAAAGGCCTTTAGTCTTTCTTTCTTCTCCTCTTCTTGTCCCATGCTTATCCATGTGTCTGTAACTAAGACATTGGCACCGTCTGCAGCTTCCAAAGGGTCTGTTGTGAGGAGTAACTTGGTACCATACTAATGTGAGTAAAATAAGGAAGATCGCTAAGACAAGGAACTTCAACTTCATTTATAATGAAAATAAACTCTATTCTAGGCTGTTTCTTAGGCTCTTACCTCTTTGGAGTTCTGTTCAGTTATTTTAGTTATCCTGAGGTCTGGTTCAAAGCCCTGACAAAAGAGATGATAGGTAAGACATCATGGAAACATGTATAAGATCTTTGCTAATTAATAAGAATGGTTAGAAAAATATTTATTGAACCATTGGCCATGCAAGAAGAATATCTTTCAGAGCTGTAAAACTTGAGAAAATGATGTTGATTTTGTTGAAAGTTTATTTTGGAAATGAAGTGGCAGAAAGCGTTCTAAAAACATAAGAAAAATGTGTTTTGACAGTTACAGAATTAAATGCATATACAACACATTTTCTTTTGTTCTAAACTGCTTTTTAAAAATATTTTCTACTCTATTACAATGCAACATTCTAAAATGCTGCACCACCAATTTAAACAAAATGAGATGCAGCACTTCCACCCAGCTGAAAGAGATTCTTTTTTTTTTTTTTTTTTTAATGGGGACAGTGCATTGGATGACTTTGTAAGGCTTTATCAAATTGAACTGTGATCCTCCATGATTTATATTCCTGTCATGTATTCCCATTTCTGATGTTGGACTCAGTAGAATCACTCCTACTTTTCATCCAAATCACTGGATGGGGATTTTGTACCTTGGTGCTGAAAACAGGCACTGAAGATAGAGGCAGACACCCCCAGCTGGGGCCCCTGACCAATGCCTGGGTGTTTGAGACAAGCCTGGGTGAAGTTTGCCTTCCTTTCTCCACGGGTTTTGTTTTCCTTACCCTGGGAGTGGCAATCCTCAGGTGCATTCCCAGCTTTGCCGCACTGGTCATGAAGGACTGCAGGACGTTGTTGCCATCCCCGATCCAGGCAATGGTGAGCCCCTTCAGCCCTCCAAAGTGCTCCTGCCAAAGCAATCACAAGCTCTGGGTTACATTCCAGAGGAGCTGGGCAGGCTGATGGACAGGAGGGAATGATCAGAAGGGTCTGTGCAAAGGCAGCTCCTTGCCTTCAAATGCTACCTGGAATTACTGCTCCTACAGGATGGTCCCAGAGGAAAAGCCCTCTGTGTCACCCAAGAAGGCCCAAGTGCTGGTCCTTCCCCTGGAAAAGGACACACTGGCATCTGTGCCACGTGGTGAGGCTCAGGCTGAGAGATTCAGCACCAGACACAAAGTAATTTTAGCATCACTGATGTACAGCTGTTCCTTGGGCCTCATAAACATCAGTGAATGTTAGAAATTATAAATTTAGAGACAGTCCTAATGCCTGGAATAGAACTCCTTCCAGCTTTTCCCCAAATTGTGAAAATATCTCTGTTGAGGTTTGCTCTGGCTTGGTTGCCTCTACCCTCTGTTCCCTGTGGCCATGGCAGTGGCCATGTCCTGGGAGTGCATCTTCCCCCCACAGCTGCACAGGACAGCAAAGAGCAGCACTCTGGAAGCAGCTGTGCCACTCATGGCCTGCAGCATTTGTTCTCCATTGTTCAGCCAAAGAGTGCAGGGATTTTTTTAAAAATGTGGATTACCCGAACTTGAAACAGCATTACAGAGTTAACTGTGGCTTTTCCTGATGGCACTTACAGCCTGGCCATGTGCAGCTACTCTGTCCCTCCACCCCAGCACATAAGGCCTAAGGAGGAACAAGAGTAACAGGGGTTACATATTTCCAGAGCAGGAAAATTCAAGGCTCCTTAATGAGCCTTGTTTTAATGTTTATAGGCACTTAAGCTGATACCAAAATCTTTAAGACATAGCCAAATTCACCTATAAGCCTGCTCTGTAAAACTCTACCTCTGAAAAAATTTCTGGAGAGACTTTTATTCTTAGTTCAAATCTGGGCCATGCTACAATTGCATTGTGGTAGCTGGAAGCCAAGCAGTGTTTCAACACTTTGTGTGACATGATTCAATGCTTGTCAGAGAGGATAAGCATCTACATTTTACTAAGTGGCAACCTTGCAGGCAGTTGCAGAAAAGATGCCAAAAACTGAATAGGAAAAGGGCTGGGACTACCCCCTCCTCTCCTGGCAGCAGTTTCTCCTAAACAAGTGGTTTGGGAAGTTGTTCCAGAACAAAGTTATTAACACTTCTTCAAGTGATCACAACTTTGAGTCAAAAATAGTAGTACTTGAAATACTGAATGATATTAAAGTGCCGTAAAGTTCTAAATATGATAGAGCCCTAGACTGTTCAGGTTTAAGGGCTATAGTATTGCAAAAATATCACTTTTTCAGCTGAATTTTGTTAACAGCAGGCTCATTGGCAGAGGTCGGATGCAAGGGCATTTACAGGAGAACAAATCAGGACTTTGTGGACAAGGAAGTTATTTCAGTATAATCACTCTGCAGGTCTCCAAGGATCTTTCAAAGTCCTTCCACATCTCCTAGCAATGGTGCTCCTAGGAGAAGGCCAAACTGAAGCATTTATTTAAGGTGTTGTTTCCATTTAGGGCTTAGTGATAGCTGAGACCAGAACCCACAGCCAGAAGCAAGTGAGACAGTCCTGAGTTCTTTTCATCTCACTGTTTAAAAATAGACATCTCAGTCTTAATACTCAAAGCATTGACTAGAGTCACAAATACACTGCTATGTTAAACAACTTCACCTTATTGCCAGCTGCTACTTTGCATTAAAAGAAGCACAATGCATACTAAGTGCTTTCCTCTGTTCTCCCAAGCCACTAGCTGTTACAGAAAAAATATGAAGTGCTGGACATGTCTGTATAATGATCCCTGATAGGCACTGCAAATTGCAAACCACATCTGCAGTGACTACTGTATAGAGTAGACATAGCTTTAATGAAGACGTTTTGCTAATGGAAGGAGTCATGGCAAGGCAGAATCAAGCTCTGTGTGTGCTAGTGGAGCCTGTTTTGTATCCTGTGCTAGGCTTTATGCTGCCACTGGTGCACTGCTGCTGTAATTCAAACCTCTTCATCTAAAGCCAGATCACTGTGACTGTGACTGTACTGCTTATAAGCAAACACACACCCTCAGCTTCCAGCAAAGAGGAGGTGACTGTTGGTCAGAAAGCTTGGAGGTAATACAAAAGCTACAGTAAATGAGACACACTTCCCCTCATGCCCACTCCCTCTTTTATAGTATGTGCATTTGCAATCACACAGGTGAAATCCTGCTAAAAGTGCTTTAATAGTAACACTCTGAATTACATGAGTACAATACCTGCTGATCAGCAGAACCTCTGAAGATATTCCCCCTTTGCATCCCTCCCCAGTTTTTACTTATATTATATTCATGTAGGCTTTACTTTTGCAAGGGTGTTCTGCAATTTCACTCTACATTTGGAACATGACTCCTAGTAAAGCCACACACAAAGATAACTTATTTAGAAAGTCTAGAGCCCTTCCTCCTTATGAAGCCTCTTTGGCAAACTAGTAATTGCTGCTGTAGTGCCATAAAACTTGCCTGTGTTATTCTCTTGAAAAATCCCACCTAAATAAATAATACCAATTTTACATTCAATTATTTTCTCATCCTCATTTTACACCCTTGCTTTTACAATGTTTCGTTCTGCTCTTATCCATGGCTGCAGTGTATCAGTGTAGGCAACCCTGGGAATGAACAAGAATGCTCAGTGATTTGACCCTGCTGTATGTGTGGAGAAGACTGGGTTAACTAATTAGGGACATTTGTGTCTGCTTCTGCCTGGACTTGTTTCCAGTGAGACTGAAACTCTGACACCATTATAGATTAATTCTGAAATGTTTGACCACAACTGTCATAACAGCCCTCAATTAAAACAAGCTTTTGAATAATGAATCAATAATCTGTCAAATTTTAAAATGGAATGCCAGAGACCAATCAAAGCTTTCACCCTTTGGGAGACAGTGCAATCCAGTAAAAGAGAAACTGGGCCAACTTGCATCTTCTGACTCTCAAACCAGGCTTAAACCAGATGCTGGGCCAGTTATCTTTCTTACTCCCATGCTGGTTTTTGTCATGGTTATTAATACAGTATATTTTAGAGGATCAGGACAGATCTTAGTTGGGATTTTTAACTGTTAGAATAATAAAGATGATGATGGTGATGGATTTGAAAATTGTAAAAATTTGAGGTCTTGGGGTCACACAGCAAGGAGAATTTGAGAATATATTGCAGCCCTTTTCAAGCTGGTCAACATTATTTGTTATGCTGTTTAAAAACAAATCACCGATGCATTTCGTATGCCAACCGTTGCTTTCTAAAAAAGAAAATTCCCCCCAGACCAGTGACATAAAAGCTAGTGGCATATGGATCCACTCTAATTACCAGCCTGGCCATCCTGCAGTCAGCTACAAGTGAGCTGATTTGGGCAGTGACATTAATTTCAATTGAATCAATGTCAATACCCAGGCTGGCTCTGGAATACAAATTGTGTGATGCTGCCCTCCAGCCATGCTGAGCAGAGCACAAGCTGAACCACAGCTCCTGCCCTGGACACTGAGAGGCACTGGGAGGATTCAGCACTGGGCTGTTTCAGCACAAGCAGGGGAGTAAAGGGGCTCAGTGTGTGCTCACAAACCCACAGTCTTTAAAGGCCAAATCCCCAAATCCTCAAAATCAGGTTCTTTAAATGTTTGCAACCATTTTGAGTGGGTTATAACTCAAGCACACTCAATTCAACACAACCTTTAAGAAGGAAGGTAGTGTATATGTATGCTAAGGAAAACATTTATCTTGGCATAATAGAGGGCATTAACCCTGAGCACAATATTAAAGGACAGAGCCAGCTTAGACTTCAAACATGTGAGGGGATCCAGGCTGCTCAGGAAGAAGGCACTGGGCAGGAGGATGCTGAACCTGAGGAATCTCACCCCAATATTCATAACAGGAGCACCCTGCATGATCTAAAAAGAACACCTTGAACATTTCCAGGATGAGGATTTGCCTTGAATACAGAATGAGAATTGACAGCCCTAAAAATAAACCAGCTGAATTGTTTGGGGGATGCAATGGACTGTACTAAAATGACAATACTAAAATGCACCTGGAAAGAGGAAAAGGGAATCAGAAGCTATAAGCAAGAAAATTTTTTTTCAAAACAAACCATGCAGTTATGTAGTTTTAGACCAAAGAGAAAGTATTTGAGGAAGGTTCAAGAAGGCACACAACAAAATTAATAGGATATAGGAAATGGAAGCAGAAAAATGTGCTAAGCATGAAGAGGGCCAGAGTACATGTAGAGCTCCACTGGAAAATAGAAGGAAAAAAAAGAAAAGAAAAAAGAGTACATTTTGGGTACGTACTGACAGCAGGGAGGAACAGATTCAGGCAGGAAAATATTTATGGGGATAGGGAAGAGACATTTTTTAAAGAGTAATAATCTGCACAAAATCTGTAGTTACATTTAAATATTAGCCTAGCAGACTGTGCCACTATTGTAGTTTGCATATATGTATAAATCAAATAAATTGCCTTTGCATTGCACAGAAATAGTCTAAATGTTATATATGGACTTTCAACTCATTTAAAGAATCAGTGGTACCATTCCACATCCCATTATTAATCTTTTTGCAGGCGGTACTTGATGACATCTTGCTGAAAATCCCACTAGAAGCTTGACTGGGGTAAGTAGCAACTAGACCCTGTGGCTCACAGCTCTTCAAGAGTTAATCGCACTTCAGTGGCCTGCTGAAGTTCATTATATGATTAAAATGTTGTTTCATTAGATGCCACTCCAGTCTTCTCCAACTCGCTGTACAGTGCAAAGAGGGAAAAAAAAGGAGCAGAGGAACAGGTCAGAAAGGGAGAGTTCAGGCGGTGCCATCACCCACACGGAGCTGCTGAGAGCTCTCCCCTGCCTGCCTCTCTCTCCTGGATAAGAAAGCAGGAATGGAAAGTGAGTCAGCAACCAGCAGTGCAACATGCCCTTGGCATAGCAGGGTGGCCACCCAGCTGCCCTATAAAGATCTCCTGACAAAATTTGGGCTAAGAACATGTTGAAAGGAGTCAGGGAGAGATGGGCAGATGGAGGAAATAGTGCTCTGCTTATTAGGCTGAGTGTGAAAGTGCTGCAAAATTTAAAACCTTCCATGTCTGTCTAAAAGCTGAGCCATTCCTTGTGATCTCTGTAAGTGTTCACTTTGTCCTGACACCTCTCCGTGTCAAATACATCTTTTGTTTTAGCATCAACTGCTATGGACCTGTTTCTTCTTCACCAAAGACGTCCTCCTTGGTGTTTGGTGCAGCAAGGGCACCCACAGCTGTTGGTGCTGCCCTTGATATTCAAACCAGGGAAAAGTGCAGCCTGTGGGCTCATGTTCACCCAGAGCTTCTCCCAGGGCTGCCCTACAGGAGGATGCAATGGAGGAGGAGCAGATCAACAGGGCATGTTCTCATCCTTCTGTTTTCCACAGGCTTCCCCCTAAGATCAGTGGAGAAAGAGATGAGTCTCCAGAAGGCAATTGAGATGCTCAGTAGTGTCTCTTCATTAGCTGCAGATGGAGTAGAGGGCAGCAGCACTGTGAACCTGGGGCACAGTGGCCCAGATCAAACCATGTTTTGGGGCAGAGATATCCATGGTTGTGTGGGCTGTGAGTCACAGATTGTTCCTGAAGAGTGTTACTCACAAGTGATAAAATGCTAATTAATAAGGTGTTTGCAAGACAGAACACCCCACAAAACACAACCAGAAGATTCTCCTGATTAATATTTGCACACAGTGTTTACAACAAAATGATGACACTCACTACAGCTTACTGTCTTATGCAATTTGAACACTGGGGCTGGTTCAATGTGATCTCACAAGTCTCCCTTATTCTGAGGTCTGTGAGCATTTTAGTCTCAAGTTCACCAGTTTTTGCTGGTCTCTTCACTGTGAATATAAAAAGTTTACCAAAAAATACTTTAAATAAAAAAGTGATTTTCACCAAATACATGAGTCTTTCAGTATCTAAGGTTTAAAGAATGAATAATTTAATTATTACTCTCATTAGATCTTTCCCACACACTGTATGTCCCATAGCAAAGTCCCCAACAGCTGAGAAACATAGCTGAGTGAATCAGGAAATTATTCTGCCCCACGGTTTTCAAGCAGTGTGGTTTTTATTCATTCAGAAAGTAAACAAGGTCAGAGGAGTTCATCATAGTTGTCAACCAGCCCTGCAGTATAATAATCTTTTTTATAAGCCAGATCCTCAACCGATTGTAAAACCACACAGTCCTTCTGTTCACAGATAAACATCTGGTATTCTGTGTGTAAAATGTTATCCTGCTGTCAGATCCACTATTACATTAGATAAAAATAAAAAATATGATCTCTTTTAACTGTTCTTTGATGTGAGAAAAGTTTAAACTGGTTAAAGTGCCTGAACACTAGGGATTTGTACTGGTACATTAACTGGCTTTTCAAAACAAATTTGTTCAATCAATCTCCTAATATATAAATAGTGATTCCTTTTAAGCTGTCCATAGATTAGGGAGGAATCAGGAGCAAACTACTGAGTGTTTTCAAGTCAGTGGAAAAACTTCTGCTGGCTTTGCCTGAGCCAGATCCTCATCTTTGTCTTAATATGTAGAGCCCTCTGTACATTCTTTGAATTGCAGACTAATTCCAATGAAGTAGTTAATTTTATGCTTAACTTCAGTCCCACTACAGCTGATAGAACTACGTATTTGTTTTAAATTAAACAGGTCCTTAATTATATTGCTGGATGAAGATCTCTTTAAACAAGTGCCATGTAATTACTACTTTGAAAGAGCTAGGGATAAA
This sequence comes from Zosterops lateralis, assembly GCF_965231275.1. Classification (NCBI taxonomy): domain Eukaryota; kingdom Metazoa; phylum Chordata; class Aves; order Passeriformes; family Zosteropidae; genus Zosterops; species Zosterops lateralis. The sequence goes on from NC_139763.1 coordinate 9,131,388, forward strand.
TGGTTTTGAAGCTGACTTCCCCAAATACTAAGAATTAGCAAAAAAAAAAAATGTTTCTATTTTACCTGAAGAGTTAGGTAATCAGCTAAAATCTGAAGAGGATGGTATAAATTGGACAATCCATTGATTATTGGGATCGTGGCTTCTTTCGCCATTAGGTCCAGATCATTGTGGTCATAAACTCGAGCCAAGATTGCATTTGTCATGCTGGACAGCACCCTAAAGATAGCAGAAAATACTCAAGTCAAACATAATAAATATACCCCTGTTGCACTCTTCACCATGCAACACATAAATATTAATAAAAAATGGTAATGAATCAATATTTTTCAGCTTTCTGAATAATTTATCATGCCTGCAGAACAGGCTAAAATGTAGTCATTTAACAAGCTGCTAATAAGTAAGAAGTTTCACTTCCTAACACTACTATAGTAAGTAAATGAAAACTGCTGCTCTATTTTATATTCTTTTCTCTTTAGCATCTAATTGTAGATGGAACATCAGTACATGTTAAGCTCTCTGAACTTAGATAAGAGATTGTGTGATACTGTAACATTTGAAGAATTTGATAACCTCAGAGGAGATAGGGTTTATGACTTTGTTCAGTCTTTTAGCAAAGAACAAATGCAGCATTGACTGAATATTATAGACCTTGTATAATAGCCTGACTTTGTGAGGGTCAGAAACAGCTCTCTTGGATTACAACAATTGTTTACTGATCTTAATAAACACAGAAACAGAACAGGCTGGGGTTGTTGTCTTGCTTCCTCCTACCTACACACCTGTGTATTGATTCACATGGTATCAGCATTCAAGTAATGCTCAAATTTCAAAATCAGTACAAGGAAAGGGATTGCAGGACCCCCTGTACCACTCTGGCATTAACCTCATTTGCTGGAGTGTGAAAGACACAGAGATTAGCATTGTGGATTAGCATAGTATACTCTGAATTTTTTAGATAAATTAAATATGGATTGGAGCTCTTAATTTTTCTGCATTTCTGCGTTTTAATCAGGCCCTGAAGCCTGACTTTGAAGTAGCATTTTGTGTGTTTTCATGTTATCTGAAATACGACCTTAAAACAAAACAAAAAAGGACTGAATCAGAAATATATGGAAAAAATTCTGGCAGTATCTTGCCTTCCTGATTAGCCATGACAAAGTCTTGCACCTCCTTTTGTGGCAATAAAGCTGTTAATACCATCATCAGCAAGGGCTCCTGATGAAGCCAGTAACAAGCATTTCCTACTGACACCAGACATTCCTCACACAAGCAAAGCTCTTATAAAATGTTACAAGATTGTCTGTAGAGCTCTCTCTGAAGAAAAGACTGTCAATAACAGCTACAAATGAAAAGGAGGAACTGAACAAGGTATTTACTGATTACAAAGTACTGGAACAGTTGCTGTTGGTGCCATTATGTCTTCCTAGCTCACCAGTTCCTTTCTCTGGGGGAAACCTGTTCTGGTCTGAACTGGTCATCAGGGATGTGATGAATGCTTCCTTTTGTTAGCCACCTCACTGGCAGACACCCTAAACAAGACACAGCCAGTCCCCATCAGTCAAGGGAAAGGGACAATCACACTGAGAAGTTGCTCATTTTCCTTATGGCTTTTTTTCCCTTTAGGATGTCAGGACAGCTGATTTCTGTTTGACACAGCTGATCAAGAAATTAAAGATTGTTCCTTCATAGGGTGTGCCATTAAGGAAAATTCAGTCATAATCACCAGCTAGTGAAAATTGCTGGACTTTCATATTTAGTCTGTTGAAGGGAGATATCAGACTTATTAGACACTTACCAGCAGGACATCAGACAGTCCTTCTGCCAGCATTTCTAGGTGTCATATTTTACGGTAGGAAAATCAGCTGTAAACTGGCTTTATTCTTTGTGAAATCAAAATAAAACTAGACTTTGGGGAAAAAACACAAATGAATAACCCTCACTTGGAGGTCTCTGATTACAGGGGAATGATTATATCTCCAGTAATTGAATCAGTTTAAAGGAAACCATATAAGGCTGGAATTGTGTAGGAAAAATAAGGTCCTGAATATATAAGAGTCATATCAAAGGTGAAGTTTTGGAAGCTGAGGGGCTGTAAGCACAGGTTCATCAGGTGACTACATTTAAGGTTCTTATTTTATCAACCACTAGGTCATTCTTTCTTTTAATTGTTTTGCAAAACAGTGAGACTATGAACTTCAAAATCCCAGAGACTGGAAATACGTTATATTGGAACACTGAGTACAGTGGAATGCTGCGTATCTCTCATTTCAAAATAATTTTTATTTCTACAGAGAAAACCTCAATTTTTTTCCTTAACTGTATCCTCTGAGGAATCCAAAATGAAACACAGAGTATGCCTTTTTGGTATGGCAGACCTCTGAATTTGAAAATGGGGCATTTGCATATATTTTGTATAGAATATTGCTATGCAAGGCAATTTTGCTTTTGTTTTGAAAGTTTATAGCCATTCAAAAGCTTTAAACTTCTGACAAGACTACTTCACTTTCACTTATAGTCTCACAGGAACAGATAGTGGATGTGTTCTCAGCAAAGTAAACCTGTTCACCATAAATGCAGAGATTAATGCCCTAATAATTCCAGTGGACTGGTAAAATCACCCTATGAGTTCTTCAGGGCTGCCACTGAACCGGATGGCCACTGAGCTTTAGTGATGCCCAGTGGAACTGCTCTGCAGTGGGAAATACAGGCAGAGTACTTATATTTCATTTCAGGTAATATATCAGACATGTTAAACAGCACTGAAAGGCTTTGAGCTCCTTAATGGGTGGTAACTTTTTGCCACTGTGTCAGCCTAAATGTAAATGTCTTGTGAAGCATGGAGGAACTGATTTATGAGAAGTAATAAGTCACTAAAAATATGTTCACAGCAGCGAGGCTTTCAACCCTTACCTGCAGCAGTTCTAATAAAAATTGCGACTTTCATGGATCTGTGTCCCTTTCACTTTAAGTCTCAATCTCAGGTACTTCAAAGGCCTTCAGAGCCCCAGAAACACGGCTGTAAATATTTGAAATACCCTCTGGGTCTACTAGAGGCATTCTTTTTTGTTCTTGCATTAGCTGATTGAGGTTGGGCTGTCATCATTCATTCACAAGAAGCACCAAGGAATTAACACTCCAATTGTTCTTTTGGGTAAACTGCTCAGCCTTGATTAAGCAGTCAGTAGTATTTCTGCTAATGAGAGCAGGAGTAGAGCAGAGCAAGTGGGACTCTGTAAGGATTTGGAAAACCCCCTGTCCACTGTAGCAGGTGAGAGCTGTGACCCAACAGAGGAGCAAAATCCCCAGGTAAGAGCCATAAATAGGGATTTGTCCTGGAAAAGCAAGCAGTGACAGAGAAAAGGGGGCTCAAGGTTTGCTTGGGAAGTGACTATTGTAGGAACTTTATCCACAGAATGGGGAACAGCTGGAAGATTTGCTTGCTTCTATTTATCGCCTTGTTTCTTGTAGTTTATAGTCTGCCTTTTTTCCTTTTTTGCGTGTGCAAAGAAAGGCCATTCAGGACACTGTAAACAAAAGATTTAATGTCTCTTTACTGTCACATTTGGGAAGAAGAAGAAACGAAAACTGGCCCATATTAAGCATATCTGGTTTTGTGTCAGATTTGCTGTAGGATTGGCATCTGGATGGCAGAGAGGCTCCAGGTGACAGTCCTGCGTGGCTGGTGGGACAATGCTTGTAGAGGTTATTGCCCCTTTGGAAGGGCCCTGACTTCATCCTTCCCCTTCCTGAAGGTTTGGCTGCTGGGGCTCACAGCCAGATTTGGAGTAGTGCAGATGAGGGAGGGAGCACCTCACCTACAAGGAAAGGCTGAGAGAGCTGGCATTATTCAGCCTGGAAAAGAGAAGGCTCCAGACTAACCTAAGTGCAGCCTTCCAATACCTGAACAGAGTCTACAAGAAATAATGGAGAGGGACTACTTACAAGAGCCTGGAGTGACAGGAAAAGGGAGAATGGGTTCAAAATTACAGAGAATAGGTTTAGATTGGCTATTAGGAAAAAATTCTTTACTGTGAGGGTGTTGAGGACCTGGCACAGATTGCCCAGAGAAGCTGTGGATGCCCCATCCCTGGCTGTGTTCAAGGCCAGGCTGGATGGGACTCTGAACAACCTGGGATACTGAAAAGTATCCCTGTCTCTGACAGGGGGGTTGGCACAAAATGGTATTTAAAATCTCTTCCAACTCAAAACATTCTATGATTCTATTGCTGCAGCTCATTTTGATTCTGGCAGAGTTCTGTGTCTAGCAGAGTGAGAGTTAAGTACTTTCAAATCTCAAGGGACAGAGATTTTTACTTTCTACTATCAACACCCATATGTCTTCTATTTCAGTAGTAAAAAACAAGGAAGGAAAATTTAAAATGTTCAAATGTTTGATCTTTTTTCTTAAATTTTCATTGGATTTCATCACAGAGAACAGCAACACAGTTCTCAAACAGTCTCTCCCACTGACTGAGAACTGTGGTATTCAGCAGAGGCAATGGAACTCATCTGCCTGATTGCACATTTTGAATTGAGCCTGATGAGCTTGACACTGCAAATCTTTCACTAGAACAAAAAGGACCACTCAGACACTGCTCACCTTCCAACAGCTGAGTCTGACTGAATCGACCTCAGGCTGCAAAAGGGCTGCCTAGAAAGCAGGATGATGCTAAGGCTGGATGAAGCCTTTCCATAGCTAGAGTGCTATGGAAAACAGCAGGAGCACCTGCAAAACATGACCTTCTGTTTCTGCAACATCAGAGGCAGTCCACTGCAGAAAAACTGAGCTCACGTCCTCCTTGCCACAGCAATGGAGACAGGCTGCCACCCATCCCTGCTTGCACGTGGGACTGGGCATGGCTGAGATCTTCCAGGGATGCCAGAAAGAGCAGGGAGCCACAGCCCAGCCTCCACAGCAGTCCTGACAGTGGGTGCAGGAAATCTGAAACTGGCTACAAAGGGATGGTCCACTTTTGTGCTGCTGAAATAGGGGGATCAGAAAAGCCCTCAGTGCCACTCTATCACTGCAGGGACACTACTGCAGCAGGTTAAGGCCCACCAGCAGCTGGCCTAACTAACATAAATTATGTCTTTGCTTTTTGATTTTGCTCCAAGGGCGGCAGAACCAGAAGGTTTGAGTCTTGTTAGAATTCATGTGCTGTCACCAGTGGAATTACGTGACTACTGAGGTACATAAAATTGTTCTATTTGTAAATGCAACCCTAATTAACACTCTATATGCCAAAATAAGTCTCAGTGTGGGAAGTGTAGGATAGCTTGAGAGGATGGAATAAAGGTTTATTGAGACACAGATTCTGTGAGCTGATCTATAAATATTTAAGAAATTTGGACTACCTTCTGACATTTTCCAGAAAGAAAATGTCAGCTTCCAAAATTCTGCAAGACAGGTGTCAGCCCAATTGATTACCAAATGCAGTGATCAATCAAATGACATTTTACCAACCTTGCTGTATCTGTGAGACTCTCATTAGTGCCCAGATGTATATCTTGTGTTGTAAGGAAGGAAGGATGTCCTCCAAGGAGAGCAAATCCTACAGTGAGGAAAAATTTTTGAAAAAGAGAAATCAAACACCAGTGACTCATATTTATAGCCAAGATCAATAGCAAATGTATTTTATATCTCCTTGGTATAAAATACATTTACAAAAACAAAGGTAGAACTCAGCAGGACATCCAACAGTCAAAGTTATTAGCATTTGACACATGAAATTTCAAATAAATGTTCTTTGGAATAAATCCACTCAAATGCATGCCTCACTGAAATCCTTAGCCATGAGTTCTGATCTGTGATCACAGGAACAGTCATTCAAGCTCCAAGGCTACACACTGCCACAAGCATCACTGCTACTCCCTGTTAAGAGCCAGGTAATCCATTCATCATGCTGCATTTCTACTCCATGGGACTTCCCATCCTAGAAGGGCCATCCAAGTCACCTTCCACATTCTTGCAAAGATCAACATTGTTGTTCATGTAAAGTCACTCAGAGGGAAAACCCTAAGCCTCCTCATACACCGCCACACACTTGGATTTGGTCTCAAAGGACCAAGTGCCTTAAAAATGATAATGTGAGAGAGAGAAAAGGAAAAGTCTCAGGCCCTGCCAGCACCGCTCTGCCCTGCAATAATTAGGAATCTGCAAGGAGGTCCAAAGAACAGGATGGATTAGGAATGAAGAGTAAAATCAATTCCTGAGCAGGAAACCATGGAATGACTTGAGTATCATTTAAGAATATGAAACACTCTGGGGGACTTCAAAGGTGTCTGAACAGTGTTTTAGATGAAGATAAATTACATGTTAAGGGCAACTCTCAGGTTCTCTTCTGCTTTATTTTAATTGCACCACCAGTAGAAAGTTACCACAAGCAACCATCTGACACAGACAGGGAAAAAACATCTTTTCACCAGCATCTGAGTCTCTCTGCCTTTGCCTGGTTTAAATTTGAAGCCTCTTTCTACTGAATCTGAATGCAAAGTCCCTCATGGCCACACATTGGGAGGATGAGGCTGTTTTGTGAACTGTCACAGGTGGTTTAGCAGAAGCCCAGCACAGGACACAGGGTCCCACAGCTGGGGAGGAACCAAGTGTAGGGTTTGAACTGGGCTCTTCATAGCCCTGTAAGGCATTTTCTGTGTGAGAAGAACAACTCCCTTCCAGCACAGAAATTTCCTGCAGGCAGATCCTACCCTGTCACTTGCATTTCTGATAGAGGAAATTTCCAGAAAATCTTAGTATGGGCAAACCTGCCTTGTTGAGACTACATTGTGGGCGCATGAATCTTTTATGGTGACAAAAATCTAGAAAGAAGCCTGTCTTTATATTGCCAGGAAGAGAAAGGCTGCATGCAGCATGAAAGAGTGGAGACCCCCACTTTGTCTACCAAACTGTGATGTCTTGAAGATGCTGACTAATTTCGTGCTGTTAGAAAAAAAAAAAAAAAAAAAAAAAAAAAAAAAAAAAAAAAAAGAGAGAGAGAGAGAGAGAAAAAAATAGAAGTGGAAAAGGGAAGAAAAAACTAGAAGAAAAGGTCAAAAGTTGTTCAGGCTGGCTGTATCCATTAGATGGCACTGCTGCCAGATTCAGCACTGAAGCTTCAGCACGGTGGTTGTACAGGTCTGCCATAGATTAAAAACTTTGTCTCACAGCTACTTTTTAAAAGAGGATTAAACCAGGATAAAACCTGAATACTGAAACCTTTTCCAGATAAAACCAACAGGTTCAGGCAGCAGGTCTGGGCCCCACAGCTGGGATCCTTACACAGAACAACCCTTATTAACCATCTCCTGTGGGCAGCAGGGTTGAGGTGAGGTTTTCTGCTTTGCATCAGTTCAGCCACCCTCTGGAGTTTAAAATACTGGCAAATTAAAAAAAATAAAAATACTGGCAAATCACTGTCTTTGGACTGCCTCAATTTTCTTAAGTGTCAGATTAAAAGTAATGATGTTCCAGGTCCCACCTGAAGGGCAAATTTCTGCTCCCCTAGCCAGTGTACACTCATTTTATTGAACAGGCCCTTTTTAATTGGTTATTGTTTTCATTAAGGATTGCTCCTTTCAATATTGCAAGTCAGACACAGCAAACTTTTAAGAATGAAGCACCATTTATTCTATTACTTTTTTCACCTCCCCTCTGCAGCAGACACAAATACTGTATTTAGAGGACAGTATATGCAAATGACACATTACACCCTGTTTATTCAGTGAAAATTTTTATGTCAAGACCTCCAGGATGAACTGTCATTGGCAGTAACTTTTCCTTCCCAAATTATTGTGGATTTTTTGGAGTCATATACAATTATGCCACTGATTTGTTCCTGCAAGTTCCACACAATACAGCAACTCTGCCTTTTAGGATTCTAAATGCATATGTTTTGGTAGATGATTCACAGTCCAGACAGGCTCCAGTGGACATGTTCTGTTTTCTATAAATGATGCCCAGGTAAAAAAAAAAAAACAGGAATCTGAACATTTATTCAGAATTGCCAGACATCAGACAGCCCAGTCAGAGCTGCCACCTGGAGTCTGTGTACATAGCAGAGCCCTGATGTGTTGGGCTTTCTGCTCATGAACTGGCCATCTGTGCAGGGCCTGGGAACATATTTCCATCCAAAACTTTCCATCTGGAAATACAGGAGCTCTGTGCTCTAGCTTTGTATATAGTTGCAGAGACAGAATCTTTTTCAGATTCTTCCATCCAGACTACCAGTAGAAAGCGAAAAAAAGATGATTTTGAAGATATGCAGGCACCAACTCAGCAAATAAACATTGGAGTGCTGTGTTAAACTGGGAGATCTAATCCTCTTTGTTGTCACAACCTGGTCATATCCAAGACCACATGCTAAATATTTATATGAATCATGATATCTTCAATAAACTACTAACATCATACTGCAAATCCAGAATAGATTATTACCTCATGTCCACACTTCTCACTACTGTTAGTTTTCAAAGTACACAGTTTCATGCCTCAAGCTGTCGCACATTATTGAACCCCATCCATGCAGACTCTTTCAGGCAGGACATGAGTGAAATCTTCATTCCAGGCTGTCCCTGCTGCGTGGGGGAAGGGGGCCAAAATGAATCCTGTAGTTCACAGATTAGCTACACAGTTCTGAGGCTGTCACAGGAGACACACACAGTCATCTCAGATTCAAAGGAAGGATCTTTTTCAGAATTTCAGGACATATGGATTTGCATTTATTAATTTCCCCATTGCCTGCCTGGACTTACAAAATGGGAAGTATTTCTCCGTTTAGACTGATAACAAAGAACTCTCCTAGGCAGCAATTACAGAACATTCCTAAAGCAGAAGCTAAAACTGATAAGCAGTTTTTAAAAGTTATTTTTAAGCTACCCTTTCAAGTGGAGAATAAACTAAGAGTGCATTTGGGCCCTCTGTAATGAGGCCAAACTAAATAATACTGAGCCACTCCAACAGAAAACAGACTCCGTACCCCTGCCATGTAACACCATCCCCACTACATCAGTTCATACGCTGTGATGCAATTATTTCTGTGACTCTGTGTAGCAGTCTTCAGACATGGCCATCATGTTTCTCTCACCCCACTGTGTAGGAGGAACGAGTTGGGAGTAATTCCACTAAAGCCAGTAGCACTGAACCCCTGCAAGGCTGTTAAGATCTTGTATATCCCAGTGCTCAACAAGAGAGGGTAGCCTGAGCTTTCCTACCTGCACTTCTTCCCCTTCATTTCTACCCTGTGAAATATTGCCTGCATTCAGCATCTGTGAAATGGTTGGATTTATTTATGATTTAGTCACTAAAACATAACTGCAGCTGTATATTTCAAGAGCAACAGCGACAATCAGAATATTTTACACCAAAGCTATAACAAAAACAGGGCATTCACCTTTGTACCATGCCTGAGAATGTTTATTTTACAAGTAATATATGACCATGTGAATAGTTCTGTTTTCAAAAAGTACACAAGGTTTTATGCTGAATGGGTATGGGATTCTGACTGTGAAGAGGTGACATTTTCCAGTGTAATAGCAGATATGTCACATTTTCCAATAAAATAGCCAGTGATAGAAATAAATCTACTAGGCTCACAGAACTGGATTTACTTTGCCGCTACTCTATGGAAGTTACTTCTAGTTCTGCATTAAACTTACACTATAACAACTTATCTTAGAAATGGTAAAATTATATGGGTTTCAGAAATACACATTAGGACAAGATGAAAGAGGCAATGAATTATCCCAAGGAGTGGAATATTATTCAGTACTGTTGCAATGTCATTAGAATAAAACAGGATGTTGGAAAACCTTAAATATCAACTGATCTATTACAAAGCATCATAAATTAATGTTTTGATAAACTTCAATTGATCTGGACAATGGGGAGAAATGCAAAAATGTCACCCCTAAGTTAAAGAAGGGCAAAGAAGGAGGACCCAGGGAATACAGGCTGTGCTGCCTCACCTCAATCCGTGGGAAAGTGATGAAGCAACTAATCCTGGAAACCATTTTTAGGCAGATTAAGGACAAGAAAATCATCAGGAGTAGTCAGCATGGCTTCACCAAGAGGAAGTCATGCTTGAGCAGCTTGATCAACCTCTATGATTTTATGGTAGAGGAGTGGAGGGCAGGGGTTTTGCCTCCCTTTCATTGTGTCCACTGGCAGTGTTTCCCATGAGATTCACCCAGCCAAGCTGTGGATGCCTGGGCTGGATGAGCAGAGCCTGGGATGGGTTCAGAACTGTCCAAATGGCCAGGCCTGAGAGTGGTGACCACCAGCACAAAGTACAGTTGGAGGCCAGTGACCAGTGGTACCTGAGGGGTCTATTTGTGTCCAATCCTGTTTAACACGTGTGTTAAGGGTCACAATGGCCAAGTGTGGTTTCGGCAGGTCTGCTGATGACACAAAACTGGGAGGAGTGGCTGGTACATTATAGGGTCATGCTGCTGTCCAGAGGGATCTTGACAGGCTGGAAAAATGGTCTGACAGGAGCCCCATGAAGTTCAGCAAGGAGAGATGCAAAGTCCTTCACCTGAGGAAGAACAGCTCCATGCCCCAGGACACCATGGGGGCCTCCCAGCTGGGAAGCAGCTTGGCAGAAAAGGACTTGGGGGTCCTAGTGGACAGCAAATTGAACATGATCCAGCAATGTGTGCACTTTTCCAGCAAGGGTGGGGAATGGTGTCCTGGACTGCACCAGACAAATACTGCCAGGAGGTGGAGCGAGGTGATCCTTTCTTTTGACACAGCACTGGTGAGACCAAACCTTGAGAGTCTGGATTTGGGGTCCTCAGTATGAGACATATTGGATACAGTTGGTATGTCCATGTTAACAAAGGATCACAAAGATGGCTGAGGGACTGAAGCATATTTCATATGAGAAGAAAAGGTGAGAGAGCTGGGACAGCACAGCCTAGAGAACAGAAGGCTCAGGGGGAATATTGCTAATATATATAAACACCTGAAGGGAGGAGGCAAAGAAGACAGAGCCAGGTGTTTTTCAGCAGTGCAATGGGCTCAAACTGGGAAGATCCCTCCGAAAAGTAAATTCTATTTACTGAAAAGCTGATTGAGCAATGGCATAGGTAGCCACAAAAGATTGTGGAATCTTCATCCTTGGAGATATTCAAAAAGACTTCTGGATATGGTCCTGGACAACTGGCTCTAGAAGACCCTGCTTGAGCAGGGCATTGGACTAGATGACCTTCAGAGATTACTTCCAACTTCAACCGTTCTGTTTATTTATTTTTCAATAATGTTGTTCTTTATAGGCACAGGGACAATAGGAATTCTGAAAAGACTTCCATGGTGTTAACACACCCTAACAAACTCCTAGACCCTGCACAGAGAAGATTTTTGTAATCAGTGCTTTCCAAGCCTCTAGTCTGTAATGAATTTCACTGATTTAGCTGTTCCTGAGAGTTGCAAAGTTTGTTTAGATGAATCTCATCCCCCAGGACCTTGCCCTACAAGTGACCTCCCTCAAGTTATTGAAGGGGCAGCTCTTGGGAAGTGCTATTTAAGATGACTCAGGAACTTTATAAATAAACACTTCAACCCACTGCAATTGTCTACTTTCACTAGACATTAGAAATTTGGTATTAAATTATCTTGTTTAGCTAAAAGGGACACATGTGCCCCCACATTTATTTTGAGTTAGAAATTCCAAGGAGGGAATAATTTATGTTAAAAAAGCAGCTGAAATGTATAAAGCTTTTGTGGACAGAAAAAACTTGAGTCTGCCTTTGAAGCAAAGTCTTAGGCTTAACAGACTTAAGACCAATTAACTGAAGGTGTGAAGTTAATGCACAGAAGCTAAACTGCATTAAACTCCCTTGTGGAAGCCCTCACTTAGAAATAAATTTGTTTTATTTCACTGGAGCTTAATTCTCCCTTGGATGAATTTATGTGCATTAACTCCCATCCTTAAGTTAATTCATTTGAACTTTCCTGAGCTTCCCCTTCTATAAGCCTTCAAAAGCCAAGGACTAAACAGTGTTTCCCTCTGAATACAGAAGAATGAAGGATAAACAGATCCAGAGAATTCATTATCTGGCCATATACCAGGATGGCAGGCAACAAGAAAATGAACTAAAAACTCAGGAATTAAGAGGTGGGTGGTCTTCACAGAGAGGGAATGCACATTAGTAAGTCCTCACTATCTAGAGAAAACAGAAAGCAAGAACTGCTTAAACAGCAGGATCAGCAGGCAAATGGCTGTGCCAGACAATACAAAAGCGAATTCATAGATGCTTGGAGTTAATGTATCTGCTTCTTCCTTCCATTATTTTTATCTTCTCTCTTACAGCTTGTAAAGAAATGTGAATACTCAACAGGTTTCCTGTTCCTTCACTAGGGGGAAGTGAGGGATGCTAAGTCAACTTAAATGGGAGAAGAGCAAGTTCTTCCTTGATGCATCACCAGTTCAGAGTTATTTCTTATTTCTTGAATGATTGATTGATTGATGAGTGATTTATTTCAGCAGTGCCATTGAATTCAGAACAACTACCATGTAAATAAAGGCACCATATGTACGTTTCAGTGTTTGCAGGGCTGTAACCTAAAAGAAAAAAATATTCCAGTGCCTGATATTATTAGGCTAATGCCTTTGAGTCTCCATCAAGTTATCTTCCCCTGTAGGTAATCATGTTAATTTCCCCTTCGAATTTATATCAAGTCATTACTGTGATTCCCAGCCTAAAAACATACTTTGAAATGTAACAATGGTAATGCATATTACATTAGAAAAATATTTATTAGAGCTTGCACAAAATTAAATTTGTGATGCTTCCTAAAGTAGATGTTAGGAAATGTACATCTTGCCAGTACAGCTGGGAGCTTGCACCAGAAATGCTCACTTCTGCCTGTTACTTTATGTCTGATCTACCATGTTTTGGAAGATTTTGACAAAATTTCAGTGACCAAAGCCATGTGCTTGTGAAATTAATATGCAAGGTGAAACACAAAGGGTGACCATTCTTTTCTTATTTTTGCTTTCAAAGTTTAGGTTTCTCCTGAGTAGAAATTGCTAAATGCAAAATTATGCAGTTTTTTCAGTACATACTCAATGTATACAATTTCATATGAAATCTTACTGTGCCATTGCTCAGACCTACCTGTTTCAGCAGACAATCTTGTTCTTGTGCTTCTCTTCTCAAAAATCATGGCCAAAGATTTGCCTTGCATCAAAGGCAAATACTGAAACATGAAAAATGAAGGTAGTTCAATTTTATAATCGTTATACACTTTTAAGTATGAAATACTTCTTGCACGTTAAAATTCACCATTAGAAAACTTGTGAAAGTGCTGTTTGTTTGGGGTTTTTTTACCTGTGGTTTTGTTCTTCTGCCCTTCAATAAATTTACTAGTGGAAAGGTTAAAGGCAAAGAAGTAATTCTAGGGTTAAAGCAACTGCATTTTGGCACTTAATTTGAGCCAGCATTAAGGAGAATTCAGATACTAATTTAATCCCATGCAGGGAAGTGTCTTCTATTTCCTACATTTAGTGCTGCATGTACACCATGTGTGGATGGATGGTGCTGGATACAACAGGGAGTTAGCTGCACAAACCTGTTTAACCTTTCCATTCACAAAGTCCTCTGAAGTGTTTAAAGAGTATCTCTGGACACTTTTTACAGGAAGGCTCTTTGATTTGTAGCACACGATTTACAGTATTTAAGAGCTCAGGAGATTTTGTTTAGGACAAGACATCTGAAAGTCTTTTTCACAATACCCTTCAGTACAGTATTTATTTCAACATCTGAGGGAGCCAAATGACAGTTAAACCATTTTACCTCTCCTTTGTGCTTTATCCTTTGTTTCAAATCTGATGCCATCCACAGCAAATACTTCAGTTCATCAGCTGTGTAGTTCTGTAAAGTAAGGAGGTCCCGACCTTTCATATGAACATTCATCTGAGCTTGTGTCCCACACCTGGGTCAAAAGAGAAAAAAAAGTGTATTTTTTGCCATTCAGTGCTAAATTGTACATGTGCTAAAGCTGGTGAGCAAGCACCTGAAATATCTCCCACACCCCTCCCATGACCCAGCTGGATCATCCTGACAGAGTGTGTTAATTACTTTAAATAACTCCTCTGTCAGACAGGCACAGAGTGCCACTGTGCACTGTATCGATGGCCACTGTAACAATATTTCAAATTGTATAATAAAAAGAATATTAGATGTATTTTCTTCTGTCTTCTGAGATGCATATGGCAACTGCATGCTGCCTGTCAAATAAAGCCATTCAGAACCTGGTAAAATGATTTATGTGTAGACCCCAAAGCTGCCCTTTCAGGGGATAGAATAACAGAAATGGATCTCAGTGCTGTTTCTCCCTCCCTTATGCTTTATGGATGAGTAGACACTTGCCACATTCCAACCCCACTCTCACAAAAGGTGGCATTTCTATAAATGTGTATGAAATATCCTGATTACACTGGGGGAAAGGGTAAAAAAATCTCCAAGAAAACAGCCTTACTGTACCCCACAAGAGACATTCTGGACATGTGGTGTTTATTCAGTGTATTCTGGCCTCCATCCAGATTTAGAATTTCAGAATCACATGAAATTGGATGTTGATAATCACCCACAGAAGTTACATGATCAAATTTCCTCTAGCTTAGATGAGGCGTCTTAATGAAAGTCTTGTCCAAGCCTATGTTTCACAGGCTGAAGATTTACAGGGAAGTGTGGCAGCTCAGCCCTTTCCCTGGCTCTGTACTTACAGCCCTCCTTAGCACTACACAGCCCACACTGTACTCTTGCTAAGGTTTTGATGGGTATGAGCTGAACATGTCTTTTTTTTTAAAGTCAACTTTTTAGAGTGATCTAATGAAATGGAGACCAAAGCAGTGCAATGATGTGGAATGAGTGCAGCTAACGCTTTTCTATTTCCAATTGTATTTGTGTTTTATATTTCCCTTTAGCTCACCACTGAGACCAGCTCAGATGCAGCACCTGCTAATTGCCAAACCCTGAAGTCCACAGTTAGGAAAATATGCCCAGATATACCCTGTGAGGCTTTGGACACAGTCCCACATGACAGCCCGAGCCTCACACTGCATAGCCCTGGCTTTGGAGGGTGAGCTCAACAGGGCACAAACCATTGGGCAGATGGATGCAGCCAGGGACTTGTGGGACATGTGCAGCTGCAGCCCGGGGATGAGGGCTGTTCCCTCAGGACTCTTGTTCCACTTAGGTTTAAGCCATTTCAGAGCTTTCCAAATTCTTTATTTCTGTCCGTTTAATTTTCAGAGTGCCACTTTCTCAGCTTAGTGCTCTTTGTGTCCTCCTTTCTCGTCTGTCTTCCTTTGCCTGCTCTATTTCTTTCCTAGTGTCCATCTGCACCTGTGGCAGCTCAGCCAAAGAGCCTCACCACATCATTTTTCCCAGTCCATGAGCTAAAAAAACCCTTGATGAAGTTACGAAGGCTGGTTGTGAGATGTCATTGTGAGATCTTACTCTGCTTGGGTTTCAGCCCTTTCAGAGCTCTGCCTTTAAGGGCAGGAACATCTTTTCCTTGCTGGAAACTGGAATTCCAGACCACTGCAGTGTGTGCCATGGATCACAGAGGGGAATTACTGAGGCTCCTGGGGTGCTGTTTCTGCTGCATCTCTCAAAGGAGTTGCGCAAGTGCAGGTGACAAGGTCCCAGTGCCATGTGGATCCCCAGAGCAGACAGCAAATGTTTGTCTGCTGGACATTTTCAAGCACATTCCGAGCTCAAAGCAGGGGGAAGAAGAAAATGGAAGTGAGGATATGGGCATTAATGGGTCAGGTAGTTTCTACCACACCATGAAAAAGAGCCCACCAAGATAAGCTACTGAAGTCCACTCTTGAATACCAAGACACTTAGTTTATAATCACAGGACTAGCTTTCATTTTCATAGTGTAGATTCTTAAGGAAAATAGTTTTATAACTGGGACTTCTTTAAGTACTTTAAGTTTTCAGAACAGGCATTTGCTTTTTAAACATGTTTGTGTGGAAAAAACCAAATTTTTCTTGCTTTCAAATCTCTGCAATTGCTTGCTGCTCCCTCCTCTCCTTTGCCTCCTTGTTTCCAGAACAGCTTTGGGGCTGCTCCTTGTTTTTCTCATTTCAGCCTGCAATTCCTTCCAGGGATTTAGAGATTATCTAATCTCAAGTTCCCAAACAACAGCTTCTGTTCATTGGTCTTGTTTCACCATCTGGCATGATTGAGAAGTGAACTGAGAAATATTCACCATTAATTTCTCCAATGACAGATAGTGAAGCAGTTAAATTGGTTACCCAGAGAGGATTCAGAATTACCATCCTTAAGTATTTTCAAGACATGGCTAAGCAAAGGCATAGCTGCTCTCATGTGGTGTTTGACAGGCTGCAAGCAGAAAGTTGGACTAGAGATCTGCTCCTGACCTCTTGAAGATCCTGTTTTATTGCTATGACCTCAAAGAAATTTGCTCCCTTCCCTGTTATACATATCTGAAAGAGGGGCAGAAATGGAAAAATTAATTCCAGAGAAGGAGCATGAGACAACATACCAAAGTTAAAATGTAACAGGCAGAATTGCAAGGTCAAGCAGTTTTGGCTTCTTCCTTTCTGAGCAAGGGCAGCATAACTTTGGACTATTAGGACAGACTCACAGATATTAGGTTATCCTGAAGTATCAAACACAGTGTGCTTAGCTGGTAATACTCACAGACAGTGGTGATAACTCATGCTAATGTTATGCTATAATGTTAAAAAACCCACCAAAAATAACAACACTGTGTGTGGAACTTAACAAATTGGATTACTTCCTTGGAAAACCAGCTTTACTACAGTTGTTTTCCAAACTTGGTTTTCCATCACCTCTGTTAACTGCAGAAATTTCCCAATTGGCTGGAGTAGAAGTCCAAAATTCATTTAAAAATTGCCACCCAGCCTTTAGGACTGCTCTAAAACTGTAGCAAATAAATCATAGAACTTGGAAAACATTTGGTTTTCATGTGACGTAATGTAGAAATTATAAACAAAAATTACTTCTTGCATATTAGGATTCCCATGAATGTGAAATTTCTGCATATTGTTTTCTAGAACTAATCACCAGTTATATAACAAGAGTTAATTCTATTCTTACTGAAGCTGACCTAAAACCATGAGAAAACATGGAATTAAGTTTCAGCTCTAAAATTTTAACCTGATTTTGGAGAAGTGACAAACCTGAGAAGCAGCTTAGTGAAATGCTGTCATACTTTCCTGAAATCAGGGGGGACAGGTGCAGTTGTGTGGGTCCAGAAAGAACTCAAAGCCAGGTCACAGAGGCAGGTCTGCCTGCTTGCCTTTGAATCTCCCACCACATCATGCTTTTCCTGCATGCCTCCAGGGTACATACAGACAGAGAATAATGAGGCAGAGATTCACCTTGCAGCTTCAAGGAGGGAATTCCCCTCCCAAACTGGCCACAATATGTCTAAATGCAGAAAGATTGCCTGTATTTTCTTCAGATAATTATTTACTGGATACAATACCTGCAGCACTCACCGACCTCAAGAATAAACATTCCTTCCTGACTTTGCAGCTAAACCCCACAGAATAAATTGATGATATTCCACAAACACTAGAAACAGATAATCCTCCAGTCTCCTGAAGTCACAGAGCTTGCTGCCTTGTGAGGTAAAAGGACAGTAATATTGCAGAGAAAACCCCCTCTGAGCCTTTCTCTAAAACATTCATGGGATTCCAGTGCTTTTGACTCCAGGCTTCTGACCAAACACCGCACACCAGATAAAATTTAAGGATAAGCTCACCCAAACTGTCGCAGCAGCTGCTTGCTGGTCCCTGCTAGTTTTGCAATGCTGGTGAAATTCCTCCCATTAAACACCATCTTCCATTTGCATTAAGAGTTCTCTCAACCACAAATTAAGTTATGAGTAAGGAAGGTGTAGGAAGCAGAGAGTGAGCTGTGCTGCTTTGCGAATGAGGGAAAACCATGAACCAAGGTCCTTGTTTTGGTTGTTCCAGCCAGGGCTGGGCCAGTCTGGGGCTGACCCTGAACCTTTTCTTTGGTCAAACCCTACAGATACAGAGATTTCTCACAGGGCCCATTGCACCACTCACAGTTTGTGTTCTTCTAGGTTGGCTCATCATGTTATATCATATCTGTGTCAACACTATTTCATAGCTATTTCAAGTTAAATATTTGTACAGGAGCATGTGCTGATAGAAAAAGACAAAGAAGACTTGCAGGATCAGCATGAGCAGGGTGGCCCCTCTAGGGATGGGACTGTGGCCATGGGGGCTCTAACACAGCCCAGGCAAGGACTGTTGGCCCTGAGCTGAAACAAAATGAGGGTTCTGAGCCCATGGGTATGGAATTGGGCAGGGCATAAAGACTTATTCATGCTTTTGGGCCCCTGACAATAATGAAGTAGTCTGCATTAAAGAAATATACATTTTCCTGGGTTTTGTGCTTCTTTTTTTTTAAACCAAGTTTTCCATTATGCTGTGGTAGTGTTAAACAGTGTGGGGCCCAGAAAGTGAAATACTGCAGCCTGCCTACCTCCTTAGGCTAAACTGCTTGCTGTATAATCTGAAGTAGGTCGACTGCTAAATACTAAAGTGATTTCATTTAAGTTTCTGCCTTCAAATATAATTGTCAGATAAGATTTTATGCCACCTGCACTGTAGGTGGTTTTGAAATATGACCATTACTTTCTCATTTCCCTCTCCCTGTAAGGAGAGATGCACTAGTGTAAATCAAGGTGATGGCATATCTGTCAGAGAGGGTGATACATTGAAATTACAATGCAAGGAACTTATAATTAAAACATACAGAGAAAAAGTTTGACTCCCTGGGAAAGATACACAGCTGTGAAAAAGTCATGCAGGGTGATAGCTCCTGGTGGGATTTGTTCAGGACCCCTGAGATGCTTGGGAATTAAATCAGTTCCCAGGGGAAATGTCAAACAGAAATAAAATCCAAGAGAAATTAATAGTAAGGGATTGGAAGAGAAGAAAGAGAAGAAAGAAAAGAAAGACAAGAAACACAAGAAAAAGAAGAAAGAGGAGAGAAATAAAAAAGATAAGAAAGAGAAGAAAGAGAAGAAAGAAAAGAAAGAGGAGAAAGACAAGAAAGAAAATAAAGAAAAGAAAGAGAAGAAAGAGAAGAAAGGGAAGAAAGAGAACAAAGCCAGGCCATGGTTTTCCTCTTGGTTGTCCTCTGGCAGATGACTCCCATGACCTTCATGCCCAGTCCCTGGGGGCTGAGCTTGTGTCATTAGTGACACCAGGAGAAAAGACAGCAGACAGAGCAAATTTGTTTGGGGTCCAAGGCCTCCAGTCTCATCCTGCAGCCTCACAGGGAGGGAACAGTGCCAATGCCTCTTTGCCAGGTCACTCCTTGTACCAGCTCTGGCTGAGCTGGAGTTCATTTTCCCATAGAAGCCCTCACAGTGCTGGGATCTGCACTGCTAGGCAGAAAAGTGTTGATACCACAAGATTTTTGGGTACTGCTGAGCAGCATCAATGCTGTCTTTCCAACCTGCAATCCCCCATCAGTAGGTTGGAGGTGGACATGGGAGGGGACACAGCAAGGACAGCTCACCCAAATTAACCAAAGGGATATTTTATATCATATGATGCCAGCTCAGATATAAAAGCTAAGGAAAGGAGGAGGAAGGGGAAGCATTCATTATTTTACAGTATGTGCCTTCTGGAGCAAAGATGAGGTGTTTAATTCCTGCTTCCTGGTAATTGGCTGGACATCTCTTGCTGATGGAAAGAAGAGGAAAAAAAACAACTTTTTTTTTTTGCTTTGCTTTTGTGCATGCAACCTTTCATTTTTGCTTTAGTAAACTGCCTTCTCTCAGCCTATGCTTCCTGCCTTATTTTCTCTCCTCTGTCCAGCTGAGCAGGGGTAGAGATGATGTGGCTTGGTGGGCACCTGGTGTCCAGTGAAGGCCATTCCACCACACCCCTGTACAGAGGCTGTCTGATCCCAATTCCCACATGGACCAAGTTCATAGCGAGCTCCTGTGAGCAAGTGTCCCCTAAGAGGAAGGGAGAGGCCAAAATTTACAGATACCTGCGGCTGAAAAGGAACAGCAAATGCCAGAGGGTCTAAAAAAAAAATTATAAAGTTTTATTAGTAAATTATACATATGGCATGCAAATTGGTATAAGTTAGCTTCTTGTCTCCTAGTAGCAAGAGAAATAAAAATTAAAAAAAAAAAAAAAAAAAAAAAAAAATGGGAAGAGAGAGAAAAGGAGATCATCAGTCCTGGGTCCAGTATCAATCTGGCCAACAGGAGCTCCCAGGTCCTCAGGGGCACTGCCTGGGCACTGAGGGGCCGATTTTATAGAGAAGCTTTATCCAGGAGCTCAGAGTGCTGTACCGGGCCCGGTGCCGCCCCACCGCCGACTGCCCAGGGAGTGATGGAGCCACTGCCCCTGAGGGTGTTTAGGAAAGACTGGATGTGGCATTGAGTGCCATGGTGGCGCTGGACATAGGTTGTACCCGGTGACCCCAGAGCTCGTTTCCAGCACAGCCAATCCTGTGATCCTATATCCTCGTACCCGCCCGTTCCTCTGCCCAGCACAGCTGATCGATCCCGTTATCCCGTGCCCCCTCCCTCCGTACCAGCCCGTTCTCCAGCCCATCCCGTGCCCTCATCCCCTTACCCGCCCGTTCCCCTGCCCAGCCCATCCCGGGCCCTCACCCCCCGTCCCCGCCCGTTCCCTGCCCTGCCCAGCCCAGCCGATCCCGTTATCCCGGGCCCTCACCCCCCGTCCCCGCCCGTCCCCCCGCCCGCCCTCAGGGCCGGGCCGTGCCCGTTCCGCCCCCCGCCGGCCGCCAGGCGGCGCTGCCCGCAGCCCGGCCCGCCCGGCGCGGCCTCCTCCGGGCCGCCATGGCCGCGCCCGCCGCGGGGACCGAGCTGCCCGTGCCCGGTGAGTGCGGCCGCTCCTCTGGGCACCCGGGGGGAAAGTGCGGCTGCCCGTGCCGGCCCCTGCCCGCCTCACCCCGCAGGTCTCCACCGGCTCCCTCCGCCTGCGGGCCCCGCGCCGGGCCGGTGCCTTGCGGGGTCTGGGGGGAAACGCGCCCGCCGCCGTCAGAGCCGGACGGGGCAGCCCCCTCAGCGCCGGGCACTCGGGGGGACGCGGGTAATTCTGAGCATTAATGGTTGGTTTGTGTCGCGGTTTGGCCCAGGGTAGCGCTCAAACGTTTGCTCGTTGCTAGGACAACAAACGCCTCGTGTGTGTCCTGTGGGGTTTAATCTACAGAGCTGATGGGATTCGGTTTCCAAAGTGGTGGCAGCGCTGGAGGGCAGGATGGGTCGGGCTGGAAGGGGCCGCCGCGGGTTTTCTGTCCCATTCCCTGCTCCAGGAGGGTCACCCCACGGCACACGGCACAGGATTGTGTCCTGGCGGTTCTGGGATGTGTCCAGCCAGGGAGACTCCACACCACGCGCGGTCACTGCGCAGGAAAGAATTTCTTCCTCTTGTTCAGGTGGAACTTCCCGAGCATCAGTTTCTGCCCGTTGTCTCTTGCCCAGTTGCTCAGCACCACCGAGCGGAGCCTGGCTACAACTCCCTGGCACCCCCCTGGGTTTAGATATCTATACACATCAGTAAGGTTCCCTGTGAGCCGTCTCTTCTGGAGGCTGAGCAGGCCCAAATCCCTCAGCCTTTCCTCAAAAGAGAGATGCTCCAGTCCCCCAGTCATCCTTGTTGTCCCCACCCCGGACCCCCTTTGTGAGCTCCGTGTCTGACTCGTACTGAGGAGCCCAGAACCGGGCACAGTAGTTGTGGCCAGTTGTGAAATGTTGTGGCTTAGTCAAATCAACGAGATACAAAAGATATTGGGAAATTAATCGGCTTTTTGTATACCTTGAATGAAGAACATAAAATGTTTTCATGTTAAGCCTTCTGAAGGGAAAATAAATGAACCAGAGAGCTCTCTACGTGTCCAAGAGATCGCTAAGGAAGGTCAGAAGTGCATGGCTGTCCAGCTGGAGATGAAAACTTAAAACAGAGTTTTCATATGCTGTTTAGCCTGTCTGTAGTTGTAGTGTGTCTGGGTAAAGTAGGGAAAATCTCAACTCTTTCTGTAAAAAGGGTTGAGTTGCACAAAGCTTGTTGAGTAAGTGAAAATGAAAAACACATCTAGTGAGGTAATAAGTACAATTTATACATGTCTGCTCCATCTAATATATAAAATAACATCTTTGGAAATAGGGGAAGATTTTGCATTAAATAATTATTTTAAATAAAAATAAATTATGCAGTTTAACAAAGAAATTTTAGGTTTTGGAGCTGGAGTGCATATTGTTGATGGGATTATTTTCATTGAAAGTAAATGCACTGAGATGCCCCAATGTAATTTTCAGAAATAGTCTGCTGTTACTGTGTATATTTTCTAACATTTGTTACATGCTAACAAAACTTACAAGGAAAAGGTTTGGTTTAATCTTGGGTTTGTTTTTTAAAAAATCTATGTTTATAGCACAGGCTTTGACATTTTAAAATAGGGGGTCTAATTGAGCTTTTATACCTGAGCTGACATTGTCTGCAAGGATTTTGACAAATTATTTACCTTGTAAGGTAATTTATTTTTCTGTAGAATTAGTATTTTCTGTCAAACCACATGCCTCACCAAAACCTGAACAAATAGTTAACATTCTGTGTTTTGAAACAATGTTGCTAACACTTTTGAAAGTGTGAAGAATTGAGAAACCAGGCAGACTACAAAGCCTGAAGTGCTGCTTGGACTGTATTTTGGAGTGGTTTTGTTTGGATTTTTTAGATCATGGTCTTATCACTGAATCACAGGATGGCTGGGCTTGGAAGAAACCTCTGGAGACCATCTAATTTAGCCCCCTTGCTAAAGCAGGTTTACCCACAGGAGGATTGTTGTGTCCAGGCAGGTTTTGAATATCTCCAGAGATAGAGAATACACAACTGCTCTGGGCAGCCTGTTCCAGGGCTCTGCCACTCACACAGGAAAGAAGCTCTTCCTCCTGTTCAGGTGAAATGAGAGTTTTGCCAGCCCGTGTTTTGAAGGCTGAGAGAAGAGAGAAGAAAAAAATAAAATAAAATGTGCCACTGAATTGATAGAACATGTCTATTTCAAAATATGTCAGGCAAAATTTGCTTTCACTAAAATTGACATTATCCATTTGTATTTCAGAATCAGGTGCTGTTTTCACATTCGGGAAAAGCAAATTTGCAGAAGATATTCCTAGCAAGTTCTGGTTCAAAAATGACAAGCCTGTCCTTATATCATGTGGAGATGAACATACAGCTATTATTACAGGTCAGTATTGAAAATGGAGGATATAGAATCGGAATTGTTTAGGTTGGAAGAGACCTTTAAGATTATCAATTCCAACCATTAACCCAACACTGCCGAGGTCACCACCAAATCATGTCCCCGAGTGCCACATCTGTACATCTTTTAGACACCTCCAAGGATGGTGACTCAGCCACTTCCCTGGGCATCCTGTTCCATGAAGAAATTTTTCCCCATCTCTGGTCTAAACCTTCCCTGGCACAGCTTGAGGCCATTTCCTCTCATCCTCTTGCTTGTTACCTGGGAGAAGAGGCTGACCCAACTGACTACAGCCTCCTGTCAGGAAGTTGTAGGGTGGGTGATAAGGTCTTCTCTGAGCCCCCTTTTCTCCCACAGCCTCCCTGATGGGACTTGTGCTCCAGCCCCTTCTGTGGACACATTCCAGCCCCTCAATGTGTGTCTTGTAGTGAAACTGTCCTACTTGATAAAAGGTGATAGATATATTTAGAGACCTTTGAAAGTCGGGAATCTTACTTGAGGTAATACATTAATTGAGGTTGGGGAGAGGAGCTTTGTGGGAAGTGTTGGATGTCTTTGGAGTTAGTGTGAGGTTGCTCGAGGTTTTCACAGGACAAGAACTGGAGGAAGTTTGTAATAATGGAGTGTATGACAGGATTTAAACTAAGTGTTACTTAGTTCAAGCTGAATGTTTCTCATGATCTGACAATGTTTAGTATGTTACATATATTGTATCATGGAAGTAACAGTAACTGCTGAACACCATAAGTTCACTAGAAATTTCTTTGGAACAATAAATACAATTGTGTCTCTCAAATGAAGCTTGGAATTACTGTCAGATGAAAATAACCCTTGAAAGAGCAACTCAATAAAGGATTTCAGAAAATCCTACAAAAATCAGAAATAACTAGAGAAGGTGTTCAAAGAAACTCTGGTGTAATAGAGGGAGCATTATTAATTATATTATAAAAAAGTTTTTTTCTTTCCTTTGAAATGATTGAAACAATACTCATTAAAGAATTTGTTGATTTCATTTTATGTGGAAGGGGCTGCTCTTCTGGAGATAAGCATGTGTGACAATTGTATTCAACTGCTGACAGATAATAAGACTTGGTTGTTGTAAAAAAATTATTTGTTTATTTTCAGGTCTTTTTAGATTGGAATGTAGTTATTGCTCATCAATATCCAGTTGGTCATTGCTTATTAAATAATTTCCTGAGGGTTTCTTGCAATGTTCACAAGCAACATTGAAGATGCTGAATTTTTAGAAAGAGCTATTCCAGGCAAGATAAAAAAGACTATAGATTTCATGGGCTGCAGAACACCCTGAGGTAAAATTACATGATGAATTTTTCAAGCCTAACTTCACAGAGGATGAATTATACATTAATAGTTTATTTTGAACAAAGCTTGACACTTTTTCTTGGATTGAACCAATGATATTAAATTACCTGTTGCATTAAATTAATCCGGATGTAACCTGGGGCACTGTGGCATTTTCCTTTTTGCATTTTCTTGTTACTTATACTTTTATATGCCCACACCCAGCTTGAAATAACACAGGTATAGTTCTGTCTTTAAACCAGGCAATTTTAATTGCCTCCCAGCAAGTGCCTGAGCCTGCACTGTTAACCCCAATCAGCAACAATCCCCTAATTCCCACATCACTATAATAGTGACCACTTAGATAAAGCTTTTGAAGGAGTCATCTTGCAGAGATCTTCATGCAGCACCATTTCTGTACAATTTCCCCTTCTCTCCATTATTTTAGTATTTGCAGCTTGTTTAAGAAGTGCTTCTGTAGCTTGCCTTTGCTGTTGTAGTAGGCTGGTACATCACCAGGGAGGCTTCTAGATGATCAGATCTTTATTTCCTCAAAGCTTTTGCAGTCAAGGAAATGTAGAAGCTTGAGAAAAAGGCTTCTTTGGTAGCAAAAGGGTTTTCTGGGTCATTGTAAAGTACAGGCAAAAGTGAATGTAAAGTGTGGATCAACAACAAGCAAAGGTAGAGAAACTGCAAGAGTCGTACAAAAAAAGGGAAAGAAAGGAAGGGAAAGAAAAAGCTCTTCTCCCTCACTTGCTCTTCACACCGGTGCATGCCCATGTGCACCTTACGTTTCTGCAGTTAGATGGAATTGGACGATACAGTGGAATTGAGTCATTGGGAATGACCCTGAGCTGCAGTAACACCTGGAATAAATGCTCCAGAAGTGCATGCTAATAATGAGTTTACTGGGAAGGGTACAGACCTTGTGGGAAAACAGGAACTTCTTCAGCTGAACCTGACCTGGAAGAGATAAAAGACAAACATCACTGTGGAAGGAGAATATCTCAAGCAGGTGTGTGTTAATGCATGGTTCATTTTATTTTCAGTCTTTATTTATGGGACACAAAATTTCCCCTGTCTTTTTTTCCCCACACCTTGAAAGAGGGAGTGGGAGCTATATTTGTAGGAGACAGTGGGAATATGAAGTAGATTAAAATTTAGAAATATATCAATTTTAAATTTACCGTGGCTCAACAATCATAAATAAAACAATCACCCAGACTCATACAAATCATTCCTTAATGCTGGATTTGGCAGGAGAGAAAGCTGCATCTAGCACCAAATCCTGACTGAATACTGAGGAAGAAAATGTACAAGAACTGAAATTCAGCATTCAAACAAAATATTCAGAACCTTTCAAATACTTCTTTCATCTAATCCAGCATCAATATTCCCATATGATTTTTATAAAGACAAGTGCAAAGTAAATATAAAACACTCCATCCTTTGCCTTTCTAGGTCCAGAATTAAGAGTCCAAAATTTTATTTACATGCTGCGGCTGCATGTTGGACTTGAAAGGGCCAGTGATAGCTACTTGCTGACTTTGAGTTGGCTTGCTGAGCTAGTTGATGACATGTTTTCTTCTCCAGGAAGGAAGTTTGGGATTGAAATTTGTTTTTCTTTATTCTTTTGCTGTATACCATTGGCATAACCTTGATGAAAATGTCCAAGCAGGATTTTTTTAAAGCAGTGGTCTTCCTTAGGTCTTTAATGCAGGTATGAGCAATATTTATTCCAGCATCACTTGTAACATGTTCCATAATGCCTCATTTCTGTATTTTTTGGCCCAATAATACTGATAGTGCATTCCCTGCATCTTCTATAACTGCAGGCTTTGGAAAGCAATTAATTCATCCTCATGGGAGCTGGTGTGAAGAAGTATAAATATGCATACTTTTAAGAATCTCCTTCCAACGCCTCCAATGTGTTAAATTTTCTTTCCCACAAAACTCTTAAAATTAACAGCTGTCTTGTTGTTTATTTGCCTTGATTAGAGTATCCTAGGCAGCTTAACCACATTTAATCAAAGAGACTGATCCTGTTCATGAGGGGGAAAATGCTGATGAGTGAAGGCACCTTTTCTGAACTCAGTGCTCCGGAGAGAATTGAAGCCCCCAACACAAGAAGGCAGAAGGAATGAAAGAAGTATCAATTGTAAAAGTGGGAGTGAAAAGAGGTGCATATGGAACCACAAGAAGATAGTATACTCATCATTTCAGTTTTATAAGGCATTAAATACTCAAAGAGACCTTGCAATCTCTCAAGTTATTTTGTCACCAGTATATTGTCACCACTACTCTTTCTGCTTGCCAGTAGGTCATCAGAATATGGCACAGGATCTTTTGCATGAACTGCCAAGGGAAGATGAGAAAGATTAGTGCACATTTATGTTGATTTATATGAGCAAGTAATGTACTGTGCTGGTTTTGCTTGTGTGATGCCAAATATCCTGAGCATGACTGTTCTCATTGCTCAATAAAGTTTCTGAGAATATTATGACTTGTCTAAAAAAACTTATGCCACTCCTATTTCCCTGGGATCTGTTTGACTTCTATATGACTTTTAAACCAACTGTTAACATAATTTATTCACTAAATAGCTCAAATAAAAATAATTAAAAAGAATAATCATGGTGCCTTGGCATTTGCTACTCTGTACAAAATATTACCTTTTATGTTTTATTCATATACAGTTTCTCAGAAGGACCTTGTAGTAAGTACTCAAGGTCTGCACATCTCCTCCCCATCTTCTTTCTCTCCCACACTCATATAATTTAAAAAGAAAAGGAGGGAATATGTAAAAGATACCTTTAAACATAGGCAATTAGAGTACTTTGCTGCCTGCTATGACAAAGCATATGGGATTTCAGCTGGTATTTCCCAGCTGCCCAAGGAATGCCTTTAAAAGCCCTTCATGAACCAGAAGTGCACATGACTGATGGGATTGCTGGGGATCACAGTTGTGAGAGCAACTATTCATGAGAAATGAGGTGGGAGACAATCTCTTACTGAAGTGTCCCACAAAACTTCTGTTGCTACACATGGAAGTGTCTTGTGGCTTCCCTGGTAGCCCTGAATTGCTTTTAGTGAAACACCTGCTGGTGTTTGAACACATACTTGGGAGGAATACTCCTGGTTTGCATGAGGATAAAGGTGGAGATTGCTGTTGGAAGTGTGTTTTCATCACCAAAACAGTCTGAGCAGGCATTTCCATTATATCTGCTTATTTTCCTCCTGCCCAGAGTCACAGGCTTACTCTGCTGGACCTGCCTTGTGCCAGCCATTCCACCTGGCAGGCGGCCACAATCTGGGAGACAGCACCAAAGTGAAAGTAAAAACCCAAGAGCAATTTGAGTTTATGAAATTTTGAAATTTTATCCTTGCCTATTTGTCTGCTGTTGGATTCAGTGCATCTATGTGATGGCTGGGATATCTCAGTATGCAGTTATGAAAATTGTGCCTTTTGCATGTAAAAAAATTATATTGGATTTCTTGGCCAGCTTAGACTGAATCTTGTCTCTTCCAAAAGCTGATTTGCTTTATGGAGCAAGAAACATTGTTTCATTACAGGCATTTGTTTAAGTTCCTCAGTAGTGCCTGTTAATTCTCATTCTCTTTCTAAATTAACTGCTTCCCAGATTTTTTATTTTCTGTTATACTCCTAGGAAACCTGAAATTCTAAACGGCTGTCACTCAGTTGTAAAAGAATGTGAAAAAATTCCTCTCATCTATTAAGCTCCTTGACTTACACAAAGCAATGCCTGAGAATTTAAAGATTGATATAAAACCCAGCAGATTACAGGATGAAAAGCATGACCTTGTTTGAATTTTGCATGGATAAAAGAGAATGTGCTTAAATTGAATTAGGGCAGCTTGGCATCATACTCCCACAGAAGTACTGCTGTCTTAGGAAAGCAGTTGGAAAGTGTAAAGCAAGGATACAAGGAAGCCATACCAATATAGGATAGATGTCATTTGCTGATAAAAATCCATTCTGTTAAGGTGTGTTTGCTGTCAGGGACAGCTCTGCATGTGTTTGACATGATTGCATTATCAGAATTAGGATGGAGTACAAATGCTGTTAGTAGAACACTGTGAGCATGAGCTTGACCTCTGTCTTTCTTCCCTTCCAGCTTTCTTGGAAAGACATAATATTGACACATAGTCCCACGTGCCAAGAATTGTAAAATCTAACAATGTGGCTGGGATTTTAGATACCAGTTATAGTTAAGCGTTGGTGTGTTTTTTTTCTTTTTAACTATGGTTATATTGAATAAAATGAATGGATATTTTTATTAGAATAGGGGTTTTTTGTAATATTTAAAACATTTCAATATCGCATTTCAAAGTCTCTGTAAATCACAATCAGAACCTTCCCTAGGAACAACCATATTATTTTGGCATCATTATATGGATTTGCTATTAAGGACTGTGGTTGTGGTAATTGTAGATGATGAAGATGACAAGCTCTATGACCAAATTTCTGTTTAGGGTGACAATGTTATAATGGAGTCTAATGCACAAAGCTCTGCAGACCAGAAGTAAACAAAATCCTTTTAGTTGTAAAAAAGTGTGGTTTTGAAGAGACAATGTTGTTTTGTCTTTTTTTTTTTTTTTTTTTTTTTTTTTTTTTTTTTTTTTTTTTGATAAATCAGTTTCTATTGTTTTGCAAAGATTTCTGTTGGAACAAGGGCTTTATTTTCCAGTGGGAACTTTACAGCTTTACAAGATGTGATAGTTTAAAGAAATGAAATTTAATGAGTTCATTTTAAGGTATTGTCAGCAGTCAGTTTTGGCTAATTTTCATCCCAGATGACAAAATTCTTATCTGTTCATATATCATCCTCACAAAAAGCACTGGTTGTTCAGAATTATAACAGTTCATTGTTTGCAATGGTCAAACATGCAAGTCCAATGGCACAACATAGGAACTTCTGAAAGGTGATTCTAGCATTGCCTTGTTGAGCATTTGTAACCTAATGTTTGCATTGAGATTTTCAGAACTCTCTGACTGCATGGTGGATTTAGTCATTCCGTCTTTATATTCAGAATAAAAAATTAATACAGTTTTGTGAAAATTTATCAGAAACTGTTTGATAGAAATACATATTTGTAAATCATTTTAAGAGAAGACAAGACATTTAGCAGTAAAAGAAGTATCCCACCCTAAACAGTCAAATAACCCAAATATTACAAATTTGTATTTGTCAAATAGCTGCATTATTCATTCGTGTCTTTGGGGTAAAAGAGGTGAGTGCTCAGTTAGATGTGCTGTTATTTTATGAGAGGATTTATAGGTACTGTGGCTTCTGAACTGCAGGGCTGCCCAAGAGTACAACATCTTGTTTTCTGAAGAGCACTTCATCTGTGTTCTAATTAAAGATGAGGATGTTTCTTCTTCTGGCTGGGAATTTTTTACTTAAACCATACAATTACTATTTTTGAACTGTAAAATCACAAGGATATTAATTATTGTTTACACTTATGTATTGAATTGCCTAAACTTAAACCTTACATTTGAAAAGGAAGTAATAAGTTCATTTTGAGTGAATGACCATCTTGTCTTGAATGAGATACTCAAACATTTGTATGGATTCTGTCTGTGATTTTTTTCAGGGAAAGGGAAACTCTACATGTTTGGCAGTAATGACTGGGGCCAGTTAGGACTGGGATCAAAGAACACTGTCAGCAAACCAACCTGTGTTAAAGGTTTGTGTCCCCTTCCCTTCCCTTCCCTTCCCTTCCCTTCCCAAAAGGTACTTCATAGGATGCAATTCCAAAATAATTAATTCTTTATTCAACACCTGTGTACATTACTGCACAAGATCATGAAGGCAGCTCAAAGGGATCCTTTATTGACTTTCTGTTACTTCAGATTCTGAGTACTTTTGTATCTGATGATTACTTCAGATATGTAGAATCCTGTCATTTTTGAGGGCTCTGACTTTATGAAGTATTTGCCTATTCTGACAAACCACATCTTATTTTTTTATTGCAGACAATAATCAGATGCTTGGTCTCTTGCATTGTCTATGTGTTAGAACCCCAAGTTCCAATAGTGTTGTGCAACCTCTGTGTCACTACTTTCTTGGCAACTTTGTAAATGAAAAAAAAAAAACTATCTGAAACTTTTCACAAGTACTGCTACATTTTTAACAAGTAGTAGGGATGCCCAAGGGGGCATAAATGTTAATACATTTTTGTGAGTCAGTAAAATAAATTCCTCATGTTGGAAAATATGTTTTCATTGCACTGTGATCTTCTTGATCTTTCCTAGCTGTTTTTATCTTGTCAAACAAAGCTAAGTCAATACTTCTCCCTGTCCCTTTACTTATGTCAAGTCAGATCTATCCCATTAACACATTTCTTTTCACTATTAAATGTTTATCTTCACTCCTTCTGCCAGCAGATCAATCTGTTATCTTATTGTTAAAAACAAATTATCCTGCTTGTTCAAACTCTGTTCTTCCTGATTTAGTTTATTCTACTGTCCTTTATTTGCTCCTGCCCCCATCTCTCTTCAGACTGAGAGTGCAGCTACTCTCAGGTATACATCTTCTGTCAGCCATGTGAGAGATTGAT
Organism: Zosterops lateralis; assembly: GCF_965231275.1. Classification (NCBI taxonomy): domain Eukaryota; kingdom Metazoa; phylum Chordata; class Aves; order Passeriformes; family Zosteropidae; genus Zosterops; species Zosterops lateralis. The sequence continues at coordinate 9,162,562 of NC_139763.1, forward strand.
TCTTACCTTGGCTTAAATAGATTTGGTTTCAAGTTTTGGGTTTGTTGTCAAATTGCAATGGAGAATAAAAGAAAAAGAGAAGATGACAACAATTCAAACCAGACCTGGCATCCATTGAAAAAAGTCACAAGAGGGGTGTCTTTTTTCTCTTGGCAGTAGACAGCAGGATGAATTCCTGGAGCTTTTCTCACTAGCCTTTGGTCATCACTTGGCTTTGGGAATGGGGTTGCGAGGACACTTTTCAGTTTCTCCTTAGAGCCAAATGCTTGTCTCTGCATGTTTTTGAGAAAATATTTTCTGGGACTTGGCTAGGGATTAATGAAATTAGTTGTGAAGCATCACCGGCAACACTGTAAATATAGCATGTCTCACAACACACAATTGATTAGCCTTAATGGGAGAAAGTTTAGGGAGCACAGGCTTCTGAAGAGCTGATGATGACCATCTCTGAAGTTGAAGAGTGTTGGGATATAAAAATTGTAGGAAGAAGCCACCATTGGAAATGTTATGGTTCCAGCCCGATGGTACTGGTAGGTGTTGGATAGAAGTGGCAGGAACCTAAATTTGGACAAATTAGGTTTGTGTCTGTGTGGCAGACCAGCAGGGCAGTTCATGCTTAAGTTCATTGATTTGTTTGGTGTCTTGGTAGAAGGGGCCTTAATCTGGATGTTGAAGAGCTGATGAAAGTTGATCTGGAAGGGCTGAAAAAGAGTTTGTGAAAGGGATGATTGTTGTTGGCTTTGTTATGGACTAGTGCAGTGGAAAAGCAATTAAAGATTTATTATGTAAAAATAAACCTGGTTTAGAGCATTGTATAGGATACATGGACTGAGAGAAGACAATTTGCTGACAATGAACAGTAACTAGAGCAAGGATGGAAAAGTCAGTGAGATATTTTTCCTCTCTATTCTGAAATGGAGTGCACTTGTCATAGCAAAAGAGTAACCTCTGTATTTTTCTCTTTCCCACCAAAATAACTCCTGACTCCCCTCACATACATTCCCAGTCTTTCGAAGTGACCAGAGTGCAGAGAAGTGCATGCCATGGCACTCTCATTGGTGGTAACTCAGCAAAAATATACATACAAAACATGTAGGCATTAGTCCAGGTTGGGCTGCCCTTGGCAATTGAGGTCGGTGGTCAGGAAGTGACCAGAAGAGAGCAGCAAGGACTGTGAGCACAATATGAAGGTGGTAGGGGTGGTAAGACAAAGGAATAGTATGGTTTTCAAAGATTTACAATAGTAGAAAAATTCTTAAGAGGGAACTAAGAATAGTACTGCTATTGAAAACTGAAGACAGCTTAAATTATTAATTTTACCCTGCAACTTAATATATTATTTGAGGCATACCTTGTAAATGGTAAATTCCAGGTATTGTGGCATTGGGATCAAGTAGCCATCATCAAGTTAACTTGAGTGTTTTAAGTTTTTAAGGTCTGACCTATTTTCTTATCTTGGGTGAATACTGATTTGATAAGTCATGTGCAACAATTCAAATGGGCAACGAATCTTGTAATAATTCTGTTGGTAAAAATGTGAAAAGAAGAAATCAGAGCTCCCTCTAGAGCATAGAACATTTTGGTGTTGAGCCAGCTATCAGCTTGTTCGTAACTTTCCCTTCTCTTTGGTTTTAATTCATAGCTTTAAAACCAGAAAAACCAAAGCTTGCTGTTTGTGGAAGAAACCACACTTTAGTTTACACAGGTATGTAACCTCTATTTCATACACATTCGAGATACATTTCTTCCTTTACTTTCATGCAAAATTACATTAGGAATCCCAGAAGTGTTGAGGAAGGAAAAATAAATTAAAATAGGGCTGCTAAAACTTAGGAGTTTGACATCCAGTTCCTAGAATGTGGAATTTTTTAGAATTATTTGATTTATTCCGAGCCAATGCATTTATGAGCTAATGTTAGATAGTAGTTTCCTAGTAATAGACATATGGAAAAATTTCTTGCTGGCATATGAGGTATGGTAAACAATTATGAACATTTCCTTTAAGCCTTGTACATATATATTGTTATTTTTATATAGATCTGTACTCATATTTACTTTTGAGAAATAATCTTTATTAGTGTGAAGTTATATATTTGAATATATAACTTCACACTAATAAAGATTTGAATAAACATAGTAGAACTGAATGTTTTCAAGTCTTCAAATTTTGTTGCATTTTTCGTTATACAACATAATCTGCTATTTCAATGACAAGTTGCTTTATTAAGCTATAAATAAAAAAATTGTAAATTTAAGCTTAAAAATAAATTTGTAGAGACACAGTATACAAAGAATTTATGAAGATTGTTGTCATGCTTAGTTTATGTAATGGAATAGCCATGTTTGTGGTTGCAGTCCTTTAGCTTTCAGTAATGTTGTAAAGAGGATTGTTTGATTTTTGGAAGGTTTATATATGTGGAGACCCTGAACACTGTAAATAAGATTGTTAGAATAAAATAGAACATATTAATAACAATTGACTATGCAAGACTGCACAGGGTAAATATTAGTCACCTTTGGTGTACACACTGACTAGATAATTTGTGGCCATTTATAAATTATATGTCAGTTTATTTATCTCAATTCTGTCTGGGTTTGTGTTAATAATAGGCTGTATCTGTTTCTTCATAGATGAGCACTTTAGATGTGAAACATACTAAAATTAAAAATATAAATCTTAAAGTTCTCTAAAGTTGAAGATATCTGTCATCAGCATTAAATCCAAGACTCTAAAAAACCCCCTTGTTTAATTAAATTGGAGGTTATTTAAATATTAAAATAAGTAAAATATTTCTAATAAAAAACTAAGTAGAAATATATTTCATTCACAGTACTCAAAACTATTAAGCTATTAATTTATTGAATTTATGTACTAATCCAGCTTCAGTTTTTCTTGTGTGTGACATCATTCACCCTTTTCCTCCTGTTTTATCTTGAAATACACATTATTTGTGGAAGGAGCTGCTCCTGGCTGCCAGGGCTACTGGTAGTCATTTTCTCAGAGCTCTTGCAGAACTTCCAATCACATTTATTTTTACATCAGTCTCCAGAATAGTGGGAAATGCAGTCTAAGTACATGTAAGGCCTTTAGGAAGTTCTGCTCCAAGTGTATGCAGGAAAACCTTGCAAGCTACAACAGAAACTGCTAATTGCAGCTGGAGGGTGTTTCAGGGCAATAGACCCTAACGTTTTGTGATGTTTTTTCTATTGAAAATTAAATTACTTGCTCTGGTTTCTTCTTTCTGTGTATTACCTGTGCTTTTCTGTATGCAGAAAAAGGAAATGTTTATGCTGCTGGAGGTAACAGTGAAGGCCAATTGGGATTAGGTGACACAGAGGAAAGGACCACGTTTCATTTAATTAGTTTTTTTACCAACCAGCACAAGATCAAGCAACTATCAGCTGGATCATACACCTCAGCAGCAGTAACTGGTGAGAACAACTGCAAATAAAATCTATTTATGTGTGTCTGGTTCCAGGAAAACATTTATTCCAGAATTCTGCCTGCATATGTGGGTACATTTTCTCTCCTCACTGTCTTCTTTCCTTGGTAGCCATAATCATTTTTTGGCAGCCAATTGCCTATTTTAGCAGTCTGGTAAGGGGTGTGTGTCTCATTGAAATCTCAGAATTTTTGTGAAAGTTTAGTAGAAATACTTACAGAGGATGAGCAGTATGAATACCCTCAAAACGGAAAAAAAAAATCTTCAGTTTATTTCCAGGGAAAACAGCTACACAACATGAATCCTATGACAAGCATCTCTAATTCCACTTGTTACTGCAACTATTGCAATCCATCAGGGCAGAGTGCACAGCTGTGTCATTCCTGACTAATTCTGGGAGGGGCTGAGCCTCTCCTATTTCTCAGGTGGCAGAATAATACCAATTATATGTCACAACATGCTGAAATCCACATAGTTACAATACTCCCAGTCACTGGATGGCTGGTCCTTTATTTCTCTATAATGCAATTCTCAAGTCTTGCTGTAAAGCAGATTTTTCTGAACCTGTTTAGGGTAAATTAATGAGGCTGTAATTTCAGAACTTGAGAGAGATGCTAGCCTGCTCATTTGGTTTTTGGTTTTTCATGCCAATTGCTGGCATTTTCCTGAGATTTTCAGATTTTTAGGACAATTTTGAATTATTTTATCTCCTAACACCCCCTCAGAAGCACTGTAGGTGGTACTTTTTAATTCACAACTTATTTCCCACCAATAAGAAATACACATAGAGAAGACCTTATCTCTTTTAGAAGAATCCAGAGACTTTCCATGTTGTTCACTGCCTTTTTTATGGTTTTGGTTCTTTTTTTTTTTTTTTTTTTTACTGTTGCCATTGGTCTTTGCTTCAATAGAAGCTGGTCTTAATAAACCTGGAACATCTACAGTTGTAGTTTAAGGAAAGCAAAATGGAGCTGGTCAATGTAACCAGCTGTGAGGAGAACTGGAAGATAAAACATGAATAAGTGGGATGCCTACTAAAGTCAGAACAGAGAATAAGTTTGGAAAAATGAGAAAGGGGTGGCTTGAACCTAAAAATGAGAAGATGCCTTAAATTCACTGTAATATTTTCATGCTGACCTCTGGCAACTGAATTGTCTCTCTCAGTCTTCCTCTTTCTGAAGGAATGTTTTTTACATAGTACTTTTTCTGTTGGCCATTAGTTGATGTGTAAGTGTTCTGGGTCACTTTTGAAAAGCTTAAGGAAAACCCTCTTATTTCCAATTCCTATTTTACATTGTGCTAAATTACCATTTTATATCCTTGAGGTCATGACATTCAGTAGTATGATGTACAGAGTTTCTGAAATACTCTTTGATAAACAGATTAACTTTTTATTAGTTTTTGTTTTAAATCTATTAATGATTTGTGTCTTCATTTTAGAGGATGGGCAGCTCTTTGTGTGGGGTGATAACTCAGAAGGTCAGATTGGCCTGGCCAATGAAGCCTCTGTCAGTGTCCCATGTAAAGTGGATATTGGAAAACCTATTTCCTTTGTATCCTGTGGATATTATCATTCTGCCTTCATTACAGGTAAGAGAATGGGAATAGAGGTTAGTGGAGAGAAGACAGTAGTTTTCAAATAGTTGTTTGAAACTTGATCTCATCACAGTTTGTTTTCATAAAGGTTATCACATATATTGTGGACTAAAATGATGATTTCAAAAATCCAGCGTTATTTGAGGTTAATTTTTTTTAATGACCAAATAATAATCTTCATCTTTTCTTCAAACATCAATATTGAACTGAGTTGCTATGTTATGAGACAAAAACAATCTTGTTAGAAGTAAAAGATTGTTGTCCAAGTTTGTTGTTTGGTCTTAAAATTTAAGTTCTGAAGTCAGTTAAACTGTCAGTACATGATATGAGGAGAAGCAATGCTGCAGTGAGCTGTTGTCTGATCTCAAAACCAAACCACCTCCCTGTTGCTTTCCACCTCTTTCCTCCCAACTCTCTATTGGTTTCCAAAGGGAAGATTCCACTCATCTTTTAATAATGCCAGTATGGATGAATTATCAGCCACTATTGATGGCATTATGTATGAGCAGCTATGAATTCCTCTCAGCCATATAGATTTACATTATTAAACTTTACTGTTTGCTCCCCTTAGAGTAATTAAAGATTTCAGAGGATCAATAGTTTTGATTGTAAAGCTTTTAATGGGTACCCAGGAGCTATTCCATCAGATACCTTTCCCAGGTTACTTGATAAATGTTACTTTTCCACATACAATATCTATATTGCTCTCTGAGAACATGCTGTTAACAGAATGAGACCTTGCTACGGTGGACAAATATTAATTAGGTGTTATGCTGGTAGTTTGCAGCTTTTATTACAGTAAATGAATTAAGTGCCTGGGAGTGATCAGGACCTTAGCACCTGTTAGAAAAAATACAGGTTCCTGGACTCAGAAAAAATGGAGGAGGAAAAAGATACTTGCTTCAAGGATGTAATAGTAATGTGTGTATTTCTGCCTTCAAGCCAAGAGCTGAAGGTCCAGGAGTGCAGCAGGATGTCACAAAAGTTCTCATTAAGAAGGGTTGAGGACAAACATTTAAGAGTAAAGAGAGAATAGTGTGTGCCAAGTGCCCTAAGGAAGTGCAAACTTTTAATGGAAGGCGGTAAGAAAAAAAGGCTTAGGCTTGTACCTGGTGAAGAAAAATGGAGCTTCTTAAAATATTAATAGGAAGAATGAACTGGTTATCACTTATGAAAATGGAGCGTTGTTGAACCTGTTACTACTTAAACAGGCCTGAGGATAAGATGGAAAATCTTAATTTTCAGCCTTAATATCTGCAAGTCCTGCATGGATTGGGTTCAGTCTATGTCACTGAAGCTACTGACACACACATGGCCTTCTTTGTGGTGAAAGCATAGTTTTTTATTACTTTCCTGTAGCCCCATGCCAACAATTTTATTTGACTGATATTCAGCTACTGTGAAAATTTAGTATTGGGCCTCCAAGACTTTTGCAGAATCGATTTTCTGTTGCACTACTGTCAGTGTGTATCCACACAGGGTTTAAAATTAACTTTATGCATTTATTCTGAGTAGACCATAGTCACAGGATGTGTTACTTAGCAGTTATTAGAGTACTGTAGAATTATCACATTTTGATTTTTAGGCATCAAACAATTCACTGTCCTTAATAGTGTAACATACTTGCAGGATTTAAGACTTGATAAAGTCTGACTGCTGTCAGACTGAACTGATGAGCTGGTACCATATGGCTGCCTTTCTTAATATATTTATGTTTGACATAAGGTGTGCACTGGCTGAAAAACGTGTTGGAAACACAGGAATATCTGAGTTAAAACCAGAAGGTGGCTCATGAGGCAACTAGAAAACATAGTGTGGACACAGAGTGCCCTCTCCAGGGCAAGATGTTCATTAATAAGAGAGTATTGTATAAAAAATTCCAGCTTTTTTTTTTTTTTTTTTTTTAACTGAAGTTCTTATTTCTTTGACATTGCTGGGTTTTAGAAGGTGTTTTTAGTAGGCTTTTATCTTTTAGGTTTTTAACTGCTATAAAGCCGAGAGCAATGCCTCTTAGAGTTCCAAAAAAATGATGTCACCCTTTTTTCTTCTGCTTTCTAGAAAGCCTTCTTTGCAGACAATAGTTTAACTGCTGAACATGTGTCACCTGTATTCTGCCATGTACATGTGGAGTCCACTTTTGTTGCCAAAGTGGCTGTAGAATAGAAGAACAGTATAAATCCTGAATATTTTAAATAAAAAAACCCACTTCTGACATGTAGACTAGGCACATACACAGGCAATGGCTAACTCATTTCCATATGCAAATTAGGAACTAGTCTGATTATTCAGTTCATATTTGAAGGATGATTGTTTGCTCCCTTTCCCTCTCCTTTGCATTCATCAAAGAGTTCCACTGCAAAGAAGTTCTTAGTCAGTAGCTTCCATCTCTCTTTAGGATTTTTTCACAGTGTGTTTCCTTTCCACCCTTTTTGCAGGCTTTGGACATTGTGTCCCAGTATTAGAGTTATGTCTTAGGTAAATCAGCAGAGAAATAAACTCCTGGGAGGGTGTAGCAACAATTTTAAACACTTACACAGATCTTTACTTGAGTTTCCTTTGACCACACACTCAGGAGGGGACAATTTTTCAGGAAGCATTAAGCTCAGCAAGCATGTACAGCTCATTTGTCCACTGCAGGAGATGGAGAGCAGGAGAAGCTGATGTATCTCGTCACTGCTCTGGGTTCTACAGCAGAGTTAGATTTGTGGAGACAGAAAGGAATTGAATATGTTAGACCCCTTCTAGTGTTTCCCCTGCTTGAATTGTAACTGTAATCAAGGTCAAGATGCATTCTTATTAAGAAGATGTCTTTTTATAGAGAGCTTTACAGGTTCCTTGAATTCTCTTTTTTAATATATTTTCACATTATTTTTGAGGACTGATTTAAGAATCATTCGTCCTACAAACACTTTCATGCTCTGAATTTCAGAGTTTGAAACAGTTTAAACAATTTGGTCTTAATAAATATTTCTTTTCTTCTTCATTTATTCAAGAAATCTCAGAGTTATCCAATTCTTTTGTCCACTCATTTTTTTTCACTCATTTTCCACCACCCAGGTCTCTATTCTACTCTCAAACACACATTTTCCTTTGAGGGACACTTTCCATTCACTTGTCCATTTTTTTGATTTCCTCCTCTGATTTTAAGTTTAGTGATACAGAAAATGTGCCACATTAGGGAAAGTTCAGTGTGTGACAGTGTGACTCATATGAGAGGAGAAAATTAAATAACCAGGGTTTGTTGTGAACAGTGTGTCCTTAAAATTCAGGTGTACTGTGCATAGTACATCATGTCCTCAGCATGCAGATGTACTGCACACATCCTGCACTCAAAATTTATCTGGGTTTGACTGGGTTCTGTTTGTGCTTGATTGCTATTTTTCATAATTTTTAGACCACTATTTGCCTAAAAGGGATGTGTAATGCATTCAAAAATTGCTTTGGTAAATGGTTTTATCTTTGTTAGCTGGATTATTAAGTGGAAAAAATGTAATAAACTTGATTAGTTTGGGAGGCTTGGCCATTTGAATCTTTAATCCTCTTAATTAGATAGTGATTGGATTAATTTTTGCAGTGCAATAGGGTTTAAAGAGAACTGCTGGTCTCTTCAAAGAGAACTGCATAAGTAGTTATCTCCCAAGTGCTTTTGGGGTTTTTTAAACTTGTTTTTAGAAATATATGGCTGATCCAAGAGAATCGAAAAAATACTCACCTTCCAAAAAAGGATCCTTTTTGTTATTTGGTTTTTTCTTTTTTTCTTTCTTTCTTTCCACTTGAAATGCTTATTAAAATCTCTTTTTGTCAGCAGAATGTTTTGGTTACAGAAGAATTCACATTGCAGTTGATTTTTATCTTTTTAATTGGGCTACTGTTTTAGAAGAGAAAATTGATGCTGATGCAAAAAACAGCAAAGTATCAGCCTGTTCAGAGTATTTCTGCACATAGATATAAGAACAAAATCAGAATTAAACCAGGAAATCAAACTGGACCTGAACAGGGTCCATAGATTTGAAATTAAATGAAATACACTTTTTTGCAGCTGAGGTAATTTGCTGGTTCTTAAGAAGCACAGACAGATTGAAATGACTGCAAAAAACTCTTAGAAAAGTGGAGTAGAATAATGTGAGAAAGCCTTGAGAAGGTGAGGCTAAGAGGGGCCTCATCCCTGTGTGTCAGTGTCTGCAGGGAGGGCTCAGGGCATGGACCAGGCTCTGCTCCCTGGTGCCAGCAATGGGACAGGAGGGATGGGCAGGAACTGATGGCCAGGAAGTTCCACCTGAACATGAGGAAGAATTTCTTTCCTGTGCAGTGACTGAGCACTGGAACTGGCTGTCCAGAGAGGGTGTGGAGTCTCCCTCACTGGAGATATTCCATACCCATCTGGACCAATCCTGTACCATGTGCTCAGGGATGACCCTGCTTGAGCAGGTTGATTTTCCATCAAAATTCTATGCAAAATTATTTTTTGTTTCAGTTCAGATTCTTACAAGCAAATTCAGTTGACTTAAGTACTGATTACAGAGGGAATTGCCACTTCTTAGAAGCAGAATGTATATGGTTTTGTTTTTCCAAGTAGCTACACTCCTTAGAGGCTAAATATTGTGATTCTGAATTTGGAGGGGACTAAAATCTAGCACCTTTGTGTCCCATCAAAGCAGAGTGCTTTTTACAGCTGTTTGGGCATTATACAAATGTATTCAGCTATCCTGTAATATTCATACACTTTTCTGCCTTTATAATTTGTGTCTGCAGCAGTCTTGACAACCCATCCTTGCTCCTGAGTGTGTGCTGGAAACCATGCTCTGTTCTGTATTTTCACAGGGGATGGTGAGCTCTATACTTTTGGAGAACCTGTGAATGGGAAACTGGGATTATTCCCTGAACAGCTGAAGAACAATAGAGTCCCACAGCCTGTACTGGGAATTACGGAAAAGGTTACTAAGGTTGCTTGTGGTGGAGAACACACTGTGGTGCTGACAGGTATGCAATTTAACTGGCTTTTCTTACAGTCCTGTAATTTAAACTCCATTAACTCTAAAGAATTTACATCCCACTGAAATGCTGGATGCTGATCCTGACTGGAAGAGCATTGTACACCAAGGAGGTAGGAGTCCATGGATGACGAGGCTAAGGCAGACTGTGCTGCACTGCCCATGTCCCTTGGCTATAGGATGAACTGGGCCAGGTGATTTTAACAAAGGGACTTCCAGGCAGCTCCTGGTTGACACCACTGGCCTGTCCTTGCTTTTATATGAAACTTCAGAGCAAGTTCCCAGCAAGTGAATGTCCTTTTAATTCAGTATAAAATGCTGAATTTATCAGTATAAACTATGTATAGAGTTGTTTTGGATGTAAGAAAATCCTGTAAGAGCTCAAACTGAGGTAATCTTCCATGGATAGGGTCTGCACAGCGTGCTGGGGTCCTTTTCAATTCCACACAGCTCAGGATTCCCAGCCTCTGAAGGGACAGAAGATATTGATCCTATCTTCTTTTTCTTTATAATCTTAGCTCCAGTAAATAGCATTTTAAGAGAACTTTACATAGGCCGTGTGCCTTTCTTACTGGAATTGCAATAAGCCAGCACCACCTGGTGCAACACAGGTAATTGATGTTTCTTTCCTCTAAGGAGCTTGAAATTGTTATTACAGTGAGAGGAAAATTCTAGAGGAAAGCTTCCATTCTGTAGTAAATTTAAATGCTCTTGAATATTTAGGAAGGTATGTAGGAAGTCACTTTTCAAGTAGGTTCACTATCTACTGCATGCCTGAATGGATTAAATATCTCTTGTTGTGATACAGAATTTGCTTGTGCCTTTGAGCAGAATCTTTAGCATAAATATGAAACTAATACAGACATATACATTTGACATATTGCGCAGGTTATGAAAATCAGCAAATACAACTGTTACATATTAGTTCACAGGGCCACATATATCATACTTGGAAGATGCTCTGTGTTACTGAACTGTTAAATGGTTGTCTGCCTGTGTGACTTAGATTTTCCAGGGCATCTGTGTAAAGCAGTGCCAGCCTTTTCTTTCCACAAATTCTATCCTGACCTAGAGTGGTATAGAAACATGAAAGATAAGTTTGACTTTGTTTGAAGATAGTTCAAAAAATATCAGCTTTAGCTTGTAAGAAATATAATATGTGTAAAATGAAAAAGCTGTAAAACCAAGTTGTATGTATAGATATCACTCCTTAAATCTGTATTCTGAAAGTTCTCTGTAGCTGTCTCTTGACAATCTGGTGATGTACCTTCAAAGTTATGTAGCCAAACTTTCTAAAATATAAACTGAAAATCTGACTGAGGAAGATTGAGTAATATGATGTGGTGTTGTTCTGCAAGCCATTAGAAAGAGTAAAGGTGGAAGTGAAATGCTGGGAAGGATTATGTGTAGTGAGTCAAGCTGCAAGATTCTGGATAGAATTCCTTTGGGAAAGCAATGAAGGGGAAATAGCAGTAGCCAATCCAGGAAATAATGTAAACATTTGGCTACATTTCAGTGCCTTTGTCTCCCTTCTTCCACCAACATACAGTCTTACCCTGGCAGTATTCTATGTCACGAAATATATTTCTTTATGTGAAATCAGATAATCATTATTAGTAAAAAAACTACCATAAATTTGGGACCAACAAATGCATAAATCACAGAATTATTTTATGAGTTACAAAATGAAGTTTTGTAGAAAGAATTTTATTATCATTATTGATTATTTTTTTAACCATAAATCTGAATTCAACTAGTAGATATTTTGATTTGATGGCATTTCATGTGATAAAAAAGTCATTATAACTGATGACTATTACAGAGATTTAGAAGAAAGATACAGACCTGGATGTCATCATCATTCTAGTGAAATCTGTACAAGAGCTAGAACAAAGAGGAAAATATAAATAGAAAAATAGAAAAAACGCAGTGAAGAAAATACTGTAATAAGTTTGTGTGTATGTATGTAAGTAAGATTTACTTGCTTTTTGAAATAAATTCTTAGTAGAAGGTAAATAAGAAATTTAGTGCTGGCTGAGCTGGCAGCTGATGATCAAAGTGTTGGGTGCCAGATGACCTAGTTGAGTCACAAAAAGAGGAAAACTACCTCCCCCCCAAAATATATTTCCTAAAGATTAATAGTGATAAGGATGAAAATAAAATAGATTATTTTAATGTGAATCAGCTGTTATTAAGTAGGCGACAGATGTGAACTTCTAAGACATTTTGAGCAAAACAGTAGAGGATAGTGCCAATACTGTCTCTAATGAAAGATACTTAGAAGTGTTAACATAGAGAAAATTTTCTGACTCAAAGCAAAATTTGAGGAAAAAGTTGTGAGAAGAGGTAGATATGGATAGTAAAAATTTCAAGCAACTGTGACTTAATGTAATACATACATTATTGGCTTTGCACCAGAAACTTCACTTGAAATTGGTCCGAAATTGCATCTTGAGGTGAAGTGGTGTGACCAGAAGCTGAGAATTCTGATGAGATGTCTTTAAAGAGGGGCAGACACATTTACATTTCCTCTTTCAAGCTCATTTTCATAAATTAAGAAAGAAATACAATTTTGAAGAAATTCTGAATTTCATGTGTCATCTCCATCTCCATGAAAATGGGTGCTGCTTGCCCTTACTAACACAATATATACTGGTGTGGTGTTCATCCTTTCAGGATCTTTCCAGTTTTTAAGGATTTTAGTCTCAGGAAACAAGAACTGAGTTGTGAGTATTGAATATTCCCCTGCTTCATCTATCTCATTTAACATAGCAAAAACACAACAGAAAATGTCATATGGAAAAACGGTTGCACATCTTGGCTCATTTCTTGACATCATTTCTACTTAAGGTTTATCAGATTAAAAGAATGCATAATTCAGTTATTTTACAGAGTATAAGGCAGGTTTCTTCCTGACTCTCTTGCGTAATTAGTCTATTCCAAAGCACTTCATTTGATTTCTTTTTTATGACTATTATCTATTCTATTGGCAATTTTGTATGGCAAGAACCACTGTTATATGGGTTATTAAATCAAGGTACTGTTTGGAATTGCTACAAAAAGCATCAGAGTAAAAGGTAGAAAGTATATATTAAAACAATTCTTTGGGATTTTTTGCTCTGAAATTCCAAAATGAGAAACTAAATTATTTATCCCAGAGCGCAAAAATTAAATTGCTGAGAGCAATAATTTAGAAAAAAAACAATTTCTTGAAGATTGGTTTTAGAAATGTTGAGTATGGTATTGGAAACCATCTTCTTTACAAGCTTTATTGTTACCTCTGCCTTTAATATTTGCAATTGTTCTCAACACTAAACAGAATTGCATTTAAAAATTCTATGGTGCAAAACCTCGATAGTACAGAGCTGTTCATTCCATGGCAGTCAGTCAGCTGGTCCAAGCACATCCTGTCCTCATCCCAGATTCTTTCTCTCAGAGACTGAAAAAAATGCACCGACTACCCCCAATGTTTGCAGATCCTTCCTGCTGCGAATGAAAGCTGTTGGTATCATCACTTCCGAATGAAATATGGGAGAGCAGCAATCCCAGTTTGTGTGCTTTTTTCAATAAGCTGTTTTAAAAGCTAGAAAAATAATAAATGTGAATCTAGAAAATGGAGAAGAAGAAACAGATTATTTGAAGTGGCCTTAATATCTTGCAGGTTTTTCAGATGAGGACAGATCCTCTAGGAATAATTTTTTCTATAGAAGGATGTATTACTTCCTTTCATTCTCTGAAAGGAAGGAAAGCAAAGATAACTCTTCAAAGGAAAAAGTGAAACAGACCTTTGAGAATAGAATGTTTGACATAAGAACATTAGTACATTAGTATGTAAAATGTTAGATTTTTCATCTTCTGTCTCAAGGTCTTTTAAAAAGAAAAGAAAGCCAAAGCACCCTTTTGAAAGAGGACAAAAAGGATGTAAAAGCTCTGCCTTTTCCTAGCAGAACTCACAGTTCAGACCATATAGGATTATTAGATTTTTCAAACCATTTTTAAATCTGTATACTATTTATACTGAAATCCCCAAATCCAGTTACTAACTCTGAATACTGAACATTGTGTTGAGAGTTGATTTTTTACAGTAACATTTTTCATCATAAGCTGTTTAAAAATAAAGCTCTTGTGAGAGTGAATAGTTCATTGGCATAATAGTTATAGTAATAGCAATAATAATAATGTTCAAGGGAAATGAATTTATGTGGACAGGCCACCAAGATGATTAGAGGGATGCAGCACCTATCCTATGAGGAAAGGCTGAGAGAATTGGGGTTGTTCTCCCTGCAAAGGAGAAAGTTCTGGGCTGATCTAATGGCAGTCTTCCATTTCCTGAGGGGAGCCTACAAAAATAATGGAGAGGGACTATTTACAAGAGCCCAGAGTGACAGGACTAGGGGGAATGGCTTCAAACTGACAGAGGGTAGGTTTAGATTGGATATTAGGAAGGAATTCTTTACTGTGAGGGTGGTAAGGCACTGGCACAGGTTGCCCAGAGAAGTTGTGGATGTCCCATACCTGACAATGTTCAAGGCCAGGCTGGATGGGGCTCTGAACAACCTGGGACAGTGAAAAATATCCCTGCCTGTAGCGAGAGGTTGGAACCAGATGATCTTTAAGGTCTCTTCCAACTCAAACCATTCCATGTTTCTATGATATAAGCTTACCTGTCTGCTTCCTTTTTAGTTCTGTGGACTTCTTAACTTCATCTGTAGCCTCATATACATAGCAGGGAACACATGGTTCTGAAAAACGGTCATTGAGTTCACACAGTTCTGTCAGGAAATGGCATGTTTTAAAAAAATAATAAGAAAGCTATACAGCTTTTTGCCTAGGACTGTTTTATTGATAGTGCAAATGGTCATGGAGATTACAAAAGGTGCCTGCAAAGATGGAAGATAACATTGTTACAGGGAAATATCCCAAAAAGTTAAATAGGAAATGAAGAAGCAGCTCTTCCAGCACTCAGGTGCTGGAGGTCACTTTGAACAGCAAAGCCATTGTCTTCTGTGCAGGCTCTAAAACCATTTCTCTTCATCCTTCAAGGGCCCTCTCATGATCTGCTGCTGTGTCCAGAATGATGAAATTCATCCCTCTCATTTTATCAATAAGTGTGTGAGGTTGCTTTTCCATACACTTCTCTTTCGTGCACTTATAAAGACAGACTGGAGGAAATAACTGATTTCTACTAAAGGGGGTTATTCGTGGTGTTTGACCTCACCTCACTTCTGCACCAGAGTGCCGAACCATTTAAGAAAGGTGCAAGGATTTTTTTTTTTCCTCTTCCCTGATAATTCACTAAGAACCAAATTTAGGAGGAGAAATATTTAGGTGCTCCTGGTTTATAAGGGCAGCAGAAGAAATTATTTCTCATATAAAGGCACACTAACCTGGCTTGGGATTGGCCTTTTTCCTTATTTTCAGTAGAAACACAGGAAAGAAAAGATTCCTTGCACTGTGAAAGTTAACATCTCTCTCTCAACACAAATGCAGAAGATGTTGCATGTTTCATGCTAGGATTAAAGAAAAAAACCTTGTAGTTCACCCAAAGTAATTATGTTAACCAAATAAAGCCATGTAGTTAAATTATCTGTGAGTTTCCAAAGAATTTTAAAAACAAATCCACTAAACCAAATTTTTGGAATCAGCCATCCTGAGAAAGTGGTTTACTAAAATAAAGATGAGACTTTTGTTTGCTTAGAGACAGCTCCTGTCTTTCAGGTGTAGTTTCTTACTTCTTATGCAGGAAATCTAAATATTACAAGAAAATTCTTACTATTTCTTTTACTTTATAAAGCTACCGAGAAGGTTTTACTTTCTTGCACCAAAATTTCCAGCAGAGGGAGCTTTACTATTACATTTAGTTAAAAAAAAAGTTTTACTCAATATTTTTAATCCACAATTTAAAAATAATATGAGACCATTGGACATTTTTTTTTCTTTTAATGGTGTGAATTTATGGCATCTTAGTATAGAACAATTTATAATGAACAGAAAGGAAAACACTTTCCTAGAAAGAACATTTCCATATGTAGTGTTACTATTTCATCAGAGTTCCTTTGAAATTAGAAAATTCTTTTAACTAAATATGGAATATTTTTTGTTAATTCATAATCTTTCCCATTTTTTTATAATAATTTTTCAAGTGCTTTGAGTAGAATTTCTCTCACTTTTCCTTTGTTGCCTATATGCAAAAGTAAAAGGGACAGGAAACGAAATTTTAGGAAACCTCCTTTTTCCCCCAAAAAATTCTCTGTTCAAGCATGACCTCATCAAGATTTCCAAGCTTCACAATCTTCCCCTGTTGTGATGGAGTGCCAAGGATGGACACAGCAAGAAATTTATTGCTTTGGAGAAGCTCTTATTCTTTTTCCTGGCACAGACAGTCCATTAAACAGACAAAATATAAATGTGGAAAGATGATTATCCTGTCACAAGTTAACACAATTACAGTGTTCTCTGTATTTATTGCAGGGCTGATTTGGTAGCTGAACAGAATGCTGAAACCTGTTCTGTTACTGTTCCAGTCTCTTCTGCCATACAAATTACGAGGTCTTGTCTATTAAATGTCATACAATGTTCATAGAGCTAACAAGAAATTAGGATGAGGCTATTTTGAAAATGCGTATATATGTATAAACATTGTGGTCTTGAATTGATTGCCGTATACAATAGTCCCCATACGTTGGTTTAACTTTGCTTTGTGTACATAGGAACAGTGGATTATTTTGCATTTATGTTAGAAAATATATTGTACATTGAACCATTAAAAATTCTTTTCTGTTTATTCTTTAGTGCTTTGATTCCTGTTTTTTTTAAATTTTGCTTTATATTAATAATTGGTAAATGTAACTGATTAGTTGGCACATTTTTTAATTGATTAAACATTTTTATGGTGTTTATGTCAGTGGCCTTCCATTTGGCAAATAGAACTTAGGTTGTTATATAAATAAATGCATAAATCAATATACATATTAACATACTTGTTGTTAACTTTGCCTGTATAATTTCAGAGACAGATGTTTATACTTTTGGACTTGGACAATATGGGCAGCTGGGACATGGAACTCTTGTGTTTGAAAGTTCAGTACCAAAGTCTGTGAAACACTTGAAGAGGCATAAAATACGTAACATTTCATGTGGGGAAAATCACTCTGCTGTGATAGCAGGTATGGAAGTGCAAAATTCTGGAACTGCTTCTATACTGTAAAAGCTTTCTTTGTCAATGAGCAGTAGCAGACATATCCATTACTGGTTCTAAAGGTGAAATGAGCTAGTGAGAAATGTGAATTTGATAGGAATTTCTGACTCAGCCATGCCAGGCATAACTGTGTATCTCCTGGGGATTATAATCTTCTAATCATGCCTTGCTTACAAATATTCTTGTTTAGAAGCCTTTGTTTTTCTATACAGTTTAAGTCTTATTGTTTTGTTGAGACTTTTTTTTTTTTTTTACAAATTGTCTAGACCAACATAACAGTCAGTCTAAAAAAATGCATATTTTTAAATAATACTCATCTTTGAAGATCTCAAAATAATTGTTCAGGTTTTGCTTTTGGAAGGGAAATATTTCTTACTTCCACTGCCTGTTACTTTGCTTGTAATGGTTCTATACTGGTTTTGTATTGAATCTTTGTTTTAACATCCTTTTTATTCCCACACACAGAGAATGGCCTCATGTTTACTTTTGGAGATGGACGACATGGCAAGTTAGGATTTGGAGAAGAGAGTTTTACAAATCTGTTTGATCCCACTCTCTGTTACAATTTCTTGAAGTTCACAGTCCTTTTGGTAAAATGTTTCTTCATTCTTTTCAGACACCAAGATATTTATCTTTATATAAAACACATTATTAATAAGAGCTGAAATTACTTCATTCTCTAACATTTAAATAGTGGACAACACAAACTGAAGGAAAGAGGAAATTATATATCCTTAGCACAGTGTTCATTTAGTTTATAGTGCCTTTGACTTGGGCTACACACAGAGATTGCTCTTTAGGGTTTTATTCAGTACTCTTGTGCTATGGTGTTTTGGTCTTTCCAGCTGTGGTAGCTTATGAACACTATTATTTATTGCTCTTGGATGATTGGAAGTATTGGGAAATTTATATCTTTTCTGTGAACACCAGACAGTCATCTTCTCAATTTTGGCAATTTTTGTACAGTAGGATACCTTTAAATCTTAAGAAAATTTGAGGAATTGGATTTTTTTAATCCAAACCAAGCAAGAAACCAGGAGTAGTCTTTTCTTTTGAGAATTGTGTAAGGATAGTTTTTTCATCTGCTTCTTGTGGTGCAGAAGAAATAAATGTCACAGATTTGGCAGCATCAAAAATACAAACATAACTCAGGATTCAAAATAATTTGAGACAAAAATCTATTGATCACTTCTGTTTGTTTACTGGAATTACAGGTGAAGGAAGTTTTATTGGAAGCAGTGAGTGTGTTAAACCTTTTAAAAAGTGAAACCTCCGATATTTATGTAATTATATTGTGTCTACTGGAGGGTGTCAAATTTGTTTTACATTTTGCTGATTCTTGTGGTAAAGCATTTAGGTTTGAGTCACTGAAACTATCAGTATTGCTCTCATTTGACTTGTATCAAAATAATTAGCTAAAATATTTTGAAAATTAGTTGAAATATCTTTGCTATCTTCTATATCAAAATTTCCATAGGCCTGTCTTTTTTTTCTGTTCAATACAAATATATTGTATTTCACTAACTACTGAATATAAAGTGAATATAAATCACTAGTCATTAATAAATATAATTAAGTACTTTTATCTTACTGGTGTAATTAGGAACTAAATTTGGAGCCATTTGAGATGTCTTTTGCTACATTTCTTTTTATCATCTAAGCCCCTAGAGATAACTAACAAAATTGCATCCTTGCTACTTGCAAGTGAAGTAATCAGACCTTTTTTTGAGCTGCAGGTTGCTTGTGGGGGTTGTCACATGCTGGTTTTTGCTGCTCCAAGACCTAAAGGATCTGAGGTAATCTTGGAAGATTTATATGAGCCTCGTTTGACTGCTACTCTCCCTAAAATGAGTGAGGACTTTGTACTAGCAAACACTTTGCAATTATCAGCAGCACGAATGCGACGTCGAGAGAGGGTAAGTTTACAAACATTGAGAGTTGTCACACTTGTTTCAGGAAACAGAATCACTTTTAAGACAAAAATCACAGCATATACCAAGCAGTTAAATATACCTTCTTAAATTGTTTAATTTTAATGCATAATATGAAAAATATATTGATGCTGGACAAAAAAAAATAGGTATTGGTCTGATTTTGCTTATTTATTTCTGTGAAAGAGATTCAAATTGAGTTTCTAATTTTTTTTGTTGTAAAATATAGGACCCGTTTCTTTGCATTTGTTAAACTATCTTAGAAATATTTTTTTTAAAAAATAGTAAGAACATGACTCTTTTACTGTTCATTCTGTGTTCTTGAATATATTAAACGATTTCATAGTTTATAAAATATCAAAGGAGAATATTAAATGTAGCTACTTAAAATACTACTTTCTGCTCTTTTATCTCAACTACACATGCCATGTGATTTCCTTAAACAGTACAATGAATTGGGTCACTTCACTTACTTGTCTGAGAACTAACTCTACCAAAACCTGAATTTATTCTGTAAAAATGTTTTGTTGTTGTGGATTAAATACCTTTATATTATTTGAGATACTAGTTTTTCATTTTTAATAATTAAAAAATGTTCTTTTTTTCCTTTGTTTATATTTTAGGATTGCTTGAAATCATTGCATAGAGATAATCTTAAAAATCCTACTATGTACCTGCCCACTTTCTAGGACTATAAATAATTAAAATTCTAGATATTTGTTTCTAAGTTGCTTATTAAGTTGCAACACTGTATCCCCAGCTAAAAGCCAATACCACTAATAAATATGAGAGATTGCTCACATTTTGTTCTTCTACCCTTTTTCTCAATCTATCTGAAGGAAAGGTCCCCAGAGCAGTTTGTTCGAATGGCACGAACTCTGCCTCCAATGGGAAAAAGCTTCTTAAGATCTTTGTTGCCTGTGACAAGCAACACCAGCCCATTCTGGTTTTCTGCAACAAGTCATCCTAAATCTGAATCTGTGAGGGATGGAGACCATGAAAAAGGTGAAGTGTCCCCACATCTTGCTGCTGTTTTTCTGATCATCTCTCATCATTCATAAACAAATGTTTTGTTTGAACCTGAAAAAAGGTTCTGGTTCAGTCTTACCTCAGGAAGGTCTGGCAGCATACAGACATGAAAGCTGAGAAATGCAGACAAAAGTTGCCTCACACTGCTCATGTTTGCAAAATAAGTTTAAAGATTTTAGGGGAGGCTTGAGTGAAAGAAAAACAACCTATAAATTGTACCTGTGGTTCCTTAAGCCTTTAGAAATTAGATTTCACAAAAATACTGTAAGAACATGAACTACTTACTTTGTTTTCATGAAAAATAAAGGAATTACAGATGAAAAAATTTAGGAAGTGTCTTAAAGATATAGGTAATCCTACAAGGAACTTGGATAAGAAAAGATAAGAAAAGAGGTCTGCTAATTCTTACAGGACCTTTCTTCTTCACTTGGAAATACAAAAGTACACTTCACTCTTTATTATCTAAGATAATAAGGATTTATAGTATTCTAGCTAGTGGAAAAGCCTGGATAATCATAATACAGCACTGGACTTTGGCACAGATTCTCTAGAGCAGTTCTGGACTTATCTGGGTCCGTGGGCATGTGTGATTTCCTGGGAAGAACAATGCCGAAGACTGCAGAATGCAGAGCTTCTGTGTAATAGTTATCTCAGATTTACTGGGCAGACAAATCTAATTTGAAAATAATTAATTCATAGAATGAAGATGATTATTTTTAAATGTGCCAGCCTGTCCATTAGCATTTCTGGTTTCAGGAAAGCAATGCAGTGAAATTTGAATTTCCTTGAATTTCCTTTAGAGTCTTTTTAGGCCTTAAACCTCATGTCTTGTGCTGTATGAAATAATCATAGACCTGATGAGCTTAATGATATAGGGACATTTTTATAATGCTGCTTTACACTCTCTGTCTGTCCCATTACATAGATAATGTGCAATGGAGATAACATGACTGCAGCTAATTTGGTCTAATTGTTACACTGTTGTTAAAGAGATTGTCCAAAAGAATCTTTGTCCCAGGTAGTATTTAGGCTTTGAAAGCCTGAAGAAATGGTCAAAGATCTACAGTGAACTGAGACCAGATTGCTGAGTTACCTCTGTTGTTAAGGTGAAAGGAGATGGAAGTGTTTCTGCTGTGTCGGGCTAGGGAAATGAAGATTTTGAGGACTTCAGTTCTATGTTAGTAAAAGATGAATAATCTTTATTTTTTAAGAGTGGGGTGTTCTGTTTGCTATACAGTGCTTGTTCCTATGACATTTGTTCATTTCTCCCTATTTTACCTTGTAGAAAATAATCATCAAAAAGATAAACCTGATGAAGTTTCTTCAGAACAAGATTCAGATACTGAAAATATTGACAGAAACCTTGGGGATACAACTGACATCCTAAATATGGTAATATATTGCTATAATAGATCTCTAATTCAGTAATTTTTTGCAGGGGGAGACAAAGAAGCTGAATTGTGTTTCAGGTTCTAATACAGAATTCCTGGCTAGCCCAGAACATCATATGTGACACCAAAAAGTACTGACACACTGTTAAATGAGCATGTATTTTATATTATCATTACCCAATGCTAAAATATGTTTTAATTTTCCAAGTAATATTGTGATATGAGATTGAAGAAGTCCAAGTAGTGCAGTGCCTCCCCACGCTTTAGCTCTGGAAACCAGAAGAAAAAAAGAAAAGGATGATGGAGGCCACATGGTGATCTCTATCTCTGACCTTGCTTTTCTTGATGACTTCCAACAGAGAATTGCAGGAAATGAAGCAGAAGAGCATTTTTCTTGTTTTGAGAAGAGTTTTTTTAAAGCAGGTGGATCATAATAAAGGGAAGGCCAAAATCCAGACATTTTGATTATTTAGTGATCCCCCATCTTGTTCCTACATATTTCTTTTATTTAAAAAATGTGCTCACCTTATCACTTGTACAACTTTCCAAAATATTTTATTCTCTCAGCAGAAAGAAGCATGTCCTGGCCTTAGTGCAGCCACAGTTATGCTGGAGGGATTGAACATCTTACAGGAATTATTATTTGTTTGTATTTAAGAGTACTTAGTAATTTAACAGGCTGTTTGTGCATGCCATTTATTTAACATTATAAAACTTTATTTTGATTTACAAGAAAAAATGTGATCAGATCCAAAGCACAGCATGGCCTTCATTAATTTACTGAAGCATTATTTACATGTTGCACAGTTGATGTGATAGACTTCCTTCTCCTTTCCAGTTTTATATCTATGGTGAATCAATTTTTAAAAATCTAAAAAATTTTAAACATAAATTTGAAAAAAATATCCCATCGGGTAAACTTGTCAAAAAATACAAAGTAAATGGTTGCTCTTCTCTGATGAAAACAATCTTCTACAGTTTAGTACAGCATAGTTTGTATCAACTTTTCTAGACTGTGGCAACATACCCCTTATTGACACACGTGACAAGAGGAGGAAAAACCTTTAATGTCGTATTGATGATACAAATTACTGGGAACCTGAAACCAGAACTGTCCATGCTCACTGTGTTGAAAAAGAGTATAGTGGTTAAACATGAGTAGTTAACAATCAGCACCAGACAATATTATTATATTGCCATTTGGAAGAGATAATTTTCCATTTATGTGGAAGAGATAAAGGCAATAGATTCCAGGAAATTTTCCCAGGAAAATTTCTGCTGTGTAACATATTTTGAAGTGTTCTTTCAAGGCCTTGGTACCAAACTGGATGTTGAGTTGAAGGTTGTGATGACAAGGGAGTAAAGCTGGGTCTGTAACCTCACAGTGAGTGGAAGGTGGATCTCAAATGTGCCTGTGGGCTCTAAGAAAGGTCAGGGCAGTGTTAGGTGTTGACATTTGTTCACCACTCTCTGTATAAGCAGTAAATGAGGGAGTGGAAGTGAAATAGATGAGCTGAATGATCATACAGGTTTGTCTCACCCTGACTGTGCAATAATATATAAAATGTTCATAAAATAGGTCTGTTTAGTAGAATTGGGCTTTGATACTGTTTTCCACATTAAATATATTTATTTTTTAAATAGAGATCTTATTTTTTGCAGACACACGCAATGAAGTTGAATCCTGGTGACTGGTCCTTACAATTATCACCACTCCAGAAACAGAAGGTACTGTAACTAATTACATATGTGTATATTGATACTGATGTTTTAAAAAATTGCAATTCTTGTATTGTCCTAGTACTTCATTATTTTGCTTTGAGTTTTTAAAAAGGCAAATTTTATAGACCTCCACTTGCTAATTTTCTGAATATCCATGAGCTAAAATTCTAAGAAGCTGCGTGAAGGCAGAGAGAATTAGGGCAGGCACCCAGAACTCCACATATCCAGTGCAGTTTGAGATGAATCTATAATATTTCACCAGTTTAAGAAGCAAGATACTATCATATACACCTTGTAACTTCAGGTGATAGCATACATTTCTACTAGTTTGTTGCTAGGGAAAATATTTTGGGACACAGTGTAAATAAAGATTTTGTTTGCTGATATTCAACATGAAGTATATTTAAAGCAGCAACAATACCAATATTAATTATGAAATTAAAGTATTTTGTAATTCCTTCCTATTTCAGTCCTAAAGTGATCCCAGCTTTTCAGCACTTTGTTGCTGAAAAAGAGCAACAAACTTTATTTAATTAAAATTTTATTTTAGATTTTTAAAGCTATTATGAATAATTTGTAAATAAATGCAAAATTTAAAGCAAAAAGACAACAGATTTTCAAACTTCTTAGAAAGGGCATACCAGTGAGGGCATCAGAAGATTTCCAAAGGAGGAAGGTGTAAGAGAACTGTAATAATTTCCTTCTGCTTGCACAGCCTCATTCATTGCCCCTGCTCTGCTTTA
This sequence comes from Zosterops lateralis, assembly GCF_965231275.1. NCBI lineage: Eukaryota > Metazoa > Chordata > Aves > Passeriformes > Zosteropidae > Zosterops > Zosterops lateralis. The sequence goes on from NC_139763.1 coordinate 9,186,606, forward strand.
TGGGATGTGTTACTGGCAATTCTTACTGCATTTCCTTGGATAGTGAGAAAGGTGTAGCACTACATTCATCATTAACAGGATGTTACATTCTTCTGATATGTGCACTTGCAAATTCCTTTCATCAGAAATATTCTACCTTTTATGCTGTCTTTTAATCCCCTCACAAGTTGTTTCTTTCCTTGTTCAGACGCTTTTGTAACATTTTGCTTTCGCTGTCATTTGTCTTTAATGCTTCTTTTCTTTCTTTTTACTTTTCTGCTTCTCATGTGGAATAGAAGAACAATAAAAATGTGAAACTGAAAAGAGATGGTAAGGGTGGGCTGAAAAACAAGGATTCTGATTTCACAAAGGAGGGCTCAATGTTAGAGTCTGGCTCTTCACAAAAGCAGTCCTCACTTTCAGAGTCACCTGGACAAGATTTAGAAAAGAGTAGTGCCTTTCTAGGGAAACCTTTGGCCAAGAAAAGTACAAAGAAGGGTAAATCTGAGCATGCACAAAGTGATACAACTTTGAAAAGTGGTGCTCCAGAAATTACTGTGGACAAAAATATATTAGTGAAACGGGGAAAAGAGTGTGTGGAAAATCTTGAATTTTTCAGGGAGGATGCAGCATATAATCTTCCCACTGAAAATCAAATTCTGACTGAAAGAATAAATTCTTCCAATAAAAAGCCAAAAGCTGGTAAATCTAAGCAATCCCTTAAAATAGAGGTACTTCCTTCTGCTCCCAGGGATCAGCCCCAGACTGATTCATTAACTGTACAAGAATACAGTCCTGTTGAAAAGAAAGGGAGCCAAAAAACAACAGAAAGTCAAAACAAAATAAAGGATGGTGTTGAAAAATCTGACAAGTGTGAAAGGATAAATGTCACAGGGGAAGAAAGTAGTGCAGAACAGAAGGGGCTTAAAAAAAAGCATCAGATTTTGAAACAAATATCTGTAACTTCATCATCATCTTCAACTGAAGAAAGTACTAATGGTCTCCAAAAATATATACTTAAGGAAGAGATCAGCTATGAACACAGAATTGTTCAGAGGTCAAGGACAACAGTGACACATCTGGACTTAGAAAAAGACAGTGAGATTGAGGACATGCAAGCTACAAACACTGAGAAAGAATGTGTAGAACAGACTGAAATAAAAAGCCTGAATAAGGAAGAAACAAGCTCTGATGCTAAATCTGATGCAGACAGGCCATTAGAAATTAAGAATGAGGAGGACTCTGATCAGGAGCAGGAGAGTGAAGGCAGTGAAAAGGATGCAAGTGAAAAAGAAAAACTGGATGAAACAATTGACAGTGAAGGTAAACTAGGAGAGGAAGAAGAGAGTGAAGTGAAAAAAGATAGAGATGAAATTTCAGTAGAAAAAGATGAAGAGGAAAATGATAATGAGGAAGAAAATGAAAGAGAGGAACCCCAGGCTGAAAGAGACAGTGAGAATGAGGGTGCAGAGGAGACTGAGGAGCTCAATCAGCAAGATGGCAAACATCAAGGAGATGAGCAAGGCAGGTTGATGGAGGAAGAAGAAATGGTGAGTGAGGGAGAAAAGGAGGATATGGAGGAGAAGTATGAGAAAGAGGAAGGCACTGAAAAAGAGGAACAGGTAAAAAGTGAGGTAAGAGATGAGAGTGAGGAAGAAGGGGAAGATAGAGAGGGAGAGGAAGGAAAAGAGGTAGAGGCAGAAGAGGAAGGAGAAGATAAAAAGGAAGATGAAGAAGAAAACAAAGAAAAGGAGAATGTAAAAGACAAAGAGGGTGAAGAGGAGGATTTTGGAGACTCTTTGGCAGGGAAGGAAGAAGAGGTATCTGAAGAAGAACAGGATGAGGAAGATGCAAATACAAAAATGAAGGAAGTGGGTGAGGATGGAGTGGAAGAAGGAAAAGATGGGGAGGATGAAATGGAAGAGGAAAGAGAAGATAAGAAAGAGGAGGGAACAGAAGCAGAAGAGGAGGAGGGGGAAGAAGATGAAAAGGAAGAAGAAGAGGAGGGAAATGAAGAGGAAGGGGAAGATAAAGACAAGGGAGAAGGAGTGGAAGAAGATGAGGGAGTAGGGGAGGAAGAAGAGACTGTTGGAGAAGATGAGGGAGAACAGGGAGTGGAAGAAGAAGAGGAAGATGAGGAGGAAGAAGTGGAAGCAGAGAGAGTGGAAGAAGAGGGGGATGAGGAAAGAGTAGAGGAAGAAGAAGAGGTAGAGGAGGGAGAAGAGGGAGGACAGGAAGGAGGGGAAGGGGAAGAGGAGGAAGAGGGTGAAGAGGAAGAAGAAGAAGAAAAAGAGGAAGAGGGAGAGGAGGAAAAAGAGGAAGAGGGAGAAGAGGAAAAAGGGGAGGAGGGGGAGGAGGAAGAAGAAGAAGAGGAAGAGGGGGAAGAAGAAAAAGGAGAAGAGGATAAGGAGGAAGAAGAAGAGGGTGAGGGGGGAGAAGGTGAGGAAGAAGAAGGGGAAGAAGGAGATGAGGAGGAAGGGGATGTAGGAGAGGAGGAAGAAGAGGATGAGGAAGAAGGAGATGAGGGTGAGGAGGAAGAAGGAGAGGAAGAGGAAAAAGCAAAAGATAAACAGAAAAATTATAGTAGTAAACTTCCAGAAAAGAAAAGCAAACCCAGGAAGCCAGAAAAGGCAGAACGTACTGCTTTACCAAACAGCTCTAAACAAAACATGAAATCCAAACGTCATGTAGCAAATGGTTTACATAATTCAGAAAAGTTTTGGAACAATGTGCTACCTCATTATTTAACACTAAAGTAGCATGGACTACTGGAGATACATATTAAGCCTATTCAGGAAATAGATTGATTTTTATTACTTGGAAGAAACTTTTCATGGAACTAAAGCATACTATTATGCATATAAGTGCCAATTTCTTGAGAAAGACTGAAGAAAATGTTTAGATTTAGGACACTTTTATGAGAGAAATCATACTTTACTGATACAATCATTTTCACAATCATGTTTATCATGTACATATGATATATAAAAAAAACTAATTGCTGAGGAGGTAAACTGTGTTTGCCTCTTAATCAAAGTGTAATGTCATGCTGACAAATTACTTATACATTGTAACAGTGTAACCTTTGCCTTTGGATCAGCAATACACCAATTTCAGTTACAAGACAGTTTACTTGATAATGTGCCTTACGTGAAAGAAGTTTCAGTTAATTAGCAAATGTAGCTATTTTTAAATGTTGGTATCACTCCTTAATTTATTCCCCCTACTTTTATTCTGTTGCTACATTGGTAAAATGTTCGAGTACTTAAAGAAAGGACAAGTTGCCAAATTTACATGGGTCAGCAGATGGGAGGTAAATGGAAATGCAGGCCTGGGTAAGTGATGACCCTGGGACTTTTCAAGGGCCTTAAGGCTGACTTCTTATTTTGGTGTCAGTGCACAATTCTGTGCAAAAAGAAAAGACACACAGAGATCTCAGAATCTGGCCTAGATTACTTTGAAGTTCAGGGATAAGTTTTGAATATCACACTTGGTGATTAGATAGAACTAAGAATTTGAAATAGACATCTCTAAAACATTTTTTATTTGTTTATATTGTGCAATACACAAAAGATTCTGTATCTGCCTACAAAAGACTACATCACACTAGTCCTCTAACTCTGAGGTACTCCAGAAGGGGGAATACATGTTTTCAGGATCAGAGCCAAAGCTTCTCCTCATTGGAGGAGATTTATGGTTTTCCCTCCTAAAAAAAATCCTATCTGTAATCTCTGAAAAGAGGTAAACCAACAAGCCAGATGGAATAGTAAAGGAAGTGGCAAGAAAGTCTGAATTCAAATTGGAAAAGACAAAGTTAATACTTATAGAATTTCTTTAAAATACTCAAACAAATCTTGTAAATTGTTTTTGTAAGATAATGCATCACTCCTTCAACCATTAGGGACTGAACTGGCAAATGAAGAGATAGGGACTCATCATGCAGCATTGTTACTTGAATATTATGCCAGTGGGTGGTCTGAGAAATTTTTGTAAACAGATGTCAGTATTGACATTCTCTAGAAAAGTAGTTATTTAAACCCTACCTGAAAAATGAGGAGAGAAGAAGAAAGAAATCAATATGAGTAAATGTCATTCAGTAAAACTGTGAATGGAATCAATATGTATGTTGAGATTACGAAACATTTTAATTTTTTTTTTTTGTAAGATACTGGCATTAAACGATCTTTGACACGACGTCTCCAGAATCTGTTGTCTAAAAAGCCTGTTGTAGATCAGTAGTTTGCCAGTATATCCTATTCCTGCCTCAATCACCCCTTCCATGTACTGCATTTGAAGGTAAGATCACTTCAGTCACATGCTGTGCCTAACTACAGCAAAAAGTTACCCCAGTGACTGTAGTTTGTCCCTGTGAAATTTGTTTCAAACTTTGGGATTCTCTGGAACACATTGTCTTGACATCAGCATGTGTCTTTGGAGCAGGGTAAGTATTCTGTTAGAGAACATTTATCAGTTAAATGCCCTTCCCAAGAAATCAGCTCTCTCTAACAATAGTCATTGGGTATTTTGTCACTGCGCTGTGTTATCACTGAACTCCTCTGAAAACACTTTCCTTTGAAAGTAAGTGGAGCTGTGATGTGTTATTTTGTATTTCTTAGAAAAGATTAGGATGCTACTGTGATTAAACTTAGAGTAGTATTGAAAACTATTTTTATAGCCCTAAAACTGGGTTTCTTGGATATGGCATCTAATTCTTTGTGGTTGTAGAATTCGAGGTTGGAAGAAAACTGGGCTGTGAAGAATGAAACAACCCTGTTATTTCTGGTGAAAAATATTTCGTAGAGAAAGGGAGAGAGAAAAAAGCATTTTAAAGCAATTGATATCCAATTCCACATAGGAATGGCCCTTCATTTACTGTTTGGTTGCAGCATTTGATGTAAGTTCTTAGGCAAAGGAGGACTATTTGTTGTTTACCTCTTAACATATGCGATAGCAGAAAGATTTCCAAGAGAGTAAAAGAAGCCAACTTATGGGAATCTCCTCTTCTTTGTTTTGTCTGGATGAAAATTCATTGATTTGAGAACTGATTTTATGTGGTTTTGTGGAATATTCCTGTGGTAGGGGAAAAGCAGAGCTTTACTCCAGCACTTCTAAGGGTTTTCCACAGACTCGTTACATAAATTGTGCTCTGTGCCAGTTTTTCTGGGCTTTGAGGGGACTTTAGAACTCCATTAGCATAACGAATGGAATTTCATTTAGTTTGACTCATTCTGGTTTATAAAGTTTGCTACTTGTGGTTTTGTGAAAATTCAGTATATCCTTGGTATTTATTATGGCATACAAAGAGATTTATATGCAGTACTGAAGAGACATGACAGAAATAGTCCTGAGTTATTTTTTAATAGAGAAAAAAAAAATTCCTACATTAGAGAGAAAAAACAGACAATTGCCCAGACCAAAGATCTGCCCATCTTTTTTCTACCAGTGACTACTGGTGAGTGCCTGGGGGGAAAAAAAAAATTAGAATATTAGAGTAGCACAAACATGTGCTGTTACTTTGCCCTTGTAATAATTCAGTATAATGAATATATTCAGCATTTTCAATTTGTAGTTCAACAGATATATGTATTACATTTAGCATCCATTTTCTTCACAAAAATTTCTTTCTATCACTTTTGAACCTGTTTAGCACGTTTTGGAAAATAATTCTTAGATTTCTTTAGACATTATTTGGAGAAGCAATTCCTCTTTTTCTTTTGCGTCATTTGATGTCTTTGTATTCTTGTACTAGAAAAAATAGCATTTCTTCTCTCTTCATGATTTATTCCCTAATGATTGTCATGTGGAAACACTTCAGTTCTGTGGTTTAAGTGGTTTATTGATTTATTAATTACAGTTCACCAGCAATCAACCACCTCCATGTTTAATTCAAGAGCAGCAACACAGCCGTTGACAAGAAGTCTGGACATCCTTAAAGTGTTAATAAGCACCTGTGAATTTCTAGGCACCCCCCTGCAGCTCAGCTCAGAAGTTTGAATCTCCTGCACAGCCTCACAGACATTCACAGAATTTCAGATGCCCCTGCTACCTTTTGCAGCAGGTATCCAATACAAACACCTTTGGGACTTTCAGAGGGATGAGGTGCAGCTCTGCTGCTGCCTCCTCACAGCTCTGCTTAGAGGTGAGGATGCTCTGAGTGCCTTTGGAATATTCTGTAGCACAGCTCTTCTCCTGTGCCTGCAAAATTTCAGCTGGACATATCAAACCTTTTATTCAGATAGTAATTCTCTTTGCATAATTGATGCTGAATAACAAAAATGTCCTTCTCCAAACTACATAAAATATCTAGGTTTCACTCATTATTTTTTGTTCCAGTTTCTTACCTGGATGAGTACATGGATATTCTTTAGAACAAGGCCTTTCAGAATTATTCAGAAAGGACATCTAGTTTTTGTTTTCATTGCTTTTAGGGTTTTCTTTTCCTCCTAGTTTTTCTTACCTTTAGGCATCTTTTAATAAAAATTTTAGCTTATTTTCTCCCAAGATGACACTACTTCTAGATCTTATCTCTCATATAACATTAAGGATCTGTAAAACGGACAAAATAGGGCAAAGTAAATGTCAAAGAGTAATTTTTCATCTAATTTCTAATTGTGGAAGTGACATTGTTTAGTATTGTGGCATTCAGACATGAGCAACTGAGCAAATTCTTTGCTTGCACAAATGGCAAACCCATAGTGCTCAGTACTTTACTGAGCATTTTTGGGGTCCAACGTCACTCACTGAGCTGTAACATTCTTATACACTTATTTATGTTTTAATGGAGACAGGAGAGGTTAACTTTTTGCATATTGAAAGGATTTTGGAGAGACAGCTTTGGCATCAGAAAATTGCATTGCAGAGCATAAAAGAGGTTTTATTTTTCTATTGCCAAAAGAAGAAGCAAGTACACTTAATCGCTCTCTTTTTTTTAAGGATTTATGATAATGCTCATTGCTTTTTTGCTTGTCAACCTCATGCTATAATAATTTAAACAAATATTAATACTGCTATCTCAAAGCCCCATGCTTAGTTATGAAAATAATTCTTATTAGGGCCCTGAAATGTCTAGTGTAAAAATATTTGCCATTCTGGTGTTCTTATTTCTCCAGCATTTCAAAATCAGAAATGACTCTTTGGGTCTGTTGTGGGTTGCAGGGCTGTCTGCTGGACTGTCCCAGGTTCAATGGTATGGATTTAGAGCCTTATAATTTGTCATGACTGCCACAACTTTCACACAGAGTCTCATTTGTGGTTTGTGTGAAATGTAAAATATTTTTGCTGTCATATGGTAAATGTGTGAGAGAGAAACGAAGATGGTTCTAAAAAGAATTTTATATTAAACAAAGCCTTTATCTGCACCTTTTTTGCAAGGGTATAGATCACAGTACTACTGAAGAGTAATATTTCAAACCTCCTGTGTACGGTGTTAGTACAAGTGCCTGTGCTGTTTGACTGGAAAGTGAACAATAAATACCAGCCTAAAAGGAGCTTGTGAGCCACCCTGGCAGAGCCTGGCTTTCTTACAGGAAATATAAAATACTTCACTTTCATTCTATCCAGCATTTATCCAAGGCACAAAACTACTTTCATAATTAGAAACACAGCAGCAGAACTGCTGCAAAATTTAACCTCTCTTACAAAGCACTTCATTATCATCTGTGAAGAGAAAAAGAACAAAGCACACCTGAATGTGTCTTGTATCAAGGGCACAGAAAGAAATCAAGGGCACAAAAAGAAGTCAAGGGCACAGAAAGAAGTCAAGCTTTAAAGCCAGGCTTGCAGTGGCTGAGGGAGAATTTCCACAATGCTGGCATGCATGGAGAAGAATTCCATGGGAAGCTGGTGGCACTTGCATTACTGAGTTGGGTGTGCCTTGAAAAATCTATGAAATGAGAATGAGCTTAAAGATTAGCGATAGTTGTGGAAAATTTACCACTTTTATATCAGAGTATTTTGAAATGGGGGCTCTCCCCTGAGACCCAGTCTTGAAGTCTGTGGAGATTTAGAAATGACTCAGGGACCAGCTCTTTGAGGAATGTACAGAGCCAGAGAATCTCAAAAAAACCTTCCTGCCTGCTTTGGTGATTTGGCAAAAATTTGCCTTTACCAGTATTTTTATCAAAGCACTGAACAAAACCCAGCATGATTAAGGCAGGATTTTAATGAAAAGTACAGGATTTGGGAGAGACATGCATTACTCTAAGCTATGTGGACAATAAAAGCAGAAAGTAGTGACTGTCCTCATTCACTTGCAAAAATATGGCAGCTGCATGACAAACTCCAGACACTATTTTTTTTTTTCTATAAGGATTTGGAAAATATGCACAATCTGCATCCAAGTGTGGGCCAATATTCCCAAGTAATTTTTTTTTCTCTGTGTCTGCTAGCATTAAGAATTCATTTTATACAGCATAATATCTTCCAGAGACACAGTAAGTTTTTTAGATAACACCAAGATATTCTGGCATTGGTCATTATATTTCTCCTCTTTTGCTTAAGTACCCAGGAGTTATTTTGGTATGCTGTTTCTGAGTGGCTGCATATTAGATGGGAGTTATTTTGGTATGCTATTTCTGAGTGGCTGCATATTAGATGGTATTTACGTTATTGTGTAAAATGCTTCCTAAGAGGTTATACTTGATGTAAACAGTCTCTAACTTGTTTTATGGTTTTCACAAAACACCTTAAAATTATTTCTAGTTCTATAGAAGGGGTGTTTTCCCCTTTTTGCTTGGAAATTTATATTTTGTATCTGTTCTCAAAAGAAAGAAAACTTTTATGAGAAGGTAACTGGTTTGTATATGAAAGCTGTAGTACATCTGAGCTATTTCTGATGTTGACTCTTCTTGGGGAATAAACAAAAAATATGTTCTGAGTTGCTAGGAGGAGAAACCTTTAGATAACTCCATTTAAATTTGTAGTGAAAAACTGAAAGTACAAATATTTCTTCAGAATGTAGTTTTAATTTACAATTTTATACATTGGTAAGCAGTTGTTTTTATTTGCAGAAGAATGCAGAGATATATCTTTCTCCATGTACACCTACAGCAGAAAGCTGGCAAACCATAGAATAATTACACCAAAGCCAACTGAAATTATCTTTACGAGAATGCCCTCAAAAATTACTGGCTATTCTGTGTAATAAATGCCAGTGTGCAATCTGAGGATGACACCTAAAGCCTTGGTTAATAAGTGTAATCCAATTAATCCTCTTAATGCAAAGTATGTGCACTCTCAGCCTGTTACAAAAGTGCACAGGTCTGTGAAGACTTGTAGGTTGTTGTGTTCAGCTAAATAGTAAATAAAATAAAATATGTAGCCAAGTATGGGCCAAAAACACTTAATGGAAAATAGATCTGTTCAGTCAGTCTCTACCAATACCATTTTCAGCTGTGTATTCACTGTTTTATCCCAGGGTGATGCCATCCTGTTGGAGGGCACTGTTGTGGTAATTAGTCACCACGTGTCCAGGGTAATCAGTGTCTCACTATGTGGCAACTGTTACTTCAATGTTTCTTCCATCATATTTACAAGAAGGCATAGCTATCTTTAAAGTTCAGTTTTTGACATTTAACAATGGAAACTCTTGTCTGACATAAACCTGGTTTCCAGTGGTTTCCCTGCACAGTCTGCCTGAAATTACAAGTGCAGCATTGCCTTAGTTTTCCAGGATACTCACACAACAGCAGCATTAAGGGAGTGTAATAAGTATCAGGTAATCCATGTTAAGTGCTCTTTACATAAAATTGTGTAATTGGGAAACCAATATAACCTAGCAGAAGCCTAGGTGTTAACTTTTAGATAAGTTATGGTAGGCTCCGCTTTTTACTGGAAATTCTTGTAAGTGTATTTAGCTGAGCTTTTCTGTTTGTCTCCATGACAATATATAAGGAAAGCTTAGTTTGACTGCCTTGTAAGTGGAAGGATAAGCTGCTAAATCTCTCATTTGAGTACTCACATCTTTGAATTTTGTCAGTCTTTAAACTGGACAGCTTTCTTTAATAATCATCAAAGTGAAGGATATTTCTCTAAGGCTTAGAGTAGCTGAGCCAATAACTTCTCTATATTAATAGCTACAAAGTGAAAGCCAGTTCAAATACCTGATGACAAGTGGCTAACACTCTGTGGACTTTAAGGTGTTAAGCTGTCTCTGGAACTGCTTAGTAAAACTGCACAGTATGAATCTTAGCTTTGCTAACAGTTTTGTCAGGCAGAATTTCCAGTCACTTCACATCAGATGCCTTGACACCCTGATCAGTATCAATAAAATGTTACATGTCTACCATCCGTGTACCTCCAACCAACAAATGGTAAACTGAGTTGTTTGGTTTTGTTTTTGGGTGAATTTCCCCAGCATGGACAGGTCAGGAGTCACATGGATGAGCACTATGATTTTGGAGAGCAGAAAGACAGCTAGCATAGGATATGATTCCTCTGCCTGTTCCTCTTCAGTCCTGCATCAAAGTAAGAAGATAGTCTGTAGAATGTGTTTTGTATTTGTCTTTACTAGTGCCCCAGAAAGGGAGCACTGTTCAGGCCCATATGAAGCATTTTGCCCATTGCCCAGCCTCCTTGGACCTAACACCCACATACTCAGAGTTCTTCTACTTCATAGGGAAATTCCTGTTTGGTATTCACACCATCCATTTATCCTGTAGACATGTAAAAGGGCCATGAGAATGGTTTTGGGCATGTCAAGCTAATCAGCTGGGCAGGTAATGGAGAAATCTGTTCCTTAAATGATTAAAAACTCTGCTAAGAAATTGCTGGTTTATTGCTGCTTGGCAGAACAGCACACAGGAACAGACATGTAGCTACCTACCTACCTCGTTCTCAACTCTCTTTAATAAGCTTTGCTGTGGATTTTTAACAGTTTCCACAGCAACTGGAAATAGAAACATCTCTATAAACCAGAGCTTCCTAGAACTCTCCACTTCAAGTGGTACACATAGTAATTTCAGCTTTCTTCATCACTGAGTTTTCACCAGATTTTTAAAAGATCTGCAGCTAAATTTGTCCCATCAGTGGTTTTGAGATTTTCTTCCCTAAAAATATAAAATGCTTGTGGCAAACATTATTTTGACTTATTGAGAAGATGTGGAAAGATACCATAAGCCTTCCCTTCTGAAATGCTAATTATGAGCAGCCCATCTGCCAGAGCTGTTTCCATAAACTAAGCAGGAGGGGTCCACAATGAAACAATTACAGAATTACAGAGAAACTTAGTTTGCAGCTGTTGTTTGAGCAAGAGATACTGAGATATCTCTCAGTCTTCAATGAGACTTTTAGCCAGAGCACGGCACTAGGTGAGACAACAGTAGAGAACAGAGTGAAGTTTTTTCCCCCCCTCTCCTGTGGACATAGGACCAACCACATTTTTATAGCGAATTCTGAAAAGAAATGTCTTTATTCTGTATTAATCTGCCCAAAGAAAAGCCATCTGCAGCCATCTTAGCAGAAGACAGTTATTCCCACTGAGTTATACCCACTAAGGCAATACTTCTACCAAAACTAGTGCAAGTAAGGTCATTTATCCCCATAAGCTTGGAAACAGGAAATTTATGTTTAAGAATATCTAGTTATGAAGGTCTGGATTTAAAGGAAAACCAGAATAAATGCGTGAAAAAAAAATCAGCAAAGACAGCTCTACAAAAATCTTTGTAGTGTGTTAAATCTGCAAGGTTATATTTTCTAGGCTGCTGTTCTGCTGTACTGATTTATTATACTAGAGGTACAAAATGTTTAAAACTGTTTCATAGTAACAACCAAGGTTTTTTTCCTTGAAGAAACTGGAACCTCAAGCCTAAATGAAACCAGTTTGAAACATTTCACTTGTATTTTCTTTACTACTTTTGACTTTCTGTGACCTTGGCCCAGACAGCTTCTCTGTGTCTCCACTTTAGAGGTATTGAAGGTATTCTTTCAGCATTATCTTTCTATGAAAAAGGAATTTAGAATGAAATAAGAAAATAAACCCCCATAAGCATGATGAAAGAGAATAAAGAAGAGATTATGGATATATATCATATATGCATATAACATATACATATAATACATATATATACACATATAGGTGCTTTAATTAATAGCTTTAGTTCTTAGATTATTAAATTCTTCAGATATAAGTTTGAATGGTCAGATGATTCATCCTTTAAGGTAAAAGCATATCTGTAAGTATGACGTTCTCAGATCATTCCCTACCATTGGTCAGATCTCCAAAACATGCCTGTAAATGGGTAGGCAGAAGTAACAGTAATAGAACTGTGCTATCAGAATTTTGATGCAAAATGTGCTGATTTAGGAATTGAACAGATGAGGTGATAGCCAGAGACACCTGTGAAAAGCTGCAGTGAATGGAAATGGGGTCAGTCTGGGAAGCTGATCAGTTAAACAGGTGGTTTCCTTGGAGTAAAAGGAGTGTCTCTCTCCTCCATCTTTTTTATTTTGGATGAGGAGCATGGCTCAGTTGCTGAAATAAATTCATCTAGTGTGATTTTAGGTGCTGTAGGGCATGAGCTGAGGTCCAGAATGATGCAGGTTTCCATAAGCCCCCTCTAAGGATGCCTCAGATTCCTGGGATATGTGACTTGGGCTTAGCAGAGGAGTTCCACCAAAGGTCTCTGTGTTCCAGCTTCTAAAAACATTCACTGGTGGTCTCCTCCTCACCAGAAAGATACCTTCTAATGACCATAAAAACTGGGGAGACAACAGGGAAAAATCCAAAGAAGTAAGAGAGGATAGGGAAAAAACATTGACAAAAGATAGGAGACAACATTTGGAACCAGGTCTAGGAAGGAGTTCAGTGTAAGACTCATTCCTCTACCACACTTCCAAAAGAGTGTGCAGATACTTCCCACCATTTCCCATTGGCTGCAGTGGAACAGAAACATTCTCCTTCTGGGCAGTGATGTGCCTTCATTCTCCTTCTGGGCAGTGATGTGCCTTCACTTGATTTGACCTTGGAAGCCCTTGGTTTAGGCCCTTATATTTCTGCAATGGGAAGGAGAATGTTTCTTATTTAAATATTGTATTTTATGCTGTTGTAAGTACGTAGTGGCATAATAATGGCAATCTGATTGAAGGGAGTTAGAAGGATATAACTGGTTCATTTTTTTACACATTTACCAAAAATATAATTCATGCTTTTAAATATTTATTTTATAATACCCTTGGCCATTTTATTTTTACTATATTGGAGTTTTATCTTAGGCTGAAAATAACTTAAATTCAAATTATAATGTCTGTATTGAATGACATCAATCAAAGCATTGTATCTGGCATTTCTTCATGAATTTCCTCGAGAGATAGATTTGAAATTCTTTTTCAGTGTTGGAATTACTGCTGCTTGTGTCAATTATGCTCATTTCAAACATTTAAAAGAAATTCTTTCTTCCCAAAAAGAAGTTGTTTTCATTGCTTTTCCTTTAAGGAGGCACATGTTGGCAAAACATAAGTCAGCTGCACTCCTAATGTTCCCTGGAGGTCAGTTTTTTAAAAATATATTAAAATTAGCAAACTTTGATTGAGGTCTCCTGTGTCTGTTCTTATTCTATCTACTCCTTAGAATATTTCCTTTTGAGTTTTCCTGTTCTTGGTCAAATTTTGATGTATGATGAACTGGTATAGGATGAGGATCATGATCATTGTACAGCTTGAGATTCAAAATTATGTTTTGACAATTTTGTCTAAGGAACAAAACTTGTCTGGAGATGAAGAAATAGATGATGATGATGAGGAAGAAGATGAAACAGAAGAAGAAGAAGAAGAAGAAGAAGAAGAAGAAGAAGAAGAAGAAGAAGTAGTAGAAGAAATAAAAGGAAAAGAGGAAACTAAAGGAGATGAAGCAGGAGAAGAAACAGAGAAAGAAGAGGAAAAAGAAGAAAAAATTGAAAACAAAAAGAATCATAAAGCACCTGAGGGAGAGAGAAGCAGTAGTAGTAGCCCTTTGGAAACTGGAGAGGTAAAGGCCTTTTAAGTTTCTGGTCTCTGAAAGAATTTGGTTCTATAACTAACTTCAGTTTGATATGCGTGCTGCTATCCTGTAAATGCAAAGTTGTTTGGGGTGGTTTTGGTAGAGGGAGACATATGTAGATATTAATAGTTAAACATCTTTTTCTTTAAACAATTTTGAAAGAGGGTTTTTTTGTTGTTTGGTTGTTGTTTTTTTTTTTTTTTTGGTCTATAGACAGAGGAGACTGCTCAGAAAGAGACCATCGTTCAGCAGGGTAAGAATACAATTCCTAAGAACTGGACATTCTAAAGACAGATAAAAGTTTTCTAAACAATATTATAAAAATACTGGACCACACATTTCCTGTCCATAGTTGCTAAAGCCGTTCTTGAGAGGTAATGAAATTTGAGGGGCAATCCCCCATTATTAATTGTTAATGATTTTAAAGGAATAAATACTTTCCCCAGTTACATGTTGGAGGAAGTCCATGAGAAGGACTTTCTCTGAGCAGGACTGTATCCCGCTAAGAGCAGTTCTGATTGTGCAGTGCCAAGGTCATGGGAATTTTATTATCTCTCAGGCAACTTCTTTAGGTGCCCTGTGTCTCACTTCAATCAAGAAGCTTCTCAGAATTCTTCCCTGTCTTTTTCAGCTGACATTTCCTCATTCCATTCACAAAGAGATTATTGTAGGTGAAATGTGCTAATTGCTGAACACTGTCCAGGATGCTGAAGATGTAAGTCTAGAAGCTCCTTGCAGTTTTGATGGCAGTTTATGAGAACTATATATTCCTTTGGAAAAGCTGGGGAACATGAAGTTGGGTGCCCTATTTATGTAGGACTACTTTTATTTTAGAAATTTTGGAAAAATCTAGAATGGTTTTCTTGAAAGAAAATAATAAGCGTGGTATAAAACAGACCACAGCCTTTATAATGAAGAAGCTATGCTATTTATTTCCAATACTATAATGGAAATAGCTTGTACAGAAGGGATGCCTAAATATTTTTCCATTGTCCAGTGATCTGGAAGTTTTGATATTAAGTTTGAAATGTATATGATTCATACAGGGAGTACAGGAAAATTTAAACACAGGAACATCAACTGAGATGGAAAGTTTTTCCTTTCCCAGAATTTTTTGTATGGAATAAAATTCATGCTGAACTGTACCTCCTGTCCTAGAAGTCAGCTTTACTAAATTAAAATATACTTAAAAATAAGTGTGCAAGACATTGTCGCCTGTCAGCAAGAGGAGACTGTGAATGTCAAGTAAAAATATTTTATGTATTGTCACTCCTATAAGCATTCTGTTCTTAAAAATCGAGCATCTGGAGAGTAATATCAGGACATTATATGGAGAGGTTAAAAAATAAAAATAGTCTTTTCAAGCTGAGCATTACGTTTACTGAATATTCTGACTGCTTTTAAAGTTTTATTTAGTGATCTCTGCTTCAAAAATAATCTGAAGAACAATTTTTCTGCTTTTCTGTAATATTTTTCTGATTTGAATGAATCAGAAGAAAGCTAATATAAATGTTTATATTATTGTAGAGAAGGAAAGCACTGACAATCACACTGTGAACAATTCTTCAGAGAACACTGATGACCAAAAAAATGGAAGAATTGTGGGGAGAATAAAGGTTTGTGGCCTGATGTTTCTTTCTGGCTTTGCCAGTGGGCAGTTACAAAAAAAAAAAATAACTTACATGATCTGCATAGATAATTAAACTGCTGAGTAACCTGTTCCTTTCTGTTCAAGACTTGATTTTATTTTTTGATAAAATAACTTTAAATTGTCCAAATAATAGAAATGGCTTAAAGCCCATTATGACCTCCTCATGGATGGCATGTCCCTGAAAGAGAGATTGTTTATCACATCACGTACTGCTGAGGTGAAAACTTAGGACTTGATTCCTATGGGACATTATCTAAAAAGATTTCCCCCCCTATTTGTCTCTGAAAGCAGAAGCTGAGACTGTTGACCTTGAAGCTATTTGCAACATGCACTGATTTTGTGATCATATATATATATATATATCTTAGGTGTATGAGCATGTTGAGGAGTACCTGATACGGAATTTTTTACAGGTTTTAGGATCCAGAGGCTCCTGCAGAGGCTGCTGAATTTCCTGTTGACCAAAGACCTTAAGCATCAGTTAATTTTGACACGTGTGGTCTCACTGAGCACAGGCACTGTCATTAATGGCAGTACACACGTTTATCAGAAGGCAGAGTAAGCACTTACTGCTCTGGGGCTTTATTTTTGGACCCTGCCCCAGGCTCTTATTTGAAAGAAACTCAAACAAATGTACCACTTACAGCATTTTGTACAAACTGTACAATGTAATTTGACAAAATGCAATCACTTTAACTCTTCTGATTCCCCTGTGCTATTTTTACCAAATTTCAAATATTGCAAAGGTTTCTCATTAACATTTTTTAGTCGTTTTGTTTTAAAATAATAAAAAAAATATTTTACCAAGGAGAAATCTGCCAACCTCATTTAACTTTGGTATACACAAAGTGTTGTTTTTTTTTTAATCTTGAATTTCACTGCTAACTCTTTCAGTCATATAATTTACCTGTTTTTTTTTCACTTCAGTTTTCCCTGTTTAAACAAAAGTCACTGACAAGCCAGAAGAATGAATGTAGCAAAAAGGAAGACAGCTCTGAAAAGCCATTGCAGAGTGAAGAAAAAGAAAAGGAAGATTTATCTGGTGAAGACAGTAAGGATGAAAATCAGAATCATACACTGGAGAATTCCAGTGAAACTGTGACTAACCAGAACAGAAGGATGAAAGTTAATACATGTATATTGCTGTAACACTCTTACAGTATATGGGAATGTGACAGTCTTAAAGCACATAGAGCAATTTTTACTTGAAAACATTTCAAGTTATGACTCGAGATGTTGATGGCTGCTCTTTTTTTATTGATTTGATTGCTGTGATTTTAAATAGGCAGATGATTTTCTTGGTATTTATTGGTAATTCTAATAGTTCAAAATGATATGCTTATCAGCACCTTGCTGGAGTTCTGTGGCCTTACCTGTTGATGTTCTAAAGCAAAATATAGGGGGTTTTATGTGAAAAATTGAATACAGGCATTTTATGGGGTTTTGCTAAATAATTTTATTCTGTTTCTGTCTACAGAGTACCACTTCCAGCATGATACTCTTGCAAAATTATAATACTTGATGTAAAATACTATTTGGTTTAACAACCTAGTTAAGAATATTGAAGGTACCCACTCACTTAGAAATATACATGTTTCTTTCTGTTTTGACATTGAAAAAACAGCAGTGAAACTTTCAAGTTAACTTGTAGGCCATTATGGAAGAAGTTACTTGAGTATGTGCCTAATTTCAGGCATGGCAGCAGTCCCAGTGGAAACAGTGTGAGTAGAGAAGTATCCTCCTGCCAAACTGGGACAGGGAGAAAGCTTTTATTTCTGAGAGGTGCTGAAAATCTTTGCTCCTGCTGCAGCTGGCTCAAGCTGATGGGCCTCTCTCCTCACTGAATCAGGCCCAGTGAAAACTGGACACCCCCACTCTTGTTTCACTTGGATTCCAAACATGTATTCTCTGAACATCCACACCTTAATGAGTCTACACTGAAGCTTTTCTTACAGGAAAACAGTGCAAACAGAGGTACTGTGGCATTAGTATGACAAACTGATCATTTTGGGGTAAATATTCATGTTTTTTCTCAGGTAGACTGGCTTCTCTTCAGATGGACACTTAGCAGGAGGAACCAAAAATCAGTACAAATAAAAACTATCCACCACTGTAGCATTAAGAAGCAGAAATTCCTTATTCAGCCAGATGCTCAAGGGGATATCTCCTCCAAAATATTGTGCAGGCTGAGTACAGAAAAAGCTCCTGTTTATATACTTTATTTTACATACATAGACATTGATTTTCCCAGAATAAACATACACATGATAAATAATTTCCCTGAAATCATTAATATATTTCCCTTCCCCTTTACATGCATTCTTCTGCCCTGGAGGTCTCTTTGCTGATGGTTGGTGACCCCAGAGTCATCCCTGACCACACACTGAACTGGTAAAAGGTGGGACAACTGGGCTGGTTGCTTTCCACTTCTTCTTTCATTTTTTCCTAGCTTCAGAGTTGTTTAAATTTTACATAATAGGTCAGAAGTGTCCACAGTTGGTTTCATCCTAGGAGTTGGTTCACCTGAATGCTTTGTCCTTGTAAGTCAGGCAGGTGCCCAGATTCTTTCACAGGGCCTCCTCTGTGCTATCATAACCATCTTACTAAAAACTTGGATACTTGGGTCATCCTTTGCCAGATTTAATTAGGATCCTTTTGTGTCTTTTATTTTCCTTTGGGCTACTCCTGGGTTCTGCAGTGAACCTTACATGAGGGTTTTTTCTCCTCCATTATATTTACATATTTTCTTATTTTTCTGAATGCACATGTGGTTTCTCTTCTACTTGGATACCGTTGAGAAGAGTGAAGTGAAAAAGGAGAAATAAAGTAAATGGCACCCTCATTAATTTAACTAAGCTTTAATTATTTTTTTAAGGGGAGATCAGTCAGAAATTTTTACTGTAAGGACAATTTCTTTTTTAAAAGGTGAATGAATTTAGTGAGAAATATTACTTTAAAATGGGAATTACCCTCAAATGTAATGCTACAGACATTTATGTAATGGACTGTAAACTGCTGTATGTCTGAGCAGTTTCAGGGACTGGTACATTTGTCTTGTCCACACACTTTGCCCAACAAGAAGCAGGAACATATTAACCCATTCCAATGTCTTTTTTACACGTCTTCATTTTTAATAAAAAAATTAAATAAAACTACTTACATGTCCATGTGTATTAACTTAGAGGGTTTCTTTAACAAGTTCGCAATATTTATGATAAAAATGTGAAGGATTTTTATAACTGAATTGTTTTCATAAACAGGTAAGTAGCAAAAAATTCTAGAAACATTTATAGTACATCTTTCTCTATTTTCTTCTTACTTTCCCAAAGATTAAGTGTATCAGCTCAAGTTGATATTTCTCATTTTTATAGTCCTGCCATACAATTGAGACTGTGCTTTAGAATTGCTGGGTGTCTAAAATTTCACCACTATCACTAGGTGGAGTTTGTGCTCTTCAAAGGTGTAACCAGCTCCTGGAGCCAGAAATTCTCCTTCTTGTGGCCCCTGAAAGAAGTTAAAAATATTCATTCTGTATCAAATTTTCTGTTTCCAAATTCTCAGAAAACTTTATGTTTTCTGGCAAATTGCTTTTGGCATTAAAGTACTCTGGTACCTCAGTGTATTTATATAGTGCATTTTGAAAGTTCTAAACTGTGTGTATTTCTAAAAATATAAAAATAAAAAAAAAATACAGTTACTCATTTATTTCTAAGTATACATAGATGGTGGTCAAGTTCTGATAAATAAATGTAAGATAGATAATTCTGTAGATAGTAAGATAGCTCTGAGAAATAAATCTAGATATACGTTTGATTTAAATCAAAGTGGTATTAGTGCACCTAATGTGCACTGAGACATATATGTGTATATTTATAGACAAAGAGAGATATATACAGATGTGTGTGTGTGTGTGTGTGTGCACATGGATGATCAAATGCCTGACCTCCTGAAATTTCCATTTAATGCATATATTTACATATGCATATATTTACATATGCAATTTTATGATTTCCAGAGGCACAGGATTCATTTATGCAGCTGCTGTTCCTATGCAAGTTTGTGGTGATTGAAATTTTAAAAAAGGGAGAACATACTGTTTAGACACTATTTTATATGCCCAAAGTTAATAATCACAATAATAATTATCTTTGTGCAACTTTTTATTTTTTCTTCCAAGTATTACTTGTACAATATGCAAAATACATCCAGTCTTTGTCCCTGAGAAATATTTTAAGTCATGCTGTTGTCATTAGGGTAGTTGAAGTAAACTGGATTCATATGATGATGTTAAACCACTCTAAGTCCTGATAATCAAGAATACAGAACCTAATCTTGCAAGACTGTTGAGAGACTAAGTATGGGTTCACTTGATACATACTCATGTACTTGAACTACTTTAGCTCTTTAAAATATAATATAAATATAAATAATCACTAAATTCCCTCACAGTGCTTTTAGGAGCTATGTCATTTATATTACTCACCTCTTAGAGGAGTTTACAACATTTTCACACTCTGTTATATCTAAATTCCTTTAAGGACCTAAATAATGTTTTGATTAAGTGTAATGAGACCATCATCAGTGGTGAGAATTGGATTTATTAGTGCTTTGGTAGTAAGTCTGCTTTGCTCAGTATCTCATAGTGATGAGCTCTAAAGTTCACACCTCTTTGCCTTTCAAGACTGTTTTGGAATTACATTTTATTCATGCTATGTGATTACCACTTTCTTTTTCAGGACCAGATTGTAATGACTCAGCAAAAGCCTTGCAAAATCTAAATCTGGCTAAACTGTAGTTCTTTTATATGTACACAAAGAAGTCTTTTATTTTCGAGACCATTCTCATTTAATGTCAAAACAGTTTATACACAGCTGTTTCCAATCACACTCATCAAAAACTGAAGAGATATTAACAGTTAGAATTGTAAGGGATGTTAACAGCATTAAAAAAAAAAAAAAAAAAAAAAAAAAAAAGGCTTTTTTCTTCTGTACATCTATTAAACATGAGACCTCTATCTGCTGATTTACCACATGCTGATGCTTTAGTCAGTGTCTAACTAGGAATGCAATGTTGTCTTCCCCCCAAAATTTTCTGTTTTGTTGGCTGCCTAAGACACACCAGCCCTGCCAGATAGAATGGAAAAAGACAGCTGGTGTTCTCCAAGACTTGCTACATGTGTACACCATGTATGTGCTTTCTGTGTGCCTGACCCAGACTTTCATGTTGAAATTTTCCACAGCAAGGGTTTTGCTAGTGGAGAAATTGAGAGAAAGTTACTCTCACCATCTCCTTTGTGCCACTGCTGGCAGGAAGAGCATGAGGCCACCTTTAACTGGGAAGAGCCAAAGAGATTTCTTCAGATCACTGGCACAGGGAGCAGGAAAGTGCTCAGAGATGGGACACACAGCCAGAGACTGCTGCGCTGAAGAACATTTCATTTCCCTAAAATACACTGGTTTTACAGTCACTGTTTTATAACCTTTTATATTTTTGACAAGGACTATGCCATTGAGGTTTAGGTGTGACCTAGGAAAGAAAGTTATTAGGTTATAACTTCAGTTTATGATTTCACACAAGAAACTATGTGATCGTCATCTCTATTATTTAAGCTTTCAGAACAAGAATTTCCATTGGTGTACATCTTCCTGACATTTTCAGCCAATGCTGTCCTCTCATAGGCTGGTCTCTAGTGTTTCTTTCCTGTCATTTTAGGAAAAGCAGCTTTCTATCAGCAAACTTGAATATGTCACTTAAAAATGCAAAATGAGCCAAGTGTCTGACAGGCATGGCATATGCAGGGGAAATGCCTTTTGAAAACTGAACTATCAACTCTGCATGAAGGGATGATCTTGGGCTAGCAGTGGTGTTCCTTGGCTAGCACTGGGGTTTCATGGGCTAGCACAGGGGTTCCAGTCATGAGCTGACAGCAGCAGCACGGTGTGTGGGGAATTTTGTCAATCATTCCTCAGAGAGCACCCAACACGACACTCACCCACCTGCCTCTTTCTGCCCTTTGTCTTCCTCTGAATATTTTTGGCTTTTTTTCCTCTTCATGCCTTCACCACCACCTATGGAAGATTTGTTCTTCCTGCCTGTTATCTTCACAGGTCAACCCCAGTCTTTGCTTCCATTTCAGCCTCCCTCTCTCAGACTCTGTCAGAATTTCTGAAATGTCCAAACACTGGAGTGCACCCCACAGTAAGCACCCAGAATGACCCTGAGAGGGATCCTAAAGGGACAAGTGTCCAAGCACAGCCCATGTGCAACAGGCTGACATTCAGAGAGAAAAATTTGGCCACTGGATCTGGCAGTGACCAGCAGCTGGAAGGAGAGTCTAATAACAGCAAATGTCGAGTTACAAATGAGTAAGTGTTGCTGTCACTAAACATCATGACCAAGTAACAATAAGCTCCAAGGAATTGTACAGAAGACATGCATTACCATGATTATTATTTTATTTTAAGACTGTCTACTTCTGCAGATATTTACAAAAGTAAATCTAAGTATCAGAGTATTTGCACTTAGTCAGGCAATTCACTGGTAAAACTGTGTGGTGTGGATTGGGGCTCTATCTGTCATCCTCTTATATGATTAATTAGACCTTGCTCGGGGATTCCAAAATTTCATTACACACAGCTGGGTTGTTTGGGTATTGTTTTTATTTCCTTATCATTATTTTACTATTTGGAGAAAAATTATTAGATTGTTAAACATTATTAAAATTTGGTTTTAATTAATTTCACCTCTCCATCAAAAGCTGTATTTTTATTATCACTGTAACTGCAGTTGTTACAGCTATTCTGGCACAGACTAATAAAATTATACTTCTGAACTGCTATTAAAAAAAGCAGAAAAGAAAAATTATGTCTTTGTATTAATTCTTTGACATAACAAGAATATTTTTTAAGTCTCCAAGAGCACTTAACTTTGCTTTGGACTTTATTTTTCTATCCAACCAAGACATTTTCACACATTTCAGTCCTCTAGTGTTGCTTAACTTCAGTCTTGAAGATTTTCTTTTACTTCTGAACAGTCAAAACCTGAATTTTCCATGAAAAGCAGACTGGTTAATTCTTGGTGTAATGCCAGGAGTGCCAGGAACTCCAACAAACCACAAGCTTAAATAGTTGGAATTTTTTCCATAAAAATTAAAAGCTGAACTGGGAGAAAAAAAAAAATGAACTGTGCATTCAAATTCAATATATGTGACATTTGTTTAATTCATTCATGGTTCCACATGCTTCCTCCTATTAAAAGGTCCCTTAAGAAAACTAAAAATTAATTTGTTATTAGAAATTCAATTTTTTTTTTTAAGTTGCTTGAATTTGCCTTTCAAGGCCCAGTCTTTTAGGTGATTTCACATTGCTGTCATTCCATCAAACATAAAGAATGGGTGTTACATTGCACAGAGAAACTCCAGAGCAGGTTGGAGTCAGAATGAACACACACCTTGGCACTGGTGTTTTTCTAAGGCTCATTTCAAACAGGCTATGAAGGATGCATTCCCACTGCTCCTTATGCTTGGACCTGTGTCTAAATTTGAGCTGTAAGTTGCAGACTGTGTTAGCTCCTAAATCTCTTGCCTTTCTCAGGGCAGCTAGGGCATTCCAGGAGCTGGATGTCCAGGAGAGGAAAAGCAGCATCACAGGCACTGCTCACAGTGCCCAGTGCAAGAGCCCTGTGCAGTGGGCAGGCAAGACAAAGTAAAAATTCTGCAAACACCAGTGGTTATGTTGTGTGAGCAGATGGAACTGGACATGCACAATGAGGAGCAACAGGAAAGGAGTCTGAGGTCCCATTGATTCCAGGGAACCAAACAGGATTCTTGCCTGTACTAACTCAGACACCACAGCTGCAGTCACCGATGGCACCTACCACTGACACCTTCATCTCTCATGCTGAGGAGACAACCTGGCATGGAGGATTTGTCACCACATTTCTGCACTGTGGCCATGCAGCTTGAAATGTCTCTAAAAGGCTGCCCAGGAGAGAGGCTGTGACCTATGGGCGGGGTGGTGTTGGAACAGTTGATGGAGAAGCTGCAGCTGCATTCAACCTTCTCCTGGCAGTGGCTTCTTGTACCATGCTCTCACAGCAGTACAGACCTTAACTCACAGAAATACCTAAATGAAGGCCAGTGCTTTGGAAATGGGCAGATACAAGGACAATACATAAAGGGAAAGCAAGAGATACCTGACCCATTAAGATCTGCTTCAGGCATCTTTATTGTTCCAGTACATTGGGACGCTGAACTCTTACCAAAGCCTTGCAGCAAAGATAAACTACAGTCATTATCACTATCAGATTAAAACACTCCTTTTCCTGATGTTCTTCTTTAAACAGAGTAATGTTAGTATTTTAAACTCTTCACCTGTGGAAATCTAAGAACTGCTTAGTCTGTTAAACTGCAATTGCTCTGATGAAACTGGCACTGGTGTTTTTTTTTTTTTGTTACCATCTTTGTTTTTCATTTTTCAGCAAACAAGTTCAAAACAGATTATTGAGCCCAAGCATACTCAGACACCACCTCTATTGGGCACAGCAACTTGGAGAACAGTTTGTGCTGAGGCCCCAGTGCCCTCCAACCCCACCAGGTATTTTACTCCAGAGCAGCTCTAGCCTGACCCCAGGGATGCAGGGGGTGCACTCGCTCCTGTGCACATCCCAGTCTCAGACAGCAAATAGGGGATCCAGGTCGGGGGGTGTCCAGGGGCTCTCCTGATGCAAAGGGAAAGCCAGATGAAAAGAAAATGCTTTGGAGAAAGCTCCCAAACACAGCACCCACGCAGATTTTTATTTTAATCACCAGCAGGATCACATTTTTCTTAGGCTGCTTTGGTATAGCCAGCCTCGAAGTGTGGCAGAATTGTCACCTTCTGTTTCCAGACTAACATTACCCTTGAGATTGACTCTCCTTCCTCTGCAATTCTGTGTCCCTTATTTTTAAAGAAGTATTCCTTTCCTTACTAGAGGGTATTTTCCTATTTGTCCAGGAAACGGTGCAGAATGTGGGAGGGACCCTTGGAACTCCCTGGGCTCGCTCCCCTGTACTACCCCAGCACACAAACTCTGGCTGGGGCCAGGGCTTTTCCCACACCTTTGCCAGTTTAGATTGCACATTAAATGCTCATGGTAGGAAGTGCAAAAAATAAAGAAACCCCCAATTTACCTGTAGTCAAGCTGCAGGGTTGGCAGATGTCAAATCAAAAGTGTTGGAACATATGATGCTCTGCCTGAAGCCTCTGCCTTCGTAGGCTTAGAGTGTCTGGGGAATTTTCTTTCACGTGAAAGTAGGGAAAAAAGCCTCAAGTCTTTGTGGTTATGGAACAAAGCCTGAAAATGTAACTGCAACACCCTGGCAGCTCAAAAAGTTAAAGAGAAATGTGATGACTCCAAACTTTCTTTTCTTACTATCATGACTGAGGGATTTTTTATTTTTTAACATTTAAAGCTGGCCATCTGCAAACTGCTGAGGAATCAGATCAGTTAATCTCGAGAAATGCAGTCTATCTCCTTGCACTGCTGCCTGTAAAACCCCAAAACCCCAGGCCTGCGAGGGCAGGCATGAGGGGAGGGATGGGATGGGATGGGATGGGATGGGATGGGATGGGATGGGATGGGATGGGATGGGATGGGATGGGATGGGATGGGATGGGATGGGATGGGATGGGATGGGATGGGATGGGATGGGATGGGATGGGATGGGATGGGATGGGATGGGATGGGATGGGATGGTGGCCGGCAGGATGACACTTCCCCAGAGAGGTCTTACCGTGCCAGAAAAGTTTTTGGAGGGAGCACGAGGGGCTCATACATCCCAGATAAGGGACCCTCGTTCACTGGGAGCCTCCCTGCCTTGGAGGGCCCCACAGGAGGACACCGGTGACAGACAGACAGACAGACGCACTGTCCCGAGCAGCTCTGTGCCCTGGTCACGATCGGGGCTCACGGCACCGAGTGAGGACCCTACACCTGGGCTGCATCAACAACAGCGCGGGCAGCACCTCCAGAGGGGGGATTCTGCTGACACCCCACCTCGATCAGTGTATCCCGTTCTGGGGACCCTGGCAGAGGAAGGACGTGACCTGTAGGAGGGGTCCAGAGGAGGCGGTGGCGGTGGAACGAGGGGATCTTTACGGTCCCTTCCAACACGAACCATTCCGATTCCATGACCCCTCGCCGGGAATCCGCTAGGGGACGACATCACCCCGCAGCCCCGGCGGATCCCCAACGCCGTTCCCGGGAGCGGGGCCGTGGGCGGAGGAGGCTCCGCTCGGAAACGTCCCCGTCCCCGTCCCCCTCCTCCTCCTCCTCCTCCTCCTCCTCCTCCTCCTCCTCCTCCTCCTCCTCCTCCTCCTCCCGCCCATCGCCGCGCAGCCCGGGCCGGGCAGAGGCGCCGTGTGGAGCATGGGGAGCTGCTGGCTGCCCCTGGCCGCGCTGCTGGCCCTGGGCGCCCGGGCCAGCCTGCAGTACCAGGGTGAGGAAGGGGCGGCGGGGCCGGGGCAGAGCCGGGCGGGGAGCGGGGCCGGGCCGGGGGCGGCGGGAGCTCCGCGGTGTCCGCGGCAGCCCGAGGGGCCGGGGGCCGTCCTGTTCACTCGCTCCCGGCCCGCAGCGCTTTGTGTCTCGCTCTGTATCTGCTCCAGTCCCGGGACGACCGTCAGCGCGGGTGAAGCCGCGTTCTGCATGTGGAGCGCCGGGTTTTTGCTGGAGCGGGTGCGGGTGACGCTTCCAGCCGTGCCGGGTCCAGGCGCTGCCGGGCGCGGGTTGTGTCAGCCCGGCCCCTTCTCACCCCGGTGTCCCCTCGGCACCCCCGAGCCGCCCCTTGGCGCTCCGAGAGAGGAGGGACACCCGCTCCAAGCTGCTGAAAGAGAAGAGAGGCTGCTCTGTGTTGTCCCCAAAGTGTAAAGTGTAAGTCCGACGGGCCAGCCCTTTTGGACCTTCGGAGCACTTTCAGCAGTTTTTGGTGCCCGGGTGAGACTGTGCGTGCAGCAAGGTAATCTCAGCTTTAAATGGGAAAAAATGAATGGCTGAGTGAGTCACGCCTAGTTTCTTAGTCGCCTAATAAATAAATTTTAAAAATGCATGCTGATGCAATTTCACTTCTAATTGTTTGCATTTCCTGTAGCAAAATTTGAAATGGGCTCAAATTTAGGTTCCATTTCCATGCAGAAGGAAAGAGGTGTGCGGGTGCTGCCTGTTCAAAAGCAGCTGCATCTTCTCTGGTTAATAATCATTTTGCAAGCACAGCCAGTGTAAACAAGCATGCCCTGGGGTGGTTTAATAGGTCTGGTCTGTGAGAATTTATGGTCAGAAAACAGAGCCTTCCACCTAAGTGTATTATGGCTTCACATTGTGGTGCGTTACTGGGTTCAAAGGGGAGAGCAGCAGTGAACAGGTGAGAAAGGTGTCTGGCACAATGCCCTACTGCATGTTGGTGATACCCACTTTTTGTTTTCCTGGAGCTATCCCTACTTAATATATAAGTTCTGTCCATGGAGGGGGATAAAATGGCATAATGGTGGCATTTGTCGGTTGAGGTTTAGCTTTCCTTGTTTTTGTTGGCGGATTCCAAGTGGCTTCTTTCCAATGTTGTAATGTTGGAGCGCAAGTTTATGCTCTTTCTTTACCAAGCACTAAGGTATTGGACACATCAGTTGCTAAATCAACAAAGGCAACGGAAGTTTTTGTCCTGGCATTTCTCTGAGGATTATTTTACTGCCAGTTTATTTTTTAGGAATTTGAGTGAATGCTTTAGTTTGCAGTTCATGTGAATGTTAGTCCTTAAGCAGTTTACAGAGGATGCTAATATCCTATCCTTTGTTTTCCTAAAAAGTCAAATGTAACCTCTCTAATCTCAAAAGTCTAATTTTTGCATGTAATCTTCAAGTTGGCTGCACAAAAGCCTGCTTTTGTCTTTCACTCATTTGAAAGTCCAATTTCCTCCTTACACTTAGTGTCAAAGGCTCTGAAGAGCTTAAATCATCAGCAGCTGTAATTGTAAACCCTAATATTAAGTTAATGCTGAATGTTACTTTATTTCTGTTTGTTTTTAGTAGAGAAATGTGATACTCTTTCAGATTTTTAGTCCCAATATGAAATCTAGTGAAACTGTTAATAGATATTTTCTCTAAGATATTCTCTCGATATTTTCTATTGTACTGTGTTGGTATGTAACCATGCACATTAAGTACAAAATGCCATTAAGTAAACAAAAATAGGCTTCAAAAAAAAATTCTACATCACGTGTGTTTGGGGCCCTCTTGATTATACAGGCACAAGCTTGTATTCAATAGTAGATTGTTCTTTAAACATCAGGAATAGTCTAACCAGCTCTTGAACTCATAATTTGGTAACACTGAAGTTTTTGGTGCAGGATATTTGTGCTCCACAACTCCAAAGACTATGTTTAACACCACATTAAATAGGTGTAAATTTCATGCCCTAAGAGCTCTGCCATCTTTTTCTATTTTTTTGATGGCAGGCAAGTAGAAATCAAGCCACTATTCCACCTGTGAAAATGTAATTTAACTAATTATCTGCTTGGCATAAGGAAGAAAACTGAAAAATATCCAAATAATTAAAATTCTTGAAATACTTTAAAACCTTTGAAGCAGCAGCTGTTTTAACTGTAACTGTATTTTCAAATTTTGAAAGGATGCTGTGGTATTCTCAAATTGGTATGTTCAAAGCTGGTGAGGCACTGACTAAATCTCTCTGGTGGCATTAATCAGAGGAAAGTCTGTTTTTCTCTTCAAGAACAGTTCAGAGATGCACCTTTTGTCAGTTAAAATAAGTGTTAAACCTTTTCCCTAAGGACTGAAGAGGGAGGTGTGATCTTGGAGCTCTTTAGTGACTTTCTGTGGTGTTGGGGAGGGCACAGCTGTCCATATGTGCATATATACATATGAAGATCACTTGTTCAGTATTTGGGGGGTGTGAAGGTGAAATCAAGTGGCACTGTATAATGTAAGGCTGTGGTACTTGTGTCTTACACTTCTGGTACATAAAAAGAAAAGCTTATCCATGATAGAATGAATGATAACTGTGCATTGGAACAGGGTACTTGGTGTGAAGGGGGCATGAACCTTGAGAGAGATGTCACTAAAACCACTTGAAGACCATGTAATATTAAAGAACTATTTTCAAAAGCTGTATGAGATTTAATGATTTAATTCAAAGAAAACAATATATACACATGCATCATATGCTCGTACCTATGTATATTATGGATTAAATATGAGTAGATGGAAGTCAGGTTGTGGAAAGGAAAGCACACTCTCAAAGCAGTGTGCTAGATCAAGACCTGCATCTGTGAATGGCCACTTCTGAGTGCTTCAGCCCTTCAGAGACAGGCAGCCCTTGCCCAATGGAGTTTATGCTATAAATAAAGGATAGGGGATACAGATACAGTCTATATATAGATAAAGGATAGGAGGACAAAACTGAAGGGAGAAAGCATTTAAGATTGCCTAAAGTCAAAAGGCAGGCTTTTAAAACATCTGGCATCACAATAATTTGATTCCTACTTGTAGCTCCTCCATCAGACCAAGCTGCAGAATGGTCAAGAAGCAATCCCCCAGGGCCCTGGGCAGCTGGTGCTCTGCAGTGCCAACCAAGGGTGGGGCCTGTTCTTTTGAGAGTTCTTTTGTTGTGTTTTTCTTTTAAACACAGCTTGCTGGCTGCCTTGTCAGTTCTGGGTGACAATTTGTATGTACAGGCTCCACAAGTGGAGCTCTGGGCACCACTCATGACCCGTGGTGGGCACAGACCTGGGCGAGCTGTGTGCTGGCCAAATACAGCATAAAACCCAGTATGGGAAGGAATACTCTAAGGAAAAGTGTCCCTGTCCACAGCAGAGGGCTTGGAACTAGATCAGCTTTAAGATCCCTTCCAATCCAAGCCATTCTGTGGTTCCGAATACAAGCAGGTGAGCGTGTTCCAAGGCATGGCTTTATCCTGGGCTGTGCTGGCTCTGTCTAAACAAGCTCCAGTTATCTGGACAGTTGTATATGAATAAGACCTCCAGCAGCAGAAAAGCCTAATAGAAATAACATTCTCAGGTGACCTCAGGCATAACAGATATGTCATGTTAATATCAATCAACAGTGTTAACTCATCTCCTGACACAGCTTTCATGTATTCCTGTGTGAAGTGGACCGTTTTCATGAGCTGTAGTAATTCCCTACTGAAAACTCCTTGTGGTTTTAGAAGCATTACCAAAAGCAATACATTTCTTCCTGAGTGGTCCTTAAATAATCAGGTCATTGCATCCTCTCTGCTCAGCCTGCTCACTCTTCAGCAGCACCTGGGAGCTTTGGTGCAACTGAAATCTCCAGGTGAGATCACGTAAATAGAAGGTGAAATTAAGGATATTTCGATGAGTCATTGAACTGTCCTTTCTCTCACATTGAAATGCACCTTGCCAGAAAGCACAGACAAACTAACTGCATTTAATGCCTTGTGTAGCTAAGTCTGGGCAAGCATTGGAGGTGGTACAGGAGGTGTCACAGAACCATCAATGAGTTTCTTTAATGCCTGCAAGCTGTTGTACCCCTTATCTTCTTGGTCCACTACAGCAGTAAGTGCTGGCATGACAAGGGCTTGCCAAACATCTACAGTGTAAGAACCAGAGTGTTTATAAAAGCTTGCACTTGAAATAGCAGTCAGTATGTGTGAGGTTCTTTCTGTGAAAAGTATGAATATGCTTATATAATTTGGTTTATCAAAAACGTTGATTCTAAAAGTAATTTGGAAATGTTGATTTGTGTTTTACTTTTGTCTCCTTGTCTGACAGTTGAAATGAGTAGTTAGAAATTAACATCACTGAAATATGGTTTTATTCTCTCACTCTTGAGCGATGAACAGAATGGGTATCAATTGGTCAAACTTGTGGCTGATGACAGTGCAGGGAGCAAGATTTGGCAAGTTCTTTTGTTGGCATTCAGTTGAATAAGCCACTGGTTTGAAAATTCACACTTCATACACATTTTACATACAGCCTTAGGCAAGCTGCTTAGACTTCGCAGAGTTTGGAGATGGACACGGGCTTAAGCCCACACCGAGATGTTTTGATGTCTATTGATAAACAGGAGTATCTGTGTTGGGAGAGACTGCTCCCAAGGCACAGATCCCCAGTCCAGCATTTTGATTGTTTGGAGTGGAAAGCAGTGAAGAGGCAACCAAAACTCATCCCTCCTACCCTGCACCCCCATCACAACACTCTTTTTTTTTTTTCCAAAAAGCCTATCAGTAATCTAATACTTCATGAAATTCTAATATGTAGTGATTGTAATACAAACTCTAGCTTAATATTGTCAATCTTTCCTGCTACTTATGTGAAACTTCTGATATTAAAAGTGTTTTTTCCCTAACTGGGGTAACGAATTTCATGTTCCTCTAAGTACTTGGCTAATTTTTCTGCTTCTGAAATGGCTGTGTTTTGGTTGTTCTGAATTTCTTTTCTATGAATTTGCTGTTTCAAGTTATGTGAAAAATTACAATGTTTGTATCACCTATTTTACAAGGCATTCACTTAATTTTTTTTAAGGCAGTAAATGAGCATCTCAGCATGCAGCATACATGGCTGGCTGGCTGGCACTTCTCTGCCACTGTTTCTAACTATTGATTTTATCTAAAGGGCACTGTTGAGTTTGTTCAAACTGAAAATTTGTGCTGCAGTACCTTGAAAATGGCTCCAAATTGTGGGGTTTAAATCTAACAATTTTAATCTTTCCTGTAACTTGAAATAGCCACTTAAGATCTCTGCCTGAGTTTGGAAACCACTTTTGACTTGTCATTTGGCACATCTTCACAGGAAGAGAGAAAGGAATTTTGTATTTCTTGGGAGATCCAAGGAAAAAATTAGGTTTCCTCAAGTTAATACATATTGCAAGCACAGCTTTGCCAATATTTTCCATTCATTTGCCTGAACAATCTTGATGAGATTTTGTTGTGCCTAAGGAAATAAATGAAATAAATGGTATTTTTGGCATGTACATGACACAGAAATGTGGAAGGAGTAGTTACACAGAAAGTAAAACTCTGTCAAATGCAGCATCAGGATGATAAGAAATTCTTCCCCAACCCATCATTACCTTTAAATGGTGCTTCTTGGTACCTGTGGGATTTTTTCTTGAGAGAAATGTCTAAAACTACACTTCATTTCTCTGAAGATGGAGGGAGAACGCATGTGGCATGGGAGCCTGCTAGTAGCTTGCAAAAATGAGTCTGTCCAAATACCCTGATGCTGGACTATTGTAATTTTTTTTTTTTTTTTTTTTTTTTTTTTTTTTTTTTTCCTGCTGAAAGGCTTATTTGGAGAGAAAGTGTTGCTTGTGAGTTTTGGCTTGTTTCCTAAACACAAGTCACTGGGCTGGCTGACTGGCCCTCTTGATTTTATTTTAGTGCTTTTTTTGTGCTTTTCCTCTAGCACTTGGCAGATGCCACCTTGAAAAAGCAGCTACTTTGCCTCCCTTCACCCTGTCATTCTTCTCAGCTGTATCTCTTTATTTGATTGCTTTTGGGAGCTGTTCATTCCCTCCAGGAAACATTAGGCAGCTGTGGGCTGTTGCTGATCCTGGTGGACTCTCTATTCTCCCCATGGCTGTCCTGGGGCCTCCTCCTGCCCATCCCTGCTGCCTCATTCCTGGCCCACAGGATCCTTTGCCTCAGTTTCTGTTCAGGTGCTGACACAGCAGGGCCCAGGTCCAGACCCTGGCCAGGGCTCCCAGGCATATCTGCAGTCTGGGGGAGATTTCCAAAATAGCTTTCTGCCAAACCTATTTTGCCCTGCTGGAAACATCCCCTCTTCTCTCACCTGGGCAGCAGTTTTCAGCTCTTTGCTACTCTCCTGTTTGTGTATTTTATCTTAACACTGGGACTCCGAGGTGGGCTGCCCAGCTGTCTTGCTTTCCCCTGAGTGAGCATCCCTGGCTCCCTGGGTGTGAGTTAACACAGTGGTTCCCATGGGATCAAACACCTCTGGAGAGAAGGAAGCCTGCTAGTAAGCCAAATCAGGACACATCAATTTTTCTTGGATGTTCTCCTGTGCCTTGTTGTGCTATTTGATGTGAAATAAGCACTGAGGGTGGGACTCATCTTGCTGCTCTGGATGGTGCTGTCTCTTCCAGCCTTCTGCACGTCTTCACTGCCCTCGTTTTGGTTGTTGAATGTTGGCTCAGTATTTGGGAAGAGCTGCTGTCCTCTCCTGGCAGCGTGCAGGGCAAATTACAGGCTGGAAGAGGGAAACACCTCCAGCCATGTCAGAGTGCTGAGCTTCTGCCAGCCTGTGCAGCTCAAGCTGGGGGTGGCTGGGCATTTTTGGCAAAGATTTTTGCCATTTGAGCAGATAGAGTTTTTATAACTTCATGCTTTTTTGCTTGCTCAGTGAAAATATGTCTTCATCTAAGGACAGATGACATCTGTGGGGTTCAGGTGGGCTGCTCTAAAAGACCAAGGTTTGTTGCCTGATGCATAGACCTGAAAGACAAAGAATGCTTGAAATTTTGTGTATTTTGGATTGTTCTTGTGGGACACTAGCAGTTCATTATGAGCCGTTTCTGAGGAGAGAAGACCCCCAACTGAAACATGCAGGATTTGTATCATAAAGATTCTTGATTCCATTCATTTGTTTGAAACTGGAGAGTAAATATCTCCATATGGGTGCATAAATCTTTGATTTGTGATGTGCAGCTGTGTCCTTCAGGGAGACATAGAAGAAACTTTTGCAGCTTTGCAGTAAGATATGTAACATTAGATTTTATGTTAGTGCTATCACTTGCTTCAGATCTTGCAGTAGATAAAAATATGCAAGTGTGAGAGTGCTTTACATGTGCAGATTGAATGATTTAGAAGTTTTATAAGTTAATCCTGTTTTGAAGATTCTGAAATTACTGTGGTGTTGATACAGAAGGAAACCCTTTCTTTCCTGTTGTGTAAAATTTAAAATTTGTCACAATTCTGAATAGACACATTTCCTTAAAATTTGAGCAGCATGATTGAAGACATCTGATTTTTTTTCTTCCCTACTTCTCGCCCTCTGTTGCTATAGGACATGAAAAGAACGACATGCACATCATCAGGACTTCAGGGCAAAAAGAGGGGTGTTTATTTTTCAACCTCGATTTATATAGATTTTGGACAATGACTATGGATTGAAAAACAAAGTTGGCACCTCTCCAACTACACTGGTAAAACTAGAAGTCCATCAATTATCCTTCCTCAAGACAGGAACGATAAGAAAAAAAGAACAGTTTACAATAACATTACTTTTATTTACATAAAAATCTGTGAGAATACTACAGAAATGTGAACATCAGAAGGCTTAAAAAGATCAGGGCGACAGCCCTCTTGTTCTTTGGAGGAAATGCCATTGTTATTTCTGGATTTAGATGTGTTGCACTAAGAATAGCATTGCAGTTTGGAAATAGCGCTCTGTTGAGGCTTCTGCAGCCATGCCTTGTGCCGCACGGTTTACCCAAACCCTACACTTAACCAGTGTGCGCTGGCAGCATGAGTCACTCAGCAAAGTCTGTCTCCTTTTAGGCTGTGTCATGAGAGTTTTAACCTGCCAGGGTCTGTGGTCTGTCCTGGTGTCCCTCAGAGGTCTTTTGTCAGGCTTCCTGATGCTGACTGGCCAGATGGGGGAAGATGCTGCTTCCAACTCCTGCCTCAGTTAAATTGTGAGCCTGTGCCTGTTAGAGTTTTCTTTGGAGTTGTCAACTTCAGGGCAATGCACTCAAATATAATTACTCAATTTGAGTCTGCCTGTCTTGAGCCCGTCCATTGTGGCTTTCTAGTTATACTGTGTGATTGGTTAAAGAGCCCAAAATTAACATGCCGCTGTACAGCTATTCCTGAAGATTAAAATCATGTTGGCTTGCAGACATTCCCTGTTCTAAACTGCCTAGGGAGAGATACCAGAAACATTACACCTGGTGCTGAGTTACAGTTGTAGTGAAATGTGTAAATAAGAAAACCATCCAACAAATACTATAAAGGTCTTTCCATACTTTTCTGGGAAGGGAGTGGATATGAGTTCCCTGTGCTGAAGGCAGGTACCTTTCCTATTACTGTAGTAAGAAAAAAAATTGATGACTTGCTGAAGGTGTTTCTTGTGAAGGCATCTGACTGGTAGTTTGCTTCAGCTTTGCAGCACTGGTTTCTTTTTTGTCACATTAAGGCAGCTGGTTGGCCTGTGTCTGCCTCCCCTTTGTAATATGGTTTGTCCATAGAGCTTTAAATAAAAACATTCATTCAGCTGCAGTTACTGCCATTGCACGTGCAGTGCACCATATCAAGTAATACACACACCATGTGTACACCATGTGTACCATGTGTGTGTATTTAGTTATAGAACTGCTGCAGGTGGCTTTGGAGCTGAAAAGGAATGACCTGGACCTGGTTGTGGCTCTGGACATTCCTGTGTGCTCTTCTGGCTTGTCTTTCCATTGCTCTCCTTACTGCTTCAGTTAAAGCTTCTGGATGTGCATCTGTTTTGGTGGGTGTTGGGAACCATATCTGACATTTATTATAATGAGGTAGGAAATACATGTCTGGGAGGAACAAGAGATAACCATAACTGGAAACTTGCTTTGACTGAGACTTTAGGGAAATTTCCAGTCAAATACATCAAATCCTGAGTGGTTCTTTAATAAGGAAAGGCAGCATTTGTAGGAACACCAGCAGTGCTGTTGGTGTATCATTGATGACTCTTCGTTTCACCAGCACTCTGGAAGCTCCCAGTGTTTGACTGACTGACAGCTTGTCATGTTTTTGGAAATTGAAACACCTGAGTTGTGTTTTGGCTCTGTTTTTATGAGAAGTGTTTCTGATTGGGGATTCTGTGCCTCTCTCCAACTGCATGTCAAAACCAAGAATACTAAACTGTACCTTTAGATGTCTCCAAGGCATTTCAGACCTCTCGGATATCAGTAACAGCATGAGATACACACTGCAGCCTTTTAAGTTCTTTTGCTTTATCCAAACCCACGCTATTGCAATATTTTTGTCTGCCATATTGTAGGCAAATCGTTAAAATGTGTCATATTTACAAAATCACTCAGACATTTTAGCAATAATATGCATTAAAAGCCATGAATATTTTGTGTGTAATAAAAGGAAACTTTTAACTCATCAGATAATATTGATTTATAACTCATCTCCCTATTGGAAGAGTAAATTGATTTGCCAAAACAGATCAGTCCAAAGGAATTGAAAGTACGTCCTCCATCTGAGTTAGAAAATATCGCCCTATTTGTAAGCCCATCACAAGGAGTATGGGGTTAGATTTATTTACAGTGGGTGAACGTTGTCTTAAAGCACAATCCTGATCTCTGTTTACTCTTGTGCCATTAACAAAGCTTTTCTTACTGCACAAAGACTACAAGAAGGCAGGGCAGGGAACAGAAAAAAAATCAAGCTTGTATTATGTGACACATGAGAATAAACTAAAGTATTAATAATGGATTTTGTGGTGTAGATGGTGCTCTGGGTTCCAGTTGACAGGGAGCCATGCTCTCCAAAATGTTCTTGGCCTTTCTTGCATGAAGGCACCATGGTAAGTGGAACTGACAAATGGCTACAGAAGTGCACAAAGGGAAAACAAAAGTATGACCTAATGGCTGCAAAGATGAGTAATTTAAATAAAGTTCAACTGGCAACCCCTGGTACACCAGTTCCATTCAACAAATTCCTCACCCTCCTCCCAAGCCGTTTTCAGAGTTGATGCAGCAACTCACGTTTTGTATTACAAACATTTCTTTTAAAACCATGCCATTCAATCCCTAGTCACCTCTCATTTCCAGTGTGGAAAGAGCTGTGAGGAATCCCTGCCATTGCAGTGAGGTACTTTCTGTGTGTGCTTGGGGAGGGGAAAGCTTGGCAGGCACAGCAACTCACAAGTCCAGACGGGACTGCAGCTTTTTTGGGCTTTTACTTGCCAGCCACCTGCAGTGAGAGCACTCCAGCCCTATAACAGATTCCTGAAAAACTCTGACAGCTGGAGCAAGCTCACATCAGGCAGCTGGCTGATGGACTGCTCCTGCTGACAGCTCCCTCTTGCCAAGGCAGCAGGCTGTCGAGGGATGCTTGAAACAAGCCGTACTAGATCTGCTTTTTCCCAGAAAATGTTTCCTCTTCCCAGAGCGAGCTGGGTTACTGTCAGGTGTTGCTGGAAGTTGCCCTTGGCCTGTTTTCTTACTTGCAGCTGTTGATTTTGTCTCAGGTTGCTGTTGAATCCTTAAAAATACGGGCCTGTGACTGCAGAGGAGCAGAGTGGCAAGAGGCTGGGGAGCTGCCATGTGTGGCTTGTCCACCCTTTGCCTTCTGCCAGCACCTCCTGCCAAACACATCCCATTTTCCTCGATGTAATGAGGCCAGTACAGGTCTGTGATAATAACAGCAAGGGAGTGATGCTGGTTGTCATTTACACACAAGACACACCACACTGTGGAACTGACTGTACAGTATATTTCTAATTTTTTTGAGTGTTATAGTAAAATTTCATAAGAGGGGAAACCTTAATCATGGGAAGGAATCAACTCAGAGCACATTTTTAGGTAGGCAAATGTGTGTATCCTTTTGTTATCTGGTCTGTCTGCAGTGGAAATCCATGTCACATCTTCCAGCATTTTTAATGACATAGGATCAGATTTGCAAAGGCAAGGTGAGAGCATTACATCCAGGAACGTGAGCACTCAATTTT
Source organism: Zosterops lateralis (assembly GCF_965231275.1). Lineage (NCBI taxonomy): Eukaryota > Metazoa > Chordata > Aves > Passeriformes > Zosteropidae > Zosterops > Zosterops lateralis. The sequence continues at coordinate 9,223,911 of NC_139763.1, forward strand.
ATGTTTGTGTCTGGGTGGTCCAAATCATTATGGCTTTTTGCAAGCCTATGTAGGTTCCTCAGCTAAAGAGGTTATTTTTCTATGAAATGTCATACCTGGTTGAGATGCGTAGGAAACTGTGGAACTGATATTTTTCAATTATTTTAAAAAAAAGTGGAGAGGGATTCAAATGTATCTTTTCTGCACAGAAGACGTCAGGGTTAGGTCTGTCCTCGTTCTGTGAGGGCTGGTAGTGGGAGAGGGATCTGCCCCAGCAGCCCAGAGGCATCAGCAGAACTGGGACAGGGATCAGCTCTGGCTGCAGGGACAGGGGCACCCCAAGGCCAAGCCCCTGTCAGGGCTGGGGCTGCTGTGAACGTTATGGGTAGTGATACATCTCACATGTTTGGGGAAAATTCCACATTATTTACAGTGTATTAACTCTCAGTAACAAGAATTTAGGCAGTGGTTTCATTTTTCCATGAGAACCATTACTAGCTTTGTTCCTTTTCTGTGGATTATTTTTCCCCCAGTGTGTTTGACGTGCTCCCTTTTTACATCCCTGTCTCTGGTCCACATAGCAGATTTGCAGGTTGTCAGTCTGCTTTTAATGGCAAGCCCTGAAACCTCACAAGTCAGTGAGGAGGAAACAGTTAGAAATGGCATCTCAATCCTGCAATTCTGAGGCAAACAACTGATTTTGGTTGTGTGTCTTTGACTAGTGTAATATTTTGACACTCAGAGGAAACTGGTGTAACAAGAATACCAACAAGTCTGTGCATCTGTTATTTAAAAATATCTGTTCTGTTACAAGTTTCTCTTGTTTTGGTTTTTTTTTTCTTCTGACAGCCTTTAGTTGTCATCATCAGGATGTTTACGAAACTTGAGATTTTTTTCAGTACTAAACTGATTTTGTGCAAACTAAAATTCATAGAACTGACTATTAAAGGATAATATCCTAACTATTGTGTTAAGTGAACCCTGACTTTGGCAATTTGGTAATTTGAAGCTGTCTGCCAGCATTGCTTGCTGCAGCTGGTCATTCCTGCCAGATGTTGTTCATCAATCCCTACATACCAGCCTGCCCTTATTGAAAGGGACCTAGAGTGTGGCCATCCTTAGGTAACTGCATCAAATACAGCACAACTTCACATTTCCCTGCTTCTTCCCAGCCCACTCTGCCCTGATGTCAGGAGCCTGGGCCACTGCAATTTCAGGAGCTGAAGGAAACAGGGCATTATCATCATCCTCATCCTCCTTGCTGAGGACCACAGTGCTGGCCATACCTTTTGTAAAACCCACAGGTTGGCTGTGTACATGTTCTTCTTCTTTCCAAACAGGTTTCTTTTAGGGTTCCATTTTAGGTGCTTCAGTCACCTCTCCTGTTTCTGGTAATGGCAGTGGATTTTCCATAGCCGTTTTCCCTCTCCTGAAAAAGCAGGGTGTAATTCTGGTGACGCTGTTGTACACCATTAATGACACAAGAATCCGACTTCAGAAGGCTGAAAATGACTCCTTTATTTTTGGGATGTGTCTCCCTTGTGTACTTTTCTACACAGACCAATTTGAGTGGTGAAACAAAGACAAACCTCTTCAATCACATGGGTCAGACTAGAGGGACATCAAGAAGAAGTCCCTCCTAGGAAAAGAATGTAAACAAAGTACAGTTTGCAAAAACACTTCTCTTGTTTACAGAAAATTCCCTGGGAAGAGAATTTCAGAAAACCAAAACATCTCAGGTACGAACCAGGGCTACATTCTGGAAACATGGCCTCAGTGTGTTGAGATCATTAAGTTTGTTTAAGTTATTATATTGGTGTTGCCAGGTCTCCTTTTGCCTTATACCAGCAGTTAGGGTTCCAAAGGCAGAGGAAATTGAGTATTATTTTGATTTCTTTTTATTTACTTACTTTCTAGTTTGGAGCATTTGCAGTTTCTGAGCATTGTCTTCAGCACTACAGCTATATAATATATAGAAAGAATCATAGAGTATCTTCAATTGGAAAGGACCCACTGGGATGATCATCAATGTTCAACTCCTGACTCTGCACAGGACAGCCCAAAGAATCACAGCTGCCACGACTGTCCAAATGTTTCCTGAACTTTCTCAGGGTGCTGTAACCACTGCCCTGAGGAGCCTGTTCAGTGCCCAACCACCTTCTGGGGGAAGAACCTTTTTCTAATATCTGACCTAAACCTCCCTTGATACAACTTCAGGCCATTCCCTCTGCTCCTGTCAGTGTCACCACAGAGCAGAGATCAGTGCCTGCCCCTGCTCTTCCCCTCACAGGGAAGTTGTAACTGCAGTGAGGTCTCCCCTCAGTCTCCTCCAGGCTGAACAGACTAAGGCACCTCAGCTGCTCCTCACACAGCTTCCCCTCCAGATCCTTCTCCATCTTTTGTAGCCTCCTCTGGACACGTTAATAGCTTTGTATCCTTTTTGCATTGTCTTGCCCCCAACAGTGTATCATCAGTGAAGCTGGATCTTCTAAGCCAATATCCTCTCAAATGACCTTGGTAACCACTCTCTAGGAAGGAAATTTGTTTACCCTCTTGATTTTGATGGAAGTGAGAACATTCTCCTGAAGGGGATTTGCCACTGACATGAATATTAATGAAAAAAGAGCAGGGGTTTGGAGGGACTGCCTCAAATGTTCCTTTAAAATTTAATCAGCATTATTTTATGCTGGCTCTGTGAGAAGAACTTTTGAGGTTTATACAACTTCTGTGCTTTTGGATATATTAAATACTGTTTGTTGTGAGTCTGTTTTTTAATACTATTCCTTTTAAATAAATTAAATACTTATCTCCTCCTGAGTCTTGTAAGTAAGCAGTTGCTTACTTTTTCCTTCAATTATTGGTTTGCTATTAAATTTACATCTCTTTTTTTTTTGAGTTCCATCTGTTTTTCTGTTGTCTTTACTCAGTTTTTGTTCTGTTGACTGCCCTACTTCCCCCAGAGTTGTTTCTTCAGCTGTTCTTCACTGATGTAATGCCCACTTTTTTTATAACCTTGCGAAGTACTAATAAAGCATGACTACAAGTAGTCCTGGAGTCCTTAAAGTCTCTATTTTCTTCAAAGAAGGGTGCTCGCTGCCAGCTTGGGTTTTATAGTATTTCTGTGTTGCTTCTGACATTCTGTGACTCCACTTACTAAAGAGCAGGAGATCACTGTCAGTAACATCATATTTTTCCACTCCCCTTCTGTTTTCTAGAAACTTGTTGGAGAGTTTCCTATGGACAAAAGGCAGCTCCTGATGCTAGTTTTCAAATGTTGGTGTAGTATCTGACACTTGAAGCTGAGATTTTTTTCATAGGGAGCCTTTCTTTTAGTCTGATCATAAAATCTGAAAAATCTTTCTAAAATGGCAGAGCTTCAGAAATAACGTGTCTCAAGGATAAAAACCCCAGTGTATCTGGTACTGTAGTATTAGAAGTTAGAAACTGAGATGTGTCAATTTCCAGTGTCAGCATTAAAAAGAAAAAAAAATTCTTCCATCTACCACTAATTCAGAATATATCAAGATTAGTTTTCAGTCTCCTCCTTTGGAAAGTTATCTAAAGTCTACTGGAACTTGTCAGAGAGACTTTCAGCTTAAATGGTCTTTACTTAATTAAACAGTTACTATTAGTTCTATCACTTTTCAGTCCCTTATTGGCCTTCTGTAGGTGACTTCCTGTTATTCCGTGTTTTCAATGTGCTCCTAAAATGTAGGCCTATGTTAAAGACTCCAAATATCTTAATATAAGGAAAGAAAACAAAAACAGAAACAAAAAAAAATCATATTGGAGTATGTTCACAGGAATTATTTCTCTTTTTTCCACTCAAAGTCACTCCCTTCTTCCCAGAAGTGAGTCTCTTAATCCTGACCATAGTGATGATGTGTGTGATGTGGAATAACAACAGAGACACTGCTCCAGGCTCTGACCCCTCATGGCCACTGCAGAAAACAGTCTTTCCAGAGCCTCTTGTAGTTTGTCAGACACAGAATGTCAATTCTTCTGTATAAAACATTCTTCTATATCCATGGACAACCCCACAGCTGCTGTACCTATTGAAGGCTTAGCCAAAGTTTAGGCATAGCAGGCAAGCACAGACACATCTGTGCTCAGGATAACAAATATATTTTGCAGTATGCAAACAGCAAAATAGCTGTTTTGTGTAGATGTAATGCAGCACTTATCTTCCTTAAACCTATCGATTAAAGGATGTACATTTTCATGTTCAGCTGAATTGATTTGCATTTTAGGGTTTATGACACTTGGGGTTCATGACACTTAAGGGATCATCACTTTTCTGTGGAAACAGCCTGTGCCAGTTTCTGATCATAAAGAGAGATGCTGCCACTAATTGCTTTAGAATTATTTATTGAGGAATGGCTTAAGCAAAACTCTTTTAATTAAAAAAGCTTTTAATTCCTCACAGCCTGAAGAAACAAAACATTTTTCTCCAGTCTCCTCCCTGTTAGTCTCCTGCTGGCATAACTAGGTGTCTTTCCAAATGATCAGTGATTTATTTTCTTTACCTGTCTTTTCAGAGTTTTTATTTTGTTTAGATGTATTTCACTTTATTGAAAGTTCTTTATTCAGGTGGAGCCTTTTAAAAGGGAGGAAAGAGGCTTTTGGACCTTCTGTTGGCAGCTTAAAAATGATGGAAGCGAAACCTGTCCCTTTTCCTCTGCTCCTCATTATTTAAAACTTTGAGCAATGAGCCAAAACAAATAAAAACCAATTCACTGGTCGGGCTGAAAAATCAGTATTACTTGAGGGCACTATTCATGTATGTAATGTTCAGATTTTTCTCTTTGAGCCATGCTCCCAGCTTGAGCCCATCTTCTTGATGCATCTTTGTGGCACCTTGTGACTCACACTGCCCAGCAGCCAAGGGAACGTGGCTTATATGGGAAACATGGATCAGCAAAGGAGATGACTGATCATTTTCTTGGAAGTTTTGGAAGTTGTACCAATATTGACTCATAAGTGTATCTTTATTGGACTTTTGAGCTTCTTCCCTGCTCCCCCCAGTAACCAACATTTATTTCAATAGCAGAAGCTTTTCATTCATATATTTCACTTTTTTTTTTTGTCTACATTTTCTTTAATTTTCTGTTGAGAAACCAATATATACATTTCATAACCCGAAATTAAATTAAATCCTCACTTTCTGTTGAATCACACAAAATGTCACATCACAACAGCAATTCAGGGCAAACCGGAATTTCCAGAATTAGGATTCTGGAATTTGCTTTAAAATTTCCCTAGTTGGTATTCTGGAAATGCCTTGTTTGTTTTAATTGAAAATAAGGGCACAATTTTCATGGAGGATTTTTAATTTTTTTATTATTATTTTTTTTACAGCTTCAAGTTAATAGTATTTACCTTTGGCCATTTAAACTGCAAGCAGCATTTGAACATACTGCTCATTCTAACACTAAACACATTATTACAGTAAAAGCAAATTAATTTGCAATGGAGCAAGGTATCCAGGAGCAGCCTGGGACTGCACTAAGGTTCCTGGATCACACAGATGTGTTGGCAAAAGGGTTTGTAGCTTCTTGTTCTGTCTGCCAGCTTTCCCTGGACTGCAGTTGTATTACAGGACTTCTGCCTGCATTGAGTCAGAGCTACTTGAGCCACTTCCACTTTTTATTGCCAGTCTGGAGTGGGAAAAATAAACCAAAATCAGTGGTGGAAAATGTTTTGGTTTTGCTGTATCTAAAATATCTATGTGTGTCCATAAAAGAAAGCAGAGTTCAGTTGTATTTTACAGAGCTTTTCTGGACTAGCACTACCTTCTGTGTCCACGCAGTTTCCACCCCACCACTGATGTTTCTCAGAGTAAACTGCATGGGCATGACTACCTGCTTCTGGATATGGTACTTCTTTGAAGTGATGGAATCTCCTTGAGCCAGGAGCAGTGGGGTTTTTTTATTCCACAATATTTGGCAACACATGAAACAAGTTTTATTTTGTTAACTGCCTTCTGTGCAAAGCCATAACTCTCTCAATGTGTAATTAATCTGCTTGGAAACACCTCACTGCAGGTGTCAACTGCAGTGTTTCTTCATAGTCACATTGGGTCACAGAGGGCAAGGGAGGAGGAAAGGGATTATCTTTTGGGAAAAGAATAATTTTCCTGCATTTTTCTAATCTGATTCATGATTTCTGTGTAATTAGGTGGTTTTGTTTCACAAAGCATAAGATACTGCTGGCATGCAAACTTGAGGCATCTCTGACCTCTTTAGAGCTTGATAATTATGAAGTTTTCCATTCTGTATTTCAGTTGTGCTTTGATTGTGACTTTGAAAGAGCTGTTCTTTGATGGGATCTTGTATGAGGCATCTCTCTTGAAGCAAGTTGGAACCTGTGTGCTAAAACACAGTGTTTCATCTTAATCAATACTGGGACACGGTGAATTAATCTGTGTACAGTCTTGAGGGGATCTACACGTAGGATTACTTTTTGTGCCTGAGAGACTGTACACCTGCAAGGAATAGAAGCCCAGCAGTTGACTGGAGCTTGTGGCTGTGCATGGAAACTCAAATCTGTGCTATACACCTGTGTATTTCCATATATATGAGCAGGGAAATGCCTAAACACCTCTGGAAGTTAATCATTTGGGCTAATAAACTGCACATAGAGTTATTAACTTGATTGGCATTCAGGAACATGCCATGATTTTCTTGATATCCTCTGCTTCTCAGTCAAGCACAACTATTGCTGAATACAAAATGGTTCTGTTTCAATGCTTTAAGGTCCATTCCAACCCAAGCCATTCTATGATTGTAGCATTGTAGCATTTCTATACCAAAACAAAACAAATATATATATATATATAGCTTCACAGAGCAGATGCAACAAAACACTTAATTGTGCAGGCAGTTTTTAAACAAATACTGAGATGCCACCAAGGCAAATGGTTTTTAAGCACGAACTTTGCAGACCTCTGGGGTGAAATGTTCAGCCAGTAAAGAATGAGATTAAAAACTCAGCTTTCCATTTTTAGTACCGTCATAAAAAAATGAGTGCAAATATCTTTACGCATAAAATGTGAACATTTTGTGCCTTTTCTGCCCCATCATGTGCTTCTTCCAGACTTCTGAGGTCTTAGAGTGATCATAGCCCTGCCATACTCCAAGAAGCTCTTCAGTTTGCTGCAGTAGAGCTAAGTTTTAAATTCACATTATTTGATGTGGGACATATTTGATATGCCTTCAGGTACTGTGGAATGTAAAACTCTATGAGTCAAAACATCTAGGAACTAAATCCAGATGTTGGAGACTTAGTGGTGGAAACTGGTCATTCTCTTCCTACACATGCTCAAACTGAAAAACTTTCTGAAAGTGTGAGGAATTCCCACACACTTTTTCTCTGATTTGAAGAATAGGTTAAATGTGAAAGGAGCTTTCTCCTTCCTCCCAGTATCAAGGGTAGGCAGTGCCCGCAGACTACAGAAGATGCTGCCTAAGTTAATTTAATTAATTTTGTTTCTGTCTGGTCAAGACACAATAATAATGTGTCATCATAATTTTGAGGTGGCTTTTGGTTCTGTTTTTCATTTTGCTCTCTTCTATTTTGGTATTCTGTGAAATCTGCCATGCAGCTGAAATTGGCTATTGTTGCTGTATTTTTAGGGTTTTTTGCTGTTCTCCATTTCCCAGCAGTGTTAAAAAAGCTGGAAATGTGGTGATCTTTGTTCTATAGGCTGGGGGCAGAGTGCCTGGAAAGAAAAGGAGCTGGAGGTGCTGGTCAGCAGTGGCTGAACATGAGCCAGGTGTGCCCAGGGGGCCCAAGAAGGCTCCTGGCCTGTGTCAGCAATAGTGGGGCAGCAGGACCAGGGCAGGGACTGTCCCCTGTGCTGGGCACTGGTGAGGCCACACTGTGAGTGCTGTGTCCAGTTCTGGACACTTTAATTCAGGAAGGACATTGAGGAGCTGGAGCATTTCCAGACAAGGGCACAGAGCTGTCAAGGGTCTGGAGCACAAGTTCTGTGAGGAGAGGCTGAGGGAGCAGGGTTTAGCCTGGAATAAAGGAGATCAGTGGGCACCTTGTTGCTCTCCACAGCTCCCTGAAAGGAGGGCCTAGCAAAATGAGGGTTGCTCTCTTCCACCAGGCAACGAGCTATAGGGTGAGAGAACGTGGTTTTAAGCTGCACCAGGGCAGGGACCTTAGTAAGTTGTGGGGTGTTTGTTTGTTAGTGGTGAGTTTTTTTTTTTTTTTGTGGGTTTTTTTTTTTTTTTTTTGTTTTTTTTTTTTTGTTTTTTTTGTTTTTTTTGTTTTTTTTTTTTTTTTATTAATTTCCCCCACAGAAGGGGTGATGACACATCGGATCGGAATGAGCCGTCCGGGGAGGTGGGGCAGTCACTCTCTTTGTAGGTATTTGAGGAAAGGCTGGACGTGGCGCTCACTGCCGTGTTATAGTTGACCTGGTGGTCATAGGTTAGACTCGATGATCTCAATGTCTCCTCCAGCCCAGCCGGTTCAGTGATGCTGTGGGCAGACCCTGTCCCGGCCCGCTCGGTGCCCCGGCTGAGGGAGGGCCGCGCTCACGGCCCAGGCCGGGACCCCGCGCACCTCTCCGGGCCAGGGCACCACCGGGACACTCCCGGAGGGCAGCGGGCAGCTGGAGCCCCTCGGCGGGGACAACACACGGCACAGGCGACGCTGTAACCCCGGTGGATCCCAAAATACCCTTCCCGGGAGCGGCGGGAGGGGGCAGCCGGGCAGCGGGAGAGACTCCGGGAGCCGCCGCCCTCCTCCTTCTCCTCCTCCCCCCGGTGCTGCCGCTGGGCGCGCAGGGCAGAGGCGCCTGTGGAGCATGGGGAGCTGCTGGCTGCCCCTCGCCGCCCTGCTGGCCCTGGGGGCCCGGAGCAGCCTGGAGAACGAGGGTGAGGAAGGGGAGGAAGGGTCGGCGGGGCCGGGGAGCGGGGCCGGGCCGGGGGCCGCTGCACTGAATTAATTTTAGCATAGAAATGACAGCGCCGAGCTCTGCTTTTCCCACGAGTCGTGCTCGCCGCGGTTTTCCGTGCCAGAACTTGTAGCGGCGTGAGGCAGTGCTTACTCGGAATCTCCCTTTAAAGCTTATATCAGGAGTATTGGAAGCCAAATCATTCATTAGTTTAGCGGCATAAAAAGTGCATTGGGGCAGACGAAGTGATGCGTTGCTCTGTCTCCTGACACGCTTTCTGCGAGTGGTCTGTGGGGTAAGGTCACTTTACAGAAGCTGCATATCTGGGCTTATACCCATCAAAAATGACTGTTGTAAAATGATTTTCCAAAATGCCTTTTTTTAATGCTCCACTAAACCATATCTCTAAGTGGCAAAAGTGCCATATTGCTCTTCTAGATATCTGCAGGGACACTGACTCAAGTACCTCCCTGGGCAGCTTGTTCTAATGCTTTTCACCCTTTTCAGTGAAGATTTTTTTTCCCTAGTAGCTATTTTTAACTTCCCCTAGCCCAGCCTGAGGCTGTTTCCTCTCTCTTTCCTGGGAGAAAGAGACACACCCACACCCCTCCTGGCTACAGCATCTTTTCTGACAGTTAGAGAGTGATGAGCCTCCTTTTCCCCAGGCTTAGCAACTCTTAACAACCCCAGCAATTCCTTATAGGACTTGTGTTCTAGAGCTCGTCCTGTTTCAAGGCAGTAAACTGAAAAAGTTTCAGGTTGGTTTAATGTACTCCACTGTTGTTGTGTAGAGCTTACTTTAAATTAAACTCAAAGAGGTAAATAATTCTTAGGTCAGTCCTGGGAAAGCAAGTGTGCATAGCTCTTCTGCCTCTTATGTGTCACATTCCTTCTTTTTCTCTGTTACAAAGGATTTATAGCACAATAACATATGAAGTGCTGTTCACGTGTATGCAGTGCCTGGCTTGGCACTGTGTTCTTGTGACCTGATCTTGCCATCAGACCTGTACAAGTGAACCTTTCCAATGGGGACAGAATTTTATTTTGTGAATGAAGTTTTTTTTTTTCTTTTCTGACATAAACAGAATTGTGTAAATGCATAGATTAATCTTAAAATGAAAGTGTTATTTAATGTGTTTTGCTTGAACAAAGTTCAATCTGCCAGAACAAAGTCCACATCTGTTTTTGACAGGAACCGGCTATACCTCGAATTTGGGATAATTTTAGCACTTCCAACAAAGAATAATGCTTTTGTCCTTACATGGCTTGGTAGTCACTTTTGAATGTACATGAAGTAGAAACACTTTGATTTGTGGCTGAGAAAATGGAGATGAAATGGCAACACCTCTCCTGTGGCTCCACAAGCCAAGCCTGTTGGGGTTATTAAGAAAACATTGATTGTTAGGAAAGAGACTTGACTGGCTTCTCATTTTGAGGTAAAAAATGAGCTAAAAATGGGAGATGTGAGCTCCATCAAGAGAGCCTTGTTTTGGGCAAAAGTAGTGAATAACTCTTTAAGGCCAGGTTTTTTTAGAAAACTTTCAAAGGCACTTAATTGTTTCATGTCTAAGGAAAGGCAAACACATAACAGCTCACATAATTCCAAGATTTACTAATCTTGCACACTAAAAATTTGGACAATTATTAGTGTTAACACCGAGCTAACAGTTTTATAACCCTCAAAGTGAGTAATTAGCTAATATTATTCCAATTTCTGGCAGAAAAATTGATGCTTAGAGAGGTATTCATTTACATATCAAGGTCTTCCTGAAGCCCTCAGGGATCACAGCTTGCTCTTTTTGCTATGCAGTCAGATTTCAAGTGCAAAAAAGTTTGTTTTTATGTTCAGAAGTATCTCAGATGTCAGTGCTTAGGTATCAAAATGGAACCTCAACAATAAATATAAAAAATCCAGAGAAATTATTCAAAGTGATAAAAATACTTCAGTGTGTATAAATCCCTCAATTTCAGAGGACAAGTTGTTTGGAAATTTACTTTTTCAGGTCCCAGCACAAACTGGTGGAGAAATTCCCAGTGATCAGTGCTGGGAAGATGCTCCCGTGGAGCAGCTGCAGATATGTGGGTTGGGTTTTCTTGAGTCTGGTAGAGTTAGGAAATCAAGTTGCACCATTTTCTGGGCAGACGTTTTGGTTTTTTTTTTTCTTTAATAAGGAATGGAGTCTGTTTACAGAAATCAAACTTTTGGTTTTGATTTCTGCTGAACAGTTGAATGCTTTGCACATGGAGTCAATATCTTGTTGAGGTGCTTGAATGAAATAATTTTGTCTAACTTGAAGCAGCAGCTTGTACAGACCTCAGACATCAACAAATGGCGATGAAATAATTCCAAATGCTGTAACTTGAGATGCCATAGAGCATGGAGCTCCTGTGGCGCTTGAGTATCTGCCTATTGCATGCAAGATTTTTAAAAGGATACTTCAAAGGTGGAATTTGTATGACCCCTTCTTTGTAGAAAAGATTTATCTAGAATTTAGACTAGACTTCATACTCTGAAGTTGCTAATTTTAGATGTGTTGTTTAGGGAATTCTGAAGTCTTCCTTGCCAACTGCTTTGTTTTATTGATGGATTATTTGAGTATTCAGTGCTCCAACTGGTTTCTGGTTTTTAGAAAGCAGTTTCTACCTTTATTTTAAGTTTTCAGCCATTGCACAGGGTTTTAAAAGTGTGGAGCTTTGTTGTCTCTTTATTTGAACAACGCCAGAAGAATGCTTGAAACCAAACCGTGTTTTTGATTTGAGCGTAACTTGTGTTTGCAGGTCGTGTACCTCAGTGTCTTGTTCTTGGTGTGAGGATCTTACAGGTCACTAAGGATGGTTGTACTCGAGTTATTTACATTTTACTTTTGCTGTTTGGCCTGATGGTTGTTGACAGCCATTGACACTAGAGAACCACTTTATAGTGAAGCCTCTGCTGAGGCACTTCACCTGTACCTGCTCTGCTCTCTCTGCTCAGTAGATCACCTACATGGAAACAGAGGAGCTGTGACTTGGCATGTGTCACTTAACATTGCACAACATTGAGAGAAATTTACTATTTCGCTTGAAATTTACTGATTCACTGGATTATCAAATCAATTTCCCCCTTCCAAATTCACTATAAAGTGGGTCTGCTATGACTCTGAGCTTCACAGAAGCCCATGCTGATGACATTGCATAGATTATTGCATCCTAATCTTGCATGTCTTTTTCTCAAAGCTTTCTTTTATTTTTAATTTCCTTTCTTGCTGCAGTTTGTTTTTTTTCTCTTGTTTTGTATTGTAGGATCGGGATATTCACCCCTGGAAGATGATGAGGATGTTTATGCACGCAGTAGATACAAAGGTGAATGCTTTGCTTATGCACTAAAGAGGATCAACTGCTTGCTGACAGAAAGCTTCATTCTTTTTTCCTTTCATGGATTATACAGTCTTGGTGATCCAGCTCCATGTTTTCTCTCATGGATATTTAAATCAAGATTTAATTTCTGCTGTTTTTAACAATGGAAATTAGACCAAATATTGATCACAGCTCTTTCATGCACCTGAGTAAGTAACTTTTACGTTGCCTTTGCTCCTGGGAGATCAGGTTGTTGAATTATGAAAATCAGGAAGAGCTTCTCTTTCATATCCATACATGCTAACAAAACCATCAATGATAAGCTGAGTCAAAACCTGGGCTTACTGATGGTAATGTATAGAAATACATGCAAGAGAACTTGATTTTCATTATTTTTTTTCTTTCCATAAAATTGCTTGCATTTCAGGTTAACCTGCTGCCTGAAATGCCAAGTGAAGTGGTGTATTTAACAAATGCATGTGTGCATTCCAAAACCAAATCATGTAGCTGGATGAGTGAACAGACAGGCATGTTTATGAAACAAATTCAAATTTTCTTCCCTATTCTGGAAGACTTTGCCATTCAACAAGAGTGAGAGGGTTTTTTTCCCACAACCAGTAAATCTTCCATTTGCTGTGTCCATTTTCTGAAAAGTCTGCTTTTGTCTTAATAACATTTTCCTCTGCCAAAATCCCTCAGAACCATAGACATTAAAGAAACATAGCGTTTCATTTGTCACTTAAATGGTAACTGTTTCTTTTTAATAAATTAAGCTGTGGACATACTATTGTCATAATTCTGATCACTTGAAAATACTGATCATTGATGTCTTGTTGTACATTATTGATTCTCTGCAAAAAATCAATGGGCCATATGAGAGGTAAGTCATAAAATAATTCAGACATTCATGAACAGCCAAGGGGAAAGCACAGCTTTTATGGCTATGTTGCTGTTTTCATAAATGTCTCATCTTCCTCCCAGTAAAATACTCATATATAAAATTTGGTTTCAAACATGGGCACGAATAATTTTCTAAAGCTTTATTTAGGTTAAGTCGTTTTTCTTTGCTTTTTAACATGTGGTCCTCTGCAGACACACAGAAAAAGAACTCAGAGATCATGAAGATAAATCAATGCCAATTCATGCCAGGGTAGGCAAGTAGTTAAAATGTGGATTCTGTGTAAATTCCATTTGTATGGTGATCCAAAATGGATTATACTCATGTCAGCCAAAATGTCACCCGGGTAAGTGAAACATAATGACTCGTTCACACGATATTAAAAACTGCCCCAAGTTTTGGAAGCACTACTGCCAAATGTTGAGGAACAGACAATGTGACTGTAAGAGTATAAATCATTGGAACAGAAAAGGCTGATTCTTCATTAGCATACTTCTTTATGCTGGTTTTGGGGGGAAGGGAGTGGAGAAAGACAAAGCAAGGAAAAATGGGCTATGTGGCAACCTTCAGAGCCTCTCCTCACATGTGCAGTCCAGCATTTTGGGTGTGGCCCATTTCTTAGCAAATGAAACTTACCAATAAGAGGAACTGAATGGATTTTAATAATTGATATTCACATATTTGAACAGCATTGTTTTTTTCTTTCTACACATGTGCAAGTGGGCACACAGATTCATCATCTGACATCTGCAAACAAAACATTACAGTTTACTGTGAGGGGTGAAAATCAACCTCCTACCAAACCCTTTTGTCTTCACCCGGATGTTTTCCCCCTTGCTCAGCTTTCCAGAGAGACATGCCAAGATTTCCCGTGCCTACAGCATTTTTAAGGAGTTTTTCCCTTCCTCCCTGGTGAACCATCAGCTCTGTTGGCTGATGTAGCAGCAAGCAACAGTACAGCTGGTCACTTTGCCTGCTGTTTATGATGGAAAAACTCACCTGAGGCTGGTATTTAAACAGGACCAAGGGGCTGAGGGAGATGATGCTCTAGAAAGTGCTTTCCTTCCTGGCTCTTGGCATCTCTGATCATATTTCATGAGGAAAAGTTTCCTGAATACAGCAGTTCCTGTGTTCCTCACAGCTCCAGTGCCCCTGCTCTGGTGATCCTCATTCCTGATATGTTTTCTCAGATACTGTAATGATCAAGCAGTATCTATAGCTCTGAAGGCAACATTGGAGCTTCAACCACTTCTGTTTGCTGCCTGTTTTCCAGTAGTTTCAAACACAGAATTGAGTCTCTGGAATGTTTTACTACTAAGTGAAAAGTCAGGCTATTGTATTGCCAAGGGATTTTTTTAGTTTTTTTCTGTTGAGGTGCAAACTTTCTATTAAATAAAAAACCAGTACCCTGGTTCCTAAAAACTCAAATTTCAGTTGGGTGAACATAGCCTGGTATAGATGGTGAAGTTCCATAAAAGGTGTCTGGGAAACCTCCAGCTTTTATAATGCCCAGAGCCTTTAGGGACCTGGCTGATCTTGCCTGGAGGCAGGGAACAGCTTGGGTAACCCCTTGAGGCTTCACACAAACCTAATATTCCACAAGTCTTCTATGTAGCTGCTTAGTCTTTGAAAACCAGTATGTGCCTTCACTTAAAAATAAGCAAACTTTGATCTAAAACTTTGTTATATTGTTTCATGTGCTTTTCAAGTTAGCTGGTTTTTTTTCCCTGCAGTATCATTTGGTCTAACCACCAATATTTGTAAATGGCTTGTAAATCACTCACCCACTTTCTAGTAATCACAATCAGTTCTAGAATAAGCATTATAATGTTTTAAATGAAACAGATGTTCCTCCTGAGCTCTTCAAGTTATCTGCATCCAAAAGCATGTTTGCTTTTGTTTTTCTTTCTGGCAGAATCATTTGGTCCAGCGTAAGATGCATTTTTCCCTGTTTAGGAGCTTGCTTTGTTTCTCTCTGTAAACCACTGTAGCTGCAATGACACTACAGGAAAGGCTTTTACCTTTTCCGTATTGTGTTTGTGCATTAAACTGCATTTTTTTAGCTGTTAGCTACCCTTTTTTTAATATATATATATATATGGGTAGCTGTTAAGTGCTTTTGTAAAACCACAGAAATTTGCAGGAAAAACTCAGGCAATTTGCAATACCTGAAACCGCTTCTTTGCCCTCTTTATTTTATTTTTATTAGCCTCTTGATCATGTTGCAAAGCATATTTGTATTAACACCCTTTACAAATGAAGCCAGTGATGTGCATTTGGACTTGATACATGTGGAAAACCCAAGGCATAAATGTCTTGAACTGATTTGCTGAAGGGTTACATAACTGGCTGGGGTGAAAGCTCAGCCCAAATGAGTTTTCAGCCACCCAGTCCTGCCCTTACAGACAGTGTTGTCTTAGTTTTTCAACAGAATGGCTTAAACCTGAAGTTACTGAGGCCTGGTTCTTAGTTAAGGACAAGCTTGGGTGTGTAAATAAATTGAATTTAAGGTCTCAGGGCATGGGAAGAACAAGTGGGACAGAAAAGCTGTAGAGTTTGGGCGTGAGACCACTGAAGTGGAGATTATGGGAAAAGTTCAGGAGTAGGAGAATTTCTCTAGGAGGTGAAGGAGGCAGAGCCTGTGAATCCAAGGTGTGTGGCTTCCCCCAGAGAGTGATTGGAGGTGGTGCCTGGGACTGCATCAGCAGCTCTGGGGTAGCAAAGGAGGCAGAGCTGGGTGTTGGCATCACTCATTTTTTCAGCAGTTGACTTTTGTTCCTGTTAGCTCACACTCCTCTTCTGTTGTCTCAGTTTTAATTTGGTGCACAACAAGCATGAAAAATGGGAGCCACTGTGATACAGCCCCTCAACAAAATGGCTCAAGTCAGTGGATGTGGGGATTTTTAAAATGTGTTTTGAGAGCTATGGGATAGAGATTAGGGCGAGGGACAGGAAATAGTTCTAAAAAAAATCAAACCCCCAAACCAAAACCCACTGGCCACCAAAGCACTTTGCATAATTGCAAGGTAAACAGCAGAGGATGTATTTGACATTCAGAAAACAGGCTTATAGGTGGGGAGAAACAGAGCTGGGATGATTGTGTGGCTGAGCCAAAGAGCTGAACTGTACTCTGCCCTTAACCTGAGGGGTGCTGTTAGACTGGGCTGCTTGTGTCCTGTGCCTCAGTTACTGTGTATTTGATGACACTGGGAATAATTTCACCTACACATCTTTGTGAAGGGTTTTTGCTTGTATGGGTGAGAGACAAAAAGAAGTATATCACAGTAAAACTGCTTCAAAAATAGACTATTCTAGAGGAAATGCGCCCTTGGTCTAGGCAAAAGATTGGTAATTAGTCTCAGATTTTAGTCTGCAGATGCTGTTTGTGTTTACTTAGGACCAGCACTGCAAAATACATATGTAAAGTGTAGTTTTCATTGGGAAAGTATAAATACGTCCTAGAGACATAGCACACTGAATATAAATATCCCATGTATGAGAAATGCTGTATTGATTGTTGTTTATTTATGTGTGGACCTGATCCAACTAGAGTAGGAAAATGTACTTAATAACTATGGAAATTGAGCTAGAAGTGAATATCTGTCAAGCACGATGTAGAAATTTTTTTAGTGTTGTTTGTGACTTTGTAAGTATGAAGGCTAAAACTTATGTGTCTTATTTGTTTAGGGTTTTTTTTCCATCTTTCTTTCAAAATTCAAATGTTTTTTCATGCCCCTCCCTCATGTCACACATTGTCACACAGGATTTCAGGATTTGTCATTGTTCCCTTTTTGCTTTGCAATCCCTCCCGTCCTCCCTCTCTCCTCTCTCAACATGTGCTTTTCAAATCTTGGATCTGAGAAAGGAGGGCAGGCTTAGTCACTGCTTGTGTAGGAAACTCCTACTGAGGAGCTGCCCGTTTTCTTGGTGCGCCCTGTTGTCAAAGCTAAAAAAAAAAGTGAAATTTTGGCTGGGAAGGGAAGTCTACTTGATACTGTTCTCAGCAGCACCACAGAGTGGTGGTAAATCCTCACAAGGTGGGGGTACTCATATCCTTAATATTTTATAACATAGTCCTGGCCAGTTAATAAAGGTTCAGTTTGAGTAGGTTCAATGTGACATATTGGCAAAATGATTTATGTTAGTGGTATCTTCTAACTGTAGGAGAGCCTGAACCATCACTGAATTTTGCAAGGCACAGATTATTATGGAAGCAGAACTTAATTTTTTTTTTAATGAGCACTAAGCCAAATGTGGAAAGCTAACAACTGCAGCTAGACCAAGATGTTCCTAATGCAAACTTCTCTTACCAAAGAGCAGTTAGATGTGTCTGCTTGAAAACAAGAGGGGAAAACGGCCCAGTTATCATCAGGCTGCCCACATGGTGGCACACTTAATCCATGGACAAAAAGCATAGTAAAACCCCACCTGTCCTCCCAACCCCTCCAGTATAATGGCTACAATCTTTAATGTTTGTCATAAAAAAAAGATTTTCCAGTCTTTAAAGGGCTGACCTCCTCATGTGTAAGTGCACCTCTGCAGTGTTCCCCACTTTAAAGATTGGTGGCTTTTTAAATAAGAGGGTTTTTTCCTTTTCTTCTCTGTGACCTTAATTAAGCAAAGTGATTTTATATTTGTGTCTGAACTTTTACATTTTTCTAATTGCTTTGTGTGGGTTTTTTTCCTTCTCTGTGCCAGAAACACCGTGGTGCTCCCCCATTAAAGTGAAACATGGTTATGCAAACTGCAGGACACCTCAAGGGGAATATTACAAGAATGTGTTGGGCACCAGATGTGATATTCGTTGTCAAAAAGGCTACGAACTGCATGGCCCTCACCAGCTAATCTGTCAGTCAAGCAAACGCTGGTCTGGAAAGGTGCTGTGCAAACGTAAGTGGTTGCAAAATCTCTGTGTGTGTGACTTGTGCTCCAGGTTCAGACAATAGACTCTTATTTGCCATTGAAACTGATTTTTGGATTATTATTATTATTATTATTTTAAAGGTTGGCAGTATGCTTGGATATGTGGATCAGTTTGTTGTTGAAGATCTCACAGGGGTACATGAGGTGATAAGCATCTCGGTACACTCATGGCAGATAGGGAATATTTTATCATTGTGAGATTTTGATTTGTGGGAGTAGTTTTAAGACAGAGCCATAAAGCTGTTTTAAAATATTGCCCATCTTATACTTTCTAAGTTGACACAATTTGTACCAGACGTCTAAATGGGCAATATTGCCCACCTTATACTTTCTAAGTTGACACAATTTGTACCAGATGTCTAAATGGGCTCTTACAGTAAAATATTTTCTGAGAAGAGAGGAATAGGTACTTGTCATCCCTTTTCTCATATAAATATTGTATCAGGCCACTAATGCTTATGTAGAGCTAAATTTGAAATGCGGCTAATGAGACCAGTGTTGGAAAACCTCACCTGGAATATGTGAGGCTTACTGTTTGCCAGCTGTGTCTTTATTTCTGTGTGATACCCTACATGTGCACTACTGTAAAGGGAGGGCAACAGGTTTCCACAAGTCTTTGTTCCCTTTTCCAGAAAAGCGTTGCCCCACCCTGTCCATGCCCACCAACGGGGGCTTCAAGTGTTTGGATGGTGCCTACTTTGGCTCGAGGTGTGAGTACTACTGCTCCCCGGGGTACCAGCTCAAGGGCGACCGCATCGTCACCTGCATGGACAACAAGGTCTGGAGCGGCCGCCCAGCCGCCTGTGTTGGTGAGTGGTGTTAGATCTGCATCCTGAGGCACCTGCCAGTGCCCAGCTCCTGCACACATAAATCCCCAAAGGCCTTTTTTATCCAGTTCATGGGGAGAAAAAGCAACTGTCCCTCTTAAGGAAGCAGAGAGCAGTTTTCTGAGGGTACAAGGTTCTGTCACTCAGTACTTTCAGTCCAAAGCATTACCACTTTAATAGAGATGAGTCTGGTGTAAATGGCCAGCCCTTTACAATGCTTGTAATAGCCTTTGGTGATTCCTGAGTGACTCCCTGGTAGCTTGTGATGACTCTGCTGCTCTTCCAGCACGTTTCTCTGTACTGGAGTCCATCACATTCTATTCTACCTAATGGTTAAAAGCAGGTTTGAAAGTAAACCTGTTATCTGAACTGTTTCTTCTTTGGGATCATGGTCTTCAAATATATCCAGAGAATGCAAATAGAATATAGTTACCAGCATGCTTGCAGTGAGCTAATTAAAATTTCAGCCTAGTTCACTCTAGTTATGCCAGCAATTTTCATTGCATAGTCAGTGGTCTCCTGGGAACCTTGGCTGGAAGAGGTATTTCTATATACATAAATCAGAAGAGAGATAAACAAATATTGAGATTTAACTTTCCTGACTACTAATGAAATTTCAGCACATAGTGGAGTCTCAGCCTGCTGCCCCTGTTTCTGGAAGCCTCTGATAAAAAACTTCAGCAGCCACCCACAAAGGAAAGTATTCTTTGGCCATCTGAAATGGCTACCAGTAATTTAAAGCATGTGAGTGGTAGAGTTTTTGTGCTTTGTGTTTTGTGTGTATGATAACTTGGTTTTCCTCAGAATGCCTGTGGCTCAGTCTAGGTTGGCAAATGGCTTTGGAGCCTCTCCACTGTGGCCTGATGTTCATAAAATGTTTTTCAGTGGTGTCTCTTTGTTTTTATATGCAAAAACAAGCTTTGTCCTTTTCAGTGGTGTAGACAGAGGAAGAAAAACAAACCTTTTAAGTTTGGAAATGATAAAATATAATCCTCTGTATTTCCTGGCACTTTCAGAAGCTCATCTGTTTCCAGAGATGGTGTGCTTATTACAAAGGATGCTGTCTTGCAGTGTAAAGTAAGCAAATACCCTAAGCAGCAAAGAAAAGAGGCTAAGTTAGCACTAACACTTCTTTGTTGTTCCAAAAATGCAGAGGAGTTGCATGGGGTTTCAAGTCCCAGTTGTTGCCTAGCATTGCAAGTCCCAAGTAACCCAGTAAAATTAATACTCAGATTTGAGTTGTGGTAATACTGCATAGTTTGGAGAAGGTCCTTCAAATCTTGTGTGCACAAAGACCCTGTATGCAAATAGTGAGGTCTGCTGTTAGCAGCCTGTTTAATAAGGTTATATTTTGGCTTCTTAACAGGCAGGATAGAGTTGGTTTTTTTTGTGACCAGACATCATTGTGGCCAGACATGATTCTAACAGTATAATGACATTTGCAATTGGACACTTGTTCCTTAGTGCAATTCAGGAGTTACAGAACTGCAGCCTACACAGTAGCCAGGAGAGGAGTGGCTGAACAGCTCACTTTCATCTGAGGAGAGAAATTGAGGGGAGTAATGAAATACAAAGGCAAAAAGGCTGCTTAATTTCTTATCTTTGATATAAAAACAGTTAGTTACACTCTGCACAGTAGGGATGCTACTTGGGCATTTAGTATGGCTAAAATTACTTCAGACCTGAACTTAAAGTGCTCTTGAAAACAAGGGGTTTCCTCTACCCTTTTATATTGCAGTTGCACTGTGTAGCATTTTTGCACTAAATTGTGTGGGCTTCACAGTGCAGCAGTGCAGATCCATGTAGGAAAGGCATAAGGCCTTTCAGTAGTCAAACATACATTCATTGAAAGGGGAGGGGGGAAGGATATATTTTTTAATTAGATATGGTCTAGCAGTGGCTTACAGAGTCCTTATAGTTAGTGAGTATTCTGTCCTAATAAAGCAGACTGTCTCCTGTGCCCACCCTGTAAGAGGAAGGACATCCCTCATGTTGCTGAAATAATTTTGATTAAAAGAAAAATCAATGTACAGCGGGTTTTGGTTATCAGTTAGCTAAAAATGCCAATACTTACTTGAATAATATTTCCATTATATCTTTAATGCACTGTAACATGTATTGAAATAGATGCTTTCTTCTAGAAGATTGAAAAATGTCACTGTCTTTTCTTCTGGAAAGATTGCCTTTTCCTGCTGATTTTATAACAGAGGTTGTGGTAAATGGCTGTCACCAAACTAAGTCATGCTTTTGTCACATCTTGAGGCTGTATTGATAGGATATTTGTCATAGTACTGCTGGCTACTGATGCAAGACATCAAGACCTTATTATAAGAGTTACTAGGAAAAAATCAAATGCAGCATTGATTCTCCACAAAATGGTAATTGTGCCAGTCTTCTGTTGTTTCTCATTTTGCCATTATTGTAGGAAAAATAAGCAGGATGTTATTTTATAGTTGTAGAGTAACATGCAAAGTTACCATGGAGGGACAGATTGATGTTCAGTGTGCTTTAAAAATGCTCTTAATCACATTAACTACTGCACAGATGGAGAAAGAAAAGAATGCAGATAAACAGAACATCCAGGCTCTTTAGGTGTGATCTTGGACATCCCTCCTTGGAATTCAAAGCCATCCATTTGTCGACATTACTCTGTAATTAAACTATGTACAGAAATTTACGGTAACTACTTTTGGTTGGGTTTTTTTCATTGCAATGGGCTGATCGTTGTCAGCTCTTCTTACAAAAAGGTGTGTCTTGGTTTGGAAAGACAGATGTCTGCCAGGGAAAGCTGAAGCTTCCCTTGGAATAGAGAATGTAAACCCCCTTCCTCTGAATTACTATAATTTTGAAATTAAGGGGCTTTCAGGCAGAGATATTGGAATAGGAATAACAGTTCTTTACTAGATATTAAAAATAGAAAAAAAAACCAAAACACTGACACAATCAGAGTACAACCTGACACCCTGTTGGTCAGAGTGTTGGTAGCCAATTAAATCCTCCTGGAGTGACAGATGTGGTTCTGTTGGAGCAGAGATGATCCTGTAGAAGGGTGTAGTTTTCTCTGAAGGTCCAGTCCTGGTGAGATGGGTCTGGTCTTCCTCTGGGAATCCAGTGCAAACAGGCTGTCCTGGTGTTCTGAATCTCAGGTTTTATCCTTATAGGAATGCTGGGCTCCTCCCACTGGGTGGAGCATCTCCCAATGGGATGATGTAATTTTATGAGTCATGCAGTGAGACTCAGTGGCCCATTAACAGCAGATATCCCCTGGAGGGAGGATGGGTTAGGGAAGAGATAAAGAACACTGCTCCACCTGGTATTAACAGCTGGCCCATTGACAGAAGGCACCTGCCCTCTCCCCCCTGGAGTTATGAGGAATGGGTTATAGAAGAGATAAGGAAAAAAAACCACCTCCCCATCTGGTTTCAACAGGTGGCAATAGAATACATACTTTTGGTTACATCTTGCATTGCAACCCAAGACAAGG
Source organism: Zosterops lateralis (assembly GCF_965231275.1). Classification (NCBI taxonomy): domain Eukaryota; kingdom Metazoa; phylum Chordata; class Aves; order Passeriformes; family Zosteropidae; genus Zosterops; species Zosterops lateralis. Next base: position 9,246,266 of record NC_139763.1, read on the forward strand.
TGAGAAGCAGAGGCTCCAGGCTCCATGTGCCTTGGCTGGGACAAATCACCAAGAGCTTAAAGCATATAGTGTAATAACCAAAAGTAACAAAAACAGAATTTAGAACAATAATACGGCGAAAGCATTGCCAGCAGAAATTTTCCTGATCTGTAAAAATAGAGCATAACAAAAAATACCTAAGGCAGTTGTAAAAAGTCCCTGTTATTTAAGTCAGCTTACATTATTTGCCCCTGACTGCCACACACTGCCCTCTTTAATCAATAGCACTCAAGTATGCTAACGGCTGAGGAGGCCAGCTGGAGGTGGTCTTGGGGAGGGAAGGAGCTGTGAAGAAAATGCAGAGCTCTAGCAGATGCTCCAGTACCCTTTTCTGTGACATTGATTTCACCAGATACTGAACCTCCAAGGATCCAGTGCCCGAGTGTGAAGGAGAAAACTGCAGAGCCCAACAAGTTGACAGCCAGAGTGTTCTGGGACACGCCGGAGGGACGGGACACTGCTGATGGCATTCTGACAGAGTAGGTGAAAGTCTCTCCATGTTTGCATTGTCTCCTTCTTACCCTTCTGTTAGCAATTCAGCAGGCCAGGGACCCTTTTCTCTTTGTTCATCCAAGATGCCTTTTTGTAGCTGTAACATATCACCGCTCTATGAAGAATTGCATGTTTAACTGGCCAAGCTGGCAATTTAGAGGTGAGTTGTTCAAGAACTGGTTATTGTGAGCTGGTGGAATAAACAATAACAGCATTTTGACTGTACCTGTGAAGTTTAGCAAAGCTTCTTTGTTGGTCTCATAATTAACAAGTTTTCTTACACCAAGTTACCTTTTGTACATAACAATGAAAACAGTAGTGCTTTGGAGGTAACAGAAGAGGTAAGTTTGACTGTCTTGAAAAAATCAAGGTGTGTCACAAAATAATATCTGCAATCATCTTTAGGTTTCTTCCTAAGTAGTGCTGGCTGTTTATGTCTCAGGATTCTGCAGTTACCTTTAAAGTAACATTTCTTGTTTGTAACCTTGATGGATTTAAGCATTGTATTTAGACATAACACTTCAAAATTTCTTTGTCAGTTTCTGTGGTTTCAAGTCCCATTTTCCAGAAGAACGGGGTGTATTTCAGGTGGTACTACTGTCTCTGATTTTCCCATTTTTATCATGAAGGATTTAGGTCAATCTATCTGGATTATTGTAATGGTGGGAGCATGGAAAATCTGTTACATAATTACATTAGTGGACTGGTTAAGCTTAAAAGCGCAAAGTTGTTAAGCTTGAAGATGTTTACAGTTTGATGTCAATACAAAAAAAACTAATGAAAGACAATGATATTGCCCTCTGTAATTTAATAATTTCATAAAGAAGAATTCATTACATAATTAAAAACTTAATTGCCATCCAGGTCTGATGTAACAATTTGGTGACGATTAACAACATCAAAAACTACACCTGGTAAAGTAAAAACTTGAAAAATGTCAAAATAAAGAAATTCCTAAGACTGTTTGACAAAGAAACATCTGATAGGGAAAAGATGGGGAATATTCCATGTAGACTTGGTCATATGAGTAACTATTGTCAGCTCAAAAGAGCCAAGCTCTCGATTCAGTGGAAGCTTTTCCATAAATCACATCTCTATTTTTATAAAATATTACTAAACTGTACTTTTTTATAGAGTATGCAATGCTTTTCTTAAATGCGCAGCCCTTCAATTTCAGGGGTACCAAAGCTTTTCCATTATATGGAAACCTCTTTGGTTACATGCTCTCTGCTTCAATATTGAGATTGTTTTATACATCTGAATTCTCCCACCTTGTTTGCGGGACAAGGTAAAATTCCAGGTGAAAATGCTGTGGATCACCACACCCTTCTGCTGTGACACTGAGTCTTGCTTTCTGTTCTATTTCTGTACATGTTACCAGTCACAATTGACAATCATAGGAGCACTTCAGAGCAGCCAGATAGGAACACATCCCCACTGTGAGAGGCTGGAAGTTTTTTAATATTGATTTTTTCTTATGTAAGGAGAAAGAAGCTTGAGTTCCTCTGGGCATGATGGGCTTGGCTACACTATGAATTGTTTTATAGGAAGGGAGCAGACCCTGCCCACTCTATCCCCCTTGTCTCAGCAGGGTGGGCTGTAGGTAGCAAATTTAAATACTCTGGTTGCTGCTGCACATCTTCTTCCTTTGCTTACTCTTAAGTCTTCTGTCCTGCAGGCAGCCAGACCATCTTAGCATGCCACAAACATCCTTCTTCAGGCTTTTACAGCATTGTGAGTAAATAAATACTGGTGAATTTATGAATGTCTGTCCTGTTTTATCTCTTGGTTTAGTGTTATTTTGAAAGGCCTGCCACCTGGGTCACATTTTCCAGAAGGCGACCACAAAATCCAGTATACTGTGTACGACAGAGCTGAAAACAAAGGCACTTGCAAATTTCTTGTTAAAGTCAGAGGTAAGGATGGTGTTTTACCCTGTAAACACAGACACTGATTTGCACCTGGCTTAGTAAGCAATTCGAAAATGTCCTCATTTCTGTATTTATCTGCATATGTCTATGTATATAAACTCCTATGATGATGCTGAAAGGGAGAACACTCTTGCTGAAGACCCTGGGGGCCAGGTTTGCAGCATTCCTGAACATCCAGGAAGAGCTGCTTTGATCAGCTCTGCCTCCAGCTCCACACCCCTTCCCCTCTGCCAGCTTCTCCATGATATGTAGCCTGTTAGCTGCTGAAACGAGGACGTGAAAGCTTTTTTTCAGCTGAGGCTCACATCTCTCAACCAGGGCTGCCCTTTCACAGGTCCAGATGTTAACCTCTGGAGTTGAATATACAGAGCTGATAATAGTTTTCAGCTTCGGCCCTTTTTGCTCCATGACCTTTTGTTACATGCAGACACCTACACATCTGTTTCATTTTACATAAGAGTGAGGGGTGGGGGAGTTCAGGTTGGTTGTTTGGGGTTTTTAAGTGCATGACTAATAATACAGAAAGCAAACAGAAAAATGTCTTTGGTGCTGGTATTCCGCTGACCTGTGCTGCCTTAGTTACAAATGGTGATTCATGCTGGGTCTTTCATTTTGGTTTGGATTTTTTTTTTTTCTCTTGCTCAAAGTCAGGCGCTGTGTGAAGTTAAATGCCCCAGATAATGGCTACATCAAGTGTTCAGGTGATGGAAACAACTATGGTGCTACCTGTGAGTTCTCCTGCATTGGTGGCTATGAGCTGCAAGGAAGCCCAGCTCGGGTCTGCCAGTACAATTTGGGGTGGTCAGGAGTGGAGCCAACCTGTGCACGTAAGTGAGTATTTCACCACTCTACCAGGAGGAATCCAGCACAGTGGTTCTTAGGGCAGTGAGAATTTGGGAAGGGGATGTGTGGTGGAATACGGCTGCAGAGGCAGGAAACTTAACATCTTTTTCTCCCCTGCCAGTTTGCACTTACAGCTGAAGCCTTTGCCACCTTTGATTGCTCTTTTCCAGAGTTTGTTTTAGCTCAAAGCTTTCTACAAAATGTAACATTCTGAAGTCCTTTCATTGTGCAAGCTACAACAGCCTGCAGTAAAATTGCTGGCTTCAATGAGGCCAGCATTTCACCCATGTCTTCTTTATTATTGTTTCTTGTTCTTGTGTTTCTGCTGTCTGACTCTGCCTCTAGAAATAGATCTGTTTTCAGTATGCTCTATAACTTTTGTTATGGAGCATAAACAAAACTTTTTTTTGTTTTGAATTTTATTCCAGCCATGAATATTAATGTGAATGTGAGGACTGCAGCTGCACTTCTGGATCAATTTTATGAGAAGCGGAGACTGCTAATTATTTCAACTCCCACTGCAGCTAACTTCTTCTACAGAATGCAGCTGGGGATGCTGCAGGTAAAACACATTTAAGGGGGATGTGCAACTATTTTTTTTCTTTAAAGAAGGACACAAGAGGACAAGCTCCACTTTAATGTAAATCTATGAACTTCAGCTGTTATAATGTAGCCACTGGAAGATCTGGCTGAAGCAGGTTCCAGATTCATCCTTTTCAAAGGGGTTTGAGTTGAAATATCCCCCTAGCCCTTAACTCAGCTCCATTCTGGATTGTGCTGCCTCTGTCACTGAATCCCAGGCAGTTCTGGCCCTTCCATTCTCCCCAGATTAATTTAAGTCGTGTTCAATAATAATTCCCTATCTCAGCTGCTAAAAAAGTTTTAACAAAACCTCAAACCCAATCCTCCAGCTCTTAAGCAGCTCATGCAGACCAGGCTTACAGAATTTGCAGCTACAACACAAGGAAGTGTGCATAGCTTCTGAAATAAAAAGTGCACCAGCAAACAAAGCACCAGAGACACAGCACAGAAATTATCCAGAGTGCTGGAATTAACACTGGGGTCTTTTGTTCCAAAAAACCCAAAACACCTGATAATTTTCCTTTCTATGTGTTGTAAGTGTGATGCCCCTGTTGGCTTTTTGCTAGACTTCGGGATAGATCTCCAAAATGTATCTGTGTCCTCAGGGAAATGAGGGAAAGGAACCAGTCCTGTATTCTTTCACAGCTACAAGTGCTTCTGTCTTGTTTTTTCTTCTCACAGGTTGTACCAAAATGCAGTATAAGTAATCATTGAGATATGAATGTGATGATGTTTTTAATTGCTATCTTAAATTACAGTAGTATTTAAAGAAAAAGAAACAAAGCAGCTCCTTTTCCCTATTGGATAAACTTGGCAAGAAAATTCAATCTATTGATCAAACTGAATTTAACGGCTATAGTACATTTTCCACTTCTTGGCAGTGGGCAAATGAGTTGGCATGGATGAACTTTCTGCAGTCAAGTTCTGTTTCACATAATTTGCTTTGATTGCCAAATTAGATTATTGCTACATTGCTTAAGATCCTGGCATCTTTTCATATAACTACAGAGACAAGTGGATATTTCTCCTAGGTGATCCCTGTGTGTTGGTTTTCTTAAGAGTATCTGAGAATCTGTTAGTTAACCTTCCCTGAAGTCACAAATCTCCAGTTCTTTGCCATGAGAATTTGAATGTTTGCAAAATCTGCTCTCAAATCAGTTTAAAACAGTTAACTAATTTGAAAAGAGGGGACTCTGTGAACACTTGCTGCACACTCAAAACGTGGCCCTGTTCTCTCAGGGATAACCAACACCCCTCTTTCTCCTCTTAACCCTTGCAGCCAGCACAGTGTGGGTTAGACCTGCGACACGTCACCATGGTGGAGTTGGTTGGTGTCTTCCCAGCACTGATAGGAAGAATAGGAGTGAAGCTGCTGCCCCCATCACTTGCCCTGCAGCTCAGGTAAAGGAAGCTCTCACTGCTCTTGTGTTTGCACCTTATGCTACAAGCTGCATTGCTTTGGATCCCTGCACCTTACTCTCCAAGTACACATATTCTACACCAATGTACACAGCTAGACACTGGAAAGAAGATATTGGTGAACATACTTCAGCATTTATTTGTTCTCTGTGTAATAGTGATGCTTTGGAAGGCTGACCTGAAACAGAGACAGGACAGAGCTAGAGAACAAATTAGGTATTTATTGAAAGGCCTTTAGGATCCACCTTGGGCAGGACAGGAGCCTGACCAAGGCTGCATCCAGGGTCCACTACTAATAGTCACACAAAATGACTGACAGATCATGAGGTCTTACATTTTTATGAGTTTTGGTTCATTTGCATGTTGGGGTTTAATTGTCCAGTTACAGCTTCGGGTTATGAGGTCCCATCCTTCTTGTTCCTCCCTTCAGTCCACCATTGTTTGTGCTGTTGGGCCTGAAAGTTGTCCTTGGTTCTCAGCAGGAAAAGGATGTGTTTTGTCTCCCTACTCTGTGAAGAGAGTTTACTCGACTTAATATGAGGCCCAGAGCTACAGCCCTAGGCAACACAGAATCTGAAAATATGAAAGCTAAAGCTTAATGCATCAATAGCTACAGCAAATTAAAACACAATTAACAAATTTATTTAATTATATATTTAATATGGCTATGTTCATAGGCATGTAAGTCTATATTTTTGGGTGCTACCTACCATTGAAAACACTTCATATACAAATGGATATACAAATATATGCCCCTTTGCTGCTTTGCAAGGACAGCCCCAAATGGCAGAGACAGCCCATCCTCTGCACCAGGGCTGCTGGTGGTTGTGGCCAGGCCTAAAGGGGAGGCAGTGAAAGGGGAAACTTTGAACTCCCACATGTAGGATTGAGATGGGCAGTATTTCAAAGAGGAAATTATCTCAGCCTCCCCAGCCTGACTGCAGCATCAGCAGTTTTACTGAGGTGCCTAAACTGTTTTGACTTGGGTTTAGACTGGCAGAGGATTGGTTTTCACTTCAAAGGGAAGCTTCAAGTGCCAGCAATTTCTAGGGACTGGAAAAAAAAAAAAAAAAAAGCCAAAAGTGATGGCCTCATTGGCAGGAAAAGAAAGAGTTGTTTAGAAAAAAGTCAAGGAGCATTTTAGGCAACATAATCTATGAGATGCCTGAGGAAAGGGAGTAAGTTTTAATTGGACACAATGAAAAGTTGCTGACACATCAGAGAGGGGATTTTTTTAAATTATTTAAGAAACCCTGTTCTCAATAATAGAAAAAGGAGAGCACAGAAACACTTTTGTTTTTAATACTTTTACTAAAGTTGACATGGTTTTCTTGTGGCTCTGTAGAAAATAATGAGCTCTCTTAACACTTCATTCCCTGATCCCCTGCAACTTTTAATGAAGCTACATTTCAGAAATTGGTGTAGTATGACATGCCCTGCACTCAGTGAAAGTTAGTTTTCCATTGACTTTTTTCTTTGTTGTTGCTTAGTGTGTGAATTACAGCTTCCAGTTCTGCAAGGTGCTCAAATCAATATAAAATGCACTCTTAAGAATAAAGGTGTTGTCCGGAATTGACATTTCAGTAAGCTAATGAGCACAGGTACCCCAGGTAAAACTCTGGGAAGCACAGTTTAGCATTTGGAGCTTTAGGAACATTTTTTTCTTAGGTGATATATGGCACAAGATAAATGTAGTTTTCTGTCACCATTGCTTAGCTTTAATCTTTATTTTAGTTTGAATTTAATGGCCAAGCTCCCTAATTGCAACAAGACTATGCCTTGAGCACTCAGACTTGCTATAGGAGGCTGAGGAACGCAAATTTTGGTTCTTCACACCTTTCCAAAATCTCCCCAAGACTCTTCTTCGTGGCAGCTTTCTCTCATTCTCTCATGGCTGCCTGAATTTATTTACCCCACACTAATAATGTTGACTGATTGCATATCTAAGGATTTTCTAGTACATTACTCCTTCAAGCAGAAGATTAACGAAGCACCACAGATAAACTTTTGTTACTTGTGTAGCTTTTGCTACTTGACGAACTTAAATGACCACTTCCACCACTTTGGAAGAAGGACTCCTCCATGATTAGCTGTGGCTTTTTTTCTTCTAAAATTAGAGTCAGGGATGATGGTTATTATTAGGAAGCAGTGAAAGCAGACTCCAGTATTTTTGTCCTGCTTTTTCTTACTGTGATTTTTATACCAAGGAAAAGTCAAGAAATGGAAGCCAAGAAAGGGGATAGTCTTACTTGTAACTCAGTCTTCATCACAAGGGTTTTCTTTAGGCAATATCCATACTGCCTTTTTTGTCTAACCTTGTATCACTCTTGTGCCAGCAGTGAGTACTGACAGAGAACACTGCCCCAGAGCAGAGGCAGAGCCTGCGGCACAAGCAGCACCTGCTCTTTACCTGGCTCCTTGTTAATGCTGAAATCAGCTGGACTCTGTGTAGCCCCTGTGACCATCCCCACCTTCCTCTGCTCAGACTCCAGGGGCTGGTGCTGCCCTTTAACAAAACCAGTTCCTTATTTTGCAGGCTGCTGCTGAGGATCCCCCACTACAGCTTCAACATCGTGGTGATGGACAAGCACGGCATGGACAAGGAGCGCTACCCTTTCCCAGCAACACCAGCTGAGCTCTTTGCCCTGATTGACAAATTCCCCTTGAGAAAAGATGAGATGAAACTGCAAGCAGAAATTGGTCAGTCATGTCCCTAACTTAGCATTTCAGGGCCTGCAGTTGTCGGTGCATTTTTTTTTTTAAATCCACATAATTCTCCCCTTGGTGCTACAAAAACATGGCTTTTGAAATCACTGATGGGATTTTTTTGTGTGTATTGGTAAATCTATCCAGCCATGTAGGTGCTTTGCATGGAAGGGTGCACAATGCTCTTTTGTACTTTCAGTCATCTTTAGATCATAGAATGGCCTGGGTTGGAAGTGACTTTAAAAGTCACCGAGTTCCAACCCTGCTGCCATGGACAGCGACACCTTCACTAGATCAGGTTGCTCATAGCCCGATCCAGCCTGGCCTTGAACACAGCCAGGGATAGGACATCCACAGCTTCTCTGGGCAACCTGTGCCAGTGCCTCTCTACCCTCACAGTGAAGAATTTTTCCCAAAAATCTAATCTGAACCTGTTCTCTTACGAGTTGAAGCCATTCTCCTTTGTCTCTCACTCCAGACTCTTGTGAAAAATCCCTCTCCATCTTTCTTGTAGGCTCTGTTCAGGGGCTGGAAGGCCACAATTAGGTCACCCCTAAGCCTTCTCTTTTCCAGGCTGAACAATCCCCATCCTCTCAGCCTTTCCTCACAGGAGAGGTGCTCTATCCCTCTGCTCCTCTGGTTGGCCTTCTCTGGACTTGCTCTGACAGGTTGATGTCCCTCCTTCTGATGGGGACCCCACAGCTGGATGAATGTGGATGTAGGATTTACTACCTAATGGAATTTCTTGTACAGAGAGTGAAGAACTGAGACACGTTTCTGGGATTTTATTTTGGATTTTTCATTCAGTGTAAAATTGGGGTTTCTTTCTCTACTGTTTATAATTCTTTTTATTAATAAAATATTGTTTTGCAAACAGATGGTTGTCTAAAATTCCTCTTGGGGGCTAAAGGTGGTCAATGGATGAAAAAGTTGGTTCAAAATACCTTTCTGCAAACCATTATAAAAGACATTAGCCTCACATTGAAAGTGTACAAGGAACCCACTGGTACCTTTTAGTTCCACTAAAAAAGTGTCAATCACAGACAAAAAGCATAAGCCAAAGGCAACACGAGCATCGATTTTCAGCAGCAGCAAGGAGAAAATTGGTGATAACAGGAGCATGGAAGTCATTGCCACAGGGAATATGATGAAGGAGCAGTGATCAGTGTAGAGGATGGGCAGTAATTACTGAGGCCCATGTACTGCAATTCTTAATAGGAACATATGCTCTTACCTGCTACACTTCTGCTTCTGGCTTTTAATGTCCAACACTCTGGGAGTAGCAGACTTTTTTCCCCCTCTTTTCACCTTGGAGACAGACCAGGCTATTGATTTGATGGCAGGGAAATACTACTGCAGGGAAACATCATCAAGGATTTGTCACTTCTAGAACTGTGAAAATACTTGTTTGCAAGTCATCACTTTGAAATTAACAAAAAGCGTTCCCTGTTTAATAAAAAAATATCAGGAGGCAATCAAAACAGGAAAAAAAATAATTTGTTTTATTGCAGCCCACAGTCTTGACAATCCATTGCAAAGAATACACATGAAGAATACAAGTATCAGAGGAGTGAAAACTGAGTTACAGTTTGGATGCCTGTACACAGGGTTTGATGGATAATTTGACTGTGTGAACAAGCACTCCAGCATCTGTGATGTTCATTCTTGCCCCTCAAGAGCACAATTTTTTTTCAGCCAAATGCTTGTTTCACTTTGACCATAAGGTAAAGTTTTAAATTTTTCAGTGGTGTCAGCAGAAGAACAGTTTTACCAGCATCTTTAAACCAATCCTTACCAGAATTTGATCTCTCATATCCTCAGAAATAATAAAAGAAAAAGGGAAGAAAAATCTTTTAAAAAGATTGGTCCTGCAAGTGAATTAATGAGGGAGTGGATGTGAAGAGAGGTAAGTCAGGCTTGACACCAGCTAGCAAAAGCTAATTTGTGGGCTGGAGTGTGACAGCACCAAGGAGGAGCTGTGTGGGGGTAGCCCGTGTCTTCTGAGCAGGATGATCTGCTTCCCAGGGTGAGGAGAGTGTTGCTGAACACCCAAGGGCAGCTATGAAAGCACAGCTTGGCCCTGCAGTGATGGTACCAAAGGCCAGGAAGATCAGGATACACCCTGAACTCGGCAAGTGGTGGTGCCAGGTTTGCCAGGATGAGCAGCTGAGGGTCAGGGAAGCCCTGGGCTTTCCAAGTGTTGCTGAGCAAGTGGCAATTGCAGGATTGGTGACAAAAATCACAGAAACACAATTTCCCTTCCAGACCTGACCAAACAAACAATAAAGTAAGTGCTGAACCCACTGTAAAGGAGCAAGGACAGTAAGAGCCTGTGGGGTGGTGAACACAGCTGTACCCCAAGCTGCCTTCTCTCTGCTGCCTAACTGCAGTCAGGGGTTAAGGAAATCAGGGCTGGGCACACCAAGGACATGGTGCTGTGAAAGGAGACAAGGGCTGGAGCACCTCTCCTGTGGAGACAGGCTGAGAGCACTGGGGCTGTTCAGCCTGGGGAAGAGAAGGCTCCAGGGAGACCTTAGAGCAGCCTAAAGGGGCTACGAGAGCTGGAGAGGGATTTTCAGAAGGGCAAGCAGTGATAGAACAGGCCTTAAGCTGAAGGAGGACAGGTTTAGATTAGATGTTAGGCAGAAATTCTGAGGGTGATGAGGGCCAGGTGTTCAGGGCCAGGTTGGGTGGGGCTCTCTGGAGCATGGCTGGTGGAAGATTCCCTGCCCACAGCAGGGAGATTGGAACAAGATGATCTCTAGGGTTCCTTCCAACCCAAACATTCTGTGACTCTGCATGTGAAACAGAGGCAGCCCAAGGACACATCCATACACAGTCTGCTGTGGCCCCAGTTCTCTGGCTCAGGTTCTAAGCATGCACATGCTTACAGCATGAATCACAGGTGGACAAGTTTAGGGTTTTTTTCCCCTCACTTTTCTCACTGAAAAAGGAGAGCAACTGATTTCTAATGATTAAAAATCTATTACAAAAATAAAAATCTCAGATGGGTCTGATTTTTCTCCTATATTGCTGCAATTCCAGTCTGCTGCTGCTCCATTTTGATTTAGGTACAGAGTCAGTGTATCCAGTCATCTTTCACAACTGGATGAACAGGAGCAGGGCTTTACAATTGCTACAATCAGTGAAGTGATTGCAATCACCAGGCTGTTACAGGAAATTGAATTAAGTGGAAGAGAGTGCATGAGTGATTGGATTACTAGTTATATTCTGCACAGAACATCTATTAAAATCCTGTGATTAAGAAAAGCTGTTCCTGATTAGTAATAAAAGGTTTCTGGCAGTTTCTGTTGTACATTTTTGTGGGGAACAGTGAAAAAATCCATGTCCCATCTCTTGCTTTGGAGTCACATCAGCCTGCATGTATGGTATGCAGGGATTTGGTAGAGTGGCCTTTTGGGAGTATTTGAACAAGGGATTTAGTATTTCTGGCTTTAGCCCAGCATTTATATATGCAAATATATTCCAGTAACTCATCCTGTACGCTTCTGGTCCCAGAAAAGTAACACTGCATAAGCAAGGTTCAGTATTTACACCAGTGCACTTTTTCTATTAAAGGTTTCACAGAAAATTCTCCTCCCTCAAAGTTACACTGGCTGGAGTCTCTTTTGTACTACCAACACAGCTCTTCTTGCCATAGCCCTAATCCTACCACTGTCAAAATGCAAATCCTGTTGAAAACACGAATATTAGACCTGCCATAATTCTTATCCTTTCCATCCCACCTCCAGGCTGTTCATTGCAGGAGATGTGACACATCACAGTGTGAGGATACAGTCATGGGCTGGAGGTTCCTACATCAACCTGGAGGTTCTGAGTATGAACCAGAAGACTTCAATTATTTTAGATGAGAAAAAAATTACTGTTCCTGACATGCAGCATCTTTTACAAACAAAACGATTGAGATAAATTGTAGGAGGCAGCAGTTTCTCAGCAAAAAACAATTTTGTAAACAGCTCGATTTTCCCCAGATTCTATCCGATAATCCACCTAATTAGAGGAGAACAGTCCCTGCTGTCAAACATCTCTACAGCTACAGAAGAGAGACAAAATTTGAAGTTGCACATCCCTATTCTTGAATTTCAAAGCCCTCTGGGACAGCAAGTGTTGTGTTTTAATGAAAACAGCAATGATCCTTTACAGCTCTGCACTAAACGACCACAAGATGGGACTTCATTACAGCTCAGTACTTACATAAGAGCATGAGTCAGACTGCATCACATAATTAATGAAAATGCAGAGGCTAAAGAGTAACCTGGAGTATATTTGAATATTCTTATGATCACAACCCACATTTTTAATGGAGGTGAGGGAATCATAGAGCTCAGGCTGTGCAATCTCAGTGCTTGATTGCTCCCAGCCACTCACCACAGTCTCTGTTCCTGCTGTACATCCACAGGAAGCAAAAAGGGAGCTGGTGCTTCACACTGTCAGAAGCTGGCACAGCTCCTCTTGGCCGTGTACCTGCTGCCCATTTCTCTCTCTCCATTTATGGCTGGAGGGTATTTTTATGGCTATTCTCTTGATGAAGAGAAGAGTGGGAAACCACCTTCAGGTGCTGGAAGGCAGAGGGCAACAAGGCTGCCTGGGCTAGAGGAGCCAGTGAGGACATGGGCAGCTGATGAGAGCACTTGCATTTTTCCTCTGGCCTCTTTCCAGCAGTGACCCAGCTGCTGCATGCTCTGGAAACACAGAGGGAACAAATGGGAATGCCAGTGTCCATGCACAATGTGCTAGTGCATTTCTTGTCACCAACATGTGTCTCCCGTTGCCACCCACACAGCCAGAAAGCAACCAAACCCTGAATTTCAATAATTACTATGGCCCATACTTCAAATTTACCAGGTGAATTTGTCATCTATGACCTCAGAGAGAAGGGGAGGAGGAACTACAGTTCAGCTGTACAGGAGTGACAGAGGTGTCTTCCAGACCCTCAGACAAGTCTTTGAGTACAGCCCTGAGAAAAGGTACAGAGAGCAGAGAAATGGCAGGAGGGCTCTTCCCCTACCTGCAGCTGCCTTCCAGTTTTTGGGTGTCTGACCTGTCCATAAAGGCCAGAACCAGGACAGGGATGAGCTAGACAAGAGTGGTGTGAGGGCAAAAGACCTTGTGCCCGAAGCACACTTAGAGACCCCTGAGCCCTGCTGAGCTGGTCTCCCCTTAGCCTGGGCACAGGAACTGAGCCAGGCTTTCAGATGCTCCAAAGGGAGCAGAGGCAGCACAAGCCCAAGCCAAGAGCCAAGAGCAGGGTTTGCCTCCATTCTCACTGGGAAGGCACAGCAAGACACAAAATCCCAGGGAATTGGAGAACCACAACGAGATGTAAGAGAGCCCTCAGGTCTGAGCTAAGCTGAAGTGAACATGACTCTGCTGAAAGTCTAAATTGAGGGGTTGAATTCTTGTTGATTATAATAATAATAATAATAATAGAATTCAGGACCAGAAATTACAGAAAATATGCATTTCGAACATACCTGGATTTTCAGGTGGGCAGGACCTTGAACTAGGGAAGAGGCAGGAAATTCAGAGATGGAGGGGAGGACCTGGTGAATAGGCAGAGTGAATATACATGTAAAATAATTTTATAGCAAGGAGGAAGAGAACGCTGCACTTTGCTTTTTCTTAGAATTGCATATTTAAAAGAAGTCAGATTTAATGCTTATGAAATCAAAAATAACTTAATTTCTAAACTTTAAATGCTTTTAAGACAAAAAAAGGAGAGACAGAGACACCGTCAAGGGAGTCCCACTTTTGAAGACATGCCAGGCCCCTTGCATTGGTCATCACGTGTAAGTGATGTCTTTACCTCAATAAGATAATATGGGATATTCCTGGGAGACATAGTTTCCTGGAATTCATTTTAGGAGAGACAAAGACACAGCAACATTTCAATATTTTAATTTAAAAGACATAACAGAAATCTTGACAACAGCTGCAGATGTCTTACCAGCCATCTTTGTCCACAAAATGATGTAACAATGCACAGTACAAAAATGTTCTCAGCAGAAAACATTGCTTTGTCTCAATTTGGGCAGAGCTTAACATACTGCAATGCCATTTACTGCTACTACTGTTCATGTCCACCAGAATAATTAAACAAATTGCCAGCAATAGATTTTAAGCAGAACAAAGGCAGCACGAGGGATAAGTGACATTTTCTAATTGCTGCAACAAATGACTCTGCTTGGCTTTAGGCAAACCTCAACAATTAGAACTATTCTCAAAAATATACAGAGAGCTGTCAGGAGCAGTAGCACACAGCCATGTAAATGTTATTGCCACAAAGTAGAATTGTTGAAATAAATAATCTAAAGAGAAGGTCAAGATGCAGCCAGAGTGAGTTTCAAAAGCAACCTAAAAAGTCACCTAAACAGCAAGCTGAGATTCCATTTCCAGTGTCAATATACACAGTATAATTAACACTGTATTATTATCACTTATTAAACAGTATCTGCAAACATGAAACCATCAGAGAGGAGTTCATGGGCACAGTGGTAAGGTTGTGTTAGCATGCTTGTCAGCATCTCCTGCTGAGCTGTGGTAAAGGGCAAATAAAACTCTGCATCCTAGTCTGGAATTCACCATCATTTCTCTAGGGTTCTCAAATGTTAACATTTCTGGGGGTAAAAAGAACCCCACCAAAACTAATTATTTTTAAAAAAGGTTTATAAAGTGCATGGGTCAGATCTCAGAAGATACTTGTTTCTGTCACGGTAGCAAAGTGCTGAAAATCAACACTATATGTTAGCAGAGGAAAATTTCAGTCTTAACCTCCTACAGAAGAAAATAAGTGAGGCTCTCCCATCACTTCTGCATTGTGCCTCCTCCCAAATCCTGAGGATCAGTGTGCAGGGAGAACCTTCTGGTGGGGGCTGCTGAACAGAAGGGAGGGCTGAAGAGAAGAGAGAGCCTTGCAAAATTCAGATACAACTCTTAATACCTTGTGTGAGCCCACAAACCAGTCAGCTGCGGAAACAGGACTCTGTTCTCTTCTCTAAAGAGACCCAAACAGCTTTTCTCTTCATTGATGCTACAGAGCAAACTGCAAACTTTACATTCCTGGAGCTGGACAATGTGCAGAACCATCAAGAAGTCAAAATTATGCCTGACTAAAAAAGTCATTATGCCAGACTGAAATGCAACACTGCTGTTACTTCTTATCAATTAGGACCAGTGGATGCTGAAAGGCTGCTCTGCTGTTACAGTTGAGTTGATATTTTTGCAGAATATAACTTCGAATAATTGAATTTATCAGGGCTTAACCAGTCAAGAAAAGAAAAAAACAAAAATTAACACATAAAAATGCTTCATTCATGCTGTCTCAGCATAATCTGCTTTGGAAGAAGCACAGAAGAAAAAGCTTCCAGTCTAATGTACCATGATCAAAACATGCTCACCATCCTAATGCCTTCTCTCTTAAACCATCACAGCTGGAAAAGAAGGATAAGTCCAGAGGATGAAAATGTGGCATCTGAAAGGCATCCAAGGAGGGCAGTGGCACTCGGATTAGCAGAGGAAGTTGGCAACAGCAGCCCTCAGTCTTTGCAGTTTCCTCTCATCTCACTCAGGTGTAACATGGTGGAGGCAGAGGAGATAGGAAGGACATTTCAAACTTATTTTGTCCTGGTTTTGGTATCTCAACATGCAAGCAGGTTTAGAAGCCTAAAGTCCCCATAACAGCTGATAGAAAAAAACACCAAAGAGCAGGGCTGGATACCAAAATCTGTTGGTAGGGCTTGGAAAGCCCATGGTATCAGCTCTTTTTCATAGTTATTTGTGCTGTTTATAGATATGTTTACTGGCCCAACTTGACCTTTTACAGCAAAAGTTGCAATTTTATTCTTCTTTAATGGGTTGGACCTTCAAAATTTAATCACAAACCTTGCTAGAAAAAGATGTGGTGGAGTAAATTGTGTTTTGCAACACATTTTCTACACCCACCATAGTGTAGATTTCTTCTCCACTGATGCAGCTTCTGTTGTCCAGGTCTGTGTAGAAAAAGACTTCAGAAACATCAGCTCTGCTGTATCTGTTTACTTAGGACAGGAGTTTATGAATCAGTGTTAAAATTGTGGCTATTTTCTCCTAAAAATTAGCATTGAATAAACCATTCATGCACCTTCAGTACCATAAACACAGCTGAAAAAGGAAGGCTTTGGTCTAATTCCTGGCTTTCTGTCTTTTTTGTTCAGCCTGGTAACACACAGTACATGATGACACACATTATGGGCAATTAATTCAAATATCCGGGAAACAAGAAATCACATCTGCAGTTAATCATCTTGTGCCTTCTCCAAACCATAAACCATCTTTACAGAGGAAGAGAACAAAGAGATGAAACATAATTAAATGTGACATTTTCCATAAATCAGATGACACAATTGAGCTGATAACATCAGAGAGCAGCAAAACTTCCCAAATTGCTCCAGTGTTTATCTGATGCTCATCATCTCTCCCAGGCTCTGGTGAGTGTGGCACCTTTTTTTATTGACACCATGCTGCAGAACTGTCCCTGCTAACCCAGGAGGTCATTTCCCTGTTCTGTCCCAAACACCACCAGTGGCAAACACCAGCACCTTGGCCAGAATTCCTTCCCAGGTGAAACTGTTCCTTCCATGGGCTGAACTGCAGCCTGCTCATAGCCCAACCTGTAATTTCAGGTGTGGGCTCAGAGTGACATTTTGGCCCTTTGGAAGGAAAAGGCAGAGCTTAAAACCCATATATGTGCTGGGTGACACTTCCCAGATGAGACCACTCATCTGCTTTAAGACCAAAATGGGTAGAAACCTCTGCTTTAAGACCAAAATGGGTAGAAGTTGAAGCAGTGAAATACAAATTTTTTAGGAAGTGCCATTCAAAAATTAGGTAAATGCTTGTGTTCCATGCAAAAGTAAATTCAGTTTAAAATTATTTTAAGTTTTTTCAGTTTGGTAAATGAAAAAATGCTCAATTCCAAGGTCCAACTTGGAGGAGTTTTTTTGTTATTATTTTTGCCATTTTCACCATCAAAATTAATCAAAGCAAACTATTCAACAGACCAATGTTCCTCTACAACTTGAGCTGGAATTTCACCTCAAAGAACCATTTTCTTTGGATTTGGTAAGTTTATCTGTCTGAAACAACTTCTAGCAAAAGAAAAAAACCTGAGTTTTTGCCTACATGTCAATATAATATTATTATTCCCAAAATAAATTCAGGTTTGTAGTACAACCAACCAAGACAATTCAAAGCAGTTTTGTTAAAGAGAGAGGTAGTTTAGGTGTCAAAATTTAGGTTTGGTTTCACTTTGGAAGATACAAATAAAAAAATAATCTAATACTTAAAGACAGGCTCTTGTGATAAGAACAAGGTCATAAAATGTCGTGTGCTTGATATTTGTGCTCTAATTTATCAGCTCACAGCATCTGCGGCACAGAATTGTAGAATGACAGAATAATTTAGGTTGGAAAAATTATAAGTCAGCTAAAACCAAACTAGACTTTCCTTACTGCTCAATTTGAGCTGAACTTCAGAAGAAAATGGAGAAAATATAAAGAAGGAAAATGAAGTCTTCTTGAGTAACCACGGACATTTGGCTCCCAATCTGAAATTCTGTAGGAGAATTTTCATTTTCAAAGATGACTCGGTAATTTCTGAAATTGGTGAGTCTCCAACTGGGCAAACAGTACCTCCAGCGACTTTTAAAAGTCATATCAAAATTTTGAAATAACTTATGCACAATGAAACAATTTTATTAAAACTACTGTTTTCAACACAAATAAATACTTTTTAAAATCCGATATTATGATTTTAGAAGACTGGCTGAAAACTTCCCTGCAGTTTCCAGCCACTCCAACAAAAAACAGCATAAAATATCTTAAAAAGAAAATAATTAACATTACATTTTAAGGTTTTGAATTCAGCTCTAAATACATGTACTTAACTGTACACTAGGACAACTACAGATGTCAAAATTTCCAGCTGTAGTTGCTTAGCTATCTGTTCATATTCTGTTGTTCAATCTATATTTCTTGCAATAAACATCAGGGGAAAAATCAAAATGTAGAAATAGTTGTAGATTGATTTACCAGTGCAAATAGAAAGCTGTGCTCTAATTGTAGAAAATTCAGAAGAAATGCTGTTCCCTAAGTTTCCTGATCTTCCTTTGTCTTATAGCTTGAGGAATCACAAAATTACTGTTGAACAATTGTCACACAGTTAATAAGATTAATGATTGTATTGGCCAAGACCCACTCATCACTAAATACACTGGGGGATGTTTAGGAGAAAAAATGTCCTACTTGGATGATAAATAATGTACGTGGGCCTGAATGAGACCCCAGCCCATTCAGAGAAGATTTTACAGTTATGCAAATCATTTTGGCATGTGCTTTAATCCCATTCTGTTCTATACAATCTGTTGAATCAAGTTTTAGCTAACTCTGTCCAAACCTGGCATGTGTCTCATCTCAGCAACACATCAGATGGGGGCTGGCATGTGGACATATTCCCTCTGTTCAATGACATCAGGAGGTCTTGGCTAGAGCTGTCAACTGAATGAAATAACACAGTAGCATCATGTAGTTCTGGAAAAGTATTTGAGGATTTGTTATGATTTATTTTCATGAGAGGCTCTTTGATTACGTTGAACCAAGTCTGCCTTTTGTACATGTGCATTAAAACACCCAGAGGATGCCAGGACACCAGCACTGCCCACCAGCTCACTGCTGCCTGTTCCTAGGGTGCAACACACTGCATTGGCCCTGCTTTGGATGGGTTTTGGTCCCAAGCCTGTTGTGCTGCCCCACTACGCAGCCCAACAAGCAAACACGATAAAGAAACACTGTTTGTTGTCCTTCATAACATTATGGCTTCTTAACTTACAAACACCAAAGCACAGACTCACTCTGAATCTGCATGTACCATGCCAGTGCTGCTTTCTGGGCCATCTCTGAGCCAGAAGGACATTCACAAACCTGGCATTACTCATTAAATGACCAGCAAGAGGATTTGCTCACTGTGAGCAGCCCTCAGGCAGAATGTTCATCAGCTGCACACCAGTCACCAGAAGGGACAGGGAAAGCCAGTCTGATCTCTGTGCAAGGTGCAGTTCTCACTGGCTTCAGGAGGAACAATTCACACAAGAAGCCTGGGTAAAGAACATGTGCATGAAAGTGCAGAATGCATTAAATCTCACTCAGAGCCTTCATATCCAAGGCAAAGGGTACAACCCTTCTCAAGTTCAAATAGGCAGAGTGACAAGAGGCTGGACACCACTGAAGCCAGGAGTGGCACTCCCCAGCAGTTAAAGTCTTTCAGAGTCTGCGTTTTCCCATGCTGGATCTCAGCATTAACACCCCTTCCACTGCAGCTCCTGGACTGTCAATCATCTTCTGCCAGAGGAGCTGTTCTTCCCCTTGAGAGTCCATCCAGTCAACCTCCTTGCCATTGCTTACACCTGGCAATTGTAAAAACATGAGGGAAGTTGCCATTTTAGGAAGCAGCTGGATAACATCACAGCATGTTTATTACAACAGTATACAAGAAAAATGACAAGCACTTTACACTTCCACCTGCACAGGGAGTTGTACTGAAAAAGGGCAGCTCCTAGAGAGTACCGGTTTGTCACTGAATTCCTTCAGGAACACAGGCAGAGGCTCATAAACCTCCCCACACTGCACCACAAACAACTTTTTCCCAACACAGGAGGAATGGATTGATCCTCTTCCAGCTCACACCATCATCAGCAGAAAGGCTGCTGCTGGGCAGGAGTAGCTCACTGTTTCTCTCTGGGATGCTAAGGAATGCTTCCCAAGGCATTCACAGTTCTTTTAGACTGTACAGAAATACAAATGGGCACATAATTTCTGCGTCTCGTACAGTGGAGGAAAGAACTAAATCATCTGCAGATTATCTCCATGTTGCCTCTTCTCTATTTTCAAGTTCTACAATTTCCCATATATTTTCAAAACACTGAGTAACATTTCTGACCTTCATGCACATGAATTATGTGGAGTAAGGAAAGAGGAGAGCAGAATGAGAAAAGCAACATGAGTCAGATGGGACCTTACCATTTCCAGTGCTCAAACGGACACCTCCCAAAAAAATATTACTGGAAAGAGACTCCTTGTCCCACACAGTGAGTTCCAGGCAGACATTCTGTATGTCCCTTGAATTCAAGCCACTGAAGGCAAAGATGTGATTCCACTGGGGATTCACACTTTTTTTTACTATGGGAGTTTTGTGTTTTGTAGCTTTGCTGTCATCTGGGAGCAGGTATCTGGGAGATAAAGAAAAGGAAAGTGAATATGGAAATGGATTTTCACATAGTACTCACAATATATAACAATCATGTAGTGGCTCAAATAAATCAGGACCCCATCTCCCCATTATTATGAAGTTAAGCATCTACCTCAAGTTCTTACTTTGCATTTGTGCACCATTTGTTCTCATACCTTCAGTGTCAGTTACCGCAAGCAGAAATTGAATTAGGTCTTCTTGCCCCAAGTCTCAACCACAAACATTTTTTTTCAGTGAGGCTAAATATAGACAGAGTCATAAAAACATTGGCTAGAAGGGACCTCTCTGGAGTCATCTTGTCCAGTTCCCTCTCAAAGCACAAGATTGTCCAGAAAGAAAGGAAAATTACTTTTTCTACTTGAAATGCATGTGCTGAGTTATAGTTTTAAGCACAGCAGAATATCAAGATAAATTCTAAGCTCCACCAGGGAATTAAAGACAGGATGTTTCACAACAGTCAACTCATTACTATGAATTGGAACATATCTAGAAATCAGCAAGCCTGAAAACTAGCAT
This sequence comes from Zosterops lateralis, assembly GCF_965231275.1. Classification (NCBI taxonomy): domain Eukaryota; kingdom Metazoa; phylum Chordata; class Aves; order Passeriformes; family Zosteropidae; genus Zosterops; species Zosterops lateralis. Next base: position 9,267,094 of record NC_139763.1, read on the forward strand.
TCAGAGCAAAAACTAGCAAAGAAAAATGTTTTAAGATATCTATTACTTCCTAAATGTAACATTTATATTGCATAACCTGCATTTATGAGAAATCCATTATAGTGAGAGATGCAGGGTTATGTTCCTTTTTTTCATACATAAGCATTCCGTGTAGTTTGGATTTTGAGTGTCCAATACAAAATGCTGTATATCTAAAAAAACCCCACACATATATTGTCATACTACGTAAATTTTTCGTGTACCCACATGTTTATAGGCATGTGACACAAATCTTAAATTAGATCTGGTGCAGTCATTAAAAAAGGAGAAGAAAAAACCCCACAAACCCTTTCACAAAAGTGTCAGATGTGCCTCCTGATTTCACTGCTGTTAAATTCTTTGCTTCTTTGATGAGGACTTCTAATATGCCTCCAGATGGCAGATGAGAGTCTCCTTTTTTTCCTTTTTTAAATGCTCTCTTTCCTATGCATAGAACAAAGTTGCAAAATTACAATCAGAAATTATATATATATATACTGTAAGACTGATTTGGAAATGTAAATTGTCTTGGCTAGGTTTTTAAAAGTAGTTTATTGCAATGGGATTAAAGCATTCCTTATTAAGGCAGGGGCAGAAAATCACTCCATATTTGATAAAGAACTTGACTAGTAAGTCCTTGCAGGACACAACATACTGTATCTGAAGTCCTGTCCTAATATAAGTATTTGAGGATTGCTATGCTGAACACAAAAAATTGCATGCCCAGTAAATCCTGCCTTCTTTTCAGAATCCACTTTCAGTGCTGATGTTGAGGCAGCCCTGGAGCACAAATGAAGCTATAAAACCTCTGACCCAAAGCCTAAAGTCCAGAAATGAGCCAGCTGTGTCCTGTGTGTGGGGATGCTCTGCTCCCCAGGGACCACGGCAGAGGGCACGGGGCTCCCAGACAGCAGCACAAGGCCAGGTGCACCTGCAGCTGCTGCAGGTTCTAAGAAGCTCTTACCAGCAGAGATTGTACACTCTGATTCAGGCTGAAAACATCAGGGGAAGAAAATCAGGAGTGATGATAAAATGTGCTATCACAGTCCCTGTGATTCTGGGTCCGGATCAGCTGGGGGAATGTGGCAAAATTAGAGGGGCAGGAAGGATGGAGTGCTCAAAAAATAAACTTTAATGGTGGTAAAATAACAAACACAGAGACTGTGTGGTCGGAGGGGCAGCATCCAAAGACCCAGGGGTGTGGTTAACTTAACAATATATAAGGTTATCTGGGGGCAAGGGTCCAATCCTAAATGTGGGACTAGACATGACTTTATATGTCAAAGGTCCCGAACCAGGACCAGATCTATTTTGGAATTATGCCATTAGCATCCTAATTTCCATATCCCACCTCTCATGGTCTCAGGTTTATGGTTTCTGTGTAGGCTATCTGGGCTAAGGTATTATCCGTCTCAACTAACTCAATTCCTCCCAATGTACTAATTTTAAAAAATGCAGACTGTATCTGTACTGAGCTGATAACAATGAGCTTTTAAGAGAGCAAACCTTGAGTAAGCCTTCCTACTAGTAGAAGGAATATCTCCTGTCATAAAAAAGAAGAATGAAAAAGAAAGAAATCTAATCTATCAAATGCTAACAAGCAATACTGTCACTAAGACAGTGATATACCTGTATCTGGTATATCCATGTGCACTCAGGTGCTACCCAGTGATTGCTCTCACTTCAAAGGATTGTTGCTCCTCATGCTAACACAATACAAAGAGATAGTAACTCTTCTCCCTTGTTCATTGCTGATGAAAATAATGGCTCACTCTAAAGAACTCAAATAAGACTTTACAGGACTAAATTGCAGCTGTAATACAGTAAGAGTGAGCAGAGGAAAAGCAGTGTGAAAAAAGGCTGAAAATTAGGAGGAAGATTAAGGTGAATTAAGCATGAAGAACTAAGTCTATTACTTGATCAGCTAAACACTGTATATAAGTAGCTGAAATAAGGACTCTCAGACTACAATGCAGACAATTTTCTTCTGTGGCTGCCCTTGATCATGTTACCTAATGTCTGGATTTTTTTTTTAATTAAGTCAGAGCCATGCATCAACCACTGACTGCATATTCCTCTTCCTTTTTTCTCCTTAAGCTCAGTGTAAGAGAAAAGGATGAAGCAAAAGAAATAATCACATTCAGTATTTCCACACATAACTATTGAAGCCAGGTTGGATGAGGCCTTGAGCAACCTGGTCTAGTGGAAGGTGTCCCTGCTCATGGCAGAGGGGTTGGGACTAGATGGCCTTTCAGGTCCATTCCAACCCCATAACATTCTGTGATTGTTTGAATGAGCATATTAAAGTATGATTTCAATCTTGACCAGTACCATCACTTCACCCTAAATGAGGATTTTTTAATACATCATCATCACATGATTTTTAAAATCATCATTATTAATGTTTATTTTACCTTGAAAGTGCCCCAAAGGAAGCATCAGGTTTCTGTCTGGGGGAATATAACGTAAAACCACTGTCAGTTCTCCTTTGTATTGAAGCCCAAAATCTGTCACAACCTCCACCTGAAGAGAAAAGAGACAAACCAACCAGAAATCCAGCCAAAGTTAATCATTCATCTCCTTCTTTTCATTTTAATTCTGTCAAAATATATCAGTATGTCCATATAAAAAGCATTTTAAATGCTTCTTAAATGTATCAAGATGTACCAGCTCACTTTCAGATAATTAGACATTCCAAATTGGAGGCAATCACATCTTAGAAAACTTTCTGAGCTAGGGAATGCAAGCTCTCAGGAAAATAAACCCTTGTGGGATTAGACACTGTTCAGTGAACACACAGAGGAGAGAGTTATCTAGCATGAGTAAGTGAAAAAAGCCAACAGCAAAAAAACCCCTCACACTTATTTCTGAGTATATAAACTGTAACTGATTTAAGCTGCAAGTCAGCCCTTATTTCCAGCAGTCAGGATTTAAAATGTAATTAGCTTCATGTATTTTAGACAAGTCGCTCCTGAGTCGCCATTTGAAAAGATGTGTGGGGAAAGAAGGTGAGGGAGAGCAGAGTGCAGCTTTGAAACAGAAAAACTTCTTAAAAACTCTTATTCCCAGTGTCCTTTTCCTTTTCTACACAGCTACTAGTTCTGCATTTCTATATATTTTTATAAATGTTTTTATCTTGCCCAGAAAAAAGCAGTTGATGCTCTTCAGTCCATCCTTGTCAAAATAATATTAGGCCTTTATTGACAGGGTAGTGAACTTCCATTCATGTTTTAAAAGTTGGAAACTACATTTTAAAAACATTGGATGCAACACAGAGAGATCTAACTTCACTGGTGGAGGTGAGACTACTCAGATGCTCTCAGCAACCTGGTCCAGTGAGGACTGTCCCTGTCCATGGCAGGGGATTGAGATGGGATGATCCTTAAGGCCCCTTCAAACCCAAACCATTCTCTGATTCTGTGATATGATTTCTGTATATGCTGCAGTGCTCAGGTTTGGGTACAAATGAATAAATCTTCCTGATTTCTGCAGAGGGACAAAGGACATGGATGAAGGGAGAGGATCCTCAGGCACTGCTGGAGACACCACAGAAGCCTTTAAAGAACTATTTATAGAGGAAGCCTGACCTGTGAATTTATTTCTCTGAGATGTATTCAGCTTGTTTCCTGACACCCCACAGAGGTCAAAATTCTATTATGAAGAGAAAACAACCTAAAAACCCCCAGCAGGAATTCATAACATGTATACAGAGTCAGCTTTGCCTTCACCTCACGGACTCCAGGCTGAGGCACTGACCAGGTTCACTGGGGCTCAGTCTGCACCCAAAGCTGGGACAGAGAACAGAGCATTTTAGTCATAGCAACAGGGCCCTTTGGTGACTTTGAAGCAATTTTAGAGCAACACAGACACTGCTGCACTGGCAGAAAAACAGTCCTGTCTTACACCAATGTCCAATGTCAGCTGCTGAACAAAGGACTAAAGAAAATCTGTAGCAAAAGGCTGTGGAATAATTTGCACATCTACATTTTGCCAGTCACTTACGGCTTAATTTTTTTTTTCTTACTTATGGCCTAAACTAAACAAGTTTAGGATCAAGTTTCCCCTAAAGGCATCGAAAGCAGTTTTTTATTTAGTTCTACTGGTGGACAAGCAGTGGTGTAAGTCCAAATGACAGAAAAAATTTGTCAGCCTGTCCCCCAAACCCACATATAACATCTATACTCTGTCCCCTCTTTAGCCACAGAACTGTTTTCTCTACTTTTTCTGACTTAACCACACTCCTCTGGAAAACAGATCTCTCAATGCTGGTAGAAGAAACACGTCTTCAAGTCTCCAACCTTTTCACTACAGCAGCTAAATGATTCATGAAAAAACAAACAAAGAACTGTAATAAATCCCAGAAAATGTTTGATTGCCATTCCTACATTCCTGTCTCTTTCAGGCAGTCCATAGTGGAGAACAGTGTGTATTTTGCATGGAAATTAACCTGTCCCTCATTTCTGTTAATTCAAAAACCAGTAATTGATTTTTTTTTTTTTTAAATCATCCTTGCTGATCAAAAACTTTAGCAGTGTTTTAAGTTTAGAAACATTAGTAGCAACTCAGGAGGCAGACAAGACCAATTCTGTTTGTTTTCTTTGACAGTAAAAGGAGTAATTTAAAAATCCTTTTAATGGGTTTGGAAATAATCAGATACCACCTTCGAGCTGCACTAACTGAAATGCTTAGTGCCTTACTATTATTTTCCTGAGCAGGAGAGCTTCATGACTTTCTTTGGTTTTTCTTCCCATTAGGATTCAAAGAAATTACCTAGAAATTAATTACAGGGCAAACAGATTCATCTCCCACCTGATAAAAAGGCAAAATTTAAACACACTCTCTTGAAACCCAAAAGATAATATGATTTTTTAAAATGTAATGAACATAGAAAAACCAAACCATCTAGTCAATCTTGACAATATTAGCTGCACACCTTATACATTTTTGCAATTAGAAAAATACACTTTCTTAAAGGTCAATCCAAACCCCTGGAGTTCCTGGGGATTATGGCTGCTACAGGAGCAAGCAAGGCAAAAACCTTTATTCCTCTGGTTTACAACAGCTCTTTGCATCTCTTCCAAAAATAAACACTTTGCCAAAGCAGGAGAGCCCTGGGCACAGAAGTCACCCTACCCTTCACTTAGCAAAGGACATGCTCTGTTTCACAGAACAGTTAATTTGCTGGTTGAGAAACCTTATCTTGTGCCTTTCTAGTTGAGGTAAATGGGAGATTAAGAAGTCATTTTATCACATCTGAAAGGTGTAAAGCACTTTGAACTGAAAAAAATAAAGCTTGTTTCTTTAGTAAGCTCTTAAGGGTTCAGTAGGGGGAATGGTAGGAAAGTTCTTTGTTTTATGTGCTATTTAAAAAAATAATGTATTTTTTATTGGAGTTTATTACAGGATGAACTTATGGTTTATTTAAAAGCTTTTATTTGTATTCTTTTTAAGTAGCCAATCATATATTTTCACGAAGACTTTAAAACCAGTTAGCTTTTACTGAATTAAGAACAAGTAATTTTTTATTATTATTCTCATATTAGACATTCATAAAATCCTGCTTTATAAACAAGTTCCAAAGGAAAAAAAATAACTGACTCTTGCTAAATTTGCTTCACAACACTTTCACCAGTCCTGGAAACCCTTACCTTAGGCTGGAGCACAAACCACTCATCGCCCTGATTTTCAAAGTTCCAGGAATCAAATGGAATTTCCACTTCCCCAAGGAAGCTGTTGCGTCCAAATCTGTCATAGTGCCAGACAGAAAGCTGTAGGGTCCTGGTTTCCAGCTGTGAGTGACTGATGACATACTACCAGCAGAAAAGGAGAAAGAGAAACTCTCAGAATAAGCAGAAATAATATTTTCCACTGAGCCTTTTATGGCTCTAGCTCAGTTTCACCAAGCCCATAGCAGTTAACAAATGGAGCATGAAAGAGAGATTTGTTTTCCTTGCAAACAAGATTGATCTAGCCAGAAACTCATAATGTTAATGCGAAATCTTTCTTTGCTGTATACATCCAGTGATAATTTATGTTACTGTCACTACTGTGACTTTTTATTATTATTATTATTATTTACTAGGTATTTATAACTATAAAATAAATCACGATGCTTAAAAAAAAAGATCCTGTTAATTCCCTACAAGTTTATGTAAAAGAAGAAGATCAACATCTAGGTTGATAAAAAGAAGAAACCCCACTGGTTCTTTCATCCCTAAAGAGACTCTGCTGAACGCTGTTTTCCAGAAATCATCCCCTCATTTCCAATTTTTCCTTTGTAGCTTACAAAAAATTGTTCTTAAAACGTGTACAGCAGCATCTGCACGGCATGCATGGAGTCTATCAGAAACCATTGTTGTGTTTGAGAGCTAAAAAAACTCATCTCTAGTTATAAATATATCAAAAACTATTAAAAAACTCACATCGTAGTCTAAGAAATACACAGAAAATTATAAACATCTGGAATTCTGGCTCTTCACACTCTACTTTTAGCAAAAAGCCCATTATTTCCCTGCAATTCACCCTTCTAGTGTTAACTGAAGACACCCAGATGTCTTATTTTTGGATCAGGAACAGTATCTGGATGTGGACAAATACTCTCCAAAAGCTGAAACTGCCAAGTCAGTTGGCTAATTATGTACAGATATATCTACAATCCCTAACCCTAGATGCCACTGTGAGAAACCTCATATTCTACAACAGTGGAGTAAAAGTCAAAGAGGGAAAATACAAGACAGATTTAATTCTCTTTCTTTTCTTTTTATTTTAACAGGATTTTCAGCTGGGATGAACATCTCTTCCTTATCTTGCACATTTCAAGTAACCCTGTTTTGTTACAATTCTGTTACAATTTTGAGAAACCTCTATGTTCTATCTTCACCCAGCAATTATATTTAGTGCTATATTATTTCATAAATAAAGTCTAAATCTTTTTTTTTTTTTTTCCCAGTTCAGGCAAGCCTTACTTTTTACTCTATACTGTTTAAAAATAAGACTATAAAAAAGCTTCTCCCTTGGCAAGCAGCACAGCCAGACTGAGTGTGTGTGCCTGCAAAACGGTTTTGTAGCCAGGCTAAGCCAAGTTAAACTGGCCAGGGAACATCTATTTGCTTCTATTATAGGAAACTTATTTAAAATATAACTAAATTTAAAAAAAAATTCAGGAGAAACTATAAAGAGTCTCTGGTTGCATGGTAGCCTGCTGGATAACTCGTTTCAATTGTTAGGAAAGGGAATCATCAGGAGCCTTGGGATCATGATGCCAGAGAGGCAGTGAAGGGGCAGCCACCCCACCACTCCCATCTGCACCACAGAGCCAGGGGGATGAATAAGCAGCTTGTGAAGAGCTCAGAACTGTTCAGCCTCTCCAATAGGGGTGGGTAAAGGGCAGGGAAGGAGAGAGCTGTGGATGCTCTGACCTCAAGTGCATCAAGTCCATTGCAACAGAAAAGGAACTTCATCATGGGTTTTTAAGAAGACAGACAGTGAAGCAGTTCCTGACATTTTCTCATCAAAGTTAGCTCTGCTTTAGAAATTAGTTAAATCTTCCAGAAAAATTCAGATCTTACTGCAAAATACTATTTTCTCTTCTAAATCAGTTAGATGGGAAGTTCTAATCTAGCTTTATTTCAGCATCAGGCATATAAAATCTTTAAGGTGCTTTTAACAGCTCTAAGCTCAGGCTAGATGAGAACATCAACAGTTTTGAAACATATATGGAAACTAATAGAATTTTTAACTGTAATGGGAAGAACTAAACAAAACCACTTCCTTAATGCTGAAAGCCAGAAATTGAAACTCATATGTTTACTTGATGCTTTTCCTTAACACCTTCCCTTTTGAGGCATTTCTTCCAAGTTCTAATCCCTCTACTGAAACACATATAGAAAATACCTGTGAGCACAAGTGCAACATTCATCAGAGCCTGAGAGAGAGACTGTTCTCACCTTCAGTGTCTCATTAAATTCTGGGTTGGTGCTGTTACTTTTAATTTTGGTCTTGCGCTTGCTTTGGCGGGACTTGTCGGGCAGAAGGTAGGCTTTGACATACCTGCAGAGCAAGGAGCAAAGGGTTAGCAAGGGATAGAAAACCACCAGCTTGAGCAAAGACCTGGCATTGCTGCATCAGCAACACATATGAGGAAATTAATTTTTGCAGAATAAAGGGTGTAAAGATATAACAGAGAATAGGCAAAGCATGGGGAGGTATGGCCCTTGCCTACACACACAGTGGTATAAATCAGATAAGATCAGAATAACAAAAGGCAGAGCTAAATTAATTTACTTATCCTCAGAAATGCAGCAAGCTTTCCTAACAATTTTCCTATTGCCATGTATGATTACCAACTGGTCACATATGATAAAATATACACTAATAGTACAGGAGAATTAAAACCTTAATAATACATATATCATAGATTAATCATTATTAGATACACTAATTGTTACTTTCTGATGAGAGAATTTACATATTATACTGAAAATTATGATGAGAAACTCAGAAAACATGGTTCTTGCGAAGTGAGTATATGGACCCATGAAAACAAAGTTATTTCTATTAATCCTTGCCTCCAGAACATCTCTCCTTTCATATACTTCAGTTTTGATTATAGAAGTAAAAGAAACTTGATGCTGCCTGCCTAATCCTTCATTTTTTTCCCCTTTTACTATCAAATAGGTTGGTAATTTAAATAATCTTTTTTCCCCAGAACAGACACATGTTGCCCTAAGAAGCACACCGAAGATGCCCTTCCCACAGGGAACCCAAACCAAACCATCACCAAATTCTGCTTGTACCAACTGGATCCTGTGAATTCCCAGGCCCAAATCCCAACCCCTGGTTACAGTCAGGGTGGGATGTAGTGGGGGACACCCTTAGCAGAGCTCAAGGAAATTTTTCTCTGTGCTTACGCATCTGTCCTTTGCTTCCTCTCATCTGCAATGGCCAGGTTCCTGCAGCTCTTCACCAGGATGTTGAGGGCTCCTGTTTTGTAGATGTAGTTGATGTTGAGGAGGATTTCACCACTGACCTTCACATTGCCATAGTCACCAGTTTCACTGTATACACTGGTCATGCTGTTAATGCTCGTCTGCAGGGCAACAGAAAAAAGGCTCAGAGGCTGAAACACATTACCCTTTTCCAAAATCTACTTTTTGTTTTTCTTCATAAAGCTACAGTCTTGCAATATTTTCACATTTTTTCGGACTTGCCATGGAAACTGATATATCATCACAGAATAGAATTGTCATGATTTGATGTAAAGGGAATAAGAACTGTAGTTAATAGTAGTTTAAATGTCTAGACAGATTTTTTTCATGCAAGACTCAAAACTATTTATAAGCATAACTAAGCTAAATTACCACCTTTAAATTAATGTATGAACTGAAGAGCAGACAGGCTATAGAAATTGTAAGCACATGGAGGTTCCAAGCACAAAAAAACACCCAAAAATCACTTCTCTGGCCCAGCTGGTCACCTCATTTTTACTGAGTGTCATAAGACAACTGCTGACAGAGCCCTTAGGAAAACTTATAAGGATACTTCCCATAATGGAGGTAGTATAAAACCATATTTATTTAAAGTGGCACCTGTCTCTCATTAACAATTCTAAAGGAAGGAGCAAAATTGTACCTCCACCCCATTACTGCAAATTTTGTAAAGTCAAAAATTTTACCAATAATATCATCAATACAACAATTTTTTCTATTACAGCATGATTATCACCCCTCAATCCCTCTTCCTTCACACTCATAAAATGCAGAGTATTGTAAATTGTTTAAATTCCAAAAATTTACAATTAAGAAAGAACTGAATGTTTTTAGAAGCAAACTGGAGAAATTTGCACACTGCCAAAACCAAAAGCATTTGAGAAATCTGACACACATTTCCTTTTGTGTCATTGAACAAGACTGGTCCAAAACATACATAACCACCTAAATTCTGACACATAGAGCCTTGCAAGACACACAGATACAGTCTTCAACAAAAAGAGAGAAAAGAGAGCGAAGCATTAAAAGTAAGCTAGACCAGAGGACTCAGGAGAACTCACAGTATCACCATCTGCTTCAGGAACATTTAAATATGTCCATTTTCTGTCAGAGCCTTCTGGGGAGTTCTTTAAAGAAGGCAGTGCAAAAGATCAAGAGAAAAGAGCATTAGATTGTTGCAATAAGAAAGAATAAGTGCAGTGGGAAATCTTTATGTATACAGAAAGGTAAAGGAAGTTTGTATTGCAAAGCCACAGTGAGAAAGAAAAAAAGAGAAGAAAGAGAAGAAAGAAAGAGAAGAAAGAGAAGAAAGAGAAGAAAGAGAAGAAAGAGAAAGAAAGAGAAAGAAGTATCATCAAATCAGAGAAACACTGTTTTCCATACACCTAAAGTATTAAAGAATGTATGGTTCAAAGTAATTACATAGAAATGAGGTAACCTCTGTATCAAAATAAACAAGTTATGTTTTAGAACAGTAGCTCAGCAGGTTTGGATTACATTTGAATTTGTTCTCATTTACATGTCCATGCCCATGTCAGTCCTCCCTAAAGACAGTCAAAAGCTAAGCATTCCTCTATTTGCAGCATCAGTGCCTTTGTAAGAAAGGTCAGTTTCTCTGTGGAGTTCATAAGAATAGATGACTATTGCAGTAATATGTTGAAATATGTCACTTTCTGGGAAAAAAATACAGTAATTCATTATTGGGGGACACATTTTCCCTCCTCTGCTTGCTAGAGCAGGATCCCACCAAGTGTGTCCTGATCCATCTCCTTCCTTGCCAGCTGCAGGGAAGAGCACAGACCAGGGAAAGGGAAAGAAGGAATTTTTTTGTGACAAAACCCATCTCTCTGAGTACCTTGCCCAAGGGCCGTGCAGCACAGAAGGCTCAAGGGATAAACAGTTCTGTGTCAGAGTGGTAAACAACAACAGATAGGAAAAACTGTTATTTATGTAAGCGATTATTACCCATAAATTTAATTTTATTCCCTGTGTAGAAAAAAAAACCAGGTGGTTTTGATGTATTTTTGCTGGCTGGGTTTATCCTTCATTAAGAAAAAAAAAAAAAAAAAAAAAAAAAAAGAAAAAAAATGCTTGTTCTTTTAATCCTTTTTATAATTGTCTGGAATTCTATTAACTGGACTGATTAAAATTACTGGAGAATTATCAGCACATACCGACCAATGTGATGTGTTTTGTCCAATTTTTAACATGCCTTGAGCTAAATTCCAGCCTTTACCATTTATACATTTCCACCTCTAAAACACATGAAAATATCATTTTACACTGTTAGGGAAGTTAACCAGTCCAGTATGTGCTAAAAAATGCCTAAATTATCCTAGCAATGATCTGTATGCCCACTTCAGGAAAAAAACCCCAAGGTTACAGCAATACAAGGAGGTGAATGAGTTTTTTTCTATTCCAAACACTTCTCTCTCTAATCTAAATACTTTTTTCTTCAATCTTTATGTAAGCAGACAGCAAAGGGATAAATGGCTGGGTGAAAAAAAAACCATGACAGGAGGTCCAAAAAAAAGATGGCCACTGACCCTTGAATTTATGTGAACACAATTACTGAATAGCTTGCAAACCACGAAGACAATTATACAAATTTAGTAGAATTTTATATACTTCACTTTTTTCCCCCCTTTTTACCGCCAGACTCTGTTCTATAGCATTTACACTGGGCATTGTATGCACTAAATGTAAAATCCCAAAGAAAAATACTCATATTTTTGTTTAGGAGGTAACAAACAACATATGAAGGATGCAGAGTCTCATTTTGATACCTCACTGAGAAGTATATTTGTTTTGCATCATATCTTTTCACTGCAGTAAAGCACTGGAACATTTTAGTCTCACTGATGTGGTGGATTTTGACAACACATAAACATGTGGAGGATGAAGAGAAAACTAAATTCACAGTTCATGCAACAGCATTGGGAAAACACAAAATAAAAGACTAACACTGAGATACAATTTTTCTTCAATGTCACTTTCCACTTCTGCTCATTTATTTTCCAGGTAGGTTTTAAGTGTCTTTCATCCTTTGTGATATTTCTTTCTTTTCCTCAAATAGGCATTGTAAGACTAGCCAGACTTATTTTAAATTCAAGGGGGAAGGGAAGGGAAGGGAAGGGAAGGGAAGGGAAGGGAAGGGAAGGGAAGGGAAGGGAAGGGAAGGGAAGGGAAGGGAAGGGAAGGGAAGGGAAGGGAAGGGAAGGGAAGGGAAGGGAAGGGAAGGGAAGGGAAGGGAAGGGAAGGGAAGGGAAGGGAAGGGAAGGGAAGGGAAGGGAAGGGAAGGGAAGGGAAGGGAAGGGAAGGGAAGGGAAGGGAAGGGAAGGGAAGGGAAGGGAAGGGAAGGGAAGGGAAGGGAAGGGAAGGGAAGGGAAGGGAAGGGAAGGGAAGGGAAGGGAAGGGAAGGGAAGGGAAGGGAAGGGAAGGGAAGGGAAGGGAAGGGAAGGGAAGGGAAGGGAAGGGAAGGGAAGGGAAGGGAAGGGAAGGGAAGGGAAGGGAAGGGAAGGGAAGGGAAGGGAAGGGAAGGGAAGGGAAGGGAAGGGAAGGGAAGGGAAGGGAAGGGAAGGGAAGGGAAGGGAAGGGAAGGGAAGGGAAGGGAAGGGAAGGGAAGGGAAGGGAAGGGAAGGGAAGGGAAGGGAAGGGAAGGGAAGGGAAGGGAAGGGAAGGGAAGGGAAGGGAAGGGAAGGGAAGGGAAGGGAAGGGAAGGGAAGGGAAGGGAAGGGAAGGGAAGGGAAGGGAAGGGAAGGGATCATACAGTTATGAGTCTACTGTTCATTAATACCATCATTTCAATGTGACTTAATAGTTAACTGTCATTTGACAGATACACCAGGATAAAAAAAACATGTAAGAAGGCTCAAAGGCTTAAAACAATCATAGTGAAGGTAAAGATATGATGGGGAAATGTTAGCAACACACTTAAGGGGAATAAAGAAGTGAACCTGTAAAATTGTCCTTCTCTTGAAGGAAGAGGCAGCTGGCCATCCACAATTTTGCCATTAATATCACATGCAGTGACATTAAAAATCATGTCATGGTGAATAAGGAGAAATGGGAGCATTGAGATGTCAGACTGTCTCAAAGCTACAGCACTGGAAAAGCTGCACTTTGCTGAGAGAAAGGTCAGAGGGAAATCTACAGCAAAGGACAAAGCCCAACACATGGACAGAACACTGCCTGAAGCACAGAGGGAAGAATCTCTAAATGCAACTGCTTAATTTGTGGCCTAACAGAGGAGGCACTTGAGGGCCTGCAACCCTCCTATCAATATTGAGAGGAAATGAAAATTATTCTGTCTATAAAATCCCTGGGAGCAGCAAGCATTGGAGGCTGTGAGTCATTGCCAGGCTAAGTGGGTGCAATCAGCCCAGTGCCCACAGGTGCTCAATTCTGACGTGGTGTGAAGAGCTGCACTCACTGCTGTGTCTGTCTCTGTGAACTACAAAAATCAGAGGGAAAAATGGTCTGACATGGCCAAATCTGAGACATCCAAATGCTCTGTGATGTTGATACTCTCAGCCTTTTCTTTTCCATGTGTAAACCAAACTTAAGTTCAGCCAACTGCATTTTTTGGGATCAAGAGCTTCACTGAGGATTCCCTTGACCTTGCTTGCACAGAGACTAATGGGGATACAATCTAGAAAGGACAGTTCTTTGGTTATTGTTGTAAACCTAATTTTCTCCTCCCTTTTAGTATTCACACTCATCTTTCTTCATCCTCTTCAGCACTCACACACTCTACATAGAATTTGTTGCAGCTTTGTGCAGTCCAGAGCTATTCTTAGAAACAAGCCATGAAGAAGAGTGGCCAGAGAGGACTCTGAAGATATTATCAGTTGCCCACAGATGTCAAAAATGAGGTGCACAGCACATAGTAATAAACTAGACATGTTAAAGGCTGCTTTTATTATCTGTTTTCCTTCCCAGTGAATAACTGTATAATGAACAGCAGAAGGCTTCTTGTACCAATTTTGTTGCTACCATCAGGTGCAGCTATCCCTTTATTGTTACCAACCTAATCCTCAACCATCTCTCTCCTGCAAAGAGAGAAAATATTTCCAGTAAAGGGAAACATTTTCCAGATGTGGGTGGCATAGCAATCATGCCATGAAGAATGAGAGAAGCTGAGTTGGGGGATGGACAATGATTCCATGGAAATGGAATGTATGCAAACACACAGACAAATGTTTGTGTCCCAAGAACCTAAAAAATCAGGAAGCATTTTGAGAAGGAAAATCCCTCTCCCACAGTCTTGTTCTCTTTGTTTCTCTCAGTTTAGTTAAGATCAAGTGCTCCTCTGCAAAGCCGAGCAGTCACACACTGCAAACACCTCTGGTTTGTCTTCTCCACATGTAAGCCTGATAATAACCCAAGCATATCAGGAAGTCTGCTAATGAGTATGCAAAATAGTTTTCTCTTTCCATGCCCTGCAGAGAACAGCATTTTAGCTTTGAACAGCATTAATAATACAATAGAAAGTCTATCTGAATGCTAAAAGATGCTTCTCAAGTGAAGAATGAAAGATGAATGTGATAAGTGAGATGAAATAAATTCATTTCTGGAGGAAATATGATCTTTTGTGGAAGGACAATGCATGTTTTCTACTCAAGATCTTACTGTTGATAATCCACTTGTCATATGTTCATGTGTTCTTGGATTACAAGAGGCCACTATGTCATCAATATCTTCTTCTGTTTCATCCAGATAGCCCTAAATGACAAACAGGCATTTTAGTTGTCATGTTCTGCACTGTATATGGTCAGCTTCTGCCACTTAGTTTTGTTTCACAAGTTTTTCACTTTAGGAAGATAGTGCTGGATGCATTCAAATTGTCTTCTGTAGAGGAATTTTGATTCACCTTTTCCACATCTCTGCACAGACACAGAGCATAAAGGGAAGAGACAAATCAGGTTTCAGGTTTCAGTTGTTTAAGAACTGAAAATCTTCACATGTACACGTCATGTCTTATTATATCAAGCCAGTTGATAAGCATTTTGAAAAATAATTAAATTTTTGTATTGTACTAATAATAAAAAAGGTGGAGAATCAGTAATTGCACAGCTCCATATAAGTACTTGATTTTTAATAAGCAAGACTGCAGTTCAGCAACTTTACCTATACATAGAAAAAAAAAATATTCATTGTTTAAACACTGGAATAAACTAAAATCTAAACCAAATCTTAAGATCTGATTGATGGTCTTAATGGAACTCTTAACTTTTACTTAAAATAATATGAAAACAATGCCATCAGACAATTATAATCCTATTAGGCATAGCTTGGAAATCTCCCTGTTTCCATAAGCCTTATATCAGGTATATTTTGAAAGACTTTGCTTTTAATTTTAATGGAAGTTCAATTTTCAACTTCCTTGTATCTGCTTTACATCTATAAAACCCTCACCTTTTGACCTACCTCATTATCTATTGCTTAGTTTCTCTCACTTTTTGAAACTAAACAGAAACACTGTATTAAATTCAGCAGTCTCAAAGACTTCTGTGCTAATCAGCAAAAACAGAGCAGGGAGAAGAGAAGTGCTGCTGGAGAGTTGAATTCACAGTTTACATAAAAAATTTGCAGCACATTTGCCATACGTTACACAAAACTGGCTGTTACATCTCTTCTCCTTTGCTCCAGCGACAGAACTGATATGAAACCATCTAAAAGTGATTTTCTATTACTGCTTTCCATTTGTTACTGCATATGTAATATTGAGCAGAGGGAAATCTGAACAAGCTATCACCAAAATTTACATACTGAAGCAAACACCTAATTTCATGTTCTTATCATGAGCTTGCTCTGCTGATCTCTTACCTTTCTAATCTGTTGAAGGCACTGTTGGCACCCCACAGAAAAAAAAGGAAGTAAGAGATACTGTATACTAAATGAAAGGAAAAATCCTTGGAGACCTAGGCACAACAGAGCAAACTATTTCAGGGAGATAGACAGCTGAATCATTAAAAAATAAAATCTCCCAAAACCCTGAAATAAGACAAACCCCCCCCGCCTCCAAAAAAAAAAAAAAAACAAAAAAAAAAAACAAACAAAAAAAAACAACAACAACAAAAAAAAAAAAACACCAAAACGAACTCCACCTGTAATTTCTACTCCCCTCACTGAGATCAGATGTGAGGTGATGTAGTCTAATTTTAAATTTGGAACAAGAATACAGTTTCCTTACTTGCCCATGGAATAGGAAGAACCAATTCTATACATGAAAAACTCTTTCCTTTACACCATTATATGCCTACCAGTGAACTTGGAAATAAGCAATGCTAGATTTTTACTGCAAAATAATTAAACGGGGGAAAAAAGTAAGGCAACATCTTCAGATTGGGTGTTTCAGGTCTAGACACTCAAATACTAACATTGCTTCATGGAGTCCTAACTGCTGAATACAAATTTTTGTCTGTAAGCAGAAATCTAAAACGTAAAAAAAAAAAAAAAAGTTAATATTTAACTTACACTCTTAATTTATTTTGCACCACAACAATTATAGTTCTCAGGAGGTGCTATAGAATTGCAACTATGTAATTGGTTGGTGTTATTAGCTTATTAAAGTTGGAGCTAGTAGGATAATAATCTCATGGTCTCCAGTGGGGGCTATAAAATGCACATCATCCAATTACTCCTGAAAAAGCAGCTGAGCATGTAATGAACATTGCTTGGTCAGGAATTCAACACACACCTGTCTAGAAAAAGTGCTCACACTGGAACACAGCACTGGATTTAGCTGATTCCACACGGTCCCTGATAAATCTGTACCACACCATGTGGGTTTTGGGGCTTCATTATCAAAGAAGGAATAATTTTTTTCATTATCAAAAAAGGGATAATTTTTTGATAATCTTGATAAATTTTTATCAATTTTTAAATATATTTTAAATTATTTTGCAATTATCCATTCAATTTTCCAGCTGATTTCTCTGTATGGGTGATGGGTTTCCCTGATAAAGGTGGGAGAAAAGTAGCTAAAAGCCTTTTCCCATCCTTTCAGCAGATAAATTCCAGCAATCTGCATATCCTATTGATGTGTGGCATCTCCCATACCACGTCCCATCACCCAGGAATGAGAGACTGAAGGACCTCAGCTAGAAGAAAAGGAGGTAAAACTCCAGTTTTCCTCAGGCTGCAGGAGCTGTTGTTACCATCATCAGATTCCTTTCTTTTTGTCTCTTACTTGCAAGCAACAAATAACTAAATTCCAGCAGGAATACAGCTTTTATCTCAAACCACTGCATTCATAATGAATGTGGGACAAGACTCTGAAGGACTCCTGTGAGACAAACTACCCTAAATGAATATAGTAACACAAAAGCTGATGAATGCAACCAGTTCATTTCATAAGGCAGAGAAAGCGAGGATATGGGTAAAATCAGAGGTCTGTGACTCCTGTTATGAATGAATTTTAAAGGGGAATTAGCATCAGACTCCAGAGCAGCTAAATCAAGGTTATGCCACAAGAGAGGTCCTCTGTGCTATCAAAGAAGCTACAGAGTTGCAGAGATGCAATCTGAAATTTCATCTAGAGTCAGCAAGAAAGAAATACAAAACAAAATCTCTGATTAGAAGACAAATATCAAAGAACAGAAAACCTCTCTGGATTATTCATCTCTGGCAGTTGCCTCAGAGAAATATCTAAGTTGCAACTGTCAGTTAGAGCAGAGAACAGATATAAAGAAATATAAAATCTGCATTTTTTATTTTGTGCTTTTCTTCTGAATTATTTTTCCAACTTCTTACTAAAGACTACATCCTTTTTCTTTATTGCAATTTAAAAAATGAACCATTTATCTTTGAAGTTTTTCTTCCACCAACACCTGACACACAGGAAGGTCTTTTGTTAATTCCTCAAAGATAAGCCCAAAGCAATGCTGCAGGCACATTCTCTGACTGCTACTAATCCAAGAAAAGATGGAAAACCCAACACATGGTTTTCCACCAAGACTCAAACTTCAACACTAAAGGAAGGGGAGACATCTGCCATGGCCAATGCTCTTCTGGAAAGAGCAGTGGAAGGGCAGGACTCTGATGACAGGCAAAATGCATAAGCTACAAGAACACATTTGGAAACTTTAGAATAAACTGTGATTAGATAAAGAATTATTTAAATAATTCCCCCTCCTCCCCCATGCATATTTAATAAGCTTGGATGTTCTTTTATAGCACTGATGCACATCTGCAAATTGCCTATCTTGGATATGAGGAGATGGAAGTTGTGAATCACTTCAGGAAAAGCAATCTATAGAATACAGAAAAAAAGGCACAGAGATGTACAGAAGAGTCAACAGGAAGATGAGGTAAGCAACATTGCCAGAACAGAAAGTTGGGTCTTCCTGTTAAAAATACAGATAACTGGAAAACCAAACCAGACAAAAATTAAAGCCTTAAAACTGTGAACTTTGTCAGCATCAAAATTAAAACTTATGAAAACATTAATTATCAGAATTTTGGAGCATGTGCAATTTAGTGCCTGGAATTTATTTTCAGGCTAGGTTTCTTTCATCTGTGAACTCAAACATCCAGCAAATTAAACACAGACTGGAACCATGACTATTCATTGAAATCACTCTATAGTAAACATACTCAGAAGATGACACTATTAAAAAACTCATTAAATATCCCTGAATGAATGTTCTCCCTTAGCCATATTTTATATAGATACACATAAAGTCCTGCTTTCATTGGTCCAAACAAACAGAATTTCCACTGGATGAACATTTACATATTTATAACTCACCAGTTCCTGATCCAAGGCACTGGGTACAGATTTGCTTCTTGTGCTCAGGGTATCCTCATTTCCTTCAGAGAAAGATTCACTCAAATCTATCTCAGATCGGCTACGGTCTGGGAAACAAAAACAATTTAAATGTCTGCTGTAGTTTGTACAGAAATATTCCATTTCATCTTCCATACAAGTATTGTCCCAAGCCAAATGGTTTTTAACAAAAAAAAAGAAATTAAAACAGTATTTTAGTTATCTGTCAAAAACTATGGCACCTGAACACCACTATGATGAAGGGAGGAATGTGCTTTCTGATGCTGCTCAGCCTTCTGGGCAATAATTTTATCCCTGTACTATTTATTTATCTGCTAGGATTGTCTTCTGTATTTGATACCATAGATCATCAAGATTTTGACTTTCTCTGGTAGGCTTGTCAGCCTGGAATGTGACAAAACTCACTGTCCAAGTGTTCACAGTGATTGTCACATCTACCACCACCACCAAATCTCCCCAGCATCTGCATCAGAATCAGGCAACCAGGGATACAGATGGATGTAGAAAGTTCTTTTGTCATGAACAGGGTTCCTGCTGCAGAAATTAGGAGGAAATAGTCTCAAGAGCTCCAGCAGTTTCTCTCAGTCCTGCATGTCTCTCACCCACTCTATAGCATAAGACATAGAAAACCTTTCTCTAAGGTCTTAGTCCTCCCCATGTAAGTTTTTCTGTGACTGCTTCAGTGTATTTAGAAAGAAAAGAGGAGGAAGAGAGTACTTTTAGATCCTGCACTTAGGAATCTGAAAGGTTTTTAACTGTTCATCTTCTACCTGTCTACAGCTGATGAGGCAGGGAAGGTCACTCTCCTGAGCTAATGTCCTTTGAGATCTGCCAAGGAGACAATGCAGAGCCTGTTCCCAAGTTGCCTACAGTTTTGTTCAGCATCCATCTGCTTTGGTAACACGAGGTCAGTTCTTAGCTACCAAGAAAGCTTTTATTTTGTAAGGCAGCAGGAACAGGAGAATTTTTACTTCCTAAGTAAGTAGCCATCTGTAACACCTTTGCCTGGAGTTGCACCAAACAATATTCTCAAGGAAACTCTGATGCTTTCAGGCTGAAATGTCTGAGGTTAGGAACATTCTCTCCTTGGATTAGCTCTGTGGAACTACTAGGCTAAATCCAGCTACAATAAAGGGAGTCCTGCTGTGATCCAGAGAGAAGCCTGCAAACCCAAACCACTCCACCAGCCCTGCAGGAAGCCAGCTGAGTGCCTGGGGGAGGCAGAAGAGTGCAGGATGCTCCTGCCTCCCATTTCAGAGAGGAAAAAGATGATCTCCATCCACTACTGCAAAGTGGCTGTGACAGCACCTTCCTGTGAAAGCCCTTTCTACCTGCCAGCCTCCAGGGAAATGAGGTAAATTACAGATGGATCGACTGGTTCAGAGCATCACATACAAAAAGGAACAGACAGGAAGTCTTTGAGGGGTTCTCTGACCACTCATTGTTTCCCAAATTTGCTTCTGGGCAAAGTGGGCGTGAAATGTAATGGCAGCAGCAGAGTGATATACATAGTTATATATAATATATATATACAGGAAGTATTTTATACAGGGGGCACACAGAGAATGATTGAACGACATGAAGTTGTGAATGAAACCTTGTAACAACTCTAAGAGGATGTGAATTACCTAACCATAGCACTGTACCAATGTTTCTGGGGTAAGGATTATCATTTTTTAATGTAAAACTTGTGAAGGGGTATGAACTTGATTAGTAAAAGGGAAGTGTTTTCAGAATAAACAAATTTACAAAACTTACATTTGGTCTTTCAACATGTTTTAAGAAAAAAAAGGACCAGGGTTATTTATTATCCTCTGATAACAAAGTCTGTCAGAAAGAAGAAAAAGACTCAATACTTGCCTGATGACAAAGATACCCTAGAAACTGCAATGGAAGGTGTTTCAGATGGTTTCCTGCAGTGCTTCTTCACTAAATCCTCAGGTACACTTCCACTTGCTGGAATAATCATGCTGTTTTCCAAGTCAGTGTCCTGCCCAAGAGGAAAAATACACATGCCATAAATACAAAACCCAGGTTTATTCACTATTAGTTTATAAAAGCACAATTTCTATTAGATTCCAGAAACCCAAAGCTCCTTTAACATGACTGAATATATTTAGATTCCAGACTAATCTGCTTTGCTTAGCACTGATGATGCATAAAATTTGCACAAAGATACACTTCTTGGTTACATTCTGAGTTTGCAGCTGAAGAACCAGAGTAAAATATCAGGGAAAAGAAGCACTCAAATCTATTGCGAGGTCATTCAGCTCAAAAATAAAATAAAATTTAAAAAATTAAAAAAGGAAAAAACTCATGCTTTTTGTACTAGCATAATGATTTCAGCCAGGGCAAAACCAAATGCACTTGAACTTATTAAATTATGCCAGTATACCCCCTTAAATAAAGCCAGTATCACTGATATCATTAAGACCTCTTGCTGTAAAAGAAAAGCTAATAACATACCTCCATCTAAAATAAATGGATTTTTCAAAAAAATCTAATGCACCTGAAAACAAGTCTATGTAGACAAGAATATAAATAAAACAACTATTCGTTTATTTACAGCTCCCAAAACTGCTCTTCATATATGCTATCTTATGCTTTTATTAGGAAATACAACATATTAGACTGAGTATCTGGAAGTTAGAAAGAAAATCAATGTGTTCAATAGGGCTCTGATCTAAACACTCATCTTTTTTTCCAAACATTAATGGTAAATACCTCCCAAGAGTAATGGTAAATACCTCTCTAACAGCACATGAGAGGAATTGTTCTGACAACGTGTTTGTCACACGTTTTGTGTTATGGAATAATTTATGCAGAGCCCGATGTCCAAATCCAAAATAAACCAAAATCATTTTGGCCTGATTTTCTGCAAGCGCTGGACTTGCAAATTTTCCCTTAGCAGTCAATGGGAGAATGCTGGGTTGTGCTTCTTGAAAGTTATTTCACAGCCCTTAGTCAAGGCTCCAAAGTGCCAAAAAATGCTTATTCCCATCCCTCATGCCTCCCAGCTCAGAACCTGTAACTCATTATCTAACGCTGGACACCCACAGCAATTTTTAGACCAAACCACAAACCGCATCACTGGTAAGCACATGGCAAGCTGTGCTCCAGCAGAGATCTCCATGGGCTAAACGGAGAAGAAATCAGATTTTCTCTGTCAGGCTGGTCCCTGCAGTGCTGCAAACAGCTCCAAGGGTCAGATCCCAGCCCGGGTTCTGTCCCTGCTGTGGGGATGCTGGAATTGTTTTATAGGTTTTTAGTTATAAGTTTAGTATGGTTTGAACTTTAACCCTAGCTAGGTAAGGACCCTGTCCTGGAATGTTCTTATCAGAAGTTGATAAGAGTTTCCAAGACAACCTAAGTCTCTGCCTGGAGACTGGTCTTCCCATTGTCTTTTCCCCCATCCCAATGTATCTTCTCCCCCCTCCTGTCCATCAATCTCCCAGGCCCGAAACCTTCGGAGAGGTGTCGGCCAGTGGTTGGTGGATCTGCCAGGGACCCCACCCCAATTTACCTGATTTGTTGATGTTTGTGTATTGCATTTGGCATTAGCCACCTTGCTTTGTTTCATTGGTTTTGCAACTTGTACCCACCCCTGAGACTTCTGTTGAACAAAAACCCCCTGCATACCAGGCCCTGGGTCACTCCCTAGAGGCACAGGCCTGGGACCAGGGACTGCCCCTGTGATCCCTGAATAAAACCTTTGTTCCTCGAGCCTCGAGAGTGTCCCTTCTTTCGAACCACGGCCGTGACAGCGAAGGTAAAGGTGCTGTGGAGCCAAAGACCCATGCAAAGGTCCTGTTGAGGCGTATCAGAGCTAGCAGGGTGGTCCAGCCGAATGCTGGGCTGGCCTGAGAGACAGATACACCAAGCAACACCTGCCGTCCCTTACCCCGCTGCAGTCCGCGGTCATGCTGCGGGCGCCGAGCGCCGGGGAGCGCGGCAGGGGAGCCTTGGCAGCGCTGCCTCTGCCCCTTGCGGGTCCTGCGGCGGCTCCTGCCCCGCTGCTGGCCAGGGAAAGCGTGCTCCCCCTGCAGAGGAGACAGCGGGAGGGAAAGGGTTAATGCTCCGAGCAAAGCGAGGTTCATCAAAACCGCTGCAAGAAAAGCGCTGCGGTGACTTAAGGAGAGTAACAGAGCCCTGTTGGGCTGGGGGGGTCATCTGGAAAGAAAAAAACACAGGCAAAGATGAATTATAATGGCTTTACATATATGAGTCACACAGGTATTGTCAGCAATTCTATCAGAACTGCAGATGGCCCAAGTGTGCGGCTCTTGTCTCAGGTGTGTTTGTCCCTGTTCAATCCAGGCTGTGTTCACATCCAGCAGGAAGGACGAGGGACAACTCATGAGCCATTCCTGCCAGGCTGCTCCATTGCTGTAAATGGAAACTACAGTAACATGACATTTCTGGACACTTCTGCAGCAGATTTAATGACAGCACTATCTCCAGAAAGTCTAAAATCCTTGTGTATCTGTCTCCATCTTACCATCTATCTCCAGAAAAACACCAACTTGTTCACTGTCCTGTTCATGTTGCAGTTATGACTCTACACCTAAACCAGTTGATTCTTTCAACCAGTGTAGAAATTTTGGAAGGTTGGACAGGTCTTCTTGGAGGCTTCACTTCAGTAAAAGTGACAAAAAATCACCTGTGACCAGCACACCAGACTCCAGTTGCTGTCTAACATCACAAGAGGTGAAAATGTTTCTGTGGAATATTTTTTCTTAGAAAATACTGGTAAACCCATGTCAACATTGAGGGTAAAAAGGGTAATCTGTTGCACTTTCTTAACCTTTTTAAAAACTGAAAATTATTTAAAAATGTGTCCTTAGTTCTTATCTCAGTCTACTATTAGAGAGAGTTTTGGCACATTTTATACATATTAAGTAGACAACAGAAAAATGGTGTTGAGACTTTGCCAGGCTTCTCCTGGTGGTAGACAAGACTTGTGTGCAGTGGGGTGGAGTGCCTGTGTAAACAAGCCTGAAATTCCCACACTATTTGTCCTAGAAGTATCCTGACCTGATGCAGCCTCCCAGTTCACTCAGATGCAAAAACATTTACAGCATTCAGCAGTAAACATTTTTGCTGGAGTAGAAATAAACCAGTAGAAGAGGTGAATTCATGGCCTGGTTTTCCATGTTCCCAGCTCAATACATCTTCTCTTAAACAGAAATGTTCAAAAAGAATAAGAATTTTCTCTTGGTTTCTCTGCTGGTAGGTGAAATACTACCAATTTTGACAAGGTTACTCTGGACTTTGGCACAGGACACCAATTTCACCAGGTGAGAATGAGATGACAAGTAGAGAAGAAGTTGTCAGAATCACTCAATACCCCTAATTTAACAAGCCTTGTACTCTGACTCTGGGAAACAGCTAGAAAATGATGATTTATGTGAAAGTGAAGCAAGGCAATCAAACATAAAAGCTGTCTTTATAGACTACTTCACTCCTAAATCTGTACAGAGAGTTTATCAGGCGCTGAATTCCACCACCCAAACAAAATTATTTTGCTCCATTTATAGTTAACTGAATAACTTTCTTATAGTTTGGCACAAAAAAAAAAAAGCTGCACAGACGTCTCACGGGCATCCCTTTGTCCTTACCCTGGTAAACTCCCAGAGAAAGCTACTAATATTGCATAACCTCAGACTTAGGTTTATTGCAGAACATCTAGAAATTGGGATTTGAATTGTAGGTAACAGAGAGAAGCAAGTTCTTGCTTGAACAAGAGGGTTTATCTATGTGCATTCTAAACTCCATGATGTTCCTTTTACCTGTTATCCTTTGTTCCTGCATATCTCTTTGGAGTCTCCCAGAAACACTAGTTTAGAGACAGGAAATTGCTATTAGAACTTACAGCAAAATGTTGTTATTTTTTCAATCCAAATTGTAAAATTTCTAGGTGTGTGCACCTGAGCAGAGAATGTGTGTTTATATCCAGTGTAGGGTATCCAACTGAACAGGGGAAAAGGGAGCTGCTTTTGGGCTTCATTTTGAAGACAGGACCTGACAGGAGTGTTGCTCTTGGAATTTGTAATCCATCAGAGGTGCTAGCAGAGATCTCTTAAGCCCAGAAGAATGATAAAATAACTGGGATAATAATCATGGAAAGAGAAGGGCAAACAACCTTTGAAGAAGAAAACATAAATCGTAATCAATTAACATTTCATTAGTAAAGAAAAACACAGAGCCTCAGTTCTGTAACAAGAACACAACTCATCAATGAAAAGCCAGAAAACAAAAACAACACACTAAACATCAGGCACCAGCTGAACACCAGGAGAGTAAAATAAGATGTGTGGAGATAATTTTTTTAGTTCGTTGGGTGTTTTTTGGTGTTTTTTGTTTGTTTTGTGGACATTCCTGGAAAGAGTGATTAAATACTGGAATAGTCTGCCCAGGGAGGTGGTGGAGTCACCATCCCTGGCCGTGTTTAAACAAAGACTGGATGTGGCACTCGATGCCATGGTTTAGTTGAGGTGTTAGGGCTGGATTGGACTCAATGATCTTGAAGGTCTCTTCCAACCTACACATTTTGTGATTCTGTGATAAGCTCTGTTTCTCAGACAGCATTTGTGCTGAGCATCCAAAGAGACAAAGCAGCCCAGGGCACTGGCACACACCCCCAGGTCAGTCCCAGACTCCTGCTCACCTCTCAGAGCTTGGAGCTGATTTCTCACCACGCAGACTGTGGATTTCAGCCTCTGAGCCTCTGCTCCTTTCACCTTCATCTCTTCCAAATGTAATTTCTCCTTTGGTAACTGCCCTGATTACCCTCCTGTTGAGAACAGGGAAAAAAAGATTTTCAAAGTTGTGATGTGCACAGTCCATTAATTTCATCCAAGCTATGGACAAGTCTGGATGTAAAGGTCAACAGAGCACCAAAACTGGTTATGAAACTGATGTTGCTGGGGGGAAAAGCACAGTATTTACAACAAACTGCATTTTAAGAGACCAAAACACTAAAACATTCCTTCCATTCGAGCTTAGAACCAGAACTGCCTTTTGTGAAAATTTATCTCTCTTTTGCGGAGAATTTATCGTTAGCAAAGTATTTTTCACTAAGGGTGTGTGTTTTCCTCTAGAAAATTATGCTGTATGTATTTTCTCTTTAGACATTTCTAGAATTATATGCCTCAAATGCCCCAAATGTGCCATTTCTAAAAAACATAGCAGCACCCCCTTATTCTGGAAAGCATGGCCTAAAGGGACAGAAATAAATAAAATTTCACAAAGTAATGATATTCCTCATGACCTTACAAACCACAATAGACTGATAAGTTATCCCAGCTGTCAGTTGCAGCTGGCCCCAAAAGAGCCTTGCTAAAACAAATTCCCTCACGAGATGCATGAATGTGAAACATGAGGGAGGAAAAAGCAAGCAAGGAAGAGGAACAATAATGAAATATTTCTAAAAGAGGCCACCAAATATACCAGGAAAAGCAAGACAAATTCTTGTAAGATTAAATTTCTCCTATGGGGAATGTCACCACCGAGAACATTTTTGTCCACAAACAGAAACAGCACCACTAGAATAAATAACAATTATAAAAACAATTGTTTCTTGTAAGGGAATATGACTTATTGGTTTGCTTAAAGGATTTAAATGGAACAAGGATTAGAAAAGTAACTTTTAATGCCCTTTTACTATAGCTACCACTTAGCATGACTCAGAGAAAAATCTACATCTATTATAGAGGATTTTAGGCTGGTTCTTTCTACATCATAATTTGAGAGGCCAGAGGTGTTCTGATACTCTCCACCAATATTAAAGAGAGATAAATCACTTCCAGTAATTTCTGGAGTCACTGGAGCAGGTAATTCCATTCTCATCTCTCCTCAGAGGGCAAAAAGCCGTGGAAAGCATCCACCTGCCTTATCTTTCGGATCCCTGATAAAAATGTGTTCTTCCTTTCAACAGAAATAAAGTTTTCCAACTACCATGGAGGCTCCAGCCATGGCATGAACTTCCATCCAGGTTTTCTTCCCATTCACCCAACGGCCTCAAGCCAGGTCCAGACACCACTTGTGCAACCACAGAGTCAATGCATCTGCCTGTGCCCCCTGAGAGTGAGTGCTCCTCCAAGGGCACAGCCAAACTGGGGCCAAACTCTGCAGGATGAGCAGCAGCAGCTCTGTTTATTCACTGTCACACACACACACTCTCTTAGTCTGTACTCTGTACTGGCACAGCTGGAAGCTCAAAGGAAAACTTGTCTTGTGAGCCAAACTGACCAGTATACATAAAAACCAGGTCCTACAAGTACTGTTCTTTGCATTTGTTTCTCTGGCAAGCCTGCCTTTGGGGACACTGTTATTTCTGAGTAGGAACAAGAAAAATTCAAAAGTAAAATTGACTTTTTTTATCTGCTACCTTTATAGCTGAAGGACAATTACTGCTGCATTTCCTAGGAAACAGCAATCTAATTATAGTAAGTATGCCTTTAAAAGAAGGCTGTTTCTAATCCCTGGAAGTTTGAGCCTGATGTGGAAGACTGGAAAAACTCAAAAGAAAATCTATCCAACCATATACAGCTGGTTTTAGATTTATCAGTTTTCAAAAAAACCCAAAAAAACAGAAACCAAAACAAAAACCAATAACGAGAAAAGCAAAGGATTTACCCAATCTTTCTAGGTCTGCCAAAGACAGATTTGTGCCCATTTGTGGAGCAGACTGGTACATCTGGCTTTCTGTCTTCATTTTCTTGGGCTTGATCTTTGAATGTTCTTTTGTCATCTGCATTGGAAACTGTGTCTGCAGTGGAGGGAGAAAGAAAACAGAAAATGAACTTCTGCACAAGAAACACAGCACAGGTCAAACAACCTACAAAAACAGATAATGAAAAAACCTTGAGGGATCTGAATGAAATTAACTAAATGAAATAAAACCGTAGCTTGAGATGTTTCTCCTTATCAGCTGTTGTCTTTAGCCAGGCTTCCAAATTTATCAGTGACAATATTTAATAACCAAAGGACCTGAAATTTAATTTTAAAATGTGTTGAATGAAAGAATGTTTTCATAATTAAAATGCTTGTTCAACTAGGAGCAAGGTATGGGAAAAATGGCTTAAATATATATTTCAATATATCTATCTAGTAGTAAATAATGAAATATGCAATCTGACCACTGACACAATATTGAGAAATTATACATTTGCGAGTTTTACAGCTTCTGAAACACAGTGATACTGGCAAGGTCTGTGTTTTCCAAGGAGCAGGTTTGCACCATGTATTTTTTTTTGCAGTGGCACTAAACCAGTCCCTCTCCTTACAAGCCAGGGGATAAAACTGGGCCTAAATTCTACATCTGAAACAGACTACCTAACAGCTTCTGTGTTCAGAGTGGGGGAGTTAAGTGAGTACAAACCATCAGCACTCAGGGAAAACTCCTATTTCTTACACCAGTGCCCTGTGGTACCCTGCAAGGTTGAGAGCAACTCACACACACCAGGCTGAGCTTGGCCAAGACAGACAGACAATTTACTGTACCTAAAAGTGCAGGTGCAGCTTGTTTTAGATACCTGGGCAAAAGGAAAGTCTGAATACCAGGGAGCCTGGATATAGCCCATGCTCCAGCAGACAGCAAGAGAGCTCACATTTACCTTTCTTCTTCAGAGTTGAAAAAGAAAATTTGAGTGATTTTTACAGACCACTATCACAAATAAGAGAGCCAAAGGCAAAAATGACCAGGCTGAGATCTCTCCATACAGCCAAACTTCCTGGCAGGAACTGAGAACAAATTTCAGAGTCTCTGCTGATGGGCTTTGCAACTGAATAACACTGTCCACCTGTTTGGACAGTGAGTTTTCAGCAGCTCCCTATCTCCACAGAGATACTTCTCTCATATAGGCCTTACCTTTCCTGAATATTATCAATTCATAAATCACTGTACAGGCACAAATAAAAAAAAATAAGATTAAAATACTGATTATACTTTAGTCAGGAATAAAATACAAGTTAAACATTCAAGAAACAAGGTTTTGAACATATAAAGCACAAGCAAATCTCCCTCTTCAGGTCCCTACCTGGGAATTTGTGAAGGATTGACTGTCTGACAACATCAGTTCCAAGATTTGATTGTTTGAAGCGCTTTGCTCTCTCTTCAAAAAACCATTCTCCTGTCACTATCCGGAGCTCTCTGTATGAGGAAAATGAAAAAAAGCCAGAGACACATACACATTAACAAACTTGGCCAACCAAAGCTATTGCAGTTCATCAATCAACTGCCACGTTCACAAATTCTGGACAGCATTTGCACAGTTCAAAATAAAGTGTAAAGAGATTGATTGTAGAGCTTGGAATAATAGGACACTTAGCAGAAAAATATCACCTTACTGTGTGAATGGAAAGGATTTTTTAGTAGATGAAAATTCACTTGGCAAAAAAAGTGTTTCAACCACATTTACAAGATTTCTGTAAAAAACACAGAACACTCTGTCATCCTAGTCTTCTGTGAACTACTCAGTGTCACAGTTTTCAATAACTCCAAAATGACAACAGACATAGAAACTGCAACAGTAGATTGAGGGAGAAAATTCCCCACCAAAACTCCTGCCAGATGAGTCAGCAGTTCATGGATTCTATGTGGTTATAGACAGAATATATATATATATTTCATTTCTAGTTTTCCATGCTGACACTATATGCAGTTTTGTGACATGGCAGTGCTGCTTTGAATTAGTTGTGTGTCAGCAATTCAGAGCAATGGAAATTTGTCTTTGCTGCTATTATGGATAATGCTCCTTTTTCTGGCTTCAAATTCTTTTGCCTATACCAGCAATTAAGAAAACCTGTACTGGCACTTCTGGGTTTTTTGCTGGGTATATTTTAATGCTGGTTGTTAGCCTTTTCCTGAATTAGTTTCATTATGGCACAGCATCACCATTTCTACTGCCTCACTACCCACAACTGATGGCAAAAAGCCACTAGTCATGAATACCCGAATAAAAAGCAAAGAAACAAACTAATAATCCCTAAACATTAAAAACTGATTTAGCTCCAGACATGTTCCTGCTCACTGTTCAATAAGGAATCTTACTTTCAAATCTCTACCGAAAAAGAAATCATCCAGTCTCTTGGGCACGAAAATTACCACAGATGGATTTAGAGCACTTATCAATATCTTCACTATTAAGTTATTTCTGACTCATGCCTGAATGGAGTCTTACTTGAGAAAACACTAAAAATCACAGAATAACATCCTGACACTGGTGAAATGACCTGATATTATCAGTTTGTCCTAACCTACTAATGAATCATGGGTCCTTCATGACTCACTAAAAAAAAAAATAAATAGAAAAATCAAAATGCCAAATGCATGTCCACCAGTATAGGAATAGATTATTGCCTTATCTTGTTGTTGCAGACTCCTAGTGAAAAAGCCCTCCATAATTCATCATCATGATCACTCAGTCATTATGAAAGGTATTAAATAAGATCTTTATGCTTTAACCAGGAATTTTTAAATTACTTCTGTTGGTTCCAAACACTGAAAAGGATTCACTTAATAAGAAACTATGCCTGGCCTGTCTGTGAAAAATGCGTCTTTCTCTGAACGTGTATTTTCACAATTCCCTTACAGCACACACTTCTTTTTGCAGTTATTTTATCACAAGACTTATGGCATGTTTAATGTTTTATATCAAACCATAAACCTCCCAGACCTTTCTCTATGCCATCAAATTCCATTGCAATGTGAATGACATGTCACATTGCACTATGATCTATAGAGTTCATGTATTTTATTCCTCAGTTACCAACAAGTTTGACCATAAAACTCCACAAGTGCTGCTCTCCCCTCAGATGGAGATTTCACCCATTCCTGATATCTTATCAGAAAAACTTATCTTGATCAAGGTCAGACAGAACACTGTCCCTATCCTTATCCAGAGAAGCATCTTCATCCTTCTCCAAGCTCTGACAACCCAAAGGAGCTGTGACCTTCACCCAGGGTTTCAGCAGAGCTCCAGGCTTTTACAACCAAACCTTACAATTATTTTCACACACAGCCCTGACAGTGACACCCACCTGGGTTGCTTGTGGTTCATGGAGGGGCAGCTCTTTGTCACAGAGCCCCTGGAGAGCCATCCCCTACATTTTCTGGCCAAATGTGAACAGTGATGAAGGAGAGAAAACTTCTCTGGTGCCTTCTGCACCAGGGGTGCCCAGGGGCTTTCAGCCTGGGTGGATGAAAGGGTGGCTGAGACCAGAGTGGCTGCTTTTTTTACTGCCCAGTAATTTTGTGGTCTGATGTGGAGATTTGACCCTGCAATAGCAGGACCAAGAGCTCAGGGAGAGTCATGGGGGCTGGAGAGACCAAGGGAGCTTCAGGCAAGGGAAGGATGGTTGGGACAGCTGTGGAAGGAGGCTGGGAAGGAAGGGGATAGAGGATTTCTGGGCTGCGCAAGGAAGGATCAGCGGTGGTGCTGCTGGTGGAGGCAGGTTCTCCCTCATCATCCATCTCTGGGAGAGGGCCCTCCTCTCCTCCATTCCGCTGTGATATGGGACCTTAGGGCTCACCATCAGTGTCCCTCTGTGTCCCCACTCCATCCCACACCATCTGAACAACCTCTGCTGCTTCTCCCTCTGGCAGTAAAGCAGCCCACAAAATGGGAAAGGCTGGCACCAGGCTGGGAGTGAGGAAGGAGAACAGTGCAGAAGGACTTTCCCTTCCTCTGCCATCCCTGTGTAACTACTGACCCAATACTCATCCTCCTCAAAACATAAGCTTTGCAGGGAAGGGTTAGATCAGTTTATTTGGGCAACACCAGTTGATCCCTTTGTCTTCTGGCAAAGGATAACTGAGCAATTTGCTTTTCTTACTAAACTCTCTCTGCTATCTGCAACCTGCCACTACAAACAGCCCCAAATGACACAGCTGGTACCCTCTTGTTTAACCAAGGAAGTTCCAGGCCACTGCTGGCAAATGCAAATTGGGCCCCAAGGAAAGAGGAGGGTGAAATTCCCTTTTTCTGGGCAGAGCAAAGGAGTGTGAGAGTCACTACACTGACAGAGCTGACCTGTGTGCCCAGTCAGGTAATGACAGCAAACTGACCTGCCCACCTTCTACATTAGACTGATGTTTTTAGGATCCACATTTTCAGTGAGGTGCAACTCCTTGACAGAGATACTCTGGAGAGGCTCACACCCATTCTGCTCTCACTTCACCAGAAGAATGAAGTCTGAGGCAGAGCACAGACAACTCCCTCAACTGAGGCACAAAACATGGCAAGTAGAGGGAGAATTGCCTTGCTTTATTCAGGTGCTTCACCCCTCTGGCCAGCCCTGTTTATCCACAGTGAAAGGGAAAAAGCAACAGGCACTGACAGCAGCCATTGCAAGTGCTGCATGAAACAAGAGGCTTCAACCCTCACTTCAGACCCTCATCCTTATTTTCATCAGTGTAACTGTCTGTCTTGAGATCCTGACTGCAGCTGGCAGACCTTTTTTTTTGCAAAAGTGGCCTTACCCAACAGATCATTTCTACAAAATATCACTTTCTGATGAAATAAAGGGAAAATCCTCAAGCTTTGCAGCTTTAAATTTCTAGTGCAGTAGTATTGGATGCATTTTCCATGTATGCTGAACAATTCACAAAAAGGTGAGTGTTCATGTTATCTTAATCACTCATACACGTCAGGAGTACCTATTAAAAGAATTTTTGTTCTACATATAAATAGAAATTGCTTCAGATCAAATGATTGCCTAAGTCTCTGATTTGAAGTTTGAATTTAATAATTGCATTTGACATTCTGAATCAAAAAATTGAAGAGCAAGTCCTAAACAGTCTTATAATAATAATGTTATTTTCATGCAATTATGACAAAGGGAGTCTCTCTCCTACTGAGATAGGAGAAAGATGCACTATTTTAGATACAGGATTTAAATGAACCCTTTCTGTCTAAAGAACTGTTTCAGGTGGCAAGAAACAAGGGCTATACTCAATAGTAGATTGAATCAGTGCTTGCAGGTTTGGCTTTGTTGTTTGCAAAATGGGCCCAAGGTCCACACTGACTGCAGATTATGGTATGTGCATGCATTTTCTTTACTTTTCCAGTTAGCTGTAGCTCGTAATGTAAACAACATGTATAGTTTCTACCAAAGCAGGATTTAGACTGGCCTTCCAAGTTGTTCAACAGATGCTGAAGTCAGTAGCTTTAGAAAAAAAGAAAACAGTGTTATAAATTGTAGTAACAGCAATTTTTGCATGATTGCGCTTTCCTACACTCAAGAAAATTAGCATTCAGGCATTTGAGTTTGAAGTACTTTAGGTATCTGCTAAAGTCCTTCTATGTTAATTACTGATCCACCTACTCACATCACCATGTGAAAGGGAACAGTTTATGGTTCTGTGTTTCTTCCCCCTCTGCGATCTCCTAATAAAAAAATTAATGACATGCTGCTCAATTTAAAAACAGAACATAACCTATGGCCTGCCCCTGTCAAAAACTCAGATTTTCCACTCTCATTTTTATAAGGCACTTCATGGTTAAACGCCTCAGTTAATAATAATAAAAAAATTATTTCAGATGGAAAGCCCCAATTGTTACTTTCAATTATTTCTGTAGAGCAAAGCCCCACATTGGTAAAACAGTTTCGTGTCCATTTGATCATCCTGTCTAGTTCACATCCACAGCAGAAGCAAGAGATCCAGCTTTCCTTTCCATCTCCTGTTCCTCGAGTTATTTTTACTTCCTCCTCAGGAAGAAAATGTGGGAAAAGGGCAAAACCAAAGGCTGGATAAAATGCAGCCTGTGTTTGAACATACCAAAGCCCTTATCATATACCCTCACACACCCTCATCTTTGAATGTATCCAATTCCACAGAGTATTTTCAACAATACAAATTAATTCCACTCCAACTTTTATTTTACTGTGAGGCTATTAAACAGAATTTTATGACCCTGTGAAAATAAGGCAAACTTGCCTAGAAGTTACTAAAATAAAATTATAAGAAATTTGAAAAGCATTTGCATAGTGAAACATTGGAAATGGCTCTATTTTTAGGCTCCTAATGGGAATAAATGTTACTAAGAGATACCAATGAATTTTCATGACATGTTAAGACAGCGTAATTATTTCAGAGATTAAGATAAATTTTCCATTATTGCTTTGTTCAGCTGTAATAATGTGGGCTACCTAGGCATTTCATATATAAAGGCAGTGATCTCACATATGTAGACATACTTGCAATAAGAAATACAGACAGCATCAAGGTGTGAAATACACCTTTCAGAAGACAGCTGGAAGGACTTTATTTCCCTCAATTTATTGATCATTTTGTCTGCCAAATTTAAAACAAAAACTGATCATAATTTAAGAAGATGCAGAAGGAAAAAAGAGACCAATGGAAAGTTTCTCTTTGAACACCCACGTTTGAAAGCTCCTGCTGATCTCAGTTCCTTGTGTGCAGGGAATGGAGCAGAAAGATTCCTCTTTCAAGTGCATCACTATATACAGGCTCGATTTACCTCATTAAATACACAACTATTGAACATAATCACATGGATAAGAGCTGTCTTGCTCTCTGACCTTAGCTGGAGAACTTAGAGTTTGGCTGAAGACTTAGCTCTAATCCTTGACTTGTAAAGGCTTTGTCTTGAGACTTTATATTTTACTTGGTAATAACATCCATGAAGGGCAAAATCCAGCTGAATAATTTTCTCTATATGGACATACAAGGGGGACATCCTTTGACAAAAACTGTAAACTATAAGACAACTTGCACATAAATCTGTTTGTTGTACTTAAAAATAGTGATGAATCTCTCTCAGTATTCACATTCAAATGTCTTTCCTCAAATTCATGAAATCTCTTTTTTTGAAAGCTTTTTAGAATGTAATTAATGTATTGTAATGAGCTTCCCCATCACCATAAGCTGTTTTTCAGGCAAGTCTGTCTCTGGAGAAATAGCAGATGAAATGCTCTAAATATTGTTTTATTGGAGTCACATTCTATTGTTGCCAGATGATATTCTGATTGACAGATGAACAAAGAGACTGTATTATTAAATGAACAGGTATCTCACCCCTACAGCCACCATCATGTTAATATGTTGTGCTTGGGATTTTTTAATTTGTTCAGATAATAATATGCTTTACCACATACTTTTAAATCAGTGTCTTGAAATTACTGTTCTTCAAATCAAAGGGAGCATGCTTGCAGTTTGGTACCTATTTTTTTTTTTTTCTGGTAGTTAGATATAAATCCATCATAACGCTTAAAGCAATAGCAACATCTGACCCCAGGCCATATAACAAAATGCCCTTTCACTGTACTGCAAGTATCCCAAACTC
Organism: Zosterops lateralis; assembly: GCF_965231275.1. Lineage (NCBI taxonomy): Eukaryota > Metazoa > Chordata > Aves > Passeriformes > Zosteropidae > Zosterops > Zosterops lateralis. The sequence continues at coordinate 9,302,202 of NC_139763.1, forward strand.
CAGTGTTAGGATTGGACAGGCTGGACTCAAAAAGCTCATAAGGAAAGAAATGTCAAAATGTACTGAATGAAGCAACAGGCAAATATTGGCTGATATTACCATCCTTTTTATTGACACAGCAAGTTGTTCCTCCAGCCACTTTGGATTATCTGTGTAATTCAAGGTGCAGTTGTTGTCTCTTTGAACGAACACACTCCCCATCCAGGACCAGACCACCTTCTCTGACCAAATGTACTAATTAGGGTTTTCTAACAATTCTGAAAAACTTCTGGACATATTCCTGCAGGTGTAATTCATGACAAGGAAGAGGGCTTGTACAAGCTGCGGCTGTAACAATCACCTTAAATAACACATAAAAGATACTCTTGAGCACAACTGGGGAAGCAAAGCCATGAACTAGCACAGCACCAAAACTATTAAGGGTTCACAAAGGCCATAAACTCTTCTTGACTTTTAAGGGTCTCAGTCTGTGTGATAGCAGACATACACATCAGAACAAGAGTTTAACCTGGCTGTGCTAATGGAACAGCTCAGTAGGGACTAGAGTCTATACAGATATCAAAATAATCAAGGCTGCTAAAAGATGGACAAAGGAGAGGGACAGATACAAAAGTTTTCCAACACTCTTTGGAAGGCATGGTGAAACAGTCCAATTTGACAGACACAAACACTATGTAGGTCAATGCTACAGAGCTAAAAGATTTTTCTCCTCTTCCTGCCTTTTGTTTGCTTACAAAGCATAAATATCTCTTAACACTGGGTTATTTTCTTTTCCTTTTCTTCAGCCTTTTCATCTTACCAAAGGCCCTATTAACTTAACCAGCTCCTCCATCAACTGTAATATAAAAAGCCTAAAAATCCTGATTTCCCCTGCATTTCTGACTTGGTAGAAAAGCAGAACTGAAATAATTTAAGAAAGAACTATGCACAATGATGTAACTGAAATGCTTTTCCCAAACTTCCATCTCCACACTGCCCACACAGAAGATAATCTCTCTCTGTACTCCCAGCAACGTAAAAGACATTTCACACATCATTAACTGTCATGAAGTCTTGCAGTAACGCTGCACATGAACAAAAAGAAAGGGGGGGGGAGAGAGAGAGAGAGAGAGAGCTTTCAATTCAATAAAGATACTCAACGTGGACAGAACTTCTGCACTTGCAAAGTTTACTACTTTACAAGCAAATTACACCATGCAATTTGTAACAACCTAAAGGCAGACTTCAACCTGCCTAATTAATTGTCAAGGTGATTGCTAAGAGCACTGCTTGGCGCACAGAATTGCAGCACAATCAGGAGAAGCAGAGGTTGCAGGTGTTTTGAGAAGTTGCCTCATCCATCTTTCAGCCCCAAAACAGGACCACCTTTATTGATGTCATAATCCCCAAAGAGGTTTCAAAGCAACATTCTGCAACCCTTCCAAGTTATGTCAATATTTATATCATCTAAATTACACCCTTTCACTGCAATCTAAGTATCACATTACTTTTCTTACCCAAAGAGGGGTCATAGAACAGCCTGTAAACTGATTTCTGTAGATTTAAAACTCAGGTATTTTTAGTCTTCTCTCACCTAGGCTGAACACTTGTGACTCCTTTCATTGCTCTGGATATCCTCTGTGCTAAGTTCCATTATTTTCTGCTGAACTTTCTCCAGGTGGCCAATATGAATTCTGATACACAGAAATGGGCAAGTACTCTGCATATAATAGGATTTTATCATGCATTTTACAGGCCATAATTTGGCTTGTACATCATTTTGTGATGCTCAATTTTTCTGCAATGGAAAATTCTGTTGATTCATGTTCAGCTTTTATCCAGTACAATACATAGATCCTTTCCTAAGAAACAGCTGCAGAAGCTGGTTTTTATTCTCATTTTATGTTTCTGTAGCTGCATTTTTTCCCAAATGTAGTACTTCCACATGTCCATAGGGAGCCATCACTTGCTTTGCCTTCAAACCACTTCTCTAAATTCTAAGCATCACTTTGAAACCCAGTCCTGTCCTTCAGCATGCCTGGAGCACCTCTCACTTTTATGTCTCCTGCAGGTGTAACTGGCAAATTCAGCTGCTGCATCAAGGTCTCCTCAACTAAAATATTTCACAGTAACAAGCCACAAAATGTTCTGCTCTATATCACAGGCGTTTTTCAAGAGTTTGCTGTTTTGTTTTTGTGTTTTGGGGTTTTTTTTTTGTTGGTTTTTTGTTTGTTTGTTTGTTTGTATGTGTGGCGCTTTTTTGGGGATTTTTTTCTTTGTTTGGGGTTTTTTGGGCTTTGTTTTCTTGAGTTTTTTTGATGGTGAAATGTCCATAACCACACTGAGAACAGAGCTTTACAATTTTCCAGGCAGGTCTGCAATCGCATTGGCAGAATTTATTCCAGGGCACAGCTACCCTAATTTGTCAGCCTATTAGAAAGGAACAAGAGAGAGTATCAAAAGGTTAACTTCTGCCAAGTTATAAGACAGCAACAGATCCTCCTCTGTCACCTATCAAAGGTGGAAATTAAATTGGTTTTGACATTATTTGTCCTTGAGCCAGCTCTTACTCATCATCCTGTCACCTTGTCTGGGCTTTCAAACAGCACATTTCAAACTACCATTTGTTTTGGTGTTTTTAAAGAAATTAGAGGTAGTGTGGCAGGGTCAACAAATCCCTTGTTCTTTTCTTCATTTTTAAAGAGTAGCATTGTGTTTGCTGTTCTTTATGCTGTCACCTCACCTGCAGCCTGTCACTTCAGAAAGGCACAGCACTGACATTATCTCAGGAACTGCCTGAGGCAAAGACAAGGAGCTCAGCCAGGTCCCTGCCAATTTAAAATTATTTCACAAATCAAACATTTTTCATTTTAAGAGGTGAGACATTGTCCTTTGGATGTGTCCCACTGGATGCAGAGGAGGTTAAGGCATCTACTTGAAAATGGATGCAACCTTCTAAAGCTAAAGTTAGAAGACACAAGCCCTAAACTCCATGCCCTGCTGTGTTAATTTTTCACTGTCTAGGTAGCCAAAATCTTGACAGAACTAGTGATTTATGTTCACTCCCTGAAAAAAAATCTACAGAAAGCCTTCCCTTTCTGATCTTGTTAGTTTGAAAATCTATTTTAAAAAATCCCTCCAATTCTTTTTTTATCGAGTCTCTTCCTTACATCATCCAGTCCTTACATCAGGGTACATAACAGAGTTTTGCTGCCCAACACATTTCTCCTTTCCTTCATGGTTATCTTACCAAGTCAAGCTGAAAAATCCCATATAATCAAACTAATCAAGTGAATTATTCTTCCAAGTCTTCAGCAAACAAGCTAGTTGAAACTGGCTTGGACTTGGAAAAAGAGACAGCACAGCAAATAAAGCTCCCAATAAACCTCTCCTCTTGTATATTCTCTGTGCAGGTTCTTTTGCGCTAAGGGGATTGTACAATGGTAGTTTTATAAATATATATTATATGATTGGCTTTCCAATATTGGAATGAATACTATATGTGTTATATTAGAAAGTTATGTTGAATTAATATAGTGTGCTTAAACTGTCTGTTTGGTCAGGATAACATCCAGTGAACATGTAAAGAAGATCCTGCTATTGATATAGGATGCTTAAATTGCCTGTTTGGCCTGGGTAACATCCAGTAAACATGTAAAGAAGACCCTGCTATTGATATACCAACCATCAGCATCTACCATCTGAAGAAAGTACTGACCAAGGCCCAAGCTGGAGGTGATAATGGAGACTCAGCCAAGAAACACGTATGCTCTAAAAAGGCAGACCCAAGGAGGGACCATGCAAAACAGTTCCTGGAGTATGGAAACTAGTTTATGGAAAAATATGAATATTCAATACACTGATGCAATAGAAAGGGTATTCAAAGAAGGCTCTGAAATAGCAGGTTGTGGGCTTGGCTGAACGCCAAGTCACCTGGCCAGCTGTACTTTGCTTTTTAGTTTCCTAATTGCCTTATTTTTCACTATTAAACTATTTCTTAAAATTTACCAGGAAAACAAACTCTGTTTTTCACAGCAGCACCAGCACAAAACCCCTGTCAGGGCTATACCCTCCAGAGGTGGGTATAAAACCACCCAACTTACGCAATCTTGGTGCACACAGAGCATTTCCACTGCCCGTCAGCTCCCAGCACGCGGCAGGAGCTGCACACCCTGAGCCTGCAGCCCTGGCACAGCTCTCCCCTGTCAAAGATGAAGCCCAGGCTCTTCTGGCAGCGAACACAGACCCTGCTGTTGTCCTGCTCAGAGTGGCAGCTCCTGCCTTTCCTTCTCACTTCCAGAAGCTCGTTCTTCAATTTCCTAAAAGTAAAATAAAACAAATCCAAGTTTTAATTTGGAGTTTCAACTCAATGATCTATAAGAACTTATTAACAGATTAAGATTTTGTAAATACAATTTTACATGAGTAAATGCAATTTTTTTGCTTGTATTTGCTGTATTTCTTGATGCACACAGGACACAGAATAAATCTCTCCTCCAGCTGTCAGACATGCAGTCAAGAGGAAAATCTGGTAGATCACTATAAGTAACTGCAGATTGCTGAGCAGTTCTGGACAACTGATAAACCATCTTTGCTTGCCCCTCATCAATAATTCAAGTCATGCTGAGCCCAGGTTGACAGCAACTCAAAAGTGAGACCATCCAGTGCATGCACAGAAGAAAAAGAAGAAAACATTTTTTGCAATTAATGTGCCTTTAATAATATTCCAGTGCAGAGTTAGTTAGGATTACATATGCAATTCTGCACCAGTTATTCAAAGCCTTAAAAGAGCCCAAACAAAAAGATCTAAATAGGTAGTGGTGTTATGCTGTGATGCCACAATCAAAGTAAAAAAGGAGAATGCCAGTTTAATAGTGTGACTTGGAGATCTTACCAGTTCTACCACTGACTCTACAGAATAAAAATATTCGTGTTTAAGACTTAATTTTGAAGTCTGCAGTTTCAATGGTCAATGAGATGGGTCCTTAACAAGAAAACAACTGGCAGATATAACTAAGCTCAGTGGCTGCTCAATTCTTTCAGTTTTATGTGCCTGGGTGTCCCCACTACCCCACCTTTTCCTATGCTTCTTTCATCATCAGCCAGGAGTCCCCAAAGTCCCTCAGTCATGAAGCATTCCAGCTCACTGAAATCACTATCTCTGTACACACACAGATGTTTAAGGGGGGGATTTAAAAACCTGCTGCCACCATAACCTAAAGATCAGTAAAAATGTGTCACAAGAAAACCACATGGAAGATAAAACCAATAAAAGGTTGCAGCTCTGTAAAAGAAGCCAAGAACATTGCTTGGGCCACCAGGGAGTCAACTCTGACAGAATAAGGTTATTTGTGGATACACTGCCTTCCTAAAAGGCTGGCCAGCATTTTGCTTCCCACTGGGATGCCATGAACAACAGCTGCTCTGCAGCCACCTGACCTGCGGATGCTCAGCCTCTGACAGCTTTACAAAAAGGGCATGTCCAATCTCTCCAGGCAGCAATTGCCAATCCTAATCAAGGGTTTTCCTCTGCTGGCCTCTATCCAAAAGCTTTAGACCCTTCTCCCACATCCAATCCAAACAGCCTTTCTCTTATGCCTGAGCCTTCAAAAGTCTGTCCAGACTTCACATGCTTTGTTGGTACTTTGCTAACTGTTCTTGCAGTTCGTTGATTGCAGCTTATATCTCCCCACTTCCTGCAGAGATGCTTTTTGATTCCAGGCATGTGTCCATTTCCTTCCTGTGAGTCACAGCTCCAAATGCAGACAGGTGACTTGTGCTGTGAAACCTGCCAGTGGTGCTGGGTGTTGCCAGTGTGCACAGAGAAGGGAGATGATCTTTATTTTTCCCAGCCCCATCCTTGCCTTCCAAGCAAGTCTGGCTTCAAATATCCAAAGAGAACTCAACTGCTTCTTCTGGACCGAGAAATAAAGGCAACCCACACCACCAGAATGCTCCTGACCACGCCCTTTTCAAAAGAGATGCCACATCTGTCCACTTGAACAACAAATACACCTTTAGGAGCTTGTGAAGGCACCTAGTTACCTCTGAGTTTATGGTCACTCACATCTCACTAAACATCAAGCATTCATAAATGCTTAATGATTTACTGTCACCTCCTTTAGCAAAGTGAAGTTGTCAGAGATAAAGTGCTGTGCTACATGGCCACCTCGAGTACCAGCTGACCTTAGGGAAATTTGTTTAGATTGATTGTGCTTTCACACAGTGAGAGGTATTGCAGCACTTTCCAGGTTCAAATTCACCTTGCCCTGGGATTTTGCAATGACCTCAGGAGCTGGAATTCCCAAAGACCTGTCAGACCTGTAAGGACTGAGGCCAAGAAGACATTGAGCACATTGGCCTTTTCCACATGCTTTGTCACTGTGTCCTCTGTTCCACCCAGCACCAGGCTCACACACCTCCTCACCTTCCTTTAGCCTCCATTTTCTCAATTGCAATGTCCTCCTGTTAATCTCACCCAATTTGATTGCCAAACTGGACCACCACTTCTTTACTTGATCACTGGTCATTTTCTATCTTATCCTTTTTTTGGTTTCCTGTCAAAACTGTGACTTTTTATAAAGCAGAACTGCCAATGAATGTTCAACAGAGAGTCTTTAAGAGACAAATGTATTTCTGCTTTTTATTCAGGCTTGCAAAGATTTGGTCAATCACATACCAAAGAACTAAAGAGGCACAAATAACTCGGTTCCAGTTTCTTTTGGCACTTGAATATCTGTATGCAAATCAAGCTCCTGATCCTTGCCCAAGTGTCAGAGTAACTCAGAAGATGAATATTGTTAATCCTCGAATCTCAAAATAATTAGAACACTGTGCACTAGCAAAGGCTTATTTTTTCATAACAGATTTATTTCCAGTGACTTATTTTTACTGAAAAAACTTAAATTAGTTATGACCCATTGCATTTCAGGAACCTGACACAGAGTTATTGGCAGTTGCCATCTTTTTGGCAATATCACTGTCCTGTGCCCTGTATCCAGGTGTCTAATGGTGAAACAGAACCTCCACTGAGCTCCTTCCACTCCAGCCCTCTCCCTCCCCAGTGCAACTTTCAGGCCCTTTTGTGCTTAGTTAAAAGTATTATTGGGCACAAAATCTGTTTTAAATAGTTCCAATTTGAAATTAGAAAATGTCTATTGGCCCAAAATAATAAACAGAGCATTTTTTTTAAAGTTTGCTCAGAGATCATCATGATGAAAAAACTTATCAGTGTTCTTGTGACATTAAAAAGACATTTTTCCTACTATTCAGTAGAGGTGATTGCAACAGTATTTCCCACTGCTTATGTGAAACACAATCTAAAATTCTTATCAGGTGGTAGCTGATTTGCTAACAGCATAAATTCTGAGAAGTGTTTGTTTTCTTATTTTTGAATATAAATTGCCTTTGATGACTTCCAGGGAACCGAGAGAAGATAAATCAACCCACAGTATCTCCACTCAATTAAACAAATAATAAAGAAAAAATTAAAAGCAAGCAAAGAGTGCATGGACAGATACCCTGGATATGAACTTTCATTTCAGATTCCCTATACTATTTGTTGAGCTGAACTCCTGATTGACTGCAGCACATATATTCATATCTCAATAAAATAAAAAATGAACTGTCTCAAGGGCCAGGAAGAGCAGGAGGAGGTGGATGAGTCATCTGAAAAAATCCATCATCATAACAGTCCCTAAACAAGCCCAGCTGAGCTGCACTGCTTACACTGTGCTGAGAAGGGAGAACAAGTGCAGCCTGTAGCTGCACTGACTTACCACTACATTTATTTCCCAGGGCAGGAACCAGCTGGATTGTAAACACCCAATTTCCTTGTGCCAGCCTAACATTTGCACTCTCCATAATTTTAAAGGGATACATTTACAGGTGGAGTTAGATATTTTTAATCACAAATATTAAACAAGAATTAATCTTTATCAATCTTCTAGTAATATGAAAGGGATAATAAAACTTAGCAGGAGCCAATTTAATCGGCTTCTGGAGAAAAAGGATCCTATCATTCATTGGAGTTTCTAAACCTTCAATTACGAGTGTTTGATGAAAGATAGCTATTAAAAATAAATTTGATTCTGCCAAGTGTAACAGAATGTGTAGCCATTTTTCTAAACTGTGAATTTATATTAGGATCCCTCTACTGTCTGAGAAAATATGTTAAGCACGTTGGAGAAGAGTTCTGTTGTAACCAGTATTCCAGGTAACACTGAATGCCTTAACCTGAGCCTGTCCAAAGGTGGCCTAAAAGGCCACCATAAAATATAGCAGGAAACAAAATAAAACAAAAACAACCAAATAAACCATCTCCAGAATTCAGAGCTCTTGGTACAGTTGCCCACCGGCTACCAGAGGCACAGGAATCCCTAAACAACTCAGGTCCTTCCCTACGGATGCTGAAAGCAACAAGGCAAAGGTCTTTGTTCCTTCACAAATGCAGCCTCAAGAGATTAAATATTCACAAACCCCTACAACATTGCAAAGAGGAAGCAATGAGAAGTCTTAACAGATCCATTTTTTATTAAAAGTAAGCTTTACCTTAGAGAATATTTATTTCTCAAAAGTAAAATAGCTCTATGGCTGCAAGAGATAAGATGCTCTTTGCCCAAGCCATTCACTTAAATGAATACAAAAATTTCCTTTAACTCCATGAGTGTTATCCACTTGCTTTAAGCTAGGGTGGGGTTTTTTTGTTGGTTTTTGTTTGTTTGTTTGTTTTTGTTTTTGTTTTTGTTTTTGTTTTTAATAGCAAACTGACTAGTTTGGATGGTTTATTCTCTTTCAGTAGGATTTTAGAAAACTTTTATTTTGATTTTTTTTCTACCTTATCTCCTCTCCATTTAAAAATAAACAAACTGTCAAATGTGATAGCATACATAATTCCTGAGTTTTATTTTCAAATTTCTCCTGGATCTTCTTTCTCTCTGTTTCAAAACCCTTTTTCCTCTGAAAATGTAGAGCAGCATAATCCAAGTATACCTAATTTTATTTTGCCATTCTAAATTTCCAGAGTTCAAAGAGTCATAAAAAATTGAATTAAAAATAAAGAAGGGCAACCCTCTCCCTCCCTCAGTCAATTGTAATTAAAGAGTTTGGCAGGGAAAAAAAATTGAATTGCTTTTGCACGTGTGAATACAAACATCTTTGCTCTGAATCTATGCAGCTGCTAACTTAGATAATAGAGAATTTTTCTGTGCACGAACTGGCATCAACATTCTTGAGCATGAGGAAGAAAGGCAATTTTATTTCCAGACTGATTCTCAGTACCTTCTCCAAATTCATCCAGATTCCCTTCACTGTCTGGCACAGTAAGCAGAAAATAACAATAAATATTATTGAGATATCACAGAAAGAACTGAGATCTCCTTAGATTGTAAAATATGAGTACCTGAAGTGCTTTTTATACTTATTTAATAAGCACAGGTTTTCACATTTTGTTTATGTAGCAGATCAAAGTAATAAAAACTGTGTTAATAACACCCAAGGATGGAGGCACATTGATGACAACACAAGGAAACAAGCAAATAATGAATTTGCAAAGAAAGAGATCTGGCAGGACGAAGGGTAGAACAGAGCCCAATGAAAAGAAGGTAAAGGAAGCATGGGAACTGAAATTATACTGGACATCATAATGATGACAAACTTCCATAGATGGAACTTTTTCTGGGTAACTCACCCCTCCTCTCAAATAAAATGGTTACTAAGATTAAAAAAAAAAAAAAAAAAAAAAAAAAAAAATCCACAACAGATCCCCTGTTGGGTTTTTTTGCTGCCTCTCAATAAAACAGATTGGACCCAGCACATGAAAATTAGTCACTATGAGAAAATCTTTCACCACTGCAGGATCATGGTTCCCAAAGGAGGACAGGACAGAAAAATAGCCACCTCTACCATTAGGGTACTGGCAATAGTAATTACCCTTAATGGAAAAGTCTCTGATTCAAGAAATAACAATGTGGTGAGCAGTGTTAAATACACCTCATAAATGACTGAGCTGCCAGACAAGAAGTTTGCTATTTCCAGGTACAGGTGGCCAAGGTGCTTTAACACAAGGGCTCTCTCCTTCCAATATTTATAAGCACTTTTACAGAAACACAGACCATGCACCACATTACATATGTTATCCTGCAACCATTTTTTGCTTGTAAACAAATCCAAATATATACTCAGCTGATAGGTCACTTCCCATTCCTAGTCCTCAAACTTCTGCTTTTCTAAAGTACTTGCCTGTAGCTACCACATGGTGGTATCCATGCTAACAGTTTCTCCTATATTTTGATGAAGTTAATACCCTAAAATGTGTCCATGGATCTCTTTGGACTGATAAGAAGATACCATTTTAGTCAGAAGAAAAGACAGGAATGTTAATTTTCCTTGTCAATACAGATCTGGGGGTGGTGCAATTCTTACACAACTTCTGGCAACCGAAATGCTGAGGGAGAGGTTCAAGCAACAGCCCATTAAAGCCTTTTTCTTGGACAAAACTGGAAAGTTCCTTCTTTGTTTTCCCAGCACAGCAATTTTTTATTCTGTGTCCTATAAAGGCATGGCATTTGTAGCTATGTTCCATAAAGAATGGAAATGAACTTTGTATTTTAAACCCTAAGAAAATAGCCAGTGTAAGAAGTAATGGTTGTGCTCAAATAAACTTAGCAAATGAAAAAGAATTATGGTAGTTCAACTGACATCAAAAGCATCATAAAGCAGTGTTTAGAACACAGTAGGTTATTTGTACAAGTAATCTATTAACAGCTTAAAATCAATATTCAAAGAAAACTTCCAGCTACTCAAGATGCACAATTAGAGTTAAGGACATAAATCATAATCTTTATTAAAGAGGTTGATTATTTGTATTATCAAAACTAGACCTCAGAAAAATAACTAGATGACTTCTGTGTTTCTCTCTCATGTGGGTGAAATAATTGTGCATCAAAGAAAAGTACAAGAAGAGCTGCCTGCACTCCAGAACATAAGTATGAGCAGTGATAGTAAAAACAACCCTTAACAATTTCATTATTAGAACATCCTCCTGCATTTATCACTGCTTTCATAATGGATAGAAAGGCCTTTTAAGTTACAAGGGCTTTTGAAAACTAATAGGAAGAGAAAAAAGACAATTATCAAGATGGATTCAGAAAGAGTGGAACAGGATAAAAAGAATTCCTCAGTACAATGTACAAGTAAACATCTTCCAGAGTGGAAAATGCCTTGAAAATAAATAAAATAGGAGTTTCTCTTTTGGAAAGTACTTCAATAAAGAGTATAACAGATTGTACCGAATGGAATTTTAAGGCAAACAAATGTTCCTCTGAAGTATGCTTATAAGCCATGATTATAGATCCTTGCCAAGTTGTACTGAAAGAAAGAAAAATTAAAAAGTCTCCTAGGAAGCAGTTAACCATCAAATTCCTTTTAGTTTTTATATTCTGGAAATCTTTTATAGACTACATTCCACTGTTATCAGGCAAAGTATGGTCTAGTGACAATAAATACAAAGCCAATTGGTTCATACACTGGTGCTAGAGGTAAGCATGAGCACCACACTGCATCATTAGTTATTCTAATTAGCATTATATTTCAGATTAATTTGATTTTGAGTGTTTTCTTAGGGTGCTTCTTGCTTTTTACCAAAATACTGATAATAAGCCAATGCCACCTGTGACTTCACTGAACTGTGCTGAACCCTCCAGGGGTGCTGCAAGTTCCCAGACTCAGTAGACTTGGCAGAGTGAATTCCAGCAATGCCATAAAAAGCAGAAAATTTGGGGGGTTAAGATACATAAATATATTTTTTATATATATATAGATATTTTTCTATTTTTGCATTTTAATATATAGATATTTTATTATATTTTTAAAAATATATAAAGATTAAAAAAAAAAGAAAGAAAAAAGAAAGAAAACAGCAACAAAAGAAACCTCAGACTAACCAAATGAAACAAAACAAGAAACCCCACAATACCTCTGGAGTTTCAAATTTCCATTTGAGACTGGGAAATGACAATAGGAGAAAAAAGCTTTCAGGAGCTTTAGGAATCTGGTGATCTGATACACTCCATACTGATGCCTTTGACAGATGATTATTGGCATATCACACATTGCCAAGGCCACCACTTCAGGAAACCGAAATACTTTATTTGTAATTTTTATTTTATCACTAAACAAAGCAGAATGCCTGGAACAAGCAGCACTCCATCTGTTTTCTTCTTAATCTCACAAACCACTAAGGAGACAAAATTATTAATTTGCCCACACCACCTTGAAGAAACACCTTTCCTTCCAGTCTGGCAGCAACAGAAGCAGCCAGTTTTCACCCTCTCCTTTTAGATGAGCCACTGTGTTCCCCCAGGTAAATGAGCTGCACACCAACAGGGGCATTGCACTTTGACTGGGTTCAGCTGAAGGAGAAAAGCTTTCAAAACCTGTAGCTGACTCTGTATAGATTTCCAAATAATGGTTTTACACAATAGAAGCTTCAGCAGGTGCTGAACATACACCTTTGCAATGTCTAAAATGTTTTGTAGAAAATCAAAAGGAAGAACAATGTAGCCTGGCATTGGGATTCATGGGCAGAAACCAGCAAAGGCTGGAAATTTTCCCTTTGTCATTCATTGTACTCAGCAGCCTTGTCAACACCAAGTTCTGCATCCATCCACACTAAGCCTCTTTCTCAGAACCAGCACTGTATGAAACTTCAAAAGGGCAGTGGGGGGAAGTGAAATGAAGCAGCAAAACCATCCTTGAAAAGCATGGGGACCATTCCAGAACTGATATTAGGTGAACTAACTCAAACTGAGCCTTCTAAAACTGCTGACTCAGCCTGCCTCCTCACATTGTTCTCTGAATTTTGGTTTTTACTTTTCTGAGTAGAAAAAGAACATATGGACTCATTAATACCCTGAGACTCTACTTCTCCCAACAGTGGCTTTTGAGATAAACACTTGAGATTTTAAATTTTATTTATTAGTAAATATAAGTCACTTGAAAAATAAAGTGTCCCTCCACCCTGTTCTGTAGGTACCACAACAGAAAGAAGAGGGACACCCTCATGCATTTTTTTCAATGCTGTAGGAAGTGCTGAACAGAGGCAGATGACAACTTTATGCACCTCTGACACCTTCCAAACTTCTCTCCCTCCCTCAGCTCTGAAGGCAGGCTCTGTGTGCAGCTCCTCTCAGAGGAAGAGCGTTCAAGTGCCTTATTAAAACACATTTACAGGGGGAAATTCAGCCAAACTGGACTAAATTTACAGAATCTAAAATTTTAAAAAACACTGCTGTGGTTTTTTGCACTTGTTATCTTTTTTATGCTTCTGTCTTGAAGCAGTGGACACAATTTTTGTTTACTAAGAACCATACTAGCAAGCAATTTTCTTTTTAACACACTTGAACTTACAGTTAACTGTGCCATCTCACAGCATGCATCCTTGTGTGAGGCATATAGAAAACCTTCACTGGGCACCACAAAAATATCTACCAACCATATATTTATAAGCAATAAAAAGGGTTACCTTATTCTTTTATCTTCAACTTTTTTCAAGTACTCATCTCTCTTCAATACTCCCAATATTGTTTCCCTTTCGTGTTCCAGCAAAAATGACAAATTGATGATCTCCAGGTGCTTCGTCATGATCCTTCAACAGCCACTCTGTCAATGACCAATTTGCCCAATCAATATTCCAATGATTTATTTGCACAAGGCCAAAGGCACGTTTGTGTCAGAAATACAAGATCCACACAGTCCAGAGGTATTTTGAAAAATGCTTCTTTAAATTAACTGGGTGGCAAGATTGTATTGCTTTTCCTTCCAGCTACACAAGAAATAAAGGTTTCTCCTTTGTTTCTTCCTTGGGAATGGCAGTCATTTTCCTGATTATTGAATGCCCTTGGATCCTGGCCAGTTCTCACTGCAAGTCTTCAGATTGCATCCACAGCAGCTGGAGAATAAACTTCCTGAATAATTGTAGTTTGGAGCCAGAAAATCACTGGGTATATTTATATCAAACTGCCTGAAAGTCAAAACAAACATGTGTGGGTGATTTTGAAATTATCATCAGTCTGATTTGACAAAAGCTAAATCTAGTAATGGTTTGGAAGCCATTGAAGAATGGCCTGTAGGGTTACCAGGTTATCTCAGGGGCTACTTATACACAACTGGCATAAAAGTTTGGTGTTTTTTCCTAAGAGCAAAAAATTTTCATTGTTTCTGCAAGCAGATCCAACTCTCAGTGGATTTGTGTCCCATTTTCTTACCTTTTATCAGGTAAGAAACTGGGACAGAAAGGTGATACACAAACAAGCACACAGCAAGTCAATGCAAGGCAGAAATACAAGTCAGGAGTTATGAGCTTCTTATCACTGAAAATTGGGAAACAAGCAAACCATAGGCAGCTACTTTTGGTTAGATTGTGCCTTAGACATACAACAGCTAAGTAATAAAAAGACACATGGAAAAAATATACTTTTATATTCTCTGCATTTGTTTTAATAGGAAAAAACACACACACAAAAAAAGCTGGACCATTAAGTTTGTTCTTCAATTCTTGAAAGGGTTATTTCTATTCATACCATAAGACCAAGTTACTTGAAAGCAAAAGAAAGAAATCCAAGATGTGAACTGTTCTTTGTTATTATCAAGAAGGTCAGGCTCCTCCTTGAACTGCCTAGAAAAATGCCTGGTGAAAGGAGCACTTTTAACCCAACCAGATTCTAACATCAGCAGACTGGGGAGCTTGGGGCATCAGCACAAACCTCACAGAGTCATTGCTTGTCTGGCCAAGGTGCTCTGAAATTCTGTTTGCTGATTTTCCTTGCAGAGGTAGCATGGGTGACATGAAGCATTATTCTCTCAGGCATTTATTATTTTTAACTGGGGAAAAAAAAATCACCAGGTTTTATTGGAAATGGAAAGCCAAGAGGTAAAAGGGAAAGATTGAGTGAAAAGATTAGAAATTCGGGACAACAAAAGTGTTAAAAATTATTTCTGACAGCACCATTTTGGGTTGATGATGTGCTACAGGTAACCAGGGGTTCTTGCAGAACCACAGTGCAGTGGAATGGCAAGCAGGCTGTCAAGAACACTCTACCTTGTGAGGTATTCTGGCACTGGGAATTCAGGGAAAATAAAAACTGCTTGATAGGGTTAACTTGACATTTGGTAATTTCTTCTCAGCTTTTCTTTTAACTCTAAAGAGATTACTACTCCTACCAGACCCTACAAGGCCTCAAATATTCCCTTTGACTAAGTGCATTGCTGATCTTGAAATGTCCTGGAAGATTTTTCTCTCAGTGCAGGGAGGCACAAAATTTCTAAAGCCATAATTGGGAATCCAGTTATTGCATTTGCCACCTGGAGGGTCAAATACACAGAGCCCAGAGCAGAGCTAAGCATGGATAAGAGTGATGAGACCACAAAGTGTCAGATAAGTCAGACAAAATTTCAGAGAGTGCTACACACTGCTGTGCCAGATGCAAATCAGCTGAAAGATCATTCCATTTCGTTTCTTACAGGGAAGAAATCCAAAACCACAGTGGTCTATTCAAGAAAATTCTGGTATCCAATTATCTTATTGCTTTGGTGGGGGAACAGCTCCAGCAGCCTGAGCACACCAGCAATGCAGGTTTTGTGTTCAGTACCAGACCCAACGCTAACACAGCCCAGTTTTCCTGTCTGCCACCTGCCCAACATATGTCCACCTACCAGATAATTGACAGGAAGATTCAGACTCACCTCACCTTCCAGATTTTATTCTGCACTATGAAATTGCCACTCAAAAATATGATTTCCTAACCAGATACTCCCTCCCTGATGAAGCTTCAGCAAACACCTCAAGAGAAGCTCCTCTTTGCTCAGACAGGCTTCCTTCTGAACGTGTTACACTCATGATCTCTGCCTTGGTGACATTCTGTACCCCAGGCTGGCTGAAGCAGTGGCAGCAGTTAACTTTGCATAAAACAGGTATTCCCAATTCTTTTATAATTCTTAGACAGTGTTACCCTCACCAGGCTAACTTTTAGGACTAAAGTTACTGCAGGTATCTTTACCCCTCAGGAAGCAGATCTAGTAAAGAATCCTTGTTCCTGCATCCTACATCACTCCTGCCTGATTAGACAGATTCTGTGTGGAAACTCTGAAGACTGCTGCTTTTTCTGCCTTGTGCTGATACAAGATGTGTCAAAACATCCCCCAGCTCACAGAAGGAGATCACCTGGTTTGCCCCCTGCCCTTTTGGTAAATGCTGGGCACTTCTGTGGCACATATAGTTGTTGACACCACAACCTTCAGGAACATTTGCTCCATAGGAAACGAGACTAATGACTAAAGATACTGATTTTAATAATCTACCACTTTAGGCTTCCCTGCTTTGGACAACGCATTATTAGAGATCAGGCCTCTATTTCAAATTAAGACTTAATAGGAAAATTTGCTCTTCTCCTTCCCTGCTCTACTTTTGCTCTCTGTCTAAATGGTCCAGAATAAATTAGCTGACAAAAGTTGAATCATGAATCAACCTAGGGTTTAAAAACAAAACCAGCCAGCCTTTAAAAGGTGACAATGCTCCTTTTAACAGACTTGTAATGTTTTATTAAGTAGCCCTGGGGCTGATTAGGAAATGCACTTGTTTTTATCCTAAAGTGAGTGAAGATTTCACAAAACAGAGAATTTGAGGAGCACTAAAATGTGGATTAGGACACTGCGAAAAATGCAAACCTCTCCTAAAAGAATGAGCTTTGTTCTAATCTACTTTCAGTATGTAGACAGAATATTAATTTCTTAAGCCAGAGTAAAGCAAAGATCTGATATATCAGACTTGCAGAGGAAAGAGGCCATTCATTCATTCCTGCTCCACTGTGACACAATCCCAAGGCTGTATGTAAGTGAGCTGCTCAAGTAGGGGGTTGTTTTGCCTTCCTCATGGGAAGGGTAGAGAAAATGCTCAGTGAGACTATCCCCCATGCTTTTGCCACTTCTCTTACCCCTATAGAAATGTAACTCTAGAATGAAGTTTTACTCTCTGAAGCTATTGTTGCAGAAAGATACATTAGAAGTAACATGCACTTATTAGCACAAGACACCAAAATTAGGCAAAAATTAATAAAAAGGTACAGTTTATCCTGCATATAACTGCTTTCACTGCACACAGGTACTATATCTATCCAGAGGGCATTTGCTCTCCCTCCCAAGACAAAAGAATGAAGGATTGCCTAAAAAATAAACAACAAAAACAACAAAAACAAACAAACAGAAACAAACAAACAAACAAACAAACAAAAAACCAACCCCAAACCAACAAACAAAAAAAGGCATTACAGTGTGGAAGAATACAGCACCCCCAAAACTGAACCTCTCTGAAGGACATCAGTTCAGAGCCACAGGAATTATGGCGACTCCACTGCAATCAGTGACCCTCAATGTTCCTGCCATGAGCATCCTCCCCAGCCCAGCAAGGTAACACTCATCTGCACCCCAAAACACCTTAGTTTCATCTGTCCCCCATCTTCCTGGGAAAGAAGAAGAAGCATCCTGATCTCCAGAGACAAAGCTAAATGGAAGCAAGATAAAGAGAGAGGAATTATCCTCTTTTCTTCAATGACTCTGTCATCAAATTGCCTGAAGCAAGAAATTGCTCCCGCAGCTGAACCATTATGTTTACTTAGCTGGAAGCCAGGACATGGAACAATTTAGTGACTCAGCAACAGAGACAACATTTTCCACGTGCATTGACTGCAGTGGTACAGGAACCACAGCAGTGCCTCACATTGCTGGAGTGATAGAGCCTCCACCTACTGCTGGCAGGAAATTCTTTGCCAGCAGAGAAATGTTTGTACCACATATATTTACTAGCATGGGTGTATTTAGGATAGGCATAAAGTGCATTTTCATACTGGTAAGGAAATTCCTAGCAAGAGTAGCCCAAAGCTGCTGGTGTGGTGGCTGTAACTGACTTTTGTCACTTAAGAAGCTGGGATAGATCATCTCCTGAAAAGGCACCAATCACTGCTTGAATCAAAGCTGTATGAGGGATGACAGCCTAGCTGGAAACTCCACAGGAACAGGATTAATGACATTGCTGACTCTTCCCTGTCTTCTTCAGCAAGCCACAGGTTCCACCTCCCAGCTCAGTGCTCGCAGCATAGGTCACAGCATGGTGGATCTAAACCCAGTGCACACAGCTTCAACACTCAAATGTAAAGAGGCACATATCGTATATGCGCTGCCTAAAACACACAAATCCTCTGTACACTGGGTTCATTCACATGAGGTTCTGAAGTAAAATTTAAGACTAAGATGCCATCGGCAGGTAACCACCAAAGCATAGTCCACATCCACAGCTATTTTTCTCCTTTCTGAGGCTCAAAGTAAGCCAATGATAGAGGGGAAGGGCCACCCACATTAATTCTAATAAAATAGCAGGAAGACATAAAAATGCACAAAAGTAAAGCTTACCATGCTGAAACTGTAGTGGCCAACTTGGTTTCTCCCCCTGCTCTCACCTGAGCATGCTGCTTGCAGAATGCCATGAACAGGAGCAAGAAAAACCAGCTTCACTTCCCAGTAATGTGTTTGCAGAAGGCACACACCCAGGTGAGCAAACCAGATGTCAGCAGGTACTGAAGGACCAGGAAATGCTTGTTGCACAAAATCAACAAGTTTGTAAGGTGAGAAAGAGCCAGTCAAGACACCAAAGTCAAGTGGCAAAGAAGGAAAACCAAACCACACTTGTTGAATGTGATCTTGGTTAATTACACATGGATTAGATCAAGTGAGAGTTCTGGTCAGTATTACAGTGTAAATAGTAAGCAGATTCTTTGGTTAAGAGCAATCTTCAAAGACCTTTAGAGGTAAAGAGCTGGAAGACTTACAAATTGGGAAGTCATGTATTGCATTAAAGACAGGATCATGTCTGAGTGACAGCAACAGTGTTTGAAGAGTCATTTAAAGCACAAATTGGTGCCAATTGCAGTGAACACAGGCTGAGAGAGAAGCTGAAAATGTGATTCCTTATGTCTACTTCTTCCTAACTAGTGTAGTATGGATGTGTTTGACTTCAGAGTAATTAGAAAAACTCAGATTTGTTAATCAAACAAACCCAGTGGATTCAGAAGCAGTTCATTTTTTAGGTCAGGCACAATTCCAACTGTCTGGAAACATCTTGGCAGAGCTGTCATGTACCTTCCTCCAGGACTGCAGATCTCTCCAGCCACAGTCAATGCCTGCAAGCTACAGCTAATTTCTACAATTACTGTAATAATATTTCAAAACCAAAATCATGAGTGTTTAAAGACTGGAGCAATAAATGTTGAAGCTCATTAAGTCTATGGAGCAGACCTTGCTGTGTAGGAAAGCAGTAAATTAACTTGCCTGATTGTAGAAAAAAAAAAAGAGCTAGGACTAAGCTCAGCACTGACAGCCTGAGCATTCATTAAACATTGCTCCTTCTACAGGTCTTCCTCTGCTTGTTTTACGGGCCTGATAAAAGGGGTCTGACAAAAAAAAAAAAAAAAAAAAAAAAAAAATTACATTTTCTGTTTCCTTGCTGTAGAAATTTAGGCTCACACAACTGTGCAGTCAGGTTACAACCCTCAGGAACAGGGAACAGCCCTGCCCAGAGAAAGCTCACTACAGAGACACTGCTGGCTGCCACCATGACAAGCTTGGCTTATTTTTCAAACTGGGAAAAACACAGCAGCCATTCAGGCAGGGGATCAAATGCAGGATACACCAGAGGGTGAGAGAACACCAGGCAGTTCTTCTGTGAACATAAGCTCATGCTCCCTTAGAGATCCTACAAAACAATGAAAGAATTTAACTCCTTCAGGGATGCCGTGGAATAGACAAATATCTAAGAATCTTTTCTGTATTAAGAGAAGATTCAGGGCAATCTGTCATATTTAAAATAACTTATTTACAAACAGGAGACAAGAAGTGGGAAGAATGACAGGACAGGGTGGCAACCTTTTTCTTTTGTTTTGCTCATCATTGGGTAAATATGGTTTACCTTCCTGGCTGAGTATTTAGCCAGAAAAGAAGACACTTCCCAGGACAAGAATGGAAAGAAAAATCAGTGCATCAATTTGCCTAATCAACCAAACCAAACAGATCTGAATCAAAGAATGAATGAAGGAAAAATATTTCTGCTATTGTTAAGCAAATAGCATCTGTGCAATGTTAAATCAGCCATGAAAATATGAGTTAGGGTTTGAGTCATCTCAGTCTTACTGCTTAGTCACAGTGTGTGTGAAGGCAGCAATCCATTCAGCACTGAACTTTACCTTAATATGTTTAAGTTAATCCATGTGTCTTTATACTTTCTGTGATGAAATGGAAAGAGAAGCAGTAAACTGAAGTCTAGCATAGAATGGATTTATGCATAGTTGTAAAACAAGTTCTAATATTGACCTTACACGTTTTACTTAATGCATAAATTATGGATTGAACTAAGACTCACCATTATGAAATTTAACAAAGACAAGTTGAAGAAAATTTATCAATTCTTTACTTCTAAAAATCTGTAGCACCCTCTCCCCAGACATGGCATTTTGGGAGCAGATAAAAACTTTTTGACATAGAATTCTTGTAGAAATTGAAAACAAGTACAATGCCAGAAAGATTCCTGATTCTTCTTTCTAACCCCTAGTGTTTCTTTACAATATCAACACAGTTTAGGAGAAGTTAAACTGATTCATATCGTGTTATGACATGATTGCAATTGACACCAGGATAAACAGGAATGAAGCACAGGACACCCCAAAGCCCCTCTGATGTCCATTATTGGTCAGATCTGGTCACAACTTTTATTCATCCTCCTCAAGTTCCCTGTCTCTTCCTCACTGGGACTTGAGGCTGCATCCACTATCACATTTTATGGGATCCCTGGGGCCGTGGTCTGTACTGCAACACAGTTACAGGAAGTATCATCTGACACGAAGTAGAAAATTCATTGTAGAACCAGTGGACTATTTTCATTACTTAACAAGACTCCCTCATAAAAAGGGAGGGAAATCTCTGTTTCTTTTAACTGACTAAGTGATTGACTGAAATATGAACAGGTTTATTTGATTTTTTTCCCCCAGCAGAATTTTCATCACCAAAAAAACACCAGGAGATAAGTTGCATAGAAATGGATGAGGGTTCTTCAAACACACAACAGAAATCTATTTGTATCTTCAAATTCAAATGTTTTCATTAATTTGCTGAACTAAAAGTACTCCAAAGGAAGTGTCTTCACTTCATCAAACATTTAATTTTGCAGAAAAACTCATGACTCATCTGAGGTTTAGTCCACTTGAAAAAAATCTGTCCTTGATTTTCCTTTTTTTATGAAGAAACCAAAATGAAATTCTCTCTGAGCTCTGCAAGTGGGCTGCAGAAAGACTGCTGAGGAACTGCTGCAGAGTCAGAGAAAAGGGAAGGAGAATCTACAAGAGGAGCCATTTGGGAAGGCATCGACCAAGCCAGTGAAACCCACTCTGGGCTTGGGGAGAAGGTACCACAGCCCTTGTGGTATGTGGTGGGTGAGTGCTTTGAATGAGGAAAGGTGCACATGGTGTGTCTGTAGGGACTGAGAACCCCAGTCCTCCACTATTTCAGCCTTTTTGGTGCCAATGCTTATTTGCCTTTCTGCCATAACAATGTAGTGTAGCAACACTCATTTTCCACTGTTTTTGATAATGACTTTCTATTTGATTTAACAAAGCAACAGGATTTGCCTTTTAATGAGAAGAACTCAGTTTGGTCTCCACACGTACCAAAGGTATCTCATCATACATTGCATGACTTCTCTCTGTAGAGGTGTGAAAAGTCTTTAGTCTTTCACCTCTACAAGGTAGGGGGTTTGTGGATTTTGGACTAGGAAATCTTTAAAGGTCCCTTCTAATTCAAACCATGACTCTATTCCGTGATTTCTCCTATTTCTTCTGACCCAATCATTCCAGTCACTCTCTATAAGCAACAGAGAGAAATAGGCATTTCCAGGGCATGACTCACCTCATCTTCACAGGAACATTTTAAAAAGGTCAGAGGAGCCCTTGTCTGGCAGCATCCTTTTCTCTCCACTGACTGTGAAGGGGATGAAGCAGGACTACCTCAAACACAGGCATGCAAAACCTGTGAGCAAATGTGTCCTACTTCTCATTTCCAGCATAAAATTGCCTGTTCACAAGGACACTTGTCCAGAAATCTACCAGAGGGTATAAACAGCTTAATCAGAGAGTGGGATGAGCTTGGAGTGTTGCCTTGTTTTGTTTTCCATTAAATACAATGCTACAATGTTTTTATCTACAAACAGGAAATAAAACTAACAGGTCTGTTAAATCTTCCATGAAATGCATCAGTGTGTTCCTCCAGACTATCTGCCTCAAAATTAACATGGTTTGAAAGTCTGCATATATAAGAATATAATTTTCCAAAATTCTTGTGGCATGCAGGAAAAAACCCACAAAAAATCTAGTTAGAAAATGTATTCTCACAGGTTACACTGCTGTCAGTTTGAAGTCTGGGTTGTGCATCAGGCATCAGAGCCCTGAGGATCCTTCTCAGTGGGGCAGAGGAGGTTGTGGACTATGTGGACTCTTCCTTCTGCTTCCCAAGGTGAGATTTGTAACAAACTCTGTCCAGAGTAGCTCAAAGTAACAGGAAATGATCCGTGGGGTGCAGCTGTGTGTCCTTTATGGCTGAGGAGCAGAGTTAGATCAGTGAGAAAGGAGCTGGGCTCTGCTGTTGGATCTCCTCAGGGCCCCAGTGAACCCAAGGAGCCCTTTCAGCCTGTTTGGACTGTCTGCCAGCAGCAGGCACAGGATCAGCATCACATCAGCATTTCACACACTGTATGACAAAAACAAGTGGCAGATTCCTCTGAAAACACTGTTATTCAAACCAGAGGAATATCTGGGATGGCTTTCATTGGCATTTTAAAACTCTGCCCTTGCAGTGCAGCCCATCCAGTGCCTCAGATGGATGTCTCCTGGGGCAAGGACATGCAGCTGAGGCTGACAGTGCTGAACAGTCTGACTTCTGTCTACTTTGCACAAAAAGCCACCACAACTCTTTGGCAGAACAATCTCCAGCAGTGACCACTGGGCAGCAGCCAGGGCCAGGCCCAGAGGAGTGAATCAAAGCTGCACAAGCGATCACTGTGTGGGAAGTGCTCCCAGCCAGAAGGAACTGGGTGCAAGGGCTAAAGATCACTTTATAGAATATGACAGAAGATGCCAGATGTCCATTGCAGAAATACCTTACAAGACCTGAAGCCTTGACTAATGTTTGTCAGCAACCTGAATTTTTCAAACAAACAACATCTAACATACACAATATCTAATATACACAATATTACCATAGTTTTTGATAACTGTAAGAAAAGATTCATGAGCTTTCTCATCCACCCTTCTGGCTGTGATCTGACAAGACAGTTCCATAATATAATAGTAGTGGGTGCTGTACAAACAGCAGGAAGGTACAGAAGCTCTCAAGAAGCAGTTCCCACTCCTGCACAGACAGATCTTTAATCAAGTCTCTTCACTGCAGGTTCCCTTTGTTACCATACCATACACACCATACTCATCTCCCACTTTCCAGCTAGATGTATAATTCCAGAAACAAAACAGCTCAAGAACCTGGAAGTGAACTTCCAAACTGTCTGTCCATCCTAGGGCTATTTGTCCAAATTTCCAGAAGAACCAGGTGCTGGGCACAGGCAACATACTACTAGGATACCAGCTTTTAGATGAAATGAGAAAAGACAAATTATTCAGGAGGAAGACTGCACAGAGCTGCATTCACAGGATATTAATCACAACTTGACCTTTCTGCAGCATCTTTCTGCCTTCTTTTGGCCAAGATTTACTGCAGCTATCTGCATAATAAGTGTTTCAGCCTTTTAATTGCATTTACAAGACAGACAGCTAATGCCACTTGAAATTATACCAAAATTTATCAGTATGTGAGGGTCAAATTACTCAGTGGTCAGTGTTTGGGACAGAAAGCACAGGAGATGCACACTTCCAGTAGAAAATCTATGAAAAATCTTGCAAAACAGATCAAGTTCTCTGAGGTGGTCAGTGTGCACAAAGAAGGCAACCAAAGTCTGCCAGCCCAGAAGGGGTGGTGGCCCCATGTCCTCACCTGGAAGGAACACCTCCAGGATGGCCTGGACACAGCCAGGAGCTGCTAATAGTGGTGTCTCTTGCCACTGGTGCTGCCTCTTGCTATCCCACAGCAGTCATGCCATCACAACTTGACTGTAAAGCCAACTTCCTCATTTACCAGTACAGGTTTTAAGTGCTAAAGATATATTTATGGAAGCCTGGTTAATAATTTTCAGTGTGAATAGAACTACATTTTTTCCAGTGATTCAATGCTAGATACCCAGCTAAGTATTTCTCCTGAGCTGAGCATTTCATTTACAGATCATGTGCAGCAGCTATAGTTTATTAGATGCCTTCAGGGAGTTCATAGGAGTGATAAGGACAAAAGTTTTAAATTTTTAGCTTGGGACTATGGAAAGGTTAATAAGATTTATCTATTCAATCACTGACTCCCTCAGAGCAGAGATTTGGGGTAGGTTTTATTATTTTCCCCACGTGTATTAGCTTGATGTTGCACACAGCTCTCAATCTAGCAGGGATTCCTCTCAAAAGGATTCCTAAATGCACCTTGTCAGGGGCAGATTATCTTGTATTCCAAGTTACTCTGGAAAAAAATGCCTCCTTACATGATAAACTGAGATGGGTAAGGAAGAGAAAAAGACTGTGTTGGGTTGCTTTTTTTTTTTTTTTTTTTTTTTTTTTTTTTTGTGATTCCTTCTATAACAGATCAAGTAATCTTTCCAGTCTGTTGGTTTTGGAACACCACTCCCCAGTGGATACTGCCCTGTGTTCCTACCTGCAGCCTTTTGGGGACAGACAACCTTTTGGGTCTCCTCAGAGACTGAAGGGGAAGAACCTGTCAGGACTAGAAATCTGTTATTTTATGACTGAAGAATAAGCCTCCCCAGATTTAAAAAAACCCATAGTTTCGACTATCTACATCTTTAGTCTTTCCTCTAGGATTACTGCAAACCAGCAAACTCAAACACACTTTTCCTGTTTAATTTAAAGTTGCTAAAGGAATGTTCCCAGAAACCAGAGTAAATAAACACAAACAAAACAAAGGTGTTTTAACAAAAACACTTTCTGGTCATCTTAACTGAATAGTCTGTAGTAACTCCTAACTTTGCCACTCATGAATATCAATAATATCCCAACCCTCAGCAATTAATCTTGTGTGCCTGTGTGTGTGTGTGCACAATCCCTCTAAGCAATTGTTGCTCTATTGTGAATGAAATCCCTGGAATTCTTCAGGAAACAAAACAAAACCCCTAAGTCACACAGTCTTAGGTACAGCTTTTGATGCTACATCAGGCTTTCAACTGTTCAACACCTTAAAAATGTGACAAATTTTTATTCAGCTCACTTGGCAATATGAAAAGATGTTGAAAATACAAGAACACAAATCTTGTTCTCCACAGGACTTCTGTTCCATTCAACAATCAGAAAAATAATGGCCAAGCAGCTGCCCAAAATTTCTTCCAAGTTCCACCATTCAGCATGTAGCCCATGTCTCATTAGTGGCACATTTTCTCACTCCTGAATACAGAATTAATAGAGGACTTGAGCTTTTATATTATACTTGTACACATGTATCCAAGTACCCTACAAACACTGATCTTTATGTAACAATTCTGATATGTTAATTCTTATTTAGAAAACCAAAATCTTATAAGTTAATAGCAGCACAGGAAGGGAAATACTTTGGTAATCAAAATACCTTGATGTCTGGACATTCCAATTACAGACAGTCTCATTTTTCAAACATTTAGTAGATAATCCCACATTATTTTCAAGACACACAGCAGTTTGAGTGTTGTGCCCTGAAGTGCAAAATTCTTCACCTTGTTATAGGGAGCAGAAATGCTTCACTCATCCTCTTCCTCCCTTTCAAATACCTCTTCCCCCAAAAATCCACAAAACCTACCTTTTTAAGGGGGAACCCTCCCATATTTATCTATTACATTTTTTTAAAAATATATGCACACCAGTGCAGAACTGTAGAACAATGACAGTGTTTAATAAAAAAGTGACTGTGAACAGGAAAACTGATAGACTGGAAAACCAGTTACAAGTAACAAGACTATATTTCCATATTCCTATTCAACAGAGCATCTAAAATCAACTGGAAAACTGAAACTCTTCTCTGCAACATTAATTTCAAAACATCAGCACTATTCTAAACATAGTAATTCCTACACAGAATGAAAGCAAGAGACACTGAGAAAGTCTGTCATGGAAGCTAAATGTCCTTTCCAGCTGTGAGACAGCATCTTCTTAGAAGACACTACAGGATACATATTTCTATAAGCTTTTTCTCATGTAAGATTTTAAAAAGAGGCAAATATGAAACAAACAAACAAACAAAAAGTTGAAGTTAGAATGTTATTAGGACTGTATAATGCACAAGAAGAAGCAGTAAAATCCAGGAAAAGCCTACATTACAAACTGCTTCTCAAAAGCTGAAAATATAACAAGCTGAACATAACTAATGTAGCTTTGTCTTTGCCACACGTGATTTATTGAATGAGAAGCACAGCCTTGTAAAGAACACACCTCAGGCTATTAAAAGCATGTTGAAAGTATAAAAGATACTCCTCCAATGTGAGGGGATTGTACTTGGAAACAGATCATTGAAGTTTCTCAACTGCTTCAAATTTACCCCAAAACATACAGATCAACCCCAAAACAAGAAAAAAACCCCTTTATCAGCCTGCAGTCTCTCTGTAGAGGTAATTCAGTGTTAAATACTTGTTGAAAATAATATCTAAACAACATTGTCTTCAGTACTTCAATCCTCTTCCTCCACCCCTTCATCTCTTATATTTATAAATAAGCTACCTGTAGCATTACTGCATAACATCTCAAAAAGAGAAGCACAGTGCTTTACAAAACAATTCAGGATGGCAGGTGGAAGAACTTTCTGGTTGAACTCAGCCTTGTTTAGCAGCCTGTTTGATGGCACATCTCTGCAGTGCAGCTGTGCCAGCCCATAGGTCAAGCACAGTGTGAACTCCAGCACTCATAGAGACACCACAGGATGCTGAGCTGTTTGCACACAACATCCTCAGCAAGGTCTCTTGCCATGAGGAAACATGTGGTGTTCAAGCAGGGAACACCACTCCATTAACAGCAACAACAAAATTTTAAGTTTTCGTTGAATTAAATTAGAGCTTGAGCACTTTTTTTTTGGTGCATAGCAAGGGAAAAAGGTTTCAGGTTGAACTGTGCTTTGCTATGGAAAGGATCAACCTTTAGATCACTGGATTTTCCAACCAAGACGTGATCAGCTTTGATATGTTCTGCTATTGTTACTCAAAAGATTTCACAAACTAATAAACAGACACACTATAGAAATTACTTCATTTCTGAACATTCCATTTTTCCTTTCTCAAGAAGAATTTCACCATCAGGGATGCAGAACTATCAAATTTCATCCATAAGATTCACTCAGCTCCCACCTTAAGCTCCTTTATCGCTCAATTTCCCCTCACAGCAACCCAAGCACTTTTCCCACTTGTGAACAAACACATCTGGTAGTTGTCAGTTGACATAAGAGGAGGATAAAATCAGCTTTGTAGCACCATACCATAACATCTCTCTTGGTTGCAGCCCACCAGGAAACCCAGTTCCCAAGGTGCAGTTTCCCTGTGCAGATGCAACCCTTCCAAATAACCCCAAGTGCATGGGAAGCACCCATCCCACAGCTCATGGCAGAGATGCTCCCATGACACAGCAAGAGATACAAACCTGCACATCAGAGGAAGAGAAACAAGAGGTTTGGAGATGGTGTGGGCCAAGGACACCTTGCCACACATGAAAAAAATCTGATTTGCAGGACTAGAATCTCCCTAGGATTCTTGGCAGATAAAGGAAAGGCTGCCCCTGTCTATTCCCTGAGGAGCTGTATGGGAGATGATCTCACATGTGGGATGTTCTCCCCAATTGTTTGTGAAGTGAGTAAGCCAAGATACTCAGAAATATTCTGTTCAAATGAAAAAAAAAAAAAATAAAAAGCTTAATTACTTACACACCGTACGAATGTTTGGGAACAGGGACGTCCTACCCATGAAGGCAAAAGGAGAGACAATTAAATTTCCAGGTCTCTAGGTGTGGACTAAAATTGTTTTAATAAATGAATTCATTGCTCCTAGATGTACTAAGTGCAGGCCTTATTGCTGTTACAAACCAGCTCACAAGGAGATTACTCATGACCTGCTGTGGAGACAAAGGGAAGATATGATTGAATATGAAGTGTATGAATGCTTTTAGATACTGGAACATTCCCTCCAGCCTGCAGAAGGAAGATTAGCTGGCCACTTTGACACAGATTACTCAGACTTCTCATTTTCCTGCTGCCACAGAATTGGGTAAGAAGGATTAGGCTGTCACATTCAGCAGAATTCTGGGGAATACAGGATACTTCATTTTATATGTGCTTATATATATGTAATATTCCATGAAACTATTCTCAAAATCCATGCACCAATTTACTTGCTCTTACAACTTTCTTGTATTGAAATTGCTCTGAAATTTTCATCAGATTTTCTTGTATTCACTTCTGCTGTAGTAGCAGGCAAAGCTCACTACAAATCATCTAAAGGCATTTAAAGGCAGATATAGTATTGCTTGGCTCTCTCCAACTCTTCAATTGGATTGTGTCTCCTCAGTAATTTATTACAGAGATTTCTAAAATAAAAGTTCCATGTATGCAAGTAATTTCCATGTAAGTTATTATAAAACCCCCAAATTATTGGGGAGTTTCTTGAATGCTTCTGTTCTGTGATATTTTGTCATGCAAATTATCAGCTCACCGCTGCTCACGAGAGCTCCTAAACCCATGCAATAATATGGAAATAGATAATCCTCCAAGAGGAGCGAAGAGGTACAAAGAAGAATCCATTGTCACCCAACACATGTAAACCACAACAAATCTCCCAAGTTCTCTCTGCTTCTGCTTGCAGCCAGCACAGGGAGAAGCCTGTCTCCTGATCCAAGAGGTTATGCCAAGGAAAAACACATCAAGGGCCACGAGGCTCACTGATATTATGGATATACCAGACATTGCACTGGAATGCACATACTATATCAAATTGCTAAAACTCTCCTTTTATTTTCTGTGACAGATAGGATCCCTCCTTTCCTGCCTGGCATGTAACATCAGGTGGGCCAGGAAGCCTCTCCAGTAAAAACTAAGAGGTTTTTTTTCCATTATAAAAGGTCAATTTCCTAATAACTTTGCCATGTTACCTATCAAAAATCAGGTTTTTTTGCAATACTCACACTTATGCTTAGGGACATATTCTAGGTGAACATTCTGAAAAGAGCATGGAAGCAAACCCATCACATTGCTTTGCTTTGTCATAAGTGTATCATTTCCATTTTCACAAATTCATACACAAATCTTAGGACAGGGACTTCAGACTTAAAAGGACAGGAAACATTTTCTGTCAGGGAACATTCTTTTGCAGATATTGTAAAAATTTGTCTGGTTAAAACCATAATTTAAGCTTGTGGAGGCAGGCATAGATCATTCAAGTTCAATAAGTCTTGCAAAAGCTGCCAAGTAAATGAAGGCAAACTTCCCAATGGCCAAATTCGGGAAATTTTGGAAGAATGTGAAGGAGGAAAAAACCCAAAACCAACCACATTCACAAAATAAAATAAATACCAAATGAAAAATATAGTTTGTGCAAGAGGTATAGGGCAACCTGATCTGTAAGAATTGCTGGTTATGCCACTTACAGTGCATCCAAAACAGTTAATTCCATCTGTTCTCCTGTTGTCACTCTGAACAGAAGGGAGGCTCTTGCAAGACTCCTATGACCATCTTTGTCATCCCTTAAACAAAGAAATTCAAACTTCTGGAACAGCTGAGACTATTTGCTTAGTTAGAAGAAGGAACACTACTCACCAAAACAAATAATTCCTTTGATGCCTTTTTTGTCTAAACCAATACTATAAATGGTGCAAAAGTTAATTAAACTGTAGATTGAGAGAACAAGGCACTGAAAGCTAAGACTAATACCCTGGGGCATCAGTATAGAAACAACTCAGGGAGGTTTCACAGAATTTAGAAAGCTGGCTTTGATTTTTAGACTATCAGGTCTATTAATTCAACAGTCTATACACAAATTTAATTAAGGGAGTACAGGGACACCAGTTTCATTTAAGTTTGGATTTATGAAAATTGTGAGAAGGAAAATGAAAGTATTCCTTGGTACTTCCTCCATTCCATTTGTACTTTCTGGCATAATGTAAATGCTTTCATGTTTTGGTCTGAGAGAGCAAGAAAAATTGCACTAGCACAGGTCATGAAACATCACTGTAAAGTATCCCAGTTAATGGTTGTGAGCCTTAAATACTATTTTGCTGTTTTCCACTTGGCTAACTGCTCTTCTCTTTTTCTTTTTTTTTTCCATTTTGTCACAGCTTCTCTCATCCCCACTCGAGGTCTCTAGACACATAAATAATTAAAGTCATTTAATGTGGGGAAGGTGTGACAGCATTTTGGCAAAGTAGTCACTCTGTCACTTCAGTGCTCCACAGGAATAAAAGATTGAAGAGCAATTGTACCAGGGGTTGGAAAAGGGACTCAGAGGGTAAAATAATTAGACCTGTGAAAAACTATCTGGCTTTGCTAGAGCTCAAAGCTATTGTTTCCTTCATGCTTCAGCCATCTGCAACAATCATTCTGTTCACACTCACTTGAGACTAAAACTTACTCAAGCCAATCCAGTTTAGATGTTTTTCCAATGCAGAACTGCCACAAACCTTGGAAAGCCTAATTTGATTGTCAAGATTGGCACTAAAATCTGTCCCCATGAAAATGCATATCTCAGTCTTGGGTTTTCTTTAAAGATTGACAACTACCAGCCTCCAGTTCTGCTTCCAGCAGATTTCCAGGTGTGCAGGGGTTCCCACATGTAACTGAGTGTCCACATGTGAGAGAATGAACATTTAAATTTGTGTCTGGAAGGACACTAAAAGGACTCTCCCCATCCATTGTGCCAGACAGAATCGTCCACAAGAACAAAGAGCTCAGTTTGAACTGCTTTAATTACAGAGCTCCAACCTCTCTGGTAACATAAACTGATACAGCTCTGCTGAAGAAATTGAATTGTCATTAGCTTCAGCTCCATTTTTAGTTTCCCTCAAACCCAATACTTTTAGTACAATGTTGTTTTACAGCTGTTGGAGAAAAACCAAAAGGTCTCAGGTAGCCAAGGAACTGCAGTAAACCAGCACAGCCTCTGAGAACAATAGATCATACCCTTCCTTTGGTAGAATCAGTGGACATATTTTCATCCAAATGCACAATATTTAGAATTTCTATTTATTTCTAAAGAATTCAAACATCCCAAGTACCACAGAGCCTTTCCTTATGACACCATCATGATCATGCTGACCTGCTATTTATGTTTCACTTTATGTCAGAGCTTCAAAACACAATGGGAGAAGTCAACCTCTACTAGTGAGGATTATATACTGCAGTGCACAAAACCCACAGACAGAAACCCAAATTTTGCTGTACCACACTGTGTATTTATCAAATCAACATACTCAGATTCCATCAGATATTAACAGGAGATACAGAAGTAATAAGCTGGGTAGATCAATGCTATGGAATCCCTTCAATAAGAACAGAAAAGTGGTAATGTATTAATAGTCAAAGAATATGGTCATAGTCTCTTAATTTAAGAATGTAGACATTTTATAGTACAAAAAGAAATTACATTTGGCTTATTCAAAAGCATTTGCTTGACTAGTGACTGACCAATTGAAAGATTCTCATTTTTAGAATCCTGTGCAGTTGGCCTATTTTCTTTTTGCATTATCCATAGTCACTGGTAAACAAAATATATCAAACCACAGGGAATACATTTCAATATTAGAGGTATTTTCCACTGCTATTTTTAGGTACTCATTCAAAAGATCAAGTTTTTGTCTATTCTTTTAAAATGAACCACAAAGTGATCAGGTATGAGGTCCTTCAAAACTCAACAAAAACCCATTGGGAGCAAAGAAACTCTTCCATAACCACAAACACAGGTTGCTAATTGTCACTGGACTCCTGCTTATTCCATCTTATCATTTTGTTATTACAATTACTGATTAAACAATAACAAAAACAATCCCAAACCAGAAATCTCACATTCCTGGCTGTGTGAGGCTGCCACATGATGATACATTATTCTGTCCCTCTTGTCATTCCTCTGCTCCTTGAATGTCACAGTGAAAACCTTCCACCTGGTCTCATTCCCTCTCCATTAATAAAAGCCAGAATTTCAAAAGGGGCTTTTTTGAGAATGCCAAAAATAAACCTAGTTTGAAAAAAGTGCAAGTTTATACATGAGGTGGGGTCTACTGCCAAGGAGAATCAGTAGAATCATATCAAATCAGAAGGCAAGAGTATCAAAAGAGGCTTGGAATACTTTTAGCTTTTTGTGCCTTGGGCAATCAAAAAACCACGTGCTACACACAGCATGCATAATAAACCATTCCACCATAACCCACATGTGCAATTAAAGTGCCCTCATTTTTCATGAACTCATGGGGTTTTCATAGTTGAATCATAGTTGAATCAGTTGTTCATGTGATAGTGATGCACATTGACACACCCCAAACTTGCAATCATCCATGACATATTGTCTGATGGCTGGCTTGGTATCAAATCAAATACGATGTTGCACAGCTTTGAAGTTCAGAAACAGTTATTGCTGTTTAAACATTACTTTTTCAATTAAATGGAGAAAGGTCAGAACTAAAAAGCATTATTTGTGATATTGCTATGCATTTTAAGTTGGCCCACTTCATAGTGAGCCTCTGAATCAATCTATAGTATGTTTAAAATCAATTTAATGACATTATTCTGTCCTTAGTAACAGAACTGATTAATCCCATCAGAAACCAAGATATGAATGAGTGCAGGGATTCAATGACTGAAATCCAGAACCTTCATGATCTCAGTGGGCACAGGAATGGGATTGCATTTTTCAGGGAGGGGACTTTTACAGATATCAATGATCCAAGTCTTCACCAAGCCCGACACTGAATTCTTTTGAACTGCTTTTACTCCCAAACACAGCCTTTTCATAATTGGAAACATGGTGTGGCAAACTAATATAAAAATGTTTTTACAAAATTAATCAGAAGTGAGCTCATTACTTCAGTTCAAACATAAGGACTATGACATTAATTATTTAGACACTTAATTGAGAATGTGCACTTTCAGAACTAGCATACCACAAATCATTTTGACGTGTTTCTGCTCTCTTCCACAATAAAAGTGAAATGTCATTGGCAAGGTCATGGTTTAAAGTGATTTCATGGCAAACAGCAAATTCTTGCAAAATGAGAGGTTGTCTCAAAAAAGTTTGTAAGGAAAAACTCAATCAAGAGGGACTTCTACTTTATCATGGATGATACCACTTAAATAATTCCATTTAGGATTCTCACAATCATAACCAAAACAAACCACTGCCAAAATACATTCAGAAAAAACAGGAAATGCAAAGGAATATTATTTCTAATGCCCAATGCTGACAGCCCAGATACTGGGAGAATGCATGGTTAAATTTGCATAAATAAGCTCCATTCAGCTTCTGCATCTGCATCTGAGAAGGCCAAAGGCAAACAAACACTCCCTGAGGGCAGCACAGGGTTTACAGACACAGAATTCCAGGGCACACAGAATTCCCACCCCTCTTCCAGGGCACTCCTCCCTTACCCCTCACCAGCCAGGTGACGCTTTGTTTGCACAGGTTCCTCAAACTTCTCCACCTTCTTTGCAGCCGTAATTCCCCAGCAGAGACAAAATAACAACGAGGTATAACCTCTCTTATTCATTTTCAGTCTTACCTAATAAATTGTTATTCTTCAGTGCATTAATCTCTGTTCTCCTCCCAACTGCTTCCTACTCATCCATATTGTTCTGACAGTGAGGGTTTCGAAGCTAGACAGAGTTAAGAACTACATTCCCATTAAAAGCTCATCATTTTTTCCCCTCTAAAACTTCGCATAGGTAACAGCAATACAGAGAGCTCTAATCTGGATAAGGATGCCAAGAGTTAATAGACATTTTCACTACTGTAGCATCTGAATTTTAAAATATTTAAAAGGTATAAAATGCATCTGTAGAGGAAAGGAATAGAAATGCTCCTTGAGAGACAAATATACTTCCATTTCTACTCCAGAGCATGACTAGAGTCAAGGAAGCTGTTTTATAGCTGTCAACAGTGAAAAATGTTACAGAAACATCAGCTAGTTTAGAAAACACTGCTAGGAAAAGTGGTTTCTCAATGCAACCTTTGCATGTAGGCAGCTATGTCTTTTTTTATTTTAACTATTAATCTTCAGTGCAAAATTCAAATATGTTTCAAACCTATGAGCTTCAAGAACACTCACTTTCCTCATATTTCAGTCTTCTGGATTACTTTAGATAAGGTATTAAGACTTGCCATTCCCCACATAAATCTCATGGTTTTGGCTGTTGATGTTAACACCCTCCATGATGCAGTTGGTGCCATTGCTGCACTAATGCCTCCAGTGAATGGATGCTAGTTCCTAGACCATATCTTTATTTAATTGAATATGTATTTAGCTGAAGCCTTCCAAGTTTGCATGTGTGTATAAGCACCTGTTAATCTTGGTATTAATATCCTATTTATTTTCTTAATACTGTGAGAATGGGAGTTTGGATCCTTATTTCCTCTATTTTTCTCTTTCCTGACTCACCAGGCACCAGGGATTTTGTGCAAATATTCAGGACAATGAATGAGGTTTTAGAACCAATAATAACTATAACGCTTCCCAAGACTGACCTTCTCTTGAGCTCTGCTATGTCTGCAGAGGTAAGGAAGTGAGCTCAGATTCAAAGCACATAAAACTGCTCAAAAAACCATCAGCTGTGTCATGCAGTAGCTGCAAATGAAAAATATACTCTCCAGGTGACAAATGGCTTGCTTTCAAACACCACTTTTTTCCAGATATTCAATAACAGAATCCTTGGGAACAATGTTCCTGTGGTCATGGAACATTTTCTTCCACATTATCCAGGTAACACTTGCAACACTTTTATCATACACATAAAAAAAAACCCCAAACATCTCCTCCAAGCTCCACTCCTGTTTAAACCCTGGAAACACACTGGTGCTGTACACAACTCCTGCATTTTCTCCATCTCTGTATATATTTTGTAAATTATTTAAAAATTTGGAGACCCTCATGCTGTGAACATGTTTTCTCCCACCTGTGGATGCACTGCCAGGCACAGTTTGTACAGGTGCAAGTTGGCAGAGGGATCCAAAAGTCATTGGAGCCCAGGTGAGAGACACAGTTACATCCAGCTGCACACAGATCATAATTCATCCCCACACAAAATGTTACCACTCCTAAAGAGCACAGGCTGTGGTGAAAGATAATCCCTCACACACACACACAAAAAGAAGTTCTATGTCCACAATGAGGGATGCCTCAGGTAATCTAAGTATTCCAGAGGTGCACTTAAGTGGAGGTGCAGAGCAACTCTCTTCAAAATAAATAAAACGTTCATTTAAGGAGCTTCCTGTTAATACTCATTTGTGGAATATAGTTCAAACCACAATGGAATTTTGTTTCATTTCTGATTCCATTTCTGTTTCTAAGCAATACAAAAAGCATACCCAGGGAAAAGTTATGAAGAAAATAAAAAGGTCTAGATTAGAGTAATTGAATATAGAAATTTCAGTGTAGGCAGAGAAAGATTTTTTAAAAACCCAAACAAATGCAGTTCTCAAGCAGTTGATTCTGTCCTGAAGCTGTGCCCCAGTACATGGAAAGCCCCATAAAATGGAGTCACTCAGTCACACTTAGGACAGACTAAGAGACAAACTTAAAACAGACCTTTTTTTTTTAGCAGACTCAGAGTGTTTGGAACAGAGAGAATGCAGAAAGCTTCATTGTTATTCATTGTACATATATGTTTATGCATTCCCTCAATATAAAGAGCTGAGAAAAGTTCCTGTGAAATTCAAAGAAATGCACACATAAGAGCTTCCTTTGCCCACCACAAATTATCCCTTACCTACCACCCTTAGAACCAAATTCATGCTGATCTTCAAGGTCTGTTCTTCCCACTCTGCTTACCTACGTTTCCAGGTTCTGGGACGACACACACACGAGTGTGCTCATCTCTGGTATGAAGGAGGTTTGATTAGAAGGCAGAGTAAATGTAGGCAAGGCAAACAGCAATAAAACACTGGGAGACAGACCTCAGCCACAACACAGTCCTGCACTGCAGATGTCTTCAGCCATCACTCTAGAATCCCCTCCTCCCTCCACCCCACAAGACCAAATGTCTTACTAGAAGAGGGTAGTTAATCATCAGATATGAAATTTATCTCTCTTGATAAGGAGACTTAGAACAAGTCCAACAAGGATCCATAGTACATTACGTAATGCAAACAAGTTTTTCAGACAGGCAGACAACTGAGTGACTACACCATCACACTGAAAATTGTTTAATAAGATCCTTCATGCCCACTGTCTTTCCACCACGAAAAATACAGCTCCAACCCAAAATTCACATAGAATTTTGGTTAAAAAAACATTTCCTCATCCCTAAAGAACTTAAGATTTCAACTACCATAAAATCTAAAAAAGCCAAACCTGCAACTAAGTATTTCTTCAGGGTAAACATAGTGCTGAAGGCTGCTTAGAAATGTTAACATGTTAAATAATTTCAAATGTTTAAACACTTTGATAGTGTCTGGGAATTGTACCCACACCTGATCCTTACAAACCATATTCCTCAAACCTTACTCAGATCTATGAATAGCAACCCTCATTTTCCATAATTGTGTAGATGGAAAACAGAAACATGGAGACCCCTGGATCTAATTGCACTTGGGGAATAACTTATATTAAAGATACACAGGAAAACCTATAGTGAAAGTTTAACCACTGATGTCACAGAAACACAGAATGGCTTGGGTTGAAAGGGACCTAAAAGGTCACCCAGCCCCATCCCTCCTGCCACGGGCAGAGATAGTTTCCACTGGATCAGGTTATTCAAAGCCCCATCTGACATGGCCTTCCACACTTGCAGGAATGGGTCACTCACAGTTTCTCTGGCAATCTGCTCCAGTACCTCACCAACCTTATGGTGAAGAATTTCTTCCTCATTCACAACCTGAACCAACCCTCTGTCAGCATAAAGGCATTACCCCTTGTCCTATCACTGTATGTCCTTGTCAGAAGTGACCCTCCAGCTTTCTTGTAGCCCCCTTTAGGTCCTAAAAGATGCTATAAGGTCCCCCCAGAGCCTTCTCCAGGCTGAACAACCCCAAACCTCTCAGCCTGTCCTCATAGCAGAGGTGATCCAGCCCCCTGATGATCTTTGTGGTCTCCTCTGGACTGGCACCAGCAGGTCCATATCCTTCCCCTGTCAGGGGCCCAGAGCTGGATGCAGCACTGCAGGTGGGGTCACACCAGAGCAGACAAGAGGGGCAGAACCCCCTCCCTGGACCTGCTGCCCAAGGTGCTGTTGATGGAGCCCAGGACATATTTGGCTTTGTGGGATGCAAAAGCACATGGCCAAGTCATGCTGAGCTTCTCATCTACCAACACCCTCAAGTTCTTCTCCTCAGGGCTGCTCTCAGTATTATTGAGCCCTTTTACATCAAGGAAGTTGGGAAGCAAAGGAAAGAGTATTCATGGAG
This sequence comes from Zosterops lateralis, assembly GCF_965231275.1. NCBI lineage: Eukaryota > Metazoa > Chordata > Aves > Passeriformes > Zosteropidae > Zosterops > Zosterops lateralis. Next base: position 9,339,976 of record NC_139763.1, read on the forward strand.
ATTGTGCTCTCAGAGATGATGGAGGTTTCCTGATCCTGCTCCTAATCGAGGCAATAAGGGTTCATTATGATCACTTGTTCTGGCCTCTCTACATATAGCCCAGAAGATTTCCCCATATAAAGTCCTGGTATAGATAAATCTGCCTTTACAAAAAACATCCCTGATTTAGTTTTTTAGTGATCAAAACTTCTAAGAATTTAATAGACTGATGAGTGCTTTTATTAAAAAAAAAAAAAAAAAAAATAAAATAAATAAAAACCAAAAAAATAACTGCCCTCTCTGTCTAGCCTCAAGAGGTCCAGCTTCAATTTTCCAGCACTGGCTGTTGTTAAACCCATTTTTTCTTAGCTAAAGAGGCCATTTCTCACCTCAACCTTTTTAAGGAAGGATCCAACCACTTCTTCCTTTTGGATCCACCAAAACCAACACATGCTCCCAGCATCTCTGAAACAAGGGTCTTTAAAATGCTTAATGGGCTGCACCTTGAACAAATCTCTGAGCTGAAGTGCACACAGCAGAACAGTAACACTTGTGCACCTCAGGAGTAATTGCCCCACCTGCTCCTCTAGCCTCTCTAATTGAAAGGGTTACTTCCCTGGCAGTCACATTAAATATTTCCTGCCAAGGCTTTCCAAGAATCCCTGACTCTGGGGTGCAGAATCCCTGGCTGTTCCCATGCTATGACTCCACACCTGGAATACTGAAATGAGTGGCAGTTATCTCAATTCAGGAGCTATCAAGTATCCAAAACTACTGTGTAATTGGTTCTCAGCCTCCATCTCTTATTCTTTTCTTTGTACAGCAATAAAATAAAATTAAAGTTATATATTATTGTATTTAGGAATAAGTAACTATACTTTTTAAAGGAAGAACAATTCAGGCAGCACACGGCAAGAGCCGATCTTCACTTGGGCGCCCCAGGAGCCGCTCAGCTGCTCAGGGGCGAAGAGAAAACTGCGCTCCCGCTCATTGTCATCCCTCCCACGGCACAACAACCCCAGACGGCAGCGCTGACGGGGAAGATCCGCCACCTCGGATTTTCACAGGAACACATTGTAGAAAGCATTGTTCAGAAATAAAAACCCAACCAGACGTGCGGGCATCCCCTACCAGGTTATTAACCCCAAAGCACCCGGTGTCTGCGGGGGGAGCCGGGCCAGGGCTGGAGGGTCCCCACCGGCACCGGGCTCAGGCTCCCTCCTCGGGGTAAAGAAAAGGGGGAAAAAGAGAACAAAACAGAAACATCCTCCCAAAACAGTTGCTATTAAGAATGATGGACTCACCAAGCACCTCAGCAGGAGAGGACAAATCACGTACAAGCAGCACCATCTCCGCCGCCGCCGAGGGCTCCTCCTGCTGCTGCTGCTGCTGCTGCCAACTCGGCAGCCCGGAGGGGCCGGCAGGTGAAGTCCCTGTCCCGCCGAGCCCTCACCGAGCCCCGACAGCCCCGAGCCCAGACGGAGCACGGGCAGCTCGCAGGGACCCCGCGGGTCTGTGACAGACCCTGCGACAGCCAACCTGTCACCCCTCCCGCAGCCCGGGGCTCCCGGGGGTGGCTCCAGCCGGGAGCGGAGCCGCCTCCACCGCGTCCTCCTGCACCTCTCCCGCTGCCGATCCCGCCCCGCGGCCGCGCTCCCGCAGCGCCTCTCGCCGGCCGGGAGCCGGGCCGGGATACAGGGAGAGAGCGGGACCGGGATGAGGGGAGAGAGCGAGACCAGGATGGGAGGCGGGAGCCGGGCCGGGATACAGGGAGGGAGCGGGACCGGGATGGGAGGCGGGAGCCGGGCTGGGATACAGGGAGAGAGCGGGACTGGGATGGGAGGCGGGAGCCGGGCCGGGATACAGGGAGGGAGCGGGACTGGGATGGGAGGCGGGAGCCGGGCTGGGATGGGAGGCGGGAGCCGGACGGGGATGCGGGTGGGAGTCGGGCCGGGATGCAGACGGGAGCCGGGACCGCCGTCCCGACCTGCTGGGAGCGCCTCCGCAGCGGCACCTCTCCTCCCTTCTCCTTCCCCCCTCTCCTCCCTATTCCTCCTTCCCCATCTCCTCCCTTCTCCTCCTTCTCCCCTCCCTTCCCGCTCCCCTCCGCTGCCCGCCCCGGGCTGTCACCGCCGTCCCGTGCAGGGGGGACAGTGGGGACCCAGGTCAGGCCGCCCCATCTCCCCGACGGGGATGGGAAGGGTGCGGATCCCCTTACTCTCATCTCCTCGTTTTCAGCGGGGGTTTAGTAGCGCGGAACTGGCAGCTCAGGGGGTGATTCTGTGATTTCTCAGGAAGGGTTTGGAAAAAAAAAAAAAAAAGTATTTACTTTACAGTTTTACGGGTTTTCAACCTTTATTAAATGACAGGAGTGTCTGCGCCAGGTGAGGGAAGTTTCCAAAAGGTAGAACTGTATTTAAGAGTGAAATAAAAGGCACTTGTCATAGCTGTCCTCCTTACACCCATAGGCAACACTTATTAAGCTTTATGGCTATCGCTTCCAACAGTTCAAGTGAGCTGGATTTATCAAACAGCTACGAGTATTACAAAATATTCCAAAATTCAAAAGTAACACAGTGAAAACCACATCTCGATTAATCCAGATGAATTGAATTATTCATTCACCCTCAGGTACCTGAAGAGCTCACATAGCAGGCACCTAAGAAAGATAAGGAAACTAATTTAGCACTTACATGCACTTCCCTACATGTTAAAATACTATTCTGAAATCGTTGGAATAAACAGAGCTAAGCCACATGGAAATAGTTGAGCCTTTCTTTTTCACAGCTGTGAAATTTTATCACTTTTAAAAACTTCTGATGTGTACAATCAGAATCTCTGGGTCAGGTTTCACATTTAAAAAATCAGCATTAAAATTGTAGTTTATGTTCAATAGCAACGTGATGTTGCTCACTGCCCTCAAACTATTTTTAAAAATTTGCTTGCTTTGTGTTATTCCAAATAATGCATGTGTAGGAAAAGTTTTATTATTGGGAGGTACAATAGTTACTTCCTAGTATATAAATACACTACCTTTGGAGCATCGTTTGAGTTTGCTACATGTTATACTCACAACATTGTTTTTGAGTTGTTCAGGCAAGGCTATAGACGGGACCTGCTCTAAATTGAATGCTCAAGTACATCCTCTGCCTGCAATTACTAGAATAACACATTGCTGTCTATAACAGAGAGTATGAATCATTATCAAAAAAGCTACCCAAGTGAATATATTCTGTAATGCATTATTTAATTTAAAGTATTAAAGCAACAGCTCCAGATTTACATGAGGTTTTTTTACAGTTTCACCTCATAAATGTTGTTGGGGGGGCTGGTGAAAGGAAGGGCTGACAGCTATTTGCACATCAAGGGCTCAGGTGCAGCATCACCAACCAGATATCCAAGCACAAGGAGAATTTCTTAGAAATATCACAGAGCTTTTCATGTTTCTCTTGGGACAGAGAGCAGCCACTCATAGAAACTGAAGGCCCCATATAATTTAGGCAGCACTGCCCATACCAGCCCATATTTATTAATCATTCTCTGTGATCCATAACAGACCACATGAACCAAGGGATTTGTAAACCAGGATTACAGAAATCTGTGGCCTATTTAGAACAAAGATAAAGTGTTCTCGTTGCTGTTTCTTTGGTGACTCCAATCTCCATCAGTAACACTTGCATTGCTGTACAGAATTAGCCAACTGTGGTCCCAGGCTGCAGCTTTATTAAGGATGAATTGCTGTGTTCATGGCCCTTTCCTAGAGTACTGTGACAACTATCTTGTCCTCTGGGACAGTCAGTTTTTTCCTCTGGATACAGAGCTGTTAATTCCATGCACCAGAAATCAAGGAACATCACCATTTATTGATATCCTGGTTCACACAGCCACAAGTTCTTCCAAATGGGAAGAACTTGTGCAAATTACACAGATGTGAGTTCAATAATATTAATGAACAAAACCTAATTTGCTTCCATTTCAGGTAGCACTGAGTGCTTCTATTTCTCTTCACCTTCAACTAATCTACCAGTAAATATCAGAAAAATAAGCTATCAGTGCAATTTTCTAAACTTAAAGGTTTCAAGTAAGAGATCATGTGCCATGAAATGGAAAAGAGATTTTTGATAAACACCCAGAGCTGTTAGCAGTAAGAATTACTCTGGAATATTTACATTCTTCTCCTGGATAACACGTGTACTAGGAGCAGAATTTGAAAACAAAATTAAAAAAAGAGAAAGCATTTGTGGAGGAAGCTGATATATGCAAGTTCTCATTGTCCAGTTGAACACTCCCTGGGCTACTTTCCAAAAGTGTAATTGCAGTCATCATGGAGAGAGGAGTGTGCATTTTGCCAACTCTGTGCTCAAGGTTTTGAGCTATCACTTCCTGGAGGTATCAATAAAAAATTAGAGACCTCAGAAGTACCTTCTAGCAGTCAAAAAATTAAGGAAGATATTTCAACGAAAGTGTTCTCTTTCTGTGGTTTTGGTTTGTTGGTTTTTTTCCTGTGGTTTGAGATCTTGTATGTTCTGCATTTTAAATTAAGGACTTTTTGGCATTTCTGTAAAAAGACTGTTAAAATTTTAATGTGGCCTGTGATACTGATGTGCTTCTTTGCACTTCCAGCTAAAAGGGGGAAAACCTCAAATTTGTGTTTGGAAAAAAATCCCTGGTTTGATGCATTAATTAATGAAAAGGCAAGATAACATTTCTAAAAGAAACACAGGAACTGCTTGAGGAGAAATAACACCATGCTTCTTCAAACTATTCATCAATTCACTCAGAGCTCCTTCTCGAAAAAAGCTAATTTAATTTAATCAATGTTATTATGCCTGCTGAGTTAATTTTACTTAAAAACACATTTGATTTCATTTCAGACTGCTCTTTCACAAATCCTGCTTGGTGAGCGTGTGTCATACAGGGTTTGTTGGAATTTGACATAGCCCCAACAATCTTTTCAGTGTACTTCATCAATCTTCATGTGATCAGTACAACCAAGTAGAATTGTGATCCAGACCCACCTGCTTTTCTTACGACTTGGATTTTGTCTTTGTTACATTGGCACTGGGCTGCAAGCCAGGGGTTCACTTGTCCCTGAGCTTACTTGACCCACTGTTTTTACTTTTGTGACATGAAGATGTTTTCCTATTACAAAACCAAGCTTCCTTCTGAAAGAAAATGGCATTTTCCAAGCTTCATTCCAGTTATTCACTGCCACCTCAGCCTTCTCTTCCTCTCCATACTAAGCAAGCATTGTCAAAACCAAGATGCAGGAGATGTTATACAAGAAGAATGAAGCCTCTTGTACAGGAGCACAACATTTTGAAAAGGTTTTTTTAATGTTAGCTACTACACCAACAGAAAAATTTCATGTCACAGACTTAGAAATGAAAAAGGGAGAACTGGTGACATTAGCTCTTCTGAGATAAGGCCATTTCTGTTTCAGCCACTGAAAAGATTTAGAAAAGCAGGTGTTTACAAAAAGCTTTTCAGAGTAATTACAACATCCCCTGTTTCTTTTAAAGGAGAAGTTAAAAGCAGACTCAGAAAAATAAAATGCAGCAACACATTTGTGCTTCCCTTTCTCACATAATAAAATGAGGAATCTATTTAATTTCTCCTGCTTTTCTTTAGTACATTTAAAAGAAAAAGAGAAGGCACTAATTAGTTCCTCACTGTGCTGCATGAAGCCAATATTTGAATTACTGCTTAGAATGGACTAGAATGCAAGCTAAGGGAATGCTCTTACAAACCCCATTACTGTGTGTACTATTTATTTAGACAATTATTTTGGTGCCAGCTATACCTTTTTTTTTCCTACAAGAAAGAACTGTGCAAAGTGAATCAGAGCTGTGGAATGAACTGCTGCAGAAAGAAGGGTTCAGTTAATATCCAGGTACCTGGTGTTCCATGTTGAAAAATATTTCTCCAGGCAACAGTGAAAAAAAATTGAAAGAACATTTATGATGCACCTGCAAAGCATAGACTGAGACCCAAACATATAATTTAATCCTAAATGTATCAAAGTACATTTTTAGATTTACCATTTTACTTCAAAATAGCTAGGTAAAATTTCACTAATTAGCAAATTAATCAGTAAAATAATTGTGTTTTTCCCAAATGTTTTATTGCAATTAATTTTAATGGCCTCTACAAACTTCAGAAATGTTTAGTGAAACCAGCTGATTCCCTATATATAAAATTTGTATGGTTCATCAGGAATATAGTTCAAGACAAATAAATGTTAGTTATCTTCTAACTGTCAGTTGACAAGATTTAGTACTTTTTAGAAGATGCAATGGAAAAAAAACCCCAAAACACCTCTAAAATTCCACACAATAGAGAATGAAGAGAAACCGTTTTCTCCTAGCTCCCTAAGTTTTTTGGGTTTTTTTACACTTAATCTCAATATTTTTGCTGGACCCATGAAGGGTTATGGCGTTTCTTCTAATAAAACCTCCCTATAACTCTACAAGATGACTACAGTTACTTTGCTGAAAATGCAGACACAGACCTTTAGAGCCTGTCAATAATATCTGGATTGCAAAAATTTCTGGGGATTCAGACACAACTCTTCCTTTTCCTCTGTTTGCTGCTACTGAACTACTCTAAAGCCAAGATATTTCACCAATGTCTTTGCATCATCCTGACTCACTGAAATACTTTGGTGTAAGCCAACCAGAAAATGAGTCTATAGAACTGCAGGATTTTATTAAATTAACATGGTATACCAACTCTTTGATGCTAAATTTTTCTTTCTTTGGAATTATTCAAGCAAAGGTACTTGTTAACATCAGCAACAAACATTTAAGACAAGTTTTATTCATCAATGCTTCTCATTCTGGTCAGAAACTGAAAGGACATTTTAGCTCAAACAAATTGACTCAACTTGTCCTTGACAAGAAACACTGCTTAGGAATGGAAAAACTGTGTTCTGCATTTAAAACAGGGTTTGGAAAAATAATTAGGGTTACAAACACACATCTGCACAGCAATAGAATTACTCTCTGTAATTTTTTTTCCTTTCTTCCATTTATTTTATAAAATAATTCTTCACCATTTAGAAAGCTCAATGACCTGGAAAAACTCTTTAATTTGTTTTTATTTCATTTGCATGATGTTTTGCTAAATGCACTTGTTCATGGTAGTACCCTTATGAGGTGATTATTGCTAAGAGAAAAGCTGTACCCTTAGAAGGGGCTCTGAGCAACCTGATCTAGTTGAAGGTGTCTCTGTTCCTGACAGGGGGTTGAAGCTGGATGGTCTTCAAGGTCCATTCCCAATCAAAACCATTCTATAATTCTGTGATTTTACGATCTTGAGTCAAGTGCTTCTTCAACGTCATTTAAGTGACTTATAAAAACAGCCCAAATGTGTTGCCTTGAACACTTGTAGGGGATGCTAGGTACCCATGAAAGTCCCTCTGTCACTCCCACCTCAGCTGGACAGGGAGAGAAAATATAACAAGAAGCTCGTGGGTCAAGATGAGGACAGGGACGGGTCACTCACCAGTTACTGTCACAGGCAAAATAGGCTCTAATTGGGTAAATTAATTTATTTCCAACCAAATCGGAGTAGAGAAAGGAGAAATAAAACCAAATCTTGAACGTATCTTCCTCCCATTGATCCCTTTTACCCAGGCTTAAATTCACTATTAATTTCTCCACTTCCTCCCCTCCTAAGCAGCACAAGGCAGGGAACAGGGGCTGGACCACTCTGTCTGTTGGCACTGAGCCCTCACTCAGGTTCTTGTGGTGTTCACTCCACCTTAAAAATAATGTATGTTTGGTGTTTTTCCCAAACCACAAGGAAAAAAAATAAAATCACTGATTTTAAGTGCATCCATGTAACATTCTTGCCAGTTTTTAATTCAGCATCTTGTGGTATGGCATTTTGTATCAGCTATACCAAGAAAATGTCAGAAGGGCATCCCTGTCCTATAATGGTTATTTTCCTGTCAGTAAAGCAAATAACAGTGTAAAAGATAAGTGCACTGGTCATGGTAAAGAGCAACATGTTTTATTTAATTTTCATGCAATTAAGGTCTTGCATTCGGAACAGGATAGCAGTGTGCCTGCTTTTAATGCTGATACTAAAGCAATTATAAAAGATTGAGATTAAGACTGAGATTAAGATCTTTTTATGCACAGCACATTATAACAAAATTCACAGGCTGGATGTTTTTAAACAAAACCTTTTTAAAACAGTCCCTATTTTCACTTAAATGTTTATACATCATGAAATCTGGCATCTTCAAACACACACGCTGTGGGAGTATTTGGGTACAAGCTCTCAAAATTTATAATATTACAACAGCATTATGATGACCGCTTAAATAGCATTTTAAACAACACCATATTCCATGTATTTTAAGATATTGTCTAATATTATTTACCAGAAGGAAATAAAGAATTATAAACATGTGAATAGCCTTGGTACATTCTGATGTTTGCACAATGAGGTCACTGAAGGTCATTTTTTTTACCACACATGACTATTTACAGAAATCATGACAAGCAAAACAGTTGTCACAGAAATCATTCAAATTTATCAGCTTTCATATGAATATCCTCAATAAGACTTATTTCTGGTTCTCTGACTTGGGAGGCTACTCTTGTATTTAAGTAAATCAAATAAATTGAGATTTCAATATGGAGATCACACATTGCTCCTAAACCATCTGTGGTGAATTTGGATTTGTAGGAGGAAGTAATTGTTCATTATTGTTCATCATCAAATTGTTCAATACATTTTGAACAAATAGATCTGGAGCCCTTCTCAGTTGAAATCAGCCAATTTCTGGGTTAAAAAAAAGTTCATAAACTCATGGAATTTATTTGTTTTAAGACATTTATTTTTAAATTTTGGTCACTAGAAATTTCCACTAAATTGCTTTGCGCATTGGTTTGCAAATGGCTTTGGAAAAATAAAATATATTCTATAGCACTCATTTAATCTACCTGGGAAATAGTGTCTTTTCCAGCCACACATACAATCATATATTGAATTTCTGAATCCCAAGTTACAGCTATAATTGGTCCAAAAATGTTAATACACTATAATACTTTACCATAGATGTAAAAACTAGTAATATGTCTGAAATGTTTGCTTTGGTGAGATATATTCTCATTTCATTATCTTACTGGAACAAAGATGTGACTTTCAGAAAAAAACCCCAAGTAATAGGATGGAGAATGCCTAGTCCTGTGATATGTGCTAGGCCTTTCCTCCAGCATCCTGCTCCTGAGCTGCTCCTGCTGTTCCTGCTCTGCATTTATCCCATAATGAGGAAAATGACTGAAGTGGAACAAAAGATAATGCATCTTCCTCTCCTGCTCGAAGAAAGTTGATATTCAAAGGCCTTCAAGTAATACCTGCCACCCTGCTGCCTTTTTCTGTCTTTAACTGCTGAGTATCAGTGAATAAAGTGCTGCTGACAGGCAGCAGCTTGGAGAAAAGTGCTGCTTTCAGCTGTGATGTGCAGAGGGAGCTGTGACCTGCCCTGTGCTGGGCTGAGGCTGATGTGCCCAGCTCTGGGCAGTGCTGAATCCATTTCCAGGGAAGCTGGAACCAGCTGTGCCTGACATGGAGGCAGCTCCTGGCGTCTTCTCACAGAGCCCAGTCCTGCAGCCCCCCAGCCTCTGCCTGCACATTACCAGGTGAAGTCAGTACAGGAGGTTTGTGCCATTATTTGGGACCTCTATGCCAGCACAGAAGGGAACAAAGTGGGAAATCCGATCCCCGTGTTAAGCCATAAATTTGTTGTTCTCTCTGTAGGCAAGAGTTTGCCTATTTCCTAAAAGCAAGGGAGAACTGTTCTCAAGGACCACCACTGACAGTATCAACAACCCTAAGACCCTCTATCTCTTTATTTGAAGCTATACATCTATATTTGTATAGATTTGTATTAATACATCTATATTTGAAAACTGGAAAGGCTGACATCATCATCAAGACACATCACTAAATTTTCTTCTGTTTGGTGCCAAGGTAAATAATGAAGAGCTGGTTCCCAGGGCAGCTCTTCTTCATATCCTTTCCCCATTTTTTTCTCCTCAACTTTAGTTTTGAAGATGCTGGAAGTTTATATGAACATGAAAATCCTGAGAACATCTTTAAGGACAAGTAACAGCTTCTCCTGAGGTAGTTCACTGCACTGGTTAATCACTGCCATGCACAGCAGCAATCAGTTCTTTAGACAATTTCTTTCTATATCTTGTTAGTGCCTTGTCCTACCTCCATCCAACACTTTTTCTTCTTCATTGCCATATTTGCTTGCTGCTGGCAGGTGGCTCTAGCTCCAGTGTGTGCCTGCAGTGTGAAAGAGTGCAAGTTGCTCTTATCAAGGCTTGTTTTGTCCTGTCATGGAAACCACAACAAACATCTTGCCTTCAGTGAGCAGGTGAGCAGTTCCCAAAAAACAGCATTTCATTCAAATTTCTGCTGAAACTCCAAGATCTGAAATGTCAGCATTTCCTGTGAAATAGAAATTTAAAATACCTATTGGTTTTTATCCCCAGTGTTTGTACATATTGTACATCCCAGTATGTTTGTACAGTTTCCTGGACAAAAGGACAAGACATGACTCTGTCCACTTCCTGCTAAATCAAGTTTCAAAGCTTAGGAAGTGATGGAAGCTGTGCTCTGCTCTTTCCCCCCTCCAGCTCAGTGGTTTCTGTTTCAGTTGTCATGTTGTGTAGCAATAATGCTTCTGACTTGCTGTGTTAAAACCAAGATTTTTTTCTACACAATTGTTCAGTGGTCATTCAGCTCTTCAAAGAACTTCTACCAAGTCACTGCACTAACACAAAAACAACTCTCAGAAAAAAAAAAAAAAAAAAAAAAAACAACCACAAACAAACAAAAATCCCACAAAACCTCAGAAAAGCAAATAATTAAAACTTCTGCTGGGGTCAAGCATCCCTGATCTGGGCAGCAGAAGGAGTGCCATATAGATTATCCCAAGGGCCCATCTGATCCCCTGTTCCAATCCCCGTGGTAGTGAGTGTGTAGGAAGAGAACAAAAACAAGAGCACGGTGATTCTTCTTCCAGCCACGTGTAGCTCAGCAACTAAGTCAGAAAAATTAAACAGAATTCTACTGATTTTGTATTTCACAGCTCAACGTGGATGTGGAGGTTTAAATGTTTGCTACAATGTAAAGGATAAATCCAGACAGGAGGCTGATGATTTTGGCTGCTTTAGTATTCACAATTTTTCCTGGCTGTGCTCAGGCAGCGTAGGATCTGCATAGCCTGCACAGACTGCCACCTCTCCAGAGCAACAAATCCTCTTCAAATATTTGCTTTTTAATCAACAAGTAATTTCAACCTCACTGTTTGTTCTCTTTCTTGTTAAAAGCTCCTGTTCTGCATTTGCAAATTGAAAGCCTACAGTTCTTTCACATTTAGGGTTGTATTTCTGAGCCACTACTTTCAGCACTTTTCACATTTCCTATCACAGTTATCAGAACTGATTATACTGCCAACCCATTTACATTTTCCAGTTTGCAATTTACAGTAGTGTAATAAGGAATTAAGCAATGTTATCAGGTAATTCCTCCTAAGGAGAAGTGTGCTAGATCCTTGTTAATTTTTCTTTATTTCTCTTGTGAAACCACTAAGAGCATTAGTCATTCTCATAAAAAAAAAAAAAAAAAAAAAAAAAAAAAAAAAAAAAAAAAAAAGGAAAAGTAACAGTGATTTATGGATTTATGTGATTGAATTTAGATAAGAAATAGTGAATTTATTAGGAAAGAAAGGAAAATAACCCCTCAATAGTTGTGAAAGTTGAATAAATTTGTGTCTAAAATTAGCTCAAGCACTATTTAATACTTCCTCCTCTCTAAAGGCCACCTAGATGCTTGGCAGATGTTAACAATATGTTATTGATCCAGAGGAGGTGATTTCAAAAGCAGGTCTGCTTCAGTGCTTTATTATTCTCATCCTTTTATTATTTTTTTTAAATATTTAACATAAATCTCCCTCAGTTCTAATTAAAGGCATTATTTCTGGTCCTACCTTTCATTGCACATCAGCCCGTTAATCACCTTTTGCAGTAAATCTGACTGTGCAGTCAGAGTCATCTACAAAGAAGTCTGGGCAAGGGTGATAAAATAAATGCAGTTCCTCCACAAATCACATTTTCTAAGCTTCCTCTTGGTGCTGCCTTCAGGAAGAATTACTCTTCTGTCTGTCCCGCCATCACACTGGGCTGAGAGTTGCATTCAATGCCTGATAAACACCAAGCAGAACAAAATGACTGCTTTCTGTGCCCTTCATGGTACCCTTCAATTTATTTACTTGTTTATAACATCATACTTGGATTCCTTTTTGTTGTAATTACATATTTTTCTCTGCAGCACTGCTGCCTAGACAATTAGGCCCCATTTTGTAGTTGTGCATTTGATGTCCTGTTTTTTATGAAATCTCTCGTTGTTGTTTTCTCCGACCTATTCAGTATTTTTAGTTTTGATCCTGTCATTCAGTGTGCTTGCAACTTCTTTCAACATGCTGTCAATAACAAGCTTTTATGAGCATCTTTTTATTCCATTATTGAAGTTATTGTGACTAATACTAATTAGCCCTTAGAGCAAAAACCCACCCATCTTCTTGCATTTATTCCTCCTACTTTTATAAGCCTTTATTAGCAATGATTGGTTAGTTTTTCCCCAGATTACACATTCTTATGTGGGAGAGCATAAAAAGACAAATTTACTACAAAACAACACACCTATTCTGCATTTCCTCTTCATCCATTGAACCAGCTGTCCTCCCAAAGAATAAAATCAGATTATTTGACATATACTCTTGACATATCCGTGTTGGATGCTCATGGGTGATGCTGGGTGTTTATTTGTAAACACTTCCTGCATTAATATTGTTTTGTCATTTTGTTATTTTTCTAGTGGCTCTCTGGATATGGAGCTGAGCCTGATGGACTCTGCATTTCCTTGGACCTCCTGCTATCCCCTTATCTACAAAGTGTAGCTGGAGAGGAATTTTGCATTAGAATCTACAAACACTCACATATACACACATATTCATAATCATTCAAGAACCCTTTTTATTTTCCATGTGATTCAGTGGCATAATTATTGCTAATATTAAAAAAACCCCCAACCTTTATTTCAATATTTCTAAACAGAACAGAAAACCGCCTAGGAACTCTTTTTGTTTTATACTATACTGCATCTAAAGATGCAGATGTAAAGATGTGAGATCTCTAAATGATACAAAGGATAAAAATATCCACAGAAGGCAAGGATAAGTTATTTAAGCACTGTTAGCTTTGTCTACAGGATGCCAATGCATATACAACAAATGCTTCCACTAGCTTTTATTTCACTAAAAGCCAGCATGCAATTTCATCCCTAGCTTAGCTCACAAAAGTACTGCAGAGGTCACAGAAAAAAAGGAAACTTTTATACTGCAGGAGATTTTCTTTCCTGTGTTTTCCTATGACCACATCCCTCTGCACTTGCTCATAAAGATTTGCTTTTGAGGAGGTTTAGTCTTCACCTTCAGTTTTCTCCTTCCATGGCCATTAGCAAATACTAAACATGAAAGCTATGTCAAGAGCAAGGCAATAAAAATGGCTTAATTTTACTTCCTTCTGCATTTCATGCTTTTCAAACACAATCTTTCCAATGAATGTATAATTAAGACTAAACAAGAGACCCTTTTGTAAAGTAAGTGTCTACATGTCCAAACATATTCCACTGACATTGGAACTAGAAACCTAGGTCTTCTCTGTCATGTTTAGTCTGGTTTGGAAGTACAGGAGAAATGCAGGAGAAATCACAGGAAAAAATCTCCACAAGATTCCCAGATCCTCCCCAGTAAAAATAATAGTAATCATTTAAAAAACCCACATTAGAACAACAACAAAAATCCCACCCTTTGAAAACTCTGCAGTTTTGTAAGAGGTGCCTTTCCTGTTTCCCAGGCAACTTCAGAGACACAGCAAAGATATGATGTATTTATATATATATGTGTGTGTCTGTGTCTAGGTATTGAGTGAAATGAAACTCAGGATCAATTACTAATGAAGTAGAATTTAAGGAACCAGAAATTAAGTTAGCCCTTTTTTTCGTACCTTTGGTGGCAACATTATTGGTAACTAATGGTAACTTTGTATGGATTAATTGACACTGATTCATTCCAATCAGAGGGAAAAGGGGGGCACAGGAAGGCAGAGGGGTGTGACGGCTCCATTGGAGAACCCACTCCTGGGGGAGCTTTGCACGTCCAGCAAAGGATTTCCCAAGAGTAACAACACAGCAGAGAAAGTTTATCCGCTCTTGGAGGGACGGTGCTGACACACGGCCCGGCAGTGCCGAGGGCTCGGAAGCGGCTGCCCCGCTGTGGATCCCGGGGAGGAGCCCTCGCTCAGTCAGTCACAGAATCATAAAATGGTTTGGGTTGGAAGAGACATTAAACACCGTCCTGTTCCAACCACCCTGCCATGGGCAGGGACACCTTCCACTCGAGCAGGAGTTCGGAGCCCCATCCAGCCTGGCCCTGAACACAGCCAGGGCTGGGGCACCCACAGCTCCTCTGGCAGCCTGTGCCAGGGCCCCTCCACCCTCACAGTCAAGAATTGCTTCCTAACATCCAATATAAACCTACACTCCCAGTTTGAAGTCATTCCTCCTCGTCCTGTCACTACACGCTCTGTAAATAGTCTTGCCCCATTTTTCCTTCAGGCTCCCTTCAGGCACTAGAAGGCCGCAATGGGGTCACCCCAAACCCTTCTCCCAAAGCTGAACAACCCCAACTCCCTCCTCCTCTCCTCCATCCCTCTGATCAACTCGGTGTCCACCACTGGACTCTCTCCAAGGACATGTCCCTGTCCTTGCTGAGCTGGGGACCTTTCCACCCTTCCCTTCCCTCCCCGGCCCCTGGGGAGCCCCGCCCGGCCCGGCCCGGCCCTGCCCGCCCGGCGGAGGCGGAGCCGCGCAGGACTCGCTGCCGCTGCCGGAACCGCCGCCGCCCGCGCCGGGGCCATGGAGGAGTTTCACCCCCACAACGATGAGGTAGGAAGGGCCGCCGAGTCTCACCCTTGCTGAGCCCGGGGCCCTCCGTGCCACAGGGCCCGGGGGGTGGATGTTCCCTCCGGGAAGGAGCCGCTGCCGCCGGGGCTGTCAGGCTGCGGCCATTTTTCCAGGGAAAACTCCCATTTCCATGGGAAAATCCCAAGGAGTGCCGGGCCCGGTCAGCGCCGCGGGCTGGTCCTGACAGTACGAGCCGAGGAGCCGAGCCCTCCCCGGGAGCCGCTTCGGGGCTCTGGCCACCGGTTTTCACATAAAAATAAATCAAAACTCCAAACAACTTAAACGTTAATGCCCTTGAGGTTTCCGCCCCTGCCCGAGTGTTCGGAGTTCATGGCTGTGAACACAAGGGAACGTGTCACGATTCCTTTGTGAGCCAAGCCAGGTGCCCATGGGCAGGAAGGGAAGGAGTAGGAAATGCCATGGGCAGGAAGGAGTAGAAAATAGGAATTAAAACCTGCGCTTGACAAAGGTATTTGGGTACGGTAATGACTGTGCAAACCAGTCTGTCAGATATTGGGTTTGTTAACTGTGTGTTGTTGCCCTTGGGAAACAAGAGGTAACCTGTGGCTTAGCAAGTTTGTGACTCCAGTAAAAACACAGATTAGGACCCAGAGGAAAAAAAATGTCGTTTAATTTTTACTGGAGCATATTCCTGTGACAAGCATAGATATGGTGGAATTTAATCTTGACAGAAAATGTAAAGTAAACCTGTTTCAAAGTTCACTGTGGTCTGAGCTTTTTGGCCTCACTTAAACATCACTAGAAGAGCAATGCTAAATAACAAATGTATGGAGCCGAGGAAAAAGAGTAATATTTTTAAATTGTAATAACAGACTACAATGCAAATAACTAATCATTATGTGTAATTTGTTTACTTTTCTGACAAATAATAATAATTCACTTCTGTTGCAGATGATCTTCAATGCTGATGAGGCCCACAACATAGTTAAGGAGGTAGGTTTTAGCTAACAGCTGTATTTCAAAGAAATTCTTTACCATACTTTGCACAGTAGTAGAAGTAGTTATCCTTCTTGACTATCCCAGATAAATATAAAATTAAATAGAATTAGTATTTATATAAAGACAGAATATAACTTGGAGCTGCTTTAAGCTTCATCTTATTGCTGTCTTCAACTACCTAAAGAGGAGAAGGTAGATGAGAGTCACGATGACAGTCACAAGCTGCAAGGGAAATTCACTCCCAATTTACTTTTTCCCATTTCTTCAGCTACAGAATCACTGGAGAGGTTGCAGGGACAGCTTGCTGAGTCTTCATCCTTAGAGATTTTTAAAACTTGACTGGACAAGGCCTTGAACAATGTTATCATACTTGGAAGTTAGCCTCGGCATGTGTGGGAGGTTGCACTCTATGAGCTCCTTGTTCTAGCTTTTAAAATATTTTTTTGACAGAGAAAGAACAGGGTGAAAGTGAGTAGCCTGATAGTCTAAATTAAATACCTAGTAACTAAAAGTGATTAATGAGAAGCCTGTGGCTCCCAGATGCTCTCAGGTTTTGCAGGAAAATAGTGTTTTGAGATGGAGGTTTCTAGAGGGACTCTGCAGGTCCTTTCCCACCTGCACTTTCTGAAGCTGCTCCAGTACTCTACAGCCAGCTCTTGGATGTTAGATAAACAACAATTTAGCCCTTTATGTAACTGTCCCTGCCTTGTAAAGCCAAACACGGTGTGGCACTCCAGACACTGGGAGTAAAGCCAAACGTTTCTGCCTCTGATTGGAGGCTTCACCAGGGCCAAGGAACTCCAGCACTGGGTACATCTCTGGAAGGACCAAAATCTCTGAGGGGTCTTGTCCCTCTTCTGTCTTCCATTGTGTTTTGTGACTGTTTGTTTCCACTTTGGCCAGCTTTGTGCAGTGTGGCCAGAATTAACTGGGCTTTTCAAAATCTGGGACACAGGTCTCTTACACAGCCTGTTAGTGGGGGATTAGTGCATGGGATACATCTTACTGAGTCAGAGGAGAGCACAGTTTTATTTCTCTTACCTTTTCCAGGTGTGTGTTTCTTAAGTGAATTCCTCAACTTTAAAAAGCATCCATCAGCACATAGTTCTGAATTTCTCAGGAGCAGAGAATGCAAAGGTTACAGTTTGAGAGAAGGATTTTTGTTCAGTCATTTTAAGTTTAAGCAAGTGTTGGCCAATCTGTAGCTGTGGGAGAACATCCAATTTTCAAGCAGTTCAGTTGTTTTTTATGCTGCAAGATACGACCCATGAGTATCTTCCCCATCTTTTAACAGGGACGTGCATTTCACTGTTGCCACTGTATCCCTGAAGGTTTTGGAATTTTGCTTAAATGCTCTGAAAGGTTGGCCAGCCCAGGCTGATACTATTGATTTGAGTAGTGCCATCCCCATTACAGCAGTTTCTGAAAGGCAAACTGGGGCTGGCAGTCATTAGGAACAGTAGGATGTGTTAGGATCTTCACTGGTAAATAGATCCATTCACTTGGTATCCAAAGTTTATGGCTAAGGTCTTTCCTGCACGAAATGTTTAGTCAGACCCTCATTTTTATACCTGTAATATTGTGGTAAATATGTACTAAAGATAAATTTCCAAGAAGGGTAATTTTACTTCCCATTCAGCAGCTGATACCTAATGAACTCAAGTGATTTAAGGTAACTTAACTGCCAGAAAAAAATCCCTCAGATTATGCAAAACATTTTATAATTCTACATTTTAAAGAGTGTTTACTGTAAGTATTTTTTCCCTCTGTTCTAGTGCATAGAAAGTGTTTTAGGCAAGGCAGATTATAATCAGAACAAAGTCAACCAATGGACTGCTGCTATAGTGGAACAGTCGCTGACCCATCTGGTGAAACTTGGGAAAACCTATAAGTACATTGGTAAGTACAACAGCTGTACTTGTAGCACAGGCAATCACAATAAATAATTCCTGAAAGGTTCAGGGGAATGCTATAAATAAAACAGAGCAGGTACCTGAACTCTTCTGTTACACAGATTTTTAGTAATACCTATGGTAAAGCTCTGGCAGTTTTACCTGGGCTGAGCATGCTGGCAACACTTAACACAGAAGATTACATGTTACATGGTCTTTCCTGATTGTTAAGCTACTCCAAGACAATTATATCAACCTATTAGTATCAGTTCAGGAAAAAAATTGCTATCATGAATAATATTTCCAGTCAGATTAGGCCTCCTCTAAATAGAAACATCTGGAAGACTTTAGACCTGTACACAGAGTCATGTCCCATTCATTTATGTGCATACCTGTGGAAGGAAAAAAAGGTAAATAAGAAAGTAACCCATTTTGGTCCTTTTGTGGAGTTTTGATGTAATAGCAAGTGTTTGCATTCTGTTCTGTTTTGAAAGTCTTGGATTCAGGTTGTCAGTGGTTTTTTGACTGTTGCAGGTCAGTCTAGAAAAGCTGCACATTACTGGGCTGTGGTTTCAGAGAGGGGTCAACAAGTATTTTTGGGAAACAACTCTCATCAAGTGTGACTTCTGCTGTACCTGTGAGGATAACACCTGCAATCCCATTCCGAGGGGCACAAGCTATATCTAAGTAGTTTAAAAGATAAAAACCATAATCCTATTAGCCAGTGTTTTGTTGAAGCTGTTGTCTTCATGTGGGTAAAAATAATCATGAAATGAATAACAAGTTCTGGAGAAAAATACTGGGGCCAAAGGGATTGTCAAAAAAAGGTTTTGCCTTAGCTGAATGCCACATGCCAGTCCTCTGAAAATGTAATACAGGCTCGAGTTAGTAAATGCTGAATGATTCACCTCTTCTGCTGTAATTCCCTGGTTTTGTGCCTGTGCCTTGCAGTTACCTGTGCGGTGATGCAGAGGAGTGGAGCTGGTCTCCACACAGCGAGCTCATGCTTCTGGGATACCACAACTGATGGTGAGTTTCCCCATTCAAACAGACAGTTTGTAATAAGAGAAATGTTACTTCTTGCTCAGTTGTAGTAGTTGGGTTGAACATTTTGGGAGTGACTGTGGAAGCAGTAGTTTTGAGGATGAGGTGTTTGTTTACCATCCCAGCAAAATGTTATCAGTCAGTGCTGGCATTAGGAGCAGTTGTTTTGTAAATTATGAGAAGCAGGAATAGAAGAGCCTTTCATTCTGAAACAAGAGTCAAAACATTTAATCCTCTCAGCTGAAGAGTCAGAAAACATTGCTCACAGTAAATACATGTGGGTAGCCCTAAACATACCTGCTTGCTGTGAGGGGACAGCTACTTTGGAGGAGAAAAGAACTTAGTGAAAAATAGAAATAGTTTGACTTACTTACGTGTTTCAGCTGTGTAACTGTCAGCCAGGGTTTGGATACATTGTATTGCTTCAAAATTAGTTCTAAATAGATTTTTTTCACAGGTTGAGAATATTACAGGCAAACAAAATTAAAATAATTTGTTGTCTGTCACAGATTCAGAAAGATTGTTTTAGAAGAGGGTGCCATGGTTTAAGTTTAAAAGAGAGAGGGCCTCAGAAAGTCAACCAAGCTTAAAAAGAAATCATAATATAAAGTTAAATAAACACAGTTTAATCTCCATGTTTCTTTTGCTTGTAAGGCGTTGATACAACAGAAGAGCAAGAACAACAGAAAGTAAAATACACTGGAATATATTTGATCCAGTCCCTTTTCTGATTTCTTGTCTGATTGTTATACCAATTTCAGTATGGGAATTTCAAGGATTTTTGCAATTTCAGCTTTTAAAGAAAGTTACTGGAATGGTTCTGTCCTGTTAACTGTCTTAAGTTTACAATGCTCACATTAGGTAGCAAACAATGTATAAATTAATGAAAATGTTTTGAGGATTTTAGTTTTTTTACAGTCAAGCTGACATACTACTATTTCTCTTAAGTTACGACTTAAATGTACATAGTAATCTGGCATAATTTACACTTCAATAAAGTGACTGTAGTAAAGACAGTGGAACTCTATTTTAATTTGTAATAATCTCTTCCAGGAACCTGCACAGTGAGATGGGAAAACAGAACCATGAACTGCATTGTCAATGTGTTTGCTGTTGCTATTATCCTGTAGCTGATTGGAAGAGAAATAGGAGCAACACCGAAGCCTTTAAAAAAATAAATCATCCTAACATATGGCTAAATATTTCAAACTATTATTTGTTTCTGTATGAGGAGCATACAGAATTTCTCTACAGAGAGCATACAGTCTAAGCCAGTTCTCATAGATTAGTTATCTGAAAGCTAGCAAAAGAAATGTAATATATATATATGTATCTATCTAAAGAGAAAAATTTAGTAATTTAAATATTTACAGGTATGTTAATGAAGAGTTGCCACAAAGATCAGTAGAATTTATGTCAAAGCTAATATCAAAGATATTTTATTCCAGAGGATAAAAACACATCAAAGGAAATGTCAAAGGGCAAGCAAGACCTCTCAGGATTATGATGCCTTTGGGAACAAATTATGAACACAATTCAGAGTGGATATACTGTAAACAATACTGGTTCTCCATGCTTGATTAAACAAAGCAGACTCTCCTTTGGAATGCTGGTGCTTGTGAAATTGCATGAGCATCACTTTTTGGTCAAGCATGGATGTTTACATGGACACCAGATCCAGGTAAGCTTTTCCCCTGGAGGCAGAGGAGAGTTTTGCTGGGACAGAGGTGAAATGTACCCAGTCCTAGCAGAATTCTAATTTGTCTTCAAATGAAGAGCATAATATTTGTTAGCAATTCAGGGAAATGTGCTGGGGATCCGATACTAGCCCTTAATTCATAATTTATAAATCTGAAAACATTCTGAAGGTACTTAAATTTGATTTTATTCCATGACTACAGAATTTGTGACAAGCACTTTATTGATTCCTCATGCAGTAGCCAGGAGCTAGGGCAGTATGACTGCACCCATGCTCCAAGTAGGATTAAAGTGATCAGTGGGAAGGCACACACATTTCTAGAGGCTCTTGTTAGCTTTGAAAGTATTTATCAAAGTAATGTATATGTTCTTTTATATAAGAGTTTTCCGATGTTCTCTAAGTATAGAACTGAATCTTAGTCCTGTGAAATAAAACAGTTAAGTTTTCTGCACTAAGAATTCCCCTCCTTTAAAGATTTATGCAAGTGCTTAACTTTGCTCATCTGATGAGTCTTAACTTGAAATATTCCACGTGGAAAAAAAAAAAGCATTTGCACACCTGCAAGTATTTGCTGGATTGGGGCCTACATTTTTGTTGATAAATGCACAAATTATATGATTAAGAGATGTATCAATACCAAAAATGCCTAAATGATTGCTGCCACTAAGTGGCAGCTGCATTAAGTTGTTTTCTCAGATGCTGCTTAAGGATAGAATTTTTTGTTTATGCTGTATGTCTTTGAAAGAGACTGGTAACAGCCTAACAGTACTGTGGGACTGTTTTGAATTTTAAGAAATGAATATTAAAGCACTATCATGCAGTTTGGTTTGGTTTGGGTTGTTTTTCAGGTAACTGACTATTAGGGTATGAAACAAGTGTCCTGTGCAAAGAGCAAGCTAAAGAATATTTTACTGCTTAAATTGTGTGTATGTGTAGCTAATGTGACACTACAGAAGGAGCCCTGTGTATGTGTAGTTTACAAGATGTTCAAAATATTTTGCTTTGCAGACAAATAAAATTCTGCTTTTACCGAAGTGCAAGTAAAATTAATACTGTAATACTGCATTTGCCAAAGGCAAGTGTTATGTGAAAATGTGTGTGTATATTGTACTGACCTTCAAATGTAGATTAATAGTTAAGCATTATTTGGATTATGATAGAAATTTCTGAATTAGGTTCCAGCATCCAAGAGCAAATTGTGGAACTGACAAAAATACAGTAATTTCCCTCATATTTGGGATTGTGCAATGTGAAAAAGTATGTGGGGCAGCACCTGGAAAAAGTTTGGTATGATCAGTATGGTTAAAGAAATGGGTGAGTAAAAGCAGTGGTGGCTGTCATGTTCCTGTTGTAGGTATTGAGGTGCAAGTATCAGAAGAAATATTCCACATAGCCACTTGTAATCTTATTTGGTATTTTTGCTTTACTTGAAAACCAGATGCACTTACTAAGACTATCAGTGTAATGAGGCCGGGTGAAGATCATCCTGCAGGAGAACCCTGGAAAGTACTGCTTAATTATATGACTGTTTCATTTTTCTTTTGACCAAAAAAAAAATAAAGTTTTGCCTTAGTTGTATTTTGCTTTGTGTTCTTGATCAATATAAAAAGTACCTGAGAAAAATATTCTTCTTACTTCCCTTCACTTGTCTACAGTAGTGAGAACTTGGAAAATACATTGAAGATGCATTTTAGAGACAAGATCTTGTAGAAGTCCTGTTCCAGGCTTGGCTTAATTTCTTATACTTATATTTCTTACACCACTATTTCTCACACCTTTCCCCTATTGTGAATCTTGGTGGTGCAAATTAAAGCTTTTTTACTACAGAAAGGTTATTATGAAACTCTGGGCAAAGTATTTTCATTCTGCTTCGTTCCTAGTAAACCAAATTTGTTTTCTGCCTTTCTTTTCCCCATCCTCTGTGGGTACACAAAGCTACTTTTAACTCCTAACAAATGCTGAACATTATTACCTGCTTTTCCAAGTAGTCCATTTCAAGGATAAATCTATGAATTGCAGGCTATGAAAGCCCACAGCATTTCACTGGTATTTTCTATCAATACATATTTTCTTTGTGGTGGCAATCAGGGGCATGAGTTAACAATGGGGATCTTATTATTGGTAATAAGGTACAGCCCGTGTAGAGGGAGCTCTGTGTTCCCATGGATGATTTCATGATGAAAGACACCTGCTGTTCTTCCCACGCAGGTTTTGTTAATGTAAACAGAGAAGTGCGAAAGTAAGGGAGCAGATTTGTTACTTTCCTTCTTATTGCCTGCTGGGTGTCTGCCAGCAACTCGTTATCTTTCTGACGGCTGTGATCCCATTACACTCGATCTGTGCCACCAGTACAAAATCTGGTGTGTTCAACTCACATTCATGCAATCTAAAGCACTCACAGAAGCCTCTGAAATCCCAGCTTACAGCTAGGCCTTGTGGAGTTGGACATGAATGTCAGCACATTGATATTTTAAATACACCATAAAAGAAACTTTTAGCTCCTAGTAGCCTGTATGCATCAGTACAGGCAGCTGGGGTTTGTTCTAATCCAGAGAGCAGTTCCTGTAATGAGCAATTCTTACCTGGTTATTGGGATGTGCCTTTCTGCCTCCTGTGAGGTCTGACAAGGTCATTTTGTTCCCATTTAATTTGGAGAGGGATGTTTTAGCACTGTCATGGTGTTAGTGAAAGCACAGAGCCAGTTACACCCCCATGAGAATATCCTGAGTCAGCAAGTTCTGTCTGTGTGCTGCAGGACCTTCCAGGCTCAAAGGCAGCAGCAGTTTGTGTCTCAGGGAGTATCAGCTCAGAGGTGATATCCTGTAAATGCAGCCATAAACCCAGTTGTACCCTGCCTCCAAAGCTGTGCAGTCACCTTTATATTTTGTTACTTGTGAGCTGCTCTGCCTGCTGGGTCTGTGCCAGGTAAAGAGTCTGTGGACATTGGCTGTGTATGGAATGGTTTCTCTCTCCCCCTTCCTCAAAGCTGCAGCCAAACACCACGAGCCCACCGAGGGGGATTTTTCTATTTCAATGAGTAAATCGCTACTGAGTAACTCCCATATTCCACCAAGCATCTGTTTTCAGACACAGGAAACATATGTAGCAGCAGCTTTATTTCTTACATAAAAGTTTTCTAAAAAGAAACAGGGTGGTGTTAGAGAGACAGCTGCAAACACCCCACCCAACATCGATCTAAAGTGACTTGAAAAGGGGAAAAAGAGTCACAGAAACACCTCCCTGATCATTGTGGTTTGTGTCAGGCACCCTCATGCAAAGTAACTACTGGGGTCACAGAGCACAAGTACTTGAAGCAGAAGAGAGGTCAAGGCAAGTTTTGTAGAGACACTAATATTTTAAAAATTTACAGTTTTACTCTATTGATCAGTTAATAATGGAGTTTGTAATCTATGCTTATGAGACTTCACAGCGCAGAGACAACAGAGTTCAGCATCAAAGCCATCAAAATCCCCCATCCAGAGGGGAAGGTGGGGAGATGGACTTGGCTGGCTCAGTTGCAACACATTCAAACTTCTTGGTAATCAGCAGGTTCTCCTCCTCATAGGCCTATATTGGATGTGATTAAAATAATTTCTAAACAGCACCTCCTAGACAGAATGAAATGTTATCATCCTACCTACAAAACATCTACACATGTGTAATCACATTAGGAAGAAATCAAACATTCCCTGCTCTATGATTTTGTAGAGTTTACTGTGATTTTTGAGGCATCTGTTATTCAGCGTTTATTCATGACCAGCTGGGTAAATTTAGAGGTTGGGGGAAGGGGGATGAATGAAATTAAGTCCTTATTTGACAAAAAGTAGTATGATCTTTCTATGGAACTTTAATACACACACACATGTATATATTTCTAAGTGTGTTCATCCCTTTCTATTTATTCATATTCCAAACGATTTTGAGTCAGATGGAGACAATATTTTTCATTTAGAATTTCATCTCTTGCTGCTTATTTCCACTTCACCAATGTCTAGGTATCAAGACAAGTACTCCAACAGTGTCCATAAAAACAAATATCCAAACAGAGATAATACAATTCAGCATTTAGATATTAGCCAGCAGAAGTGAGAGGGTGAGGTAACAGCAAATTTGTGACTGCCTTTAATGGCGCTCACAGCACTCTGCTCCAAGCAGTCATAACTTTATCCAACCTCTGTCAATAACTCTGCGGACTTTTTTTTTTTTTTTTTTTTTTTTTTTTTTTTTTTTTTTTTTTTTTTTTTTTTTGGTGTGTGTGTGTGTGTGTGTGTGTGCTTGTGTGGTCTTCTACAGCAACTGTTGAAAGTGGTCTGGCCAAATCTCACAAGAATCTGCTGCAGGGTTTCAAGTGAGGTAATTTGTTAGTCTGAAATATATTCATGACCATGTAAGAACCTCACACAAGAGTGCTGCAATAGCTGTATAGTGTTCATGCCTGAGTTAAATGTTTTAGGAAATTAATCTTACACAGTAGGCACAGTTGTAGCTGGGTGGTGTGGTGATGTTGTGAGCAAATTGTAGTTGCCTATTTCATTACAGATCCTCTGAGCAGTAGTTGAAATGACTTTTTGTAGGGGAAAAACTATGCAAAAGCTGGCTTTAGAAAGGAAGGAACTGAGAAGATTTAAATTAAAATTTATATCTGGATCATCTGAGGCTTAGGGATCAGAGCTGAGATCTTCAAAGCTCATCTCTTTGTAGCACTGCTTTGACATCATAAGCAACTTACACAGTTGCCTTAGGGGCGTGTGTCTGTGCAAAGTTCAGGCTTTGTTTGAGTAACAACTGGAAAATGCATGCTTTCCATCTTGGTCTCCATGGGTTGCTTCCCATGAAGCAAACCCAGACCCCTCTGAACGAGCAGTTCTGCTGCTGTTCCAGGGACAGCTACAGCAGGAGAGCAGTGGCCTGGGGTGGCTGGTGTGGGGCCAGGCACGGAGGAAATGCCCTGGCTGCAGGCTTAGAAGTTGTAGTTATGGCAAGCAACAGAAATTTGTTACACAACAGCCAGGGGCAGTTATGGTTGTGCCATTCCTCTTGTAACCCATATTTTCTGTGAAATTGTCACAGCCTCCAGGAAACACAAGGCTGCCAACTGCCTGTCTTTGCTGGCTGGCAGATACCCCACAGATGCTCTTCTTCTTTCCCCTCTGGGAATTCCGGAGTCAGGGCCACAGCTGCAGCTGTGAGCTGGGTGTGACAGTCACCCACCCATCTCCTGACTTGGGCTGGTTTGGTATTACCTCTTGAGCCCAGTAAAAGTTTTTGTACTCATGCTTAACTACAGATGTGACATACTTTTGGTATCAGCTTTGCTTCTATTTAAAATGCCCTCCCTTGAGAAGAGACACGGGACTAACATTCATGTGTTAGATCACAAGAGTAATGATATCTATTGATGCTGAAGAGATGTCAGTGAATTAAATATAAATCTGGTGTTGCATATTGCCAACCTCCTTCATTCACCCACTGCAGCTGGTCAAGCAGCTGCACAATCTCCTAAATACTTTCCCTTTTATAACCCAAACTTGAAACTGATAAAAGCAAAGCAGAGAGGCAGTGTGGAGGGGCAAGGAAAACACCAACAGCTGAAACAGAAACTGAAGAAAGAATTGAGCTTCCAATTTACTTCTTATTTTCCACACTCCAACTCATAGAGCCAACCCTGACATGCATCTGAATTTAAAAAAACTGGTCTCTATCCCTCCCTTTTTCAGTAATCTGTTCATTCCTTCAGCTCCTGCCTCATTTCTTTAGGAAAACAGATTAAACGAATAAGCCTAACTTGGTAACTGATCCTAATCAAACTGTAGCCACTGGAATGTGTGTTTCTGGTTCTCCAGAACAGTAGTAGCTGTAGCAGCAGTAGTAGTATTGTTATTCTCACAGTATTATTACTGTATCATCCAGAAGCACTAAGTTTGGAACAATGCCCAGCTATGCTGTATGTTATCTAAACATAAAAGAAAATCCCAACCGCAGTCTCAAAGCCATTCAGTTTGACTGTGGAGAGAAAACCGAAATGGATGGACACAAGAAGTCCTAGGAACACAGAGAAATAATATCAAGTGCTCCAAATCTGGTGGTCCTAGGAATGATTTTGAGTCCAGCAGTTGTCTCAAGATGAGGACAGAGATGAAGTCTCTGAGAAAGGACAACTGCTGAACATGTTGGTGCTGACTGTTGGGAGCAAAACAACTGAGGGGTAGGAACTTTGCTACTTGGAAAATTTATTCACAGCACTGAGAGTCACACTGAGCTAAAAGTCAGACAGAAGAAAGTTCAAGATGAAAATGGGAGAATCAACAACACTATAAAATAATTTTCAGGTATAGATGGAAGAAAAGAAATTTGGTAGTTGTATTAGCAAGAAATTGTTTCTATTAGCTTTTTAAAAGATGAGAGCATTCTTGATTTGGGTGGGGAACAAGACAATGAGGTGAGAGATTCCCTTTGTAGCATGTGTGACATTTACAAGGTATGCAAAGTCCTGGGCAAACTTTCCCATGGACACTTTCCCCAGCAGGAGTAAATACCTACTCGGCATGTAAGGGAGCTCTTTGCCAGCTTGCCTTGCCGGTAGTTCTCTGCTGATACTGTTCCTTAAGCAACTACAAAATAAAAAAGCTGTCGCCATTACCTGCGAACAGTGTAATGTTTTGGTAGGGATGAAAAAGGATGAAAACCTTTTTTTTTCTTTCAAGCTACCCAGTAGCTTAAAAGAAATTAAAGGGCTGTGGACATTACCTAAATAAGGATGGAACATCTGTTACTTCTAAAGGGGAAGTGACATCTTAATGGGTTACAGCTTAGTCTTTGCAAATGACTTGAAAGTGACATGAGGACTTTCATAATTTTCTTGGCTTTGGGGCTGGTTTCTGTTGCTTACATAAATGCAAGTGTGTCTGGTAAATTTTCCTAGTAGTCAGTTGCCTGTATCATGCTCTGACTAAGTCTGAGAAATGCAGATTTTTTAATGCAGTGTGAACAGTTGGGGGATGCTGTTTTTTTTCTACCCAGCCTCAAAAGCTCAGACTCATACAGTATCTGTCATCATGTCAGCCATATCTGGGCTGCATCAACAGCACCGTGGGCAGCAGCTGAGGCAGGGGATTCAGCCCCTCTGCTCTGCTTTGCTGAGACCCCACCTGCACAGGAGGTTCCAGCACAGGAAGGACATCGACCTTGGAGAGAGCCCAGAGGAGGCCACCAGGATGATCCAGGGGAATGGAGCACCTCTGCTATGAGGAAAGGCTGAGAGAACTGGGATTATTCAGCCTGGAGAGGAGAAGGCTTTGGGGTGACCTAATTGTGGCCTTCCAGTGCCTCTAGGGAGCTGACAAGGAAGATGGAGCAAAACTCTTAACAAGAGCCTGGAGTGACAGGAGAAGGGAAATGGGTTCAAACTGACAGAAAGTAGGTTTAGATTGGATATAAAGGTGAAACTCTTCACTGCAAGGGTGGTAAGACACTTTCCTCTGATGGTGGTAAGACAAGTTGTCAGAGAAGCTGTGGCTGCCCCATCCCTGGAAGTGCTCAAGGGAGCAGCCTGGTCCAGTGAAAGTTGTCCCTGATCATGACAGGAGAATTGGAATGATGATCCTCAAGGTCCCTTCCAACCCAAGCCATTCTATGATCATCTCTCTTCAGGATCTCTCCCCAAATGTTACTAGAAAGATCTCCTCTCTAATCTGTCACTGCTCCCTGTACCCTGCTCACTCACAGTTAACCCCCCCACCACCATGGGAGGTTTTAGAACATAAAGCACTTACAGAGGGAAGCTGGGCATAAAGGTCTTTAATAGGATATTGTCTTTTTGCAGAATATAAACAAAGAACAGTGGAAAATGCTGTAAATGCACCAATATATTGGCTCTGTACTGCAGTGCTCAGGCCACACTCACATCACTGTGTTTACCCAGGGGAAAATCTTGGGGGGTTCAGAGTGTTTGCCTGGGGTAAAGCTGCTGGAATGGCTCAGGCAGTGGTGTGAGGCTACACAACAAACCTGCAGTCCCCAGACTGTCAGTCCATTCAATGTGATGGCTTTTACAGTGGGACCAGCTGATCATCTGACAGATTAATGCAAATGCAGGCAATGGGACATTCATTAAATTACCAAAAACAATGACTAACTTGATGCAAGATTCCCTGGCTGTGTTTGCAACACAGATTCAGCTGCCACACAGAGGATGTGAAATGGCAGGGAAATGGCTCCCTTCCAGGTGCAGCAACAGCTGTGGCAGAGACTATAATTTTCAGAGGTTTCCTGTAAAGTGAATACAAGCTAATGCTGGGACACTGAGCATCAGTTAGTCCTCTGTAAGCAGAATTTCACTGCAACTCATGTTGCTGTCCTTTACACACTGTTTTTAATCATAATTTCCTTTGGCTTGTAGCCATATGTCTTTGCTATCAAGTCCTTTATTTATGCATGTGAGATGAACAAGAGTGATGGACAGTGATCCACATATTAACTTAACCATTTGCAGCCCTATTACAGTGAGAGCATTGCATGCATTGCTAACAGTTATTGAGAGGAACTTTCATAATTTTGAGTCAGAAGATGGCTGTTCATAACCTACAGGGCTCTTTTTCTGTCTCCTCAGGGGAATTTGCTTTAGACACTGTTTCTCACAGTTGATTTGCAGTCTTTGCTGATTATTTCCTTTCTGCTGCCTGACCAAAGGTAAGGTTTCAGAGGGCTTGAGCGAATTCACCACCTGAAAAGAGGCTTGAGCTAGCACTGGTTGCTCAGATGAAAGGGAAGTATGAGAAACAGGCAAAGGGT
The DNA here is from genome assembly GCF_965231275.1 of Zosterops lateralis. Taxonomy (NCBI): domain Eukaryota; kingdom Metazoa; phylum Chordata; class Aves; order Passeriformes; family Zosteropidae; genus Zosterops; species Zosterops lateralis. Next base: position 9,369,391 of record NC_139763.1, read on the forward strand.
GATAAAACCTCAGCAGCAATTACCTTCATTATTGGTTCATGGGAGCTAGTACAGCTTTGGGTTGTCCTGCAGGGAAATTCACACATGCCCTGGCTCCATGGCATTGCAGGGTAGAAAACTCTTCTGTCTATAGAGACAAAGAGTCCATGATATGAAATTGGACAATTTCTGTGCCAAAAGGCCCTGCTATTTACACTGGTACTGACAGCTTCATTTTGGCCTGCTAACTGCAAGGAGATTACAGCAGTTGCCTTGTTCCTGCTCTTCCCTATGCCATTCCTGCACCCAGGAAAATTCCACCTGAATTTTCTCAGTGCTGTTCATCATTCAGGGCAGATCCCAGACCTTTGCATGGTCCAGTCTAACTCACAGGAGTATAAAATGACAAAACCAACACAGGAAGCATTTTTACTTCAAAAATGACTTGGGCAAACAAGTCTCTGCAATTCCTTTGTTCCAAAGGTCAAAACACTTAAGGTGAATGCTATTTGCGTATTTTCTGGTCTTAAACCCAGTTGACCTACAAGTATAAGACAAATTCAACTAAAGAGTTATTTGCAGGACACTTTGCTTTTAGATTGCTTCCAGAGTAACATCACTACCAAGGGGGACAGATGGTCTGATTCTCCCTTCATTGACCTTTCCATCCTCCATCCCTTCTTCCCTCTATGATGATGATTTGCAATGTGGCTCAGTATTTTGGGGGCAGTGAGGTGGTTTTTTTGGCCATGTCCCTCGTTTCTGAGCAATCAAAATGAAATAAAGGTCAAATGCAGGGTTTGTTTGTTTTTTTTACATAATAAATGTACAAATGTGCTCACGCATGCTGAAAATCTAGAACAGAGCAGTTCATAATTTTCTTTCTAATGTTAAATTTTGGAATTTAACATTAAAATCATTAAGCAGAAGGAGAAAATATTATTGGAGAGGTACAAGAGAGTCTGATTTGTCAATCCAGAGGTGGCTACTGCCTTGGTCTGTAGTGACAGGGGAGGTTGCAGCAGCAGAATCATGTTTTGTGAGATGTTCACTCCAGTGGTTGAGGCTCGGGGTGAAGCTCTCGTGTCTCTCCCTGAACTTGCATTGGGCACAAGAATTTAAAACATTGACAAAAACGTTGTAGGAGCTGGAGGTTTAGAGGAAATTTGCAGAGATTGGGAGAAGAAAGAAAGTGAATGAACAAGAGAAGCTGGGGCAGCAATTAGTAGAAGAAATGGACAGAGAAATGGACAGAGAAATCATTGGCAGCTCTCTGGGTAGAAAGTCACCAGTTTGCCAGGCAGAAGAGTTCCAGAGGAAAGGGAGGGAAAGGGGTCATCAGAGGTGCAGAATGGGACTGGAAAGCATTTGCAATCTTTCAGCAAGTCTTTCAACAATTTTCCACTCCACTATGATGAATTTTGCTCTTAGTCTGGGCTGGTTTGTGTGTGGTGAATGTAAATGAGACCAGTAGGTTGTTAGGGTGTGTACCAATTGCAAAACTGAATGTTTGGTTCATGCCAAGTAGCTACTCTGGCTTGTGTCTGTGCAACTGATGCTGCTTTACACAGTCAGGCATGAGGATCTTGATCCTGCCAACATTTACAACTGCAGCATCTTAATATATGCTCCTAAATGCCTTTGAGCATAGATAACTATGTGTTCAGACACTTGGCTCTGAATTCTACAAGGAACTAATTGAAAAATAAAAAAATATAAGCACTCAACATTAACTTGCTAAGAGAACTCCAAAATAGAGCAGGATCCTCAGAAAAAGTGCCATAATGGGACTCGAATATTTTTTTTGTTGTTGTTGTTCAATAATACCTTGTGTTTCACAGGCAGCTTTTGGCTAGGTGTTTTTTTTTTTTTTTCTAATTTAGTTTAACCCACCATCTGAGAACTGAAAGGCAGAAAATCCCCACCCAGAAGGAAAATATTACAAGACTTCAAAGAGGAAGATCCATTTTGCAACTGGGGTGGTTTCCCACCATGATGGTGAACAGGCAGAGTAGCACTTTTTTTGTAGCCTGGAGCTTAGGAAAACTTGGATTTCATTTGCCCATATCTAAATTTGGCAAATAAGTAGTAGAGAAGTTTTTCTTTTCTTATTTTTTTTCCTTTTCTTGCCCTCAGCAGAACATTTGTCATTTGAGTAGGTAATTTTTCAGCCAAAGACCCAGCTGATAGCAATAGTCAGATTGCAAGCAATGGTATTTGGCCACAAAAAAGGAATGTCCTAGCTCACCTCTAGCCCACTGCCCTTAGGACAACTAGTGTGTTTCTTACATTTGTATTTCAGTGCTATCTATTTCACTCTTGTATCCTAGATTTAAGAAAACGTTCATATTCAGACCATGACTGATAGTGCATGGCTTGCTATTTTAGCAGGATTTAATATAATTAAATTTGAAAAAAACAAAACAAAACAAAACAATACAAAACAAAACAAAACAAAAAAAAAAAAACCAACAACAACAACAACAACAACAAAAAAAAAAAAAAAAACAACTCTCACTTATTCTTTCATATGTTTTATGAAGATAATGATTTATTAACAAACACAGAATTACTATATCTGAGTTCAAGATGACAAATAAGCCCTGGTACAAGTATACAGGTGGTCAGGGAATGTCACTGCAACTGTGTAAAGAAAGAGCGCTTGTGTTTTAAGAACAAACATGGCAATGATTAATGGTGAATTAAAATACATCCCTCCAAAACTCTTATTATAATAAATACGCTGTCTGCATGTGACTCCTTGCAATTCCTCTTTGCCCACTTTATAAGATTATAGAAGCCTGATCACATTTCCATTAAAATCAAGGGCAAATATATCAGTGCTCTTTGCACAGGATGAGACTCCTACTATATTTCAGTTGCAATATTCACTCCACAGAAGAAGTTTCTTTGGCTATACTGATGTTCTGTTATGATTTAATAGGTGTGTTTCAGATAGAATTATGTGGACTTGAATATGGCCTTCTGAGGGAAAGAACTGTAAAATTCCCCACCAAGAGTTGATCTCTGCCAACATTCATTGATAACTGATATCAATAAATAGGAACTTTCTGAAGTAGCATTCAGAACCTGGATAACATTTTAAAATGCTGTAAAGGGAGAACACATATCCTGTCTGGCAAGCTGAGGTGTAAAATATGCTGCATGCAACCAGATGGCTGCACAAAGTTGTCTGAAATTGCAGAAGGAGACCACAGCTTTCTTCTGTGGCTGCAAGAACCTGCCAGGAAAGTCTTGTGCTGTGCAGGAGCTATTGCAGCCCTTTGCTGGGGAGTTTAAATGTCACTAAGCAGGCAGCTGGGATGAATGGAAGTCAAACTGTGACCTTTTCAAGGGTCTTTGCACTTGCTTTTTCCTTTTTTTTTTTTTTTTTTTTTCCTATGCTGCTAGCTTTAATACTTGATTTTTTTTTTTTTGCTCTCTTACCAGTATTAAAAGTTTTGGTTCCCTTTTTCGTTTGTTTTTAAGAACCTGCCACCTGTAGTGTCCACACAGAGGCACTGTGCTGTCTATGGGAGTCTTGTGCACATCAGAAACTTTACTCACAGCAATTCCATAACAGTGAATAAAGTGACCATTGCTTTCTCAAAGCCTGTTTCACCATTAAAGAGGAGCAGTCGAGCAATAGAGCCAAAGGCAGTGTTTGCATCTAAGAGTTCATCAGAAAGTACCCATTAAATAATTCAGCTTTTTTCATCATTCAAACAGCTTTTTTCTGCCTTAAAAACCAGAAATGGCAGTCTTGAGAACACAAAACCCCTTCTTGTATGGGTCTCTGCAGTGTGGGCCTGAAGATGTGGAAGTGAGGGTGCTCAAAGCAGCCGAGCAGTGACTCATACACCAAGTGTGGGAGTTGGGTTGAGTCCACCCTTGTCATCCCTCTGCAGCTGGGCTGCTTCTCAGAAGCCCAGGTGGTTCCTTTTCAGTTCTTTACTTTCCTGAGGAGAAGCAGCTTCTTTTCAGCTGCATTTCTGCTCTCCTGGAGAAGGTGTTTAAAGTTTCTCTTGGAAGCTTGGAAGGTGTTGGTGCTCAAAGCAGTTTTCCTCTGTAAGGAATTAACTTTCCCAGTCACCCTTTTCCAACTCCCCTTGTTCCAGGGACTGACTGCAGCCAGGATAAGCGGCCTCTCAATAGCAAGCATTATGCTAGAATGCTTTATTGTTTAATAGCACTAAGCTTTACGAGTGTGAATTGGGTCCCAAAAACAAATGGCAGCCTCCACTCTTCAGCAGTCATGGCGAATAATAGGAGGATAAAGGCATTTAATTGAGGGAAAATCCCCTCACACGGACAAAGAAAACAGATTTCTACTAAATAGCCAGCACATGGAGGGCAGTGAAAACTCCCCTAAGTTAAAACTTGATTCTTTTATTCTACCAGAGACCCAAAGCATTTCCCAAGAAGCAAAGGGACCTGCGTTAGTGTAGCTGAAATTTAGAAACTGGGCTGTCCTTCCCAGACTCCAAACAGAGAAACAGATTCAGTCTTTCTACTTTGCATTTAATGACTCTCACATGCTCGGAAGTTAGAAATTTTCTTTGTTAAAAATGAAGTGTACTCCTCGTGGATCAGCTTCTGAGTTGCTGATGCTCTGCTTGTTGAGTGTGTCAGCCAGGCCCTCAGGGCCACAGAGAAAAACACCTATTCTGGAGCTGTTAAGAAAATGAAAATATGGTCAGAAACTAGATGTGGAGCAGTTGGATATTCTCCATGTAAATCATTTTTATGTTCTATAGTTACAGGAACTGAAGTAGAACTGGATGTCTATCCCCTAAACCTTATAACCCCTTAAAACTTACTGCTGCTTCTAAAACAAGTGCTGGGCTAAATCTCAGCTCAGCCTTAGTCAGTGAAGACAGTTTTATTGACCTCACTGAATCAAAGAAATAGAGGTTTAAAGAGCTTATGGCACAAATTCTTGAGAGGACCTATTCTCTTTTTTCCTGCAAACTTTGGGTGGTTAACTAAAAGTTCTCCATATTCAGGTTTGGTTTCTAGAAGTAGAAAGTTGTTTTGGAGGCATTTAGACACCACCTGACATTCCTATCTACTTCAGCTGGAAGGATAGGGGGTTTTTTTTCTAAATCTTCTTCTAGTAATTAGGCACTCCAAGAAGTATCTTGTGAAAAAGGTATGATTCTTTAAAAAATTGTAGGTCAAAATAATTTGGTCAAGATCATAGATCATGTCCATGGCTGAAAAAAGAATAGAAGATACCTGTAGGTATCTTTTTTTTTTCTCCTACCTGTAGGTAGGGAAAAAAAATTCTCAAAATTTATCAGCCAAAGGAACAAGACTGTGCTGTATGGTGTGTATGGCTATTAAATAGAGGAAGTCCACAGACACTATAAATTTGCAGAGATTTACCCAGGATGGTTCCCTGCAATTGTTTTGAATTCATTTTCCCAGTTAGGTCTTCCATACAAGGTTTTCTGTTTCAGTCCTGTAATCACATCCTTCTCTTCTTCATGATGTACTGCAAAGTGAGTGGCCTGTGGGAGATGAAAGACAAAGGACAGTTAAATATGGCAGCATTGTGTTCTGGTTAAAAAATAATAATATCAATACTGATTGAATTATTTCCTCAATGAGATTATGGGATTTACAGTGTTTTGCAAGGAACGCTAAGACTGATAAAATCCTGACTATCAGTGTCTACACTTTCTTTCTCCCCAGACTGGGTAATATCAAGAGTTAAAGCTATGAAACATTGATCACAGCAATTAATTGTAGGGTTTTCTTCAATGACCAGGTTTAGTCTAAGAACTCTAACATAGGACTACAAATTTAAAAAATCCTTTCCCTTCAAATACAATAATATGAGTCCCTTAACCACAATAAAATCCTACAAATTTGTTCTCTGGAAGGTTTGATCTGTATGAGGAGGTCTTGCCTGTGTAACCTCAGCTAGACCAGCTGAGTTAAGGAAAGCAAGGAACAGAAGATGTGGTTAAAGGCATAAGTTCAGGCCTTACAGAGTTCTGTAGCCTTTTTATATGAAACCAAGGAAGTTTCAGGTAACTTTATCCCCAAGGAAAAAAATGTGGGACTTTTCATTCCTTTCTGTTTTTTGATATTGCATATGTGATAACTTCCTTGCTGTTCCCCCTCCCTGTCTGTCCCGCTGAGCTACAGCTCTTCACATGGTGAATTTTGCAATGGTGAGATAAATGTAACATAAAACATCACTAAAAGTAGCAGAGTGACAGCCTTTCCTGACTCAATCCCTCATTCTCAAGTGCCTGCTCCTTTGCATCCCCACAGCAACCTACCAGCACATGACTAGAGGACTCTTTAGTCTGAAACTAATATGCTGCTATTGCTCAAATTTTGTGCATTGGCCTCCCTGGTTCCTAAAGCTCTTAATTACAGGCTTGAGGCAGCATCAGCTGTTTTAGAGACTGGTACATGGTCAGCTGAGGTTCCTCCTGTGAGCAAAGCCTGCTTCCCACAGAGCACAGCCAGAGGAAACCAGAAAGGAAGTGAGTGCCCATCAGCAGCTGATCCCATGTAACTTCTTATGGATAACACTTGCCTGCATTCAAAACCTCTGTGAGCCAGATGGATGCCCAGGATAAAAGACCATTTGAATAGTTATGAAAACAAATTTTCTAACATTAACCTCAGTTTTATGGCAGTGATATCCTCCACTGTGTGCTTACCTGAGTTTCATCCCAGCCTGTAAGGTAGATGTTATAGCTCAGAAACTCTGCATTATTCCTCTCCTGCATTTGAGCCTCCAGAGATTGCAAGAGGTCAGCAAACCATTCAAAGGCATGAGTGTCCCTGCAAAGCCAGTAAAAATAAATCTGGAAGAGACCAGAATGAGCTGTCAAGGGACACAGGCACTTATGTGTTCTGGGTTTATGCTGTTGACAGATTAAGGATTATAGAGTTCTTGTAAAAATGTCCTGAAGACTTCAGTAGATGGATAGGATGGTATTGAACTATTCAGGAATTTTGATGCTGAGAATGTTATAAAGCTGAATGACTGACTGCAAGAACAAGGAAATGTCTTCCTATTTCTCTTCCTCATTTTTAGTTTGCAATGTTTCCCAACTTACCTCCTTGTAAAACCATTTGTTAGGACATAAATGATTTAGAGGTGAACTCTCTTTCTGTCTGCTGGCAGACAAGGTAAAGAAGTAGGTAACAAAACCAGTTCTGTTCTCTAAATATGACCATAATTGCAAAGTGTGACCCCCACACCCTGCACAGGGAGTTTTCAGGGACAGGAGGGGAGAGGAAGATGCTTCCATTCCTCTTCATTTATGAAAAGCCTTTCTCTTTGTGCTGGGGGAAGGAATGCAATATTTTCCCAGGCTGTATTAGTGCCTCGAACTTTGTGTTTCTCGAGTAGATGAACACAATTTCCACTGCAACTGGAAATTCCCATGACCACAGCCAGGATTAGCATGTGTGATGGGGCTTGTAGGCTATTTCTCCTTTCATTATATTTTGCTTTAGATCCTCCTGCTTTCCTCCTGCTAACCTTGAGAGGCATCTGGACTCTTCCTTCTTTTAGGACTTGCAAAACTGGAGCCCAATCACCTTTGCTGTACCTGCTTTGATTTGGGCCCTTGGTCTTTGAACAGTTACAGGGAAAGAAGACACAATACCTTCTTGAGCTTTAGGTTGGTGGCATCATGGCAGTATTTGTACCAGACAGACTTGAGGACAGATGCAAAGGGGGTGACCCCTATTCCAGCTCCAACCAGCATCACAGTTTCATAACTGAACACGTCCTCACTTGCTGTTCCAAAGGGGCCATCCACAGCTATCCTGAAATTGAAAGTATGCTTATTAAATCAATAGTGAATGTTTATTAACACTATTTAAAATAACAGTGGAAAGATATTTGTCTGCTACAATGCATATTTGGACTGAATACTAGTCAGCAAAAGGAGAGGTGGAGTTGATAGAAAAAAAACTGTAAAGAGGCATCTAAAACCCACATCTATGTCACTGTTTAAGGTTTATGTCACATCAAATTGCTTGAGCAAAAGTTAAACGGGCATAGGTGTTTGTTGACTTTATCATAGAGACTCTGTACATACTTGGGCAACTTCCATGCCTCCTGGAATTCTTGTTTATCACACCCACAGGCATTGAACAAGCCCTCTGTCCAGTCTCCTACAATACGGACGTGAATGCTGAAGTAATCCTCTTCTGGAGCAGAAGTCAGTGTAAAGGGATGCCATTCCAGTTTAGACACTGCTGGACATTTGACAAAAATGTATTGCCCAACCTCCATCTTGAAGCCTTTTTTCATCATCTGGAGCTCAATTGTCTTGAAGGGATGAATGACCACCTACAGTGAGAAGGGCAATGGGAAGAATAAGGAAAATAAAATTTCTGTATTCACTGATGTATTTGCATCCACCATAACTAACATCATCCTCTGTTATGAGAGCAAGGTAAGCAGGTGAAACTTTACTCCCAGCAGAAGAGAGTGAGGAACAGCACCTGACAGGCAGATGAAAGCCTGCAGAGGATGCTGATGTTTTGGTTGAAGTATTTCTTCACACTACATTTGCAGTCACCCCAAAGGGGACAGGCCAGGCTGGCACATCTTGTAACACATCCCCAGATCTGTGTGTGCATATTGTGAATTCCAGATGGGCCTTACCCAGGGGCACAGAGCACAGAGTTAATGGGCCTGACTGAAAATATAGGGGCAGAAACATAGGGCTGTCCTACAGATAGATAGTACCACTGGAAATAGATGTTTCTTATTTTAGTTGGGTGGGACCTTGGCTATTCTTTAGAAACAATATCTAAGCAAAACCAGTAATTCTGTCACTATAATTTTTAATCCTAAAATTGTCTGCCAAAATTATTTTCATTTTTCAAAAGAGATTTGCAAGAGGGAGAATCAAGTCTTTCTGTCTGTTAATTTTGGTATTAACAGTGATGTTCAGGATTGTGAAGGGAATATTCTGCCAAGAGGGTGCTAAAATAGACACCATAGAAATACAGTGTAGAATATCACAGGATATTTTGGTAAAATTACCAAAAGCACATGAATATTTAGGAGTCTTCCAATGTGTCAGAATCATTACAGAGCATGGTAGAGACACCTAATGTCATCCCCCAAACCCTGCTGTGGTTTGAACAGAGTGTGTCCTCAGGATGCAGGACAGTGTCATGTGAGGAGATGACACTGGGAAAAGCCAGGACAGTTTTCATATGTTTGAGCTTAGTGCTGTGCTAATTTGGCTCTCAGGCTTTCAGGATCAGTGTTAATATCTCTGCAACACACCATGGGAATGGAAGCTCAGCATTACATTTGGATACATAAAATAAATATGCCCTAACTTGTTTTCAGGGGTCACTTGTTCTGTGTCTTAAATTAGTCTCAAGTCTGTGGCATTTCTGCACTGTATTTCACCCAATACAAAGAAAATTCATTTTTTTGCTTAGGATTCAGTCCTGTGCCTTAGCTGACATCCTCCTCTTGCTCACTTTCAGAGGCTACAATTGGATTTTAGATGTTGGCATCATGACAGCAGTCAGAACATTTCTTCCACTGGTAACTTTGGTATGTAGGAGCCTCTGCCTTTGCTGTACCATTTGGAAAAGAAAGTGATGCCTTCCCTGGTATGAAATGCAGCATCAGCACTTACCTTTGTGATAACAACCTTCTGCTGTGACCTCCAAAACCGCACCAGCCGCTCACACAGGTACAGAAACATTGGACCTACCACCCATTTCCATGTCTGTAAGCAGAGGAAAACAAGTCAGATAATAAAGATCACAGAATCGTAGAAAGGTTTGGGTTGGAAGAGATCTTAAAGGTCATCTAGTTCCAGCCCCCTGCTGCCGACAGGGGGTTGGAACTAGATGAAATGGCAACTTAGATCAAATCAAATCCTGGAAATTCTATAAGCAGAGGTGAAGTTCAAGTAATCTGTGTTCAATATCAACAAGACTGGGGAATCCTTAAGATATATGATAGCTTCAAAATTCTGGTCAGAGAGGGAATTCCTTTCCCCATTGAGTGTTGCAGCTGGCTTTTCAGTTTCTACTAGAATTATAGCAAGGTATTTTCCTGTAGGTAATTTTGTCTCTGTCTAAAAAAGAATGTAACCAAGTGAAATGTGGAGTAAAACTCTTAAGGTATTATTGACTCGGGTCTGTATTACTGCAGGAAAGGATGTGGTTTCTGTTAACAGATCAGTCTGAAACATGAAAAAAAAATCAGTCTGGTTAGTCAATAAGAGCTGAAGTTTCAAATTCATATTTCCAGAGGTGTTATTTTCTGCTAATGATCATTAGTCCACTAATAATTTTAAACTATTCATTATGAGAATTATAGCATTTTCTAAATATCCCCAGGAGCCATTACTTTGCAGTTTACTTTTTAGATAAAAAGTTCTCAGATACCATTTGCATTTTTGCTTTGTCTGTCAGTTGTACTTATTTTACAGCACACTGACAGTGTGTTTTCTGTCTGGAGTCCATTTCTGCTCACAGCCCCTTGTGTCAAAATCTCTTGCTTCATGCAAAGAAGGCTGCCACTGAAGAGTGCTGAGTGCTATATGGCTGGTTTTCTATAATTTAAGAAAAAAAATAGCAAACTGTAAACATTTTCAATTGGATTTACACACAGCTGTTCTTACCATAGGAGGATTCCCTGCAAACTGTGGTATTGGACAAGCCTCTGTCTTGCCCCAGTGACTGAAGTTCTTGTGGCAGATCTCTGGGTTATGTTCAGCCAGACTTTCAGTTGTCTGTCCCCGTACAATGCGACTGGGAAAAAAGTAAAGGTCATTAAGGTGATGAAATGAAAATTAAAGTATCTCTTCCTTATTTTTATTCTATTTATGTACTACTCTATTTACATAGAGTTCTTGACTTCTGCGCTGCTACAGCTTTACTAGAGATTTACGGCTCTAAACTACCCACAAAGTTACCATCAAAGAAATAAAAATGGAGAGGGAAGTTTGTGGGATAAAATATTGATTTCAAGATTAGGTAAGGAACTGGGAGTTATGTCCATTACCACTTCCAGGGTGTGGTCACAATTAGAAACTTCATTCTTTTCTGAGTTTTTCTACTTTTTTCTTCAATTAAAAAAACTGACCAAAAGAAACAAACAAACAAAACAACCAAAACCCAAGACCTGGAATAAACAAGTAATCAATTTGCTACTGACCGCTACAGAGATTATTTCTGCTGTTTATTTTAGGAATGTGGAGATCCCTTTCCAACACACATTATTCCTTTGGCCCTTCCTCTCCCTTTAATGCTGTGGAGCAGCTGTTCAGGTGCTATGAATGAATACAGATGCTTTTGACACAAGCAGCTATTGCAGCTGTAGGAACTTGCATCAGCTGATTATCGGGCCTCAATATTCTTGATTGGTTTGGTTTTTGTTTATTTGGTTGTTGTTGTTTGTTTTAGTATGAAGAATCCTGACTGATCCAGTACAACTGTATTTCCAGTGGCAGAACTGATGCAGAGAGGTATTTTCAGTTTCGAGGGTCAAAAGTCTATTCTCTTTCTCTATTTCCTGCCTCTCCCTGGAATTCTGCCAACCTCAGGATCTTAGTAGAAAAATTCAGATTTAGATCTGCTGAATTTTCCCTGGAAACAGTCTGCTTCTGTTTAGGCTGTTCAGTTTTATGCCAATGTGACTCTGATATCTTCTCCCCATGACTTCTCTTTCTGCTCTTCTAGCTCAGTTTCTGTGGACTAGACTACATCTGTGATATTTCAAAAAAACCCCATGGTATCTAAGCCATATGCATGCCTTTAAGTGACAGATTTTTCAGAGGATTGTTAGAAAGCCCCTGCACAGTGTTGAGAGATAAGATATTGCTCATGAATATTACTAATGAACCTCTTCTTCATTAAATGTTTGATTAATATCCTGTCTGAAAAATAAAGGGAAGCAAGTGACACTGTCCCAGCAGCATCACGAGTTGCAATTTGCAGGATCATCAGCAGTTACAGTTCACTTCCCCATTAATGACAACGGGTTCAGCTGAGCCCCCTCTGGGATGACTTACAGGAACAGGAGGAGCCCATTTCCTCCACTGCCCACCCCATTGCTCAAGGGAAAGAGGGCCTGAGGGGTTTTGCCTTGCCCTATGCTCTGTTCAAAGTTTGACAATGTCAGTAGCCTGTACAAGAGAAAGAAAAAGCTTATTTCCCCTTATCAGTAAGTGTAGATGATCTTTCTAGTACTGTAATTAAGCATTCAGCAGTATAGCCTTATAATTACTTCTTTTTTGGCTGAAGGTTTTCCTTTAACTTCAAAAGAGTGAACTGCACTTCTGTACTTCCTCCTCTTTACATTTACTGTGTTGGGAAATCTGGGACATTTTTCTGTGACATGCAGCTCATGCACAAATATACATCAGTGCTTTAGAAGTACTGTAACAGTTTGTAACAGACAAGAATTATTGTAGAGTCAAAGAATTAAATCACACAATGGCTTGGGTTGGAAGAGACCTTAAAGATGACCAAGTTCCAACCTCCCTGCCATAGGCAGGGACAACTTGCACTGGACCAGGTTGCTCAGAGTCCAATCTAACCTGGCCTTGAACACTTCCAGGGATGGGGCAGCCACAACTTCTCTGGACAACGTGTGCCAGTGCCTCAGCACCCTCACAGTAAAGAATTTCTTCCTAATATCTGATCTAAATCTACTCTCAATTTGAAGCCTTTCCCCCTTGTCCTGTCACTCTGTACTCTTGTAAACAGTCTCTCTCCACCTTTCCTGAATCTGCCCTTTTGATGTTATCAATAACCTTTGACTCAGCTTTCTGTATAAACAAGGATGTGTGTTTGTATAGATATATGTGTGACAGCCTTCCCTCCCCTGAAACAAACTGGCATTTATACCTCTAACATGCTGCTTTGAGACTGTCAGTTCATGCTCATTCCATGACATCCACCTTTGCACACTTGAGATGCCCTCTATGAGTGTAACAAGCCCATCTCATAATTATTAGCGTATTTTCTCTGAACTCAATATGTCATTATTACCTTGAAGGCAAAATAAGTGAGGTCACTGAGTTCACAGCTAGAAAGCATCTTTCCCTCTACAGATGAGAATATTCCTATGTATATCTGCCTCCAAAGGATAGCTGAACTTTGCTGACAAACAACTGCTGCCCAAACTCTTTTCATTCCAGTACAATTAAGATGGTGGGAGTACAGTGAACATTGAAGGAAATAAAAATTCAACTTTTATAAAATATATATTCTCCACCAGCCTCTAGAAAGGGCAATGCTTTCTTTCTGATGGCATTGTGTAGTAACTACTGGCAAGTTTGGACATTGTGTCAGTAGCTATGCAATGTCTGCTGCAGACATTGTTGTTGTTTTCCTTCCACAAGTTTTGCTCAAACCATTTCCTTGTTATGAAAGTTGGAATGGACAAATATGCTGGGGGTGATTCCCATCTGCCTTCTATTTTTGTTCTTCCTGTTTTACTTTCATTTCTGTCTTTTTTTATGGCACTAATGGACTGTAAGGAAGTGGTTTTGAATAGTCAATTTTCTTGGCATTTTTAAATCACACTTTCTATTGCGTGTAGTATTTCCTTTAAAATGAGCAATGTAGTGAAATTATGAACTATCAAACTGTAGCTTGGATACTTGAGTCTTTTTTTTTTTTTTAAATTCATCAGTTCTTTGGTTTTATAAAATGGATCTAAGGTTAATTTTTCTAAGTGCTAAAATCGTGTTTGTATAGTACCAAAATTGTTTCATTAGGGTTTTCTTTCAGAAGAAGATATGGAATGAAGCAAAAATGGAAAAAGATGTTAGGCATTTGAAAGTTAGAAAACTTTACAAATGCCTATTTCTAAGTTGAAACAGTTAAAAATCTATTCTTAAATGCTGCTGATATTACAAGTTCATCCAAGCCTGAAACATAAATCTATATTTCTATAGTTTTCATTATCCAATGGAATTCTAGACTCTATGTAATTTTTATACTGAGATCTCCTTACATGTATGTGTGTGATGCAATTCATTTTAGGAGAGAAAGGTAAATTAACAATTAGAAACACAAACCTGGATAAAAGTGCTTAACAGTTAAGATATCAGAAGAAGTTGCATGCCAGTGAGCTCAAGTATGCCAAAGTCACATGAAACCTGCTGTGTGTGGACAGCACATATCAGTGAGAGCCTCTTGACTCTCAGAGCCTCTATTGGCCCATCATTACCATCAAAAACAACTGCTGCTCAGTGACAGAAGTCCCTATACTCCTCCGTGAATAGGGCTTTAAACAAAGATTCAGTAGCTATCAGATATTTTGTGGTAAGTGCAAATACTCACCCAGCACCATGGATGACAAGGCCAATAAAGAAAATGACAAAGAGATGGTGGGTGTACCAAAATACTTCAAAATACGACCTCCGGATGGTTTTGGTGGATGAGGTGATGATGAGGATGAGGGCCAGAGTGATGACAACCCCAGTGATGCCAGCCAAGTATGTGAAAGCCACATAGAGGCCCCCAATGGGATTCTGTGAAATAATTGCACACATTGGTCTAAGGAAGGGGTTGCACCAAGGCAGAGCCATTTGAACCACCACTCACCAAACCCTTTACCTTGTTACAAGCAAAGTCATCTGATGCCAAAATCCCACTTCGTTTTTGTTGCACTGCACTTTTACCTTTACTAAGGTAATTGGAAGTAGAGAGAAAGGGTTTTCCATTAATTAAATCACCAGACATGGTTTCTTACTCTGTCATGGCTCGCAGGATTGGTTTGGGAAAAGTGAATACATTTGCACAGCTCTGGTGTTAAGAGCTCGAGTCCTATATCCAAATTTCAGGAGCTAAATGAAAACTCTTCTCTGGTGTTGCACAGCTGTAGGGCTCATAACTCATGCTGAGTTTGGATGCTCAGTGCTCTTCTGAGGAGCAGAGAAGTCCTTTTCTTTTTCTCCACTGATCAGAGCTTAAGCCACCCAATTTCAAAATTTTGCCTTTATTTCTGCATACTCTTCTGAATGCCATGTCTAAGTCAGAACACTGCTTTACAGGGTATGTTTTTACATAATTTTTAAAAACTGCATTGAAATCCTCAGGGGAAAAATTTAAACTACTACTAAAGTTCGTCAATGATATTACTGGCAAATATAGAAGAATGGATTCTACAAGGTTTTTCTGCAAGATGGACCAAACCCAGACTGCGGACACCTGAAATAGGAACTCTGCTCAAATGATCTTATATAATCACCTAAACAAATATAATGATGACCATTCAGAGTCTGATATCACTTACCCCAATGGTTTGTCTGTAAAAGTTGACATAGCTTTCCCCTGCTTTGTCTCCAAGGCCAGAAAGCACAGCTGCCAGAGTGCCTTTCTCTTCCACACGGGCTTGCACACTCCACTCCACATTGAATAAGTGTGCAATGGTGTGAATTGCTAGGAGGGGCATGAAAGGAATAATCAGCACTGACCACAATTATTGGGTGGTTTTGGGTAACATTTGAAACTTTGTCACATTTGTCAACTGCAGCTTAAAAGCTTTGCTGCTCTTGTCCTCTTAATCAAATTTTCAAATCATTGACGTGTTTAACTGCTTAAATTTACCACCTGAAACTTACAGGGTTTGGTTGGGGAAAGGAAAGAAGTAAAGTGAAATTTCCAGTATATTTTTGTTCAACAAAGGTTTTCAACAATTCAAGTAGTAGTATCCTAACATGCGGGAAACTGAAGCATGGAATGGCTTAAATTATTTGTCAGGATCATCCTCATCCAGAACTCTTGTAAAACAGTCAAGAAGTGAATCTGGGTTATTTTGAGGTCACATTTGCTAGTGCTGCTTTGTTCTCCAGTTTTGCTAATAATCATTAGTAATATTCTGCCTTCAAAAACCTAAACCAGCTGAGGTGTTCACTCAAATTTCATCACATGTAAGTAGGTAAAGTCATACTATGCTTTTCAAAATTTGAACTACCTTCTATAAGCAGATACTTATTTACCTTCAAAACAGGTCCAAGTTTTTTAGATAATTTTTTTTAATAATTTCTATTATTTGTTTCAGACATGCCAGATAAGAAATAAATCCAAACAAGAATTAAATACAGCATATCTGTTTCTTGAGGCATTGCTAAACACCCTTTATTAAACTATCAGAAATAGTACTGACAGTTCAATATAAAGGTATTCCTTCTTATTGTTTGCTCTCTGACAGTTGGCACATATCTGGAAACTGATTTAAGTCTTGGAACACACTGACTGTAATGAAATCAGGTCTCTGCCCATATCCTTAAGAACTTGAATGGCACCTGGATCCCACATAAAATACACAAGGAAGCAATAAAGAAAGAAACATTAGAGTACAAACCCGTGTGAAGGGCGATCATCCAGGCCACCATCTTGTGAAAGGTGAGGTTCCTGTCCAGCTGTCGCCTGATACGGGTAGAGCAGCACTTTGGGTTGAAAAAAAAGGATATTTGAAGACTATTTTTGTTGTCTATAAACACTTTTTAAAGACAGGGACAAAAACAGAAGCTCTGAGCATATTTGTGGTATCGCTAGGAAAAGTTTAAAATTCCAAAATATAGACAAAAAAAATTTCTCCCTGTCTTTCATAAAATTATGTTTTAACACATCCCACTGAAACAAAGTATTTGATAAGGAGAAAAACTTTAACATCTGGTATGACAAAGGAATACCTCTTATCTGTTTTAAATTCCATGTTAAAAACAAAAGGAGGGATCACAGTCTGCCATGGCAGAGTGACTGCTTTGGTAGCACCAAGATCTTATTGTGGTTCACAGTCTAGCAACAGGCTGCAAATTTGGGTGTAACTGTCTCAGGGAGCTGCCACCCCAAATGTCTCCTAACACCTATCATGGCAGTGATATGAAGGCATTCCTTCCCCAAAATACTGGGTTTACTTCCCAAGCATTCACTCACAACCTGGTTTTGGAGTTACCCAAAAAAACCCCAGTAAAAATCTCTGCAGATACAAACCAAAGAAATTAATTGTCAAGAAAATCAGGATGATGTTTTAATTACTAATGATGATGGCCCATCTGAACTGTGCTGCAGTCATTGGGAGTTTTCCTAAAACCTTAAACTCTTGTAAAGCTGGCATTAGTTGTCTCCACACAGTAGAAGGCATGATTGTCATGTGTTGTATGTTTGCATTGCGTTTGCTGACTGGATAAGGGAAGAAAACACTATGCAAACTACCACGAATATTTCCTCATAGGAGGCAAACACTCTGGGGCTGTCGCAATGGCTTCAGACTATAATAATGACCAGGAGACATTTGGACTTTCTGTATCACCTATATTGAGAGACAATACAAAAAGATTGTAGAATAAAATGTAACATAGTGAGGCAATGCTTGACTCCCTTGCAAAAACGACTTGATCTAAGAAGTGAAGGCCAAGCAATGTCAGAGGGCTCCAGCTGCCTTCAGTCGTGAGGCTCATTAAGAACAGTGAATACAGCAATGATGGGCATGCAAAACACAACACAGCTATCCTTTCAATTAAAACCAAGTAATTTTATAACTTTTGATTTCTGTGTGGCAGGATGGAGAGGGCAAGACTTTTCAGTACATCGCCATTGAAAGCTGGGTTTGAACAGTTCTTTCCTCTTCTTGACCCTAATGACATTGCTGTTGGGGAGGTCATTACTCTTCCAATAAGTTATTTGACATTTAAATGATTTTTCTCATAGACTCTCACAGTTGTTACCTGCAGAGCATAGCTAATTAGAGACAACAGCACAACAAGCATAAGCAGCTATGCTAGGGCCACCACAGTGCTGCCACGGCCAGTGGCTCACTGGGCCGTGTGTGTTTTGCTAAAGATCTAAAATTACATCCTGAGGTGTAAATTTACTGCAAAAAAAAAAGCAACTGGAGCTAAACAAGCACCAGCTGTCTAAGAGTCTTATTCTATGCCCCTCCCTGCCCTCCTTGCTCACCCTCAGAGCCCTTTGCTTCCTCATTCTCAGCTATCAGGAGAGTGTGCTGCCAGCCGCAGCAGCAGGAATGGAACTGTATCTCCCTGCCTGGGACTCACTTTTATGCTGGGTGTAGCCCAAGTGACTCTACCACAGTGCCCAAGGCAGAAGGACTGACTTTGTAGCTTGATACCAAGAGGGGCAGCTTTCCTAAGATCTTGGTTAAAAAAGTTAAGTGATGCATGCTAGGAGAGGAGCAATCCAGGACAAGTAGCACAAAGTCCCAGCTAGAATACAATTTTCATTACCCAGAATAAGGTTTTGGCTTTCCAGTTGTCTCCATATGTATCCCCAGCTCTTTCACTGCTTTGAGGTCAGAAGACCTCTGTCCAGCTTGCTTTCACCTGCGCAATCTCAAAAGTCCCTTACATGATCAAGAGCTCGTCATTATTTTCCAGTTGCATTCAACCATAGCAACATTAATTCTTTCTAAATTTATGTTCATTATTGACTTCTGCAGCCGGAAGATTCAGCTCCAGATTTGAGTGATACTTGCTGATCTGCCTTAGGGCAGGGCAATAACAACTTTAACCCTACATATTTACCCTTTTTCCTTTTACATGAATGGAGGGTATGGCTGCCTGTTTTGTAGCATCTCAGAATCTGAAAGCCTGACATGTATTTCCAATTTTATATTCCCAAGTGTTATTCCTTAGAAAGGCTAGAGCAGTGGCCTTGTTCCTAAATGTAATTTAAGAGTTTAATGCGGCAGGCGCATCCCATTTATTCAGCCACACTCATTGTGGGGATTGTGGGGACTAGATGGAAGTACAGCCTGTTTTGTCTCTGGTTATTTTCTTATTGCTTCATATCCCACTTTCTTCCCTTATGAAGGACTCCTGAAACACTGCATCTATTTTATCACTTCCTCTTCTGCTCTGCCTTTTCAGCCCCCACAAGCCGTCTCATTTGCATAAAAAAGATTATACTGGGTTTAGAGATGAAAAACAACTTCTGGGAACTGGTTTTGTTGATTGTGTTTATGTTAAAAGTGTCCAGAAAGAAAGGATCATTATACATTTTGAAGGACAATTTATGAACTTGAGGAGAATATTGCTTTGTCACTGGACTATGGCCTGCATTATCTGCATTATTTCTGCTGTAATAGCCAGAAATCTAGATTTTGGCAGTCTGATAGAGTCAGTACTATCATAGGAAGCCTCTCCAGCTGTCACTTAGGATCAGTTGTCCTTTTCTTAGTGTCAGTTCCTCAGTTCTGTGTATAACATTTGCATTTGGGAGCTAGAAAAAGTGAAAAGGCCTGTGAACTATTTAATCTGAGATGGAAATGCAATTCAGACAAGAAAGAATGTAATATATGAGCCAGCTGAAAAAGTCTCATTCTGAAAGTCTATAAAAGACTACACTTACCGTAAGGACTGAGTATGCAAAGACAGACAGAGGCTAGTATTTCCCTCTCTAAGTGGGTGTAGCATCAGTGACAAACAGTGGACATGTGTAAACACCAACAGTTTCTGCCAGCCAAAAGAGGGACTTTGCATCCAGGGCAGGACTATGCCCAGGAGGCAGCTAAAAAGGGAGGACCCAAAGGAGACTAATTCAAGGCTAAACTCTCAACAGAGCTATAGGTGCCCCATGGGGATTAGACCTCTGTCTTTCTCATAGCAAACTCCAGGCTTATCTGCTGCTTATAAGAGGACATCCTCAAAATACACTATATTTGGGGAACTTGGACTAAGTTTCTCGGTATATTTGCAAGTCTGTGTAGGTTATTATCTTTCATGAATTTTGAAATTCTTTCTTCATCTTACCGCACTTGATCCTCTGAGGAAAGAGAGCAGGTTTCGACATACTGGCAGCAGAATCAGCATGCAATTGAAATTCAGGCAGGCTGCAGGGGCCCTTGCAAGAGCCAGAGCACGCTGTAATTAGAGAGATGCTGTTATTAAAAGCATTACCTTAGACATTATCCAGGGCATGGATAGGCTCAGATTTCATTTATGTATTATATCACAACTTGTACAGAGTGTGAGATCTAGAGTTCACATTTACACTGTGAATGTTCAATGGGATCATGCTCTGGTCAAGTCAGAAACACATGTGCAGGCAGAACACACTCCTGCAGACAAACAGACACCTCCTGTTTGCAGTTTTGAATTACTATGGTTGTATAAAAAGCTCCCTGTTACATCTGGCATTCAACAGTCAAACACAGGTGCAAATCTATGCCATTAGTAGAGTTTTGTGTCCCAAGGCTGCAAAGTCTGTGGTTTCAGTTGGTGGGGGTTATGGTAAATGGACAGCTTATAAGAGAAGTGGTTTAAGTTCTCTGCCAGTAAAGCAGTCTAAGGAAATTTGTTGCCCCAGCTTTCAGGAATCTGTTTCCTTAATGTTGGTCTTTACCTGAACTATTATTATATTGGTCTTATTATATTGTTCTGAATTATTATTATATTTTGGTCTTTACCTGCATAGTTGTTGTATTATTACCTATAACCTGAATTATTTAAGATTTTTTAACTGTTTGAAATGAAGGAATAATGACTATATTAGTCAAAATGCAATGAAGGGAACAAAAATAATGTTTGCTGTCCTTGCATGGATTGAGACCCTTCTAGGTTTTAGACCACAGCTATTTGGGGTTACACTGAGCTCTACTTATCCAAGAACAAGTCTCTGTGACTTCAAAGGCAACTGCACCATGATTGCAAAGGACAGCATTTGATCCACGGAGCAGAAGCCTATGCAGAGTGGGATTTCATGCTTTGTAGAATTAAACCACGGCTTTGCAAACCTTCAGCAAAAAGCTGTGCTCTGTAATCCGAAGCTTAGGCTGATTTTTATGTCTATGATTAGGGTTTTAAAATATGTGAAAAAATATCTTTTTCCTGTCAATTGGTCATGACCTGTGGTAGCTTTGGAAGCAAGTTCATGGTAGGACACATAATGCTGCATTAACCACTTGGATTAGATGGAATAGCCCAGGATCCAGGATCACTTCACTACCTGACTACCCCTCAATTCCTGATGAATATAGGAATGATGATTGCTTTTCAGAGCCAATATCTTTATAAACTATTCACACTCTGAAAAATAATTGCAAGGAGAAATGGCTGCACAACAGTTCAACGGCAGTATTATATTCATGTTTTGCTTAATAAAGTAGCCACAATTAATGCTTAATTTAATTACCAGGAGGATAGTAATTAACTGAAAACATCTTTAGAATGGGATCTATCTATTTTGTTCAGAACAGCTTTCTGTTCAGAAGCACTGGACCTCTGCCTGCATTCAGTTATCTGCTTGCATGTCACTTCTACACTACTCTGCTGCTCCAGCCACTAGATCCAGTTTTGATCAGCAAAAACTATTGAAAACTGTGGTGTGTTCCGTCTGTGCCAAAATAAGAATGTCTTGTACTTACGCCAAGGAGCACTCTGGTGTAGAAGAATTTTGGTGGGACATCATACACAAGATAGTACCACCAAAAGAGGAAGACATTTAAGCCCAGCCACACAAGCTGAAAAAGAATTAAACAGGAAGCTTACAGTTTGTTGTTAGAAATAATCCATCTGAATTTACACATTTCAGATAAGAGTCAGTTACTTCCCTGTGCTCCAGCTTGTGCACAGAGCTGTAATGCAGGGTGTACAGTTTTCAGCAGAAGTGATAGAAATCTTTCTGGTATAAATAGGCTCTGATCCGTGAACACAGGGTACAGGAGGGGCAATAGACCAAAATACAGCAATGTGCAGCTGAAATGTTTCCATAGGTCAAGGAGCTTAGGGTTGGTTTTATCACAACTGTCATACTACAAGTGTTTAATTCTGAGTCCAGTTAAATCTCCAGACACCATTGAAGCTTAGGGACTCTTCCAAATGGCAGTTCCATAGACACATTAATCTATGTGAGAGGAAGAATTGGAAGCTGTGACAAAGAAGCTTGATATCTGAATTTAGATGGGCTAAATTACACATAGGGCTGAATTCAGGAAGAGGGTCTGAAATCAGGCAGCAGGGAATATTCAACACAGGCCCTTTGGTAGCATGTAGACTACTCAAAACCAGTCTTCTCTGTAGCTGTACTGCAGAATTTTCTCCCACTTACACATCCTGAGGTGCAGGTTTTTAGAGAAAGATGTTATTAACTCTTAGGCAACTACAAGATCATCTGGCAAAAAAAAAATCATAACGAATCTGGATATTTGCCTTCCTGGAGCTGGTTGGCTGATTTCACATTCCATATTGAAACAAATCCGTATCACTGCACTCAGTCTAAGTAGTTTTACTAAGTGGTGCATGAACACAGAGAGAAGGTCTGAGAACTGGGAGAAACCCCAGCAAAGGCGACATTACATCTCCTTGTCCTTCCTAACCCATACATTTTGCTAGTTCTTTGGCTCAAATAGCACTGTAAAAAAACTTGGGATTATTTCAGATCTTGAAAATGTAAATAAATACTGGGAAATAAAGGGATTTCCATCAGGATAGGGCAAAATAGGAAATCCCCAGTCCTCATAAAACATCAAGCTCATCTCCAGATTAAGTGCTCAGGATATGTATTAAAAGTGACAGTGGCACACCATGGCAGCATGTTTCTGTTTTGTTGAGGTACATCAGTAGGAATTGTGTCTGTCCTGTTTCTGTCAAGCACTGGACAGCCCTGTGCCTGCTCAGTGTGCAGTAAAGATGTAGAGGCCAAAGCAGAATATTTAGGTAAGGTTTCCAGTGTTAGTTTCCTTCCCTACTACCATGACCTTGTTACAGCTTTGAGGTTCAAAACCCAAATTCCTTATTTGAGCAAAATAAAGGCCTCTTACTTAATTATTTTAATAAAAAAAAAAAAAAAAAGCCAGAATTCACCTCTTGGCAGTTTCAACTTCCTCAAGTCACTGAAGGTGACAGCAAACACAGTCACTCCCTTTCAAAGCACTGAAGTGCCACAGCCATGGGATTATGTTCCTAAATTACAAGGTCATACACAAGTACTGATTGCTCATAAAGCAGAAAGATTTCTTGGGATAAAGATGCTCATATTTCAGTCACCACAAATATGCAAATTCTATGCCTTATTTTTCTTCTGTTAAAAGGGGGAGCTGAACTGAGTTCACCCAGGGTCACTCCCCAGAGGCACAGGCCTGGAACCAGGGGCTGCCCCCTGAGTTACCCGAATAAAACCTTTTCTCCCTGAGCCTCCGGAGTGTCCCCTCTTTTAAACCACGGCCGAGACAGCTAAGGCAAAGGGGCTGTGGAGCCAAAAACCCACGCGAAGGTACTGTTGGGGGTATCACAGCTAGCAGGGCGGCCCAGCTGACGCTGAGCTGACCTGAGAGACAGATACGCGAAGCAACATTCTTCCTCTCAGTATTTACATCTACTAACAACAGGCAGCCACAAAACCTGAACTGCTCTTAAATTTTGGTTTTGTGTAGGTTTTTAATACATATATGTACTTGTACATATTAGATGTATAGAGGTATACCTTTAGCCCTTGTATCACACTGTGAAGTAAAAAAGAAAACACTAGAATATAAACTTAGTTTTCTCCAAGGACTGCTCTTCTTACTCTTTAGCACTTGTAAAGTCAACCAGGATTTTCCATACTTTTAAATCTTGCTCAGAATTCATTTAACCTACTTTCACAGCCCCTCTATGCAAACTGTAAACAAATTCAGTTTAAATACTAGTTGTCTTAATTAAGGATTCATGAATCTCCACTCTAAATTCTTGTATCTGAAATTAATAAGCATTTTATACCATCAAGACACTGTACTTCCAGTTACATCCACTTCTATTCATGAAAGTGCAAGAAAGGGTGATTGTTTTAATTGCTTTCTCTGTTGAAGTGCACATAGTTAAGTGAGTTTAAAGTTATTTGTTTTGCTTAACTAAAGTATTTCTAACAGAGTGAAGTTAATACATGATCATCTCTCAGTTAACAATGAAGCCTATGGGAATTGAAATACCAGAGAGATCCTTGAAAATTATTCCCTTGAAGCATTTCCCTGCATTTGCTGCCCCAGTTTCAGCATAATCAGGTGCATCTTCCATGGGCACAGTGAGAACTGCTTAGCACAGCTTTCTGTAGAACTTTTCACTGGACACAAATCACAATAAAAATTGTACTTACAACGACGAAGATGGACAGTCCTTCATTCTCCACCCAGTTCCCCATGGCTGCCTGAGATGTGTGTGCACAACAGCCCCTCTCTCTCTCTGGGACAGCCTCTACGTCTTCTCTCAGGAGGAAGTGAGAGCAAAAGGTTGCAGCACCCTGTTTCCTTTCTGATTCATTTGGGCAATAAGTTAACCATTTAATAATGACCGCAATTCTGTTTCAAATATGTTTTACCATCTTTACCTATAATGTTTCATAACCTAAATACATATAAACTCTTGAAACAGACTTTTTCATTGTGATACAAAAGATAAAATAAATTGTACATTTGGTCAGGTTTTCTGCTAAAAATGTATCACCACTTTATATAACTTTTAATGCTGAAGTGTAAAGTAGAAAGCACAGAAGAGTTACCTTTGCTCTGACCTGTCTCTTTTTAATCATCTCAGGACTGAAATGTAGTTCATGCTGATCTTTGCTGATAAATAATCACTAGCACTATTTCTCTTCCAGTAATTCAATGTCCACAGAAACTTCAAAGTGTAATCTAACATTCCTCTTTGCCTGGTACATTCAAACCTGGATAAATTCCTTCCAAAATTCCTCTCTGTTCTGGCCAAAACTGAGGACATATGTCACTGGATAGGATTTTTTTTTCGTGGTTTTGAGTCTCACAGAATCCCCCTTGATGGCCATCCCAAATAGATTCCAGAATTATAGAATGATAGAATGATTGGGTTGGAATGAACTTTAAAAATCATTACTTCCAACCCCCTGCCATGGGCAGGGAGGCCACCCACTAACTCAGGCTGCTCAGAGCCCAAACTAACCTGACCTTGGATGCTTTCAGGAATGGGGTAACACTTCCAGGGATGCTGGATGTCATCAGAGGGTCTGGTGTCCATATTTTTGTTTATGGAGGAAGCCTCTGGAAGTTAAACAGTTGGAGTGGCCATGGAAGGAAAGGAGGGGGGAGTTCTGATTCATGGATATCTGTTCTTGCAGAGAAGACAAGCCTTCTCTCCCTGACTGGGAATAGCAGCGTTCTCACTGCCTTTTTCTTCCCCATTCCCCCTTCCTCAGGCACCATAGCCCCTGAAACATGGATTTATTGGCTCAGGAGGTTTCTGGCAGGCTACAAACACAGAAGGGGCTGATCTTGGATCAGTCATAACAGTTGCAAAGTTTGAGGTCCTTTTGACAGCCTGAACAAAGACCATGAAACAGACTATATTTCAGCTGCCCTTGGCCTAGCAATTACCAAATGCAGTAGCTGATCTCTTTGCCTGAACTCAAGAGAAAGGAAGAGGTGCTGGGCCTTCCACAGCCAGTGAGTTCTGGAGCTCCCTGATATTTGTGGGGTTTTTGTTAACTCCAAAAGTCACCCGACAAGCTCAGCAAAATTCACCTGTTGCTGCAAGAGACAAATTTGAGTAGAAATGGAACCAAAACCACCCACTCATCACCCCTGATTTAATTCTGTTTGTTTCACCTTTTAAATGAATGACACATTTTTGCTATTACAAAAACCTGAAGGTTTTATACTTTGTACTAATTTGGAAAACACATCCTGTACAAGAAAAAAAAATGTTGTCGGCTGTGTATTAATTATGTATGAGTGTAAAACTGAAGAAACGGAAAAACTGTAACAGAAAAAAACTGAAGAAACTGTAAAATGGAAAAAATTAAATGCTATCTCATTCTGTTTATAAAATTTGTTTCAAGTTACTTGATTACACAGAGCACTTTTCATCCTTCTTTATGCTGAAAAGTTCAGTGAACACTGATCTTTTTGCAGCATGACTGTATTGCAAAAGCATTCATGTCTCAGGGTTCTTCCTTTCCTCACAGTAATTTTACCTCATTACTTAGGAGTTATTTTAGCTCCTCTCCTGCTCTGCACAATAATGGTCTGTGTATTGCTGCACAAATTTAATGCCAGGTGTTTGCAATAGGTCTGGGGGGTTCACAAATGTCCCTAAAAGGGACAATGAAAAATTCTGCAAGTAAAAACCACAAAAGAGAGAGTGATGTGAAGAACAGAGTGAAAGATCCAGATCCTCCTTCTCATGCAGCAGGGGAAAAGCCAAGCAGAGACCTTGATTAACCTTTTTTTTATTTTGTAGCCTGAAGTCTTTATTTTGAATGCTGTGCAATCACTGTTTACCAACCTTCTCTTGATTCTACTCCAAAGAGGAAGAAGCAAACAAGGGACTTGTCAAGCTGTCTTCCCTGAAAAGACTCTTCACATGCAGCCTGAGGCTGTCACTCTGTGTGCTTGCCTTCACTCCAGGGAATGACACAGTCTGAAGCTTCTGCTCTTTCTGTTTCCTTTAAAAATTAAACGATTCCAAACTGAGAGAGCAGAAGAGGGGATAGATATGAGCCAGGGAAAAACATGTCGATGAGACCCCAATGAGGACTGGCAGATCCTTCTACCTCCTTGCTTTACACTGTAACTCTCAATTCAATTCCCTGCTCCAGTACTTCCTCATGCAGTCTTTCGCAGTGATCATGAGATACCCATGTGCTGTATTAAAAAAAAAAAAAAAAAAAAAATCCATGTCTGATCCAGATGCTGCTTGCCACACCAGTCTTGGCTTGAAGTCAAGCAGCACCACCATGAAATGGCCAGAATGGCTGCACACTGCTGTGTTATTGGAAGGAAGAGACATCACCAGCAACATGTCCCAAGTACAGACAGAAATTTCATTTCATTAAGCAGTCAGTAGATTCCTGGAAGAGCTGGATGAAGCTGGAACAGCATAACCTCCCACGTAAAAGGCAGAGATAAAATTAATCTACCATTGCATAGGACTGAGGGAAAGGGAGCCCAAAGATGGCATTCTTTGGGCAGGGTAGCAGCTTTACGATCTGCTAACGTGGCTCTGGAGCACAACCACTCTCTATTTGCGAGACTTCTCTTCCCAGGGCTGCAGATCCACTTCGTTTACAGGGGCTGGTGACAGCCCAAGGTAACTTTTCTCTGCCTGGAGAGAGGGACTCCAGCAGCGATTTCCCGCTCAAGAAAACATCTCGAAAGATGTGAGCAGAGGGACAGCAGTCTCTCCTGCGCCAGCCTCACCCGGGTCAGCGGTTCAGCAGCCCCGCGGTGCCACCCGCTGGCAGCTCAAGGGGAAAGGAGCTGGAATCGTGCTCAGTCTGTCCCCGGACCTTCCCTCCGTATGCACCTGCCCTCGTGTCTCCTTTCCTGCTGCATTCCTGTTCAATACCATTTTCCTGCTTTTCCCTCTCTCTTTCAGCGCTGGGCTGTCAAATCACATTTCTAATAAGCAAATCCTGATCACAGTCTGGGAAAGGACTTCCAGAGATCGTCAGCTCACTTCTGTTCTTCCTAATAGGATCTGCTGAAGCTGCGTTACTCCTGACACACGTTTACATCCCTGTGCCACAACCAGAAATAAAGGAGGTGCCTCCCAGCCTGCTAGAGCTGTGCTGTGGTAGCTCATGCCCATGGTATCAGTATAACTCCACATTCACAGAATAATTTCAGCATCATCCCCCTTCACACCCAGAAACAGCCCCCAGGTGTGAACACCTGAGTGCCCAAACCCTGCAACACAGGGTAACATTACAGGTCTTTACAATGCTGCAGTTTGTCTTGTGAAATACAAAGGAGTGCTGTGGGAATTCTTTTGCTGATTTTTCTCCCTCCCAATCCTCAGTGTGGAGGTGTGGGGGTGACTCAGCTCTGTCAGCAGATCTGGTCCACAACCAGAGACCGGACACAGCTTTGGTTTTATGTTAATTTTCAGTAATATCAAGAGAAAACACTGAGGAATGATGTCATGTTTAATGGATATGTCTAACCAAGATAACATGATACAATAAATTATGTTACCAAGGAAGAGGCTTTTGCTTTAAAATTATCCTACAGCTGGATTACTAAAAGAGACTTTATCCCTCTGCCAAGATGCAGCATGAAGCCTGTATGCTGCTAAATCATACCTAAATTGCCTTTTATTATAGAATTACACTGCTCCAGCCACACAATTGCTGGATTTATATGTTTCCCTTCAGTCATTTGTCTTGATAATGCTTGTTTACTTCTGGATTTTCCCTGATAACTTGGGCACTTGCCTGAGACTATCTCACAAACCCCTACCTGGCTTAAGTTACACTCAAGAGAAGTTTGGAATTATCCATCCATCTCTTTGGGAAACCCAATGAAGACACAAGCCTCACATAACTTGAGCTTTGAACTGGGATTAATTTCTTCCAGGTTAAATTACCACTGGATGAGTAGTTATTAAAGCCTCCTGTTGCAAGAGTGTTTACTGCAGTTCATTCATACACACAGCCCTCTCCCTCCTGGCACCCATTTTTAGCACTTCCAGAGATGTCACTATGAAAAACAAAATTTTAACAAGTGTGTTAGATTAGGACTACAATTTCCACAATATTATTTATTAGTTTGCTTTCTTGTATTTATGACTTCTTAAGTTTTGATGGTTTTTAATCATATTCTGCTATTTTCACTGTTCGGGCTTTCATTTACCTATTTTTTTCTCATCTGGATTTACAGATCCTCTCACACAGTTTTCTGCCAAAGCTCGAGGAGCTGTGTCCACCTTGATCCAAGTCAGAGCTGTTGACTGCTAATTACAGTGACTCATGGCACTTTCTTTTGCATTAAGGGACACAATGTCATCTCACTGAGACTTTTGCTACCTGGCAGGGAGAGTCTGCCAAATCATACTCTAATCCTGTCAGAAATTTTTCTCCCCATACAAATACACTCCTACACATGCTAAAATAGCACTTAGTTTTCTATTACACTAGAACTTCTTTTGAATGAGTGATACACTTAAGACTATAAACAGTTTGTTGTTTTTTATTTTAGATCCCTATTTCCCTAGTGATTTTTTTTTCCTTTTCTTGCTTGAAGAGACAACTGCTCACTTGCTTTTTGCCCTGGGAAGAACAGTGATGTATGGACTATTAAGATAGCAGCTTAAACACATAAGCCCTCAACTGCTAAAGGACACTATAGGGCAAGTGATTGATAGGTAATGGCTAATGGATTCCTGCTTGGTGCCCTTGGGGTCTTCCATTGCATTTTGGGCTAATGGTAAATTACGGTGAAGAGTCAGCTGTCACTGGCATCTGAGTTGTCTGATGAGTTAATGCTACAGCACCCTGCAGCCTTCCCTGAATTCGCCTTACCATCAATCCTCACTGCACAACACCAACATCCTTGCTGAGGCCCATATTTCATGGCTAGGCAGAAGTAATTTTTCATTTATTACATTCCTTGCCTGTTCCCATCTGATAACCTGTCTCCTGCAAAGTTTTCCCTTCCCTCTGAATCTGAGGAAGCTTGGTTCATTTCTGACCCACACAGCCAAATCACCGTGAACAAGGCTTAGCACAGGCAGTGTCCTGGGATTCTCCAATCAATTACCTTTTATCTTTCTGTAAAGAACAGGTTTTTTTTCTGCACATCACATCTTGTCAGCTCATGAAGAAAACAAGATCAAAGCAGGAACCATCCAGCTACCATGTAGTTTAAAAAAACGACCTGACATATTGCATGATCCATTGTTTTTCTTCCCATGCATAAGGAAGGTGGAATTGTGTAAGTAAACTGCACATAAAATGTCAATGGTAACATCTCTGTTCTGACCATTAGCATTGAAACTGCCTATTTGGGCTCAGATGCAGAATCACACTGATGTGTGCACTACAATATATATCATACATAAAATGTACATAAAATTACATATTTCTATATTTACACGTATTACATATACACAAATACATATAATATTACATATAATTAAGTCTGCTGGTACTAAAGCAGTCAAACAGAAAAGATAGATAATGATTTTTTTTAACATGATGCTATGTCCTAGATCAGGATGACCTTCACAGTTTCTGCCTCACTGTACCTGGATTTCTTTCTGGGGTTTTCACTATGCCTCTCCAAGAGCATCAGTGGAGGAATCTAGGCTTATCCTCAATGCAACATGGTTGTGAGTTGCCAAACACATTTCCATATGCAGTGAGGGTTTTTTTCCATAAAGTATTTCTCTTTCTCTTATTTGGTATTTTTTCTTCTTGTTGCTTAAAACATAAGAAGGGCAGGGAACACCACAATAAACAGGCTGAAAAAAAAACACCTTAAACACCTAATTATTGTGCTTCTGTAGGACTCTCTTACTTTCCTTGTAGCTCCAAAGGTGAAGCTACTTCTTTTAGAAAATTCCATTTCCTCTCTGTTTTTTTTAAATGACACCTGGATGCTTTTGAGTTACTGCACTACCCAGCATTATTAAAATATTTTAAATGGCAATGAAATATTGGTGCATTTCATGAGCTCAGCCCTTTTCATTGCCAGGAATCTTTGGCTCCAAACGAGCAGCCCTACTGAAAAATCTGGCTAAGCATTTCATAGTGCCTTGATTATTGATTTCTATTTAAAATGACCCCCATGAAGCAGCAGAGAGGGAGAAGCAGTGGCCAGGACACACATTCTGAAGAATGTAACTGGTGCTGTGAGGGCCAGTGACAGCAGAATTGAAGCAATCACAAGCACCTCTCCTCTTCTGTTTGCAGTCGAGTCCAGCACACAACTTACTCCATCTGCAAAACCTGCAAATCCATACATAAACACAACAAAATGCAATGCTGGAACCTTGTCTGTAAGGTGCTGTGCTACTGTTTTTGACATATGCTTCCCACTCTAGAAGGCAGATGTGAATTAATCTTCACCTTGACTACCTCTGGCATCGCTCTCCATCTAAATCTGCTCCCGATCATTTTCCAGGAAGTGTCTGTGGCTGATTAAAGCTCTGCACTGACAAGGCACATTAATCAGATGAAATAAGTAGCTGATGAGAGATATTTCAGAAGTTAAAATATCTAACATTTATCTGCTATCATTTTGTGTGCTCTGTCAAAATAGGAATTTCAGCAATTATGAACATGAAGGCACATACCCTGTTTAAGACAGGCTGTTTCTAGTTCATTGAATCAATCACGTCTCACCTTCACAGCCAAAAAGTTACAACTGTGATGTTATTCCAGAAGGATCTCAGTAAGCAACATCCAACAAATTAGCATCTATCCTCTGCTTAGGTGTCTTTTCTCATTAATGCTAGTCTGTGATTAGAAGCCTTTACATACAGATGCATTCACATCTTAATTTCCCACCTGAAAGGTAAAATTTTTATACCTGAATACAGACATTCATCATTTCTGTAAAACTTTATTTCACTGGCAAGAGGCTTTCCGTGTATGTAATTAAAAAAAAAAAAAAAAAAAAAAAAAAAAAAAAAAAAAAAAAAAAGGATACAACTGTCCTTTTTTTCCCAGGATATGAAGTTGTTTATTCAGGGCTGAGATTCAGTAAGCTTCATATTGTAATTTTGAAACACTTACCTTTCATTCAGAGTCTAATTTTGGGATGACCTCAAGACTTAACAGTTTTATTATACTTTTTTTTTTCTTGGTCAGTAGGAAATTCCACTATCCTGAATACATTTTACTTGTCAAGTCTTATAACTCTGGTAAATCAAAGTTACTATCTCTGGCTGTATGGCTTATCATCATCGTACTGTATGTTCGTGTTTCTATGATGATTCCCAAGTGAGTTGACGCTCTCACCACAACTTCATTTTAAAATGCAAGATTATAAGTACTATGATGTCTAGCCTGCAAACACCTGAGTTCAAACTCCTGTTTTCCTTGCTCAAATAGGTAAATAGTGATAGAAAATGGTTAATTGTTTTAGGCTAGATATTACCAGCTACTATGGGGAAAAAATAAAGGAACTGCTTGTAAATGGAAAAAAAATTA
Source organism: Zosterops lateralis (assembly GCF_965231275.1). Classification (NCBI taxonomy): domain Eukaryota; kingdom Metazoa; phylum Chordata; class Aves; order Passeriformes; family Zosteropidae; genus Zosterops; species Zosterops lateralis. Next base: position 9,401,248 of record NC_139763.1, read on the forward strand.
AATTAAAATTACAGTTTAGCAGTTCCAAGTATCCACCAATTCCATGTTGTAGGAGTGCAGCTCTTACTAGCATAGAGTAGTACCACCACCAGAACTTCTAAAATCTTTTCTCAATGCTCATGTAAGCAATATACATACATCACAGCTTGTTGCAATGTGTCTGTTTACACTCATATTTAAAAGATGTGCCTATTTTATCTATTTATATTTAGAAACACTTACATGTGTCACAAAGTTTTTGTGCATTCCTATCTCTCCACAAGAGTCCTCAGCACTTACTTTGCTGGATATTCCCAGGGTCAGATATAAGGATATGATAAATCCAGATGAATGTAAAACAAGTGTGCAGAAAAGAAGTTAAAATATTCTTTATATGGTAACAATTTCCTCCCAATTCTCATTGTAAACCAGGAAATACTCTCACACTGACAATGAATAACCTATACTAACCTTGTTCCATACAACACTGGTCTCTTAAACTGTCCCCCTCTTACAAAATGTTCTGCTAAACAGCAATGGAAATGTGGGGGTAAAGAGCTCCTAAATCAATCACCGATTAATTCTTCTGTCAAGTCTTCTTGGAAACATTTCTGCTGCTGCATGGTGACAGATGACAGTGTGCTGTTACCTCTACTTTGGATTTCTTGAAAGCAGCACACTAAGAACTGACACCAACACAACTTGAGGGATAGTTTCAACGTTTTAATTTGTGTTGTTTTACAAGTATAAAAGAAAACTCACGTGTCAGATCTTGCATACTTTTATGCACACAAATAACCCTTGCTGAGCCACCCTTTGTGTGACTCAAGACTACTCAAATGAGTACAGTTTTCAGCAGAAGCCCTAAACCCTTCCATGGAACACAAAGGCCTCTCTAACATTCCTAGAGGAGAGTAAAAGCACAGTGAACTTGCAGCAAGAGATCACTCATTCCTACACAGACAGACTGTACTCACACTGTCCTCTCCATGCAGCCATTGGATGTACTGATAAGAAAACCCTCCAGATTATCATTGTCCAAAGAAAAACTGCCTCTCCCAGCTTTACAGCACACTTCAGAAAAACCAGCTGCTCCTTTAAACCCCTCCTCTAACACAGTATCGTTGTGTCTATGGCTCCTCCCAGCACCTTTACCCCAGCAGTGGCAGCACGGCTGGAAAACCTCTCAGGCTGGATAAACCCTCGGGCTGGTGGAGTATTTGAACTGTATTTGGTTGTTCTGCATGCCTAAGGCAAAACCATAGGGCTGTAATAGAGCCCATATAAATTATATTTTTTTTTCCCTCTCATTAAAGTGGTTTAAATATTCAGCTCTCTATGCATGCACTTCAGGAGACTGGTAAAAAAAACTAAGAAGAAATATGGCACACACTCTAAATATGCATATACAGTAGTCTGTGAGGTTTAATGGTACTCACTGTGTATTCATTCTGAGCTCCTGGCTCTGTAACTCTCCTATACTTGACTTCAGCATTTCACTGTAGCACCAACCTGGCTGAGATTTGTGTTTCACTGTTTCCAAATGGCGCAATCACAACTGCACCACATAGTGACAGTGTCCAAAGTCTGCTTTGTGCCCTCTCTTTAGATATAAACTACTTCTACATATGAAGTTACCTTTTAAATTTTCCCCCAAAGACTAACATTTCAGACATGGGTACATCTGTAGATAGGCAGCCACTATAATTCCCTGATTATTGATACTGATGAGTGTCCAGCTCTAAAGATACACTCAGTTTTGGCTAAGAACATCAGAAAATCTGAACCTATGGGCTGAATGCCACAGGTCTGGAAGAATGGGTTACATTCTCCCTTGCTCCTTTAACTCACTACTGGAAAAGAAAAACCAATAGACTTTTACTTCTAGAAAAGTACAGAAAAATGCTATACTGTACTTTTACATAAAAAGGTACAGAGAAACACAGTCGTGTCTTCAAGGAGTGTCTTCACTATTCTATTCTCCTCAGAGAAATTAGAATGGAGGTGTTTGGTGTCTTCCCCAAATATGAGGTACATTCCCATGGCGAAATCAGGCCAAAAATCCCATTACCACCCACCAATAATTTAATGACATCTACATATACATACCATACACAGACACATATTAAACAAAATAAAAACGTAACTCCATAATAAAACTGAAATATTAAGACATTCATTTACACTTTAGTAAAGAAAAAATAAAAGCAGGTTATGTCTGCAGCACTGTAGGTGACATATTTGATTAAAAATGACCCCAGACCTGAGTTTGAGACACTTCTAAAACAATTATGATGATGTCATCCCTATTAAGAGCTTTACATCCTGCATGATGACAGGATGGAGGCCAAGCTTCTGACACTGGGAGATACTTTGGGTCATCAATTATTTGTTTCCATGAGCAGCCATAATGTGTAACACTCAAAAGAAATGTTAGGAAGGTGCTAAGCAAACAAAGTGCAAAAAGCTTTCACTTAATTTGTGAAAATACATATGGCTTTGTGTATTTTCACTAAATTCTTAGGTGTCCATCTGCTAAAGGTTTCTCAGAAATTTGCAAAATACTGAAACACTTTTATTTGTGGTGATGTATTGTTGAGAACAAAAAGTCAATGACTTCCATTTTCTCTTTCAGACTTCAGGCTTGTGATACTTCTGAGGTAAAGAAATCAGAGGGTTTTGAATTAACGATATTAAACTAATCATAACAAATCACAGCTCAAAAAGAAGGAATCAGCATCTTCAGCATCTTCTATCTCAGTACAAAAAATCAATGAGCTGCCTATCTGATGCACTACCAAACCCCTGATAATCAGGGTAGTGCTCATCTCTCTAATTTCAGCCATCTAAGAGGAAGATGGATAGTCAGAACTAATTGTGAAGGCATCTGGTTAACACTGAGTAACAGGTCTCCAGAGAGTGATTCATATCCCCTACATTTGGAGATGGGGTGAGTCACTCCCTGGAGATGCGCACTGGAGAGCACCTACAGGACTGGGATACACTGTCTGCCCAGCCTCTGGGGGTTTACATAAAGTGAACACCACCCTGACAACAGAACATCACAAAGTATTAAAGAAATAGTAATGAAAGAAAAATGAGCTGTTCCAGACCATCACAATTAATGTGTTAAATTTAATTCCCTTAACTAACAAGAAGTAAACATGAAAGGTGAAACAGTGCAAAGCCAATAACCACTCTGTCCATCCTCAGTGACAGTCACATTTCTGTGTCAGTGCTGGCTAATTGGCTGTTTCATGGCAACCCAGACTACAGTGCATTGTGCAAGTCCAATTCTTCTACCACTGAGAGAAGTATTATCTTATTACTCTGATTAGAGTGTAAAATAGTCTACAATTTGATCAAAGCAGACCACAGCTACAGTCCATACATAGTCCAGGTCTGAGCTCTGTTTCTGTGCTAGGGTGGCATGCTATGGGACATTCTATCTGAAATAAAATTCATTGCCTTCCATCCTTACTCAGACTTCCTGAGTAAGATGAGCATCAGGACAGTTTCTGAGTGTCTCCAATAATGACCTAAAATAAGCATGTGACAATAAACCTATGTGCAAAAAAGCTCTGAAATAGAAATCTACAAACAACAATTGCTCTCCGTACACAAACACACACAGACACAAATACTCATACACTGTCTCCACAAAAACAGGCATGTCAGCCATCATGCAGTGCTACACCTGCAAGAAAGAAATCCTATCCACAAGACACAATGTCTAAGGTACATAATGTTCCCAGCAGGTGATCTGCCACCTTCCAAAGGCACCTACTTGCTTCCAGTTGTACTAGGCATTGGAAGAAACACTTTGATGCATACTCCTGTTTTGAGAATCTATTGTCTTGCTACTGCCCTGTGCCTCATCAGTATTTTCAGGCGATTTCATGGCCACCTTGCCTTTCAGTAGGGTGGATTTGTGATGCTGGCAAATAAGGTAGAGGATATTGAAACAGGACAGCAAAGCTTCGGTAATGCTGGAGGAGAAAAGCTTTTTGCACGGGTGGCAGAACTGGTAGAAGACCAGCATGAAGAAGATGCCCATGCAGTACCCTATGAGGAGCTGCAGGAACAGCATTGGGGCACAGACATAGAGGTAGAAGTCAGTTCTGTAAATGTACCAGAGGAGCAGCAGGAAGGCGTTCTCCATCAGCCGCACGATGTAGTACACGGTCATGCGGTACCAGTTCTGGGACTTGCTGATCAGGTCGGGGTCGCTGAGCTCCACCTGCGCCGCCGACCAGCAGAACATGTTAATGCCGGCGTACAGGAACGTGAGCAGGCACAGGACAATGGTAGTGCCCACCCTGCTCAGCTCCTTCTCTATGTTCTCAGGAAACGGCGACTTGCTGAGCCAGAAGATAACCCATGGGTAGAAGAAGAAACCCAAGAAATTGAGCAGCACGATGAGGAAAACCCAGATGCGAAGGACTGACCCGAAAAGCACCAGCACCGCGACGCGCGTGGCAATCTCGAAGCTCCTCCACATGAATATGCAGAGGTAGGCAGCAGGTTTCACACGGATATCGTAGTCATCATACTTTATCTTAATGGCCAGGATGTTGCAGCGTAAGGCGCCGTAAACAATCGACAGCAGAGAAAGCACCATGAAAATACCTGCAAAGAGAAAAGGCAAATCAGGACCTTCAGCTCAGCAGCAGACATTGCATTGGGGCTGAGCAGGTGCAGTCATCATCACAGGACTCCTGGGGATTGCCAGCAGGGTGTAATGCCACAGGAGCCATTCCCAGCCTATACCTGTGTGAAGGAAATAATCTCTACCCCAGTTAAAGCTAGTACATTACTCTAATCCTATCTCATATTTTGGTCCCCCTTTGATACTTATTCAAGTAGCTAGCAAGAGAAAGAAGGCACTCAGCAGTCATAAGTGTCTCTCCCTCCTCGCCCTGCCAAGGGCTGTTCATTCACAGGCTGTCCTTGGTAATTTCACAGCTCAGTCATAAGAGTATCCAGCTTGCTCCCAAACTCCTGCAGTACTCCACAAGGCACGGGGAGCTACTCCCTTTCCATACAGAAGAGGAACTGCAAAATAGAAGCTGAAACTTCGGAGTAACTTGGACATGCAGATAACTTGGTGCTTGTGAAGTTCTGTGTTGAAGCAAACCACAAATAAGGTATGTGATACAGCTAAAAATTGAAAGCTGAAGGAATTTAAACCCAAACCTGTCTGCATTGTCTCTGACTGTGTATAGAAATATTTACTCACCTGCCTGCATTGTATTTTCCTATATATCAATTTTCTTTATACACCCATCTGTATCATGCATTAAAAAAACCACTCCTATTAAAAATGTCTTTAAATTCAGACCAATCAATTTTCTGTACCTACCCTGAATCCCTGAAAGGAAGGTTTCACATTTAAATTCTGCAGAAAGTGAAGGCAGAGATCAGATGTTACTTGGCACTGCAGGAGGCATCCTGTCTTGCCATATTAAGGTTAAAAATGTACATGAATACTGGACAAAGAGAATAAACAAAGTGCTAACTGCCCACAGGTTTTTTTAGTATTTTCATACACAGTTATATAAATATTTATTCACATTTTTTACTAACATGCTTAATAGCTGATATTGCATCAGATAAAATAATCAGAGTTGGGAATTCTTAATTATGTCAATTACATTTGCAATGGTTAGCAACCAGTGTTTTCTGCAGCCTTCAATTAGTTTGTGTGCCAATATCCTACAAATAAACTGGATTTCCTCTTTTGCTATAGCTATATGGCCAAATTTATCAGGATTTGGGCTTTTTTCCTAATTATAAGTCATCAATTTCTAAGCAATCCTTTGGAAGAAACAAGCATACTTTAAGTTCTCTATCAACTTTCGAAGACAATTTTCTCTATTTCAGCTAATCTCTTTTCTTTTATGATCCCCAAACACCTCTGAATTACTTTGGAAAATAATGAAATCATTGTATCTAATTTTCCAGGGCACTCAGTAAGGTGAAAAGCATTTATCATTTTATATGGTAATTTTGTACATGCCAGTTTGGTGGTGCATATATTCTTTGAAAATGTTTATGTTGAAATTGTTAGTAGGTAGCCAGTAGATTTTAAACAACTTTCTTACAGCACTGAATAATGTCTCCAATAATGACTTATTATAAGCATGTGGCAATAAACCTGTGTGCAAAAAGGTACATGGAACTGGGCATTTTAAATGTTATGTCTTGGAAAAGCATCTGCTGAAAGCAGAAGAGCAGGTGAGTTCAGTCAAGAATATTGCTTGATGTGCTATGGCTTTTTACAAAATCTTTCCTATAGTTTTGAGCTGTGAAAGAACATAAATTCCAGCAGCTAATGAAGCAAAAGAATATTCTCAGAGTTAAAGGAACATAAAGACGTACCCACCAGGGACTGAGTGCTGCTGTGCTGGAACTCTGCTTGCTTTCTGCTTTGACAAGCTGAAACATTGATCTTATTCCCCTATTTCACTTCAGGGAATCAATATTAATATCAAACCTATCTTATAAACCCAAGCTTTCAAAAGAGGCATTTCTCCATTGATAGAAAATAGGTCATGCTGACTCTGATTTAATAAACTAGTCCAGTCCTACTCTTTTCCTAAAACCTCATTATTGTCACCGAACCTTCAGTTCAAACATAATTTTTAACTCTGTGAGAAAGATGGTTTGAAGCAACCACAAAGGGAAGTATGAGAGGGTGACACTGTTGCTTTTACTCATCATGAGCAGGCAAAGAAATGCAAATTTAAAAAGCAAATATCTTTCCCTGGAACAGTTCCAAATCTTTTAACAGTCCTTATAAAGGTGGCATTTTTCTTCTTCCTTCTTCCTCCCAAAAGGCTGTCTTTTTCTTACAAAGCAGAGGTGGACACTCATCCAGGGAGGGAGGCACTGATTTACTTTGTTATGTTTTGTTATTACATCCAAAGTCCTTTTAAGATCTGGTCCTTCCCACTTCAGAAACTGCTGGGACAGTGAATTCTGCTCTAGATGAGCTACCTCACAAGTACCACTAAAATCTATTTTAGATACTGTAGTTATATGTATTCAAGATAAAACTAAGACTCAGATTAGGCTAATACATGTGGATTTCCAATATTGTATTACATCCAACATTTTTACACTTTTGATGATAAACCGTCACCAAGTTTTATGTCACTTTCACTAACCTCAAGAGTTGGTCCTGCTTTTGCAGCTCTCTGATTGTCTTGATCTTACATTCTTGGCAGACTTTGAAATGACAGTTTTGAAAAATGCCAGACACTGGCAAGACCCAAATAATCCAGAAGAAAACATCCAGAGAAATTAATGAATGCCATGAAATACAAGAAATACCCAGAATGGCTCTGGCTGACAAAGGGCTAGGCAAGGATGCGTGCTCTCTTCAGAAGTTTTCAAGCCAGAACTGGAAGCAATAAGGAGTTTCAAACAGATTTGAAAGGGATAAGCCATGCCCCCAGCATGATGGTAGTTCTCAGGTGATACCAATCTCTACCCCTGAACAAGCAGAATTTACACAGAATGATAGGGTATATAGGAATCCAGAAAAATAACAGACCGATGAGGAGATAAGACAAAACATGTGGAAATCAAAATGCAAGACAGTGATAATTATAACAGATACAAATGGAAGAGAGCCTGAAATTTGGAGGGCTCAAATTTCAAAGAACAGGGAAGCTGAAGACATCTGAAGTGAGGAATAAGAACTGGGCTGGCTGATAAAGAGATTGCAGAAAGTTTCAGTATATCAGCAGCTACAATACACACAAGAAGAATATGGTTGGGACTCTGTTTTTCTGATGAATGACCTCTAACAGACACTGACACAGTTGCTAACTGTGTCAGTTGTTAACTTTTCTTTCCTTTGCATTTCTGTATATTAGAATTACATCTGTATAGAGACTCTTCTGAGAAGCATGAAAAAATTGCTGCATCTTCAAGTGGGTTCACCAAACTCTCTGATGAGCCAGCTTATCTCTGGTCATTTCACCCAAGGAATGTCACTTATCAGTTTGTGATTACAACCTAGCAGTGACTGAAAAAGCTAGAAGCAATAGACATTAGAAATTATCATTAAATATGCAATTCTCTGATCATCTGGAACACAGGACTTCTCTTTGGAAATCATGACCAGTAAGGTAAAAACCAGCAATACAAAAAAGAATAAAAAGGTGACCTTTCTCAAGTAAATGCCATCTACAGCAAAGTGACTGGAGATTTTGCTAGTTGCACCGTTCAGCAAAGGATTCAATCACATTGTCCTGATCACACATCACAAATGCCATGGTTATTTGAAGGACCTACCTTAGATATGAAGAACTTAGGAACTGAAAGAAGTAATGTCTTCCAAGAAATTACTGCTATGATATGCTGGTTTTGGCTGGGGGAGAGTTGATTTGTTTTCTAGTAGCTGATACACGGCTGAGTTTGGATTCAGTATGAGAATAATGTTGATAACACACTGTTTAAGTTGCTGCTCAGCAGTGCTTTAAGTCAAGGACTTTTCAGTTTCCCATGCTCTGCCAGTGATGAAGTACACAAGAAGCTGCGAAGAAGCACAGCCAGAACAGATGATCCAAACTATCCAGAGGGATACTCCATTCCACTGGAATGAACTCGGGGGAGTTGTTTGGGAAGGGCTGATTGGTGCTGGGGCATGGTTTGTGCATGACTTGTCTTTCTTGGGCTTTATTCTTCTCCTTCTCTCTCCCTCTGCCCCTCTCACCCCTCTCTATCCCCTTCATTACTACTACTACTACTACTACTACTATTATTACTATTACTATTATTATTATTACATTTTACTTTATTGCAATTATTAACTTGTCACCTTAGCCTCAGCCTCCCTAGCTGTGAAGCTGGTAAAGATCTTCTCAGGGTTGTAGAGATACAACAAGAGCTATTTAGTGTATCAGCGGAAATGCTCCTTCAAGTTCACACAGATGCCAAAAGTAGTTTCTTACATTAAAAGCTGTTTGTCCCATGACCAGCTGGAGATGGTTCTCCATTTAGCAGTGAGCCAGAAAATCAAGAGCACATCATTGAAGTAAGATGCAGAATCCCACAGTAAGAGTGATGTGTCCTGGTAAGTCCATGTTGGGCAGTGCTACTTGGTGAAGGCTTAACAGGTTGGGGCCAGAGATGAGATGACCAGAGTTGCACAGCAGCTTACTGAGTCCTGCCTTTTGATTCCAGAATCAGAGTCTGGCACAAGTAAAGATGGTTCATGTCCTCAGTTCATATTTAAAACTGCATTCCTGAAAGTACACCTTCCCTAAGGCAGCATGACAAAACGTGCTCTGCAGTGTCCCCCAAGGAATTTTCCAGAAAGTTTTGCTCCAAAACCAAAATGGAACGGAGGTAATTTTATTTCTTCTTCGGTCCCTCCAGCTGCCTCCCTCTCATACCATAATGGTCACTTTATCAAATCAGTGTTTTTACAGCAACCCAAGTGTGCTACAGAAGGTGTCATAGTCTAAAACATGATGATATAAACTTGAAAGCAACATCAACTTGAAAGCAAAAGCTATCAGGGAGATGAAACCCATTGCCCAATGCTTGGCTCTTGTGCAGGGCAGCTATAACTGACTGCCCTCCCACCCAAATACCAAAAAGGTCATAAAAACAGCTCCACCTACTTCTGGCAACCGTGACCTCCTGCTGCAGGATACAGATGTAGAGCTGGAGCGTGAGCTGGGGCGCTGAGCCGAGGAAGGCCTGGATGACTGAGGCCCTGCTGAAGGCAGACCTGTGTGTGCGCAGCTTCCCTTCAGCCTGCCCCACCTCCTTCTCAATCTCCTCTGAGTACCCATCCTTGGGCATCTGCCTCTTCTTTGTGATGCTGACATAGGGCTCTTCAACTCTTTCAGCACGGAAGTAAATATAAAGGGCTTCCACACACCTACAAGCAAACAAGTAGATAGAGCAACAGGCAAAAATGAAAGAATGAAAAGTCTCCCCACTTTCTGGTATTTTAAGCAATCACATACTAAGTCCTAAGCCATTTTTTCACAGAGCAAAGCCTGTAGGTTTTCTCCTCCTGGTAAACTTGGAATATGACAGATTTTATGTTTTTAAACATGAACTACATGTTACTAGAGAGCACGAACCTGGAAGTGCCCTTTGCGCTGCTTGCAGTACTCAGACTTGGAAGGAGGTTTAATTATTTTCTATGGGGTGCCCTTGCTCTCTGGTGTCCCATTTAAGTCCTTAACTGCCCATCCACTACAAGGATGCCAAATCCAGGAACCAAACTGGAAGTGTGTTTCTTCAGATTGTCATGTTTTTTTCTTCTAGTTATCTATACATCTGTGACAATGCTAAGGGGACATAGCAATAAACTCACTTTTCATACTTTTACCTTAAAACATCTGAAGAGAGAAGCTCAGAGTACAAGCAGGTGCACACACCTCAAAACTCTACCAAGCAATTGCTCAAAACACCAATTACATGCTAGAGCAGTGAAAAGGAACAGTTTTAAGCCTAAGAACCCTTGAAATCCACATTTTTTTAAAGGCACAAAGAAAGGAACTTTAGTTCTTAAGTGTGTTTACATTTATTGTACTGTTAAATAAATATTAAATATAATCTCACAATAAGATTCCAAGTAAGAAGATACAGTGTTTCCTGTTGCTGCAGCTCTCCATACTTTAAACACAGCGGGAGCCCAACCCTCTTGTTTATACAGGTCTAACCTACTACCTACTGACTTCCAAGGAACAAACTGGTGCAGCCCATACACTTCTCCTCGTAAATGACATATTGTTACACTGTTTGCTTCCTTTACCCATGCACAGAGACAAATCCATACATTTGGGAGGGAATAGAAAGGATTGTCTCCAGAAAATGCTGTAGCAACAAGGACAATCTGGCTCCTGGAGTATTAAAGAAGATAACAGCCCCAGAGAGATATCTGCAAGGAAGGAACAGCTCCTGCAACTTCCTTCCAATGACTGTTTTTTAATTGGCTAAAACATTATGAAAACTATTCTAAGAGAACTACTTGGGTATGAAGGTGTCAAGGGCAGGCCTGGGCATCAAGCAGGGCCCAAAACAAACAGGGAAATATTTGTCCTTGTCTGGGAAGGAATAACAAGAAAAAACGTGGGAACAGGTGAAATCACAAGATGAGGGGGAGGGGAGAAGAAAGAATAAATTTATTTCTCTTTATTTTAATAAACTTTATTTCATTTTTTGCTCTAACTGGACCACTAACAAGTTTCAACTGCCCTAGATGAAGAGCAGTTTTGGGACTGTATAGTACTATTCCTGATTCACTAGGCTTCAGCTATCATTGTGACTAAAGTTATTCAACCTTCCTATTCAAAGCTGCTCTGGATGCTCCATTCACAGAGGTGACTTTCTGTCTTCCCCTCATTAATCTTTTCACTCCCTGTCAATCTTGTTCCACGTGAAAGAATCCATACAGCCAAAAATAAAGTGTGAAAAATTACTAAAGTACTGTGGCTTTATGGAGCCAGCATAGATTCTGAAACCAACAAATTGATTTTATTCCAAAAAGAAAGATCCCAGACCATTTTTGTCTCATTTAGTATTCACAGCCATGCATTCGCCCTGAGCTGAGGGCAAGTCTGAGTATATTATGGAAAACTGTATCTCAGCATCAGGCTCTGAACTCTTGCTGTGTGTGATTAGAAGCAGATATAGTCTAGGGACCTGTCTAAAAAATATGGAGTGATCCCATTAAAGAGATCAGATTTATAAGACTACTGACATTGCTATAACAGCAAACATTATAATCAACCAAACACTGAGTTTTGGAGCAAGCATTTGATTTTTATTTATTAGCTGGGTATTAAGTAGCAGTATAATGTTTATGATGGGGATGTTCTGTCCATACAGAAAAGCACACATAATATGAAATGGTCTGATGAGCAAACCTGAGAGCCAAATGGGGCTTTTACCACTACAACAGAGTAATAAAAAATGCTATTATGCAAGCATTCAGATTACATTGATAATGATGCCCATTTTCTCCCAGGCCCTGCCAGTCCCATGCAAGAGTGTTTCTGGAAGTCAAGCCTTCTGGGAAAAATAACAAATGCATTCAAGATTCCAGCTGGTGCCACTGCCCAAGCAACTGGTTCAAGCAGGAGCAGACTGGCAGCTGACACACTAAAAAGAACAAGCACCAATCTAAAAGTTTAAGGAACGGAGTGTGAGAGGGGCACTTGAATGACCATCCAGGTGAGAAAGGTCCAGAACTGTGATGAAGAGTCAATGCAGATCATGTTGCTGTGTCAGACTGTGACTTTGCCTATGAAGTACCTGCTGAGGGGTTGGGCATCTTGTCTTTAAATGAAACACCTGGCTTGCTCTTTTTTAGCATGAAACACAACTAAGAGACAATGCAAGAAGGGGATTGCTTCATGGCAGCTTTCCTCCACAGTTACAAGCTCCTGCAGCGTGGTGAATTCCACAGAAGACCTCACTGCTGCTCTGCCCCAGAGGGACAGGAGTGAGTGAGAGATCCCAACTTCTGCACAATCCATCTCCTGCAATGATGTTTAGGGCCCCTCCAAAAGCCCTTCACACGGTATCATGAGCAGAAGGAAAGCAGCTGGCTGTCTCCTCTGCATGTAAGGCACTGACAACCACAGCACAGGCTCTGAAGGAACTAAAATTGCTCCAAGGAAAAAAAAGACAGATCTACTTTCTACAGTGAAAGTTAAGAGGTAAGAAAAGGATGGTGCTGTTTTCTCCCCTGCTGCCATATCTTGGCAGAAAGAAGAGCCATGCTTTTTCAGGGATCCTGATGGTGCCCACAGAGAGTGATTCAGCCGCAACACATTTGTCTTCTCCACAGTAAGTAGGAGGAATAATCCTACCCTTGTGTGCTTGCAGAGAGTGAGCACCTCATTTCCTCTTTTAATCATGGATGTGTGGGATTGGAACACAGGCAAAATAATGGTGGTGTGAAGAGGGAGAAGGCAATGAAAACAGGGAACTTTCCACACCCAACCAGCACTCCAAGAACAAACAGCTATTTCAGACCTATCCACACACACCCTCTGCAAATGTAGGGGCAGATTTCTCTAATACTTATATTTTACTAATCCTTCTCTTCAGAGAAGCTTGCAAAAGACTTCTCAGTCCTGCACATTCACTTACCTGCATCAGGCAAAGATCTGTTCCTTACTCATTGCTCTACCTTTTACCCACACTGACTTTGTGTTCATCTCATGGACACCTAACACATCTGCTGAAGAATAAAGGAAAGAAAATAGCCTGAAGAGAGTCTAGACGTATTCTTCCCATCTGGAAAAGAGAATGGTGCATCAACAGTTGTAAAGTTTAGAGCTAGCAGGATCTCCTACAGTGAGGTCTGCCAATGAAGTCCTACAAGGAAGGGAAGTTTTTAGACCTGTTCTATTTTGAACTATTAAGCAGGTCACTAGCAAAGACAGGCTACCCATGAGAAACAAGGCTTCTGCACAATGTCACTGAAGCAGTATCTGCACCATTAGAGTTTATTAGATTTCAAGCTGCAGAATTAGATGCCCAAAACATGAATGACTATTAAAAAATTGGGGGGGTTGTTTTTTCTTTTTACTTCCTGCAGGTCACAGAATCAAACTTTGGCCATAACAGCAGCTCCTCTGGCAGTTTGATGCAAGCTTCTTCCTGCATTTGCTGTGCTGCTATCTACATGGTACATTCAATTGTTTTTCCTTATGCCTTGAGAAACAAAGCCCATTAAAAAAAAAAGAAAAGTCTATTGTTTACATCCTTGTCCTATTATGACCTGAGGAAAACAGTTATTAGTGTTCTATATAGGGGATCTGTTATATTTATTTGAGAAATTTTTTTGCAAGAGTTCATCCTTCTGCTGACCCAGCCCTCCCTTGACTGCATCTCTTCACACAGAACAGGTTGGGCTCACAGTGCGTTAACAGAGCACAGGGGAACAGAGCTCCAAAGACACACCTGCAGTCACTCAAACTTCCCACTCCATGAAGTTGGTACCAGAAAGAAGCAGTGCCAGGTGCACACCAGTTGGTTTTGATGATGCCACTTTAGTACAGCCTTCAGTAAATCAGCTGGGAGGGAACACCTGCATCCAGCAGACTCATGGTCCCAACACCACCAACACCCCCAGTGTGTGACTGCAAGACCCAAATGGCCAAGTCAATCTCTTGGAAATCTGCACTTCAGCTCTTGATCTTTTTATTATTTGAAGAATTGAAAAGGGCAAGCAAGTTAACAAGGAATTCTCTGATGCCCATCATGAAGGGTAAGGACAAAAGGAGGATTAGGGGGAACATTATCACTCTCCACAACTCCTCAGGAGGTTGTAGTGAGGTGGGGATCACTCTCTTCTCCCAAGATAAGAGACAAGACAAGAAGAAATGGCCTAAAGTTGGTCCAGGGGAGGTTCAGGTGGGTATTAGTAAAGGCTTTTTCATTGCAAGGGCAGTGAGGCATTGAAATAAGCTGCCCAGGGGAGTGGTGTAATCTCCATGCCTAGAAATATTCCAAAGGCATGTGGATGTGGTGTTCATGGACACAGTTTACTGGTGAACACAGCGGTGCTGGGTTATTAGTTTAATTCAGTGATCTCAGAGGTCCTTTCTAACCTAAACAATTCCCTGATTCTCTGAGGGGAATTGTTAACACGTTGAAGAGATCTTTAAGTGTAGAGCAGTACATCAGCAAAGCTACATCCAGTAATTATGAATTGGAATTGTAGCAGCACTTAAAATCTCAAGATGACCTTGGTGCTACAAGTGCCATCCAAATGAAGGGAACAAAGAGGCAGGCTCTAGCACAGGAGCAGCCTGAGCCAAAAAGCTCATCATGACCTTCCCTAGAGAAAAGACAAAAGTAATAAACCTCTTGTTAACACTGGCTACTGTTTTAAGTATTTTTTTCCTATATTAATTTACCTAACGTGGTTAAAGAATCTCCTTTTATTAAATAAACCCCAAAACCAAACCTACCCAAACAACATCTTCTAAGCATCCAGACAAATTAGTGCACTCATAAGAAGTGGCAGTGACCTGAAATGCTGCAGGAATCCCCCATGATGCCCAGAAACCTGCAGTCACTTTGTTCCAGCCAAGTCTCTGCAGAGCCTCTGGCACGCCCTGCATCCAAAGGATCACAGCCAGGCCACTAAGGGAGAAAGGAATTTTGCTCTACAAATTGTTCTGAATTTAAAAAAACTCCTAGGGAGTGAGAGAAGAAATTAAAAAAGGGTACATTACCAGCACACCAAAAGTCCTCTCCAGGAAGAGAGATGCTACCTAATTTTAGCCCTTCCAGTGGCAGCAGCAGGACAGCGAGTGCCTCCCGAACAGGTGGAGTGTGGGTGTTTGGGGAAGGTGGTGGCATGCACGAAGGTTCTAGGAGAGAAAGTACTTCTCTCCCATCACTCTGATGATTCAAAATAGGCTGAATCATTTGGCTTGCAAGGCTAAATACCCTCCTTCCCTGCCAAGATATTTCCAAACCATTCCCCAAAATTTTAAAGGGTTTTTTTAAAGGAAAAAAGCAAGGGAAAAAAGATTTCTAGATTTTAAGATGATGAAGAAAAACTCACACAACACACATGGGCTGACAGTAAAGCAGTGCACTGATATCTGAGGATTTAAATCTGAACAGATATTCTGTATCACACCAAACCAAACAGAGATAGTTAAAAAGTTGTTGTTAAGGTTCTTTTAAAGCCAGCCAAAGGTGCCAGCCCTCTGTTGCAGCATGTCATCACACACAGCCTCAAGGTTCTTAAACACTTCATTCCCATGGCACAGGCAGACAGAGCCTGGGGAGGCTCTGCTGTCTGTGTCCTATCTGAGCTAACTTGACCCAGCCCTCCCTAAGCAGCCCCGGCTGTGCCAGTGAGGCACAAGGGTCCAGGCACGGAGGATGGAGCCAGGCTTCACACGGGGGAAGCAGACGAGTGAGAGCAGCAGGATTCTCTGGAGCAAAGGAGCAGAGGTTTGCCTGCAAGGATGGCGCCAAATGCCTCCAAGGACAATGGTCTTCTTCAGCTTACAAAAAGTTGAAACTACAGAGCAGTGATGATACAGCCAAAAGATGCTTTGCCTTCCAGATAACACCTGAGCCCTGTGTGCATGCCAGTCCACATGGGGTAGAGCCTCCTGTGCAAAGCAGGGAAAGGGAAGGTATTTTGTGTGCTGAAAACACAACAACATTTACAGAGCAGAGCTATATCTGACAGGAAGCAATCAGTTTCCTCTTCTGACAGATACAGCAATCTTTAGTTGCAGGAAGGCAAGGAAGGAAAAAAGCCCCAAAACCTTTTACTGTCTCAGATCACTCTGCCTTCCCAGACTTTTGTGCTGTATCTTACTGACACATTTCCCTAAAAGTAATAAGGGGTTCTTTTGTATTAAACTCTTAATTTGTAGAGTTCTTCCCGCCTTTAGCAGAAAATAATTTTTTCAGGTAGCATGAACGTACTAACCTATTTAATAAGTAATTATAATTCCAGTTATCCTGGGTTTAGAGAGAGGTCAACATAAATCACTTTGTCATGCCTAAATGATGCCACAGGGACTGTGGCACAAGTATGCTGCAGCACATCCAGAACATCTCCAAACCTGCTGGAAATGCTAAATTTGTGTATCTTTGAGACAGGAAGAAGTGCAGAGTCAGCAACACATCAGAGGAGAGGGGAGGGCTTCCATATGCTCACTGATTTTACAGCAGTTTTACAGAGATTGCAGCTGGGAGTTCCCCAGAGAGCAGGAACTGTGATCTGCACAAGATAAGATTTGTGTTGTAAACAGAAAACTTGATCTTGAGAAAGAAACAGAAAGTCAAGTCAAGCTTGGTGCTTGAGGTCAAAATATAAATCTATGTTCCTTTCATATAATTAAAAAGAAAATCCTTTCATTTCTTTTTGTTGCTTCCTTTGCTTCTTCACATATTCTAGTTTGACATTATTCTCTCCTTGTCTGACCTCAAGAAATTGATTTAGAATAACAAAAGTAATGTACTTAATATTTGACTGTTTCTTTCTCTTTGGTTCCTCTCTAATTTTCCAAAAATGTGGAAGCATTTTGCTCTTAGCTTTTAGAAAATCAGAGCTCTTTAAGAATTGTTAAGCCATAACTTAAACATCTTTAAAATAATAACAAAGCAAGCAAAAAAATCCATGCATAGTTATAGAAGAAGTCAAGGTTTTTGAAGTTTAAGGTATTTTGTAACATCTAAAGTATTCACCTTTCTTAGCGTGAACAAATCTTTCTTTTACACACTATCTAGGAATTTCAAAAAGTTGGTGATACTTCCCCTAGCCTCTACTACAGACACACTGCATTTAATTCCCTTTCTTTTTAAATAAGAGATTTGAATATAAATTTAAAATTTATGCCCCCAGGAAACATTTTCTCTTGGAGTTGCACACCGCTGTAACTTTTCCTCTAAATATTTTGATTTTCTTTTTCCTAAGGGTATTTTCAGTTAGACACTGAATAGAAAAAGACTCCAAAGCAATTTGGCTCAGGAAGCTCACGTTTGGAAAGAAGAGACAGACTAGAGCATCACTGATGTTCCGAGATGCACGGATGGGATGGGTGTTCTAAACTCGCAACCGAGTGAAGAATCTCCCGTTCTCTCTTGATCTGAGAGCGAAGCGCTGTGGATGAGGCAGCAGCGAACAGACACAACCATCCGCAAGGAGCCACAGGGATGCAAACCCAGCGCAGAGCGGGATGCGGAGGGGCTGTGGTGGCTCCCCGCGGCCCGGCAGGGCTGAGCTCCTTTCCCCAGGGGTCACCCGCAGGTCTGTGCCCGAGGCATTCCCGAGGGACGCCGCTCCTCCCGCGGCTACCGCAGGACGCGCCCGGCGGCGCAGAGCGGGAGCGGCCCCGCCCGCCCCGCACAAAGGCCGGGGGGCTCCGGGCGGCCCCGGGCTCGGCCCCGGCCCCCGGCCCGGCCCGGCCCGCTGGAGGCGGCAGGGACTCACCGACCTGACGAGCGGCCCGAGCTGCAGCAGGTGCAGCAGCAGCACCAGCGGGCGGTCCCGGCTCACGTCGCGGTGGATGAAGACCAGGCTGAGCTGCACCAGCGCGCAGGGCGCGAGGGCGAAGATCAGCGTCAGCGTCTGCCACGTGTGATCCCCCGCGTGGCGGTACGAGGCGCTCAGGCACAGCGCGGCCGCCGTCTCGGACATGAAGAGGACGAGGGAGATGAGGACGGAGCCCGGGAATTTCATCGCGGCGGCCAGCACAGCCCAGCCCGCCCAGCCGCCGCCGCCGCCGAGCACTGGGGCCCAGTCCCCGCCAGAGGGAGCGCCGCGCCCGCCGCCGGCCCGCGGCCTCTGCAGCCCGGGGCTGGAGCCGCGCGGGAGGTCGATCCTGACCGGGCTGGGATCCTGCCTGGCTATGGATCCTGACCGGGGCTCGGCCCTGGATGGGCTGGAAGCGGAGGAAGGTCTCCTGGCCGTGCGCGGCGAGTTCCCCGTCATGGTGTCCCTTCAGCCGTCAGACACTGAACTGAACTGACCTGAACCGGACCGGACTGAGGGGGCTGGCGGGAAGGGCCGAGCGGGGCCCTCAGGGCGCTCCCTCAGGCCGGGGGGATCGCACAGCCTCAGGCGGGGAAACACAACACACCACGGCCCGAGTGCCATGTCCGGGCTTTCCTGAAACACCTCCAGGGACAGCCACTCCACCGCCTCCCTGGGCAGCCCGTTCCAATATCTAATCATCCTTTCTGTGGAGAAGTTCCTCCTGATGTCCCACCTGAACCTCCCCTGGTGCCGCTGAAGATCATGTCCTCTACTCCTGTCACTGTTTGCCTGGCGAAAGAGACCGACCCCCACCTGGCTACACCCTCCTGTCAGGGGCTTGTAGAGTGATAAAACAGAGATCGGAAAGGAAGAGGCAAGGGCAAAGTCTGTATCAGGAAGAAAATCAAATAAATAAACCCCACAGCAACACCAAGGAAACAAAAGGCAGAAAAGGAGTTAAGAGTGCAGGGGAGCCTCCCCTGATGCACCCAGCTCAGATCCCTGAGTGGAGTGTCAGAGGTGCCCTTTTATCACTTTGCCAGCTGCCTCTCCTCTTGCTTGCCAGACCTTTCCCTTCAAAGGTTCCTTGGGCCACAGAACCCATGACAGCAGCTGTTGACCTGCAGCATTTTCCTGCTGTCCCTGGCCCTTCCTCCCTCACCACCAAAATTCTGGACTCTTTCTGGAGATGTGTACAATCACCCAAGCAGTGTCACCAATGCCTGCATGGATGAGCAGCACAAGGTGACAGTCTGTGCAAAAGACAAGCCTTTGTAGTCCCTTCATGAGATCCTGAACCTGAGCACCTGGCAAGGAACAAAAAGAAGGTGCTTGGTTGGCAGATGGTGCCTCTGTCTGGCACAGGAGTCTCCTGTCATTGCTTCTCTCCTCCTCTTGGTGCAGGTGCTTGGTTCACGCTCAGCTGGCTCTGGTGATAGATCTTGTCTCTCCTTGCCTGTTCCCAGGTAATTGCTGATCTGCATGTGGGGGTTAGCTACAGACCTGGGACCTACAGGAGCACAAGAGGAAGGCAAGATAAGGAGTCTGAGATATTATTAATGGGATAACACTACTGGCTACTTCTGCTTATCCACTACTGTTCTTTAATGCAATTTAGGGTGTCACCAGAGGTGCACAAAAATAGCCAATGAACACTTGGCCATTTTTTTCACTATTGCACTGGCAAATCTGGAGTCCCATTGCTCAGCTCAAGTTGAGCTCAGCTCACGATGACAAAGATGGAAACCTTTGCTGTGGGCAGGCCTAGGTGATTTAATGCTTGTGTCCTTCTCTGGGAATGGAGGGGTGTTTCTGGAAAGGGAAGAGGCCATGAAAACTGAAATTTAAGCATATTGACAATAAATACCTGGAGTGGGAAACTTTGATCTACAGGCCAAAAGCACCCTGTCTTGTGTCATGGGGAAACTACCATGAGGCGTTTTATCTAAGCACTTTGTGCAGCCTGGGTGATTTATTTTACTTTTGATAACCACTGAGGTGCTTTCAGAGCACTGAGTTATGACTATTCTGGAAGGAAGACTTGTCACTATGAAAGATAAGTACAGAAATAAGCAATCCAATGCAAAATCATACTGTTCAAGGTTGGACTTTTATTTAAGGCAAAATATAATCACAGCTTTAATATTCATAATATGGATATACACAGTTTGTTCTGCCACTATGAAGCTTAGTATCACTGCTTTTAAAAAGCTATAAAATCTAGTTTCTATCATAATCTACAATACAAAACTAATACAATAAACACATTCTTAAAGATCACAGTGTTTAAAATATTAGAAAAGCAGGGGTCCTGCTTTCAAACAATAAGGTGCATCTCTAAAGAATCAACTCAACCTTGATTCTACAGGCCTGTTACCACATCATGGCTGTGAATGGCTGTAACACTGAGAAACCAATCTAGGGTGTGGCATGTACTCAAGGAATGAATGTCACACACTGGAATATACTGAATAATCAAGTGGCACCAACACAAACTAGACATGAAATAATGCCATTTTAGTTCCCTGTACTTTTTATTTGTATTGGTATTCACGTATATTGCAGAGATATCAAGATAAAATGTGTATAAATTGCTATCAAATAGGGCCCTGCATATGCAAACACCTGTGCTTTCTTCATACTATGCAAACAAGCCTTATTAATTCCATGGGACTCGTGTACAGGAAAGTTTGTAGCCGTGGGGTCTGGAATGATATAGTTTTACCCCTGTGTCACACATGTGGAAGGAGCTACCTTACATGCCTGGAATCAAGTGGAGGTTCACCACTGACATCAGCAGGTGGCCTAATCAGGCCCTTAAAATGAGTGCAGGAGGCCAATTCAGTGGCAAAACCAGACCACTGTTAAAGGAAATCCTTTTCTCTTGTGTGGTCGTGGTAATGAAAACAGAAGTAGAGTTAAATTTCTGGTCAGACAGCCTTTCTCTTCCAAATGAAGTAAAAATATATGTTGGACAAAAATCTGTTTTCTATTCCCTATAGGATATAATTGACTTAAGGACTTCTACATAGTCATACAATGCTGTTGCTGAATATCAGTACCCTATAAAATCTCCTGTATTCAAATATCATTATACTACTGGGCAAAATGAGGTTTTAATTAACTTTCTGCCATTCTAGTTGGTTTTGCTGTTCTTGACCTAAATGCCTCCATCTTCTCTTTGAGTCATGCAATGAACAAAGTCAAGGGACTCCATTCTAAGCATTTAAAAGAAATATGGCCTTATGTATTTTCAAGCAGACTGCTATTTATAAATTAATTTTTTCTGAGAGCAGGATGTAGAATTTCAAATATATGGGCTGTAGGACCAACAGTGGCAGTACAAATTAGTCAAGTTTAATAACTCAAAGGCAGTTTGAAAACTTGGTGCTTTTGGCTTCTTGAATATATTTTTTTAAACTGCCTCATCATGGATAGTGCACATCACTTCTGTTTCATTAAAAGACAGAAGTAGGCACTAGGTTCAGCTACAGGCACCTCCTTCACAGGCAAATGCTTTTAAACATTTGATGACTGCTATAATGGCAATGGAGTGCTGTTCAAGGCAGCTGAAGCCTGCACAGTGCTTGCTGTACCACTACCTGTGCCATGAAACTGTGCTATTCCCTTGGAAAATGCCTGTTCACATCCCTAAATTGCTGTATTGTTTTATGGGCCCTGAGCATTTTTGGCTTATGGCTTTGAAGTATGTTGTTCCCTTTATAGTGGGATTTTTGGTCATTCTCTTACTTGTTTTCAATTTAGCTTTCTGCTGCTACTACTTAGTCTAAGACATATTTATATGAACTGAAATGTCTTCTCAGAGCAGTCCAGGCTGTGCTGCCAGCCAGCAGTTGTTAGTTCTTCAGAGCAAGATTACTCTTTGAAAATCTATAGGGCAATTTTAGTCCTGATATACTAATCTCCCTACAGATTAGAATATGCACTCATGCCAGTGAATATTCAAGGCATGTAGAAGATTACTGCACCTGAGATTTACTTGGCAGACCTCAGAGATCCAAAGAACAAGGATATATTCCCAAAATGCATGCATACACTAAAATAGGTCACTGTTGGCATAAAACATGCAATATGTTGGCAGATGCTGTAACTGTATATGCAGAAAACTGTGTGAGTACAAAAACTTGACTGCTTATCAAAGTTTCCATTTGCACATATTGCCCCTCTACGTTTTTGGATACAGCAGATACCTACGGTTCGATTTTTTTCCACAGAATTATAAAAACCGATCAGTATTCTTGTCATATTCCTTCCATGTCCATATATAATCACTATTAGAACATCAAAGTGGCATTATGTAATTTGACAGAGTAGCAATTAAGGTGATCCCTTTACTTGCATTCCCTTATGTATATTTCTTAGAACTATTTAAAAATGTATTTTGGGATGCTTAGCCATTTCACTTGGTTTTGATTGTCCTAACAGAACTGAAACACTGGAGAAGTGACCATGCTCCCTAGAAAGTCTCTGTTTTATTTGATGAAGTAAAACACCAGTGACAGTTGTTATACAGGATAATGATTTTTCCTTAGCAGGTGGGAAATGGCACAGCCAGTGAGAAGAGACCATCTGGGAGAATAAAATAATGTAATGCAAGTTAGTAGAACACCCTGCTAAAGCAAAATCAATCAATCTTATTTTCAAGAACAAAAGACATGGGCTGCTTCTTCAGCCTCCTCAAGTTATTCATAGGTTGGGAAACAAAGGCAGGGAAACTGAAGGCAACAATGATGCAAACAAAGCATATGTTGGAAGCAGCGGCATGAAATGAACATCTTATCATGATGAGAAGTTGTGAGTAGCAAGTAAAAATAAAGATATATTTGCTAGAACTGTACTTTTGATAAAACTTATTGCATCGGGTTCTATGAATCCTGAAATCAACAAATCTGGACACTACAGATCTAGTTTCCCTCAAAATTATTCCCTGACAGTAATCTATGGATGGCAAGCTAAAAGTCATGAACAGTATATAGCTCCTTAAACTGAAGTGTAATCTACAGCTTTACTCACAAATAGCACCACACAAACACAGGTACATCACAAATAAGCACCAATACCCACATAATGCATCCTCTTTGCTTTAACAGCATAATCAGAAATACTATTTTATCACTTAAATTCCTATTGCCTACACTTTAGGAACTAAACACAACCAATAAACTAATGTGCAAACATGACGTAGTTACTGTGTTTTACACCCTGAAAGAGGCTTCTTGAGTTTCCCACAACACAATCTTTTGCCACAGCACCAGGGCAGAATCTGTTTAGGAATACATTTTTCAGTCAATAAGGGCCCAGTTCGGGAGGAGGAGGAGACAGCACATCCCATGGAGAATGTCTAGCAAAGGTTGCAAGATTGATTTCTCAAAGCAGGAAGAAGGGTACACAGAGGACCTTACTGTTTATTACACTGAAAAGTGCTGACAGCTCTACTCAGGTTGCTCTTCCGTCAATATCTTAAAAGCAACAAATAAGGATTCCAACAGCACGTTTGTAACAGCATACATAGTACAGAGAAGAGATCAGTAAGACAATGAAGAGGGGAAAGATGAAAAAACCCTGCTCATTTAATGAGTGGCATTTTCCACAGAGCCCTGGGGTGTATTTGCACTGTGTTCAGAATCTGTGACTGCAGCACATCTAGAGGCCACCTTAACCCAGACAGGTCAGGTAAGAAAAGCCACAAATCTCTGAGCGTGAGCTCAAACTGCCATGTCTGATGAAAGAGATGAACAAATATGTTCCAAGATTTTTACCAGATGTATCCCATGAGACTGGATGTTTGTGTGCTGCCCTTGCTGGAGTCAGTGCTGAACTCACATAACCTGCAGAGATGTTTTGACCTAGATTTCAAAAACTGGGTGGTTTCATGAGTTTTCTCATTGTTGAATGGACTAATTCTTACTCAAATACCAGTTTTCTTTCTCTCTCCAAAACATGTGGCTTCATATGCAAAGAATGGTTGTGGGGAGGGGAGATTTGTTCTGTGTGTGCTGTTGATCACAACACAGGGAAGATGAGAGAATCCTCTGAATGTGAATTGAAAGAAATTCTAGAAAGAGAGACAGGACAGGAAAACCCACCAGAAAACTGACACTGAGCTCAATGTTTATTTCCTGGCATTTGTGAAGAATCACATTTAAAAGAAGTGGATAGGCCAAGTTTTACCTTCCTTAAACTTTTCTTTAAGAAGGTTCCAGTTACAAAATATAGGAGCCAAATGTGTTACAGCAACCAACTAGATCAAAAATCCTAATTGATTTGGGATCTTCACTACTGACAACTGGCTTTTCTCTGATCTAACAGAAGCATTTCCACAGGGGTGGGCAGAACACACTCCCATCCATATCCATCGACTTTTTGATTCAGCCTGGTGTACACCCTCCCTATGGAATTCATCCCTATGTGCACACATCTCACTGCTCAGAGTAACCAAATAAGTGACATTAGAGGCTTTCTTAAAAGACCATTTAACCTTTTAACTTATGTGTTTTAATAAATATGTTATTTCTGTGATTAAGTAATTAATTAGAGCTGTACAGTGCAAGACAGAGTAACGGAAATCCTTATCTGCAGCTCATAATAATGCAAGCCATCTCATTAAAATAATAGTGGCAAGAGCAGGAAGGGATTATTATATTAAAATGTGGAAGGATTGCAAGACCCAGCTCCAACTTATAGCCTGATCAAAGCCCACTGAAATGAAATGGGAACTTTAATCCATTAGGCATTAAAAATAAAGAATTTGTAATCTCCTCCAGCTGAGAATGCAGGAAGAGGGACTGCATTGTTTGGCAGTGCATGTACAGCAGCTTTTTCTTTCTAACCTCAGTTTTTGACATATTGGTTTTCCCAATTTGTCTTTACAGATATTATTCCCATATAAATAAAAATAAATAAATATTAAATAGGTTTTAAATACAGATATTCCTTTTCTATTTTTTAGTACAAATCTATGTTAGTATTTTCTTTAGCTTTCAAGTACCATGTCATCATGGCTGTATTACACAGAAAACAGCATATAATTGCAACTATATGTGCTAGTGCAACTAGTATTGAGCAACCCATTTATTTCTATCTAAATGATCTTCTAGCTAAAAATCATTTGGGCATATACATTATTTTGCTAACTAGGAAAAAAAGCAATTTTGAGTTTTATTATCAGTTTTTTTATGAGGATCAGTTTGCCATCCCAGGATTGTATTCACTTTGCAGGGTTTGTAGTGAAGAATTCATCAAGAAAATAGGCTTTCTATTCTGAAAAATTTAGGGTACTGTTCAGAAATGCTGATAAAAGTAATTAATTTTTGAAGGAAGCTTTTGTATCACTGAACAATACTTATCTAGCAATGCTGTAGAAGAAAGCATCTGCCTGCTGTATCTTTGCTACAGAATTTTTCAATCCAAGTCTTCTCCATGGCTCCACCCATCTTCCAAGTGACTGGGAAAATACTGACAAGACACAGTTACAGTAGATCAGAAAGGAGACCAGCTCCTTGCCACTGACTGAGCTCTAAAAGGAAGGGTCCAGTTCAGTGCTCATTTACACACGAGACCCAACTTGCTGAAATGAACTGTGAAACTGCAGCCTGAACACACAGCTTCTACAGAACTGCAATTATATGAGGACCAAAGAACTCAGAGATACAGATTTTCCTAATTCATGTTACTAAAACCAGCAGATGTGGTTTAGGTAAAAAAATCCCAGATTTTGCCTTTGTGCAGTGCAGTGACATGTCTACAACACCCTCCCCAATTACTGCATTGCTCCACAAATGGTTTTTGCAGGACTCTTTTTAAAACTTCTAAACTTTAAAACTTTTAAAACTTCTGCATCACTGTTTATTCATTGCATGTCCTTGCAATTCTAGATTGCCTTTCACCAAATGAAGTTTGATAATGCCCCTTTCTCTCTCACTTGAATAATTAGACAAATATCTACGACATCAAATTCAGTCAGCTCCCCCATTTTTTTTTTCCCCACTGACCCATTTATTTTGACCACACACTTTCCCACCCCCAAGCCCCAGTGTGTGTTGTTTTTGATCTGACTCCCAGCTACATTAAGGCTAGCATTAGTGGTACCCATCTCATTTTGTAAATAGCCTGTCTTGACAAGTAAGTGGAACTGCAGGTGCCCTCTCCCACTGCCTCCGGGATGTGGCCCTGGAGAACATCAGTCTTTAGACAAAGACACTGAAGAGAGGAAACTCAGCTTGGTTGGGTTGCAGCAAGTCAGTCAGGAAACACACAGTTCCTGAAAAACCTTCATACAGACTATATACACTTTCTAGTGCCCGGGAACCAGACTTAAATTCTTCTGTAAATAAGAACTCTGCAAACCTAAGAGAGAAAAAAGAGAGTTTGTTATTACTTTATGTCCCTCTCTGTCTATTTGTTGTTTGGAAGCATCATTTTAACAACATTCAGTAATTAAAAAAAAAATAAAATAGAATGTTCAATATTTAACCATTTCTGAAAATTTTACACTATCCAATTTCCACAAGAAACTGAGGTTCATTAGATCCAAACGAGACAAACCTTTGCAATCTGTGTGTGCGTTATGCTTGTTTAAGAGCTATAAACATTTTCTGATTTCTGTAAGATGTATCATTAAACAAATACTTTTTGATAACTTGTAGGATGCAAGCAATGTTTCACATCAATGCAACAAATTCTGTATGTTGAAATAGCTACAAAGTAAAAAAATAAGCAAAGGGCTGAAAATCAGTCATCTTAATTACTATTCCACTTCCCCTCGTTATTCTGTGCTGTAAGGAAAACAATAACAAACATGGAATACTGTTTTTAAACATTGTACAGTAAACTGGAGATACATAGTTAAAAACAATTGCAGCACTGTGACAGAATTTTCACTGGACTGCATGGGCTTGCACCCAGACAAAATAGAATTAACACCACTAGCTAAACTGAAGGTGAGAAAGATAAGTTAAAAAAATATAAAATAACTGCACACCACATCCTATACTTACTTTCCACTTCTACTAATATGGAATAATGTTAAATGCTCTGAAAAAATCTAACAAGTCATGTTGTACTCTACTCCTGGGCTTGCGTAAACAGCTAGTCTGAGTTCTGCCATCACAAGAGGATGAGACCTGGATGCACATGATTCCTCCACATGCAGCCCAGTTCCCTCTGAGGGAATACAGGCTCTCGGGCAGGGAGGGGAGAGCCCAGGCAGCCTGGAATGAGACTGCAGAGCTCCCATGGAGTGCCCACCCCAAAACTCATGGCTAGAATTGACCTTACTCGGGTTACATCCGAAGGTGGTGATCACAGACTCTGCTTTATAAAATGTGCCTGAAACTTTCTGGTTTTACCCTCAATCCAGAAGACAGGAATGCTCACCTTTGTGCCCTGTATATGTATTTGGAGTTCCCAGTGAGCCTGTACAGCAGCAGGAACACATAAGCACTACCAGCCACCCCGTGGCATATTCCAGGGCCCTTCTTCAGCAGGCCTTTCTGCCAGGTGAGCTCTCCACAGCGGATACAAGTGTCCAGATATTGAGGCTTCTTGGAAACCAGGTAAGCTTTGGCAAACAGATAGGCAATGCCTAGGAAAACAGCAGTGAGACTGTCTTTTGTAATAAGCACACTGAGGGTTTCACAGAACACATAGAAAAATAAAGATTAATACACTAAAAAACTGCAGTTTGGTGCTCTACACATGTCAGTGTAGCCTCTAAATGCTCCATGTGGAGCAGAGAGTTTAGCTATGCTAAAAATACACAGTAAAATGTACTGATCCACCCCCTGTGACAACACCACTTTCAATCTTTTCAAGTCATTATTGAATTTCAGGGTCTACTGTAACATTCCCAGACTTCCATTATTTTAAAAGAGCAGTCACATTTTTGCCTTTAAACAGTGAACTCTTAGCACTGTCTTCTATTGGCTCCAAATCCCCATTCATCTCACCTGCTTACACTGACAGAAACACAAGGATGGGTAAAATAATTTCTTACTCTGGCAACAAACTTTTACTAAATGAGAAACAGAAACTCACTTTTTTTTCCCCAGTGAGGCTACACTGCTTTATTCTAGTTATGCACAGTTATGCATAGTAACTTCTGCTAAAAAAAAAAGCTATTCAGCTTATTTTTAGAAGGGATTTAAATAAATTAATCATAATCTTCACCAGAGCACTGCACAGCTCTGTTCATGGCAACCTTATGAGAATGCACATGACACATAACCAACTCAAGTGCCTAAGGAAATGTTTAGCTGACTTTTGGTCTGAATTTAACAAACACTGGAGTAGCTGAAGTGTTCTTGTAAGCTACAACTGTGTTATTACCCAAGAACAGTGATGGGATACAGTTTTTTCTGGGGAAGAACAATAGCAATTAATGAATTCCCACATCTCTAAGTGTAACTTCTTTGTGTCCTTTGGGGTTTTTTTTCACTTTGGTGGAATTTAACCTGAGATTATCCTCTAGATGGAATCACCTAAGGTGGAAAAGCAATGTGATCAGCATCTGGCTATGCATAGGATCAATGGGAAGAGAACCTGGAGCTCCATGGCACCAGTGCACCAGCTCGTTCTCCCTCTCGATTGTCTCCCCCAGCTCTGGGGGCCAGTTGCTGTTCTGCTCCTGGTCCATCAGGAAATCCACACTCTGCCACACGAGCTCCTGATCTGCTGGCTGCAGGTACTCGTAATAGGAGAGCAACATCTGCAGGATTGAGGAAAGCCCATGAGCTGCACCTGGAAAGAACAGGAACAATTCAATTAGAGGGTGGGTTTAGGTGCTGTCTGCACCTCATTGCAACTTTCCCTTGGGACAGATTTCCTTGTCAAGAGCATGGTTCCTTCATCTTCTTCGTGCATACTAGAAGAGTGCTTGGAATAAAAGATTTCTAGGTGCATGACACCGTATTTTACTATTTCTGTCATTTCTAGTTCCTCTAGATTTGCAAAAATATGTATGAATTCCTTCTGCTCTCACTCTGATATGACTGAAATTCACTGTATGAACTCAATACTGCTTCAAGGTGTTACTCTTCTTGACACACTGTTGAATCTTGGCCATATATTTGCATTTGCTGATGCAAATTGAAACTGGGCCATAAATGGGTATTTCCCAGTTACTGACTGACAGTATCAGTGAGATAACACCTAAATTTCAGTGCAAGAACTGTCTGTACCCACCAGGGTCTGTGGAACACACTACTCAGTGACTGCTCTCTCTGTTCCCCTGCTAGACCTGTGAACTGAGAAGCGTGAACAGGGAACTGTGAACCAAACTCACACTTTGTGCAGTGATATTGTGCCTTGAGAACCCCACGAGGGCCCTACTCAGTGCTTTCACCACTGCTCCAGGTGAGCTCCAGCCAAGCTGCCCGTGAGGGGAACAGCTGACCGCATACCTGAGTCACTGCTACAGCCAAAACCACTCTGCCAGTCCTGGCACAGAAAGAGCAGCTCCCAGGGAACATCCCTGACAGTGTCCTGCTCCACACCACATCCCTCACCTTGCCTCTGCTGGCAAGGCTGATTTATTTACCAGGGCAGAAAGAAGAGGGAAAGAAGCTGCTCCCCTGCTGCAGCACGGGCACCTTTGCATTCCCCAGTGCTCGGCAGCAGCAGCAGCCCTTCCCTCCAGCTCCTCAGTCCCACTTCACAGTTTTAGGAGTTCTGGATGGTCCCAATGGGTTCAGGAGAAATCCCACACTGTAGATTTTATTGTTTTTTATTTCTGAAGTGCCTGAGCCTACTAGCTCAGCATCTCCACACAGCACACTCTCAGGGGTGTTGGTGTGTTTTACTCACCAAGGTACTCTGTTCCATAGTAGGAATACATCAGTGGGACTGGTTTCCTCTTCTTCACTGAATACTGTTTTCCTGATTCTAGTATGGCCAGGCAAATTGATTTAATTTGTGCTGCAGTCAGCACCTAAACAGAAACATCAAACAAACATCAAGTCTATTATAATTATTTCATTTTTAAAGACATTCTTCAGGGCTCTGCTTTTTTGCCAGTGCACAGGATGCAGTACTGCCTTTAATCTTATAAATATGCTGTAATGTACATCATTATTAGTAGTTCCTTACATAACACAGTTGATTTACATAATGTTTCTCAAAACCAGAGTTTCATCCTGTCTCAGGAAGTGAATGTCAAATCTTTAGCTGCAGAGATGAGGTGAAAAGAGGCCCTCTAAGAGTCTTTCCTTCCCAGAGATCCTTCAGTCTGATGGAAGCTGACAACAAGCAGCAGGCAAACTGCAGAACAGCAGCCTCCAGACTGAGGCAAAAGGCATTAGGAGAAGACAAAGGAAAAGATTAAAGAAGTAAATGTTACAGGCTTTATTGGAACATACTGACCTAGACAGATTTTTCTACAGACAAGATTTTTAAAAAGGAAGCAAGGAAGAGTTACTAAATTGTTCCTAAATTGCTGAAAATCACTATTATGTATGAGGGTTCAGAAACCTCTCAGTAAAAGAATCGGCCTTTCTTAATACAGGAAAATGCTAAGAAAAATTAAGTGCAAGACAGTCTTCTGTGAAGATAGGCTAGCTATGCTTGTGGGACTTAATATCACAAACAGGTTAATGCAGTCCCTAAAAATGACTAAAGCCTTACTCTTAGAGGTGTCAGAAATAACACTGACAAATCACATATTTCACAGACATGAACTTTTCCATGTTAATGATTTAAAGCATTCAGTGAGAAATCAGTTTTACAGGTTTTAACTACAACTCTAATTAAATGCAATTCACTGCAGTCACCAGCAAGGTCCTGTGTCAGCCACACCTGG
Source organism: Zosterops lateralis (assembly GCF_965231275.1). Lineage (NCBI taxonomy): Eukaryota > Metazoa > Chordata > Aves > Passeriformes > Zosteropidae > Zosterops > Zosterops lateralis. The sequence continues at coordinate 9,432,042 of NC_139763.1, forward strand.
ACATTACTGACCAACACCCAGGCTAATTAAATAATTCAACCAAAGTACTGGTTTAGCTTTAGGGGAAATCCCATACATCAGCAGTACTTTGAAGAAATGTATTTCAACTTGTGCAAGGAGAACTGAGAAAGCAAAAAGGGAAAAAATTATACAGAAAAAAAAAAAAAAGGAAAAGGCGGTAGAAATAGTCTTGACAAGATAAACAGGAATGCTAAAATTAACTGGAATATCAGAATAATGTCTTTGAAATGTTTCTAAACATATTTGGGTTTGCTATAATTTTATTGTCATAGGACTTACAATTACTTCTTCAAGTTTAAAAAATACTGATAGCTTTAATATGGAGACAACATCTGTTATAAAGTATATTTTCTCATTTGGACTGTAAAAGATGCTACAGATAATTAATGTCACTTAAAACTTGACTAATGAAATGAAAACTAATGGCTGAAAGATCTTGTTTGTGTGTCTCACCTTGCTCCATGATAACAAGGGGGTTTTTTTACAGCTGCTCCAAATGACTCTGGTATTTGTACAACCTGGAGAACAACCTAGTTCTCATCTTGATTAGTGTTCTTTAATGTTACTGCAGTAGAATTAAATAAGCCATTAACATCTGGAGACTTCACTCATTTTCAGTCATTTTTAAATTAATTGTTTTAGCTTCACAGAATTTAAAGAGATTATTTGAATCATAAATATATGACAGCAAAGACATGGTGAGAAACGCTGAATTCTCTTCAGAGCTCTCATTTTACTGTCTTGAAATTTGGGACCTACTTCTCCTAATTCCATACCTTGTAAAAGCATTAATAAGGTCATCCTTTAAAAATAAATATGAAGGGTAAGTTCTACTAATTGTAATTTGGAAAGGGAAAGGCATGTGGGTTAGAAAAATCTTAACCGGTTCATTTTCTATATGTAATGATTCCTTCACTTAATATTAGCACAAACAATGTTTTGCTAGGTTTATTTTTATGTTCAGCAAATATAATTTTTAAATGACTGTTTAAAATATTAATTTTTAATTTTTTAATGACTATTTTAGAATGCTGATTGTGTATTTTAAATGGATATAAACTTCCACTCAAATCCAGCCTTCCACAGTGGTGCATAAAGAAGTATCAGCTAGATAAGAATGCACTGGTCACTGGTTTTTAATATAAAGTGTAAAAAGTCAAAACACTTGAGCACTATAAATATGTAAGTCTATACATAGTACACACTTCTGGCTGCCATAATGAAATATGCTAACGAATGTCACCTCTTTTTCAGCATGCAAAAGCAGCCCACATGCAAAGACAGATGAAAAATGGTATTTAAAAGCATGAATGAACAGTAGAGATCAACCCACCTGACCTACTTCCTCATGACCAAAGAAAATGGGAAAGCAAATGACCTGCGTATCTTGAAAACAACCTTATTTCTGGCCTCTCTGACTGATCTGAGGGCTTACACCAGGTAGATGTGTCCTAACAAACAGCTAAACAAATAAATCTTTATGTTGACTATAAAGAATTCTTACCAAGTTACTCAATCCACAGTCATTGTAGGGTTGTTGCCTGTTTCCCAAAACACCTAAATATGAAGGATTTGCATTTGTTCCTTATTCTATGAAGTGGTTGACTGGAACAGAAACTCACTCACCATCACTATTAGTGGCCTGCCAAAAGCTGAAAAATCAGCAATCACATTTAAGATCTCCATTTGTTTGACACATTTTACTCCTAACAATTTTGTGTTAAAACCTCCTTAGATTTCTGTCACTTTACAAAAAAAAAAAAAAAAAAAAAAAAAAAAAAAAAATCTGTGGTATGGTCCCTCACAGACAGTATCTTTAATAAAACAGCTAAATCTTATGATCAAAACAACAATCATAAAATACATTAACCATAACCGCAGACAACCCAACTGTGGTCCTACACACTTCATTTTCATTTCAGAGTAGTTGCAATGCCTCCTTTCCCCTGGGAATTACTGAAGTAATGTTTAATTAGGGACAGAAAAGAAACAGACTGATCATCCTCAAGGCTTTGAAAGGATAAATGGTATAATGATATCACACCCTCTGGAGCCATCAGATGCTTTGATGCAGAATGAAGCCAATACGAGAATATATTACCTAGAAAAAAATTTCATGCTTGAGATAAGATACACATTTTGAGCATATGAGCATAGGTAAAATTACTCTTTATCATGTCAGTACTTGAATGGAAGACTAATGACACAGAAAGATATATTGCTAGTGCTTTAAATTTTCACCTGATTCCTTTTTGTATTCTTGAAGACATCACAACCTGTTCTACCACAGAGTTACAGAATGCTTTGGGTGGAAGGCACCTTAAAAACCATTTAGTTCCAAGTCCCCCACGATAGGCAGGGACACCTTCTCCTAGACCAGGCTGCTCAAAGCCCCATCCAACCTGGCTTTGAACAGCTTCCCCACAACAACCTGTTCCAGTGTCTCACCACCCTCACAGCAAGGAATTTCTCCCTAATATTTAGACCAAACTTTAGACCAAACTAGCCATTCCCCCTTGTCCTGTCACTGCATGCCCATGTAAAAAGCCCCTCTCAAGCCTTCAGCTATTTATCAAACACAAACATCATACATGTTCCTTTTCCAGCTGAAGTAGAGGTGGCCTGCCCACTTTAGTCAAAAGAGGTGATTTTGTCTCAGCTGATGTTAGAAATGAGCACTTTAGTCTCCTCACTAGATTGCAGTTTGGAATACATGCATTCCACATTCTCCCTGCACTTTTTGTATCAATTGGTTGCTGGAGTTCTTTTATTTTATTTTATTTTCTATTCTACATCATTGTCCAGTGATGCTAAGTGCTGCCAAGTAACTTCTCCACTCAGGCTGGTGACAGCTACATTCCAGTATATGGGAACTGTTACTTTAATCACAACACACAGGCAGCACTATAACACCTTCTACTTGTACCACTGTCTGTGTCTAGGAGCCTGACTTGCAGTAAAAAAGCCACTGTGATTGTTCATAAAGTCTCTCCATTTTTCTCTGGTGCCACTGCAGACAATATGCCTTTTCCCATAAAGGCACTCCACAATTTTGTGAATTATTTAAGGCAGGTCCTTAATTCAGTAAATTCCTCTTAAAAGCCAGCCAGGAAGTGCTATGTCAACAGCAATCACACAGCATCGTTCTGGTTTTTGTTGGCAATCTCTCACCCTCAGATTGTTTAGTTGGAAGTCAATAATTTCACAACTCCTTTTAATCTACTAAAAGAGATTTTGCAATTATTGGTTGTGACAGTGCTAAGACCCACATATGTATTTTGAAAATTGCAGACAGAAATCTTGACCTTGAGGATTAGGCAGAAAGCAGCAGGATGAGCTCTTCTGATTAGAGTAACGTTCTCAGCACTTTTTCATTCCTCTGAATGCTTGTACAACCCTCTTGGCTCATTTTGAAAACCACTGCTACATCAAACTGCATACTGTATGGAGTGCATTTGATGACTGTAAGCTTTTAATTCTTTTAACAGGTCTGTATTTATTTCCTTAGAGCTCTTTCCTGTGACAGGAGGCATTACTGAAGCCAAGTATCATTATCTTTTGATAGATGCATGAGCATTTTCAGGAGGTAACAGCTACAGTTACATTATTATGGAAAAAACATTCTGTGTACATAAAAACCATTTAATTATGCATCTAACACATCAAATCTCTCTCTGATACACTTCTAAAAAGCCATTTACATGAATTTCATCGTGCAATTCTTGTGATGCTGAACAAGTGTCAAAATAAGCTAAAGAAAATGTGTCAGTCTGCAAAAAATCTAACATGAGTTTTGCCATTGCCCACCTATGCTGGTAGGCCAGCAGAGGGAGCTTGTGAATTAGTTATAATAACCCAAAATGCTACAAAAAAAGACATATTTATGTTTAGCAGTACAGGAGACACTGTAGTCAGCTTGGTAATTCCATGATATTTACTGCAGCACATGGTATTTAAGGTCATTCCTTCAGCTTGGTCTTTTCCTGCCAAAGGCAGGGACTGGCATTGTTCAGGAACCTTTCCATGCAATGTCACAGCCAGGTTTTTGCCTTTCAGATGATGAGAACACCTGAAGCCATGGAAGAGAAGCAGGTACAATACCAGGCTCTGCCTCCCCTTAGTGTTATTCCAGTTTGATTGATGTACCTCTCCTGTGGCACAGTGGGAAACCCAGCTCCAAGTACACAGGCATAGAAGCTCATGAGTCTGCTTCCCATGGGAGCATTGTCAAGTACATCCTGCTTTAAAAGGTAAAAAATACATGGTTTTAAATCTCCTGAAAACTTTGGTCAATAAATTATATTAGTTCCAGAAGTACTGTTCCTAATGCAGTCTGTTTGATGCTGTAGTAACACCGTGTATTGTCTTGAGAGTGTACTTCCCTGAATTTCTCATACTAACACAAGCATGTGACAGTGTGGTCACACTCAGAACAACTACTAATGTGACTCTGCCAGTTCACTGGAAAATGATACTTGACTGCAATCTTGAGTAAGTCAGACCTCTCTATAGATCCCATTGGCATTGCTTGTTTTTAACAGGTAAATTTGGGGGGTTTTGAGGCTTGCTGATTGCCTCAGCACCATGGAAACAGCAAAGCCAGTTCTGTCCTCTTTTGTGGGTCACTAATCATGTCTCCAATCAGAAACTGAAGGCTGCCTTTATTCCTGATGAATCTGATTACTGGTAAATGACACAATGCAGAAGTTTTGTTACATTAACAGAGGACAAAACTTCCACAGGTCCTGCCTGACACAAAACTTACACACAGTCCTGCCTGTGGAGCACTAAACCCATCAAATTCTGCTGTTAAACCTGTCCTTCAGAAGGGGAACATGAAGTGTTGCAGAAAAGGATGGAGCACAACTGTAGGCAGGTGGCTGGCTCAGAGCAGCTGGTGCTGCTGACACACTTGGTCAAATGCAATGAGCATCTCAATCCCTTATATCTCCACTTAAAAATTGAGTTCCAAAGAAAAAAACAATTGGCCCTTTTGTGGTGGGTGACAACATTGTCTTCTTGTGATTGTCCCTGATAGGCATTTTGATTTGTCCTGATGTAAGAACACCAGGTGGGAATTGGAGGAGTGCCCAGTTGGCCCAATATCCAGCAGCATTTTACACCCTTTTTGCAGGCTGTGTACCAAAGTCAGTGGCAATAATCACAGCATCCCCCATCCCTGGAATGCATTCAGCTCCCTGGCAGGAGGGTGTACCCAGCTGGGCATTGGCCTCTTCTCCCAGGTAACCAGTGACAGGACAAGAGGACAGTGTCTGAAGCTGTGCCAGGGGAGGTTTAGCTTGGACATTAGGAAGAATTCCTTCACAGAAAGGATGATTAGGCATTGCAATGGACTGCCCAGGGAGTCACTGTCCCTGGAGGTGTTTAAGGAAAAACTGGATCACACACTACAGTGCCATGGTCTAGCTGACATGGTGGTGTTCAGTCGGAGATCCCAGAGGCCTTTTCCCACCTAACTGTTTCTGGGATTCTCTGATTATGCAAGGAATCACACAGTTCCTGCTGCATGGTATTTTTTTCTTAAAACATTTCTCCCTAGGTGTTCTCACCTTGTTGCTGCTGTACCTTTTTTCAAGCTCCCTCTATTCTGGGCCAATGGAGAGAGAGGGAAACATGAGTTTCTCCTAGTTACACTCAGGCTCCCAACACCTCTTACTCAGCTGCACCACCTGGCTGGATACACCTATCTGGCTGTAAGACAGTGGCTCTCCCAGGTCTTGGGAAGGAAAAAACAGGTTTCCATCATTATCATGACTTGAAGAAAGTAGGGAAATGCCACCCCCCTGCTCTCTGCTGCAGGAGAAATGAAGCAGGGAGGATCAGAGATCCCAGATCAGAGCAGTTCAGGTAATCACCATGATTGAGGAGGCAACACTGAGAGCTGAGGTTCTGGTCAGCAGCAAGTCCAGCAGGGCATTTCTCAGGAGGACAAGTCTGATCACAGGACAAGTGAGGTATCCTGGGATGCACTCCTGTGCTGAGGCTTTTGAACTGCAGCTGTCTGCACCCCAGCTGCATGTTCTCTGCTGCCTAGTCGAGGGTTAGAGTTACCACAGAGCACAGAGAGCCAACAATTTAATTTCAAGCATCTCTCCCTAGAATTGCACCCAAATTCAAGAGCATGAATTGAAAAGCGTGTTTAAAAACATTAAAAAGATTTGCAAATTAAGTGAGAAACAAACCCAGCACTGCTTGGAGAGGCTTTTTCTTACACTGCAGAATTCTACCCCAATATTTTTCAACAGGCATGTAAAATTCTTTTTTTTTTCCTTTTTCATTGTTATTGACTAGCCATATAACACATGGCTGAGCAATTATGGGGACATGGACCCTGGGAACTGGCAAAAATGGATGTATCAGAGATCACAATTTTCTGCAATCTAGACCCTTGTTTGGAGCTCCTGTGTATCAACCACTCCTTCACCAGACACAGGAGCAGTTCATGAGAGCTGCAAATAAACAGAAGATTACTCCTGCAAAATGCTTTCCTTCCCATTCTCCCCTCACAGGTAGGAAGAAGATTATTCATGTATAAACTTCATCAGTGGGAAATCCTTTGACTCTGTTTAGTCTCAGTCAGAAAGCAAATCGGTGCATGAGCTCTGTAATTAGCTCATGCCAAAAACACAGCACAGAGTAGTCAGTTCCTGATGGGAGATTTATCCTTCTGCACTCCAGATAGGTGTCCCTGACAGTGCTGCATTATGATGACAAACACTTCCCAAGCTGGGCCCCTTGCACTCTTGTTGGGGGAACAGGCAGCCCAGTGTGCTGTAGCTGTGCTGCCCCAGGATCCCATCCCATTTATAACACTACCAAGGCAAGGAACATCTGCTCTGCCTGTGTATATTGGATCAGCTTCCTGCCCCTGAACAGCGGGTCTCTGCTGGTTCTCTGGAAGTGATTCCACACCTTCAGCTGTCCCACAGACATTTCTTGTGGTAGCAAAGCTGTCCTGGTGCTTGGGCTGGTTCATGAATGCAGAGGCATAAGGAGTACTATCCATTCTTCCAGCTCCAGAGCAGTAGGAAACAGGATTCATGAAACAGCCCTTGCAAGAGACAAAATCTTTGTAACCAGGAATGAGAGACCTTCCCCTAACACTGCATTAACCCATGGCTTTAGTCTGAATTTAAAAATGATCCAAGTCCAGTTCATTCAGGCACCACCATTTGCTACCAGGAACTTAGGCAGGTTGCTTCTTGGAAAAAGGAATTTATTAGTGTTTGTACACATCTGCAGGTTAGCATGAGATGGGCAGAACTCAATTTCCAGTCAGTCATTAAAGGCTAACATTAGTCAAAGGGAAACTGACCTTTGGCTTAGGTCTAGAGTTCTACAAATGAAAATGACAACTGTATCTAGAGACCAAAGTTGATGAGCCATATTTGAAGATGACTTGAAGGTCTCCAGAAAGAACTTGACACTTCTCTTTCTTCATTCTTTTACTTCATTGATAAGAGATGTGAGATCTCAAAAAAAATAAAAATAAGATATTATACTTAAAAGCAACTATGTAACAGAGAAGGCAACTATGTAATACAGCAAATTAAAAGTACAGGATGAGGTCAGAGAAAGACTGATTGCTGGTTCCTTGAGAATATTTCTAAGGATGCTCATCATTCAATTCATCTTAAGTAACACCGTATCTTAATCACTCACAGTAATGGAAAGAGCCTTTTCAGCCTCATGCAGCACTTTAGTTTTTCAATTTGTCAAAGTCACTTCAACTATTAGATCATTCTTATGGCTTTTAATATCAAAGTCCTCATTGACCTGAATGGCTCTTAACTGAGGAGACTGCTACTCCTGGCAAGTATCATGTAAGAAATGCTGGAAATTTTACAAGTTTGTTGGGGTTTCTTTGTCTTGCTAGTAACACCATAGGGCTGGCTCATGGTTTGTTGGGACTGATAATTCTGTCCAAGTTACCCCTTAAAGAGTGAGACTTCAGGAACATTAATCACTTGATGGAGTAAAACGCTGACCTCACTTGCAGAAGCTGAGCAAACATCCAACTCTTCAAACATTGATCCTACTCTCATTCCAGTCAGTTTGGAGGGAACTGAGTAGCACATGCATTGTGATTCATTGCTCTAAACTAATGTGGAGTGCATGACTTAGAGACAATAAAAAATACTTGGGGTTTTTTAATCACTTTTTTCCAAGGCTGTGCATACTTTATGCCTATTGAAAAAAACCCCTGCATTTATAAGCAGTAGTTCTTCCTCAGACTCTCAAAGAACTGTCAAAAAATATTCTCAAGAAGACTGTCTCCTGTGATGAGCCAGGCAACACAACGTCTTCTGCATCTTAATTAAAGAGACTAAAAGTTTCAGTTGAGATATGAGGCACCACTCCCCTGAAGCCGGAATTCCAAATAATGGTCTGTATTTCCTGTGAAGGCAGAGCTCTGCACTTGTGCTGTAGATCTTCTTTGCTACATTGTTTGAAGATTTAAAATAAAATTAATAAGTTTGAAAAACTAAAATAAAGGACTGCAGTTTATATATACACCAGCAAATTGTATTGGATGAAATTATCTTTCATCTTGCTTAATAGTCAGTTTAACAGGAATTTACTTGCCTTTCAAACTAATACCCTAGGTCATGGTTCATAGATGCAGCTGAGACTGTCAGACATTTACAGTTTTCCATGGGGAATCTTTTTTTTTCTGTCAGGACTACAGGATTTGGCCTGGACTACCTACACCTGTCAAAAACATTTTACCACTTTTCAACTAATCAAATATTACAATGTAAGCAGTGGTACATCCATTTAGTTTTACATATGAAGTGGTTGCTGGGTGTCATAACTTATTTCTTTCTTCTTTTTTTGGCTCCCTTGGTGTTTTGTTGAGCACTGTTTACACGGCCGGAACTCAAAACATGCCAGGGACATTTGAAAATCAGGGACAGCTAAAACTCAAGAAACAGGCACTTCATTCTATACATTATTAGGCAGCCTTATATTTTTCCCTCTTTATGTTAAAAATACTGCATTCCTTATCTGTCACCACCATCCAGTCCTTTCATCTTCCTCCTGCCAGAATTCCCAGTCTACTTCCAGTGCCTGCAGGCTTGTTTTGTGAGCCTTTAGACCTCCTCCTTCTGTGCAAGTGAACGTGCGTCATTCACAGCCTTACCAAACTAAATAAGAAAACAGATTCATCTCCTCAAAGCCTCGTGGCAGGAGTGTTAGAACCAAAAAAAATTGATGGAGGAGGAGGAGAGGCTGCAGAAAGTAGCATTTAGAAAACTATCCATAAAAGACTGTACAGCTTGTTACTGTTAAAACTTGCAGAAATTACTGCTCATTCCTTCGTTCCAAATTAAGGTTCAGAAAGAGAATGCAGTCACTGCCAGCATCAGAGGCTCCCAACTACAATGCCTTCAATGCAATGGGGTTTTTTTCCACATTTGGAACTAATAAAAGCTTGGGCTTCCACCATGACATGCTACCTGGAGATGCATGGACTGGCCCAACAGTGGCTGTATGACACAGGTACAGCTCAGCACCTCAGAGGAGCCCCTGACCTCCTCAAAATCTGACACTCAGGAGGAGAAGGACTTAATCTGTGTGTGACAATTTGCCCAGTGCTGTGAACAGGTCTGCTATCTCTGCTCAGGGTTCTGCAGCAGTGCAGAAACCAAACAGAAAGTGCCAGGATGCATGAGAGTGAGACTGAAATGATTATTTAACAGCTACTTTAGCAGTGATTGTTTTGTTCTTTACTCGGATAATTCCCTGGGTCTGTTCTCCCATTATCGAAACAAGCAAAACAAACAGAACAAGAAGTCAAGCAGAAACAAGTACTTTAGAGGTAATTAAGAAATTCTTCTACGTGAAGCTAACATCTGTTTTCTGGACAGGAGATAATGTGTTAAAGGAGGTAATGTGTTAAAGAACACAAAAAATTATTTTATCTTGCAATGTACAAACAAAATGATAGCTTATGAAAAGCTGCAAAATATCTCTCTGCTCCCCCAAGACTCAAGTAAGCCAGGGAAATTATTTCTGCAAAATTTATCTGAGTCCACTCACACCCTGCAATTCTAACAAACCAACTGAGCTTTCCTATAATTAAGAATTTTTAGAAAAATCTTTGGTTTAGCTGCCCAAAGTGCTCCACTGCTCCAACTGAATTAAATTTGAATTCTTCAGAGCCCATGCTGCGTAAATAAATAATTTATCACCTTCCAGCTCATCCAATATTACAATGTAAGAACATTTATTCCTGACTGTGAAAGACTGGAATGTTAATGGTTAATGAATGAAAAAATTTCCCATTTGTGCTTTGCTGGGGCCGGGTTTGCACCCCCTGAGGGGCAGGGAGTGAGTTTTTGGGTGGGTATGTGGTGGTGAAGCCTCTGGTCTCCATAAGACTGAGGGTGTGAGCACCCACCAAGGACTATAAGCCAAGCTCTGAGCCAGGTAAGAGGCAGATCCTGCAAGGCTTTTGGTCATGCCAGTTGTCCTCCTTCAGTTGTAAAACTCCCTCTGCTACCCCAGGGAAAAGTCCTGAGGGTGTTCATCCCTTCTGATGGGGAGTAACGGGCTCAACTAGGTTGATGTGGGAGGCAAGAAGGGAGCATAACCCAGCAAAGACCCCCAGGCTCATTTCTGAGGCTTTCCACCAAAGGACTGAAAGCTCTCCCACCAGGGAAGGTACCTGGGCATTCTCACCAAGCCTAAGCCTATTTTAACCTTTGGTGTTTAAAACTTGGTGTTTTGGGGGCTTCCCCCACCCCTGATGCATCAAGACTGTGACCATCCCTTTGACCAATGGACATCAAAATTGCAACAATCAAATCTCATTGCAGGATCCACTGGTGGGATATCTTTCTATTCTTATGCTTTTTTCTTTTCTCTCACACATTTACTTAAGTGTTATTTTTATGCTTTTATATTGCTATATTACTATAGATAATAATAACCAAAATTATTATCTTTTGGGCACATAGCTGCTGTCCTTTGCAACCAAACTGTTCCAAAATAAGCCCTATGTAAATATATTTACAAACACCAATCATTCAGTGTTGCTTCATTCTAATTTTCCCCAAGGGATCTATTAACAAGAACCTGGGTTACTCTTGCCTTCAGGGATGGGTCACAACACTGCCAGATGTTGCAAGGCCAAGCCATAGAATCAACTCCCAGAACTTCAGCCCATCAGTTCTGGAAGAAAAAGAAATCCTTGTGTTTAAGAGCTTAATAAAAGCAGGTTAGGCATGTTACAGACAACACATTTCAGAATCACTTTCCATAGACATTTGTGTAACTGAGTCATCCAGCACTGGTACAAGACATTAAACCAGATGGAGCACTGGAAACAAATCCTGAAGGAGAAAGATTTGTTTATACACTATAGTGCTCCTCACTGCAATCAAGTGGAAGCATCCAACTGTCCATGCTGTGCTGTGTGTGAAACAGTTTGAAAACTGTTATTTAAACCTGTTGTGCAGTTACTGTGCCTCTGCTGTGCTGCAACAGTTTCTTCCCATGCTGTCACTTCAGGTGACAAGAGTTTAGGGCACTTCCCTCCAGGCCGTGCTCTGAAGAATGTTCGAGTATTAAATGGGAGTAATTTCAATCAGAGGTGCAGTGAGATGCTCCAGCCATCAGCACACTCTGCTTAGAGGCATCAGCTTAAATCACTGCACTGTGTCAGAAAAAGAAGGGAGGTGAATTTGAATTGCCAAGCCTGTGATGAAATCTCAAGGTTATTGCACATAAAAAGGAAGACCCCTACTTGTACTGTAATTTGCTCAGAGCCCATTTGGTCTTAAAACCTGTAAAGGTGACAAGAGGTGAACACATTCTGCCCTTGCTACTGGGAAAAGAGGAGATGCCAAATTTGCTTTTACTCTGCAGCAGGTCAGACCCTTGGGGCTCTGTGAGAAGAGCAATTCCAGCAAACTGGGAGGGATGAGCTAGGTGGGATGTGCTCCCCAGCTGCAGCTTTACAGCCTCCTCTGGAGGATGTAGAGATGAGTTATGGCAGGTGAGATGGAGTGCAAACTGCCACTACCTGTGGGAAGACTGGAAGGAGTTGCATAAACACCATGGAGAAAATACAGCCCTATAAATCTGTACCAGAGCTCCACAGATGGTGAGCGATGTAGCTGTTGGCTTATGAATTTTGGCATGGCTTATGTGACCCTCAACACAGCACTCCCAGGACTGGCATCTATCAAAAGATGCCCAGAAAGATTTACAGGGCATAAATCAGGTGCTTTGGACATTTGAGTGTATACAACCTTATTCACCAGCCCAGGAAAGTTTTGACTGCAAAACTTTTGATGTCTTGGCATCCCAGGTGAGTTTTAGGCAATGGAAAGGTCTGAGGAATCACAGAGAGGGAATACATAATATCTCTGCTGGATGGTACAGCTGTGAAGGGAGTCCAAAATGGTATTGACCTTGTGGATGCCATAATGGGATAATGAGAACTGGTTATGGCTCTTCATTGATCTTAGCTGTTCATTCCCATGGAGAATAAATGCAAAGGAATGTAAGAATTTACATTAAAGTAAGCATTGAACTCTGATGTACTCCAGCCCTGTCATGTCCAGCTTACTTGAATCCCAGTTTCTTCCTAGCATACAGGATAAATACTACAAATATTTCTTCACAGATACATGTGCTTACATTAAAAAATAAAAATAAATCTTGTTTTAGCTAATTTTTTAATCTCTTGAGCTGTTTTCATACTCTCCCTCTGCCTGGGCATAATGTCTGGCACTTACTTCAGTTTAAATGCCAAAGGAATTCTTATCCAGCTATTTGCCTCTTCTGGATCATTAATGAAGATAATAAATAAGGCTGGTTGCTACATCAGTTCCTTATTAGTACTTATGATTAGCTTTGCTTGTGGTCTTTTCTATTCCAAATCCACAAGGTCCCCATCCAAGCCAGCATGAATTAAGTTTTCAAAGAAGATTATCTTCGACACTGCATCAAAAGATCTATTCAAATGTAAACAAGGTATTGGCTACTTTCAACAGCCACTAATTTTATGATTCTGTTGTTAACAACAAGTGATCTTGCTTGTCTCAAAAGACTTCTTTATTCTATGTCATGCTGCTTTAGATGCACAGCTCTACTATGCAGATCTTTATGAGGCATGTGGCACCTGCAAGTACGTCTAAATATTTGCTGCTGAGGAACAGTGTGGCTACCTGTGAAATTAGTTAAATGAGGTAAACAACATGACAGCACCATTCACAGGCTAACTAAGGCATAAATCAGTGACTTTGAGGTAGCACCAGCACTGCCCTCAAGCTGGGGGAATTCTAGAGAACTCCATGCTGGCATCATGCCACTTTTACTTTGTGTGATGATCTGCAATTTGTGCCATGCCAATAAGCTACTGAATAGAAATATCAACTTAAGCTACAGGAAGAATGCTGACAACATAATGCAGGAAAACCAGATGAAGGTGATCAAGTCCTCTGAGTCATCTGAATTTTACTCTATCCTTAGACTGTGGTAGCAGCCTGATGTAGTAAAAATCCTGATGTTCTGTGTGTGGCTCCAGATACTCCGGGACACATTGACAAGATGGCTCTGAAGCAAGAGACAGTAACAAAAGAATTTCCAGTGGCATCCAGGGCCATTAGCATTGCCTGGAAATATGCCCACAACCCCAAGTCATATTTTAAATACAGACAGTTACTTATAATTCAACACTGCCACATTTCAAGGGCAGAGTAAGAGTCGTGGGATTTATTTGAGGAAGTGTGGAATACTGTGCTCTTTTAAAACGTAGCTTACTTGGTAATAATGGGATTACTATCTGTACTTTCCTCCTAGTTGAAAGATTGCCATTTGGTACTACAATAGAATTAGGAAAATTTTATCAGTGTTCCCTTTGTGCTACTTTTTCTCAGTTCTCAGTAAAGCAAGAAGACTTTAGGAAAAAGTGACTGCTGTGTCAGAAGGCACAGTTCAGATTACTCTAAGAGTTTAAACCTCACACAGCAAGGAGGAAAAATAAGAGCCATGAGACAAATCACACCACTGCCAACAGTAATAAAGAAATATTCACAGCACTTGGCTACTAGCTTGCATATTATTAACTAACAGGAATTACTATTACCTCATGTTACAGATGACACATGGTGCCCTGGGAGCCCTTAGTGCCATCTTCTCTTTTGCTGGATTTGTCATTTTACATGATTGTTCTCTGCAGCCCCACAGGAGGAACTGAGTGAAGTGAGACAGGAGGGCCCCACACAGCTACTATTTCTGGACCTACAGATCACAAAGTGTGTTTTCCAAGGAAAGCTTAAGTTAAAATACATATATTTAAAACTCTTTACCAGATGCCTTTCATACCGTATTTTATGTGCTTAATATCCTGATGCCCTTGGAATCAAACAGTTTCATTTCAAGGGCCCAGAAGGACACTGAAGTCTGATGTCTGTCACGCAGAATCTGTAAGAGATTCCACAAAAATAACGACAGAAAAGAACCTCCCTCGTAACCCCTGTGCTTGAGGGGTGTCCTGACCATCTGCAGACACTGGGAAGAATGTTTTATCATCCCCTGGCCCGTAATCCAGCTTTCAGAAAAAGGTTTTGTCTTTTTCCCCTGATGCATCCTTGGCTGCTCACACATCACACATGACAGGGAACTCTCCTCCTCCACTGGCAAACACCAGCCTGAGGTGTTTGATTAACACAGTCAGGAGATAATGTTCCTGCAGTGCAGGGGCATAGGCACTTTTAGTGTATTTCCTGTCTTCTTTCAATGGTGGGGCAGGGTCTACCTCCTACAGCCATCCAGGCATTTTCACCAACAGACACTCAGAGCTGCAGGGCTGTGAGGCCCTTGAGAAGCCTTCGAGCTGCAGAGGAAAAAGAAATCTTTATACCAAAACTTTTCAGATCCACAACCTTCCCAATTACCTGCCAGAATCAGGAACAATTTCATCAAACCTTAATACTCAGCTACTAGGAGAAGATTCTGCCCTTCCTTGATACAGCAAGACTGACAAGAAGACCATGGTGCTGAGTGGGTCCTTTTGACCCTTCAGGATTTCCCTGCTTGCAACTGCAAGAGAAAAAATTGCATTTCTTCACGGATTCAAGGTACTAGAGGAAGTCAGAGGAGGTAGAATGGCATTGTAAGGCTGCTTTTGGGGAAAAGAGGCAAATGGAGCAGGAATGACAGTGTGTTTTCTATGTATTAACTCAGAGATTGCCCAGCCTGGAGATGGGAAGGCTCTGGGGAGATTTCATCGATGTGTAAAAACACCTGATAGGGGAGAGCAGAGGAGACAGAGCCAGGATCTTCCTAGCAGTGCCCACTGACAGAAAATCTGCTTAAATATAAAAATAAAGCTTTTTACTGTGAGGGTGGCCAAGCACAGGTTGCCTAGGAAAGGCACAGAGCAGAGATACTCAAACCCAAGTGGGCACAGCCCTGGGCAATCTGCTCCTGTGGACCCTGCTCTGAGCAGGGGGCTGGACCAGAACATCTCCAGAGGTGCCGTCCAGCTGTGGCCATGCTTTGACTCTACAACTGAGCCAAATCCAAATGTGAATATGCTCATTCACTGTTCAGATAGATGGTGTGGATTTTATTCATTTAGGGACCCTTAGATTCAAGTCCAAGTTTGACTCAGCTTATTTGTGTGGGTTTTTAAAAAATATTTGTTTTACCAAAATAAGCTAGCAGTCCCACAGTGCTTAGAGAATAAAATCAAAGTAGGACATGTGCATTCACACTACATCTCTGTCTATGTTCTGTCTTCTGGATATGTAGCAGTTAAATGAGCCTTATTTCCAGGCATTTTTGATGGCATAATAAAAAACATGTATGGATGAAAATAGCAGCCTGACATAAGAAAGCTCATGATTGATTCAGCTTTGCAAGACCAAAAACAAACAAATCAATATTTATTTAAAGAGCCTGAACAAGTTTCTTTTTCTGTTCTACTGCTAAAAATTTTCCCTGAGTTCATATTTGACCATCTTAGCTCTGATCAAATTTAAACAGCTCCATGTGGAATGTGTATCTTGCAGGCCATTGCTATTATAACTGGAATTCTGACTACTTAATCAATGGCTTAGTCTTAGAAAACTAAAGCAAGTATAACATTAGCCATCCACAGATGGCAGAAAGAAGAGACAACACTGAGCTTTATCTTTACATTAGCAACTAAAGTAAATCACAAGAACAGACTAAATTTAACCTCCAGACACTTCAGATTTCACTTACTCCTTGATTTCTAATGCGGACAAAATAATTGACTTAATTCAACCCTCTCAAATATTGTTCCAAGTGTACTTCCACAAAAGAACTCTGATCACTTCACAGATGTCCCCTGGATATGTAATGGCACACCTCAAGTTACAATGCAGAATAACATATTCCCAGTTTCATTCAGGGAACAAAGGAAAAGAGATTCTCTAGTTGGCATTAATGACACAAAGCTCCTTCAGTTGAAGAAGCTTCTCATCTTGCACATCACAGCACAGTGTTCAATGATTCCCTGTCTCCACACGACCCTGAACGCTTCACTTGATCAGAGACTTTTCCTAAAGAATACCTGTCCATGAGCTGCAGCCCATTAAAAGGCTCCTGGATAATAGCAGGTCATGAGCTGGAGGTGAGTCAGTGCCTCGCTGGTGTGAGATGCAAACACCTTACTCAGCTGTGCATATGGAAAAAAGACCTGGAAGAAACAGAGTTATCTCTTTGCTAAACTAGAAAAGCATTTGCCAGAACTATGTGTCCAACTTCTGGCACTCTTCAAGAAAGGCTGGAGGGAGACTGGCAGAGTGCAGTGGGAGTGACCAGAGATGTAGGAAACATGACACACATGGGGAGATTGGAAGGATTAGGATTGTTTAGAGAAGAAAAACGAACGAGGGTAAAAACTGTAACAGTCTTGAAATTATAACATAAAGAGCTTCTGCAGAGAGGAACAAGTTTCTTGCTATTTCTCAGTGGAGAGGACAAGGAAAATCAGGCTGAAATTACAGCAAGATCCAGATTAGTCATTAGGCTGGACTTTCTAACAGCAGTGTGTCAGACATCCAGGGCAGACTGTGCATCCCTCAGCACTGACTGGGGTATGAAGACCACGTCAGGGAGGGGCTCCAGGAATGACAGGCACAGGTACACCTTCCTGCAGGTTAAATGGCAGCCTAAATTACCTCTCAAGGTCCCTGTCAGCTCTCTGATTGTGGCAGGGATATTATTTGGTTGTCAGGAGTGAGCAGAGAAACTGCAGAATGCCACCAGTATGCAATAAGCAATAATTACCATTTTCCAACTCAGCACTGACCCACCAGCACAGAGCTGATTTGTCCTGTGCTGCTTCTAGACCCAGGCCCACACACTTGAAAGAGCAGCCTTCATTTCCTTGATGCTGAAATCTAAATATGACCAGCACATCCCCAATCCTCAACCATGTTAACATTGTACCAATGAGGGAATGGAAGCATCTTGTCAAGAAAAAGATTAGCCACACAAAATAGCTAAATGCCTCTGACAGATAGAAGGAGTATTTATCTGCCACATTTTTTTTTCCTCCCAGATAATTCAATGCTATCAGACATCCATTCCATCTCCCTCATGATCCACTGTTCTTCAACAAAAGATACCAAGCCATTAAAATGAAGAATTCAGGAGTGCTGATCTACTGCAAAAATAGATTTATGGTTCTTCTCTCAGACATCAAAATACACTGAGCTGAGAAACACCAAATGACTCAGCCACAGCTTGGACTGCTATTAAAATAATTTTTGATCATGTTTGCCCAAAATGAAACAGCTATTTTAATTATTTTGCCTTGGTACTCCAGCTCACTAAGTTTCAATTGAAAATAAGCCTACAACATAGATAAGAAATAACGGTTTTGACAGGATATTGTCCCTGAGCTCTGCTGTAATGCAGTGGACAGAAGGTTACACAACATCACTCAGTGCTTAATCTCATGCTTGTCGATGGCCAAAGAACTCCCTGCCATGACAGACAGAAAGACATGTTTTGACAGATCATCTTATCAAAAACAGTGACCTGATTGCATATACTGAATTCTGTTTTCTTTTAGTTTTGTTTTAAAGGGGTAGAACAGAGGAGAGGGGTGACAGCAGGACCATGGGACTTGCCTATTTTGAGTGGCTCCCTGATCCTCTTGACAGAGCTCCAACACTGCTTGGAGGCAAGGCTGGGAACCTGCTCTGCAACCCTCACACCGCCTGACAGTGGGGCTGTAAGTTGATTTTAAGACTGTCCACCTGAATTAACAGAGAAAAGTGTGATCTACTGATTCAATGGAGGTGAGACAAAAGAAGAGGATCTTCTTTACATCTGCACCCTGCCAGTTGTGGTGCGTAGCTGTGCTACATCTTTATGTAAAAATCTAATGTTCTAATGATGTGTGTTAAGTGGCTACTGAGGAAGTTACAGCTTACTTTTATCCCTCCATTTCAGTGCCATAAAGTGCTGGAGATGTTACACTATTGCAGAGTAATTGTTGTCAGCCTAGTGCTCTTTTCTTCCTCCCTGGAGCAGTTCAGCCCTTCATATTCCTGCTTCTTCAGCCTGGTACCAAAGTGAAGTTTACTGACAGCATTACTGTTTAGGTTATACACTGATTTATAATATTATATGCACGTAACAGGAAAATGTCAGTGTCAGAAGTACAGCAATGCTCATGAAAAAGTCTGTATTTGCTTCCAGACAGCAGTAGTTGTCTCAGTTATTCTTTAAAGAAAATATGGAATATAACACAAACGGCTGTGCTCTGATTTGAAAGCACTGAATGTGATGACAGCTATTTTTGTAAATGTATGAATGTATGCAAAAAGAATATGGGGATGGAAGACTGACAAACAAAAAACAAGCACACAAAAATAGTAATTTTCCTCAACAAAATGTAGCTTACTCCTCTGCCTGTTCTCTTCTTCCTGTGTTTACTGTTCTGTTGAACTTTTACCTTCTTCTAAATTGAGTACATTGGCCATCAGATCTCTACCAGATAGAAATCAGATCTGTCAAAGAACCTGATTTCAGTTTTAAATCTCCCCTGCTCTAGGGACTACATTATTCTTTGCCTTTTTCCCTTCATCCTTGAGTTCTGCTACTGCCTTCACCTTTCCATTTTTCTATTTTTGCCAGCAACTAATTCTTTCGCTTTTAAAATAATTTTTAAATTGTCTCTTTCTTTTCCTCTCTGTTCAGCCTCTGTGAAATCTTTTTTCTCCTGCCTGTCTCTGCCTCCACACACTCCACCACATAAGCATGTTTGATATGCACACTCTTCCTTTCTGCTGTGTCATCCAGTGCTACCTGTGAGTTAACACAGTTAACTGTGGCTTTTGGTCCTGTGTAAGAACCAGGCCAAAAAAATCACGAGGGGAAAACATCAATGTCAAATTATTGCCACCTGTAGAAACACAGTATTGTAATAAAGTTCTTTGGTGTACTCATAAAACACAACACATAAAAATCTGAAAAACCAAGGCAATAGATTTAAGCAACTTGTGTCACCAAAGTGACCCCAAGTAATTAATGCTGTGAAAAAGAGCAGCCCCCAGCCCAGCCCTGCAGCTCTCAGCCAGAGTGATCCCTGTTTCTCTGCTTCAAACACTGATGGCTCCAGATGCTTCCAGAGATTCAGTCACCAGACACCCTCCACAGGTCCCAGTCACTGCCCAGCACCTTTCCACAAGCATGGCCTCATTTCAGCTTCTGTGCTTTGTTCTACAGCTCTCACCTTCCAGCCAGAGGCAGCACTGCAGAGGGCAGGGACACTGCCTTCCACACCTCTGCTTCCAACAAACTCCAAAGGGTGACCTCAAAGCTCTCCATGGGGATAAGGAGGAAGGTGACTGAACTGACAAAGTTTAAGAGTTAATTGCTGGCATATGAAACTTAAAGGAGTCAGGAGAAGGATAGGGGAGTAGAGATCTATTCTGGATAAAAGAGATGCCTCTGCATAAATATATTTCCTCTTTTTTTTGTTAAAATCCCTTATTATAACATCAGTATTAGTGCTTGGGCTGCTTTTTCAGCACAAAGATGCTGCTGCATAGGCAAATGTTCCTCCAAGAGCACAAAGAGGTACAGAGATACAGCAGTGCTTTTGTACAGAACTGTCTTTTTAATACCACTCTTCAGCTGTAAGTGGCTGAAATCCCTATTTCTGCAGCAGAATACATAACTTATGTCACTAAACTTGTGTCAATCAAACCTCCAATTCCAGCAGGATCCAGTCTGTATTACAATGCTTTTTTGCTGACTGGTAAATAGTGCACTTGAAATTCAACATTTTCAACCTCCAGTTTTCTACTTTGACTCTACAACTGAATATTCAGGGTCCACTGCATTGAACTGAATCCAGCCATTATCAAGATGTCCCCATCTCCCAGTCTGAAGGCTGTTAAAAGGATTTACACTGTCTTGCTGATGAGAAACAGGAGAATACTGAAATGTATACCCAAATTATTTCAGATTCCTTTAAAAAAAAATCCAGATGCAAATAATTCCCTTTGTTTTATTGTTTACTTTAGAAAAACCTGGTTTCCAACTCCTGGTTTAAATTCCTCAATTTAAGCAAATTAATGCAGATTTTTTCCCCTGTGTGTAATTTTGGAAACCATGGCTAGGAGACTCTACATTTAAAAGAGGCAGGCTAGAATAGAAAGATTTTATCTTTACTGTTGACTCATTTTAATCCCCTGGCAAAAAAAGACATCCTGGCTGTGTAGTGGCCTGTGTGAAATGAAATAATGAAATCAGCACAGTCCCAGCTAGCACCACCAATGTCTGACCTTTAAAACACCACAACGTTTCACATAAACTGGCAAATTCTTCCACAGAGAGAAAGGACTTTACTGGCCACAGTGGAGGAATGAAATCTCACCTCAAAGGCCAACCCTCCCCTTTCAGGAGAGATGAGATTAAAATCCTTACATGGGGATTCTGCATTACAGCACTTGGAGGGACATTGGTTTTGTGGGTATTTTGCAGATCTCCCTTCGAAGACCTTTAATATTTATGTCTTTCAGAAACACTATGGCAAGCATTAATACATCTACGTTCCATGTTAAAGAGTTGCAAATGAACATGTTCTAGGCAGGGCTCCAGAAGATTCTTCCTCTCACACTTTACATTTTTTTCCTAAGAGACTGAAAAAAAAAAAAAAAGGAAAAAATGGAGCAAAGTAGCCTACAATAGCCTTTAAACACTCGCTGACTATCTGGAGGGAAGGCTCTAAAGAACCAATAACATCATCTAGATATGTTTGAGGAGCTGAAAGAAAACAGTTTTCATTCATTTGTATCTTCTCTCTCAGAATATTACAAAATACACACTGGTTGGACCTGTCACGTTCCACACACTGCACATTCCATTCTTTTAAAATAATTCCTGACACTTCCCTTGCTCTGGCACCCCAGACATCCCACAGCAGTGCTATTCCTGCTTTCCACATACCAGGTGACTTTTTTAGCTTGATTTACAATGTCCTGTGGTCCCAGACAAAAAAGGCTCTGGTGATAGATGGCAGCCAGGGCAAGAATGGTTGTCAGTAGGGCTCTACCCTCAATGAGGTCCTGCTAGAAAGACTATGGCCCTTTCTGTGCAGGATATCAGAACTGTGCACACTGTGACAAGATAACGCTGCTGGAAATGCACACCAAGTCATGAGCTAGCATTGGCTGGAAAAGGAAATTGAGATGCCCCTCTGCCACACAGACAGGAAGCTTTGTGGCATGGGAGAGCCTCTACAGGCTCCAAAGACTCCCCAGTGCCTCAGTCCCTGAGGTTTGGCCACGTTGCTGCCACTGTGTTCTGCTTTACCTTGTCACCCCTGCAACTGCAGCAAGGGTCTCTCCCGGGGTCCCGAAAGTATTTTGAAACCACAGTCTCCAATGGAACCACAGCACCAGGCTGTGCAAAATGCTGCCCTGTCTCCTACAGGGCACCACTGCTGCCTGTGCTGCTGCAACCCTGAGCCAGGGGAAGTCAGTCGAGCCCATTCACACAGCCAGTTATTAAAAGATAACCCAAGCTGTGCTAAAAGGCAGCAACATCTTCAGCAGATGGTAATACAAGGAGCCACTTGAACTCCTGTACCTTTTTCCTCTGTCATCTGACAGTTACATTGCCAGAAGGGTGTGCAGCCACCGAGGCACACCATGCTCCATCAACCACGAAATGGGACAGAAGCATCACGGAGAAAAATTGAGGAGAGGATAAAATATCATCTGAATGGAGGGATGGGACCACCATTTTAATGGTGTCTTGCTGCTGCTTGCCCAAGCACACAGAGAGGGAGTGAAGGTAATTAAAAGCAGGACTGACAGATTTCCCCAAGGACACACAGTGAACCAACACTACGAGCATTAGAAAAGGATGTACTTAAGAGAGAATAATTTTTTTTTCCCCTGAATAGCAAAAACACAGCAGTTAAGGACAGCTAAAGTACATGCACCTTATACAAATGACACATTGTTTCTGCCAAAACAATATTTTACCTATCTCTGGGAAGCACTGACTGTAATATAATGGAAATTAAAGAAGGGATGAAAATAAACATCTTTGCTATTGCACAGTGCATCATGAAAGTAAAATCCTGTTAAGCCTTGACTGCTGAAGTAATCCTTACTCATGCAAAAAATCCCAATTAATTAATCAAGGGAAAATGCTGTATTAGCCTAAAAATCTGAAAACCAGCTGAATGCAAATGCCTTTTTCACATGAGGTCAGTGCTACCCAATAGACTGGATCCTTCAGGACAGTCCATTAACTTCATGAAGAACATGTGGAGCTTAAAGACACCAGGACTCTTTAGCAAGAAATTGAAGTATTGGGGCACAGCAGCTGAGCTAAACTCGTGTTGGCTGAAACAAAGCTGTCTCCTTCCACCCCTGCTTAGATTAAACAAAAAAACAAACCCAAGAAATAAATAATAAAATCTCCTCAAAAGGCTTTTTCCAAGGACAAGCTATTTCTCATATATAGGTCACCATTTGACTCCTTCAGAGGAAAAAACCATGCGGGCAGCAGCGGCTGTGCTTCAGCCTAAGGAATGGATTTCACTTTCTGCTGTAAATATTAGCACAGTGTCCTCCAAAAAAAAAAGGAAAAAAAAAAAAAGAAAAAAAAAAAGAATGTGGGTAACAAGAAAACATGCTGCAATAGCCATGTGAGGCTGTGCACAATCAAATTACAGGAGGTAGCATTTTCCAGCGCTTCGAATCACAAGATATTGCTTCTATTCTGGGATGTACCTGGCTTACAGTTTGACCTTGGGTAATAAATGACATGCACTCTCTCTGGGCATCCCTTTCTTCATTTGTAAAAAGATGCAGGGTTTGGTCTGGCAGTGTGCTAATTAAAATAATTCTGTACTAGGCTGGGAATATTTATCAAAGGACACAAATTTTGCTCAAGCTTGAGTACACATAGATCAGAAATCATAATTCTCCTCACAAAGAAGCAAAATATTCCAGTTGCGAGTTTTTAAAATCTTTGTTAAAATTAAATAATTAATTTGATTTTATTAATGATTACTGGTGTGCTTTGTTTCTTGCACTATGCATTTAAAATTACAATGAATTTGACAGAAGAAATTACACTATAGAAGGACGTTATCTTATCAATGAAAACATCAGCAAGGAGTCACAGGATATGTTTTATTGGCAAAATAGCAATTAATCCACCTGGTACATAGATTCCACAGTAAGTGCATACCTGTGCTTATCTGTGGGGATGTTTAACTCTTTACAGCTGCCTTTGGTACAATTTTTCACCAAGAAAGCAAATAGAGGAGAGCTCTCACGCTGCCTGTGAGAGGTGACTGCACCCACTCTCCCAGTTGTTCAGCAATTGCTCTCAGGGATGTAAAGCAAATGGAAAAAGCATTAAATAAAGCAGCAGAGTGCAGGGTGCCACCTCCTTCTGCTGGAATGTCACAACACCATCAGAAGCACTGACATGGTGCTGGACACACTCCCCCAGCGCAAACTGCACCAACAGGGGTGGCTTATTTCTCCATGAGAAACCATCCCTTCAGGCAGGCACTGCTGCACAGTGGATTGTGATGTGTCTACAAAACTTTCCTGTTGTGGGAAAGGTCATCAAATGAAAAGTTTGGTTATGTCATGGTTACAAATAATATAACCATGTTTATGCTTATGATTGTCAGACAATCCTGTACAAAGAAACAGCAGGCTTGGTATGCTACTTGAAATGCTTAGTGTGGTTATAAATTCTAGTTCAAGGCAATCACAGTATTTAACTGACTTAACATTCTTCCTGGCTTCTCTGGATCCCCTCCAGCCTCCTGAGACCTCCATTAAGTGAATTTCCTCAGACTCCAATTGCAGTGACTGGTATTGGATGGGGCACAGCCACTAGTTCTTACATCATTTATTTACTTATAAATACATCTTGCTTCCTCTCCTGGGAGGGAAGAAAGCCAGAAGCTCATGAACTTGCAAATCAGTGATTAACCGAGGAAACACAGATTGGACCTGACAAGAGGACAGGGGGAAAAAAATCTACCAACTGCCTGCTCAGATACCACACTGACCACTTGGTAACAATCACCACAGCAAACACAACCACTTGCAATAATTATTATATCAGTGGAAGCTCTGAATTGTCAGCTGAACTGCACTGACAATGACAATGTCCTGGGGTAAAGTCCCGACTACTGAAACCAATACTATGTTGAACCAAAACCACATCTCACGCTTCCAGCAAAAAAAATTCCTGCTCTCATTCATGAAAAGCACCAAAATACGCGGCCAGATTTCCGAAAGTCTGTATGCTGGGGTTAGCAAGACAAAATGCTTCTGAAAATCTGATAAATTACAGCACAGGACAGCTTTGTATTACAAGGTTCCTCACTCTGTTTTACTCAACGCTATTTCTTTCCTTACCCACTTCATTTTACGGAAACACTCTTGAAAAGCTCGGGGTGGCTTCTGCCAAGCAATTCACCCCTCGGCACCCAACAGCGGATGCTCCCGGCGCGCCCCGGGATGCCGCGCTCCGCTCCTCAGCCCGGACCCAGCCCGGACCCTCCGGGCAAAGCCGCATCTTTGCATTTCGGGCAGCAGCGAGGAGGAGGAACAGCTACCGCGGAACTCGCTCCCCGGGGGCTCTGAAACAGCCCCCGAAAGCTCAACCCGCGGGCAGCCGCATCCCCCTCCAGCACCGGGGGCCCCGTCCGGGCCCGGCATCAGCGCGGTGCCCCCAGTGACCGGCCCGGGCCGCCCTTACCTCCATGCCCAGCCGCTGTTTCAGCACCAGCGCGGCGCACAGGTACCCGGCGCGGCCCACGAACAGCTCGTCGGAGCCGCACTCGAGGAAGGAGAGCGGCGCGCACACCTCGCTCAGCTCCCTGAACTTGCCCAGCGGCCGCGCGTACTCGGGCAGCCCCAGGGCTCGGTAAACCAGCGCGGCCACCGCGTACACCCCGGCGCCGCCCAGCAGGAAGGCGGCGCGGGTGTCGGCGTCGGCCTCGCCGCATCCCTCCTGGTAGCGCAGACAGGCGTCCACGACGCGGCGGGCGGCCCGCAGGTACGAGTCCCGCGACGGCGCGAACAGCGGGCACTGCGCGACGTGGTAGAGCATGTAGGCCACGCCGGCCACGCCGCCGTACAGCCCGCCCGGGCACCCGCGGGGGCCGCCCAGGGGCGGCAGCTCCCGCAGGATGCGCTCGATGGTGGCCGTCACCAGCGGCACCGCCGCCTCCCTGTCCGGCGCGGCCGCGGGGCTGCCCGGGTAGTCATCGAAGCGGTTGGCGAAGCAGCGCTGGCTCTCCATCCCCCGCCGGCGCGGCCGCTCTGCGCAGCGGGGAGCGGCGGGCGGGAGCTGCCGGCACAGGGGGCGGAGGGAGCGCGGGGGAGGCGGGCGGGAGGCAGCGGAGAGGCGGGAAAGGGGCGCTCCCACCGCCCGCGGCTGCCGGACGGGGCGGGCGGGGGCGATGCCGGGGCGAGAGCGGTGGGTAATGCCAGGGAAAGAGTGATGGGTGATGCCGAGGCGAGAGAGGTGGGTGATGCCGGCCGGGAGCGGTGGGTGATGCCGGGGAAAGAGTGATGGGTGATGCTGGCCGGGAGCGGTGGGTGATGCCGGCCGGGAGCGGTGGGTGATGCTGGCCGGGAGCGGTGGGTGATGCTGGCCGGGAGCGGTGGGTGATGCCGGCCAGGAGCGATGGGTGATGCCCGCCGGGAGCGATGGGCGATGCCGGGGCGAGAGCGATGGGTAATGCCAGGGAAAGAGTGATGGGTGATGCCGGGGAAAGAGAGGTGGGTGATGCCGGCCAGGAGCGATGGGTGATGCCGCCGGGAGCGATGGGTGATGCTGGCCGGGAGCCCCGGCGGGGTCCGGGTCCGGCACAGCGCGTTCAGTGCCCGCCCAGCGCCCCTCGCCCGCCCCCCGCCCCTCCTGCGCTCGGCGGGCGCTTCTCGGCGGCCGCCCGGAGTGACTGTGATCTCGGGACCGCCGGGCTCAGACACTCGAGGGGCCGACCCGGTTCTGGTGTCCGGCTGGTCCTGTCATGGGGCTCTTACTTCGCTCAGTGCATCACCTCTTCCCGAGCCGTCTGTGCGTCCCCGAGGAAAAGGGGTTAGTTGGGTTTTCCATCCTCCCCCGCCCCGCTGCTATCAGAGATGCTGCCGTTTGGCTCAGGGGTGAATGCTGGGTCTGCTGGAGAGATCCAGGGGCTGGAAGGGTGGCCGGAGAGCTGCTGAGTTATTCCTGGCCGTGGAACGGCCCCTCGGGGGCTGCTGCAGCCAAAGCTGAAGGATGGAGCCAAATCCAAAGGAGGGCAGCCCGAGGCCAATTCACATGGGAAGCTAAGCAAGTCCTCAGCAGACCAGCGGTGGCACAAGGCCATCTTTGGCCCCTTTCCTTCATGCATGAGCCAAGCAGAGCTTATGAGGAGCAGAAAATTTAGGTCAGTGAATAGATTCCAGTTAAAAGAAAGAAAAAAATAAATAATAATAAAAAAAAGAAAATCTTGAGGTAGAGATTAGGAGCAACTCTTTCGTGATACAAATACACAGTTGTCACTTCTGTCCCTGATGATGTGAACTTCTGCACCATAAGTGACTCTGTCATCAAAGATCTGTGACTTATTGGGCACCTGGTAATCTCTGATACTTTCTCTGGACATGCTATGCTGCCTCAGTAATTGAGGACCTTCCCAAGGAGAGGTGGAGGGTGCAGCTCGCTGGAGGCTCCAGGCAGTAACCAGCACTGGCACAGCAGTATCAAGCACCAGAGCATTGTCCTTTGGATGTTGAAAGGCCTTTCTGAAGTCATGGCTGGCTTCTCTCAGCTTCATGCTGGCTGCTTATTTCAGCCCAGCACCTTCAGCCCTGTTGCAGCTCCTCACTTGCACTTTCACACCCTCTTTTTTGATTTTTATCTGTCCTTTCTCTTTCCTTCTTTTTTTAATGTGGTTTATGATCTGCTCAGAGATATTTGCTTTCACCCTCTGGTTTTGGTTTCTTCACTTTTCTTCAGTGCCATTTTGCCATGTTTACATTCCAGATACACACATACTACTCTGTGTTTGTACTGTGTTCCTTAAAGTCCTGTTTTCTGGCTTATTCACAGTTGTACAATATGTGGTTTCTACCACACAGACCTTGGCAGTCTAGAGCATTGAAAATGTGAAAATGCCCTGCAAATGGCTAGGATATTGCATTCATGTGTTATTTTCTGTCATAAACTGGCTTCTGTTTGATAAGGTTGACAGTGCAACTAAAGAATTTCTAGAATAATTTCTGTTGGTTCTTAAAAAAGGATTCCCTAAATGGTTTTTTAAGTTAAAATTTGGGAATTTTATTTTTCATTCTGACAAATTATTTTGCATCTGGGGGGTGCTTGCTTCATCTGTTCAGTCCTCTTTTCAAATTAAAAAGGCTCTGTCATTTTGAGCATCTCAGCAAAGAGAACTGGATCTCTGCCAGTTTCAGTGGCAAAGGATTTAAGAAAAATACAGACTTTATAAAAAAATGAGTTGAGTTAGCAACATTTTTCTACATGAGAGTCAATATTAAGTCAGTAATAATATGCCAAGAAGGAACACCTTCTGTGCTCTGGGGAGTCTTCTGTTGAAATAAAGAGAGCTTGGCAAATGCCATACAGCAATTGAGCAAGAAATGAGCATGACAGTTTCCGCTGCACTTCTTTTGTTTGAGTATTAAACCACCAAAGCCAAAGGGAGAGATACATTGAAAAAACACATGCTGCTTGTAGCAGCAACCCCCCCAAATCTTAAAGTGCTGATGTGTTCATGTACAAAAGTTTTGTGCTTTCACGTAGTGCTCTGTTTCTTTTTCTCTCAAACAAGCACAAGTGCAGTCCTAATAAAACTGGAGAAGTCAGGCTGATTCTCAGGTGCAGTTCATGTGTTTCTCACCAGATCATTTGAGATTTGCCCTCCTTTTCAGTCCCAGAGCAAAAGTGGGCTTCCAGTGTGGGTCTTCAGCTTGACAAAAAATGTGAATTCCCCCGTCTTACTCCTCTGCACTTCTGCAGCTCCTTGGTTTGTTTGCTTTGGGCATGATGTGCCTCCTCTTTGCTCTATAAATCTGATGCCACAAGGCAAGGACCAGGAAAAAAATATGGATTGTAGAGGGAAGAGATATGATCCTGGTGTGATGGGTCGAGGAGGGAGCCTTGAAGCTATTTGTTCTGTATTAGTAAATCCACCATTCTAGAACACGTATTCTGGAGATTTGCATGTTGAAGATATTAATAAAATGTCTAATCATAGAATAAATAGGCTTGGGAGGAACTTCAGGATCTAGTTCCACCCATGCTTGAAGTGGCACCTATTGGTGTACTTGTTCATGTATGCTGGTTCACTTCTATTTGTTTATTTACAGATTCCTTCAGGGAATCCAGGTGCCTGATATTTCCAAGAGAATACAATAGTCTGTCTTCAGTTGTCATGTAGGGACTGGAGGCACCTCTGAACAAATGTCTTATGGACTGATCCATCATTTGTCTTTTATACTTTTTAGTGATGTACCAGGTTTTTATGCCTTCAGGATTTTGGGATACCCATGTGGCTGCAGTCTTGTTCTCACCCAGTGTTCCACATCTCTTCTGAGCTGAAGGTGAACACTGGGCTCCATACACAGGCTGAGCTTTAACAACAGAATTGTATTAACTCCTGTGAACACATCAGCAGGGTTGTGCTAAAGGGTTTTCAAGGCTGGCTTGAGTAAACCTGCTACTCAATCCAAACTCAGTTCCCACCCTACCTATCAAAATCAGCCCTTGGTTCTTCACTGCCCAGTGCTGCTCTTCTCTCCCCAGAGAGGTTTTGGACACTGCAGGTCAGACCTTCAGTGAGCTCCTCTCCTGCCTGGGTGGGCTCTGTCCCAGGAATCTACACTCCTGTCCAAGAGGATTTTACAGCCCAGTCCTGCAGTCAGTTCACTTTTGATGGGCAGCTGTCCTTGAAAAATTTGGCAGAAAAGAATGAATTAGGCTGAGCTGTTTCATGCCTACATCAGAAAATAAGTATTTATATTTCCAGTATTCTCTGATGAGGGTTCTTTGCGGGGGCAAGGGGGGCAGGATGGAATTATCACTGCACTGCAGAGACCATGCTAGTAGCCAAAATCTGTAATAGTCTGACCAGTAGTCATGCAGTGGAGGCAGCCCAAAGGTTTAATAGCATTGTTATTTAGTAGCCAAATTTCCCCAGCAGTTTCTGGTTGCTCAAAATATTCTGTTTTCTTGCCAGAAGTAAATTTTTTTATTTCTCAGATTGAGCTACCCTGTTCTGTATGAATTCACAGTGAAAATTACACATCAGAAGACAGGGCTACACTGAATTACCTTTTGCTTCAAGAGCACACTGAATTTTTTATCCACTAGTCAGATTGAAAAAATTTAACAGGAGTTGAATTTCTTTGAGACTATATCTTAATTACCAAATATGGTAGAAATTGGCCAACATGAGACATTATGGGATAGTGGGAAATGCTGAATAGGTACTTGGACAGTCATGCATGTCTCTTCCTTAAGAGACAAGACTAGAAGTTTTGGGGGTTTGTTTTGTTGCTTTGTGGCAACTTACAGATTTTTGTAACAGGATACTGAAAGCATGGGAAAATGTACTCATTGCTTACAGAATTGATTTTTTTACAACATGTCACATTTTCCATTTGGAGAGGTAGGATAATTTTGGTAAGGGTTTCATCTTAGGTAGAAACATCTGTTACAGAGTCTCTGAAGAGAATATTGCGTTTTTCAGTATCTTTATGTAGAACTACCTGTGATGAGTGAATCACTCTTCAGCTGTTCACAATTTCCAGGGCTTTCTGGAGAGCAGGAAGTTTGAAATTCAGAGTTTTGGCTTAACTGATAAAACTCTAACGTTAAAATAGCAGTACTTTGACCCTATCTGGAACTTTTTTCCATAGGCTTTGTTATTCCTGGTTTTTCTTCCTTTGGCTGGAGCCCGTTCAGATTAACAGGATGGTGGAACTCTTTTCTCAGTCATGTCTTGTAACAGTGTGTCTTTTTCGGAGTGCAGCTACAGCCTTTCTACATCCCAGTCAGCCTCTCCAGTGGAGAAACGGCTTGAGAAGAATTCAGGCAGCAAATCGAGCTCACACATCCACACACATTACAAGGCTGGCTCAGCAGAGAGGCAGAAGGCTCCCAGCCCCAGAATAATTCCAGCAAGCCTTTATTCCATGTGCCGAAGGTGAAATCCGGAGCCAAAGAGGGCAATCTTGTGGTTTCTCTCAGTTATTTAGTGTCTTAGATTCTTGGGTGGTACAAAGGGGGCAGGGCACGGGGCAAGTGGCCATAGGGAAGACAGAAATTGGACACCATGGGGGTCTCCAGGGATCCCCAGATCCCAATGAGGAAACAGGGAAAGGGGATACCACAGAGGGGGTGATGGAATTGCGAAACCCAAAGAGAAGATTGCACAATGTTTGCAAAGAGCCATAGGGGAGAAGCCTTTTGTTACACCTGGGAGGGGAAATCTTCACTTTTCCAGGGCAAGGAAGTTGGAAATTCCTTTAAGGGCACGAGAGACTCCACAATGTGTGTCACAATTAACAGTCTCTTCATCCAGCAGATTATCTCATTTATTTTTTTATGTTCAAAGTGATTTTTACTGAACACAAGTACTGTTGTACGCTTGGAGAGCAGTTGTTCATCTGCAGTTCTCTGCATGGCTCTGGCATTGTCCGATAGAATAAGGAAACACAGAATCCCACTGGGCACTCTACTGTTGATATTTAAACCAAATACTTCTTTTTGTCTCATTAATTAGTCTGTCAGTACAACATATATTGTAAATTCTAAATTTCCTTAAGTGCATGTTTTCTACAATAGATGTCAGTGTGATAGCCAAGATTTTAATTGTAACCTTTTTTGTCCCAGATGGAATTTGGAAGCATTTCAAAGTACAGGAACAAAAATCAATATCTGAAGTCAACTAGTACATTTTGCTATTGCCTTGGTGTTTGCTGATCTCAATAATTGCTGTGATGGAAATAATAGGCTTTTATTAAGAAACCATGCTTCTACTTGCCAGGGCAGGGACCTCGCCAGGAGGTCCACAGCAGGTGATGAAGGGAACTGGGAACAGTGACTGGGCTTTGGGCACAGACACAGGCACTGAGGAATGATGCAAATTGCTGGGATTTCAGGCTGTAACACTGAGTGTGATAAGAAAATGTCATGGAGTCCAACATACAACTAATGATGATAATGATAATAATGGTTTTATGTCCTTGAGGAAAACTAGCACTTGCAGAAACAAGTTTTCCTTTTATGATATGCTAAGGAACTTAGATATGTGATAATGGAAATGGAAGATTTCCAACTTCTGAGTCATCAAAACTAGTGCAGCATTTGACCTTCTTTAAAATTTCCATCTTGGCCATGATTTGACCAGGTCTGGGTCTCTTAGTCTGACATATTTTCATAGTGCCATGTGTTACAAGATGTGTGTACACACACAGACCCACACCAATACAACATTGTCCATAAGCAAAACCTCTCTGAGGTGTTTTTGTGTTTGCTTGATTATTTGTTTTGGTGTTTTGGTGGGTTTTCTTTTGGTTTTGGGGGGTTTGTGGGGTTTGTTTTGCCTTTTTTTGTCAAATTACCAAAACTGTAAGACAAAGCTGGGTTTACAAAATTGAAAAATTTAATATGACACTTTTCCTGAGAACCTTCTAGCCCAGCTGTTTTCAGTTTTCCCTAAGAAGTAAGGAGCCTAGGTGAGAGAACACAGAATCATGCAAATTCACACAGGTCCAGCTTTGTGCACCTGAGAGCACCTGCTGTTTTAGAAATCTAGAATACTGACTGTTCTCCATGGGATGCTGATGCATTGTCACTTACAGCTGCCAACCTAGGAAGGCATAAAATAACCTGACTTTGGCTGTATAGTTCTTGTCCACTCAAAAAATGAAAGAGTTGTGTTAACACTGAAAATTAATGAAGTTGATACTCAAGATACTGCAGCCTCAATTTTTTTTTTTTTTTTTTTTTTTTTTTGACACATTTTAAAGCTCAATTCATTATGTAGGATGACAGAATGGCTGAGGTTGGAAGTGGTCCAGCCTCACTTTGGTCCAACTCCCCTCCCCTTCTCAAGCAGGTCACCTAGGGCCTGTTGCCCAGAACTGTGTCTGGGTGGCTTTGGAATACCTGAGCGCAGAGACTCCATGACATCCCTGGACAACCTGTGCCAGTGCTCAGACACCCTCACAGAGAAAAGTGTTTCCTGATGTTCAGGCAGAACTGTATTTCAGTTTGTGCCTTTTGAACTATGTTTCAGTTTGTGCCTTTTGCATCTTGTGCTGTCACTGGGCACTACTTAGAAAATCCTGGCTCTGCCCTGTTTGCACTTTCCCTCCAGGTGTTTCTCTGTGCTGACGAGGTCCCCCCCTGATTCTTCTCCAGGCCCAGCAGTCCCAGATTTCTCAGCCTTTCCTTGTGGGAGAGGTGTTTCAGGCCCTTTAAAATCATAGTGACCCTTTGCTGGACTCTCTCCAGTAGCTCCATATCTGTCCTGTCCTGGGGAGCCCAGAAATAGACACAGTGCTCACGTACAATTCTTGTGTTACTTAAGTTTGACAATCCATAGTAGTTTGCTTGTTTTTTATGTAAATGTTGCAGCTGAACTGAAAATAGGTCTCAGAAGAGAAAAATAATTAAGGAGGCCAGAGTTTATTCTTAGTAATCCTGAAACAATGCATGGGATGCTCCTCTTTAAATACAGTGATAATATTTTCTTGTGAAAGTGCCAAGAACATTTCAAAATCAATTTCTGTTCACATTCATTTACAGCTCTTGCACTTATCGCACCGTCTGTCTTCATTTCTCTGCTCTGTACTACTCTGATGGGATGCATAGAGCTCTGCTAAACTGTGCTAAAGATCCATCTGTAGCAGTTTATGCTATTTGGCTTGTTAAGCATCCAAGAGGGAGGTAACAGAAATATTAAAGGCACTCTACTCTGATTTGGGTTTTTTTAGTACAAGCAAGTTTTTATGGGTATTTGTAAGTTAAAATTAAAATAATGTGAAGTATTATTATTGGACTTTGAACAAAAATATTTTATTTTTGCACCCTCATGTGTGGAAGCTATGATCAAGGAAATATTTACATCTATGATTTAACTTGCATGTGTGAATAGTCCCTCACTGCTCTCAGTGCTGTTCACAACATCATGGTCTAAGTTCATTTCAGAACACTGTTAAGCATTTTTGTTTTTCTAGTGTTTGGTTTTCAAACAGCTTGTTAAAAAACAAATGGAGGCAGAGGATATATAAAAATAATTCACAGCTTCATGAATTATGCAGGACAACATTCTAGTTGATAAGGCAAAATGTTCAGGTACTAACATATAAATTTGGATGGTATATTACAAAATTAGGCTCTGATTCAGTAAACCATATGGGTCAGAATTATGGCTTATAGACTTGATGTAAAAAGCTCATGCTCAAGTGGATCAGACCAATACTGCTCTGGAACAAGATTACCCCCTCCAGCTTTCTGTAAGTTGAGATTTCTCTGAAGTAAGCAGAATTAAGATTGTTTAAAGGGCATTTTAAGCCACTTAAGGCTTCATAAAGAGATACTAGTGAGTGCCTGAAAAAATCCACTATATTTCCCATACAAACATGGTTATTAAAATTTCTCTGTGCAAGATGATTCAAATTCTTTAATGATGAAAAAGGCAATGTACATAAAGGAAATTATATGTATGTAATATTTATACACAAACTTACATTTTTTACATGTATGTATGTATGTATAAGCTCAAATTTGAAAATAAAACTTGTAGTGAGTATGAAAAACATTATAAAATGGAGCCCTTCCTTTCTCTGGTTATTACTTTTATTATTGCACATTGAAAACAAATGAAGCCAGTTATGTGCACTTATTTAGTACTTGGTTTACTTGCAGGTTTCCACTATACTGTTTGTAAAGCCAGCCTTTTTCATGTCATGGCATTGTTTTCATTTGTATAAAGAGGCTCAACTAGAATCACAACTAGTTTAGAAGGGTTTGCCTGCATTTTCTGTCTTCTCTTGCTGCTCTGTTCCCCTGTGTCAGAGCCAAATTATGAAGCAAAGCCATCAGCTCTCTGAGTGAGGCACTAACACACAGTTCAATGAGAAACCTCTCCTAAAGGGCTGCTGGGCTTGGTCAATAGTCACTGCAATAAAAGCTTTGTGCTTGGAGTGCAGCTGCTGGTGCTGGCGGGGCTGGGCTGGGCTGGGCTGGCCGCCTCTCTGGATGCCCCACATTTGGATGTTTGTTATTCACTGTGCAGTGACTTTCACAGATGTCGGTGTTTGTTACCTGCTGGGGAGAAATTAAACCCTCTGCGTGTTGGCCAGTGCACGGACTGTTCCCTCTTTTAATGTCACTTTGCCTTCCAGCCCACACTGGCTCTGAGGCTCCAAGGCCCAGCTGGGGTGCTCAGCCACATGTTCCCATATCCCTCTTTGGATTTAGGCATTGTTGTGCTCAGGAGGTTGGAGTTGGCTTTCAACTATTACTTCTGATTAGAGCAACCCCATCTCTGATCACCCAGCAGGCGATCAGCCTGATGTTTTCAGTGACTCCCATTTGCATTAAGGTCCTGAACTCCTGTTTACATCAAGGTCCTGTTCTTGCATAATGTTTCCTGGAGCTGTGTCTGGATCAGCCTTGACTGTCACTCCAGTTGCTTTTCACTGCTTGGGTAGTTAAAAAATGGAAAAACTGGTATATCTGACCTCATTATGCATAGGAATTTTCCACTGGCATTCTCCCCACCATTGCCATGGAGAAAGGGTGACAGAGGACATTTTCCAAGCGCTTTATGGCCCAGTGATGACCTCTTCCTAAAATAGCATCTAATTAACTTCTGGAACAAGGTAATCAACCTCCTACTACTCTTCCAGCCCCATATCCCTGGCACACATGTCCTGGAGAGCATGGACACTCCTTGGTGGCAGGCTGGAAGTGGGCTGGGAAAGGAGGTCTGTGGAACTTGAGCAACATTTTGCTGCTGACATTGGATGTCCTTGGATCCCTGTTCTTCACCCTATGGCCCACAGATGTGACTGTTAAACAGCTGAGGTTGGGACAGATGATGACATGTGTGTGTAACATTATTAGTTATTTCTTTGTAGGTCCCACTTTAATCCTTGGCTGAAAATGAAGGTTTCTGAAAATCCATCTCTGTCTCCAACATGCCGCAGAGGGAAGACAATTCTGTTACAGGTGACTTGCCAAGTGAAATTTCTTCCATCACCAAAACCTCTCCCTGCCTTGCTTTTTTAAAAGTTTACCCTCTTTGGTGCTTTTGCCTTGCAGGCCCAGAAAACTGAAGTTTTTCTTCTCCAAAAGAGTTCCAAGCAGAGGACGAGCAGGCGCTCTGATCCCAGGGCAGAAGGGGTGGTACAGGAGCCAGGAAATTGTGCTGTGGAGTGCCACTGCCTCAGTTAGTTTATTTTCTCCTCCCTTGTTCTGCAGGCTGGAAGAATAAGGGATGGCAGCTGGAGCAGCTGGCAGTTTCTGGGGGTAGGTTGCATCTGAAAAGAAGGAAGACATGTTAAAGCATGGCAGAGAAAGGAGATGTAGCCACAGGCAGGGGCAATGTGACATGAGCCAAGTGTACTCGTGTCACACTCAGTGTGTGACACTTGACAGGCCTTTCACATCAGAGGCACAAGGATCATGTGTGGTTTTGGAGTCTGTCCCTTAGGGCAGCATAAGCAGGATTAAAGACTTTAAACTGAGCTCTTTTTGTTTAAATAAATTCAAAAGATGCTTCCTTCTTCCAGCACTTTCTCTTCCGTGTAAATTGGGGCTTTATGATTTTAGGAATTAGTAATATCACTTCCAGCACGTGACATAGCTGAGATAAGAATTCCTAAATGCATTTGGAACAAACAACTCCATGTTACTGAAAATAAAATCAGTTATGTGATTAAAATGAACGCAATCAAATTTGAAGCTTGAGGCGCTGCGGCTAAACAAACATATCTCTAATCAGCAAATTATGTCATTCCAAGGAACAGCACAATTTCAAAATGGAGGAACTACACGAAAACTGTCTTCTTTAGCGAAGGAATGATTAGGCAGCAATATTCACATAGCCACAGAAAGCGCCTTTTAAAGGGAATTGGCGGAGATTTTCCCGGTCCGTTTCCACCCGGCTCAGCTCAGGCTCTGGGACAAGGGCGACCCCTGGCGGGCAGGCCCCGCCATGGCCGGGTTCCTCCACTGCGCCGGGAAAATCCCCGTGTCCTGGGAAAAGCCCGGCCGCTCCCTTGGGAATTGGAGCCTTGGAGTATTTCTAACATTGGCCTCAGGGACTTAGAGAACTGGGGAAAGGAAGAGGAAGGGGAAGAGGCAAGGGAACAGGGAAATAAAAAGCAACAAAGAGGGAAAAAATATTATTTGCATGTTACATTTTATGCATCACTTTGACATTTGCACACACAAGCAGTTTCTTATAACTTTTACAAGTTCATGGGATCGAAGAATCATTAGGGTTACAAGGGACCTCTGGAAATCACCCAGTCCAGCTCTCCTGCTCAAAGCTGTGTCACCTGAAGCAGGTGACACAGGAATGCATCCAGGTGGGTTTTGCATATCTCCAGAGAGGGAGACCCCTCGGCCATCCCAGGCAGCCTGTTCCAGTGCCTGCCATCTTTGACATAAGCTTCTTCCTCATGTTGAGGTAGAACTCTTTGTGTTTTTTATTTTATAGCCATTGCTCCTCATTCTGCCACTGGGTCACTATAAAGCGTCTGGCACATCTTCTTGGCACCTCCTTTGTGATATTTATATGCATTAATGACATCCCCTCTCAGTCTTCCCATCCCCAGACTGAACATGCCCAGCTCCTGCAGTCTCTCCTCACAAGAGAGATGGTCCAGACCCCTCCTCATTGTTGTGGCCTCTGCTGGACCACAATATCATTTAGAAATGACATTTTTACTACTGATTCCTCCTCCTCTCCCTCCTCCTCACTGTCCCTCACAGTTCTTTCCTCCCTCCTCGTTCTCCCTTGCAGCATTTTCCCTGTTCTCACAGGCCTCCCCTGCAGCTCCAGCACTGCCAGGCCTGAACACCTGGGCCAAAGACACAGTTCTGTGCCAAGAGTGATATCCCAGCGGCCTGGGAGACACAGCAATGCTCCCACTTTGGGAGTGCAGGGAGAAAAGCAGGACATCTGTGTGCACAAGACTGTGTCCCAGCACCCTCAAACTGTCTTCAGGGGTGGCTGAGCCTCCAGCTGTGGGTCAAGATCTGACAGTCAGAAATAGGTGATGCAATGGCCTCCACAGGCCTTTGGGTGTTTCAATTCATGGATCAATCATCTTATAAAAAACAGCTTGAGAAAAAGACCCTATGATGGAACTGCTGATTTCGGCAGAGTCTTTTGAAGCAAGTTCAGAGATATTCCAAGGCATGGGAAAGGATGCTGGGAGGAGATGGTAAGAACACCAGGAGGAGAGAAGACAGGGAGGTGCCAAGTGCTTAAGTACAAGTGTAACCACTGCACTTGTCAATGGGTGTGGTAAGACAGATAGAGATAGTGTTAAAGGCAATCCTGCCGCTGATATATTGCAGCTGTGTTAATTACCAAAGAGTGGGAACAGCCTTGCCCTCACAGCTGGGTGTGATAACAGAGTGAGTTAGTGGGTAGAAAGTCAGTTGGGACAGAGGGTCATGAGAGGGGCAAATAAGGTAAGTCACTGTACGAGGGACAGACAGGGTTAGGTGGCTGTGTCAGGGACAGGAAGCAGTGAGCTGGGACTGCAGAAGGAAGAGAGAGGAAGAAGAGAAAGAGCCAAAGCTGTGGGAAGCTGCCCATAGGATTGCTACATAGAAAAGGTATGAAAGATGTCTAGATAAAGTGGTGCTGATATTTGAAGCCCCCTGAAGTTTTTAAAGACGCACTTTGAGTGCAGTGGCTGTCTCGATGCCGACAAATGGGAGCACAAACTTCATCTCTTTGTTACAGAGGGGAGATAGAGCCATCCCCCAACACAGCTTGTCCAGACCCTCACAGATGCAGGATTTCTCAAAGCAAATCAACAATTTTATTAACAGATGGACAAGCAAGATACTTCTTCTCCATCTCCTGGCAGGGAGTGCATCACAACTGGCACCATTTGCAGAGGCTGTGCAGGAAGCAGGGATTTGGACTCTGTTTGCCTCCTCAGGTGGGAGAGGAGGAAGCATGGCACGTTCTGTGGCTCCTGCTCCCTGTAGCTGCAGTGATATCAGCAGATCTCCCCCAGTGCCCAGCTCTGGTGGGAAAAGTGCAGTGGTTGGTCTCAGGGACAAGAGCAGCAGCTGGTCAGTGACATTGTCCTTGCAGATGCTCAGGACTACATAGGTGCTGCCAGCTCCCGTGGCTGGATGTAGCTGTCAGAACATTTGTGGGAAGGACAAGGCAAAAGCAGTGAAGATCCCTACCTTATCCAAGGGCTTGTGCTCCTCCATCTGCTCCTGGGCGCTGCAGGTGGTTTTGTTCTGGCTGTCACTGCCAGAACCAGCTCTCTTCTGATGGGGGAGCAAGTAGATACCAAAGAGCATGAGGATGATTTCGACACAGTTCCAGAACCACCACTGCTGGCAGACTGAGTGGAACACACTTTCCTGGGTGGGTCTGCTCTGCTCCTGCATCCTCTGCTCCATCTTCTGCAGCTTGGCCATCTCCTGGCTGTGCTGCTCCTCGTGCTGCCTCAGGAGCTCTTCTGTGACCTTCACTGCTGGGAGATCCACACTCAGAGCATATTGGAAGATGCATGCCCCCAGCAGGACTTGGGTGATGCTTCCAGCCATACTCTGGAGGAGGAGAAGGAGGGAGAGAAGGGGCTCAACAGGCTGGGTGATGGTGGCTGGGGCAGTGGAGGCAGGAGGTGGAGGACCCAGGGATGGGTGGGACAGGGGATGCAGGAGCCTGGAGACAGCCAGAAAAAGGTCGGGGAACTCATTGGGGATGGGGGCACATCCCCCACAGGCACTGGCTGTAGCTGGCAGCCCTGGGCACCTCTATACCTGTCCTTCCCAAAATTATCTCCACAGCCCCTGCACCCTTTCCCCAGCCTTAGAAGTTCCCCTGGGTGCTGGTGCTTCTTGTCTGTCCCTCAACCCAGCCTTCCTTCTGCCTGCCCCACTCACTGCTGCCTCAGGCAGTGACATTGCCACATATGGGGTATCTGGGGATGTGTCCCCCTCCTCTCATGTCAGGGACATTGGAGCCCCACAGCCCAGCCAGTTGGGGCTTTGGATGGAGCTCACATGGAGCAAGAAACTTTATGACCTTTGGAGGAAGGGGCAGCCACTCAGAGCACTGCACAGCTGTCATGGGGTTGTGCAGGGAGAAAATCAGAAGGGCCAAAGCCCAAATAGAACTGAATCTGATTATATATAAACTTCCATATAAGAGAATAAAAATGTTTCTGTGAATTCATTAGCAACAAAAAGAAGGCCTCAGAAGAATCTCTGTCCTTTACTGGATGAGGGCAAAATAGAGTGAGAAAGAATGAGGAAGAGACTGAGATATTTAATGCCTTCTTTGCCTCAGTCTTTAGAGTAAGGCCAGTTGTTCTCAGTGTACCCAGGCCCCTGAACTGGAAAACAGAGATGAGGAGCACGCAGGAAACAACAGCAGGGCAGAGGGACCCAAGTGGGAGGCAGGCACAGTTAAACTCAGCCATGCTGGAGGATGACTGCCCTGCTGGTCCCAGACTAACCAGGAGTTATTACCAGCTGCCCAGTCACTGGAATGATTTACAATCCTTCTCACCAGCCAAGTCATCTGGCCGTGCTGCTCCTCATGCTGGGTCAGAACCTCTGCCGTGGCCTTCACTGCCTGGGCATCTGCCCTCAATGTGTACTGGAGGACGGCCAGCACCAGCAGGAGTTTGGTGACCTTTCCAGCCATGGCCTGGAGGAGAAGGAGGGGCTCAGTGAGGTCGGGTAGCAGGGAGAGGGCGGCTGGGGCAGCGGGGGCAGGAGATGTCGGGCCCAGGGGCGGGAAATGCAGGGCCCAGGGACAGGGCACCCGCCTCAGCGGTGGAATCTGCCCGAGGTGCTCTCCACAGCCCGCGCACCCTCTCCCCTGACCTTGGAGCTCCCTGGGGCCGGTGCTTCTGGCTGGCCCTGGCCCGGCCCTGCCCTGCCCTGCCCTGCCCGGCCCTGCCCGGCCGCACCCTCCGCTGCCGAGGCCGCTCTGCAGCGCTGCCCCGCGGGCTCCGGGCCGTGTCCCCGCTGATGTCACAGACACCCACCGGGGCTCCAGGGCCGCACCCCGCCCCAACAGCTCGGCCCTGGGGGGGAGCTCGGGTGGAACTCCCATGGAACCAGGGAGTTTGTGACCTTTGGAGAAGGGGCAGCCACCCAGGAGCGCCGCACAGCCTTCGCGGGGTTGTGCAGGGAGAAAATCAGAAGGGCCAAAGCCTGACTGGAAGTTGATTTGGCCCTAAAAGTGCCCTAAAAGATGATAAAAAACTCCTTCCATTAGTACATTGGTGACAAAAGGAGGGATCAGGAGAATCTCCAGCCTTTAATGGATCGGGAGAAACAGTGACAAAGGAGGAGGACGATTTGAAGTGTTTAATGTAAGGCCTGCTACCCTACCCTGGTCTCCTCCCAGGACAAGATTAGGGAGAGTTTGTGTGTCCTGATTCCCTGGAGTTCAGTAAAGCCTTTGACACCGTTCCCCACAACATTCTCCTGGAGATGGCTCATGGCTTGGATGGGTGTGCTCCTTGCTGGGTAAAACACTGTCTGTGGGGCCAGTCCCAGAGAGGGGTGGGGATGGAGTCACATCCAGCTGGGGACAGACCCCGGGGTGGCACCCAGGGCTCAGCCTTGGGGCCAGTCCTGTTTTCTGAGGGGTGACTGAGGGAGAGGGCATGTCCAGCCTGGAGGAATAGGGGCTTGGGGGAGACCTTGTCACTCTGCAATTTCCTATAAGGAGGTTTTAGGCAGGTGGGATGTGGTACCTCTCCAAAGTAACAGACGACTGGACAGAATGAAATGGCCTCAAGTTGTGCTTGGGGAGGTTTAGGTTGGATATCAGGAAAATTTTCTTCACCAAGTGTGTTGTCAAGCATTAGAACACAAAGAGAGCCCAGGGAAGAGGCTGAGTCACCATCCCTGAAGGTAAATAAAATACATGTTGATATTTCACTTAAGGACATGGTGTAGTGCTGGACTTGGGAG
The DNA here is from genome assembly GCF_965231275.1 of Zosterops lateralis. NCBI lineage: Eukaryota > Metazoa > Chordata > Aves > Passeriformes > Zosteropidae > Zosterops > Zosterops lateralis. The sequence continues at coordinate 9,473,805 of NC_139763.1, forward strand.
TCCTGGGTTAATGGTTGGATCTTGGGGTTTTTTCCAACCTAAACAATTTTTCGAGTCTGTGTTTCTATTGTAGCAGTCTAATGTGATAACTAAACTCAATGCAAATCTTTACCTGATTTTCATTTGACAGCTCCAGTAATTTTCCATATATCTTCCTTTGCATATATCTATGTCAAAAAAAAAACCAAAAAAACCACCCCAAACCATTGTGTGTCTTCTGTGTGGCTGCTCATTACTTTCAGAGTTGTTATTTCATCAACCAAAGTTTGTCCAAACAAACTTTAAGTCTGCCAAATTCATCTTAAGGCTGTAGTATTGTCAGGATATTTGGCAAACCAAGGAAAAATGCCCTCAGAAACAAATATGCTGCTGTGCACTGCTCTTCCATCTTCCATTTCCCCCTGCTATAATGTATTTCTGGCTTGTGTTGTCAGAGTGCCTAAAACAATAAGTTTCAGCCCTCTGCTTCCTAGATTGTACTGCAGTGCACATAATAAAGATTGAATATTTGCTCCTGGAATAAAACTTACCTAATCAGGTGGTTGGGATACAGATTCACAAATCAGGGAATCTCTTCTCAGTTCTTGCCTTAGCCAAGGGTCTGCTGTGTGCCCTCAGTGTCTGTGACAATTTCTCAGTTACAGGGTCGGGAGAGCAGGACGTGGTGTTGATCCTAAAGAGGAGAGCTGCTGAGAGAGGCTGAAATCCTGAAAGAGTTAATGCAAACCCGAAAGCATTCGTGTCTCAAACGCTGGGCAGAGGAGAAGAAGAATGTTACCACGCCAACAAGTGAAGGTGATGTTTGGAAAGGGGGCCTTGGAGGCAGGATGGTGCTTTTTTGAGACCACCCTCCTTATCTTGGGTAACTATCTCTAAAGCCAGATTTGGAGAGCATTGCAGTTGTGTCTCTGACAGGGGAATTGAAACTATGAGAAAACCCAACCTGCTTCTGAAAAGTTTGAGAATAACAAAATGTGCCTGCACAACAAGGACTGTTCTGTAAATAGCACTGCTGAGGGGGCTGTGTGTGCACCCACAGGTGCAGGAACTGCACCAGAGATGGTGCTGGGGCCCTGGGTGGTGACACGGATCCTTTACCTCTAATTTTCATATCTTTCTTTCTTCATTTCTTCCTCTCCTTAGAAGTTTAATGTGCTGCTGCTACAGGCTGTTCAATGGAGTTTAACTCAATGATGGTGTGGGCTGTTCAGAAATTTTATGTTGTTGCTATCTTGGACTGTTCAATATATCATAAAGTTTAAAAGTTTAAATTGCTTCTTCCATAGCTAAAACTTTCTAATTGATCATTCGGCATTTTTTGGCCTTGATTTAGTCCAAGGGTATCCTGAATATCAGCTGTCCCAGAGCAGGAGGCCCAGGACCTCCCTCACAGGACCTGACAGCTGAAAAGTGTGAAAAATATTCTGAAATCTTGCTGTGATTTCATTATATTTTAATTTCCCATGATAATGAGCAATATTATCTCGAAATTGAAAGTGAAATATTATTGAGACATCCTAAAGCGACATTTTAATTTTTGCAAGTCAAACTAGAGCTGATTTGAATTCCTCTGACTTGGTGTTGAGCTTTTTCAAATGAGATATAAATCTACCACTATTTGACTTTTTTAACATCACTGAGTAATGGCTGAAGCAATTAAAGAATGAGATGTCACACTTATATTTTATGTCGTTATTGCAAGGAATGCAAATATTGAAAATTAGAACTATAAACAAACTTTAAATAAAATTTTATTTATAATTCATAATATAACTTCTATGTTTTATATAAATTTTATTTATCATGTTTGTCAAACATATACACCCATATGCACCCTGGCTGTTTAAAATTTAAAATGTACTGAATAAATGCAGCAACCCATTTGGAAAATGAGACAAAGTTAAACAAAAGAACAATGATAAAATAATAATTTTCATATTTTACAATTATTTAATTGCTCCAGAATAATTCCTTTAGACATTGTTCTCTTCACATCCTCAGAGAGTACATTTTTTCTGCAGCACATTTTTTCTGTTCACAAGCATAAGTTGAACAATTGAACCATCTTTTAATTCTGTGTAAGGGAGATTAATTTTTATTTCTTCTTCCAGAAGAGCTCTGCATTCTATGGAGAAAGTTGTCAGAATGATTAAATTCAACAGCAGTTTAAAATATATAACATAACTCACCTGAAAAATAGAAAAGAATATTTTTGCCATATTCCTATTTTAATTAATTGAAAACTAGCTGAAAGTTTCTAATCACTCATGTTTTTCAAATGATTGATTTCTCACTGAAGAGGCCAAACGATGAAAATACTGCAAATCAACCCAACCTCCCTGTATTTTAGACCACTGAAAAATGGAAATACACTTTGCTTTTGGGGACTTTTCATTACTTGATTAATAGACCTGATTCAGATTTGAGAGAGAACAAGCACTGACCCAAAAGACTGTTTACTCCCCACCCTTGCACAAGTTATGAAGCAAAGGCAAGCATCACCCTTGCTTCTTGTTCCTGGAGAAGTAAATCTATTCTTTGGCCAGAATTAGGGCCTAAGCACACCTACAGCTGACCTGCTGACAGAAAACATGACTTTGAGTCATTATGTCGATTATTTTTAGGTATTTTTTATAAAATTGGCAGTCTCAGTGAGAATTTTCAAGGCCAGTTTCTGCAGCAGTGTATGTGGAAGTACACACACCTACTGCCTTTGACTCCTTTCTCACTCACTGCAAACCTTACAGCTCAAATTGAGGCCAGTTCACAATCATCTGCCATGTGGATTGTGCCAAGTGACCCCAAACTACCTTTTCAGTTCATAAAATATTCATTCAGTCCCAGCTGGGACCATAAAATATGAATGCTTGGTTATGATGTTGGTAACATACCCCTTTTCATTCTCTTACATATGTATAAGGGAAATAGCTATACATCACTCACGAGTACAGCTATATGATAAATTAGTGCTCTAAAAAACCCCAAACCCCTCCATCTCGCTCTGCTGGAAGCCCATTTGACACTACAATCCTCTGTCTAATCCAAATGGTGGCCATTAGAAAAATGTTTCAGGTTTTACCCTGCCATAAATTCCTGCCCTCTTCCTTCATATTCATCTGCCCTGTGGGAAATTTAAGTTCCTCCATATTACCTTCTCCTGGCACACAATATTCCATTTTGGACAAGTATTTATTAGTGCAATTCAGAGATAAAATGCTAATGAACAAAGAGCTTTGGAGTCTCTGTGATTGTATATCCACTAGTTTAGAGAACTGGAGAGTGCTCAGATATACAGCTGTAATCACAGGGGAGCCTAGTGCATAGAGGAATATTTTAGGACACATTTGAGAATTTTTACCTGTCTTGATCTTGAATTTCCTTTCTCCTTTGTTTGACAGACAAGGATTAGTACAAATCTTTGCACTTAGAGGGATTCAAATATTCAACTCCCAAAACACTGTTCACATATTCTGAAAAATATTTAAAATACAATCATTCATTAGAAAATAATTTACACGCCTATCTGCCCTAGATATGTCTCTATAAGTGCAAATTTGTGTCATGACATAGTGCTTAGGGCTATTTGCAAGAGTTGGGATAAATGTCTTGTCTTTACAGTTGAAAAAACTGAACAAAAATGCTCAGAATGCCTCGTGCTAAGAAGCTCCAAGTGAAAAGAGCAGAGATGAGCTTGCCTTGTAGGCCCAGGGCTGTGACATGAACAAAAAATGACACAATGTCAGACTTTTTGCCAATTTGAGTTGAAACCATACCCATCATCTTTTAAAGAGGAAGGACCACAGTACTTTGTGAGCTGATTAAACTTTACCATTTGGTCTTTACTGGCATCTGACTCACACAGTTGAACATATAAGGATTAGTGGTGATTGATGCCTCCTTCCCAGTCCTGGGGTTATGGTTGGTAGAAATCCTGCAGTGTTCATCCTCTCTTTGTTCTCTGTAAGCCAATACTGAAGTTTCAGGAGATCATTTACTTCCCAGGAATATACTTTTCTGTGAGGCAATGTAATAATGGTGTATGGAATATCTGCCAGAGAGAGAAATCTCTCTCCTGTAATCTGAACTCTGTGTTTCTGAGTGAGGAGCCAGCAGACAAGGGGAAGGGACCAATCGTTAAATGAAAGCAAATAAGGAGAAAATAAGCTAAAAAATAGTAGGGTCTTTGTGAGGGCAGGAAAAGGAAAATGAAAAGAAGAAAGAAAAAAAGCTTTGTTTGGCTGGCAGATAGGCAGTGATGACTGTGCTCATCTCATAATTATTCAGCTAAGCAGGAGGTACATCAGTATGGATGTTTTTAGGGCTAAAAATCCTGTCTAGCATGTTCAGCTATATGCACACCACAGTTTGCATGCTCATATGGACAAGCACTTGAAGGGAAACACAATCTGCTATAATGCCTATCTGCTAGACAAAATGTGCATGATTAGTTCCATATGGCTTTTCTTTCTGAAACAGTAGAGTTCCAAAGTGAGGAAAGATTTCCAACAGAGGTGATGATGTATTTCAAAATTGCAGTTCAATATTAAGCTTATGGGGGAGTATTGGCCTGCAGTGGGATTTAAATGCACATTAGTGTGCTTTGCTGAATAGAGATGTCCTTAAACATCTCCTTAAAGACATTTACACCGTAAGACATGCCCATAGTAGGACATGTACATGGTAAGAAATGATCTTGTTTTTGTGGCCTTTGAATCAACTTCCAAGTGATTTGTTGCATGAAGCTTCCAGAGAAGATACCTGCAGTCTACATAAATCAGTATCTGTTTTCCAGTGTAACATTTCCTTTCCTGCTGAGTTGCATTATCAAGTAGAAAAGTGCTAATGCTATTCCTCTTCATACGGTCACATTTTGGACACTGATACAATATTTAATGGAAGGAGCTGCCTGTTCTTGTATGTGCCTATTCCTACCATTGCAGAGGAGGGAGTCCTTTAGAGGACAAATCAGAAAATCCCCATGTTCCACTGCATTTTAATGTAAATCAACACTGACTTTTAAACAGCCCCTGACTTCTAGTTCCAGCTTTGAAAAGTTTCTAGGTGAAGTTTCTCTTTCTCCACACACCAGACAAAGGAAGTGAAGGACAGTCTCCCAGTTTAGATGTCTAAAGTGCTGTTAGTAAGCTACACGAATAACCTTTGTCAGACAGGATTTTTTAGGGGAGGTGGTTTCTATAGTCACAATTTGTCCCAAATGCAAGAAAGAAAACAAAGCTCCCTGTCCAGTGTGGCTGTTTGCTCTCGGCAGCTGAGAGCACTTGAGCAGCCCCTGCAATGGGCTGCAGGCTCCGAGAGCAGCAGCTGTGGCACAGCTGTAGTCAGCACCTGCCCTGCCATCTGCAGGGGTGACACTCACTCTCCACCCAAGACAGGAATATCAGGCTTCCAGCTGGGAATGTCCAAAAGCCAAACTGCTGAGCACAGGAGAGTTTTAAACTTTTCATTGAGAAACACCAAGGGAACTAAACACTGGTCTTTGAGGGATTCAGTGTCTGCCGTGTCTTGCCTGCTGTCTTCCATAACCAGGGATTACAAAACGTGCCCGGGAGGCTGATTCCCAAACCAGCATCGCCCTTCCTGCCATTTGAACAAATGGCTCTGCATTACAGGAAAAGCTGCCAGTTCAAGGGGGGCATTTTGCACAGAGGTGGTTGTCACCTCTTACTGAGCTCAGACTGCTCTGTAGTCAGAAGTGTGAACTTGTGAGAGCAGAAGAGAAGGGTCCCTGCAGGGGACTGGATCAGTAGCCTTGGCTGTAGGCACTTGGCCTGGGGAGGGGCGCTGTGTGGTTCCTTAGGCTAGTGAGAAACTTGAAACACAGCACTTAAAAAACACAGAAAAATGCCCCAGAGTGGGAGCCATAGCTCTGCACCCAGAAAACACAGAGCCCACGGGAGCCCCGGGTCATGTCTGCTCCCTGCTGCTGCAGCAGTTCTGCCTTTCTCAGTGGCCCAAGAGTAATCAGGACCATTCCCACGGCAGATATGCAGCACATGATGTTCAGAGCATTTTTCTAATCTCAGGGAAGTGGAGGCTCCACTTTTCAGGGGCTAGAAGAGCCTAGGATGCAGGTTTGGTGTTTCCCACAGGAGTGCTCTCTGTTATCAGTCAGAAGTAGGGCATGGTGTTTTGTGATAACGTCTTTTAAAGTGAGCTCCAGGATAGTTCAGACTTGTGAAATGAATTCTGAATTTGGTCAGGCCCCAAACAGCCTCAGAAATTCAGCATAAGCCCAGCTGGTCAGCCCAGCCCAGCTCAGCCAGGGCCTGTGCTGTGCCTGTTGGTGCTGCAGAAGGCTCTCAGGGGAGATTTTCCCTGGGGATTTAGGTCCATAAAACAAGAGAGGCAGCATTACCCTCAGTTCTTTACAGCAGAGTAGGACAAGCTCTTACCTTGATTCCTTCCCCACTGGGAGCATTGTAAGCTGTTCTTCCTCCACCCCAAGGTGTTTACAAGCAGCATAGCCTGCATGTGAACTATCTGGATGCAGTTTTTAGAAAATTTTATTTCATAATACAGAAATAAATGGCTCATAACAAGGAATTGAACTGCTGTTGTTTTCCCTTTCCTTCAGACAGAGAAGGGAACTCCCTGACAGCTTCCTTGCATGCCACCAAGCACCTCCAGTCCTTGAATAGGGTTTTTCACAATGTACATTTTGGATACAGACTCTTAAATTCTGCCTAAGCACCACTTTGCATACATAAATCTCTTCTTGGAACTGAGGATTAATCCATGTGCTCACTTTGTCATCTGCAAAATGGAGAATTTTCTTACCTGACAAGAAAAGTGAGAGGATAAATATTTCAGAGACTATGAAGTACTCAGACAACTCAGTGAGGGTGACAAAAGTGCTTTGGCTAGACAGGAAAACGCTTCTTTAAAATTCCCAGAAGAGCGGGACAGAATAGAGATGAGATCCAGAGTTGTGGGAGGCAATTGCAGCACTCTGTGTGATAGATGGCATCATTCCCAGAGCAGTAAAATGGATCTGCACGTAGACTTTCCTCCCTGGTACGCTCCCTTCACTCCTGGCACGGGCTCTGTGCCACCAAATAGTGCTGCTCATCCTCCTGCTCTTTAACTCTTGTTTGGGACATCAAGTCCTGCAGAAAGAGATTTGGGATAGGAGTGGTACCGTATTTATGCTGCTTATTGTTGTGCTGTTACAAGACAATCTTTGCAATTCTTGCAGGGACACAGCCTCGGAGCTGCGTCCTCCAGAAATGCAGGAAGAGAAGATTTTGGGGGAAATGGACTTATTTGAGTAAATATTTCCCACGTCCATATTCCTGAACTCTCTCTCCCCCAGGCAGGGCAGCCCTTGGCTGTCAGCTCGGGCCGCTGGAACCCGTGAGTGACGCGGGGTGGCAGCTCCGGATTCAGCTGCTGTTTGCAGGCTCGTCCCACGAGAGGGCAATGCAGCAACATCCATCCCAGAGCCTCCCTCACAGGAAAGGATCGAGATCCGCACCCGGGAATTCCACGCTGCAATATACGTGCGGTATTTATAGAACGAGCGTTTACTCTTTTAAAGTGTTGCTTATGGCAGTAAAATGTAATCAGTCTGCATTAAACTTCATCTAGGAGAAGCTAATATGGCCCTGTGCTGCTAGGCAATCTAGGACAACTGAACATCCAAAGAAAACCATATTTTTTTCCATGTCTTGGACACTCTATCAGACAATTAAACTGAAGGCTCAGTGCTACAACTCATCCTCGGGGGGTACCCTATTTATCAGCTGCTTTAATAGGACTGACAGTTTGAGTACAATACTATAGGTTTGTGTGTTACTTTCATTGACCTTTATGCAATTAAATACCTTATTTTGTACCTCACCCTCGGCTCTGTAATCTCTTTTGGCTGACAAATGTCTGTGTCACCTCCTAACCTGGTTGATCCAAACGAGCTTTTTGAAAGTGCCACTGACAGCAAATCATTGTGGTCTATAAAAGGTTTGTCTTCCACTTGACTGGAAATTGCTTACTATGTGCTAAACATTGTCGAAAACGCCAACCAAAAATGCTTTTTTTCCCCCCACAGATTTAATATTCTGTCTTATATTCCAAAAGACTGTGCATATGTTTCAGCTGTCTTATGGGAGGCAGCTGAAATATTTTGTTCTGATTCCGTTATACACAAGTGATTTCCCTTTTCTTTGCATTACACACAAGTTACTGGCCAGCTGCAGGCTCTGGTAGCGATTTGCAGTGTCACCAGCCATTAGAGAGGAGAATGCAGAATCGTTAAGCACATCTTGACAGGTAAATGAGAGAAGAAGCGCATCAGCAATGCTGTGAGGAACGCCGTGGGAAGGAGGAAAAACATTCTTACGAACAACAGCTTGAAATGAGTGGATAAGTAAGGTGAGATAAAGGACCTTGCCGGCTGTGACCGCGCTGTTTGCAGCAGGATGAGCACAGACGATGAGGACAGGAAGGCAGGGATGCAGGGAGGCCTGGCAGCACTGGCTCTCCCAGTGTCAGCCTGCAGCCAACAGTGCCAGCGTGAGCACCAACAACCGGGCTGCCAGTCCTGCCCGGCCCACGGACACAAAAGGGTCAGCATTTTTTGCATGGCACGGACATTACTGTGTGTGCTCCTCCCACATCTCTCGCTGTTTAATTGCTGCAATCAGTTGGGCAGCTCTGCGGAATGGAGGAATTAAGTGGCCCGATTAAGTCACCGTTTGTGCAATTGCGGCTGGGGCACGTGTCCCTGCACAGCCCGTGTCGGGCAGACACACGAGGCCCTCATTACCTGTGAAGATGAGCTGCCACCCGCCCAGGTCAGGAGTGGGGATGGTGGAGAGCAGAGTCATTTATGCCACAGGGATTGCAGCACTGCTGGGGTGGAAAGGGGAGTGAGCCTCACAAGATTGGAGAAAACTGTACTCAGAAAATCTCCTGGATGAAGAACTTCTGTATCGATGAGGACAGGTCGGTCCCTAAGCATTCTGTCCCTGCTGTGAGAAGTGGCTGTGCTCTCATAATGAAAAATTAAAAATTAATTTACTTTCTGTTTTGTTTTGCCTTCCTTCAAACACCACAGGTGGTCAGGGAGCACTGTCACCACCCAAAACTTCTCTGCTGGCTGGAGAGACACTGTACTCTCATGAAGGAGACTGATGTGGTATCTCTCCCCACAAGGTGTATTTGAAAGGGTTCTTTAATAAGTCTGTAATTTCCAAAGTGACTTTGGTAAAGACACCAGCCAAGCTGTGCCCAGAAAAAGGTGAAGTGGGAGCAGTGCAGCCAAGGCTGGGCACAGCCCAGTGTGGAGGGCACTGAGCAGCTGCTGCTGGCTGCACACGTGGAACACACCCAGTGCTGCCAGCAGACAGAAAATAATTCTGATGAGAATGTGAGGCAGATTAAAGCACAAGTGGAAATAGTCATGCATCAGAGGGGTGCCAAAGGGGCAAAAGGGCATACTGGGGCTAAGCTGGGAGGCTGCCATGCTCCTGTCTGCCCCGTCACACCCCTGCAGAGGCAGCAGAAGGCATCAGGAAGCACCAAAAAGAGGATCCTGCTGCTTATGGGGACCAAACCATTGCCCAGTCCTGGGCCAGGATGCCTGGGGCTCTGCAGCCCCTGCCCAGGGCTGGCTCCAGTAGGAAAAGCCAGTGAGGAAGAGCACTGGGGGCTTCTGTCCTGGTCTAGGGGCAGTTCCTGCTGTCCCAGCTTCACCTGCTGGACCCCTGGCTCAGACACGGAGCTGCCCTACAGCCTCAGCCATGGGTGGCCATCCTGGGGTCTGTGGTAGTCCCTGGTCATGTTTCCCATCCTGGCTCTGCCCTGGGGCTGCTGTGGTGACAAGACAGCCTGGACACCAGGATGACCATTTATAGATTTATTTTCTTTTCAGAAGAACAGTGACCTTCTCCAGACTAAGGTGCATAACTTTTCAATATACTTCAGCACTAACAAACCACTGGATGGAAAATTTCTTTTACATCAACGAGATTTGCGTAATGGGAAAGGACATTACCATTGAGAAAAGCAGTTTTTCCAGACCTCGGAACTAAATTCCAGCCAGCAACAAAAAAGAGAAAAGAGGGAAAAAATTATGGAAATGATAGAAAGTTCAGGGACTTTTTAAATGTGATTCTTTACTTGTGTTAAATATTTGACAGCAAATTGCAATAGACTTTTAGGCAAAAATAAACTTGAGTGGACTTACAGGAAATGTTTCCTGCAAGACACACATGCAAATAGGGCTACAATTTTTTATTAAAGCATCATAAAGAAGAAAGTACAGATTTAGCATGACATGCTGTTTGTAAACAATTCACAAATCTCCAGTTAAATTTGAACACTGTGATGGATGTGCACATGCTGAGGTTGGATTTTGGATATTTTCCACTGTTTAACTGGTGAAAAAAAGACGAGAGGCAAAGCCTGAATGGCTTTGTCAGCTCAGCCACTTCCAAAGTGACCTCCCACCCACGCACAGTCCCATTCTCACAGCACGAGCTGCTGTGCAAAGCCACTGAAACATGCTGGTGACAAAGCACAAACAAACAGGATCAGTTTCTGGTTTAAGAAGTAGATAAGCCTAAACCAAAGCCAAGCTGAAACTTTAGCCCAAATGAAGAACTTTATAGGACAGGGCTGGTTTTGTCTTGTGGCAGGGGACAGAAGCAGACTGCTCCAGCCTCTTCCTGGTCTGTGCTCACAGCAGCAACCTCTGTGGATGGTGCTATCCAAAGTTTGCTGCAGTTAAAATACACTTCTCCAAATCACCCAACTTTCAATGTGCCTCTTCCCACTATCTGGTTAAGTAAATACATATTCTCAGTAGCTAAACATAAGCAAAGAGGTTCACATTTTTATCTCTTATTTGATTACCACCTTTGCTTCAAGATTTGCAGTGAGTATTCCACAGCATCCAGATGAATGACATGTTACAGAACTGGGGCATCAGCCACTACTGACTAATCAGTTTCATTCATTATATTTTATATAATTTAACTGGCTGAATCAGCTTACCATTAGGGGAATTTGCAAACCATTTAAACCTTTTGCAGTCAAGTTCATGACAATTTCCTTTTCCCACAACCAAAGCTGTTTCCCCAAGTACCTGCACAGTTATTTCCTGCTTGGGATGTTTATCTGTTTCATGCGGAAGGTCTGTAATTTCACCTGAGACAGATTGGCAGTTAAACTCAATGGGAGCCCAACAGAGACCCCAGGTTCTGTAACCAATAGATTACATAATAGAGGTTTATTACTTTTCAGAAGAAATGATAAAACTAAACATTAACAGACAGATTGACTTTCCTGTGGGGTCACTGTTCATTAAATTTCCCACTGCTTTTACAATCTGAGCTGCTACAGTCATTTAGCTTTTAGCTCAAGTCATTAAAGCAAGAAGATTGTTTCTTTATTACCTTGTGACCATTCTTCATTTTAATGACATTTTTCAACCTCTCATGCTAAAACTGCAAATGCTATTAAAAAAAAAAAAAAAAAAAAAAAAAAAAAAAAAAAAAAAAAAAAAAAAAACTGTGCTTTCTGCGTTCTTTGGCTTAAACACCAACAAACCCAGTGGCTTCCATCCTTCTCATTTAATATCTGACAGGCACTGATTTGTGCCAGGCAGGTACCTACTGGGTGAGGATGCAAAACTCCTTCACAGAAGTTAGTGGTAGACTCAGGGCAATCAGCTCTGAAGGTATTACTCTGTGAAACAGCATTTTGTGGGCCTGGCTGTAGGAAAGTGCCAAGTTTTGGCAGGTAGGAGACCGAGATTTGGAACTGGTGATGAGGCAGCTGAACAGAGCAAGACATGCCAGTGAGGGGCTTTGACATGGGGAGTGTGCACAGATGCCCTCAGGCACCACAGGGCTGTAGCTGGACTAGAAAGTAGTGGCTTCAACACCCCTGACATCTTCTCTCTTCTTTCCTCTTCCATAAGAGACTATGCAGACTTTGGACAGATACCATCATAAAAGGTCATCCAGGTACATCAGAGAGGACTGGGAAAGAGGGCATAGAAAACAATAAGAAACTGTAGAGAAACTCCCTGCAAGAGATCCCATCTATCATAGAATCATAGAATAAAATCACAGAATGCCTTGGATTGGAAAGGACCTCAAAGAAGATCTAGTTCCAAACCCCTGCCAAGGCCAGGGACACCTTTCACTAGACCAGGTTGCTCAGAGCTCCATCCAGGCTGGCCTTGAACACTTCCAGGGATGGGACATACAACTTCTCTGAACCACCTGTGCCAGAGCTTCACTACCCTTACAGTAAAGAACTTCTTCCTAGTATCTAATCTAAACCTACTCTCTTTCAGTTTGAACATGAAGAAAGACTTTTTTTTTTAATTATTTCTTATTAGATAGATAAACCATAACATTTATAACTTTTCAACAAATATAGTTAATAACAAGATTCATTACTCATCTTCATCACATGCAGTATCTACAGATTTCAACAGCTGCAAGGACATTACTTCTGGACCATTTTTTCAGGTCACAGGTTACTTATAAACACAATGGCCACAATATCAAATATTTGATGAGAGAACAGAATAAGAGAATGCTCTTATCTTCCATCACTCATTTCCCAAAGAAAAAACCTTTACTACACATCCTAATTTATTACAATAATTCCTTTTTTTTTCTTATAATACATCTTATGTGTTATAAGGGCTCATGTCTCAAATTTTACATTGTTTTGATGAAATATTGAACAAAACTTTTTCATGTTTACCTCTTGCAAATTGTGAACTTGAACTTTTTTCCTATCACTGGATTGATGCTGGAGCAATGCAACCCAACTGCTTTCCTGTCTGCCCACTCCAAAAATGGAAAGTTGATAAAAGCAATAGATGAGATAGGAGGAGGCAAACATCTGTTAAATCAGTGTTCTATGACATAGAGAGGTTTTTTTGAGCCCTAAACCCAGCAGACTGTAACAGCTAAGGATGCCTAAACCAAGAAACACCTGGGGGAACTTTGCAGCTGAGCAACATCTTAGGCTGTTCCTAACATTACAAGCTCCAATTATTTTTCTTTTCTAAATCCAGATTTATTCTTTGAGACCATCACTAAAATGTTCTTTGTTTTTCCACTATGAAACAGATGGCATAAATGTGCCCTGCAATTTTATTGCTGTTACAATTTCACCATGTCGTGCTCAAACCAATGGGTTCATTCAGTCCACAATAAAACCTCCACTCTGCTGTGCTGCTGATGGATGCACTGAATAAAATGGCAGCTGAAAAAGTTTCAAGTTGGCAAATCAATAATTCATTATTTGTCTCATACAGGTTTATTAGCAATAGAAACAAAGCTCAAGAACAGATAAAAGCTTGAAATGGTTACTTGGAAAAATGTAATGAGAATGGACTTGTGCACAACCACTGCATTTTTCATCTTTTTGGTTTTTAGTACAAGTATGTCTTTTGAAACATGATGAGATTAGACAAAATTGCTCAATTCTTTTCTCTGTAAGGTTGGTCAAACTACTGGCTGAAAGAATCTTTCTCAAGGTTATACACAAGTGAAAGAAAACTTCTGTTACAAATTTACCTTGGCACTGGCATGAATAAAAAAGAGTCTAATCTGTGAAGAGCTGTTCTGAAGTGTTCAGTTTCAAGAGGAACATGACTAAAGAGAAAAAACCTGAAATACAGCAGGATTTAACTCCTTTCAGTCCTTCATCAGTGCTTTTCAAGCATGGCAAGTCAACTGTTCAACACATGTAATGGTTTACAGCCAGAGGCAGCTACAGGAACTTCCTACTCTCACCTTGGAGGGATTATCAAACCCAGGCAGGGTGGAGTTGATACATGAATACAGAAACATTCATAGAAATCCATTCCCTTGTTTTCTTAAGGTGAATACAGCAGGCCAAACTCAGATGTTACTGACAGAGGCTTAAAAGGGAGATGACAAGAAAAATATTGCAAATCTCTTGGCTCTAGGGGACACTTTATCTGCATGCCCTGTAGAGATAACCTTATTCACACCACCAAGGGAGCAGAGAGGTGAACTTTAAAAGATCCTAAGGGATGAAAACACCTATCAGGTGAGACAGTCACTGCAAGGTTGCTGGGATAACATCAGCATTGCTGCACGACTCCCTCCACACCAAGCAGCCTCTGATTAACGCTCTTGGAAGTTGACTCCTTCACACAGATTCCACCAGTGCCTGCCCTGGCTGATCCAGTTTAGCAGACCTGTAGCTCTGGTTGCTCTGCAGGGTGGTTGGTTCTGTGGGACTGGTTCAATATCCCCATTTTGATCTCCCTGCTGTGGATTTGCTGAGTATCTTGATACCAACCACAGCACCAAGGCAGGCCAAAGGCAAAACAGAGAAGACATGTTAACTTGATCCAAATGTAGACAATAAACCTATAAAGGTATCAGGAGACATGTACATGAACAAAGCCAAGGGCTTTGAAGGACTTCTAACAACTACTGTGAAAGTAATTACTTCAGTTGAACTGGCTTCTTCCTTGTCTTTTTCTCTTTTTCTTTTTTTTTTAGGAAAAAATACTAGACTATTATTTAATTGCACCACTTTCTTCACATTCAGCCTTAAAAGAAACCTTTTAACATTTTTGAGTGCCCTTCAAATAATTAGATTTGCAAGAATCACCCTGTAGCATTCTATTAAAATTAACTCACCTGACAGCAGTTTAAATAACAAAGCAAAGAACACAATTTGTATCAAGCACTGGACAGTGATGGTGGGAACACTTCCAAAGTACCTTCACAGGATTTGTTTAAACTGCTTTCAAAGCCATGTAAAAAAACAAGCAGCTTTTAGAACTTGTCCCAGAGAAATTAAAATTAAGGCATCACAAATAAGTGACAGGGGCAGGACCTGGAGAAGTTCTGATGCTCACCCAGCCTCCTTTGCAGCACAAATCCAGCAAAGGTGCTGCTGGGATGTGGCACATGGAGAGAAGGGATGGGAGTGTGATCTCAGGGGTTTGTAAAGCAGAACAGCCTCCTCAGGCCACGGGGAGCCAGTGCAGCTCTTACAGCCCTGCTGTGCCTCATGTGGAGTGAGCAGTTCCTCCACAGCAGCTTTGGCCACTGGAGCACAGTGCCACACGCTGGTCCTGGAGCTGGAAAGGGCTGTGAACAGGGACAGTGTCTGCTCCTCAGAGGCATTCAGGACTGCATGGTCACAGGCAGAGAGGCTGCTCTGTGTCACATGGCACACACCACAGCCTGTGCTCCACCACCACATCTTCCTCAGTGCTGGGCAACTTTCCCAGTGGGGAAAGGCAGCATCTCTGCCACCTCCCACCAGCAATGCCTCCAGCACATCTAACCAGCCTCAGGCCAGCACAGCAGCTGTGCTGGGGACACACAGTGCCCTCCCAGCCCGAGGAGGCTCTGGGAAAGCAGAGGGAAGTGCTATGAGAGGTGGGGGATGGCAGCATAGCCTCGTGCAGAATCTCACCTGTGATGTCTCGTGGAAGAAGAGCATTTGCTCACTACCAACAACAGCAATCTCTTTAAAAGAAAAGATTATCAAAATGATGTTGACTATGAGCAAGTTACTCATTTGTCAGTGTCACCAGCACAGAGGAGGTGCCAGATGAAAGGTCCACAGGCTGTACCTGGCTCTGAAATCCCATGTCAGACAAAGTAAACTCCACAGACCTCCAATCTTTGCAAGCCCTGGCACACAAGAGCAGCTTGAAAAGGGCAGGTCAAGGGAAGGGAATGCTTTGGGGATGTGGGGCAGCACTAATCAGCTGCCTGGGGGGGATTTTGCACATCCCATAACAGGACTCTGGGAAAAGGCCTTACACCTTTGGTGTGACTTTGGAGAACCCTTTCCAACACAAAATGGGCACAAATGTGGTGCAGGGAGTGCTGGTGAAGTGAGATGACTTAGTCAGCCTCATCAAGGTAAACAGCTATCTGGAAATCTCTGGACAAATGAGCAATTTTTTTCAGTGATGTTGCTAGGAGACATCACCGTAGTCAATCATAAAACCATCAACTGCTGCTACTCAGGAATTTTTTTAATAAACACTTCTATACTGAAGAGTATTTCAGTGAAGCTAAAATTGCTTATGGGATCATGCCAGTTTCGACAAAAACTAGCAACAAAACCTACACTGGTGAAGATTTCTCAGATTCCAGATGAAATTTGTGATCCATAAAGTGTAATACTAAGGTTTGGTGTCACCAGCATACCAAAAAATCAAGAGAGCAGCTCAAAACCACACCCTGTGATATCCCATAACAGAAATATACTGGTCTGCTTTCCAACAATCCATAAGTTAGTAAGGTAATTAAGTCTATGTTAAGTAGTTTAAATTTACTATACCCAGAGATCTGCATATAGTATAGAGAATTTCAAAGGATTTTGAAGCTTGAGAAAGATAAAGACTACAAGCTGAGTCTAATATTCAAAGCTGCCTAATGCCCTGCAATGAAAGGAACACAAGTTCAAATCCTTGCTCCAGGGCTGTGGGTGAAGGTCAGGGTGAGGGCCAGCCTTCCTCAGGCCTGGGGGTTTGCTGACAGCTTGGCACTGCGATCAGGATCTTGTGAACAATTTTCAGGAAGTCAATGCTGGGTTATGCAGAACAGTAAATGCTGAAATCTGAAAACAATGTGCAGAGCAGAAACTCCCTTTTTAAACATTCCTGCCAATGGAGGAGCTGGTAGTGCTTTCATGGAGCCAAACTGCCTGTGTGGAAAGGCTGGAGGGTAATGAGGGTGGAAGCACAGTTAGGCAAGAAAAGGGAAATTAAGCTACAAGTAACACTTCATAAAGCTGAAAAAATGATTGAAGAGAAAATAACATTAGACATTATTTTTCAAAGCTTCATTTCTTCTAGGGAATCTGCACAATAAAAATATCAACTCTTATGCACTTTGCTGAAGGAGCATGTGAAAGATTTTAGGGGGAGCAGAAAAAGAAGGTATCATTATTCAGCACTTTTATTAAACCAAATGCAAAAACCAGCAAGCTAAGAGGAAAAACCCGACTCACTCAGAAACAGAAAAATGAAAAAATCCCCAAAACATGTAGCTCTTCATGATTACATGTATATTTTACCTTCACCCATCTGTAAGGCAGAAACTGTGGTTAGAATACAATCATGAACAAAATAGCAGACACAACAAAAGCATAAGGAAAAAAATAAAGATAGTAATTCTAATAGTAAATGGCAATAAATTACTTGTGCTAAGAGAGTTTAGGGGTACTAGCTGAGGAAAATGTTTGAGCTGGTCCCATCGCCCTTGCTCTTCTTTGACAGGACCACTTTTCAAAGAAAGTCTTGACAAGAAATGCAGCCTGCAGGGGTTTTCATCTTGGAAACAACCCAGGAGGTGGCTGCATTCAGACTGGCAGTAAAAAGGCCACAGGTGATAACAGACTGTGCCTCACTGTGTGTTACACCACGCTGACACCTGCCTCTGGTCCCAAACACTGTGTTCATCCCCTCAGCTCTTTGCCCAGCACTGAAATACTGCCTGGCCTGGCGTGAGAAGAGCAGCAAGGCCAGGGGAGGAAAGCAGGGAAACCTGGGTCCCAGAGCCACGATGTACAGCTGTGTGTCACCAAAAGAACAACTCCAGTCCCTGTGCACAGCCAAGAATGGCTGCTGCACCACTGCCAGTGTCAAGAGCTGAGTTAGAAAAGAAAGAAAAATCAAATTGGGAGCCTCTGACCTATGGAATTGATCCAGGGTCTGTTGTGTGGGAACACACATCCCACACCACAGGCAAGGCCAGGGAGACAGTCCGGTACAGATTATTCCTTATGCAGAGATTTCATTGCTGGCAGTATCAAAATGAATTTTTTAAATACTTGTTTCCTTCTTGCTTTAAGCTCCTCAGCTAACCCCAGGAGCCACACAGTTAGATACAAAGCTTCCAAGTGGAGAAGGAAACAGCAGGGCACTCTGGAAATTGTCATTTTGATTCTCAGGCTTTGTTTCTAAAGGGGAAAACATCACAGCAGTCAGTGTGTCTTTATTGCAGGATACACAGAGAGAGGACAGGCAAAGAGGACACAGGTCTAATATTACAGCAAACATTTGCAGAGATCTAAACAGTAAGGAAGTCCTGTATTATATATGTGCTGGAGATATCTGTATCTATCTACAGACAGATAGATATGGTCAAGATAGCATAAGCAAGACCTTTCCTGTGCTGACTTGTTACTTAGCATTCAATAACTCACTGCCAAATGAAAAATACAATTACTGAGGTACCCCTGCAGAAGAAAAGTGTACTTCAACTTTCTGGCAAAATTCAAAGTTCAATTACCCTGTGGCAAATCAATCAAATGTGTGCACAGCAAGCAATGAAAAAGTACAGATGTCACCTCAGTGCTTTCAATTGAACATGGTTTTTCTTCTTTTTAAAAATCAGCAAGTGGCACTAGGAGACATTTACAAAGCTCACATTATGCAGAAAATAAAAAGAAATCCATCAGTGTGATTTAGAGCAGCACAACCCAGCGCTCTGGGCACGAGAAACAATAAATAATGAACATTCATCACTGGTAAGCTGTGCAATGATCTGATTTTTATAGACACTGAGATTCATTACACCAGTTTGGCATCGTGTCCCACGTTCCTGTAGCTGGAAGCCAGGCCTGCAGGGGTGCCCTGAACCACGAGCACAGGTCAGCCTGTGCTGATGGATGTGGCAGGACACAAATGTGTGTGTGCACAGCAAGCCCCACCTAAGCCAGGGCAGAGCACCCTGTGTGGATGGTGCTGGCCTGGGATACACAAATGAAGTCTTCCCAAGGGGAGCACGGGGCCACACTGGGCACTGACAGCTTAGGAAATCACTGACCTTTGCTGCTTCAAGTACCTTTCTCGGCCCTTTTGTTATGAGCAGCACAAAACTGCACTTGAGTTCACAGCTCTGAGGCACAAAACTTGCCCTGGGCTCCTCCAGCCTTTCCCACAGATCCCGCCCTGGTGAACAATCCCAGGGACGCTTTTTCCTGATTACCAGAGTGGGAAGGGATGACACACACTTTGTGTTGCCTGGAAAGACCTTCAGTTTCCAGCAGGGATCATTACACAAGGTTGGGTTTGGTTTTGTTCTCTGTTAATTCATCATTCCTATAGCTGACATGAAATTTTGTAATAATTTTCAACTGGCTGAAGGGAACCTTGAAATTAAGTCCTCCTACTTCAACATTTTTTGCTAGTTCCCTTTCCCTGAGTCTGTGACTGATTTAGCAATGGCTACAATGAATATTCTGAGTTGGAAGGGACCAAGAAGGATCATTAAGTCCAACCCTTCAGTGAACAGCCCACATAGGGATTGAACCAAAAACCTTGGTGTTATTAACAGCAGACTCTAAGCAAATGAGCTCATCTCAGTGTTAAAATTTTTTAATAGGAAACAATACAAATTCACAACTCTGATAAAAATTGAGGCTGAATTTTAAAACACTACTTGCCTACCCACAAACAAAATTATATTTGTATTTTATATCATCAAAACAACTGATTCATGAAACTGATGAAGTCCATAGAACAATGGAAATTAAAAGACCATTTAAATACACAAAGTTAATTCTCACTGTAGTTGTGTAAAATTGATATTTGGAAACATTAGAGGCATCTTAAAAATTTTTATTTAGCATGTTGAAAAACAAATGTTACAAAAAATTTCTATAAACAGGCAAAAATCTTTAAATAGCATAATTTAATGTAAACCAAACCCCTTTAAAATATACAATACTGTAATCAGAGGTTATTTACATCCAGTGAAGAGAGAATAACCTTCACTAATGTTAATATCATCTAAGCAAATCATTAATTTCCATAATTTCTTAAAACAGTGCCACCTTTAGGTTAGTTTTAGTAGCTAAATCATTTCAGTCCTAATACAAGATGAAATTCAATGTTACATTCAGAAGAGGGAAAGGCAGTATCCTGACTATTCATGTCATCAGTCAAGACAGCACTGCATTCAGAGTTGCAAAACCTTAGAGAGATACAACTATAAACTGATATTTTTTGCATGACAATACAATTACAGGATAGGTAAAACAACAAGGAAAAAAAATGTAAAAAACCCCAGTACAAATAAAATTTTATTTTTCAATCAGGTTAGAAAAGCCAACCACAAGATTAAGCTATTTTCCCACATTTCACAAAACAGAACAAACCATTTGTAAGTTGACACTATTTTACCATGGAGAAAACTGTTCATGTTTTAGATGAAATGCTTTTGCACAACTGTCCCACACAGGTTTTGTTTAAATATTCAATTTATTCACCAAGACATAAATTCATAGCCCACAGTGGCTTTCATACTCATGTACTCATGGAAAAGGCATTGTCCAGTTAATTCAACTCATAGATCACTTTGAAGTTTTTGGTTGTGACTTGTTTTGGAATGGCAAGCATCAATTTTGGATTGCACATAAAAGTATCTACAGGACAAAGTAACATACTCAACTTTGGAGCCAGAAACAAACCCTTTCAAAGTGGTACTGGAATATGGAGTGAAAAAAAACACAGAAAAAAGGGAAAAGCAGCTCATCTCTAAACTACTAAAGCAGACTGCCCACATTCAGGGCATGATGACAGCTGCTTAACAACCTAACGTGACATGGGTGATCTCCCTGCATTTCCTACAGGAAAGTCCTAGATCCTGACAAGGAAGTTACTGCTAAAACTATCTGTGCTGGCAGGCACAGGAGGTGCCAATATGGCACAGACACTGAAGTTCCAGCTGTTTCTGAGGTGCTTCCTGCATGCTGGGATGAGGCACTTTGTTCTGGTGAATCTGCCTAAAGCAGTGTATCTATTAACTCCTGCTCGGTATGAAAGGAGCTTTAACTTCCACAAATGCAATTCAGGATTCACAAGAGCTAAAACCACTTCAAAATAAAAGGTCTGACAGTCCCATAAACAAAACCCAGGCAATTTTTACTACAAGTGTCCAAAACATACTGTACTTATCTGCTTATCTTAATGTATCTATTATATATAATGAATATAAATATGAGTTTTCACAGTGAAGTCAGGAGTTGGCCAGGAGTTCATCTCAATTTGCCTTAGCAGCTGAAGACCCTCAGCAGGTTACAAAGGCAACTTACTCTTTGCCAAAAATGAGAACTCCTGACTCCACTTGTCAATATTTTAGATCATATTCTTATCAAAGTGTGCATTTACACACCCATCTACAACCATCCACTTCCTTCCATAAAACTCCTTTGGGAACAGTTGGGCCAAGCCCCCATGAGAGGGACACTAAGAGCAATTTCAAACAGATGGCACTGACAGTTCATTTGGGGTGTTTGACACAAGAGAGTTTGGGCTTCTGTTGCAAGAAAGCCAATATAACATAATTTAGTCCTTCAGGGCTCAACACACTTCACTTGGTGTTAATTGATTAGTAGAACACAGAGCAGTACTAAGCTAATGCCACGCTATTTAGTGTGGGAAGAAAAAAACCTGAAACTTAATACTCAGAAATTAAACTGAGCAATTATCCTTTACATCAACCTGTGAAAGAAGAATCACCACACTAGAATTTGTACCACCTAAACCAAGTGGATGAAATTCTGTACAAGCCTGTATTTAACTTGCCTCCATCTCTTCAGTCTCAAAAATTCACTCCACACTAATGCTTGGGGTTATGCCTGTATGTTGTTAGAATTCCTTGTTGGAATGGATAAGCAATGAATTTATTTGTAGTTGAAGAAAGATATTTATATTCTCTGCGAAGAATTTCCACAGGCACCAGTACAAGGTGCACACAAGGTACGTGTCAGTAGGCAAGGGAGTATCAGAACTTCAGGAAGGGGTTTATAGCTGGCAAAACCTTGAGGAAGGTTTTCATAGTTGGGGAAAAAATGAACTCACAGACACTGAATTTCTTTCCTTTTTCCCCCTTTAAAAAGGAAAGTAATGCCTTTGGCTGTATGTGCTTAGAGATTACATCCTGGTCCCAGTAAAAATCACAGTAGGAAGTCCATGATCAGGATTTTATCTACTCTTGAGAACTTCTCTATTACTGTTGCATGAACTTTCAAGTTCTGAAGTTAACATATGCACACTTTTCACCTCTAGAATACAAAAGTAAAACCAGATAGGAAAACAGGAAAGGCAGAACATAGACAAACACACCATTAAATGCATCAATTAGTGTCTTGAATTGTCAGCTTCTAAGCATTTACAGAATTTTGAGCTGTAACAGCAAAAGCTTTAGAATACACCTCTCCTGCTAGGACTCTGGAATTATTGCTCTTACACCAGCTCTTACATGAGATCTGGTTTGAACACAAAGGCTCCCAGTCTCCTGAGAGCAGGAGAGGGTGCAGCATGTAACAAAAATCCAAGTGAGAAATAGGAACCAACCAGACAAGAGGCAATACTGCAAAATCAGTTCCCTCTAGTGTAAGTAACTATTAAAATGTTGCTTAAGGATTCCCTATTGCAGGGAATTCTGACAGTCTGCAGTAAGAAAGGGGAGGGGGATCCCACAAATCTTGTGGGGAATGTGAACAGTGTTTGGAATAAAACAAGTGACATCCTTCAAAACAGAGGTACTTTTGAGAAGTATGGCAGAGCACCACATCTGTATCTGCACTACACTCCCAATGCAGATTCCTTATCTTTTAAAACATTCAATAGGGGAAAAAAATCCCAAACCCAAAGAAGGAGTGAACCTAAAAAAGGTGAAATTCATTGTATACAAGTCCGTTTAATTACAGAAATGCATAATAAGCCAAGATAAAGTGCTACAAAATGATTAATGATTTTTAAAAGGTCCATGGCATTCTTCTTGTTTTACTTAGTACTGGTGACAATGGGGGTTAGTGCAATGGCATTGGCTGAACTGGAATTCACAATGTCCTCGTATTGTGGGGGTGGATCTAAATGTTGTTCAGTTTCGCTTCTTCTCACACTGATTTCCCCAGTGGCTTCCTCATAGGAAGGAGGAGGATCACAGTTTGAGAGCCTCGTGGATATTGAGTCTGACTGTGCATCTGAGTAGCTCAGACCTCCTGGAGAGAGCCCACTGACTTCATACATTTCCTCCTGTGGGGAATGAACAATGCTGAGGGGCGGCGGGAGGGGCCCTCTGCCGTCAGCACCATCGCCCAGCGCGCCGTGGGCTCCCCTGTGCACGTACACTGACTGCCTGCGCAGCTTCTTTTTAAACAGGCACCTCCAGATGACAAAAATGACAATGAGGATAATAAAAAGGCCAATGATTAATGGGAATGCAAGGTAAAATGAATACCAGCTATGTCCTGTGTTACTTTCTCCCTGGAGTCCGTTTTTGTAGACTTTCCAGAACTCCTTCTAGAAGAGCAAGACACAACATGTCAGAAACTATGACACAGTTAACAAAAAACAAGCAATGTAAGCAAGTTGTTTTAAAGAATGAGGAGAAAAACAAAAGGCATTTCAAATATTGATGATTAAAATAAGAACTGGCATGGATAAGCACACACAAACTTTCAATGCTTCTTCTCATGTGATTAGTGATACAAAAGGGATTTGGTTTTGCAAACAAACTCCTCACCACTTCTAACATTGTTATATCTGCACTCAATGTTTACAAACATGCAGCAGAGACAGGACTAAGCAAGAACACACTCAGAAAAGAAATAAACTCAATGACAAAACAAACTAGGAAAGAAGTATCTCAAAAGCTCCTGCCTAATCAGCATGCACATCAGCCATCCAGTGGATCAGAATCTGTCAACACCACTCAAGGTATAATTTTAGGGTTTGTTCGTTTTAAAACTGCAGTAACACACCAGTACAATTTGATATGGAAACACTGGCTCAAAATGACAGACCATTTTGGCAAAGCACAACTATGCTGCAGTGTCTTATCATAATTTAGACATGCCCCACCCTCTGGCTCATACAGCAATTGCTGCCAGCTTATTTTGAGTTGATCCAGATCCTCTGTTTACAGTTAAAAATAGCTCCGTAACTATGAGACTATTATACAGGTTATAGTCTAGAAACCTTGACAACAGAGCTGCAGATAAATGGAACACGAAGTGAAAATATGAACAAACGAAAACAAAGATGAAGGGGGACACCAATACTTGAAACTCCTCTTTGCTGTATTAATATGAGCAAGTGGGAGCACAAATACCATGTTACCATCAAATTTCTTCTGCTGTGAATGCTATGAAGAAACAGCACAAAAGAAAAGTATACCCTGCCTCAAAAAAGCCATCCTCACCTGTAATGTTTCTCTACTATGAAACACTTCCACTGAGTTTTATGATCATCATTTATTATATTTTAGTATATTGTAGTATAATTAAAAAACCCAACCACCCAAAACCTGTAATTAATGACACCTTCCCCAGTCCATGTCAGAATCTCTGAAGTCTAGTTTTCTTTAAAAATGCACAGACTTGACCCCCTCATCCTCCTGCCAGCATCACATTAATTTTAAATGACAGCACACATTTCATGCAACTATTTATAAAATAGTCACCAGGTAGAATTCAAATTGTCATTGCTCAGTTGTTAGTAAATGATGTATTTAGGTTGCAGACTGACTTTGTGCACAGAGAAAGCAGATCCACAATTTTTATTTAGTTCAGGCCTGCTGCCACATGATGAGCATTAAACAGACAATGCCACCAAACTGCCCCCAGAGGCAGCTTGAGTCCAGAGGCAGGACAATCCCTCTATAATAGAGGTCAAGCTTTCCCTGTGCAAAGGCAGGACCAGGACACCATGGGCAAAACACACACTATCAACACTTCTGGATCAGAATTTGCTCAGGTTAAGAGCAATGCCATGTACATGAAACAATTGAGTCTCCTGTAAATTTTCTTCTCCAAAGATAAATCCAGTTGCTCTTACATCTGTGTGCAAATTCAAAAACCAAAACAATTTCAGCTCCTACACCAATCCAGGATCAGGCATTTTCCCTAAATTTTAAGGCTTGATACCACAAGCAGGTTGTTACAATGCCCCTCTTTGATGAGAACCCAGGTTCAAATCATCTAAGCTGTGTCAGGTGGCATTGGCTTCAAACAAAGCAAGAAAGACTGGAAAGGTGGACTCTAAATACTTCTCTACAAGGGCTCTCCCTTGACATGTGTTTCACAGTGAATCCCAAGCCAACTGCTCAGAGTTTAGAAAATGTACTTTGGGGGGAACTAACACTGGAAAATGCCATTAGCTGCACAATTGAGGGCTTTTGAGATCTTTGCATGATAAAACCTGGCAGAACCAAATGCCTCACCCTCTCCCCACCAGACTACCAGGCAATTAAGAAAACCTATTACTTTTCCATCTGGTTAGAATACAGCTAACTAGATTACTTAGTAGAATAAATAATATACTGTTAACTAAAAAAAGCAGAGAAGGATTAATTAGGATTATGAAATGCTGCTGGGTATGTACCGGAATAAAACATCCCACATCACTGTTCTGTGGCCTGAATGGCAGCAAAGAAATAAAATTGTACAATGTTTGCTTTTAAGACCAAAGATTTAATGAAAGTCATTAAATATGCTGTGCAAGGATATGTCATTTTAAAGACTCTCTGGAGAAGAAAGGTCATTTTGATGAAAAAGAAGAAATCACACTTCTCTCCTAACAAACTATTATGTGTTGCAGACTGCAGAGGAAATGCACCTTCTCCAAGAGAAAGGTAGCAAGTAGTAGCAGGTACTTGAATATTGTTTCCATGTTACTTCTAGGTCAGATCTATCTGCTGTAGAAAATGTCTCTGTATCTTCAGAAAGCTGAAACAGCATCTCTCCTTGGCACTCTGCTACTCAGCAAAGCAGCAGAAAATCTGTTCTGTTCTCCCAGAGTGGCAGGCACTTAGTGCAGAACAGGGTGTGTTGCTTTGGGGGTGTTTGACTCGGTGATGTGACCAGACAGATGCATAAAGAGCTTAAAATAAGAGTTTAAACTGCCTTAAGGATGAAAGTAGTTTAATGTCCTCTTTCATTTACATGCAAGGCAAAGCAAATTCAAGACAGTTTAGACACACCCCTCTCCCTGGTCAGAAATTACTTTAGGTCAAACACTGTCTTACAGAGGCAGAAGATTACAGTTCTGCATGCAGCTGAAAAACACTGAGAAAGAAACACTTGCTTAGTCATTAAAAAAAAAAAAATAAAATATATAAATCTTTAACTGTTTTTCTTTATGGGAAAAGAAAAAAAATAAAAAAAACCCACGAAACCCAAGAACAACCAATCAAAAAAAAAAAAAAAAAAAAAAACCTCCACAAAACCCCACAAAAAATGAAGTTGTTAGCATACTAGATCCTGGGTTCCCAGCTTGCATTTTTGCAAGTCAGCTCTCCGAGAGAGCATTTTTAGCTCCAGACTGCCACAATTGACAGGAACTGCAGGAAATCCATCCTTCAGATCTGAGTTGCACAGCTGCCAAGCTCCCTCTCTGCTCTGCCACCCCACAATTACACTGCAGAGTAAAGGGATGGTGCAGGAGGAATACAAGGCATCTGGTCAGAGTCAAATCCTGCTCAACAAAGCCACAGACAACTTAAATGAGTTTGCACAGTGTGAGGATTTGTACAAACTGCTGTTTGTAAAAAAAACTACTGTTTGAAAAAGACCAAAAGTGGATGATTGGAAATTCACAAAGTATCTGTAAAATTCATACAGAAAGTTAAAGAGTAATTTATAAGCTGGAAAACTAACAGCACAAACATCCCTCCCACAATTGCTGGTCTCTTTAACTAACAGAAAGGACTTTCTGCTTGGCAAAATTACTAACTTGTGATTAATGAAAAGGAGACTTCAGTAATCATTTATCCCTGAGTGCTATACAACTGGGAATACCAGGTGTAAAAGCCTTTTAAGGCTGAAAAACTTAAGCAGGCCACAGAATCAGATAACTGCAATGGAAAAGACTGAGAAAACATCTAACATATATTCCTGCCAAGAACAATTTTTCTGAATGTACCTTAGTGCTTTGGCAAATCCAGTTTGAAATAATGAAAAGGAATTCTCAAAGGCATCCCAAAGACAGTTACAGCAAAATTTTCAAGAACTCCATTTCCCTTTCCTTTTTAATACTTCTCAGAACAGAGTCAATATCAATTAGCTGGATCTGAATGCTGAGTCAAATAATGGATCCACAAGGAAGTCAAGACTCACACTCTCTTGAGAATTTCAGGGGAGGCCTTTACTACATTTGGCAGCATTGTCATCCTCAAATAATTCCTTGTCAATCGCCTGACTTGTTTCAAAAGTGGACTGATAATAAGCCAGTCAGAAGACTGCTTAGTATTGGCCAGGCAGAGGGTGAGAACAGAGCAATAAGGGGAAGTGAGTGCACTTGCTACATTCTTCCCTTCTGCTCTGCCCCCAGTTTTAAGCAGCAGGAAAAGATTCACATCTTCTCTTATGAGTTATTTATCCAGCATCCATAATTACACACAGAGTGACACTGGAAATCTTACTTGATCATGTAATTTTAGATCTGGTACTGACAAGTTTTGAGTTGCTTACAAAGCTTTTTAGCAGTAGTTTGTTTTGCTTGAGTAAAGCAACAAAGAGAACTTGGCAATTTTTATTAATTAAAATTCACTGGAAATTTGCGACAGGAACAAAAACCTGTGACTTCCAGGTTTTAAAATCTTCATGCAGTTTAATTTTAAAAAAATGAGTTAATGGAAATTAGTATCAGTGCATTACACTCAGATACTTCACATGGTAACCTCTGAATAAATCTTTGAGCATCCCAACAACCTCTGACACCTGACCAGTGACCACATGCAGTGCTGCCTGCAGGCACCACCAATAAACAGCTTTACAAGATCACACCTAGGGCTCACCTTTTCTGTTAACTTCTCTCTGACAGTAATCATTAAGGACTGCTGAAAGGGTTCAAACACAAGCAGGCAGGGATACTCTCCCAGATTTCATGTATTTGTACCTCAAGAACTTCCATTAGCCAAAGTTGATTCCTTTTAATTAAGAGTTCCAGACTGATTTATCTTCCCTTCATTTACATCACTGTCCTCTGAACCTGTACAAGCTTTTAGGATCTGAGTCATCCTGTCCACAGCTCCATTAGCTGTGGTGAGGAGAGATTTCTATTTGCTTTGGACCTGCACCTTCCCAGTTTCCTTTGAGGCCCTCTTAGCTCTGCTGTCAGAAGGATGGCAAGTGACTGACCTCAGCTCAGCCTTCATCTCACAGACATCATCACATATTCCCTGATTCAATTCTTTTATGATCTATTGTTGTTATACAAGTCTTTCCATATCTTTGATCAATTGTCACACTTCTCTGGTACTTCCTCACCAACTAATCTGCTTTTAAAGAGATAGGGAGATGAGAGTTGTACACACTCAAGATGTGGGTAAGCTCTTTATTTTGATCCCTGTTCCTTTACTTTAGATTCTTAGAACTCAGGGTCTTTTGTTTTGGCTTTGTTTGACTGCTCAGCATTAAACTGAAGTCTTCATAGATTGAAATTCAGATCTTGTTCCAGAATTCTGTTCAGAGCCAATCATATATTATAATGAATGTGCCCAATTCCTCCACATGCACTACATTTGTCAACACAGAATTTCATATTCTATTTTACCCACTAAGTCCTGCAAATTCTTCCCTGTTGGCTCTAGCCTAACATCATAGTTTTATCTTTACAACTAAATTTCAAGTTTTAAATAATAATTCTGGATCTGTCAAAATCCCCAAGCCTTGGAAATATTGAGAATGGCATGTATGCACACTTGACACACACAGTGCTAATTAAAAACTCATGCACCAAAAATAACTTGAGGGAACTGCTCAATATTATTTTAATATTACAAATCTGCATGTTGCAGACCTGCCCAGGAGAGTGTGGAAAAACAAAGAAGCAAGCACACAGGATAAAAAATAGAGATTAGACAAAAAGTTATCAAGAGATAAATAAACTACAGCCCCTATTTGAATTCCAGTCTATCTATACTATGAAAGCTTTCATCCTGTGTTTCTCTGAAAATACTGTATCATGTTCCCAGTCTACTGCATCCATTCCCTTCCCCTGGGCCACAGATGTTAAGTATTACTAAGTGGCTGTGTGGATGATACTGCTGGGGGACAATGCACTAAATGAAGCCCAAGTAAATGAGGCTGGTGAGGCATCACTGCACATTAGCAGAGCTTGGCCCATTAGGAACTGCCCACAGCAGAACACAGCAGCCAGGGAAAAGAGATACAGCAGTGGAAATGGATAAAGGTCAGGACCTTATTGGAAGCTCCTTTGCCACTTGTGGCAGGAAAGAAATGTAATTATTTCTATTTTACTACTTCCCAAATACCTCTGCAAGGGAAATGGTAATTACCATAGCATAAAATGTTCCTAAATGGGAAATAGAAGCTGAGAGACAACAGGTTTAGGTTATGTTTTCTCTAGTGACTGGAACAAAAAGCAGAAGTGATAATGTGGTAGAATTTTATAGAAGTTGTCTCATTGTACACATTATTTTTAATTACACAATGAGCTATCATTAGGAATAGTCACACCAAGTCAAGTTTGGGAGGTAAAAACACGTGTGTAGACACTTCACAGCTTCAGAAAGAAGCAGTTTTGAAGAGACACCTCATGTCCTACAACTTCATTTTAATGAATCAGCAAATTCTCATGCCAGCCCTATCCATCTCCCCAGCTATGTGAGAGATACACATCAACACCAACAAAAAGAGATCAAGAATTTAAAATGTCCAGTATGCCTTAAGACACTGTTATTCTTTGATGTAGAACTCAGCCATGGAAGAGTGGAATGTGTCACCTATGTAAATATCAGAAGAAATCTGCAAGGCTCCCTGTGCCACTTTGAACATTAAATCACAATTAAGTGATTTAGTGAAAAAAAAACTGTGCAAAAACCAAATTTAATGCAATGTTGGAAAACACATAAGCACTCAGCACACCCAAAAGTTCAGTATAAATACACCCCACCCATCTTTACTTACACAGCAACACATACCGTTTTTTCCTCATTTTCAAATGCTTCTCTTGCTTCCTCATAGCTACAGATTTCTTCTCTGCATTCATGTTCTATGTCACCTTGCTTTAATTCTTCCAGAAAAGTGTTGGCTCTTGGGTATCTTTTTAACACAGAGTTGGCTTTGTCCTCTGTTAAGAACACTGAATAAGAAGAGGAGAGTCAACAAAGGTCACTTCTAAAATAGACACCCAAAACCTCATGCTAGAATTGCTCCAAGAAAATATGCCTTTGAGAAAAAGTTTTTTCAAAGTCTTCCCCTTTATTTGATATGATAAAAGGCCTTTCCTAGTTCTGCTCACTGTGGTAAATAGTTGGGCCTGCAATTTCAGTAGTTATTGCTAAAAGGTCATAAATGCACAGACCTCAATTCAGCACCATAGTAATGTGTGGTGAAACAAGACTGAAGCTGCACCCAAGAAGAGGCCTTGGAAGAGAGGCACATGCTCAGCTCAAGCTGACACAGAACAAACAAATCCTGCTTGTCAATATCCAAAATTATATTTGCAACTGCCTGAGGGCATCACAGCCAGAATGCTCTGAAGTTTTTGATATAAATATTTATGACTATTATCCAGAGTCATAAACACCAGACAGCTGCATTTATCAATGTTTAAATCTGTAAGTTTTCATAAACAACTTTGAAGCAGACTTGCTCCCTTCACTCCAGAACTCTCAACCATGAAATGGGTGCTCTTTTAAGGGTGTAGGGAACTAGCCTCTTTCTATTTTTTTTTTAACCATACAGAAAACCTCATCTTATTCAATGAATTAAACTAAACAATCCTAAAAGGCAACTAATGTTCTGACATAGGTATCTCCTTTATTTGCTTCCCTTAGTTTGCTGTACAAGGAGGAGAGTTGGAGCAATCTCTTTTCTTCTGATGTTCTAGCTTTCCATCAAACTCTCTGACCCAACGATTTTCACATATGCAGTAACTGGGAACATTTTGAAATCCATCAGCCTGAATTACCCAGGAGGTACATCTGCAGTGTATGATGCAGGAATACTCCAGGCATTTCAGGTCAGGAAGCCGGAACATCAAGTCAGTGCTACACTGCTCTTGGGCTCTGAGTGCCAGCAAGAGGGGATAATGGTTCAATGCACTACCACACTACTGCATTTGTACCACTTTCTTGGCCTACACAATCATTTGTGCATTGCTTCATTTGCAGTTAGTATGAAGGGGTTTTTTTCACCCTTCATTGTCAGACTTTTAATGTTATAAAAGGAGGGCAGCAAAGAAACGGTGTTTTTGCTTTAGAAAGATGTGCTGGCATTTGCCAGCACTGATTAGCATAATTAGGCATAGCTAATCTCAACTTGTCTAGTGTCTGTGGTATACTACTGTAATGGATCTGCATGGCCAGGCTACAGGGGTGGCCTCTGTGAGAAGCTGCCAGAAAATTACCCAGTGCCAGTGGAGAAGGAAGGGGAGGAGGTGCTCCAGGTGCCAGAGCTGGGATTCCCCTGGAGCCCCTGGGGCAGACCATGGTGGGGGACAGTGACAGAGCAGATTTGGGGGCACCTGGCATCCAGCCAGGGTCAATCAGTCACAACTTGGTTACAAATCATTAGACAGTCATCTGCCTTTTGCAAAGGATGTATGAAGTTGTGAAGATTGAATTCCACAATACCACTGACTCCTGTGCTTCCAGCTGAACACATTACATGCATGCATCACACAAATTACCCTCCTCATGAGATGCTAGGGGTTCAGGGCATCCAGCTCTGCAACTGCACCTACTACAAATTTGGTTTTCTTCAGCACCACAGGTGAGTACATGGACATCTCCTATTGTGTAAGTTCATTGGCCGAACAACATAGAAATTAATATCCAGAAATCTCTTCAAAAAGGGAAGAATAAAAGATGGCTTTTTTTTCCACTTCCTAAACAATTCCCCTCACTTGCCTCTAGGCCTGAATAACTTGGTTTGTTTCAGCCTCATGCCTCAGTGATCACCTCAAGGTGATGAGCTGAAGGACTCATCCATATCAGGAATGCAGCACACAGCCATGCCTGGGGATGGACTGAAAGTGCTTTTCCTACTTCCCCCACCTCCTTGTGGGCATTCCTGAAGGGAACAAGTGTCAGGCCAGACTCTCCTAAGAGTGCCCATATGTAGAGGCACTGAAGAGTAGATAATGCACTATAAATTAAGTTTCCCTTCCTCCAGCAGATAAAACTTAGGGGATTTCATTTCACGGCTGGAATCTATCCCCGAAAAGAGCAATGAGAGAAATGATGACAGGTTTGTATTGGATGCAGAGGGAAAAGAAACACAAAGAAATGCAGGTTGCTGAAAATACTCTGATTTACAGATTCTGGCTCTCAGAAACAAGATATAAATACTTGTTTCTTTATGTGCTTTCCAATTTCCAAAAAGAATAAAGGTTTAAAAGCCGGTATGTTAAGAAATATTGCATTTGATACACACTGGTATGAGGTTTTTAGGTAATAATTTAGTTTTTCAAAAGTAGATAATCATACATTTCTGAAATGTACTGATGAAGAACAGCAAAATGTTAATTCAGTTCAAGGATGGACAATATATTGGTATCCAAACCCCTAAAGTCTTCATTTAACAATTCATATTCAGAAGGTCTGTCTTCTTTCACAATAGAGTACACAAAATGCACATACTACAGAGACAAAAAAAAGCCTGCTGAGGAAAATAAACTGCATCCCATATTAATTATGAATGTATCTGAGAAATAACAATCTCTGGCTAGTCCAGACCAGGAATGCCTTTTGACCCTGCAAGGCTGGAAATAAAAATGAAGTGTATTAACTTGTTTGTTTGGAGGTGACATTTTTAATGCTCTGCATAATCCTAGTGCCTTCAAATCCTATTGAGAAGTCAATACAAATATATCAAGGAAATAAAACCCTGCAATTGAAATACAGAGATTTAATGAGAATCAGGCACCGCCTGATGAATCTTATAAAAAAGATAATGGAACCATATTGCAGAATCCAGTCTGACTTCTTAGTATTCCAGGACCATAATCATGTAGATATTTAGCTATGGTTGGACAGGAGTGTGCAAAAAGCCCACTTGGTTGGATGCCCACCCAGCTAAGCCACAGCATGGCTGAATTCACTGCAGCTTGACTGTGGAGCTGAACATAATCAGGGAAGACTTGCATGTAGTAAGAATAAAGGAAAGAAGCAAGGTAAGTCACTTTTTCACTTTGGTAAGGAGATTAATCAGCAAATAAAGGATTTAAAAAAAGTCTAAATCGTTATTTTTGCATTATATAAGACACAAATCATCCAAAGCCTCTTCTACTTCCCCAATTTTTGTAGGATATAGATGAAGTTATACAGCTACCAAATTTAATGTGTTTGAATACATCATGTATTCAGACATGCTTGTGCTCTGTATGTAACTGTAACAATTGGCTTTTACCAAGTTTTTATGTATCAGAAAGCTTCCAAAGACTCAGTTTCACTTATTATTGAAGAGAACAATACAGTCAGATCAATTCATGACACATCCTCTGGAAAGCCTGCCTGCTATGCTAGTAGTGAATGGATACTCTAGCAAGGTGAAATTCAATCAGAACTGGAGCCAGGCACGAACACAAGAGGATAAATATTTTGCAGCCTTCCAGCTGAAGCTGTCACAGGGAGAAGAAACAGACTTTGGGTCTGCTTCAGAGGGAACAGAGAGCAGCAGTGTGGGAAAAGTATTCTGAGACACTGCAGTGCCACCAAAGCAAAGCCCAGGGCAGCCTGGACACCAAAACCAGCTCTACTGAAACCATTATTGAGCTTCCTTTTTTGACTCCTTACCAACATCTAAGCAGATTAAAATCACTACTAAATAGTAAAAATAAACATTTTAGCTCTAAATTTGAAGCTGCTGTTGCTGTTAAATCTTTCTGTAGGTCACCTTAATAAATCCATTTAGTTTGAATAGGGCTGGAAGGAGAAAAATGATTTGTGCTTTTATTTATAAAATTAAGAAAGTGACTTCTGCTCTGAGAATTGGCAGTTACAGAGACAAGCTTAAAAACAGTTAAAACTTAAAAGAGTTCAAGTACTCAAGGCTAGAAATTCAGCTCTGTGGTTTTCATTCTGCAGCCAGCTTTCAAAGGGCCACAATAAGTCTGTGATGATTTTTATGGTCTGCAAGTAAAAGCTGTTCTGTCAGAAGAGCTGCTTGACTCCAGTTCAGCAAGTGCAGGCAAAGATCTGCATCATCTGTAACATCAAACCCAGTTCAATGCCAGAGGGCATCTTTTGTGCAAAGAGACTGGGATTATGAGCAGAAGACAGTTTTGGGGTGTGTTACTGTCCACTCCACAGGAAATAATAGAGAATGCACATTCAGCAGTAGGTAAAACTTACCACCATCCATGGTGATTGCTGTCAATGCAGGGAACTTGCAAATATCAAGTCTGTAAACAAAAGAGGAAATATCCAGATGAGTTTGCAAATTACAATCAACTTGGACAAGTTTCTCTTGATTCCCAAATACTGGTACAAATACATCAGTATTCAAAACTCCATGATCAAAATTAATCCCTCTTTAGAGTTGCAACAGTACCGCATGCAGGCTGATTTCAGTAGTATACGAACACTATCCAAGGAAAAGATAACCTCTGAAATGGTCTAACAATTTTCAAGTCTTTTCAAATTCAGAATATCAAAAATGTAAATATGAAATAAGAGGGTGTGTATAGTTTCAAACAAAATCTGACCTGTTTTGCCTAATTGAACTTTAAAGGTATTACATTCTCCACTGTAATTACTTATACCTTAACTAAGACTTAAATTCACTCTGCAGAGATCATCAAGTCAACTCATTATCTTTAGTCTATAGATCAGATCTTTTGAAATCAGCATGAACACATGGAAATTCATTCAGAGTCGGGTACTGATTAAAACAGGATGCCTGCATAAAGTTCAAGGGCAGAACAAGATCTGCCATTTGGCAAAGGAGCTTGCACTACATGAGAGGATCCCAACCTGCCCTACAAGAACTTACATGTACTTTGTACCTCATCTTGGAAAGAGAACAGACAGGAGATGCTCTCAGCTGAGAAAGTGCCTGAAGCTCATTGCACCCACCAGGCACAGAGCCAATATGAGCTGCATCTGGAGGAAGTCAGAGTAGTGCAGCTCCTTGGAGTCTTTTTTGGTACGGGAGAAGTCGGGAAAATAAAAGCTTTCAGCAAAGAGAAAGAAAGATGCAACTGCCTAACCAAGTTAGAATACCACGAGGTTAAAGGGTTTTTTATTAATGAATTAACTTCTCCTAAGGGTTAGCACCAGTCTTCAGAGGCCAGGTTACACATCAACATATCACACCACTCAGATGTCCTCACTTGCCATAAATCCAAACCCCCAGAAACAAACCCTTCTGTAAAAAAGGTTGGCCACGGCTGTTGTAATAAACAAAGAGGGAAAGTTACTGTTTTCAGCCTGGCCTGCTCAGCACCATAACTCATCATGCAAGAGCAGATTGCAGGACTTGCAGTGCTGAGGTGAATGGTGCTCCATGAAGACATCCCAGCCTGCTACAAAACTCTAGGAGTGGCACTACAAGATGTGGGATGAAGGAGCAAACTGATTTTAAAGCAAGTTTGTCAAATCTCATAAAGGCAAATAAATGTGAATAAGGAGCAGACATTAAGGCACTCTGAAATCTCACAAACACAATGTTTAGCTTGTTGTTACTAAGTATTGTAGGTTGACAGAAGCAGAGGGCTTAATTTTTTTTTCAGAATATATATAAAACCTCTTTTAATAGCCAGAATTTTTCTTGGCAGACTACTCTATGCCAAAAAAAAAGACCTTTGCCCTTTGCTTCTTGAAGAAAAAAAAATAAAATTAGTGTCATTTAATAACTAGTCACATTGTCACAACCCAAATATCTGTGATGAAGAAACTGCTAAACTTATTAAAATAAACAGGCCATGAAAGACTTGGCTAGTGGTCTGTTTTCTTCATCTGTTGCATTATTATTTTCTTTTGCCATTTATTACCCACCAGTTTCAGACAGCTGGTTTAGCAACAGCCCCCCAAACAAACAGACATCAATAAGGAGGCAGCACCCAGGAGGGTTCCCTTGCTCTCTCAAGTGGCAGCAATGCAGTGAACTAAACATACCTTTCCTATGTTTCCCCACTTGAATGGGGCTAATTTTTTTTGCAATAAATTTCAGCCTTTAAAGTTTTACCCTTTTAACAAAACTGGAGTGTGAGTTTCTACAACATTCAAAATAAAAACAAAACAAAACAAAAAAACCCCACAAAAAACCACACACACAAAAAACCAAAACACACAAACACAAGACAGAACACAAGCATCCACATCCATGAGTCACAGCCCCTCTGATGGCTCTGCCTACTTGGAACTGTGTTAGGAAAAACGGGACTTTGTGCCTCCCCTGGCTATGGGATGTTTTCCACCAGGAACACAACAAGTCACTGCCTCTGCCTTGGCACCTCGCACTTGGTACTTGGCATATCATGCTCTCTGGGAATGAACACCAGAACACTGGCACACAGGTTGGAAAACTGGGGAAAACACAGGGAGAAGAAAAAAGGAAACAGAGAAGGCAAAATATCTTTTAATTTCTTTAAAGGAAATTGTATTAGGGGCTAGTGACAAAATAAAGAGTTGCTGAAGTGGCTGCAGAACATAATTTATGTTTCATTTTACCTCCTCCATTACAGAAGGAACCAGTATGGCCTTCTCTAGGAAATATCAAATACAGCTTTCAGTCAGTGGCTGCAGTGCAGAAACTTACCTTCATCAATCCACATTAGATTTTACAGCACTTAAAAGTATTCAGAGCTCCCTGGAACTAATTATGCCCATTCTCTAAAAAATATGTTTCTTCCATGCTCTCCTGACTTTCCTTTCAAACTTCTTCAACTCCAAGCTCCCACAATTCACAGCTTCACCCTCTATTAACAGTCCCTTCCCCTAAAGGGAAGGAGTTTAATTATACTTTAGTCCTCTACTCTGACACTCTTGGTTCAAACTGACTAAATAGTTCAAAGTGGCTTGGAAGAAGAGACTGAACAAAGACAGGCACAAAAATCTTTTTTACCGTCATAAGCCAGCTAATAAAGCAGAAGAGCGCTGGTCACACCACAGAACATCCTGATCTACTACTGACTCATTTATTCCTCTGTCCAACTCTTAGTTTCCTGCTTTTAAGTCTTCATAAACCTTACTGAAACACCAAAAATTGTTGTTTATTGAATCTCTCTTCTATCCATCTTCTATAAGGCTGTATATCACCTTAGATATGTGACAACACAGTGGACAGCCCTATACCCGTGCTAAGTGTCAAATTCTGAATTAATGGCAGCTGATCCAACCAACACATGACCTTTCCTGATTGCCTGCTTGGCTGTCAGTAGAATGCTTAAAAAACAAAACAAAAAACAATGAACCACACACTTCTAGTAGGAACTATAATGGCTCAGTGGGAAATACTGAGTTCCAAAGCCTGTGAGAGAGCCCAGGAGACACACCAACACCACCCCTGCTATTTACCAGCAGTACCCTAATCACCACCAACAGGCTGCTGCCTCTTACCAAGGAGAAATATCTCACATGAAACAGGAACTAATACTGAAATAACAAACCAAGCTGTACATTTCTTTCCACAACTAACCTAAATATTCTTTGTCTCAATTCTGAAAGTATCCATATCTTGCATACACTATTTATAAGCATAAAGCATAGAATATTTGTTTACATATTTCCAAAGCTGGTAATCATATTCTAGCAGTGGCAATCTCTTGAACTGGGAAGGTAACTAATTTCAGCATAAAAAGCTGCTGTCTTAAGACAGTGATTCTGCAGGATTTTGTTGCATTTATTAGGATAACCATCTTTGGCTGGCAGGCAGGCACACACCTCCACTGGGTACATTTCCTGGCTCCAAGTTTAATGGCAACTTGTGTGCAGCACGTACCATTAAAGGACAGAGGATCTGACTGAGGGCACACAAACTGCCTGCACTGTTCTCCCTCACTGCCATCTGTTCCAAGGATACAGAACATCGAGAACAAAGTGAGTCTTTAAGGGAAGGGAGTAGAAAGGGAAGGGAAAGCAAGGCTAATATAAAGCAGCAGCAGTATTTTCCCTCATCTACTTTCTCACCAGCTGTGTTAAAAGGGACTTAAAATACTGCAAGGTCTCTGCTCCTCTCCCAGCTGGGATGTGCATGACAGCATCCAGGTAGGGAAGGGGGAAGTGGCTTTTTTTCCATTCTGCAACAGAACTCTCACAAGCGGCACAGCTGTTAACTTTAGTTTTCTAATCTGTACAATTCATGAAGCCAAAGAGCTACATAATTTCTTAAAAGTTATCAATATTTCAGTTCTTCTGGAGCTTTTTATAAAAGCAGGTGCATTCCAGGGACACTGTTAGCTAAAACATCAGTAGACATTCAGTCTAAAAATAAACACTCCTGTTCTTGCTCCTCAGCCCCCAACCAAATGCAATGGAGCAACTGGAACACTCCTGGGGGAGGTTTGTTTAGAAGCAATATTAAAACATTGTCAATCTGACTTCCTGTGTAGCTATTTAATTATCTGACAGGCATTTATACAGAATGTATTATGTGTCTACCTAAAAACCCCACTCCCACCACATGTCTTTAACATGCTTGGAAAGACAATTTCTTTTACCGTTATCTAGTTCCAAGGAGCTTTCTCCCCAGGAAAAGTGTACCAAAGAATTTACATTGATTCAAATGCTGGAAAAATAGATTGATTTTTCTCTGAACAGGAATTGCATAGGACATGGGAGAACCCTGTGGTAAGTTCAGTTTGCTCGCAAAAACAAGGTTTTCCAGGGAATTTGGTGGGAATAGAGAGGGAGGGAACACTTTGGAAACTACTCTGTCAAATGAGGATGCAAAAGATTTTTCCCACCTCATACCACATGGGACAAGAATAAAAGTAAAACAGAGTTCCAAAAAACCTTCTGCTTTGTACATGCTATTTGATCACAGCATTATAAAACATCATCATTAATTTAAGCACCCAAAACCAGAGACCAGATCACTCAGAGGAGCCTGCACTTCACAGGCTGCCACTGTACCCCAAACCCAGTGAAACAGCACACGGCTCACACAATGAGCCTGCACAGGGCACAGCAGCACCCTGACAGCAGAGAGAAGGAAGCTCCCCCAGGACTGCAGGGCAGAGACTGAGCCTGAGCTTCTGCCTCAACTTCACTACTCATCTTCACTCAGTGTTTTTTGTTCTGTTTAAGCTGTGGCAATATTCTGGCTAGTTATTTTCTGGATACTTGTAGAGGTTCAAAGGGGGAATTGCCACAAGCTATCTCTTCCTTCTCTTCCCTTTAAAAACCAAACAAAAGCATTCTCCTGATACATCTTGGTGAGCAAGACCTTTGGCAGAAGTAACAAAACTATTTAGAGAGAGGAAGAATTTGGGGGGATTGCATTGTTTTAAAACTCCTGGGGACCACGTGGGGCAGTTCCTGGGAGGCATAATTGAACACTTACATGACCATCTGTGTGGAAACCAGAATTCCACAAATCCTCAAGAGACTCTGCCTTTCCCAGCAGTCTGTAGAGTAGAATTTCAGACACCTCACTCTTCTGAAAGCTACTGTCAGAAGACATTGATTTCGGTTATACAATCTCCTATGCCTTAGAAGTCAAATTTAGAACATTTAACTTGATAATCCATTGAAATGTTGATGTAACAATAACCAATTCCTCTCCTTTTTCAAGTGAGAATGGTGAACAATTAAGTAAAGCTTTCGCAGTACGATGTGTTTTTATCCTGATTTTGTTTGGACATGAAACTGATGCTATGTCACTTATCTATTCCAAATTCTGTTCCTTGTCACTTTTCTGCTCCTCTGCCAGTACCTTTTAACTAAATCTGACACTGAGATTTCTTTCATGCTCCCACACATTTTCCATGAAAATCAATGACCAAGAATAACAGAGAAAAGCCATTAATGCTCTTCAGTGAAGTGAAGATGGGTTTACAAATTGCAGCAGTTCTCTCAGCAGTCACAGTGCCTTTGGCAGCTGGAAATCATTATCTATTTTGCCAGCAGAAAGCGGGCAAAAGACCATGGAAGCAAACACCACGTCCAGGACCAGGCACAGCTCCACAGCCCTTTGCAAGGGGGCAACTCAAGTAGCTTAAAGAGATGGGAACAGGGAAAGAGGACTGCCCTGCCAGCACGTGTGAGATGTCAGAATGTTGTGACTTGGGGTAGCAGCTGGATAACAAGGATAAGCACGCTAGGGAACGGAGGGGAAGTCAGATTAATAGTGGGAAAGGTGAAAAGATAACAGAGACAAGAACACAGCTTCACTATACATCTGGTGCTCCCTGACCTAATTAGTGCTTGGGTGCCAG
The DNA here is from genome assembly GCF_965231275.1 of Zosterops lateralis. Lineage (NCBI taxonomy): Eukaryota > Metazoa > Chordata > Aves > Passeriformes > Zosteropidae > Zosterops > Zosterops lateralis. The sequence continues at coordinate 9,514,156 of NC_139763.1, forward strand.
CTGACAAATCCAACTTGTCAGCCACTTGGATATCATCTATTCTAACTTAGGCTTGAATAGCTGCACTCTTTATCTGAAGCAATTACAGTGGCCATGAATAATAACCTCTAAGTGCATAATAATGACCTCTATCCTGACTACACCCACATTAGCCAGGAATGCAAAGCACTTAGGAGTGCACCTGAAGAGCTAAATAGATGGTGCTGAGGACACAACACTTACACAACACAGGTCAAGAATTCTACTTTGGGGTAGCTCTAATTTGCTTTCATAAGCTGAGCACTGTCTGGCAGTGGGACTGCAGCTCTTGGAGTTTATCTTCTAGTTTACCTTCTGTGTTTAGAAATGTTTCTGCAATGCAAACCAAAACACAGCAAGTAGTGACAACTGGAAAATTCCTAATCTGAACCAAAATGCTACTGCAGATACACCCAATGATGCACCCATACACTGTATGACCACACTCACAGCAGTAAGTTGAGGAAGGAACCTCTGTAAAAATGATTTCTCATTAAAGAGCCAAAGGTTGTTATGGGGTGGTAGTGACTGTTTGGGAAAAACTTTCTGTGAGGCTACAAAAGTACTCTGATAAATAAGTTGACAAAAACAAAGGTAATGTGAGGCTCTCTCCCTCAAACTAAAACCCAAATGAAACAATAAAACCTCTCAAAAATCTCAGCAGTCAAAGAGATTTGTGAAGCAGTTCATATGCTTGTCTTTTGTCTTCAAAAATTATGTTCTTGAAGTGAAAATTATATCCTACTAATACACAGGACACCACAGGGCTCAGTCTAAGACTTAAACCCTGAAATACTGGAGTAGCTTCTCAGAAACAGCAGAAAAAGAGACACACAGAGACAGCTAATCCAGGAACTGAGACAACCCAGCCAGACCTCACCTCCACAAAATAAAAGCACATTCTTCCCACACACCCCTAAGGAGAGCAATTACAGATTACAAAATTAACATCCAGTTTATAATCACCATTACTGACACCTTCAATAACTTCCTCTCCAAAATTTTACCAGTTTCGAAAAGCATAAAGTAACACACAAAGTCAATACACAATAAGCCAGAGAAAGTACATGATCCCTTTGCTACACATTTACAGGTGGCTGGAGTGTTAAATTATGTATTGATAAGATCCTATGATATACTAGTAAAGTGACAGCTGCTTATTAAATATCTAGCATGCATTTTTTAAAATTTACAGTAAGATCAAATAATCAATGGACCTGCTAGCATTTTCAAAGAAAAAAACCCACATGAACTGTATCAGAATACTGCAGAATGTTTTCACTCACAGCCTCCCTAAGTTAGGAGCTTTGAATGTGCACTCATCTTATTTTCCTCCTCTATTCTGTCCCTGTTTTCATACAAATGAAACATTTGCATCTGTTCTCTAGATTAGAAACAAGCCAGCTTTGATTTTGTAGTTCAAACCATCTCCTGAAGCTTTAAAAACAAACTGAGGAACAGTCAGCAGCTCCCAACTTCCAACTGAAAACCGCATTGTATATGAATGAAAAATCACATTACTACTTATTTGGGAAGAAGGGAAATATCCTTTGTGCTTAAATCATCTCTGTGTAGCAAACCTTTCAGTTCAGAGAAGGCAGACATTCAGCTGATCTAACTGTAACATGTGGCAGCCAACCATTACTTTTCCCAAACTGGAGGGCACACACTGACCTCGGCTGACATGGATGTAAATAAGCCAAAGGACCTGAAATTTCACACAGTGGGTAATTCACGGAACTTGCTGCCACAGGAAGCTGTTCAGGACAAAAGCAGAAATAGATGAAAACAACTAAAAAGGAAATCAATAAATGAGAGTGAGATTTAGTGATTACTACAACACTATTCTCCAGATGTAGCTACAGCTGTTAACTACATGGCTGTGAAAGGAGAGGAGTCCAGTCTCCAGGATGCAATGGGTAACTAAATCCAGTTCCTCTCCAAAGTGGTTTAAAACTGGGTTAAGACCAGGGGAGTAAATCTCAGCACATAATACCATGACACAACCAGAAATTGAGTTGATAGATGGCATGCAGTCTCTTCAAAGATCCTACTTACGACCCACAATCTCTCTTTTTCATGGTCTCTGGTCTCCCAAAACAACACATCAAAACATTCATAATAAGTAGAAAGTGGAGTACAACAGTGCTTTCTGCTTTTTAAAAGCATATATGGGTTAGGTCCCTACCTAAGGGGAAAAAAAAAAAGTAAAGAGTACTACCTCTATTTTAGATTACACCTCCCTAGACATGAGAGAGAAGGGCCAAGGAACAGTCTCTGGACACAGTCCATTCTCAAAAATGTAATTTCATTACAGGTACAGTGTTTCTCTGCTCAGGAAAGGTCATAAGATCAAAGCTAACGATGTACTATTTATCCTGCCCTGAAACTCTTACAGATACTTTCTTCCTCAGCCCAGCTTATAAAGCCAAACCATGACCCAAGTGTCACAAATAATACCTTTCCAGGTTTTCCAATAACACAAACTGGCTGTACAAGATTCAGCCTTCAACTCTATTACTGTATCCAATATTCAAGTCTGATCTTTTCACAGAAAAAGAGAGACCTGGCAATTCCATACATTTGAAAAAAGGTTTAACTCAACTCACTGAAGTTTTTCTTGGAATTATTACAATATTGTGAAAGGCAAGAAGCAACAGCTACTTTTAAAAATCAGACTACCTCTAAACTACCAGTACTTTTCAAGTAGCTATTAAGAAACCCCAGAAAGATTCTAGATCTCAGAATGTGCATTTCTGCCGTAAAAAAAATGAACCTGGGTAACATTGGCATCTTTGTGTGCAGTAATTTTATAGCAAACATAAGACTACTACTTAATGAAGTTTGTTTTTCTGTGATGAGGCAACATTCTGCCCCATACAGAAACGGCATTTAGCACTTGTTTGGTAGGCCAATGTCTAATACCCCATTTAATTTAGAGAAATTAACCCCAAACCAATAAAAAGTAACTCCTTTGTTTAGTGGTAAAATAAGCTAGAGAAATGTGCAAACAAAGCCTTCTCTTCCAAGCATTTATGCACTGTCAGCATGCTTTAATACAAATTTCCACCCTGCCTGTCCTCCCCTGAAGCAATGCATATATGACAACATTTCAGAGCATGTTTTAATGGGATTTTCCAGTCAACCAAAAATCAAATTGCAGAGAAGTTATGAAAGAGTCATAAACACATATTTCATCTTATTGAATTATATGGTAACCAGGCAAAAGATAATGAGGCACAACTACTTTAGAGATTTTATTAAGTTTTCTGTCACACTGGGGAATTGCATAAAGAGAGCATACAGAAAGTTGTACACCACCAGAATCCACAGAGCAGCTGCAGTAAAACAGAAGGGTAAAAGAGCCCTACAAACCAGGGGGGAAAAAAGAAGTACATTTTAAATACTAAATACTTTTATTTCCCTCTCCCAGCACCCACATCCATTATTTCTCATGTAACTTTACCTGAATTTCCAACCACATGAAGATGCACAATTATTTTACTGCATTGCACTTAATTTTTTTTTTAGTAGGATTTGAACAAACCTACCTACAAAGCTCATTTATACATTTAGGGTACAGCAAAAGATGTTTTGACTTCAGCCTCAAAGAGGAGTCAAGGAATTTCTCCTCCTTTCCTGCCACTGCCACCCACCCTTTACTGGGGATTTTGCACACACAAATTTGACACACCAATTTGGCATGTGAGTTTTAGGAACTTCAGCATGAACATCCTCTGAATTGTTTTTGTTACGTGCATCTTTGTGCTTCCAACTCAGGCAGAATGGGTGTTGTACTGACTCACTTCATAAGGAACAGAAGAGCAACAGCAGAATTATTGTTTTACCACCCTGATGTGGCTGATGCAGTTCTGTGCTCTGCCCTTTGCCTTTGTCCCTCTCCCCCTGACTCCCCTCTCCTCCTCTGCTGCTCTTCTCCCCAGGACAGCCACAGAAAGGAAATGTGAACTTTCCAGACTGTATCTGCCACCAAACTCAGCCTCTCAGGGAGCTGGTTTTGCATCCCTTGTGACTCTAGTCCAACAATTTTACTCATGGTCCCTTCCAATCAACTACTGCGGAGCAGGAGAAATCCTTAAATTCATGGCAGTTTTCCTAAAGGAAAACTGATCTAGAGGATGGAGGTATCCTGAACACCATCACTGGAGAAAACACTGGAAGACGAACTAACATCTAATTCAAACTGTCAGTTACGAGGAATTAAGGATCACAGTGAAGCTCTAAGTCACAGTTGATCAATCACACAGCACAACTCCATACCTACCAGTAGCAGGTCATACTTCTAAACAATTTTTTGCACTTTCCAGCACTATAAAAACACTAGAGCAGCTCTCAAAACTAAAACAATAATTCCACTGCTGCTCTTCTACTCCTTTTGAAGTGAGTGAGTACGACACCCATTCTGCCTGAGTCAGAATCACAAAAATGCACCTAACAAAAATAATTAAGAAGATGTTCATATTGAAGTTCCTAAGAAGTAATGTGCTAAAGTGATGTGTCAAATTTGTGTATGCAATTAACTGTACTTGAAGATGCAATTTATCTTAGTTGTGTCAAAAGCATACACAGAATAAAATAAAGTTAGCTCTTGAAAACTTCATTCCTAACTGACAGATCCCCTACAGATCCAACATGTAACTCATATTTTGTTCTTGGAAGATTTTAAAGGGTGTTCCCCTACTCTCCCATAAAGCTGAACATCTACTCCAGGATACAGAAAATGGAGAAGAGTCTTCTAATGCAAAAAATATACCACTGGTATTTTTTAGGTCTGATAACTCATTTATGTATGTAATACACTGCAGAAGTCATTGGAGAGATTCTAGATGTGCTGTCCATCAGCAGGTGCATCTCCACCTTGTGCATTTGTGTACATCACTTCACCCATACAAACAGCTTCACAGAACCATGGAGCAGCCAAGGAATGTCAAAAGATTGTCTGGTCCAACCTTTTGTGTGGAAGGCAGCCCTGATGAGGTTATCTAGCACTCTGCCCACCTGCAGAAATGACCCCTCTAGTTATGGGGAATCCCCCATAACTGGTTGTTCCAGTGAATGATTGATCTCACTGTATAATATTTCTTTCTTACATTGAGATGAAAACTTTGGTTAAATCCTTACCAAGAGTTCCCAACAAACAGCCACACTGAAAGTGCTTTGATACTTCCATTTTTGAGAGCTGCATCTCTGATGAGCTTGTAGTTGGGCACTTCTTTACAGTTCACCCTAAGTGGCCTTTCCGTAAAAGATGAGTTTGTTCACCTTCTCACCTCCTTGCTTGTTTTAAGATAAGACAGATCAGGTCCCTGCTGACTGCAGAACACCAGGGAAGCAGTCAAAATGCAAAAGGCAGCAAGGCTGGAGTGGAAGAGGAGGAACTCCTGTTTTCAGGCAGCGGGAAAAGCTTAGGTCAGTAAAGCCGCTTACGCAGCCGCACTCAACAGGCCTTGCCTTTACTTCACTGCTGCCCACAGCTCTGACAGGCAACAGCAGCAAACAGCAAATGGCACAGTGAGCCCATTCCATTTGTGATACTCAGAAGAGCTCAGCGGTATTGAAATAAAATATTACAGACTGTGCTCATTTCAGCTGCCACGGGAGAAATCTGTAGGAAAACCAGCAGGAGATTTAACTAATTCTGACACCGAAACCTCATCTAACCCTTCCCCATTCCCCATAGCCAGGAGAATGGAGACCAGGAACAGAAAGACAAAGCTGCTTCTCCTCCCAGGTTTATTTAGTAAATAGTTTGAAGAGTTACAGCCTGCAAATAAAAGCTAAAGAATACACACAAGGTCAGTAAAAAATTCACTGATAAACCCGGAGAAACAGCCTGGTGCAAAAGTTCATGTGACTGATGTAGCCACTATTTATGATTTTCCTGCCAGGATTCCACAAACTGCCTTCACACCAGTGAGCTAACAAATTCACACTTCAGTGCCAAGGAGGGAACGCTTACAAATACAGCTGATTATAATAAATATTACAGTTTAGAGAGTTATGCTAAATGGTTAATTTAGCCATTGGGATTTTAATGAAGAATTGCTGTAAAGTGAATCTTGAAACTGGGCCATCTATTGTTATACTACAGGAAAACAAAGAGCTCAGCAAAACAGGAATACCCAGAATTACCACAATTCTTGATGTAAACAAACAAACAAAAAAAATCTCACCCACCCTGAAGCTCTGGCAAATACAGGTTTTCTGCAGTTTCAGGTGACAAAATGAATACTTCACTGGGATTAAGTTTTATGTATGACAAATTACTCCCATCCTACACTTCACATGGTGTCTCTGGATTTTAGCATTACTTAATTTGACCACTCTTGGAGTAATCATATTGGTACAGACTAACCACTAAGATGAAAAACTGGAAGTATGTTGAGTGTGTGATCTTCAAATATGAGATGCCAGCTTTCAAAAGTAATTTCAGAAGCAACATGAGAAGGCTGGTTCAAACATTCCAAATGAAACACTCCACTGAGCAGGTAAAATGCACAATGAAATGTGTAAAATGCAAGGGATCTCAAAGATCTTTCAATATGCCAACTGTAGGATAGTCTGTCTCCTATATAGACGTCTATGGTCAAAAAAGTTATCTATTTGCATAAAGTAGCATTCCTGGTTTGAAAATGGGCAACTCTTCTTGTGCTACTACAGTGTGCATGTCTCAGCCCTGGATGCTAACTCCAGTACACTGGGCTGTGCAAATGTATTTGTCTGATTTTATAAATGTAGTTCTGAACAGATGCCTTTCATTCAAAGTTAAAGTTATTTTATATAGTAATTAAGTACTACTAAAAATAAGCAACAGCCTGAAATAGACACAAAAGAGCTCTTAACAGATGTGTTTTCTTAGCAGGCCAAAATCCACGGTGTGATTTTAGGTGGTTAGCATGGAACTTCTTTAACCGTCAGTATGCAGACAGGCTTTGCCTTTGAAATGTAGCCATTCTAATAATAGTATTCAGCAACCTTGATTAAAACACCAATTACTTGACAATCAGCACCATCAAAAGTGCCAGCAAGAAAAGAATGAGTTAAATGTATTTCAAACCTCACAAACGCTTATCAAATTTTACTTAACAAGAATCAGTAAGACAAGCAAAAGTAAACAAGGAAAGGGCTGGGTATGGTCAGATTAGATTTTAAGAGGTCAAATAGTTACCAACATCTGAACTCAGCTGGCAGGAGAACAGACGAGACATTAGGTCATTCAGGCCACTCCTCTGCCAGCTCCGTAGGGTTCTCTACTGCACACTGCAAGTGCTTTTGTTTGTAATGTGGAAGAGGAGAGGAAGCAATGGTGGGGGCAAGAAAGTAGATTGTCTTTGGAGGCTGAAGCAAAACAACCATTAAAGAAGCACCAGCCAGACCAGACAGCATCCTGGAAACACCGCTGAGGGGAATTCATGAAAGAGCAAGACGAAAACGAGCAACAAAATTCAGGACTGAGCTGACAAACTGAAAGCAAAAGCTTTTAACAGGATGGGGCAAAAAAAAAGTAGAATTCTTGCCTGTAGGAATGTGGTGTCATTTGTTGAGCAAATGGGAAGAAATGACACATATAAGATTTCCTGGAATAATGGAAGAGGGAAGCAGAGGGGCAAAATGGGTTTGTTTTTCCCCAGTACTCATACCTGGGGTAGGTGCTACCAAGCGCTCTCTTGTTCCCTGCCTGTCCAGCTGTTTCTAAGAGCCCAAAGTAAGCCAGGTAAGTTTTTGTTCTCAACCTGACTGATCCTGTGATGTGCCTCACCAAAACAGTATGGAAATGGCTACACTATCACACGTGAGGGAGGTCACAGGGCAGAACAAAATGATGGACAAGAGGATCACAGGAAAAGGAAGCTATTTAAAATGACAGAGCAAACAAAAATGGTTCACACTGCTCTAGTCTGGAGTAAGTTAGCACTGTCCTGAAGTATATTTTATCCTACTTTTGCCACAGAATTTATTTCTAGTTCTAGATAAATTACATAAAAATGCTGTTACAATGGGGACACCAACTACAAACATTTTATTTTAGGGATGCATCTCCCAAAATCTGACTGGTTGATCTGCAAAAGCAGAATAGGTTTAGAACAGACATTTAATTTATTTGCACCTGTGCATTTAACATAAATGAGGACAACCGAACTCAATACCCTGAAAAAAAATCAGATCCTACCTGGACCAGATTTAGTCCCTATACTTTTATCTTTGACTCTTCATGTGGAATGGGAGGATGATTTCCTTGTCTTAGGAGAGTTTTGTCACTTAAAGGGGGAATTAGTTGAGTACTGAGATACTGAGGTGATAAGCACAACAGAAGATATAAGGAAATTTATAATTCCATAGTCAAAGTAGAATTTGATGCAGATTTGAGTCAGATCAAGAAAATGTGTCTACATCACACAACCCAAGTAAGGAGGAACACCAAAATACTTCATCTCTTTAATACCTTGAGTACAACAGGATTTTTATGCAAAAAACAATGTTATTACTTAATAGAAAACTGTAATTCAATTTAGATGTATGAAAAGACTGAATTAAAGCTAACTTCAAAACTTCAGTTCTCCATTGGTGTTTCTGGAAATGACACTATTAGTTCAGTTATTCTGTGTGTAACTATCCACTTCTCTCAAAAGAAAACTGATATTAAAATTGTAACCAAGTTATAATCTCAACACCTGCATGTATTACAACCAGATGCAATGCTTTGTTGTTTTGAGTCCAATACCAGCTGGACACAAATTTCTGGATGAACTTATATGAGAAAAGAATAATAGAAGTTTCACCTGGAAATTTCCTGGTATATGCTAGTTCCAAGAACACAGAGTTACTTAGAATCCCAGTTCAAGTTTTCTAGTCTAAAAGAGGTTGAAGTGAGATGGCTGAAACTGAACAGGTAAGTAAAAATCCCACTCCTGTCTCCATGCAGTACTCTCTCACACACAAATTCCCTGTCTCCTCCTCCTCTCTGATTTCTATTCTCACTGCCCTGGTTTAGCAGGAACTACTCTTGCAATCTCAGCCACCTTTACTAGGTAAGTCTCCTCACACTGCTCATCACCTCTTGCACTTGTAAACCTCCCCCACAACTGCTTTATCAATGGCACTCCCTCTGTTCAACACAAGGGCCAGAATGTTCAACCTCCCAGTTGCACAATCCCTTTACACAGGTGTGCGTCTGTGTGCATAATACACACGTGGACACATTAAAAACCAGGGCTTCTACATGCATTCCTACTCATTTTGTACAACTAAAAAAACTCTTTCCCTCCCAACCACACGTTTCCTTGGGCCAGTATAAGCAACCTTATGCCAGTGCATGGAAACAGATGTGATTACTAACTAGGTTAATAAGAAAAAGTGTTTAAAAGGTCAGTCTGAGTCTTTGGGCAATGCTCCACGCCACTCCCCTCCCCTGCTGTATCAACAATGGTACCAGTATGGAGAGAAGATGGTACAGGAGGTGGTAATGTGCAGAAAAAGTACAACTAGGGGTTTTTTTTCAGTGACAGTCAATTGTAATAATAAATTTCAGATCTTGATTTTAATCTAGAACACAAACATCTGTGTAACTGTACCTCTTCTCTTCAGAACTTTTCTATGAAAACTTGAAATTCTTTCAAGTATTTTCATGTGTTTATAGTCTTCTTCCTTTTACTCACTGGCTCTGTTTTTCTCTGTTTTGTTCCCAACAAACCCAATCCCTGCCTGCTCTCTCACTCCTCGACCCATGCAACATTCAACCCCAGCTTCAACTGCGGTACCACCGAGGCTCCCTCTGCCCCTCCTGTTTCCTGTGGATGTGGATGGATTGTTCCCTCGCCAGCACAGGTCCGGGAGAAGCCCCGCAGGGCCGGGGAGGGTCCGGCTCATTCCCGAGCATACCTTCCCTTCCCTTCCCTTCCCTTCCCTTCCCACCCCAGCCCAGCCCAGCCCAGCCCAGCCCAGCCCGGCCCGGCCCGGCCCGGCCCGGCCACCGCAGCTCCAGCACGGACGGGGCCTCTGCCTGATCCTGTGACAGTGGAAAAACTTTTACCAGGAATACCAGAGCTCAGGATTGCCGCGGCTGAGCTCCGCGGGCTTGTTTTGTGGGATGGTGTTCTCTAAAACTTCGGAGAAAAATGTATGAGCTGCCTATTTTGCAGAGAGTCGCTAACCCCTTCCAAAAGAGAAACCCCTCAGGACTGTTCCTTTGTTCAATACACTCCGCACGTTTTCTCCTCGGGCTTAAGCGCGAACGGCACAAAGCCTTGGAGAGGAGTTCCCCGGCGGCTGCTGCCGGCGGAGGGCGGGGGTGGGTTCCTCCCTCACTCCCCTCAGGGTCCCTGTGTGGGACCCCCGCCCCGGCCGCTCCCTCCGGGCAGCCCCTTTCCCGCACCGGCTCTCACCCGCACCCCGCACTCACCGCCCCTACCCGCATCTCACCCCGCACTGCCCGTACTCACCGCCAGTACCCGCATCTCCCCCGCGCTGCCCGCGCTCAGCCCGCACTCACCGCCCGGGTGCGGAGCAGGGCCGGCGCTGCCGCCCCGCGCTGCCCCAACGCCGCTGAGCGGTCGGCGGAGCGGGCGGGCGGCGCCTCCGCGCATGCGCCCAGCGCCCCGAGGGCGGCCGTGAGGCGGGGAGAGCGAGGGCGAGCGGGCGCCGCGTTGCCCCTGGCCCCGGTGTGCCTGTGCAGAGCCCGCCCGGGGATCAGGGGCACCGCAGGGTGCCCGTCAGCCCCCTCCCCGGCACAGGGTGATCCTGTCAGCCGCCCTCCGATCGGGAGCTCCCCGCCGTCGCAGCCCGGGGCTCAGCACTCCCCGGTGGTCGGGAGCGCGGCCTCGCTGAGCCTCCCCGCCAAGGTGTGTCCCGGAGTTACCGCTGTGTGTCCCGGAGTTAGCGGTGTATATCCCGGAGTTAGCGGTTTGTATCACGGGGTGACAGCATCAATTGTATCGGAAAAGATCTGAGAAATCATCGAGCTCAAGTTGTGACCGAACACGACCGTGTCAACCAGACCGTGGTCACGTCCAGTCTTCCTTTAACACCTCCAGTGGCGGTGACTTCACCGCCTCCCTGGGCAGCGCGTTTCGGTTTGTGATCATCCTTTCTGTGAAGAAATCTCTCAGAGTATCCAACCTGTATAGACTAATGCAGTCTTTTCTTGCAGAGAGGATACACACAGACACACACACACACACACACAGACACACACACACACACACTGGTAATTGCAGTCTTTGATGGAGAGCTAAAATTTGTGCCACAAGTAATGATTTTCCCCCTTCTGTGCTCCCAAGGGTGGCTGCATGGAGCTGTGGGGCTCATTGCCCAGAGTTCTGAGCCTTTGAATGCTCTCAGATCTCACCCAGCAGAAGATGTATTTCAGGAACCCTAAAACATCATGTTTCACGTTAGAAAGTAAAGGTTGGTTGGCTTTTTGCACTGCCCAGAATTAATCTGAAACCAGAGAGTTTGATAGCTTTATTTTGTTTGTGACTGGTACCTTCATTTTCACCTCTATGACTTTCAATGGATGTGTATGGAAAGAAGATGAAGCTCCTCAGAAAATTCACAGCAAATTAATAATCCCTACCTGACTTCAAAGGTGCTGTTGTCAGTGGTGCCATGGCCTGATTATAAACGACTTAGGAACAATCCACAAAAAATCACAGCTTGACTTGCCAGAAGAGAGATTGAGGTCTAAATGGTGTGGAGTGTAAAATACCATTTATTCCGTGAAAATGGAATTGAAGTTCCCTATAAATATGCAGTGGATCTTTTTTTTTTTTTTTAAAGTTTACATTGCTGCTGTCTGCAGATTCAATGAATATGAAGAATATGAATATGAATTTTTGTGGCTCAAACTTTTGATGTGTTACTATGCTGTATAACAGATCTTTAAACCTTATTTTGTATTGAGAGACAATTGACAATGAGCAGAGAAGGAATGAGGTAGCACTACAGTCACAGAGGAGTTGAGGGAATGCAAAGATGAGACACAGTTTGCAGTAGCTCAGGCCATGTCTCAGCTTCTTTAATGAATCTTGACCTATAATAAAAGTAAATGCCTCCATATATATCAGCTGAGAACTGATGCTGAGACCATCAGGTTTTAAACAAAATAAATCACATTAATATGCCTGACAGTTCTTTGACAGAATTATCTAGAAACTCCAATGCCTTGAGACAATGGGAGATGAAATACTTCTGCTCTTTGAAAGTTTGTTGAGGCCCTGACAACAAATGATCAGCAGTGACCATGAGGAGAGGCACACACCATCAGAGACTGAGTTTCCAAGAGAATTGAATTTACATCTGCTTTTCTTTGGAAGGCAGGGAGTTTTCCTGTAATAATTTACGAATACTTGCTACAGGTTGTTTGAATATGTAGTATTCAACCATATCTGTTTAACTTAATAGCAGGTGGTTGGGAAATCACCAGGAAAAGCAATAGATGAAAAATTTCTTTATAAGGGTCGGGAGACAATATTTAACTTAATAATTATGCAGCACTTTCTTCCTTGATTCCAGGTGCATTACACAGTTTGTTTGTGAAGGCTTAGGGCCAAAAGCTCAAAAGGGCAATGGAAAAGTTAGAAAACACTGGGAACAGAGGACAAGAAATGTCACAGCTGTGCTGGAAGAGAGAAAACTGGTACCCAGCCTGCTGAGAGGAATGGAGGTATGAAAACAGACCAGTACCTGGGCAGACCTCATTGGGGAACCTTACTGTTGTCAGTTTTTAAGGATATAGTTTAATAAAATTTAAACTGTTTGTCCAAGGTGGAATTTCTGAACAGAAAGAAGCCCATTTGTATGGATAATGGTTTTGCTGTGTAAGTACTTCCCTTGGATTTTGAAAATGAATTCAAATCCTGACTCTTCTACTTTCCATACATGGGAGGAAAATTTAGGACCCACTTCTTGGAGACGTCTCACTTCATATAAATACTCAAATATTCATAAGAACAGCAAACCCACCAAAGGCCCAAACATCCTGCTGCTGAGGGTATGCTCAGTGCTTTTGTCTATGACATTAATGAGGATATCAAATAACACTGGCCCAAAACAGAGCCCTGAGGAGCACCACTTGTCACTGATGTCATTGGAACTCTGAGCCACTGATCACTATTCTCTGGGTACCACCTTCCAACCCCTTATCCATCTAACACCCACTGTTCAAATCATCTCCCTCCAATTTAGAGAGTTTGAATGACTCAGTTTTCACAGTCTTAAACCTCATTTCTTCCCCAATTTCTGTCATGGTACAGAAATAATAGTAATACAATTAATATTAAAATACAGTTTTTAGGACATACCTGCTTTCATCTCTGAGAGTAAACTGTCATTTGATATTGAAAAGTTTGTCATAGACAATTACACATTTGCTTCTAACTCCAGAGTACCTTCAGGGGGTCCACTCCTAAAACATGAAGTAACAGATACAAAAGAGAGAATTCATCAAGACTTTTCTGGGGTGAAAAAATTATCTTTTTTGATGTAGCCCAGGACCAGGACAAGGAGTGGGAGAGACGAGGATTTTGACTGAAGAGAGATCAAAGTTCAAAAGCTATTGCAGTAAAAGAAGTGACAAGACTTAAAAAATTGAAGGAAGCAGAATTGTGTCCCAGCACAATAGCTGGGATACTCTACCATTTTCTAGGAAAAAAAAAAAAAAAAAAATAAAGTATTGTTGTATATACTCTAAATTTAGGCCCAGAGCACACATATAAAGGAAGTGTGCCTTACAAAGTCTTCTTATTTTTTGTGTGAGTAATGTGTTATGAGTAAAGATACTTACAGAACTTGCTTGAAATGGGCAAAAGGGGGAAATTAATATAAAGTGTGATTTACTGCCAAGGATTATTGTGAGTGCTACCTTTTAAACTCATATATGAGTTTTCCTGTTTGTGCTGTGCACAGCTAATGTGTACCCTGCACTAGAACATTTCTCTGGATGTCACAATTTCTCATAAATGTAACTGGTTTATTGTTTCTTTGCCATCAAGCCAAGCAAACAAATGTAAAGCCAAGAGGCTTCTAAAGTGTCATCTCTGTGGATCTGTCACATGCAGATCCAGTGTCCTCACTACTTGGTATTTCCTGCTCTGTGACTTCTTCTCTTCTGACAAATGAAAAACTTCAGCACTGAAGGGGTTAATCTGACAACAAGAAAACAATGCAGATTTTTCCTCCTCCTTTTATCCCTTTGTTTTAGTTTACCATCCAGTTTTGAAACTTCTGCTGTTTCAGTGCAAGAATGCAGTATGTAAAGAAACGATGACCGCTATGGGGAACTGCATGATGTTTACCAGCATATTCATTTCCCCACTCCAGACCCTCTGCCCTGGGATCTGGACTGGAGCAGTGTCCTCTCAGCCACATAGGGCTAAATCAGGTGGTTTTTGGAGCCCATTAAAGATACCTTTCAGTCAGGGGGATAGTTGGTCCCTGGTGAGTGATGTTCTCAATGTCTCATTATGACCCAAAGCTGCTCCTGCTGCACTCTGGGAACTTAACACCACACACACAGATTCTACACTCTTAAGCTGTTTTCAAGTGCATTTAAATATCACTGTGTAATACATTAACTTGATTCAAATATTTTGGATTTTTAAATAATCCTTCATTATTCCAGCAAAGCAACATAGGAATGTTTAGTTTTCTGAATGATTGCTCACATCTAAATGGCTTTGTTCCTTCAAAAATTAATTTATGATTCACTCCACTCCCTCCCCAAACATGGACAGGATTTGATGTGTGTTCCAGTTGTTTTGTGAATTGCTCAGAAGTCACCATTTTTCATCTGTGAAGGTGTTCATCTGAATCACTGTAGATCACACAAGTATGCAATTGATCTGAGCCAAATATTACAAAGTAATTGAAAATGTATTTCGTTTCTCTAACTTTGATATGGACAGCAAGCTGCAGATAAGTCCAATACCATTGTTTTTATAATGTATATTTTAGTTTGATTGGTGGCCTCCATATGGCACCTGGGAAAATGCCACGATTACTTTTCTAATCCTGATTAATCCTATATCTCATAATTTCTTCTGTGTTGAAAAAAAAAAAAAAACCCAGAGAAAAGAAACACAAATAAATAGAAATATTTAAGAACAAACTGGGCCATAAACCCCCAGTACAGTATGACATGAACCTGCAAGTTATTTAAGACAGTTGTAGACCTTGGAACTGAAGATTATGTGCCCAGATCGTGGCTGGGGCAACAAAATAAGCAACTTCCTAATCAGGGCTTCCAAGTTTTGTTTCTCATTGAATAAAAATGTGAAAATATTCAGAGTATTTTTAACATCTAGAAGAAAAACAAATAGCTGATGAAATAATACCATCCTTAAAAGAGAGTCTGAAAACTGTTAGGGAAATTCCAGTTCCCACAATATTTGTGGAAATAAGTGATTTGGATTCACTCTGCTAAATTCCACCCTGTGACTTTGAATACATTTCCATACTTTTAAGAGAAGAGTAGGAAATAGATGAGTGCCTTTTTATTTCATAACAGTGTGCAAAGCTTTTGAAAGCCCATTTGATATAAAAAATAAATAAGCAGCTACATTTAATAGTGCTGTTCTAGCGGTCTCGCCATCCCTGTAATATCACGAGCAACTCACATTTCCTTTCTGTGGTTTGTAGTGTTTTTCCAGAACATCTCAACAAAATAGAACCCTTGCTACATTTCTTTCCTTAAAGTCTGTTCTGCTGTTGACAATATAAAGCTGATACACACATTTAGTGACAAGGCATGCATACAAAAATAGCAAGTATCTCAAGTATAAAAAGCAACAAAAATGTAAATGACTGGAAATTGACTTATTTGGTTTGTTACTTCATGCTGTCAGGATTCCACTGACATGATCTTATAAGATGCAGACCTTTGTGCCTTCTGATATTAAATAAAAGTCTAAAGAGAAGGACATTTATTCTGTACAGTCCTCAAATACATATCTTGACTTTCCTCACAACACAATGATGACAAAACACTCTGTTGTGCAACAATCTGTTAATTGAGAGATGTGATTAGAAGACCTCAGCTCTTTCCTGGGCAGAATAGGTCTCTTGGGGTGAGTGACTGACAGACCAGATGGGTGTCCTGCGATTCAGAGGGACTTTGCAGGCTGGAGGGATGGGTCAGCAGAAGTCTCATGAAGCTGAACAGTGGGAAGTGACAATTCCTGCCCCTGGGGAGAAATTACCCAGTACAACTGACCTCCTGGAAAGCATCTTGGCAGAAAAGCATCTGGGAGTCCTGGTGAACACTGAGCTGACCATGCCATGTGCCCTTGTGGCAAAACATCCTGGTCTGCATCAGGCAGGGTGTCCACAGCCACTGGTGGAGGGTGATCCTTCCCCTCTGCTGAGCCCTGGTGAGACACACCTGGAGAAGGACCATGGAGACAACTGAGGGCTGGTGAGGCTGGGAGAGCTGGGACCACTCAGCCTGGAGAAGGCAATGCTCAGGGGGATCTTATCCATGGGTATAAATACCTGATGGGAGTGTTCTTCCCATAGAAGACAAAGCCATACTCCTGTCAAATGTGCCTGGGGACAGGATAAAAGGCAAAAATGAAAACAAATACAGGAAATTTCATTTAATTTCTTTTTTTGTAATGAGGGTCAAATACTGGTACAGGCTGCCCAGAGAAACTCTGGAGGCTCAGTCCCTGAGTCATTAAAAATCTATCTGGACATGACCTTGAGCAGCTTGCTCTGAGCAGAGTTTTGGACTGGAAGATCTCCAGCATCACCTTCCTGCATCAGCTGGTTTGTGCTTCTTTCTCCAGACCACCTCCATGGAAATGTGAGGTTTGTAAGGGTTAGGAAAACAGAATGGGCTGGGCCAGGTCCCATGTTGAGAACCAAGTTGGATGATACATGCTAGAAACATGTCAGGGAGTGAGAGGCTTCCCATGGGCTGCACCCAGGCCCGCAAGGAATCACAAGGATTGAGCTTCTCTATCAGCCTCAGTGATGGAAACATTCACCTTTGGCTTATCCTACTTAGCACTGCAAAGAGCAAGTGACTTTCATGTGTTCATTCTCTGTGTTTGAAATGTGTTAACTATTGTTTCTGCATAGCCAGGGGGATTTACAGGCTGACCCTGGGGGATTGTTGCAGTTTCAATACAGCTCGTTTCTACAGAGCTAACAGCCTATTAGCAAATGACTGATGGGTCGTCAGGAGCAGGAGGAAAGGTATTTTAACCTTCAAGCTAAAGATGCACCCTTCTCACTTTGTTTTAATTTTGTATTGTCCAGAAACCCTGAGAAAGATCATTCTTTTTTCATGATCACACTGGAGCTGGATCCAATGGTCAGTGCTACAAGCTGTTCTGATAAACATTCCACAGTTTGCATCTCTACAATTGATTTAGAAGACTGAAAAGAAAACGTTCCTAACAAAAGAGCTCTTAAAGAGAAGAAAAAATAGTACAGAAATAGGAAACTGTCAGATGAGTGAAAATGAGGATGAAAAAATGGTCTGTGTGAGGGATCTAACCAAAAGGTTATAGAGCAGCAATATGCAGAGAGAGTGCGAACAACAAAAGAAGTAACCATGTTAATGATTGGAGGAAGACTTGGGAATGGTTTCTCTAGAATTTAGTGAAAGGGAAGGGCAAGAGACGTATGGAGAGCAGTGACCAAAATTTCAATATCAGAAGAGTTTCTGGTGTATTTGTCTGTTGTCCTGATCCATTTAGGGAGCAATAAAATAGAAAAAAAATACTTATTACCTTGTTAGATAATATGTGGAAAAATTGCAAGTATGCTTGAGGATACAATTCAGATGAACAATAGTCTTGCTAAACTGAAAAAAAAATAGAAGATGAGGTTGTACAGGGACAAATGAAAAGTAGTATATTGGGCAGTTTACATACATGTATTGTATATGTGAACTCAAACTACTTTCCAGGGATGGATAAGCATTCAAAAGCCCTGAATTACAGACTGGCCATCTTTTCATAATGCCTATTATAGCACCATAATATAAGAAAGATATAAAGGTATTAGAAAGTATCCAAAGGAGGGCAATGAGGATGGTGAAGGGCCTTGAGGAGAAGCTGTACAATGAGTGACTGAGGTGCCTTGGTCTGTTCAGCTTAAGAAGGGGAGACTGAGGGGAGACCTCACTGCAGTTACAACTTCCCTGTGAGGGGAAGAGCAGGGGCAGGCACTGATCTCTGCTCTGTGGTGACACTGACAGGACCCGAGAGAATGGCCTGAAGTTGTGTCAGGGGAGGTTTAGTTTGAGTATTAGAAAAAGGTTCTTCCCCCAGAGGGTGGCTGGGCACTGGAACAGGCTCCCCACAGTGGTTACAGCACCAGCCTGGCAGAGCTCAAGGAGTATTTGGACAATGCTCTCAGGCACAGCGTGTGTCTTCTGGGGCTGTCCTGTGCAGGGCCAGCAGTTGGACTTGATTGTACTTGTGGATTCCCTCGAACTCAGGATATTTTATGATTCTATGAGGTATCCCTGATAAGATTGCTTACCTGTCAGAAGAAAGGGCTCCCAGAGTGATTGAAGACAACCCCAGCACACTCTTTAATGCCACTGCTTTGTGTAATGGATTGTTCAGAGCAGGACAGGGAAAAACCAGATCTGTTATAAAGCCATGTAGTGTTTTGTCTTTAGCTGCTGTTGTGTGCAGTCCCAATATATTAGATACCAAATAAACTTCATGAACAGCTCCTGCTTCTGTTTTCTCTTTGGGGGCTCTGAGATTTCCTGTACAGCTCTCTGCCAAGAAATGGACTTTGTGGACCTGGAGCAATTCCATTGGCGGCATTCAAAAGGAGCAGCTGCGTTTTCCCAACCTTTTGCTGTTACACTTCATTCCCCCAGTGCAACTTTGGTGGTTTACTGTAGCACTTTTTGTATCTGTTGTGGTGCCAAGGGAAACAAGTTTTTATAAACATTCAGTGGCAATTTTGTGCAAACAGATTTTATTTTGCTTTCCAGCCCTCCAGCAGTATGTGTCTTGTCAACTGTTATATCTCAGCTGAGGTGGCCCTTGCCAAATCAGGGCTAGTAAAATACCAAACTTTTTTAAACAAAAAGAGAAGTGTTATCATGCTCTTCACAGTTAGTAACAGTATTTTATCAAACGTAATTGATAAGTGACATTTCTTGTTCCTCCAAGGAAATTTGTCACAAAACTTGTGCCGTTGTACATTCAGTTACTTAATAGTTAATAACTAAGGAGATTTTACCAATTCAATACATCAAAAAGAAGAGCACATTTTTATCCTAATTTTTCCTAACCGAATGCTCAGAATATGTCCTTGAAATCTGATTTGAAATAGTGAGTGAGCAATATAATGCACAGCAGCTTTCATGTTTGGAATTTATTTTCAAAGTCTGAAGGCAGGCCAAGTAAGCAGGCATCTGAATTCTTCCAGAGTTGTCTTTATATCACATTATGGCAAATTTGTCAGCAATAATGCAATGCAGGGGCACAAATTCATATTTGGCTTGGAAGGAAACAGATTTGCATTGTTGTCTGAAATCCTGTATTTTGTATGTCCATTAAGGAAGTCACAATTGTAAAAATAAATTCCATTTCTTGCTTTCGTATTTGATTTTCATGTTAAAAATGGTTTGTATTACTACTGTGTTGTGTTGCTTTCCAGCATATACTGATTATTAAATGAAAGATTTAAAATATGCAAATAAGAAGTAATTTATTTGGCTGTTGAATACTAATTCAAAGTCAATGAATTTTTCCTCTAGGTTTGACTCTTTTGAAATTCATAAGAATGTTTGCATTACCTGGTTTAGATTATATAAAACATCTTTGATTTCTTCCGGGACCTCTTTATGAATTTATATTGTAGTTGCATTTGACTAATGATTTCAGTTCAAGTCATGCAAATCATTAGTGCTGAAAACTATCAGATTAAAATTCATATAATTCAAGAAAAAGATTTATTTGTTTCAGGCAGCTTCTAAAGTTATTGCAATGAAAGATATGAACTATATTTCTTTCCATTATTTATCCCTATGTTCACTTTGTGTCACACAATATGAATATGAATATCTACAAAATGATCTATTTCTTAACTGTCTTTGGGTTTTACACACACAGAGACAGAAAATTGTTGGTTTTAATTGATTTTCGATGTGCACCACCTCAGGACCTCACCCATCCTGGCAGCAGTGAATTTTTAGTGACTCACTTTCTGAAAATCAACTCTGTGCATTGGCATCAATAGACTTAGGAGACATAGAAGTGACAAAGGTTTGGGGAGTATTTTGTCTCTAATAACACAGAAATTACTTAAACTTAGAGGTCAGCTGTACTTCTGAAAGGCCCCTGAGTTCTTCAAGCACAGAATTGTGGTTTTCTCCACATCACAGGACACAGAAAATCCTCCTGCATCCCTGGTTTGTCCATTAGAGTCACACCATGGCAACTTCAAAGAAACAAATAATGCTAATCTCTGTCCAGCACTGACTAATGAAATTTATTTGAGCATAAACATTTCTACACTCCATCAGCCTTTGTGGATAGTTTTCTGTGAAACAAAGATGGTGCATTCAGTATAGAATTTAATAAATGAGGAAGAGCTGTCACAAGGTTTTGTTCTCTCTATTGTAATGTCCCTGGCAACTGAAGTCAGGACAAATTTGATTGCAACAAGAAACTCCTAATGAGTTTGCCAAGATGCTATCTCCAGCATGTCTCACTAATGAGGCTGAGGCTGTGATTGAGGATGGTGTTATATTTATTCTGCACACATAGAAACATTAATAACCCTTTGGAAAGATGAAGCTCCCTCCCAGCAGTATTGATGAATGCAAAATGAGGATTTTTTTCTTCCCAAAGAAAACAAATTAAGAAACAAACACATGAACATTAGGTTCAAATCAGCACCATCATTTTTTGCATCCATTTGGCATAGTTTTATTCTTTTATTACTTAAAACTGAAATAATTTTTTTTTCTGTTAAATTGGTGGTCTGAAAAAACACCTTATTCAACTCAACAAAATTTTCCAGTGGAGACCAGTGGGATTGTGGCATCACTGGAGTAGGGGCTGGCACCCTGGGACTGGGCTGAAATGTGGCTTCTGAGCCATGGGGGGATTGAGGGAGGCCCAGAGGGTTCTTATCAGGGCCAGTAAGGCTTATTAATGCTTATTAATGCACTCAGGGCTTTTATAAATAGCTATGGGCTTTCCTTTGATGGTCCGTAGGCATCTTTTCACAGTTGTGTTAGCTGGTCCAAGGTCCAGATCATTATGGTTTTTTACTGGGAATAAACAACTTTTTTCTTTACTTGTTTTAGACTTTCAGGAAATCAGTGCCATGGCAAAACATCTACAACTTGTATTGTAGTTGTTGACTGATAAAGTCTTGGTTGCTTTTTTTTTCTCTGTAATACCTTAAATACTAAATACATTGTGGAAGTTAAGCAAAGTCACAAAGTTGCTATAAGTGAGTCTGTCATAAAGTAAGTACATTACATGCCTTGCAAGAGGGACAAAATAACAATAGGTGATGAATTGAGAATTTGGTTTTTCAAGACTGTAGTGGATCAGCAGTAACAGATGCTGGGAAAGGGAATTTTTTGCCATAGCAGAGCTCCATGAGCTGAGGTAATGCATCACTCAATTCCATTGTAGTTGTAATTGAACAAAAATTAAAAAGAACATTATTAGGAAGAACAGATTTGCCTTAATGGATTTATAATCTTAAACATTGTGACTGATCACACACAATAGTCATTAGCAGGTAAATGTGCTCAGCAGTGGGAACTACAACAGCAGTTAGGGGAACACTACTGAGATCAGTGCCAAGGGCCCAGAAGTCAGGAAAGCAGAAGGGAGTTGGACTCTTATCCTTATGTTTTAAGATATTTAGTTACATCACCATCCCATTCAATTTACAGAATAAGCAAGACTTATCTAAAGTGAGTTTCTTCTTGCTTTTCCATAGCTATTTACAAGTTAGGCATTGAGTCTTTGATTTGTAGGTTATCTTTCTAGTCATTGGAAGAAAGTAGTTATCTCCAGAAGGTTTTCAGAAAGTTAAAATTCTCAGCAGCAGTATCTTCATACCCTGAACTTAAGATTTAAATCCCTAAAATTAGATGGGGTCAATGCCCTCCCAAGTGCAGAGGAGAGTTTCCTTCACTGCGTTGCCGTCCCTGGCTGCACACCAAATCCAGAGGAACGGAAGGTACAAAATCTTTCTGAAATACAACCTCCCCTAGATAGCAGAGATGTGTGATTTGGTCAGTCTGAGGAGCTCGACAGCAATTAAGAAATGTTAGGTACTTTATGGGCTGTAATTAATTTTATAATGAGGCTTTACAAGTGTGTGAAATCTGAGATCTCTTATTGTCCTCACTGGACAGTTGAACAGATTTTCATGAGGTTGTAAAAGACTGGAAAATATGTTAACCCACAAATAAAGGTCAAGCTCCTGCTCTAAAGCCTGGAGAAAACAGAATGCCCAATGAAAAGGCTGACAGGACTCTTTTATAAATCAGGCAAACCAATGTGATTCCCTAGCTGTATTTTCACATATGTGTGACTAATAGTGCTGAAATTTTTGCAAATAAACAGCATTATGAGAGCACCTCATATGGGGAAATTTCCTTATAAGAAACTGAATTTTGCACACTCTTAAGATTACAAACCCAAGGTTTTTTAATGGCATACATAGCCCAGTCTGTAATAAAATATATTCCAGCTGCTTTTATTGTAGTGCAAAGCATCGTCCCACTAATAATGACAGACCTCCTGATTTTCATTGTGTCCTGAATATTTACAGTGTTTTGAGAAAGTTTCAGTTTTCCTGTTCTCTAGAGTTTTAAACACCCTTCAGTCTTTTACAGGCAGATGCAAACCCATTTTCATCAGACACCAAGTCAACTGGGAGCTCTGCTGATGTTGAGCCCAGGCTGATATACCCTCACAGGGTTTATTAGCTTTGCCCCTTGGCAACAGCTCTGCACAGCTCCTGCCTGGGACAAGGGTTGTGTCTCCAGTCCCCCCAGACCGTGTCTGCCTGCAGGATCTGTGCAGAGGCACGCTTGGGAAGGAACTTTAAGAAGTGCTGCCTGTCTTTTACACAGGGGAGGCTGCTGAGATGGTGCTTGTAATGTGAACAGTAAACTTGCTTACAGCTGTGAGATTTCTCTTTGGCAGCTCCAAGGGAGCTGGCTGCAATCAGAAATGCACACGGTGCCAATGCTGCTGTATTAACTCATTCTAATGGTTTCTATTTTGTTACTACCAGGCAGTTATGCACAGTGCACAGAAAACAGATTATCAGGAAGAGTGAAAACCTGTCATGGGACAGCTGTGTCCCTTTAAATCTGACAAACTAAATAACTTACAATGGCTTTTAGAGCATGTATTATTTATTATCAGTCATAAAGTCTCCCTCAGCTATTATTCAGATTTGACCTGCACTGTGGAGTTTTGCCACCAGAGTTATTGCAGTTTCAGCTGCAAGTGTGAAAATAATGGTGCTCCCTTGCTGATGGAGCTGTGCTGCAGGAGAGAGAACTTGTTGGCTTGATTAATGTTGCAGGGGAAAATAAAACAACACCCAAGTTGACATAAAGCCCCTCTTGAATGAATTCACACTGCACCTTCACCAGGCTGCTGTGCCAGAATAGCTGTGCTCAAACTGGGGTGTGCACAGAGGCTCTGTAGGAGAGTTGAGCTGTCAGAGATAAACAATCTTTAGAAGACAGTCAAAATGGAAACTTATGTAAGAGAAGAAAGAATGGTTTTGCTCACTAGGCATCAGAGAGGGTTATGCATTCTGTGAAACAGTGGGTATGTTGAATTCTGTAGTAAAGGCCTGTTTTTGTAGGCACAGAACTAAATGCAGGATTCACGCTGAAATTTATTCTTTGGCTCAGGCAGGCCCAACAGAACTAATCTGTTTATCTCTTCCCATTACATCTTTCTTGTTTTCCAGAAAAACCCCAGTATTTAGTTCTTTAATATCTTGAACTGTGATAATTATTCTTCATTTCTGTTTATTGGAATGCCAATACTCTCTCTTTCCCTATTGTTGCTTTATTAATGCATTGTTTTACCAAGATAACGGAAATCGTTAGCACAATATCCATGGAGAACTGTGAGCTTGTAGGCATTTATCATCTTCCTTATCCTTTGAGAGTTTCCTTTTAATTCAGGGAAATCTCTTAAGATTAATGGACTGAGGGAATGGGCTGAGGACGAAGGCAGAAAAGGAAAATAAACATTCCAAGAAGAGCATTGCTGTGCAGAGTGAACACAAAGAACAGAGCAGAGGTGTGGTATGTGCTTTGCAGAGAACTTCCCCGAGTCCTGTCTGCAGCTCATTGCAGTGCACTGCAGTCTTCATTAAAACTTGACTTCCTGAGCTCTAGAAGGTGTGCTTGTCTCCCTCCTGGTACAACATGCAAAGGTTCCCTTTCTCAGTGGTTTAGTCATCTGTGCACACATCGAGTCAGTGTTTAATGCCTTCACATAGTCCCAGGGTACTTGTGTTGCTTGAGGGCCTCAGAGCCAAACCTTTAAAGTGATTAAAAAATCAAGACCAAACTCTATTAAAGGCTGAATTTCAGTCAATTAGCTACTAAAACAGCTGATCTCCCAGGGTGATGCAGCTCACAAATCAGAAGATAAAGCGCATAGAGCTGGGAGATTGAACCACCTCAGGGCCACACAAAGTTTTTCTTTCTGGGGAAGCCTCTTCACATGCCTGTCTCCCGCCTACCCCAGTCCTCAAAATTGTAGTCTAAATAATAGTGATGAAAATACACTATTCAAAGGTAAATACACCGAAACCTGAAGGAGATTGGGTATTTCAAGACATCCGTAAAGGTCTTAATTGCTGGAAGTCTGGGTTACAGGCAGAAATTGTTTAGCTATGACAGTGATATAGGGTTGGATTTTAACTCCAAATAACTCCACATTAGGTTGGAATAATGATAATAGTATTTTTCCACTTTTTTTTGTGTTTATATGAAATAGGAGTGGTACAATGATAATAGCTTATGTTTTTGTCTGTTGGATTCATAATGGTTTCATAGACGTAAATACACATAGCTCAAGGGGTGAGTGATATATTTTATATCTCAGGGTGGTAGAGGATGAGTAAAACTGAATACAGAAGAAGTCTCAATTTTGAACACTGGTCTTTCATCAGGGATCATCAAAGGCCATTTGTCTACCTCACTATATTTTATCTGTCCTCTGACATTTGAATAATAACCATTTGAATTGTATCTGTTCAATTTTTACATACCTATTGCCAAGGATCACTGACTAAGGCAAAAATAAACTTTAGATCTGTACAGAAGTTTATTAGAGAAAATTATTCAAAATTCAATTAATTACACCAATTTATTCCTAGAGGTATTAAAAGCCTGTTCTTTTAAGAGTGAGATAATACTATTTGGATAGGAACTGACTTGAGAAAAATAAGCAAGTGCTATTTATATAGTCATGAGTTAGTGCAATCCAAAGGTAGTGGATGTCATCTAATATACTAATTCTGCACTCAAAATTAAATCATAAAAAAAAAAACAACCCAAAAAACAATGGCTACAACTGCTTTCTGTCCAACAAATTTTTCCTGGAAATTACAGTAGCATAATTAAGCTAACCTAGCTGTACTAATCTAACTGTCTATATAAATGCATATTCCAATATGAGAGTGGCTTTGTCTGTTCCAGCTGAATCAGTTCTAAAGGACTAATGCCAAAACTGGGGAAAAAAAGGCCTCTTGTAATTAGATGAAAAGTGTCCACATATGAATTTGTATTAATGCCTTGTAGCACTTTAGAATCACAGCTTACCTTTTATTACCATAATTTTCCATGTGAACAATCTGTAATCTTCTGTCAAATGCCAGTAGCATCAACACATTCTGAGTTCAGTCTTGCATGAGAGTCCTATTCTAAAATAAATTCAGCTGTGTGTCAAGCTGTTCTCTGCATTTCCATTCTTTTTTTCTGGTTCTGGGAAACTATGCTGAAAGCTGACTAGTCACATTTTTGTGACTCACACTGCTGACAAGTAAGTTCTTATAGAATTTATGGTATTTTTTCCTCTCTACTACAGAGTTTCATTCTTCTCCAAGTGAAAATGTGTATTTACACAGCATGTCTAAAATAGTCTTGCCAATTGAGTAAATACTGCTCTGTATATAGAAGAATCTTACACTGCTTAAACAAATATAAAGGTATCAGTTGATCAAGGAAAAAAGAATTTGTGATTCCAGTGTTATGTTGGGCTTTTTGTGTTGATGAGGACACATACTGCTTAAAGTGAATCTGAATGTGCATTCTAGCAATGATATGACTCCATAACATTCCTGGTTTATTTCTGAGAAGACCTGAGGCATGGGTGTTTCAGGTATGATTGTAGGGTAAATGTGAACCCATACTTGCAAGAGGTGCTGACACAGCTGTTCATGCAGAGGTTGTGCTCTTCACATCCCCAGGACATCAAGCAGGAGGGCAGCAGTGGTGCCTCCCAAGGAGCACATGCACACAATTCCTCCCTTCTCCACACTTCCTGGGCTGCCATCATATTTCTGGATGTGCTGCTTCTTCAGCCGTGTGCTGGTAACAGGAGAACCATCATGGAAATGCGATCTCTCTGCATCTTTTCTATCCCAGGAGAGTCAGTGCCTGTGGATCACAGCAATGACCTCTTCATTCTTGGGAAACAAGAAGGAAAAATTTTACAGCTGCCTTGTTGAGTTCCAAGTCCCTGAAGAGTCTTGGGAATCCTTTCAAACTCTGGACTCTTGTCTCCTTAAAATAGATAGAAGATGGCTTTTCCTTCATTTTTCCAGATGTCTGGCAGCCTTGAAGGCTGATGCAGGACCATCAGCTGCTGCACTGCTGCTGCACAGCTGCTCTGCAAAGGTGTGCATGGGGAGCCTGCACAGACTCAGGGATATGACAGCAGCATACACACACCAGCAGTGAGACCACAGCCAGCATTGCTCAGGGCCTCACAATTCCCTCTGACAGCCTCCAGCAGGATCTCTCTCCTCTAATCAAAGGCAAATTGCCTTTGGACCCGGCAGTTCCATGTGCCTTTCTGTGCACTTCAGGGACTTGTGTACTCATCCAAGCAGTTTTGCTGTAGCTGAGGGCTGTGATGCACAGCCTCAGGAGGGATGTGAGCAGTGTCTGTCTGGGGCAGGTACTGCTGACACCACACACAGCCTCACTCAGCCTGCCTGAAGTTGCCACCCTGTTGGAAAGCAGATGTGAGAGGTCTTTAGCTCCATCCCCCAGCAGCCTGGTGCCGTGGCTCAAGCCCATCTTTGTTGATAGCTTAAGGATTTGCTCTGGAGGAGTTGAAGTATGTGCACACACTGTAGTCTGCCAACTCTTCTCTGTGGAAAATAGCCTCTGGCAGAAAAGAAGAGTTTTGAGACAGATGTTATTGTAAAGCGCGTTGGCAGGACTGCCTGCTGCTCTTCTGTAAAGCCCTCTGTGGTACTGATGTGGAGGAGTCCTGCAGACTCTTGTAGGAAGGAGAATAAAGTCCCATTTTATATACAATGACAATATGTCTTTCTGATGTAAACCCCACATTCTAGGTGTTCTGGGAAAGTAGTCATTGTGGACACCAGGTTTTCAGTAACTTCCATAAGTTACTGCTCAGTTATTATTTCTTTATTTATTATTCTGTGAATTATAAAAGCTATATTTAGGACTCTAGGAAAAAAGGAATAACCTTCCTTATTTACAAGTTAAAGAATTTTTCTATATAATTCCTCAGAGAAATGAGCATATCTTTGGTCCTTTTGTAGATTCAAGTAATTTATTCTTTCTTAATTATGTAATTTTCTATAACTTATAATGAAGTGATACAGCTAATTTTATTTTTTCCTGACAGAGTGGAAGAGGGAAATGTAATTTCCAGTTACTGCAGCAAAGCACCAGGATCTATTTAGAGAAATAAATTGATTTAGATGCCATAAAAAGTGGCAGCACAAAGTCAAAACATTACTCATCCTGTTAAATAATTTAGCTAGTGACTTCTGTCTCACTTGAGTATATCTGACTTGGTACACTTTGGGATTTATATTTGTAGGCCTTTGATCTCTCTGAGATGACTGCCTTTTATATCCTCCCCACAAAACTCAAAGGAACACCTTTGGAATGAAGGTTAAGCTCAAAACGTTTCTTTCTTTTTCCTGTTCACATCAGATCCAAAGGCACGAGGCCAGTCAGGAGTGTGAAGCACTTTTTCACTGACCATGGTATTATCCTGGGCAGCTTTTCCTTGTCCTGCAATAAGGCAGCTTCTTTATTGGGCGAGATTCCCTTCAGTTGAGTGGATGTCTCACAGCAATCGTGGTATCCTGCAGTCAGTTTGTCTGAGAAAGCTTCACCTGGCTGTGGTGGAAGGGAGCTGATCCTCCCCTACCTGCTGCCTGTTTAAAGGCAGTAGCTAATTTTAGCTATGATGTAAGTGAAATCCAGTATCTGATCCAATATCCTCAGGGTGAGTTACCTAATTTCTTAATCACAGCTCTATTTTGAACTCATGTGGTACTTAAAAGTAAATAAAAAATTCTGGACTTTAAGCTGATGGTTACCATGGAACCAGCAGGGTTATACTCAACATGAACAAACATTGGTAGTTTCATTCTGCATTTTATATTCAGTGTATATATTTATATTGGCTTCAAATAGTAAATTAATTTCCAAAGTAGAGACACTTTTGAAAATAACTAGGTTAAGACAAAAAAAACCTCTTAAATTTGTGAAATAAACCCAATACCAGATCGTTGTCACAGTCAAGTAAGAAGTCAAGTAAGTGTTGTTCAGGAGTTAGTGAAGGAAGAAATTAAAGGAAAATTTGAGAAAGAAATTAAAGGAAGGAAAAAACCTAAAATGCCAATATAAGTGAGTATGAATTACAAACAATAACAAAAAAAGGAATGTCAATAAGGAGAGATAAAGATAGAACAAAAGAGACTGGGAGTTCTGAAGACAGAAATAACACCTCAAGGGTATTAAGGAGAATATAAAATGTAACTGGTATCCGTTGCCACAAGGAGATGGAAATTTTTGAAGAGCAACAGGAAAAGCTGTTTATTCAATAAATGGTTTTGTCTTTCATTTGGAAAGAAACAGAGAAATCTAGTCATAGCACATGAGGATGGAAAAGTGCTTTCCAGTGTGGTTGAGTGAAAAGAATCCCACTAACTCCAGTCTGAGTCCAGTGATCCAAGCTGTGCTAGTCAGGTGTGTTAGTGTGCACCTTACCACTCTCTACAACCACCTGAAAGAAGGTTATAGCAAGGTGGGGGTTGGTCTCTTCTCCCAGGAAAACAAGTACTGGGAAAAATTTCTTTACTGAAAGCATGATCAGATATTGGAATAGGCTGCCCAGGGAAGAGGTGGAGTCACCAACCCTGGAAGTGTTCAAACAGTGCCTGGCTGTGGCACTTGGTGATATGGTTTAGTGGTGATTACCAGTTGGACTCGATCTTAAAGGTCTTTTCCAACCTAAAGGATCCTGTGATTCTCTCTAGTCAAGGGCAGGCACTCCAGAGGGGAGTTTATTCCACTCTGTGCAGGGGACTGAAGTATCAAAATGACCACCAAGTTCATGAGGAATCAGGCCAGGTGTGTGTATTAAGTTACCCTGGAATGACAATAAAATTACACACACAGCTGGTAGCCCTTGATGCCACAATAGTTGACACCATCTTCATCAGCTCCACCCAAGCAGCTGGTTAGGGACAGCTTGGACAGGTTCTTTTCATGGCTAAATTCATGATCCCCACCTGCAGAAGGAATGATTTGGTCTTGCACTGAAGGTGCCCTTTTTTTAGCAGCTGTCAAGGTAATAGTGTGTGACAGCAAAACCATTGTCTGTTCAGAGCTTATCATTCTATAAAATATTCTGGCAGTTTTCCAGGTGTGGCTTTGTGGTAGCCTCAGCACTTATTCCAGGGTCAGAGACTCGGTCACGTACACATTCTTGTTTTAGGATTCCTGAAAACTCCCTGTGCACAGAACTTTTCTCAAGAATGTAGATATACATGCTTATAATGCTTTGTCACCCATGTGTTATTAACATCTGTATGCTTACAGTAATGCTACTGGCATGTGCTCTAATTTTTTTTGCTTGTCTTTGGACTAGAATAAATCTTTCCTTCATGATGACCTGTTAAAATCACAATCTCCCTAAAAGTGCTGCTGGTCAGACCATTCAGTTCCCAGTCATATCACTGGCATTCTGAGGAAACATTTGTGGGTTGCTTCATAATGTATTGATTTTTCAGTGGGTTTTGGAAAATAACCTTGAGAAAACACATGCAATGAATTACCACTGTAGTGTGTAATACCATAACCTGCATTGCTAGCAGTTCAACACTGGGTGAAATAAGACACATAGCAAACTAGATGTTGTAGGACTGTAGAATAGCCAGTTCCACTGAGATTTAGTAAATACTCTCTTAATCTCTGATGCCCATATTGTAATTTCTTGCTGATTATATTCAATTTTCTCCTTGGTTTGTTGAGACAGTGTCACTGATTGGTTTCTAATGGATTAATAATAAATACCCTTTCTTCCACAACTTTTTACATTCAGCTTCTGTTTTTCCTGTTCCAAGAGTACCTGCCATGCCCTGGGGAGGATTGTTTTCAGTCATTCTGATTGGAGAAGGATGTCTGGTTGTACACCTAAAACCTGGTAAGTAATGACCACAATATAATTGCAAAATGTGGGTTTCAATTTTAAAATGCAGTCTTACTCTGAAGACACCATGATAAATGATTTTAGTTTTGGGTCCTACCAGTTGAGCTTTAGATCAGAATAATTCTTTATGGCAAGTATTTCTTTCCATTCCTCTACAGCAAGAATGCATCCTAATAAATTTCTGAAAGTACACAGGCAGCTTCTTCTTGAGGAATGCTGGGTTTTCATTAGGGATGGAGTTTACCAGTTCAAGGGTCATCAGTTTATGTGTGGTCCTTTCACAGATCTGTGATACAGTTCCATACAGGAACTAAATAAAGCTATGGCTCTACAGTCTTCTAACATATGGTTAAGATGGTGGACTTTTCTACACTTAATTAGGTTGACTTTTGTTCTATTAATCTCTGCAGTGAGAGCATATTTTAATATCAGTAAACCACATGGACCTGAGAATATTGCAATCAGATTATTCTGCAATTATTCTACATTTGAAGCTAATGAGAACACAGCTTTTTCAAGGAGCAATAATCCACCCCGGTAATGTACTGAAAACTGTAGGAAGGCCTTAATCACATCATTGCCTATCAGTGATAATTTATCCCAATTGGATTCAAGGTCTACAGTATTCAGTGTTCCATTTACTACACTAAATTTCCTAATAAATTACTTAAATCTCCCTTTCACTTTCAAATATTTCTCAATCCATTGCTTAAACAGGCTTTGCTCAGCATACATTCCAGTTGAATAATTAGAAAGTTTAATGGAACAGTTACTTGAGTTAATTTGAACCATATGTAACTCTATACCAGATTTAAAAGACCTTCTGACTTTCCATATTGCCTTTGGAAAGTTTGGCTTCTGGAGACTTCGATCCCAACAGTAGCTGGCATTTGCCCAATCAAAGGAAAAAGGTGAGCAGATGGAAACAGCCTGTGAGCATGGGCAGAGCACTGGCACAGAGAAGTCTGACCTGATCTTTCATGGACAATTTTATTCTGGGAAACTTAACCATTAGATGGAGTTAATACTGTGTGATGCTGGCTGATCACAGGAAGAGTTACACAACCCAGGGAGGCTGTGGAATCTCTGCACACATTCCAAGCCTTCCTGGACATGTTTCTGTGTCACTGCTCCAGGTGACCCAGGCTTGGCAGGGAGCTTGGACTGGGTGATCCCCAGAGGCTGCTTCCAACCCTAACAAATCTGTGATTTGTTGACTCTGTGGTGCAGGGAAGTGGGTTCACTGCTCTGGCTGGCAGAGTAAGTTGTGAATAGTCTAATACCCCAAATCCAGCTGCAGTGTGTGGGAGGGTACAGACTACCTCCACAGAACCCCGCTTGTAGGAACCAGCACTGTTTAGTTAGTTTTACCCATTTACAAAGTGGATGGAAGCTGTCACACGGCTGTGATGCAAATATATACTGTGGAATTTTATCAGTGAAGAATTCCCAAGGAAACCATGCCAAGAGCAAATAACGAAAGAGTTGTGCACAATCTTATGAATCAAGCAAAAATTAATCTCACACAGCAAGACAACCTCAAAGTTCTGGACAAGTGAAATATTTCTGGAGGACAAGCAAGAAAATTTAGAAAATTATTTAAAGGCAGTGATAAAGATTGGGATGAAGAGCTGTCTCTGGACTCATGGTCAGAAGAGCAGCCATTGTAGTTTGATTGGTATATGTTTCTTGAGACTTTGATTTGAAGAGAAGTGTAAATAGCACAACGCTGTTAGCTGTAAGGAGAATGAGCTGTAAGGAGAAGTCTGAGCTGGAACCTTGAAAAATTTCAACCTAAGTAGCAAACCCTCAATGGTTTGTTACAGAGTTCAAAATTTTATCACATTGATGTATTTTCGTTTATGTGATTTCCAGTTAAGGTAGCTATGGAAATATCTTTAAGTGTTTGAAAGCTCAAAAGAAGTGGCTTAAGGGTACTTATATTAACAAAAGTATCATTCAAAATGCAATTAATTTTGAATGTTAAAGGCAAGACCCAGATGGTCAATAATCATGGGTGTGGGCACATGTAACACCACATTAGTCTTCCTGAGTGAGATCCCTAATTCCTTTGCTATTGCTCTAAACTCAGTACCATCTAATTCTGCCTTGACCATGATTTGCGCTGTATGTGCTATTAAAGCTAACTTTTTTTTTTCAATTAAATATTTTTGATGTCCCCTTTTATTTCCCAATCTAATCCAAATGGTGCCCTGGTTCCCACAGAAGTTTTGGCTTAACTCACTCCCTTTTCTGGGAAGTGTTCACTGTGTTCCATATTATCCTTTTCCTGGAAACCCCTTGACATAACTGCTGTCCTTAATCCTTCTGTGACTGTATCACATTCCAAACTGCTCTTGGGCTTGGATCCTGTTTTCTGCTTGCTTCCTAAACAGGCAATGCCCAAACTGCTCCCCCAATAAGCTCTTTGGATACCCTTAACTTGGTTCTCATTCATGTCCATGCCTTCAGAGATATGTTTTGCATTTCCTAATTGCCCATGGAAAGCATTCTTTGTTTTTGGATTAGAACCCCACTGTCTACTTTTCTTTAGTAGGCCTCAAGATAATAGTCCCTAAAGGCATGAACAGTGGTTTTTTTTTTTTGTCACAAACACATTCTCATTTTAGAGTTCCTGAAAATTCCCTTCATGTGGAACGGTATGCAAGAATATAAGTGTGTATTTTAGCCTAGTGCTATTAATATCTGTGCATTTACAGCAATGTAACTGATACATGTTTAAATTTATTTGATTCTCTTCAGGATAATTGGAATCAAATGGCTCTATGGGAATCTTAGTTTTCTTCCTTTATTGTGGGAATCCCTAAAACTCTAATTTTAGACACGTTTAGGTGAGATGAATCACCCTATTAGTGGCAAATGTGGATGCTAAATGAACGTATGAGCAGAATATTTCACACTGACACCAGGACTTCTAAGAGCAATGAGTTTTCAGATTGCCTCCTGAAAATGTCAGCTTTGAATAAGTATTTGCATGTGGATGATTCTAAAGATCAAAAACATAATCGTATTTTATGAGTATTCAAAATGTTCAAGGGAAAGAGAAGGTAACAGGAGGCTTGCTAGACAACATCAGTTCTTGGCAAAATACTGGAAAAATTATAATGATTCTGTTGGTTAAAAATTAAAAGAGAAGGGTTTATAATTAAGCTTGGTAAATGCATGAAAATAGGCTTTGTCAAATATATTTGATTTCTTTCTTACAATTATGGTTGATAGAAGTAAGTACAAAATAGACTTCTGTAAAGCATTTGATTTATTACAAATGACACGTTGATAAGAAAATTAGGACTATGCAATATCAATAAAGTACGTATTAAATGGATTAAGAACTGGTTCACAGGACTGAAAGAGTACTTGTCAGCAGGGAGTTATTATGATTATGACATTTTTAGGAGGGTTCTGTAGTGATTACTCCTAGTTTGTAATCAGCTTCATTTTCATCAGCTCTGTGTTCTTCATAATTTTCAATCGATTGACAGAAATAATTGAAAAATAAAATCAGTGGTGTTAGCCCTTGTGAATGGTCCCAAGTGGTGAAGGATGTGAAAAACAAGTCCCCCAAACAGAGTGTTCTGGATTACAAGGGAGAAAATTGAGCTCCATGAAACACATTTGACTTTAATATTAACTGCTGGGAGGACATAGGACAAGGGATAAGATCTTACTGAGGAGGACAGAGGCTGTTTCATGGGTAACAGTGAGAGGTTTACTGGAGATACTGTGGTCTCCCACTTTAAAGTGCTGTAATAAAGGGTTTATGGTGCATAAACCCCAGAACTATAAGAGGGGAATATGGACATGATTTCACCTCTCTGCACAAAATTCCTCAGGTGTGCAGCTGTGATTCCAACACATTAAAAATATGATTGAAAGAACAGAGGGGACAGAGAAAAATGGCAACAATTACTCCAAGGTTAAGGAAAACGTTTTAATCCATCAGACATTTTTGTTGCATAGTTAATGCAAGTCAAGGCCCCTGAAAACCACTCCTTCAGTACTGTAATTCTGTCAGGTTTTGGTACCCTCAAAAGAGCTCTCTACATATTTATACAAACTTCAAAAAAAGACCTTATAATGGTGCCCTCAAATGAGATTTTATATATATTATATATTATATATATATATATTATTTTATAATTTTATATTTAATATTTATGTATTTATATGTATTACATACTCTTGACCTATATAGGATGAAGGCCGGATTATTTTCCTTTGCTACTCTCACCCCTCTCAGGAACATACCAACCACTGTGACACCTCTGTGTTTCCCTGGAGACAATAAGAGATGGTTTTACCTTACAGCAACACAAAGCACATGAAGAGTATGTCCAGAAGCCCTTGTGCATTAAACCACTGAGTTGTGCAGTGAATAAAGACACACAACACATGGCAGAGTTTTATAACCTGATTATTAACTTGTGGATAGTGTTAAATAAATGCTGTTCATCAGAAATTGCCCATCCAATAGCCCATACACCCCAGATGATAAAAAAGTTGAAATTTTTAAATTTATCAAATAAAAGGCATAATATAAAAGGATATAAGCACTTTTAAAGGAAAAAAAATAATAAAGGCTTCTCAGTGGAACCAAGCAAAACAAGAATCTGGGCTTGGTTATTAAGACCAAAAATGTTAAAAATACAAATTGACACATTTTTATTTGGTTTCTTTTTAAAAGCAAGGCTGGTAAACAAACAAAATGAAAGTCCAAAAGGGTTGTAGTTTCCACTGCTACTATTATAAAATCAGTGGATTTTATACAACTAAGGATATGTCTTGGAAATCAGAATAAAAATTGTCTTTAGGCGTTAACTGGCTTCTACAAAAGTACCATGTAAAGTTTAATAGCCTGTGCTATATGGGAAATCAGGCTACAGGATCTAATATTGGTCCCAAAGGCAAAAATCTATGAATAAACTGTAGTAAAAATATTACATGGGAAATTGGATTGGAAAGCACCATTCAATTATCTTATAAATCAGACCAATGGCTGTGATCCTTTCTTGAAATTCTGGGACAGAATATTCTTTTAATTTCCTACTACTAAGGCTTAACTATTCAATCTTGAATTGCCATGAAACCTGTTTCTGTCTCACATATATAGTGTCATATATCATGGTGATAGAAAGCTGCACTCAGTGCTGTAGGATGGGATTGTCAGAGCTGGAAGAAACCCTACTAAGATCAAAGAGGTGGAGTAGAGCAGAAAAAGAGGACATCTATCCTTTAGTAAATGATACTTGCAATAAAGAGAAACAATGGAGAGTTAATATTCTTGGTTCTCTGACCCTTGAGAGTAAAGCAGTATTACTCTAAAGTCACACAGTAGTTACTCCTGCAATGCTGACTCTGTACTTTGAATTTGACCTGTATTTGCTTCAAGTATGAAATATATTTCCAAAACTGAAAGTAAAAAGGATTGCTTTGCAAACTGCAGTGATATTGACTTACTAATTAATTTAAAGTGGTGATTTCATGATTACTGGTTGCCATTAAATTGCTCCTTGCAGAATCATGCAGTGTGTTTGCTTGAAACAGCTACAACAGTTTTCCATATAATTGCAGGATCTAAGCGCAATACAGTTGAAACAAAGTGCTGGAGACACATTACAAGAGCTGTATCTTCCAGATACAACAGAACAATTTGTTTTGTGATTCCTAATTGCTAGCAAGTCAGTGGAATGAAATGTGCTTTCAGAAGCTACATTGCTGACATCTTGCTGACATCATCTCAATCAGCACAGAAGCTGCCTCTATGTATTCATGCCCTTTGAAAGTTCCAGTAGTTGATGCTGAACAAACAAAAAATAGCTACAACTACAATAAAACCTCAAAGTATGGGAGACACAGGCTGAGCCATGGTGAGGAAAGAGAAGAAAAGATTTAAAAGAAACAGGAAATTAATCAATAACAAAAAAGTTTCTCTGGGCAGCCTGGGACATGAAATAAATCACCAAATAAAAAAGTGTTAAAATAATGACAAGCAGAAAGAATGATGATGGGTGAACACAGGACAGCAAATCAGCCAAATACTAAAACTTAGGACAAGAAAAAAAATTAAAAAAGAAGAAACAAGATACAGAGTAACTTAGGCAGAAAGAAAGTCAACTTTAAAAAGATAAATTTAAAAAGTGACTCAGGGAGATCTAAAGGGAGCGAGTTGGTGAAAGAGAGATAAGAAGGTCCTAGCTAATAAAGAGGGCCATGACTAAAAAAGACAAATTTCAAATGGTCATGTTGAGAATGAAATAATCCATTTTTTTAGTCAACAAAGATAAAGAGTAAGGACAAACCTAAGGAAGATGCATTCTCTGAGCTTTCATATTTGTGAAAACTGAGTGTGTGCCACAGTTCCTGATTCCTGTGTAGGTAATGACAGGCTGGCCTGGAAAAGCAGACTTTTCAATTTGTCTTATGTAAGTCCTTTTTGTTTTGTGTATGCCTTTCTGAAATTGTTTTTCGCATTTGCAGAAGAGTAAGTTGAGATATCTGAGGGTTCTTTGTTTGCCTTTTGTTTGCAACATTCCCTTTCTAGGGAGTTACAAAAGAGCCTTTTGAAGTGTGGATTGTGTTTCTTCCTTCAGTTTTAAAATACAAACTCATGTTTTTTAAGAAATAATGCCAATTCTAGGACTCCCACTTAGGATCTAGATGGGAAGGATGTCGCCCTGTGTTTTCTTAACTCATTGAAAAACCTTTAGTGTTACTAAATGACCAAGATGGCTTAGTCAGATCTACTGATCTAACAGGATATAGTTGACATGAAAGAACTGCTGTCTTCAAAAGCTTGTTGTCAAACAATGTGCTTGATCTCCCCTCCTAAAAATGACTCACAGAGAGCAAAGGCACAGAGCAGTTACAGAAAATTGCCCTTATTCAGAGACTAAATGCTTATATAATCTTCTGTGTCTGAATGCAGGCCACACAATCATGAGAGAGAGGGCTGTGTACAGCCCCTACATATTTTCGACAGAGAAGAAAAACTATAATTCTAGACTCTATTCCTTGGTCCCTTTTAGCTGAATGTGGCAGCATTTCTGCAATTCTACCCTTTTTATTGTTTTATGTATTATTTGCTTGAGTTGAGGCCTTGCTAAAATCTGTTTAGGATCTACAAGCAGAGGCTCAGCATAATACAAGATCAGTACCTGACTGTCTATCTGTGCCTTTTTGAAGCCCTTTCCTTTCTCCTGCTGCCTCTCAGTGTCACTGGAGCAACCAGAGCCTTAGATGAGGATGCTCCACTGCCTCCAGCACTAACAGCCTTTGCTGTAAAGGGTTTGCTCCCAAACAGCTGTGAATTGCAAATGGCCAGCAAAGTTTTGTCCAGACTACACCACCATCCTTATTTTTCTTCACTGTTAAAAAGACTGTACATGGTAATCTGGAAAAACTGATTCACTAATTATTTTATTCTAGTAACGTGTGAAATGTTTTCTAGTTGTTTCACAATCTTAAGTCTTCCTTCAGATACTTCAAGAATTATGCCAAAACTTCTAGCAGGTTTGATTAAAATGCTCACTTGAAACCAGCCTGAACAGTGCTTCAGTTGTGATCTTGGGAGCATGACAGCGAGAAAAAAAAGTTATGTGTACAGATATCCTTGTTGCTTTTTTGTTTTACTTTCACATTTATATTCATTTTTCTTTCATCCATCTATAGCATTTAAATGCTTCAAAAACAACAACGACCTTAAATTTCTTTCCTTTAAGATTTTATCTGTTTTTCATATCTGGAATAGGTGTTTGTAAATTTTAACTACATGTTAATATACTATTTCTTTTTCCTCTCTAAATGGAGACTGAATATAACTAAGATGAGGCTAATCTGAGATTTCTGAAATGCCAGTAATGTATTTTAAATGCCAGAACTACAGTCTGCTATTCAAAAGTAAAACTTCTCCTGGTGTCCTCGATTACTTCTGCAGATATGAGAGAATCTTTATTTTCAGCCACAGATGTTGGATTTGGAGACATAGTGAGCTCATCCATAGATGATGGATGCAGATCTATGACAGTACAGAGAATAAAGAGAAGGGTAACTAGCAATTGGAACCAATCAAAAAACACAAGTACATCAGAACTGAAGGTCTTTATATCAAGATATCTAAAGGATAAGTTTTAGTACAACTCCAGCTGCTGGAATTAAAAAAGTAATTAGACCTTGGTAACCATGAGGCTTTTATATTGCTGAAAGTCTGATTACATGATCACAAGACCCTTTTCATCTTAAATGTTATGAAAAGTCACTGATGACTATGAAACTCTAAGCTGACAACTGCCAGGAAATGCTTCACAATCTCTGGCAAGATGTAACAAGAGATGTGTTAAATACTGTGGTTAGCTGGACCCCTGAAGCTACAAAGGAGGATGGAAAAGTGCTGCCCTCATGATGTTACCAGAAGGAATCATGTTCATGGCTAGAAACTTGAAAAACTTTGTAAACTGGCTTATAGCCCTGTGGGTGAGAATTGTGGGGAAATGTTCCAGTGGTTGCTGAAAGCCACATTTGTATTAAATTATGCCACTGTGAAATATAAGCAGCTAATTCAAATACAAGGAATTTAAAATCAGCATTAAAATGTTGCTATACTTCCTCAACAAATAATGGCATTAGGCAGATGAAATTATTTTCAGAATTTGGCCAAAAATATAAAAATAGTGAGATAACAGAATCCTGCTGTGCTACATCTGACCATTCTTTTGGCAACAGAGGGAAGAAGAGCAGTGCCATTGATGCCTAGAGAGGCTACCTGGAACAGAGACTAGACAGTGTTAAAGAAATAAAGTAGGTATTTATTAAAATGCCTTCAAGGATACACCTTGGGCAGTACAAGAGCCTGGCCGTGGCTCCCTCCAAGATGGATCCAAGATGGATCCAAGATGGATGACTGGTCACGAGTTTTCACACTTTTATGTTTTGGTCCATTTACATATTGGGGCTAATTGTCCAATGAGAGCTTCAGGCTATGAAGTCCCATCCTCACAGTTTGCTCTCCTCCATTCTCTGTTGTTTATACTTTTTGGGCTGGAAGCTGCAACCATGTCCTTGGTTCTCAGGCTGGAAAAGGATTGTTTTGTCTAACTACCCTGTGAAGAGAATTTGCTAACACTTTGTATGAAGTTCAGAGTCCCACACTAAGGCAGTACAGAATCTGGAAAATATGAAAGCTAAAACTTAAGGCATCACCATAAATTCAGCAGCTTGCTTGATGTGTGCAGCTCAGTGCACAGTTGGTCTCAGGACTAGAGGCCTGCAAGGGAAGACAAGGGAGAAATCAGTCATGCTGACAGATCCTCAGTGCATCACCATCCCCACGGATGATGGCTCAGCTGAGAGTCTCTTTCTCCACCAAACTGGCACATGGGTCAGCCTGCTCCTGTGCCTTAAAGATTTCCTTCTTGAAGAAGCTCCAGTCTTCCTGGAGCCCTTAACCCCTCAGGACTTTCCTCCAGGCACTCCACAAGGCTCATTAAGAGGGCAATGTCTACCCTATGGATATCAAGGCACAGTTTTGCTGACCCCCTTCCTTCTCCATGAATGAATATGATTTTCTGTTGGCTGTGCCCAACACTGTCTCTGACCATCACATCACCCACCTCTCCCTCTGTGTCCATAAACAGCAGGTCCAGTGGCTGCTTTCCTTTGCTGCCTCCCTCACCAGCTGTGTCTGGAAGTCTCTCCAGACTCTCCAGGAACCTCCTAGACTGTTTTTCTCTGCTGTACTCTATTTTCAGTAGACATCTGGTAATTCAAAGTCCCCCAGGAGAACATGGGCTAGTAATTGTAATTTCAGGAATGTGGATTCCTCTTCAGTTAATAGAAAGTAATAAGTACTGAAGAAATGAGATTCAGCTCTCAATAGTTTCCCAAACTAATAGCTCTTTGAGAATAGCTCTGCTAATACTGGTGACCCCTATTCCCACCAGATAATTGCTTTTATTATGCATTTCTATTTTCTGCTCTTGTCTTACAGCACTGATGGATGTAATTTAGTTGTATACTATATAGGTGCCTAATGAAATTGCTGAAAGAAAGTTCATTGCCAAGCTAAAAAAATGATGTCTGCTCTTGAGTCTCAGCAAGGGTCTTACCTTCAAGCTTGCTTTTTTTTTTTTTTTTTTTTTTTTTTTTTTTTTTTTTTTTTTTTTTTTTTTTTCCCCCAAGTACATTAAATAATTTTCACCATGGCTAGAAAAAATTAGGAAGGGCAAAAAGCCCATCATCGGTAGCCTAAATTCAGACATACCTCACACTACCATAATGAACAGACATGCTGTATCTGTAGCTGATAAATTAGGCCACATGATGGCAGGTGAAATGTAGATAAGGTGAGAGTACTGCATGATGAAAGGAGGATATTAAGACCTGTGTTATGTTGATATGACCAGTCAGAAAGAAAAATGTGTGTCGGCGAGAAGAAATCAATTTAATGTCTGCATTATACAAAACATCAATACAGACAGGACATTAAACTGCATTAGGACACGTATCTGTAGGTGGATTTACAGGTGGACTGCATAATTCAAAAATATCAGGGGACTAGAAAAGGGAAAACAGCATGGAGAAATTCTCAAGTGAAGAAAAATGTATTAACACAGGACTTAGTTGAGCAAGAAATATTAGGGAGGAGATACACTAAATGGTGAATAAAATAGTGAAAATCACTTGAATGCCCATATTTATTCCTGTTGTAGGACAGAATATTAAAATAGTAATCTTAAAAATTAGTGTAAATTTTACAAGAAAAATCACATGTTGACACAATGCATCATTACCCACTGAGCAGCAGAAATTCCCCAGAGTCTGTATGTTCTATACTCTGCAAGATATGTTCTATCCTAATTACCATTTAATGCAATTCCAAAACTCCTCTATTGATCTTCAAGGCCACCACTGGATAAGGGCCCAGCTAAATTAGGTAATATCCTTTCATCTGTAACTTATGAAGACAGATGAGCTCTCTCAGTGTAATGTAACAAGCTTTGATGACATTCATCAGGACCAGAAACAGCATTTGACGCAAAGTGAATTGATACAGAGCAGCCAGATACAAGAAGGCTGGAGAGGGACTTTTCACAGGTGGTGGTGGCGGCTTTAAATTGAAAGAGGGGAGTGGAGAGGGTGTACTGAATTACACCCTGATAGCATTTAGAGTAAATAGACACATCTCTTTGGTAATGGTTTCCAACTGTAATTGAAATCAAAGAGACAAAACCATCAAGATCTCAGAAGGATCAGTACCTAAAAAACTGAAAACCAGGGAGTGATCCAATACTCTAGACTGTCAGAATGCAAATTTAATTGATCTTGCTAAGCACTTGGATTCTAAGGAAGTTGGATAAATTTCATATAAACTGTATAAGATACATGTAAAGTAAAAATACATAGAATTACACCACACAATGATTAGGCAGTAATTTTTGGCAAAAGGAAAAAAAAAAGTACTAATATATGAACATGCTTTTCAATAATCTTATAATTTCTGCCTAAGAAAAAGATTCTTGAAATTGCGTAAGTGACTGGCTACCCAGCGACCCACACAAAGCCAATGTGATATATGGAACTCTATTTCAAATACCTATTTAAGGGGAGGAGAATGATCATGGAGGTACTTATCTCCCTCCTAACCATAGCGGAAGCTTAGACTGGACATTGATTTTCAATCAGTGAAGTGTGCTGAGATGAATCTCATCATTAGCAACTATAGAAAATCACATCTTAGTTGTGTATAGTTGAAATTTAATATTGATTTATTGATGCCAATAACTGTTGACATCTTGATACCTGGAAACTCTACTGTTCTAGTTTAGCATAGTAAATATTGAGATTTTTTGGGAGTGTTTGATAACCACAGACAGCTGTTAAAGAAGCATTAATATATATGTGAGATTTCCAGAATTTTTTCATCCTTTATTTGTCCTTTACCTGAATTTCCTATTACCTACATTTATGCGGTTTCTCCACAGCTGTGTTCTGTTTTGATCAGAGATGATCTGCCCAGCCCAAAAAGATAAATCTTCATCATGTTTCTCAGTGTAGTTCAAGGGTTTCTCTTTCCACCCTGCAATTTTTGTATTTGTCTAATACACGAAATCTGGGAGTGGATATGGATGCTTTTAGAGTTGCTAAATTTTTCATGAACAAGGATGTTTCCACAAACTGTGACTAAAAATGATGCCAGATGCAGAGAGCATTTCCAGTGCTGCAGACTGCAGGAAACAAAGGGCACATTTGTCCTTTGGTGCCGAAATCTTTGGATTAACTGCTGTGAGCTCATAAGATCAAAACGTTCAGCTCAGCACTGAGTGCTGGGAGTAGCCTTGATCCCCAGATGAGTGTTGTCATGTTCCAGCTGTACTGTGGCTGACCTCCTGTTTGGCTAAACCGACTGATTGTGCTGATAAAACCACTCTGATTCTGCTCCACGATAAATATAATAACTCAATGTGTGGCTTAGGGGGCCCTAAGCTATATTGTCAAATAATGGCGACTGTTTGTATTTATAATACAGGTTTTTTCCTTCACCAATTCCTACAGAGTCACTCTAAAAAGGGAAGGCATTTGTGATTGTCTTGTCTAACTAAAAATGCCTCTGTTGCTCACTATTTTTACAATTTTGGTCACGCTCCTTTCAGCCCAGTCTGAGATGGAGGGACACCTCAGAGATTGGCAATTCTTACATGTTTTGTGAAGACTGATGGTTTCATTCAGCAAAAAAAGACCCAATAAAATCTTCATTAGTTCTGCTTCTAACAAAATGCTTTGCTGAGTGAAGAGACCTTTAGAGAGAATTAGAGCTCTAATCTGTCATTTTGAACATCCTCGTTTTCCATTAAACAGAGCAATTTGCAAGATTAAATGCAAAGGAATATCTTATTAGTCCTCATTATTTGGACTTTATCTGTTTCTGATTCCTAAAAGCTGATATCAAAATATACACCCTTTGTTTGTTTAACCAGTAGGTGGTTGTATTTCCTACTTATATATTCTAAAATATTTATTCCTCCCAAAGTAGAATAAATAGGTCAACATTCACATTTCAAATCACAGTTCCTCTGGATTCAGGTTCCAGCAAGGAAGGGCAGTATGAGTGGCAGTTTCTTCAAATTACTTTAATTATTTCACATATCACTGTCATTTCTTGTTGCTGAATTACTGTCAAATAAACCATCCTTACGATCAGTTTAACTCTCCCCTTTTTATCCTTTGGAATACTTTCTGAAGGGATTTCCCTGTGCTTTTAGAGATTCTTGGATAAGTGAGAACTACTTCTGGTCTAATAGAAGACTCAGATGGTCTCCAGGCATCTTTGACCTGTGTTTACAACATGGACAGATAGGAGCAGTGTCTCAGATCTTGCTGTTTACTAACACGTATTTTCTAATAAAGCTTTCCCCTGTGCAGCTGGAGAAAACAGACTGGAGATGGCTTTCTGATTCTCCATCTTGTTTTACACTGGCCACGGCCCCAGGACTGATCTGAACAAGATAGAAGCTATTTAATGTTAAACAAATTAGCCTTTCTTAGTAAATGGAAAAAGCCTAAAGATGAAATTCCAGTTTTCTGCCTGAAAGCTGGGAGGATAATCAGATCAGTGGATAGTCAAGGAACTTTCAGATCTGAAAGTCTGGCTTAGAGAAGTTGGAAGTGATTCTGATATTGAGGTGTGGCAGGAATTTATATGACTGTACTCTTCTCTCTGATGACTATAATACAATAGTGAGAAATTTGCTATGAAGCTTTTTTATTCACCATCTGATACTGCCAAGGTGAATGCAATGGGAATTGTACAGATTACTGCACAATTTATTCTGGGAGAATTAAATTTTGTAGAATTAAA
Organism: Zosterops lateralis; assembly: GCF_965231275.1. Lineage (NCBI taxonomy): Eukaryota > Metazoa > Chordata > Aves > Passeriformes > Zosteropidae > Zosterops > Zosterops lateralis. The sequence continues at coordinate 9,558,757 of NC_139763.1, forward strand.
ATCGCTCTTATTGTGGCCAGATGATAATGAGAATGACAATACATAATCTATACCTTATCATCAGGTATAAAGGATTCTGTCATCCTTTATCATCAAAGGATTCAAGTAAGTACATGTGTTCCTTTACAATAATCTTCACTTTGGGGATGAATATTAGTTGACCAGGAAAAAAGTGCTTGTGAATCCAGACTGAGCTGATAAAAGGAAGGAGAAGAGTCCATTATCTAATGGTGTTTCATCATGAGCGTTTGTAGTGATGGCAATAATAAGCATTTGGATATAACAGCCTGCAGAAGAGGAAGAGAGCCTAGCCAAACTATTTCAGAGAGTTCAAGATTCTTTTAATGCTGAACCTGACTCTTCTATACACAAGCTAAATCCAAGTTTAAATTTGTTTTTTAAAGATTTAGTTAAACTGATTAAAATTTTGTACAGACATATTTATATCAAATCAAGGGAAAATAGACCAGTGTTCTTTGATACTAATTCTCTTCTGGAATAGTAACTTCGTCAGTGAGAGCTGGAGCAAGCAGCAGAGACAGAAATCTTTAAAAATCAATTCTGCTATGAAAGAATTAGCATCAAAGGAACAGAGAAACTATGTAGGAGTGTTCTCCACTCTGTATTGAAAAAGAAGAGAGAATCTAATTATTTGATAAGGTAATCTTCTATTTTAATTTTTTACTTTTACTATTTTTTGTGTGTTTCTTTTCCATTATGTACAACCATGTTACCATAAAATAGATTCAAGTAGTCTTCCCAAAGAACTCCCTCCAGATGCTTTTACTCTTAGTGCTTGCAATGCCATGATCCAGAACATTCTTTAGTGATCTACAGATGGGTAGCTATAATTTGAATCTTTAAGAGGGACAAAAAGACCTGTTACCATTCTTCTCCAGCAACAGAAACAAATGCTTTTCTCTCTCCTTTTTCCCTCTAGGTTTCTTGATCTATTAAAAAGATTTTTTTTTTTCTTTTTTTCTACTTTGTAATTCTGATCTGTGCAATCCATGTTTACAGCTTCTCATATCTGACTTTTAGAACATAAATTTCAGTCCTTATGCACTTTCAGGCAACGAAGTAATTCAAAGCAAAACATTTTGAGTTAATCAGAACTAATGTCTGAGGTTCTCTGTACCTGCTGTGAGTGCTGCTCTCCCTCATTTATTCTCCTACTTTGAAGGCAAGTGCAAGGTAGCTGTCCTGGTTTAGGGAAAATTTAGGGAGTGTCCCATAGCACTCCAAGTCTAAGTGCTGGAATCTTGTCAACCTCATTTTACTGCTTAAATTAGGGCCCAGGAAGGATCAGAGCAGGAACATATCTTCCACCACTCAGTAAATGTGTGCCATGAATTATTAGTGCTGTCCCTGCACTGCAGACACTGAGCTCCCGGCACTCACGAGTGTTAGTGCTGCTTTAGCTCTGTGGAGGCCAGGTCTGTGATTGACATGGAGGCCCAGAAGAGTAATGAGGCTGGTTTTAGTTCAGTGCAATCCATCTTTAAGAATGCCAGGGCACCCATGTCTGTATCCTCCGTCACTCTCCCAGGCCGCTGTTGGAGTGGAGCCATGGCAGGAAACACCTGGGGTGGACACAGGGGACAGCCCCCAGCCTGAGCCCCAAGCTGGGCATTGCTCAGGTAATTCTTTAGTGGTAAATCCCATCCTGGGGTGCTCTGGGAAGAGTGTGGCCGGCAGGTTGAGGGAGGAGATCCTCCCCTTCTACTCGGCCCAGGTGAGGCCACACCTGGAGTGCCCCGCCCGGCTCCTCAGCTCAAGAAAGACAAGGAGCCATTGCAGAGGGTCCAGCAGAGGCCACAAAGGCGATGAGGGGTCTGGAGCATCTCTGAGGGGTCTAGAGAGAAGACTGACAGGAGATCTCATTTATGCATAAAAATATCTCAAAAGTGGGTGCCAAGAGGGCGGTAACACTCTTTTCAGTGGTACACAGTGACAGAACGAGGAGCAACGGCCCTAACTAAAACAAAAGAAGTTCCGCCTCCACACGAGGAAGAACTTTATGTTGAAGGTGCCAGAGCACCGGAACAGGCTGCCCAGGGAGGCCAAGGAGCCCCTCTGTGTGGAGACATTTAAACCCGGCCTGGACACGTTCCTGTGTCACCCGCTCCGAGCCGAGCCGAGCCGAGCCGAGCTCAGCCCGGCCCAGCCCGGCCCAGGAGGACCAGGACGAGCCCAGCCGAGTTCGCCCGAGCCCAGCCGGACCGACACGAACCCAGCCGAGTTCGCCCGAGCCCTCCCTCTTATCCTGTTCAGATTGGTGGGTTTTGGCCTCTCCGCGGCTTCTCCGCCAATCAGCGCCGCGCGTCCGTTGCTAAGCGGCCGCTGGCGGCCGGGCGGGCCATGGCGGAGCGGTGGCGGGACGTGTGCGGGGTGCGCATCGCCCCGGCCGAGCTGCGCTTCAGTGACACGATCCCGGGGAGCTGCTACCGCGCCGCGCTCACCGTGCAGAACCTGCGGCCGGGGGCCTGCCACCTGCGGCTGCTGCCGCCACACGAGCCCCAGGTGAGGGCCGGCCGCGAGGGAGGCGGCGGGGTGTGCCCCGGGCCGTCTCTCTGCGCTGGCTTTGCCTGGGGCAGAACGAGGAGAGTTCTGAGCTTCCCGGGTCTTTATTCTCTCGAGGCTGTGAGCAGTTTAGAGAAAGCTTCGTTCTTTCTTAAATCCATAGTTTCAGTAGAAATGATCAGGCTTTCCTTACTACATCAGCCATTAACAGTTGGGCTGGATGATGCCGGAGGTCTTTTCCAGCCTCAGTGGTTCTGTGATCAAGTTCCTTGTGGGCAGCAAACCCTGTTTGCCTTCTTTGTGCTCTCCAGAATTCATCCCGCAAGAAGCCCATGAGTTCCCTCGTAACTTCAGGGAACATTCTGTAAAAATGGGTCACTTTGCTGTGGTGTGAACGCCAAATCTGGGAAGTGACAACTCTTACCTCATTTCTAAGTTACATACTTGTAAGTTTTTTGACTGGAATAGACCCCTTGTGCTTGTTTACTGAGAGCTTTCTCAGAACAGAGGAAGTTTAAGCTTCCTCAGAAAAGAAGATGTTTGCAATCTTTTATTGAGATAGTATGATTGCTATGAATAACATCTGGTAACTTCTGGAAAAATCATTGCATTGCAAGGCTTTTTAAAGGCAGATGCATCTCTGCAATTCCAACCAGTTGAGTCCTCTTAACCTATGTGGCTCCAGTAAAAGCGTGTTGTGGTTAGTGGTTTATTGTTTATAAATTATGTCAAAATTCAGATAAAAATGTTGGGTTGAACTGGCATCAGGGGTTGAACAGAAGCTGATGTTGCTTTTTGTTCATAGCAGCTTGAACTGTGAATAATTCAGGATAGTCATCAATCTGATTTTCTTACAACCGAAGTACTTTGAATAATTTCATTATCTGAGTAGTGCACCTTTCTTTTTGAGGGCAAGAGTGGCAGGTTGATTCTTACTAAACTGTAGCTAAAGACTTTTGGCATAAGGTGAAACTGTTGAGAGTGCTTGGTTTGGTAGGGCTGTGCTTACTCCGTTTTGTTAGTTTTCATCAGCCTTATCAAATCTTTCATGTGCTCTAGAAGTGGAAAAGGCAGAGTCAATGTTAGAGAAGAGAAAAGCTTACTAAATAATAGCTTTGTGGTTTTCCCCTCTGTGGTTAACTCTTGCCTTTTGCTGTGTATTTTTATGGCCCTGTACATGAGATGACCAATATGACAGCTGGGGGACAGGATTCCACTTCACAGCCCCAGCTCCAGAAAGCTCTGTTGTGTTGTCCCTTCTTGTTCCCAGACCTCGTATTACTGCCTGTGATTACAAGGCTCTGAAGTGTGTGACTCCTCTGAAATACATTCTGGTGCATTATAGTGCAAGCACTGAAAAATAACCTTCCTTCAGCTGCCGTAGTGCCTGGCCAAGAAATGCCTTCCAAGGAATAAAACTCACAGGCAGTTTTCCATAGGCTTCATTGAATGTTCCTAGTGCAAAATATTAATTTTGTCTTGTATAAAATGAATATGTTTGGATGTTTTAATTTTTCTTGAGAGAACAGATAAATTGTACATGCCTCAGAAATAAAACATGGCTACTCCTTCAATGCTCCCATAATCATGATGTGCATAACATAAATTTCCCTTAGCTGAATATTTATACTGCTAGGAGGATTCTAAAGGAATAGAAGGAGATGCTTGGGTAACAAAACCAGCAACTAGTAAATTTTGTTTGCACATTTAAAACATGAACTAGAACAGAAAACTTGGAGAATACTGGGAAGACTGTCTTTCAGAAAAAAAAAAAAAATTATGCTGAACATAAAGAGTGGAAGGCCACTGTGCATGGGGTAATAATGTGAATTTTAAATTCTAGGAAGACTGAACCACCAGAGGAGCTCTTTACTTTGAGGCTTTCCTAGGAGTGTGTGAAATGCTGAATTTCCCTCTATGTGCTAGTGGGTTACTTGTGTCTTCTGTTCAAGGAAAGGTGCAGGAGGTTTCATTTAAACAGATGCTTACTTTTTTTTTTGAGAGAGAGGAAAGTGCTTTCCATCCCTCTGTTTTTTTTCTCTTTCATTTGACTGCCAAGACTGGAGGTGCCTTGGGCCTTTCAAGCAGATTTTCAATGAGCAGTGAATCTTTCTATTGGTATCAGTCAGACCTGAAGGAAACTCTTTCCCCTTTTGTTGCTGCTTGAACTGAGACTTAATCTTTGTTATTTTCTCAGGCACTAAAAATATTCTTCACTGGGTAATAGCTGATTTAATTTTGTGTTGCTTCAGAAGCTTTTTTTGGAACAGTAGGAAAAGCTGGAGCTCTCTTGGAAAGACCAATTCATTCTGTCTTCTCTATTTCTGTAAAAAGTTTGAACTTCAAGAAATAGAGAGGTAAAATTATAAAAACCTGCATATAAGTTCAAGGTAAGTTTTAAATCAATTTTTGTATTCTTCTGAAAATAAAGTACATCTATATCCTTCTTAATCTAAAAATGTGTAACAATTTAAAACACTTTTTTTTTTTTTTTTTAATTGCAGTTTAAATTGATTGTGGAAAATCCAGAAAAAACCGTTGCACCTGGACTTCAAGTGAAAGCTGTTGTGGAATATACTCCCAAATGTGCAGAAGATCTTCGGGATAAACTCACTCTTTTAATAGATGATGACGTAGTTCATATCCCCGTGCTTGGGTATGACATGCAAGAGTTCATGTGCTGGGTTAATATTTGCAGTTTAATCTTGTGGAAAGTTTACTTCTGGCTGTCAGTTATGGCTTTGTAATAGTCTGTCAGTTGCATGGAAAACAAACAGTAAGTTTGCTTACAAAAGTGAGATTTGTCTTTTTTTTTCAGAGCAGCACATGGGTAAGAAATTCATTGGGGTGATATCTCTCTAAAGTCATAGAGAATCTGGATTTTTAGTTTTGCCTTATTCTAACTTGGTTGTGATAATGTTGATAATTTTAGATGCTGTATTATTAGACAAGTCAACAGCTACTCTTGATGTCTTCTTTTCATAGTGAATCACTGATATGGAAGATTTCACAGAAATTGTTCGTAGCAGTTGCAAATCTGGATTATAGAGAAACATATGTTGCCTAATTCTAAAAATACAGTGCATATTTCAGAGTAGTATCACCTGTTCAAGGACTGTTGAAAATTTTTAAATTTTTATCAGGGTAGTATTGTGAAGATAAAGCCACTTAGGCTGATAATGCTCCTTGTGACTCCTTTTTGGAAAGAATTTGCAATAGATTAAGTATTTCACATCTTCATGTTTAACTGTCTTTTGAGGGGGAAGTGTTGACAGGCTTTAATTTTTTTTTTTTTTTTTTTTTTTTTTTTTTTTTTTTTTTTTTTTTTTGTGTGTGTGTGTGTTTGGAAAAACAAGTATACTTTGATTTCTTTTAATCAGTGTTTTAAAATGTATTTTATGTCATGCAAAAGCAGTAAATTCCAGCTTCGTGAAAAAACCCCAACCAACAAACCAAGGAAAATAAACCTCACACTGTGTTAAAATGGTAACCCTAAACCTTTTAACTTGATTTACCTTGTTTCTGCAGGTCTGTATCTATTAGAAAATCTCATTGCATATAGAATGTATGCTTTTTTCTGTCCAGTTGGGAAAGGAGATACTTGGATCTTGAGAGGAGAAATCCTTTTTTCATTCTTCCAGTAAAACTTCTTATAAGAATGTCTGGATACTTTGAAAGTAAAATTTGTACAGTTGTTTTGAGTGTACTCTAACTTTGATAGATGATTCCTGTTTAAATTTTTTTTCTGACATATCCTGCTAGTCTAGCATCATGTCTTTCAAGAATTTATTAACCTATTTTTTTTACATTACAATTACTTATCAAAGAGAATTAAAAGTGTATTGAAATTCCGGAAAGCAATTTCTATTGTGGCATTTCGTGATTCATATTTTTTTCTGTCCCTTTGTAGCCTCTCCCCTTGCCTTTAAGCAATAGAGTATTTATATATGCAGGATCTACCTTGCTTGACTAAGGATATTTATTTTTCTTCTCTATTATTTCTTCTGTACTGCATGTGACACAGATCAGGAGATGGAATTGTTCCTGCATTTTGTGGCCAAGAGGAGACAGATTGTTGTGCTGATGTAAAATTCCAATTGATTTGAAGCACAGTTTTATGTGACACCAGAAGTGTCATTGTATTGAAAATTGGAGTCTTGAAAATACAAGTTTCTGAGGCATGATCTGTTCATTATGGCTAAAAAGTACCTTATACAGTGATATCATCTCACTGGCTGAGGTTCTTAAATAAATAAAGGAAGTAGCTCATGGTTTGTGTCATTACCCACTTCTGTCTGTTGTAGTAAGTTTTGTTGAAGTCACAAAAAGTGTTTATCAAACACAAAGCTGTAAACTGGCACTACTTCTCTGCTTTAATTCATGCAGCTCATAATGAATTATGGTGCATGATTTGGTCACATTTTGTAATGCAACTAACTCAGGATAGTTTTACTTAAAGTACTGTAATGAATTATTTAAAACGAAATAGAAATATGTGGGTTAAATTTTGACCAATCGTTTATAGCTGTATTGTTTTAAAGTTAGAATACTGAGTCATTAAACAGACTGACAGATAATTACCTCTCTTTTAGATCTTCCCTGTGTATGCTGTAGTGCTGAAGTGAGTTGCCAAAATCTTGATAGGAGAACTAGGAGAACAGGAGTACTCTGTTCCACTGGAGTGCTTAGTCAAATTTCTTTAAAATGCAAAGGTATTTTCAAGTTTCAGGAAATATTATGTTGTCTTTTCTCTGCAGGTTAATTCCATACTGTGATCTGGAAATAGAGTCAGAGGTTAATTTTGGTGAAATGATTGCAAACAGTAAACTGGTTTCTAAAGAGATTAGTATTACTAACCGTGGAACAACTTCAGGTAAATATTAATATGCATTAAATAATACAAATGTTTTATTTTATTGGAAAAAGTAATTTTATGCAAGTTAACACTTGAGTGAACAAGTAGCAATTAACTGGAATTTTGGGTTATGCAGATTACGTGTACTGTAGCTGCAGGTGTTGTACATGGCTCACTGTTTATGTAGCCAGTACTGTATTTCCATTTAGAAAAGAAAAAATACTTCAGAACTTTGACAATTTTATGCATTCTCTCCTTTTGAGTCCTATTTGGAAGATGTAAAAATAATAGTTGCTCATTGCCTTAGTGTGCCCAGCATAGACAGCAGCAAATCACATCTGTTCCTGCTTTGTGCTTCTGTGATCCCCAGACCTGTCTCTTGAATAAACAGCTACAAGTTCCCTGAACTTTCCAAGCTAAAGTCCTCTGTGATGGGAACTGAATTGTATTTGTTGCTATAAGATAATGAGAGGCCTTTTATCTTGCTGCCATAGCTTTTGAAATCCTACAGCTTTTACAGCAGGCACGTCCTTAAATTTCTGTGAGCAGCTATTCCAAGGAGAGTAAGAAACATGGACAAAGGAGCATAAGAATGCTTATATGATCCAAATAACCTCTTTGACTGCCTTTTGCAGTGGACAAACCTGCAGACACCTTTCTCCAGAGGAAGGGTGGAAAATATGCTGAGTTTCAAACAACAAATTGAAGGCAGTTAATTATTTTTGTTCCTCATTTGTACAGCTGCTTGTTACATTAAAGGCTACCTTTTTTCTGCATTAGGCCAAAGTTGTGGGAACATTTGTTTTACATATGAAATACTGCACAAAGAGAAAATACATGATAACAGAAACACAGAGTTGCAATATTAAAAATCTCCAAAAATAAACAAAAATCTGTCTGGATGAAGCAGATCTTTATTTTTTTTTTTTTTCCATGAAGTAAAAGAAGAAATTATTGTGGGTGTTCTTCCTATCCAGTTCATCTTAAAGATGTAGTATGTAGTTTATATAATCAGGTCTTTCTCTCATATGCTAGCTTACTCCTTTGAGCAATTATGATTAGGTAAAGAAAAGGAGATAACCTACAGTATATATGCATCTACAACTAGGTTGCATGATAATTATTTTTTTCATATTGTGTAGGGAAATTTCTAGTTATAAACTCTGTTGCATGATACATGCATGGTGCAGTTTGATAGGGTTGGATGATAACTAGAAGGGTGATGGTTAGTAAAGGATGTCTTGGGGACAGGCAAGAGAAGAGCAGCTGAATCTAAGTTTCTGTAGGCTCTGTAAATCCTAACACAGCAGGTCACAGTAACAGGCAGCACATAAACTCTGTGAGCAGGAAGTGCTCTGTGCTGGCCTGAGACTCAGGGATTGCATTTCACCTGTCACTCCATGCACTAAAGGAGTCCTTTGTTCCTGCTTCTGATCTCAGAGATTATCTTTTATATGAAATCAAAGAATGCATTTTTTTGTACATTTGAAACAATTTCTTTGCATCTATTATAGAATGTCAGATAACTAATGTTGTTGGTTAAATACTGTTTTTTTTTCACATTTAAAAAAAATGCTTTTATAACCTAGAAATATTTAGTGTTCTCTTCTACAGTAGCTGTTGTAACCCTGCAGTATGCATTTAACTTTCTGGCTACTGTAGGTTCTTAGAGCTTTGATAATATTTGCAAATATTATTTATAGCCACATCATGCTATAGTCACTTTTGTTTGGAATGTGAGTATCTTTCCTGTTATAATCACAGCTTTTGCAAAACGGAATTGGACATGTGGGTGTAATAATTAAAGAAAGCCTGGAAACGATAGCCTACTTTGCTTGGAAATAGCTTGTAAAAAGGTTAACTCTGTGTTTCCTGTTTTCATAGGAAGATCTACTGCTTGTGAACATCTGCATTGTGTTGTGCAATTTCAAGTGTGTAACAGAAGCATATAAATCTATAAGTTTATATTGTCAAGCATTCTGTTGATTTCCATGGGTTTTTTTAGGTGTGTTTAGAGTATTATATGATGGGGTTGTCCTGCTTAACATAAAACCTACCAGAGGAGTAGTAAAGCCAAAATCTGTAAGGAAAATTCAAGTCGATATCTGCACAGATGTACCCGGAGTCATCCAGGAAATGATGAAGTGAGTGTATGACTGAAGAGATACAGCTTGATAAATTCCACTTTTGGTCTGTTATTAAGTCTAGTCTTTACTATGAATGTTTATCTAAATTTAAAGTTAAGTTCCTAAGTGTCAGTTGCTGTCTTTAATATTTAGTTTTATTTAATTGATTTGATTGTTGTATAAATTGTATGCCTGGCTGTGTTAATAAAAATCTGTCATAATTTGTAATGATCTAGGATGTTTGCACATTTTTCAGAATAAAACTAATCAGGAGACTTTGTAACTTTCACCTTTCTGCACATAGCGTTTTCCTTAATTTTCTTAGCTTCTGTAATTGCATGTTTTCTTTTAGCTCTGTGTTTGAGAAGTCTCAGAAACGTTCTGGTGTTCTTTGGTGTATCTTATTTTCATTGGAGGGAATGTATTTGCAACACTGGAGTGCATTGCTTTTAAATACATACCTTATAGAATCCTAGAATCCCAGCATGGTTTGGCTGGGAAGGAACTTTAAAATCCTGTATTTCCAACCCCTCTGCCATGGGCAGGGACTTTCCACCAGACCAGGCTGCTCAGAGCCCCATCCAGTCTGTCCCTGAACAATTCCAGTGGTGGGGAGTCCACAACCTCTCTGGGCAATGTGGGAATTGGGGAGGGGTGTAGTTGATTTTTTTGGATGTTTTGTTTTGGTGATTTGTGGAATCATCAAGATCAAGATTCCAGGCAGGAACAGTTGCAGTTCTTTCGTGCTTATTCAGATGAACTTGTACCTTCAGTTCCCTACAAGAAAATTAAATTTTATATGCTAAAATTGGTATTGAGATACAAAACCTCTGAGGGATAAGAGCAGTTATATATTGGCTGTGGACACCTCCTGATTCTTTGCAGATGTCACTCCTATAGTTTCAAGCATTTAAAAAAAGTCAGAAAACAAACCAAACCCAAAACTCCACCAAGTAATGTGTGATTTTTCCTGATTGGTGATACTCCTGGCATTATCAAGGACATGCTCACTTTGCCCTGCTCTCCCACTTAGTTTATCTGTGTGATTTGAAAGCTTGGATTGGGTCTTTTTTGGCACAGATTCTAATACAAAGCAAACTAACCAAAGTTACTATTTCTACATTTCTTCTCTACATTACCTGTTGCTGCTTCTGCTCTTACTGGCAGAGTGGAGTTGGAAAGTCATGGCTGCGCTGAAGTATGGATCAAAGGTGTTGTGGTTGAACAAGTTCTTAAAGTTCTTGGAGTATCTTGTGGAAAAGTACTAAAATGCATTAACTTTGGACCTCTTTACTTTGGGACCTCAAAGACAGAAAAAATACATTTATACAATGAAAGTCCTGAGAGTGTGGATTGGGTAGCAGTACTGGAAGACAATGCCATTGGGGGAGAGATGGTAAGAAACTGCTCTGGTTTTTATTTTAATTGAAAACTTGTTTTCATTTCTTATTTTGCGTTTTTTAATTCTCATCATTCATCTTCTAGTATTGTTTACTATGTCATACTGTTTCCTGATCAATAGGTTTTCTGAAATGTCTGTCCAACCAAAAAGTTTTTTGTTCCAATTTAACCCTGGAATTGAGTTTTTCTATAGTTATTTACTAGGAGTTATCAAAATACAATTTGAGTTCTAAGATACTAATAATCTGTAATTTCACTTGTTTTTCTCAGATAGTGAAATAATTTCAGAATCATGTTTAAAAAAGAGATTTCAAGACATTGACATGAAATTGATTTAAAAGTTGTTTAATTAGCCATGTGCTCTGTAACTATGTGATTGCTATTTCCTGTGATATGTCCTTCTACTTGTTATACATGAAAATGTATGTGTGGGGAAAAAAACACAAAAGAGAAAGTAGAACAGGGTCTACTATGCCTTATTTTGTTATTTTTTAGGGGACAGATCTCCAGGGGAGTACAGATGCTGTTTTATATGACTTAAGCCTGAAAAAGAAAGATGCAGATATTTCCACCTTGATCTTGTGTGCTCCCAGTCAAGGAACTTTGCTGCCTTATGAGAAATCTTTGATTACAGTCTGCTTTAGTCCAGAGTGAGTCAGTGATACCAATTAAATGCACACACACCAACACACACATCCAAGTTGGTTGGTCTACACTGTTCTGCAAGAGCTGTCTTAGAGAAAATAATTTTGAGTTAATATGTCTGCAAATTATTTCTGAGTAACTTCTTATGTATTTATGTGTGTTAAAAGAAATTTCTTGATGTGATTCTGCAAATAAAGCCTGAAGTATTTCTATGATTTTATGTTTTATAATACCCTAGGGGTTTATTTGGACCAATAATTGGTTAAGATGGTTTTGTGAGAATAAGAATTTTATTAGACTTTTTTGCCATATATTAACCACCAAGAGAGTGAAACATTTTGGAATGCTGTCATCTCATTAAAAATAAAAAATGCATATAAGGAAACATTTTTTCTTGGATAAGGAAAAAGCAAATGTGCTGTTGCCATTTTCCCTTGCTTAAACTCAATACAGGTAGTTACTATGCATGTGAGAGTAGCTTAGAAATCTGTTGTAGACAGAAAAAGATACCAAATTAACAGTATAATAAGCACACAGATATTGATGTGCTTAAATTTGTTACTATTTGCATTTTCTGAAAGTAATTACAAAGATCATTTGTTCAAGCTGTTACTGAAAACAAAGAAGCCAGACTGGATGTTCAAAAATATGTTTTGATTTTTTGTGGGTTGGATTTGGAGGTTTATTTTTTTTTTTCATCTTTTAATTTGAAAATGTGACTCTTACAGAAAATTTGAAAGAGAGCTTGAAGTGGATGATGCATCACTGATTCAAGATTATGTCCTGTTTCTGAGGTTTGAGGCTGTTGGGGCTAGAGGTGTCTGTCTGCAGGACATCAGTGGTGGTGCCCCAGCAACCACAAGTATGTTAGTCACCATCAGAAATGTATATATGGATGATAAAACCGTATAGCTTTTTAAACTTCTAAAAACATTCTTGGTTGTCTTAATAGTTTTATGGTAGATCTGCTTTTTTGTTTATTTATATCAACACAAATAAATTAACTTGCATCTTGAATGCTTTTGCACTGAAACCTCTTTGAACAGTGAGTAGAAATGAGGGATTTGTGTTATGAATGACCACCCATCACTTAATTATAATAATTATAAATACAAATATTTGAAGGAAATAAAACACCCCCAGCCATTTGCAGCTCACTAACACTTTTGTAATACCAGTCTTGTGCATTTTCAAGTGCATGTTTGATTATCCTCAACTTCCTTACTGAGGGGATGCATTATCCAACATCTTTTAGAAGTAAAGATCTCTGCATTAGGTTTATAGAAACTGCATTATAAAACATACTGGTTTGTAGTATTATTTTGTTTTCGTGACTGTACAACTACAGCATGACTGTCCTGTTAGTGAGATAATGGGTGTGAGAGGGGTTTTGTTTGTTTGCTTGTTTTTGTGTTTGATGCAGGGAGTTACTTTCGTCACGTGGACTTGGCTTTGATGGGTTCTGGATATCCTGTGATATTAAATTTTAAGCCAGGAAGAGTAATTAATTTTAAGGACTGTTATTTGGGTGAACAAACAGAAGTGGTGTGCACAATGAAAAATGAATCTGAGTTCCTTCCACTAATGTTCAGATTCCGCAGAGCTGCTCACTTCAAAGTTTCTCCTGAAAGAGGAACACTTAAAGTAAAATCTGAAAAGGTAACTCCCTCTTTCTCTTAGGTTTTGTAAGTGTGAAGATTATTTTATTTTATTATAGTGGTTAGCAGTGGAATTTCTTAAAAATAAAAGCAGAGGAATTTCATTTCAGTAGCAATGGCTTTTAATACCAGCCAAATATATTTTTGTATTTTGTATAGTCTCTTAATGCTTTTTCCCTACTTCAGGAAGCAACAAATACTATTTTAAATTAGGAAAAAAGATTGGAATTCTAAGGTCACTTTACAAGGGATTTTCCTATCTGTAATTATTTTTTATTTGACTGATTTGAGACGATTAATTTATACTCAAATATTTTTGAAGGATACTTTTAATTTGTTTCAGTAAATCACAAGTATTCAAGTAAAATAAAATTTTCTTTTAATTAGAGGAACTTTGCCAAATACTAAGTCAAATACAGAAACATTTACAATTTTGCAAACCAATAAATCAGGGCACAAGATCTCTCTCAGAAGTGAACAAATGACACTTTGCTGTGTTCTAACATGTCAGATTTTTATGTTACCTTATATTGCTAATTTTTATGTGCCTCTTGGCATATTCTGCAAGCCCAGATTTGAATACCTGTTTTAGAGGTAAGTGTGGAGAGAAGTGACTGAAGGGACTCAGTCATATACAGAATTACACAAAACTTGACTCTTTATTGTCTCACATGTCTCAATGAGTTTTCTTTTCCAGGAAGTGATCATTTCATTTTCTCCACATCAAATTGGAACGTTTGAGATTAAGCAAATTATTGATATCATTGGGACAGGAGTAGTGGAAAATAATGTAGAGGCTTTGAAGATGAAATCTTTTCATCAAATATGTTTGACCTTACTTGGTGTGTGCAAATCTAAACGAAGAAGCATTGTATTCACAATTAATCCTGGTAAGATGCTAAAAACATAAATGACAAGTGATAAAATGTTTTAAAAGCACATTTTTAGCACATTTTTTAAAGAGATATTGTACTACTTTTAGCTTGCTTGTAAAAAGCCGTATCTCTTTGGAACTGGAGAGAATGTCAATTGTATGACGTGTCCCATAAGACGGCAAAACAAAGGCTAAAATATGGTACACCCTCCCATAATCTTATCCAAATTTAAACTATTACAGCATAAATTTTCGTCATATGATTATCTGACTTTTTTAAGATTCTGTTTTTGCAAAATTCATGCCTCTGTTTGCAGCCCTTAACACGAGCCTTAGGACACTGTGATTGGTGTGACAGGCAGCTCTGAGTGTCTGATGTGCAAGACATAGCATCATAGCTGGACACAGCTGGTTTGAACTCTGGGTTTATTTGTTTGGTCCAGGCCAAGGGAAGCAGTTGGCTCTTGGCATGATGTGAATGGCTCGTTCTGTCTTGTCTCAGGAAAACGCTGTGGGATGGATATCTGACCACTGTGCTGCTGGGTAGACCATTGTAAATTAGATAAATATTTTTAAGAACTTTGGATTTTGTTTAGAAAGTATTAGTTTATGTTTTATTTGAATTTTAAGGTCTAACACCCTTGATCTCTAATGCAACTGGACAGTTTGTAGTTCGTGGCACAGGACAGCTCAGTGATACAGCACCTGTGGCAATCCTTAAATCAACCCAAACACAGATTCACACTCACCAGAGAAACAGGAACTGTAAGGATGATGCACTTATAGCTTTCCCCAACGATCGTGCAGCCAGCCTTAGGCCTAGTGAATGGAATAAAAAGTACAGGTAAAAATTATGTGAATCTGATATTTAACCCTGCACATTTGCATGTATCATATAGTAGATCAAGATTGGTTACTCATATGACAGTTCGCTGTTTTTTTTTCAGGCTGAAAGTACTTTAAAATTCATTGCATTCCCGAGTCTCTTGCACATAAATTTATTGAGTTTTCTTATGTGGAACTACAAATGTAGCTATTACACTTGGAATATTTCATTTTAATGGTTGCCTTTACAAGGTCAAATATTAATAATCAGGTGTGATAAAAAGAATGTTTGGAATGAAATATGTATGTATCAAAATCAATTATGTTCTCACTCTAACAAGACCCAGTATCATTTTACATGTGTAATGAAACTACAATTCTCTTTAAATATTTAGGACTATTTTCACAAAGACTGAGAGATATAGTTATGTAGACCCAGACTTTGCTTATACTGAATTTGAACGACTATTCAGAAAAGCAAATACCAAACGCTACATAGACTTCATTTCCCATTTGAGACAGCGTCGTTTAGAGAAAGAGGCTGCCAGGTAAGCCTTGGTTTAAAGGGTAAATAAATGCTTTGGGATCGTACAGAAAATAACATGAATATATGTGCAGAATTAACTTAATGGCAACAGTCATATACCTAAATTTATCCCATGCCAATATGCTTACAATCTTGGGACTTCCATTTATGTTGCATTCAAAACCTGTTTGTTTCAAGTATTTTGACATGTAGAGATCACTTCCTGGGTGAAACGTAGGGATAGAGGCAGGGCACTTGAAATTAAGCTTAAAGTGAATTTAAATTAAGGTGTCAGGTTTTAAGAATACTTGGTTATGGTTAATAGGAAAAAAGATAACATTGATTGTTTTGGATTCTCTTTATATAAGAAATATGTATTTCCAGCTAGGATGTCTAGTTCACCCCAAGTGATGGATTCAGTATGTAAATTATTATATATTCTGTGGACTGAAGCAGATACAATCCTTTAATCTGACTGGTCCTCTAGATTTACCTTACAGTAAAAATCAAAACAATAAAAGTATTTTCGAGATATTTTCTGTGCTTGAGGTTTTTTTAAATAATGAAATATTCCTACTGAAAATATTGTTTTGTTTAAAAATATTAAATAATTTAATGTGTAGATCATGGAATGCTCAAACTTTTAGATTTCCACATTCTTTTTTTTCCTTCCCTGTAGGCAGTTTCATATTTATAACAATCCTGTGAGCATAGGCATTAAACCAGGTGAAGGCCTTAAGTCACCACACATCTCAATCTCAGATTTGGCCGAGGAGAAGCCAGAGCCCAAAATGCTTCCTTCAAATGAGAATTACATGTTAACGAGTCGAAAACTGGCAGCAATTGTTTCTAAATCTACAAACAAAGGAGTAAGCTAAACGCTTGAGTATTATGTGAGCATAATGGGTTTGCGGTATAAAAAGTCGTAAGAATTTTGATCCTGCTCTGAAGAAGTGTCTTGTGTTTATCACAGGTTTGGAGCTGGCTTAATCCTATGCCATCTTCTACACAGGAGAAGGAAGATTGTGGGCTAACTTTGACACACAAACAGCTTCATCAAATATTCATTGGTAAGATTTTTAATTTGTTTGCAAAATGCAAGTGCTAGAAAAGCACTTATATATAGTTAACACAGTTTATGATTATAGTTGTTCACCTTAAATAAAAAACAGTTTAATTTGGTAGGCAGCTTGAGACCTACACTAGTGTTTCACTAAAGCTTTGCAATTCTCACCAAATACTGAGATGTGATTAGGTATGAACATGTAAAAGAAGAGTTTGCTTTGAAGGCTGCTCGTACCATAACGTCTTACAGAGAAATCTCTACAGCATAAGAATTGCTCATACCCTTAGGCCTTGTTAGTGGATAGTACCTGAACAAGCATTAATATCAGGAAGATTCATGGAAGTGCTCAGAATATTTCTGGGAATAGAAAACAGTAAAGATTGATGCCCCCAAAAACTAAAATTTAAGGATCCTCCATCAAAATAATTTCAGGGTAATGTTCTGTGATGAGAGTAAGAGCTTCTAAAACTTCTTAGTGACTTAATAACAACACTTATTACTGCTACAGGTCTATTTTAAGGTCAGTTTTTCTTCAGTAAAGTTTTTTCACAGCAAAAAGAGGATTTTCAGTACTTCCTGGGCTTTTTTAAATTTTCAGTCAAGCCAGAACTTGAATAGTGTAGTTGTGTAAACTGATATACCTGGGGAAAGGTAGGACAAGATAAACATAATAAGACAAAAAGTACTGAGAGTTTTGTAAGATGTTTGATTAGTGCCATGAGCACTCAAGTTTTCAGACCAGCCTAAAAACTAGTGGTAGCAGTAAACTAGGTGATGAAGTAGTTCTGTGACCATCACACGACATGAATTATTAACCCAAATGGTTGCACATCAGCAAGCAAACCAACAGGTTGCACATCAGGTCATACATAAACTTTCAGTGAATTGGTAATTGGTCCTTTTAAATATCTGTTTAACAAAAAGAAGTATTTATGATTATTAATAGTCCTGTTAGTAGTGAGCACATTGATTTCCCGTTTTACCAGTTGGCTAAAACAAGCGGAATTAAAAAATAAATGTTGCTGGCTTTTGACTTGTACTGCTGAAAACACTCACAGGACATGGATGATTATTAGTTCCATATTTTAATGATAATTTGTTCCACTACAGGATTTTCATAGCTGACTGAGTTTGTAATTTGAAGAACTAAAACGTTTGATCATATTATTTTAGTAATTATGTTTCCTTACATTGGCTTTTACCTTTTAATGTTGAGGATCTTATTTCTTATATAATTCAGGTCCTTCTACTATAGATTTTGGTGATGTTTGTGTGTATTCTACAACAACCAAAGAACTGCACATCATCAATAACTTGTCAGTTCATATTTGGATTCAAATTGAGGTTGAAGTTGCAGAATTGCAGGAGACATCTCCATTGTCTCAGGTGGTGCCTCCTCTTACAAAAACTCATGTTCCAATTGTGTTTGAGACAACCACTGTTGGAATGTTTAAAAGGTAAGGCTTTTTGTATTTATTTGTTTTGATTTACACATTTTCTTGGCAGTAGTAAAATATGTTTTAAAAAAATCACCTGGCTGAGTTTGAAGTGTAATCATGATAATTGTTAATGGTGTATGTTCATCTATGGTGATATTGCGATAATCACCGCAGTTTTATGTTGCAAAAATTTCCTAGTACATACTGTTTCTTGGGTTTTTTTAAATCACAAACAAAAATCTGTTCTGTGAAAAGCCTTATATAGCTAGAAGTGAATCAGGGAAAAAAGTTTGCTATTACAGTGTATGTGCTAGGAGAAATTTTTATGGGAAATACTGTCCTTTTTCCAGCCTAGCATTGCATCACTTGCATCCGTGCTCAGGTCTTTTGATGCACCTCATGGGAAAATGTATAAGCAAACTGTGTTCTAGCCTGCTGGTTTGAACTCTGTTTACTAATGTTAAAGTAACTGTGTGAGGCTGATCATCCTTTAGGATGATCTTCAGTTCTGACATGATTTAAGTAGTATGCAAAACAATTGCAAACTTTTCTCTTGTTGGTCTTAACTGTGTGTTCACAATCAGTTGTTAAGTATTTTCTTACTAGTGGTTATATTTAATGTAAACTTTACTCTGACTGTAACATAATAAGTGCATAAAAATATTGATATATATATATTTTATGTTGCAGCTCTTTCAGATACAAAATAAATAAGCAGCACATTGGACATGTGCTGGTAGTTGCACATGCAATGCCTTTTGAACTTCAGCTGTCTACAAGGGAACTGATTTTGAGTCCTGTTCATGGCTACCTAGCAGGGACAGAGTTTAGAGGAACTGTCAGGGTATGCAATCCCAGAAACCATCCTGTTGGCTTCAGTTGGAGGCCTGTAACAGGAGAGAGAAAATCTGCATTTACTATAAAGCCAACTAAAGGTATGCTGTGCCAATATAGTGTCTGTATGTATCTTATATGCCAACAGTGTTAAATAAGACAAACATTTAGCTGATGCTATAACTATATTTTTAGATTTCTGTCAGTATTAGTGTGTCCCAAAAGCAGTATCGGGTTCACAGCTTAGCCCCACAGCAGCATTCTCTGTGTAAGCCCTGCCCTGAATGCAGGCTCAGTCCAGCTCCCTGCTTCCATGCCCAGCCAGCAGTGCTTCTGTAAACATTTTTCTCAGCACACATTGCTGACATTTCAAGAGTGGGGCAGCAACATCATACAGCTCATCAGGATAGGAATTTTTCCAAAAGCACTGAATGAAGCTGCTAAAAAGCTGATGGAAGAGTTGAGTAACATAAATGGAATTCAATCTGGGATTACTCTGCATTTGCATCATAGATGATCAGTATTTATTAGATGTGTGTATAGCTTTTACCTTCTCTTTGAAAAATAATATTCTGTAGGGGTATGTCGGAGCTCCATTATGCAAGAACAAAGTGCTAATTGTGTTAGATTTAGTGTGCTCTGATTCTAGAGACTCAATTGCAAGAAAAAAAGTGTATATGATCTTAACCCAAGTTGCCATTCTGCAAGAAAGATAGTCTGTTCTTTTATTTTTGTTTTCAGTGTTGACTATTAGAGTAATTTGTGGCTAAAAATACCAGTAAACTTTGAGTGTGTTTTACTGCAGGGTACTAATAAATAGCAATGCTCATGAGAAACCAAGACCTGATTTTACTTAATTCATCAGACTGTTCAACACTTAAGAAATGTAGGCTTACATTTAGTAAAAGGTCATTTCACTTTTGTGTGCCTGTTATTTCTAATTATACAATGTAATTTGACAGTTGTACATGTGTATGCTATAACATCTAAATTATGTGCACATATTTAGGGTTTGTGGAGCCCTATAGTGATGTGGAGTGTGAAGTTGTTTGGCATCCAGGGTTCAGCAGTCCAGAAACAGGACAATTCCTCTTGTGTGTGCGCAAAGGAAAGACAATTAACCTGAAGTGTTTAGCAAAGGTAACAATTCCTGTGGCAGCTTTAGAGAAAAAAATGTGTGGATTTCTTTAAACAAGTAATACCTTAAATATATTTCTATTACCATCTATTTTTTATTAAAGTGTTTTAATTTCATATTAAAGTATTTTAATTTCATATAGCTTTTACTTAATATGTTTAACTGAAGAATATGCTCCAAAGACATGATGGAGAAGGCAAGGCAAAGACAATTTACCTTTTTCTTGCTTTTGATGATAGTCTTCCTTTGGCATCACAGCTTAGTGGTCCTTATATGTTATGGGCTAGTTTTTGTGCTTGGCTTGCCTAGTTTGACTAAACAAATGTTGAGAGGTGATACAACAGTTTTTTAGATATATATTATTTATTAAAGGAATAAAAATCTAGATGTGTGTGGGAAGGTATGTTTCAGAGTGTCTTAATTTAATTTTGTGTTGTATTTATTTGAACACGATATTTGAGAAGCAATGTTCTGGGTAGTCTTCTAAACAGTGACAATCATGTTTGGTTAGTTATTTGTTGTCTTATGTTGCATACCAGGGAGTATGAAAAAGAAAGACTTTTTTTTTTTCTTTCAGTCTATTCTATTGGCTACATGTTCTAGAACTTACATTGGGAGTCAAGAAAACTTTTCCCTTTCTTTTGATAATCCTGGTTTTGTTCTTATTTTCTTTTTTTTCCCTCAGTAGCTAGTTTTATTTTCTTCCTCTTCTTTTGAGGTCTTGGAAGTTTGCCATATGTAAACCAGGATGTGTGTAAATTAGAATATTTGCATTTCTACTGCTGTTAATATCTCTGAAATAGCTTGTCCTGATCACACATTTGGAGTTAATGGAGTTTGTGCTGTTAAATTTAATTAAAATATTTTTGTTGGTCTTGAAATCAGTCCAGAAATATCTGTAGGGTTCAGTCTGTTCAATTTGAATCTAGATAAATTCATTACATTGGGTAAATCTTGTCTTACACTTAAGCTGTGTTTTCCTATTTGAATACTTCCAAAATATGTATTTTCACAACTATATTAGCTTATTATGTAATTAAAAAAAATAGGCTGAATTATTTATTTGTAGTTAGGAATATGTTATATGGTTTGCTTGTTTTCTCTCTCTCTTTTTTTAATAGTTTGGTACTACTAGAGTTCAGTTTGCGGCTCAAAGTATATCCTTCGCTTATAGTGCAATTGGTGTCACTACCTGTAAGACAGCCACTGTTCTAAACACAGGATGCCACCATGCATACTTCCAAGTAAGAGAAAAATATTTCTAGCACACTTAATTTCTTGGGCTGGGGAGCAGAAGGGAGTTAATTTTACTTGATCATGTTATAGTTTTGTGTTTACAGCTATTAAATATGCACCTATTTAGGTTTTTGTGATGTTTTCTGGAGAAACAAGATTGATGTAAATAGGAATTCTGTCCTTCTGTCAGATTTGCACTGATGAGTAGATGGGACAAATAAAAAGCAAAGTGGTGATGGCCTAAATAATTCTGGTGGTTTCCTGAGAGCCAGGGGTGAGAGTAGAACCCCATACTGGTGTACCCTATGGAAAAGCATTTATTGACTGTTTTCCTGCATTGAGAGCAAACTGGCTGTGCATGCAGGGACCCAGAGCAGTCACAGCACATGGGGTGACTTTGCTAAACCAACATCCAGGGGCAAGAGGGGCTGTGCAATGAATTGAAGAAGGGGGTGAGATGGATGCCAGAGTGGGTAAAGACATAATACACGAATCAGTAGGAAACCTAACCTCATTAGTTCTGCTGATCACAGGATAATTGCTGTATTAAGTGAAGGAAAATAATGTTCATTAAAATCCTCTGAGTTTTTGTTACTGCACTGTTACGATACTGAGAAACATATTTAATTTATTTTGATTTGTACCAGATTTCTCTTTTATCAGCTGAGCATTGAATAACAAGTAGTACCCTAGTCTTGGAGGCTGGGCCTGAAAGAATAAAATCAGCATAGCCTGTAACACAAACATACCCAGCCCTTTTAGCCCCCAAAATTATTCTTAAGCCAAGACATAGCTGGTTGGTCTTGGTCACTATCATTGGTATAGCTATACTTTAAAAAGCTGTCTGCTAGGACTGCATTAGAAGAGAACAAATTCATTTTGGTCTTTGCTAACTGTGGCTAAGCTGAGTATTTACTTCTAATATTATTACTGAGCTATACAGAATTTGGGTTCTGTGTCCCATCTTACTGTGAATGTCAAAAAAGAAGTGATGAATTTATTTGTCACTGAAAAAAATGTTTTGTAGAATATTTTGAAGACTTGCTAGATAGCAAGTCTTAATTTTGATAGCTTAATGAAAACAACCCAAAACTCAGAACTCCAAGTTTCCAATTGGTGGCAACATTTATTTCATAGTAGAAACTGACAATTATGTTTAGAAATATGTTACTTTATTTTGTTTATTTTGTTTACTTGCATTTTTCCCCAAACGTCTAAGTCCAAGTTAGCCTTATATGCTATGAAGGTTCTCCTTGTAAGAATATAAAATCTTTATGATTATATAAATAAATAAATGTATAAATAAAACAACAACAGCCAGAACAAATGAATGCAAACACCGTTTTCAGTATGTTTCTTTTGTTTGTGAAGGTTCAAGATGCAAACCCGGTGCCTGGAATGCAAATCAGCCCCTCTGAAGGAGTGATACCTGTGGGAGGCATTGTTGATCTCAAAATCTCTTTCACTCCAACGACATACATGAATATTGATAAAAGAGTGGAGGTATTTCAAAATTGGAAGAACTTTGTCTTTTGAGTGTTATCCTGTGTGCTTATGTGTGTGTATGTTCATGCATTTTTTGGATTTTATTTCCAGTGTTCTAATGCTTTCTAAGAATAAGATTTTCTTGCAGCATATCATTACTACTGTAACGTATTCTGTTTTTTTATTTTGTCTCAGTCCTGCTCAGAAGTATCAAAGCAGTCTCTTAGTTTGAGCTGGTTCAGATTATATCACTGACAAGCTGTTGGAAGTAATGTGTGGTTGCTCTTTATGAGAGAATGTCGACATACGTGGAGTTTTTGTAATCTCTAGAGAGGCAGGATTGGAATACTCTAATGTTTTTAATTTCTTGACTTCTTTTTGTAGTTTTCTCAGAGATGGCTCTATTAGTAGATTTACTTTGATATCAGGTGTGCAATAAGCATGTAACATATTTTGTTTTCTGCACGCCTTCTTCCTGAGATAAGTCAGATTGGGAAAAAAGATGCTACCCAAGGTCCTGAACTTTGCTACCATTTTTGAGTGATCCTGGATTTCCCATTTTCTGGGGCTGCAAATATTAAGCTTGTTAAACCTAGTATTCATTTTTTTAATTTTTACAACAGATGTAATATTCCCCAGAACACCAGTGTCTACCTTGTACCAGCACCTCTGTCAAGCAATGTGTGTTGTGATACACATTCCAATCCTCACAGCTGCTAAACACAGATTTTTCCTGTTGGAAATAAACTGCTCATTCTAGTAATACAGCCTCCTGCAATATTATTTTTGTCTGCAGAATTGGGGAAGACTGGTCACTGGTCTTTCTTACAACTTTGAGTTGTGGTTTTTATGTTTTATCGTTTTTTTTTAAAAATTTTTATTCTGCATTTTTAAATAACAGCTATATCTATCTAGCCATATCTGTCCCAGATTTGATATGTCACAAAGGCATGATTTGAACCCACGTCACTGGAATCTGCATACATATGTTCTGGAAAATGAAGACATTTACTTTATCTCTTTGTATTTCTGCAGAAAAAACCCCAAAACATTATATTATAAGAGCAGAGTTATTTTCATATTTTCAATGCAATTTATACTGACTCCTGACTCTCTCCGCTCTGTATTTGTATCTGTGGGATAGGGTGTTTTTTTTTGTTGTTGGTTTTTTTTTTTTTTTTTTTTTTTTTTTTTTTTTTTGGTAAGCTTTTTTTGATGTAATTATGACAGATTTGGTGAGATAGTTATGTTGAAATGACCTTGACCACATCCCAGTCTTGTCCCTTCACTTAGGTAGCAGTAAGGAATGCAGCAGATCTCCGGCTTAGGATTACTGGATTTTCAGAGGTCTCTGAAATAGTCATTGATGTGGTAAGTGTGAAGAAATTGTAGCAATTGGTAAGATTGGTTAAGTATTTTGCTTCATCTAGATGTCAAAGTGGCTCCTCTGTACTTCATATTTTTCATTTCTTCCTCAACTAACTTCCTAAGAAAATTATCAGAGAGATGAACCTAGGAGGATATATTAAAGCCCAAATGTAGATACAACAGTTGCACTAAGTGATAGCTAACAGCTTTAGCTTTTGAACTTGACAATCTGGTAAAAGTATGTTTAAAGGCAGAGGATTTCTTAAGGTAGTTATAGCAAAAAATGCAATAAAGGGAAAAGTAAGTTGCTGGTCTGTTTACTGAATGATGAAAACTTTTCTGGTGGTGTGACCAGACTTGATATTAAATTCTAAACTCTTCTATTTTGTGTCCTGTAAAGATTTTAAAGATAAGGGTATGTGAGATTATTGATTAACCAATACTATTGTGTTCTAAATTGTGAATCTTGTAAACTTTTTCATATTATGTTCTATTATAAACTTGACTTCACAGTGCTTTGACCCATTTCTTTTTCTTTAAACTTACAGGAACTATTTAATTTTGGTCCCGTTTATGCTGGTTCTACAAAATCAATTCCATTTTTGCTGCAGAACAAAGGACACTCCTCCACCAGAGTGGAGTTTGATTTTTCGGAGTATAAGGATTTTAAACTGACTGCTAAAGACAGTTCAGGTATTTGCTTTTGCTATATTAGAATTTTCATTAAATAAAGAATGAATAATGGTAAGAGAAAATCTGTCTGACCATTTCTGGTAGCCAAATTTTCTGATACAAGAAAACCTAAAGCAATTATTTTAAAAGTACTGCTTAATATAAATTAAGAGGAGATATTTTGGTTTGCCTGTAAGATGACAATTGACAAAAATAAATATTGGCTAAATTTCAGGTTGCCTGTAGATTTTTTTCCCTGATTTTTCCCACCATAGTTGCTGAGGTATAATAAAAATTTGGAATATCATCTAACCAGTTAAAATAAATTATTAAAAAATTCAAACAAATAAAGCCAAACATTTGTATTAATTTCCTATTCATGGACTCATACCCAGTTTTTGACAACGTTTACCTTTTGATTATTTAATCCCCAGTATAAGGGGATTAAATTGGGATTGTTTTTCCCAAAGGGACAGAGTGTTTGCAGGTTAATGACATTGCCTCTGCATGAATGCCCAGCTCAGGAAGTTATTGGGGCAGCAGTGGGATTGAATTCTTTTTTTGCTTGGTGGAACTAGTTCAGATTCTTACCCTGCACATTGTTGCTCATGGCTTTCCTACTTCAGTCATGGCATCTCCTTGGATATTGCACCATCATTATTTACAAAAGAATTTTGCCTTATAAGCAAAGCTGCAAACTCAGGAAATCAAGACTTCCTTTTGCAAGACAGTATTATCAAATTTAGTTGTATCTTTATGTTGAACTATATGTGGATGATGCAAAAAAATGATCTCCCAAAATCAGAGGGGTTTTCTTACCATGTGGTGTACTTAAAAGGGAGTAGGAGGGCTCCTAGTCAGTCATCTTAACTTGGAAAAGAACTGTAAGACTCTTTACAACAGGCAAGCAGCCAGCATGGGATCAGACTCATTGCACATGGATCCGGATCAGAGTTTGTGCTTGAAACCAGTCAGGTGACATCCAGTCAGGCTCAGTACTTAAACAGTTAATACTAGATGGATGATGAATATTCCATCATGGGTACTGATCTTAGAGGAATATTACCTTTGCTGGAAACCTGTGTTCCTGCCAGTGCCTTAGAATTGAACATGGAAGTCTGAAAAATGAAGCAAGCCTTGTTGGAAATGTAGATTATGAATAAAACTAATTAAAAAAAAAAACCCATAACAAAAAAACAGTTTCAGACAAATATTTTTATCCCAGTGATATTAGTTTATTATGTAATTACTATTTTAGCCTAACACTTTTATTCAGAGGTAAAGGACAATGTTGTTTTGGGGTTTTCTTTTCTGAAATACTGTGTTTTCCCAAATTAATAACTTACATGAAAATTGCTGGTGATTAATACTGCCCAAAATCGCATTCAGAATCCTTATGAGAGATACTATAATCCATTGTAACTTTGTGAGAAATGCTTACTGTGCAAATATGTAGATACTTGATACTAGAAATCACTTTGAAATACTGCAGCTGTTATAAAGTTGATATTTCATGCAGTAACATCTGTAATTTGATTTTGGATTTTGTTTGGCAGCTGTTGGCCATTCTCGTTCAAAGCCTTATTCGTATTCAGTTGACTTAGAGGAAGAGTCATCTTTGCAATGCTTCTTGTCCTTGACACCAAAAAAGGTAGGTTTGTGGAACAATGGTGATGAAGTTCATTAAAATAATGCTCTGTGATATTTTTGAGGTGGGGAGAGTAGAGACTTTAGATTAACGTTTTTGTGTGTGCAATAGTTTTATAATTAGTAATGTTATTCTTAAGAAAACGAGTTCTGAAATAACCTCTTTATAACTTTAAGTGTTTGCATACACAAAGAAAACACTTTCTCAAAGGATTAAAAATGGTGTAAACTAATACTGAAATGTGATACCACACACTCATGAAATTATTCAACAAACCAGCAGCCACCTTCTTGCAGCTGTTCTCACCTGAATTCCCAGATGACCAAGATACTGCAAATGTAGATGAGTTTTATGTGTCATAAAGATTGGCCAAATTGCTTTCTGGTTGAGCTGTTTGAGTGGAAAAAAATTGAAGATATGAGACTTTGTTACTTTTACATCTGAAAATTAGCATTTTATTGGTAGTAACTGTCAATAGAGAATGCTCAAATGAATTTTAAATCCAACCCCATTGAAAAATGCTTTGGAAATTGAAGGTTTGGGGCTTCCCCATATTTGGAGAAAAATGAACTGCAAGAAAACTATATGAAATCATAATCCAGCTTCAGAACAAGCAGCTGGGGATCACTTTTACAGCATGTAAACCCATTGCATTATCTGCACTTTTACCTTAAAAATGAATAACAGAGATTATGCATCTTGAAAGGGTCAGGAGTATTCTTTTTTCCACCACCCCCCACCTCCCAGGCTTGCCTTCCTAGCAGTAGAAAATTGAATTCTTTCGTTCAAAGCATCATTCAAATAATACTTGTATATTACAGGCCGTGTGTGATAATGTTGTGATTTTCTGCTGTGTACACATGGAAGCTATTGGAGTGAGTTTATAGCACATACACTACTCTGAAATGGTTTTTCCTGGCAGAATATGAGTCAATAGATTTATAAAAAATACCTTCTGTAGCATGGCAGGCCTTGACTTAAAGGAAAAGGAATAGTTGTCATATGTTTTTAAGTATCTTGACACTTCTAATGCAACACTCATAAGCAACGTAGTCAGAATTAGACTGGATACAGTGTAAGGACAGTATGTAAGGGTTTGCAAAATGGTATCTACAGGATATCGTAAGTGACCTATAATCAAACTGGAGAAACCCAGCAAAGGAAAATGCTGGCATTTTCCTGTAAGTAGGAAGGTGCAGTGATGGGAATACAGGAGTAGATAATGCTCTTGGAATAATCTCTGTGTATGGCATTGCAGGCCACAAGCTGAACAATAATTAAGAGCAGAGATTTACCATACCAATAGCAGTAATATTAATAAAGCAAGTAAAATACTCTAATCAGGGCTGATAACATTTCAGCTGCACACTTTTCCCAAAAGAACTCTAAAAGAAAGCAATGGAAGAGAGAGGAACTCTATTTCCCATTGTAACATTTGAGCTCTATTCCTATTTCCTTTCCTTGTCAAGTTGCAGGATAGAATAAAAATAGGTATGTTGCTACTGATACTGCTGTAAATTGAAGTGACTAAAAAATTAATATTTCTGAAGAATGCTGAAATAGAAGCTTGCTCTCTATGTTTATTTTAGCTTTGTCACCTGAACATGATGTTTAGGATTGCCCTTTGTTATTGATGAGCATGTCCAACTGTCATTTGATACTGGTGTACATTGGCTTAAGTGAAGATAAGGTTATGCCACTTCCAAATCTGCTTTAACTGTGGTATAAATTTGGAAAAACAATTTTTACATTTGACAGGATCAGTTTTGTGACTGTTCTTGCCAAAAAAAACCCCACACCAAACAACCCCTAAAAAACAGAAGAAACAGAAAAGGGCTGTGGAATATTGCACCTATTGATTACAGATTTTATTTTTCATACTCTGGGTCTAAGAGTTTTTCAAGTCTTAAGAACAATTTTTGGCAAACAGAAATAACTTCCTTCAGAAATAAGGAAATAAAAACTTCAAAAGGGATACTTTCTTGGGGCCCCTCATAACCAACTAATAATTGTTGCTTTAATTAAATGTTTTTACTTCAGTTTCCCTTCTCCCTGTGTGCTCAGAGTCCTGTTTCCCTTTGTCCTTGGTGCTGGGTAAGCTGGGTGCAGCCAGTGTTGCCCTTCGGCTTCCAGTGTGTTCCTGCCTGTCAGGAGCAGCTGCTGCTGGGCAAGACATGCCCAAGGTCCCTCACAGCTTCCTGCCCACTGGTGCTCACAGGTGAGTATCTCTGAGCCTGCAGCACTGTCACAGCTGGCCCCAAGAGCACTGAATAATGTTAAATGAAGTTACTCGGTGTGGCATGACTATCAGGCAGCATATGTAGCCCCCAGGATGCTGTAGCTTTTCTTTCATTTAACTCCTACAATGTAGAATACTAATTAAAAACTGAGTTTGTTAAGAAAGTGGTTGAGGTATCAGCATCTCTTACTGCGATCAGAAACTCTCAGTAGTTACTGATTCTTAAAACATTTTCCTTTGGATCTGAGCTCTTTATTATTCTACCTCATCTATAGTCCCCATTTTCTCAGCAGATTTCTTTCCTGATTTTCCAGTTTTGAAAAAAACTTCAAACCCGTTATCTCTGTGTTGAGCTTTCCCTATTCAGATTTCACAGTTGCAAGTGCTATTTCCTCCCTCTCTGTGCTTGAACAGCTGTTTCTCTGATCCCATCTCTAGTTTTTTGACAACTGCTCTTCCCCAGTTTACCTCCCAGCTGCTACAAACCTTCTGTATCCCATCAGATCACATTCTTCTCTGTCTCCCTTCTGGTTTTACTAGAACTTCCTGCTGTTGTAGACATTACTGACAACACTACCCTATGAACCACCATACCCCCACTATACTGATGTTTTCTTTAATAGAGTGGATACTAGAGCTAAGGAAAAGTAAAAATAATTCAGCTGCATTACTAAAAAACATAAAAAGGCATGAAATTATTTTCATGCACTTAAAAATTTTATTAAAGTGACTTGAATTATTGATGTAAGGTTCCAAGTAATTTAGTCTTGAATGCAGCCTTGAATTCTGCTAAAAACCTTGCAGATCAACAAATTTAGTGTATATATAGGAACTTTCAAGAGCTGCTACAATTCTCACTAAGCTATAATTTGTATTAATACATAGGACATCAAAAATGTTCTTAGAGATGAAGTGTCTTGGCATGCTTAAAAAATAAACCTTAAAAAATGTTGAGCCAGTTCCTTCAGTATTCTGAGTGAGAAAATGGAGCCCCATGCATTATAGATAAGGCTGGGATGTTGCTCAGACACTGTGGCTGTGCCTTGCTGTTATTCCAGTGTCTTTGAAGGTGTTAGAGGTGATAGGGCTCTGAACCTCACTGCAGAGGGTTTAACCTTAGTGTCTGGTGGCTGTGAAAGTCAAAGCTGTCAGTGAAAGCAGTATTGATATAATCTGTATCTTTATATCTGTATCATCTATATCTATCTAATCTGTATTTCTCCAGGCAGGATGATTCCTTGCTCACAGAGGTCCTGCAGGGTGTGCTGGTGGAAGCATGCAAAGCAAAGTGCAGGAGTGTAGTGCTTGAAAATGAGGGTTTTTTTTATTATTATTTTTTTAAACCTTGCTGGATAATAACAAATTCCATCATTTTGGAAAAAGGACAAAATACCCAGCTGTGTAATAATGAAGCCTTTGATTGAGATAAATAGAACAAGTCATAGCTGTCAGAGATTATTGCCTAAGCTTGTTGTAGGGAAGTGACAGGTGTTTTGGTGGTTTTTTTTTGTCCTTTTATATCACCTTTTTTTTTTTTTTTTTTTTATGAAAGAACAGATTTGTCGTGTAAGAAATGAATTCTGTGGAAAATCTGCAGCTGTGGAATTACAGGCCATTGTTGTTGCATCATCTCTGACCATATACAAAGGAAAGATTTAAATTTATTGCAGCACTTTGAATGACGGCTTTGAACAGCAGTTACATTATTCATTGTGGAAGCTTCTTATCTGTGATATAAACCTGGGGGAATGAAAGATTTCAGTATATCTTAAGGAAAAGCTCATGTTAAATTTGTGAGAAGTTTGGGGGTGTATATTGGATTCAGTTGCAGGACATAAACCCTTGGCTTTGCAGTTTAAGTTTGAATCTAACTGATTTCTTTTAATGTACATTACATTTTGTCTCCTTGTATTCCTGCTGAATTTGTTTATTAGAGGTATAAATAAAGAAACTCTAAGGTCAACCTTTTCACAAATGCTTCAAGATACTTGAACAATCTGCATGGCATTACACGATAAATACAATAGTATTATTATCTTTTACAAATGTTTTAATGCAATTTTAAGTAATAAATTAGCTTATTGATTTATGTGCAATTCCCTGGGAAGTTGTACTGTGAAAGAAAACACTGCAATTTTAGAGAGATGTCACATATTCTTTGTGTTAAACAAACTATACAATTTCTGAATTAGCAAAATTTTTATTCAACCTTGAGAATATATGTTCTATTAGAATAATAATTAGAGAATTATATTTTATGCTTTCTAAGACATTTATGCTTTCTAAGATTGATGCTTTGGAATACTTAGTAAAGATAGAGATAAAGTAACTGCTTTGAAAGTTTTCTTTGAAAATAGCAGTACTTTTTTCTACTCTCAGATTGCCACCTGACAGCTGTGCTTGTTTGTTTTTGATCCATGAATTTTATATAAAATACTATTTTACTTGTAGTGTTTGATGGGGTAGATTTTCCCCCTTTTGTTTCTTGTCTTACACCAAGTATTTAGGGCCAAGGCAGGAACCAGCCATGTTTGCTCCCCACTGTTGAGCTCAGAGCTACCAAACTGTTCGTATCAAACCTATTTCATAAATTCAAATGAGTTTTGGTAGCAGAACTTGCTTTAATCTGACAGATTCTTTGTAACCGACAGATTCTATTTGTTTATTAATTCTAGCAAAAAAAAAAAATTTGAAAGTATTTTAAGATGCCATCTGAATAATAGTTTCCAAGAATGTTATTTTTATTTGAAGAGTTAAATTCTGCTGGCAGCCTGACCAAGCATCCTTTTTCTGACATCCTTTGGAGGTATTCCATGTGAGCACACAATGAAAAGCTCCTTTGTCTCACCTGTCTTTTAAAAGCTTCTTTTGAAGTCTTTTACTTCTAAGACTTTCACTTTGTAGATGATGCCTCCTTTCCAGCCAACATGCATAATCAGTGTACATCAGGACAGGAAAAATGTTTTTTGTAATGATATTAACAAACAGAAGTGTTTGTGAAAGAACACTCTCTAGGCTGCTTCCTTCCTGCCCTTCCCATGTTCTCTGGTGTGTGAAGTTAAATGCAGCTTCAGGAAAATATCCCAATAGATAAATAAATATAAAGTATCATTAAGTTACCTAAAAAGCAAGGATAAGACCAGTAATAGTCTAAGGATTTATTTTTTTTAAATACCATAATTACTTTTTAAAGTATGTAATCTCGCAAAAGAGGGAGTTTTGTATTAGAGAGTTTGAAAAATGAAAAATTAATCATAAAGAGTTTTTTTTGTGTTTATAGAAAGAAACATAATGATTGTACTTGCAAAGTGAAGTCCTAATAATTGAAATGAATTTTTAATTCTGTTTCAGCAGTATGTGGATGTGTATGAATTATAATCTGATTTCTGCTTGCACAGAATTTTAAAATTATTTTTCATTTGCAATGTAGTTTACATAATGTGCAGTTAATATATGAATAAAGTAAAAGAGCTATGATTTGTTATCAATTATATAAATACATCTCTATGAATTATGTTGGCTTTGAATTTGTACCATTGTGCTTCATAGCAAAAGTAGATTTTCAGTGAACATCATGATCTACATGTAGTGAATTGAGTCTTTCTCATATTTGCTTTTGTTTGCCAGTTCTTAGAAAATAAATCCCTTGTTGTATAGTAAGACAAAACCAAATTTTCCTGATAGTTGGGGTGAAAAATGAGTTTTGATTTGCTGGTTTGGGAGGGGGATAAAGGGATTCCATCTTCTGCTGTCTGGCCTAAACCTGATACTGAATAGCACGTGGCCAGAGTGTAATAAGCCACATCCTAATATATCAATCTCTGAGGGACCAGCCTTCTGCAGAGAAGTGGCTGTAATTAATTTCAGCAAGACTGCTCCTGGGAGGTGTTTTGTAAATCAAAAGGTTGAATAAGTAAAAACACCAAAATAACAAACGTTACAGAACACAAAATGATAAAGCCACCACAAGTGTCTGAGAAATCTCTTGCACCTTGCTAAGACACCCCAAAAAGCCTTTACTTCTTTTTTTGCTCCTTCCTAAATACTGAATGTTCTAGGAGAGAAAACCTGGCTTGCAGCCAATAAGATCACCAAGAGGCTTTGAGTTACACTCTCAGAGCCCAGTCCATGCCCTTGTGCAGGCACAGGAGGGTATCAAAGTTTCTGAGTTCTTTACCATGAAGGGTAAGCCTTAAACTTTTCCCCATATGGAAAGCACTTGCTGGGTGTAGGAAATGCATCCCTACATAAACCTACCAGCATTGATGAGTAACAGTTGCAGTGCTAGACTGCACTTCTTTGCAGAGGCAGTGCTGGCATGAAATCTGTAATGGACTAAACATTTTAATCTCACCAAACTTAAAAAAAAATAAAAATTGTCACAAGAACATATTTTGAAGATGTAAATTGATGAAATGTTTTGTGTGGGTGACTTGAGCTACTAAAAATAGATGAGTATGTAATTCAAATGAAGAGATTTTTACTCAGTCTTTTTTTTTTATATATATCTTGAGCTGTAGTTACTAAAAAATACTAAATGTCAGTTTTGAAAAGCCAGTTATATATTGTAAAATCCAATAATTATTAGATTTGAATATCAGTATAAAACAAGGGACTGTGGTAATCTCGCCCTCATTCCATGCTTTCCTTTAGCTAAGCACAAAAAGACAAAACATTCCACAAGGCTCAGCACACACTTCATTGTCCAGGAGTGTGTCACAGTTGTAACTGTGTGTCACAGACCCTGCTGGGACACCAATCCCTCCCAGTGCTGTGCTTGCTTCTCACTAGGTGTTACAATTCCAATAAATGTGCCTCATGCTCTGGCTTAGGACACTTTTGGTGTTCTTTCCTGTCATTTATATATTCTACTTGCTACCACAGATGTGAAAGTGAAGAACGATGCACTATTTTCTGCAAGTTTTGAAAGCTTTTAAACGATTCATAACATCTTTATATAGCTGGTTTTACTGCTTTTTCTAAGCAGCATGAAGATTTTATGGATTTAATTCCTTTCTAAGATTTCAGTGGACTTCAAGGTGAAAACAGGATTTGAAGGACTTCAACAGCGGTTTAAGTGCAGAAGTTTTGGGGTTTTTTTCCATTACCTTTATTAAGGAGATCCATACCTTTTTCTGCAGAACATAATCCCTTAATGTGTTGGTCCTTGGAAAGACAGAGTGAGGGGCAAAAAATATCGCTTTGAAACTGCTTTTTGAAATAAATGTGGCCTTTCTGATGCACTCTGTCAAAAAAGAAGATTCTGTACAAAACATGCCATTTTTTAAGTTCTAAACCCCACTTGGGAATGTGATAGCACAGATAAAATGAAGATCAAAATCACTGGAATTTAGACTCCCAGAATTCACTGGCATTTCTCAGTTTCAACTCATGTTTCACCTTTGATCTCAGGGCCCATTTTGTTTATGCTGGATGTACAGAAATTATTGACCTTTGCTCTTCAGCCTTTGAGAAAGGATTCCATAAGTGATGTAGCTTTCTTTGTTTTCCCTCCTCTTTGCTCACATGAGCTTCTGCATTTGGGCCATGGCTCCAAGCTTTTTTCACTCGTGAGAGTGGTAGGAGTGGAACACAACACTGTGATTTACTAGAAGCCTTGTCTGTAACTGTGCTGATAACCCTGACACTTTTGGTCACAGAGCTTTTCCTTAATGGGGAAAAAAAACAACCCTGGGCACTGCTTACTTAAAGAACTGATTCTGAGTTCCAGTAAATGAACATCCTGTTAAAACCATGAGCAGCTCCATAATTGCAATAATTCTGCCAAAACAGCAAACAACTCGGATGGTTCAAGAGGTACCTACTACTTTTTATTTTTGGGAAAGTGACCACAGTATTTTTTTTTCCTTTAGATGGCAGCATATGACTTCATTCTCCCAATTGTTACTCCTCGGGCCAGTTCCCCACCTCCATCTCCATCTCCATCTCCTTCGGAGTCTCTGAAGGGCGGTGCTCCCGCTCACGCAGCGGCTTTGCCACCCCTGGAGGATCCTCCTCTTCCATCCTGTAGAGTCACAGCTACTGGTGGGTAAACCAGGCCCTTGGAGACCTGCTGGATGCATGTATCTGGATGTTTTTGCTTTGCAGAGAACGGCTACTTAATTGGAATTTGTATCATTTGTACATTTCGTGGAAACTTGCAAAATTTTCAAGTTTTGATTCGTGTTTTTAAATATGCTCGAAGCTGAACTTCCTATACCTAATTGTAATGTGGAGAAACTATTTTTTGTATAGCCATTTGCCTTATATAAAAATAGCTTACCAAAACTTTTTCAGTAAGAGTTTTCTATCCATTTATTAGTATTTCTAGACTACATCATGCAAATCCCAGTAATCACAGCGGTTCCTCTGGAAAGTGTAGAAAAGTAGAATGTCAGTCATCCTCCTTTGTAGAATTCTCCTGTCAAAACTAGGATCTCTAGCTGTATTTAAAATCCTTTAAAATGCCTCTGAATGGTCCTCATCCCATCTGGCTTGTCAGAGGTTGTTAATAGCCAAAGTTACAGGCCATTTGCCTGCAGCAAAGAAATTGGTATCTTATATATTTCTTGTCTGCTTTTCTCAGAAATAACTTGTGGTTCTCTTTAGTCTCCTGTCTTATTCTTACTGTCATGTATATCTATAAATTGTGAATATTTGCATACACTGGCTTTCCTAATCTCATAAAAAGAATTTGATAATTTGACTACCTTCTGACAACTTAAAATTATGTCTGTTACTAAATAATTTCACATATTATCACATTAAAAGCTAAAACTGAGTAAGATGTATCTTGCAAGTTCTAAGTTTTGATTTGACAAATATGCCTAACTCTCACTGCTGGATGTTTTATGGCACATTTGTTTTTTGCTTTTACAATTTTTTATTTTCCTGGGATAGTTTTTGTGGTTCACTGGGATTCAGACTGCATGGAACAGTGTGGTTGGCACTTAAGCAAATATCTTATATTTGCTGTTTATACTCAGGATTGTTCACCCTGAGAAAAGAATCACCCTAATCTTGGTGCAGTCAGCCCAGTCTTTTAATAAACTTCAGTGTAGTCTGTATGTTTTCAATCCATCAGGAATATGTTTTTTGATTTTTTTTTAAAACAGAGTTTTTAGTTTGTTTCAGCACCTGGGAAGGAAAGCAGGTCTCTTACTTAAATACTTACAGGAATTCTCCCTGGGAAGGTGTTTATCTGTATATGAGAA
Organism: Zosterops lateralis; assembly: GCF_965231275.1. Lineage (NCBI taxonomy): Eukaryota > Metazoa > Chordata > Aves > Passeriformes > Zosteropidae > Zosterops > Zosterops lateralis. Next base: position 9,594,529 of record NC_139763.1, read on the forward strand.
AGAACTGGAAGAGAAAAATCTCAAACTACTGGAAAAGACACAAATCTAATCTAAGCCTGGCACAAAGGAAAAAAGTTTGTCCTATCAATGTAATGGCCTCATGGGAGCTGACATATGTTTTAATAATCCAACTCAGTGTTTTTGGTTGGGTAGACAATTTCCTTTCCCTGACAGAGTTTCAGTTGCGCTGTGTTCTCCTGGTACAGGCAGTTTCTGAGAGTTGAGGACTTGGTGATGTAGTTGTGTGTTGGTGGAAAAGTTCCAGCAGATTCTGTTCCTACTTTGAAACAATATTACTTTATAGAGTTTATGTGCCTATGATTTAGATAAATGAAGGTAACATGGTTGTTTACATAATGTGATAGATATGATTAGGAAATTATTTGGGTTTTTTTAGGGGGAGAAGAGAATTAACACTGGGCAAGGAACAAGTGTCCAGATTTTAATAAAAGGATCCTGTGTGCTTGCTAGATTCATTTCCAGTGTTGTTTCCAAGAAGGAAGATGAGGCTGTGGGAACACATACCTCTGTTTTCCCAAACTCCCACTTTAAAATTTCATATGTTGGGATGATTTCTTTGTTGCATCTCTATGAAATTAAAGAAAAATGCTGTTTTATATAAAATCTTCCAAGTCTTGTTCTAATGGTTATTATCAGAACTGTAAGTGCATTCATGTGCAGAAGGAAGATCATGTGGCTGTTGTGTTATGAAGAAGAGGTGCTATATGTGTGGTAGATATAAAATTTAAATAATTTTAATGTGACTAAAGAATCATAGTAAGACAAAGTTTAATTGCAGTAATCATGTATATACTATAGGAGCAACAAAAAGGGGAAAAACATTTTTCCTAAACATGTACAGAAATAATGATTTTATGAAGGTACTTTAAGAAAATATTTGTCAAATGATGCTGTATCAACATTTTAAATTGATTGTTTTTTTTTCAATAGTATTTAAACCACTATTGGCGTTCTCTTCAATGGAATTTAAATTTGAACAACATTTGAGTAACATGTATTCCAGTACTCCTGATGAGAGTATGAATTCTCAGGTAATCACACTGTCATTTTGTTCAGTTTTCTATTTCATGTTTGTCTTTTAATCTCTATAATTTTTTCCCAAAATTTAAAATTGAGCTTGTACTAAGTCTGACAATATGAAAATGTGGGCACTATGAGAAATTGACCATGAACTGTGTAAGAAATAAATATGAATAGAATAATTCTGCATCTGCCTATACCAGTAAGTGAGGCAGCAATGGTGCCAAGATGGAACTGATTTGTGCCATGATGGGTCATGCAGTAAAACTGCTGTCCCAGTGCCTTGTATGGTACTGACTCTGCCAGCTGACACTCTTTCAAAAATTCCTTGTCATGACTTATGGCTTCATAGGGAAAAAAGACACTAAATATAATATTTGCAACACAGGTAATTTTTCTGAATGCAAAACATACCATAACATAATTTATTATTTCTAATTCCTGAGGGCTTTGGGTAGAAATTAAAAAAAAAATTTGGCCATGATGGAAACACTTGAAATGCTTTTCCAAGTGCATTGAGGAAACAATGATAATACAAAGTCAAGGCGTTTTCCTAGCTAGGCGTGTTTCAAAAGCTGAGAGAGTAACTCTGAGATAAAGGAATTTAATTATATTTTTTGTTTCCACTGTCACCTTATTGAACTTGAAAGAATGGGTTTTGAAAATGTATTTTGAACTTCTTCCATTTTCAACAACTACACCTCTAAGTCTAGATGTGAGACACATGTTTAGTGCTTTTGCTGTGCTTCATTTTTATAAGGAATAAGTCCTCAATTCTGTTTGGCTAAGCACTCCCACTGTGATACTTTGATCTATTTACCTCACTTAAATGAGGTTTTTTCCATTCTGGAAAGAAAGTATTCTCTTTGTGAATGTGGTGAGTGGCTGGAAAGCATCTAGTCTGTGCAGATAGGCATACTCACCTTTGCACCCCATAGACACAATAAACTGAGTTCTTCACTGCTTTCTAGTGCTGCCTTGTTTTCCCTCTGATATGTTTGCACAAAGAATGCTCAGGAGAGAGCACTGTGAAAAGTATCACAGTGTTTGCTGTTTCCCTCTTTCAACATCACTCCTTTTCTCTAAATATTTACAGGAGCTTGTCCTGAAGTGTATTGGAAGAGAGACTGTTTTATGGAAATTTAATTTTGATGATGCAGACAAAAATATAGAAGAGGGTATTTTCAGATTTAGTCCGAAGCGTGGATGTCTTCATAAAGAAGAAAGTGTCGTTATCACTGTGTCGTTTTGGCCTCGTAAGTAATTTTATGAATTCTTCTATAGATTGACCATTTGCATAGGTATGTTTAAATGGGGTTTTATGATGAATCAATAGTAGTACTTATTTTGATCAACTAAAGGTTTTTTTGGTTCTGAGAAATTAAGACAGCTGCAGACCTAACAAAAAGCATGGAATCACTGTTTTTGAAATTGCATTATTTGAAAAGTTTGCTTTGCACATAGAAATCATCAGGTTTTTCACACTTAAAACATCAAGGACTGGGATAGGTGTATCATTTTCAGAGCTTCTACTTCAGGTGCATTTAGGTTGACTGACTTAGCTAGTAAAGCTTTCCAAGGGTACTTGGAATGCTTTTGAACTTTTCTCTAAATAGCCACAATTGAACAGAAATTTCCTGCCTCATTAAGATATAAAAACGCTTGTCTATGGTATTTTTTGGAGTAGACTGGTCAGGCAACCAGTCCTGAAGAAAAATATGCAAAATAGATTTCTAACAAAACTTGGGAGAATGAAAGAAGATAGTAATCAACCACATAATGCCAGAAAAGGAATAGAAGAATAGGAAAATTAAGATTCTACTTTTTTCGCAGCCAAGTGTTTAGAGTAGACAGTGATATACAAAATTCATAGATTCATAGGGTGGAACATGTGAGGGTTGGACACTGGAAAATCCCACCAGCAAATGCAGCAGTTCTGATGCCCACAGAACCTCATCCTGTGGACAGTTTCAGTGCAGTACTTTTGGAGCTGCAGCATTGTCAAGGGGAAGAGAAGTTGTGTCACTTGGATCTGATGCGGAGTCAGGGAGTGAGCATCCCTGTCCTAAAGAAAGATGTTACTGTTATTCTTTATCATAGCACTGAAATCTCTAACCTCAATTAAGCACTGGAAACAGTTTAATATAAATAAAGTTTAATATAAATAAAGAAAATAAAGGAAAATAGATTTATAGGACTCTTGCCATGACTCTGTATGATTAATTGAGAAGACTGCATGAAGTATTGCTCTGTAAATGTTGTGAATGTGCAAGAGCAGTGTTTAATTGCATGTGTTGCTTGGAGTTGCAAACTGTGAAGCAGAGAACAGCATAAAAATAAAGGCCAATATTCTGAATTACTGGGTAAATTGTATGTACAAATTCAAATGTATATATATATATATATACATAAATATGACTGATAAATTACTGTAATTTGAAGTTATCTGTATTTTTGCTGTGTTCCCATATCTTTTGTTTACAGAAAATCATAAATAACTGTAAAGATCAATTACCCTGAATTCAATGTTCTAAGTATTTTGCCATGATTTATAGCACACTTGTGCTGTACCTTCAGTGCATATCATTACTCTCTCTTGTAAGAGAGCATTAGGTACATCAAAACCCACACAGGAGACTTAGTTAATGAACATGGGGTGCTAATCACTTTCATAGGCTTGTGCTGTAAAGTTGTAGTATGTGGGGGGGTGAACAAACCTTAAAAATGAGCTTTGAGTGTGCATTAGGGTAATTTATTTAAATATGCTGCAGCAGTTATGATAGAGTACAAAATGCTATAATAAACTGCAATGTTTAATTAAGTGAAAGAGCTTTTGACGGTGGTAAAATCATGCTACTTGTTAAAAAAGCATTCTAAAAATAGAGATTTTCAAGAATTGAAAACATATTAATATGCTCCTCTTCTCCTGTTTTCTAGTATAATGCATTAACAGTCAAAAAAATGTTTCACTATATCTAATTGTAGTATGAGAAAACTTATCTGCAGCAAAGAAAGTTACAAGGAATTTGTGCTCTTGGGTTCTTTTACTGGGAGTTCAGGGATACTGGAAGATGTGAGGATTGTGTAATGGGTACAGATGACAACTTTGATACTATAATTGTGTGGTCTTTTTGGTTTTGTTTTTTTTTTTTTTTTCTCCAACAGCAAGATATTAACTTGCTGTAACCTTTAACAAATTACGTAAGAAATTGTTAGTTTACTGCTGATTTTTTTTTTTGTAGGACACCTGTAAGTTCTAGCTATCTGTGGCTTTTCTGCTTTGAAGTCTGTATTTCATTGTATGCAAATTGCTCAATGGTACCTATTAATGTTGAAGGGATATAGATGCAATAACACCTGAATAATCATAAGGTCCTAGGCAACTAAACTAAAAACGTGCTTTTAGGAGACAAATGCAGGAACTGCAAAACCATATAATACAAACTTAAGAGGGTGAGAAGAGCAGAGAGTCATAAACTCTGAAAATATATTATAGAGTTATTATTTCTGGATAAGAGAAAATATTTCCCAAATAATTCTAGAGATTTTGTTACCCCTTGGCAAATTTAGACTGACAAGTTTTTAAGTCCCATCAAATGTCCCTAAGGAAAATGTTCACATCTGCTGGACTAGAAATTAATGGTGGTGTACCAGAATGGTAACAGCAGCCCTGGCTTTGACAGCAGTCATGAAAGGTGTGAGGAGTAGAATAAATTCATGACTTCAGCTCTCAGTTCAGGACATAATTCTCATTAACTTCTAAGTAATTTATTTAACATAATATCCTGAAAACACTGGTTATAGGCATTCCAAATGAATTAACAAATCCTAATAAATGACAGAATTCACTTTTTTCTGTCTTGGTGTCTGTTTAAAATGATCGTGGTATTGCGTTGTCCTGGACGCAATAATTTATTGGTTTACATACTATGCTGAATTCTGGTATTTAGTAAATGTGTGGATCTATGCACAGAATGATCAGTGATGCAGGATAGGCACTGTCTGTTCTGCTCTTTGGGTGAACCAGAAATTCTCTGGCATTAAAACTTTGTATGAGAAAAGATTAACACTACTATTGTCTAACTTTGAAACAATGGTTAATACGAATATTTAAAAAATGTGAGTTAGTGAAAATTGCACATTCTTTGGTACTGAAATATGCTCCTACACTTTTCAAGTATTTATTAGTATTTATTGGTTATACCCTTTCACTCCAGTTTATGGTAGATATGGATGAAGAGAGGACACCAGAAATATGGTTTAGTTACAGCTCAGCTATAGGACAGGCTTGTACAAGGGAGGAGCTTGTATTGAACATGCTTTCTTACAAGCTTGTAAGAGATACCATGTTTGGCTCTTCAGCCATCTCCATGACTTTTTTTCTGCTGCTTTCTCACCTTTCCTTCATGAAAGGGCAAAGTGCCAGAGGAAGATCTGTTCCTCAAAACCTAGAGGCAGAATCTTTTTAGCCTTCTCAGCAATGTTGTCTCCTAAAGCTGATTTACATTTAACATGGAATCAATCAGATGTTGAAAGCAGTGCAGCAGATTCCCATTAGAGCTGGTTTTCAGTTTGCCATTTTCATGTTTGCTGGTTTGAAATGAAGGGATCCACAGGTCGTGTTCTGGTGACACAACAGCTTCCATGAAGCTCTTCTATGGTCACCATTAGGAAATTAGCTTTTACAGGAAGGGAAAAACACAAAGTATTTGAAGACACTAGATTTTCCTTTTTTTGTGTGTAAACAGTGACAGCTCTTTCTTAGGCTGTGAAAGTAATGATCTGAGATGATCTCAGAAGACCCTGTCATGTATTTTGCTTCATGACATGTATGTGGTCGTGTGGACATACTAAAGAGAAAATTTCTTTTTGCTATCTTAATTATTAGGTGAGGGAGTTTCCATATTGGTCTAATTGAGGGGAATCAAAGGAGAAGGCGTTTTTTCTCAGAAATTCAAGGATTGAACTTTTTGGGTGGTTTTAAAACACATCATTACAGATTTATTTCTAAATCCAGGAGTTGTTTATTAGTTTACCCTCAAAATTTATTAGTTTGCTGGTTCTTCAGCAGGTGAGGATGACTGAGGGTTGGGTAAATGACACTGCTTGGTTTGGAATATCATTTTTTGGCGTAACAGCTGTGGAAGGAAGTACTGTTTTGCCTGTATCAGTGAAAAAAAAATGTGGGTTTCCATCCTTGAGAAAACTTCCTTGCAGCAGGAAGCAAGGTGGCTTGAGAAAGAGCAGGACACAAGGAAATCTTCATCTTTGCTGTTGTCACGTCCAGCTGCACTGTAGAGAGCACCTGGAGAAGGATATTTGGTCATCCCTTCCCTTTTTTTTTTTTGGTGGACTTGGCAGTGTTAGGGTTGCAGTTGGACTTGATGATCTTTAAGATTTTTTCCAAGCTAAATGATTCCCTGAGATGGGAGATGCTCTGAGTGGAGGGTAGAACTTCCTGCTGCCTTGTGTGAGGCTGCTTGGCCACATTATAGGTTTTGGAGCCATCTATGAAGTGTTGTAATTGCACTCTTAAAAGGCCCCAACTTCTCCTTGTCTTGGCAGTCAGATGCTTCCAATAGTCACTCCTTTATAAAATAAACATTCACTGTGTCAATTAGTGTAATTAAAAGTATGACTGCAATTCTTAACATTCTGCTGTTGTATTGATGTTATATATAATGGAATATTAATGCAATAAACTCATTTATTGCAGTTAGAACTCAGAAAAAAATTCTGACAAGTTAAAAAAATGTGAATTTCTGGTTTGCTATGGGCAAACGTTCTGAACTTTATTAATAAATTAATAAATAAATTAATTCTTAATAAATACTCTTCTGATACAATATTTATGAAATGTTGAACTACATTTTGGGAAAGAAAGCAGTATTAAATTTTAAAAAAATTAATAACAAACAAGAATTCCAACCCCAAACCTCTTACTATAACTCTTTTACATTCCTGTATTTATGGTAATATATATATTTTTATAATTTTTCAACAGCTTGTCCTGGGACATATACATCTGAAATCCTCATGTGTCTAAATGGTAATTTATCAATATATACGCTGAAATTGACTGGCACGCTGAAGTCGCCAAAACTGAGTTTTCATCCTCCCTTTTTAATGCTGACGCCAGTTCCTCTGGGTGTGGAAACTGAAGAACTGATCACCATCATTCCACAGGAATTTATAAGGTAAATTCCATTCCACAGGATTTTATAAAGTAAAAATCTCAAAGTCAATTTATTACAGAAATCATGAATAATTGTTTGTTTCATTCACTTGTGAAAAAGTGAATTAATATTTCTTCGTGAAGATTAGTGTTAATTTTCTGCTCAGCAGAAGAATCTGTATATTTAAGAGAAAGTTAATGTAATTAATATTGTTGAATATTCAACAAGCCCACATTTTGTCCTCAAATATTCCTGCTTCATGAAGTGTCTATCTTCTGATATCTTGACTCTATGAATTTATATCAGAAATATAAAATTACTGTGGATAGCAAAAAAGTTAAAATCAGAGACCTACCAGGATTTTTTGTTGCATTTAGCAAGATACTAAGGTTTTAAATCTTATTTCTATTTTTCACATTGTGATAACATAAAATGTTTCTGTTATTTTATTTTTTCTATGCCACTAGTTTGAGGCTTAGCTACTTGAACAGTTGTTGGGGTTGCAGTTTTTGGTGGGCTTTTTTTTTCTTTCTATGTGAGGTTCTATTGCAAAGGACCACCAAAATGTTTTAATCCTGCCATTTGTTACAATAAAAAAATTATATATATATTTTATTTTTCTGTGGATCACTCACTTTATCTTGTTACTTGAATTTAAAAGAGTAAATCTTTGTATAATGTAGTATAACCTAACATTTCAATTCTTAAGATTCAACTTTTCTGTTTGTAATTAGTAAAGATCAGTAATATTTGTTTGCTATGCTTATGTAAGTATCATTCCAACACTAGAATTAGAGCAAAGATTTCCTTTTGTCATAAATTAATTAAATTACCTTCAAATTATTACTGTCTTATCTTGTCTGAGTTGTGCTGATTTATCAAGTGGTTTGTCTGTTGTCAGTAGCTCAGTGATTGGAACCGAAGGCATTCCACATGGGCCTGGACTGACAGTTCTTATTTCAGAACTGAAACCTGTAATAACTACTGTAAAACCTGCATAACTGCATGCTGAAGCATCTTCAGCATTGTCACAAATTTTCCTCTTAATGTTTCCATTTTATAACTTGTTTTAACTTATTTGTGCAGTAGTGCAGTTTAATGAGCACTAATGAAAGTTTTAAGTTTCAGAAAACTCTTTATGCCTTTTGTAGCACAGTTAGTAGAAATTTCATTTGGATGCTCAGATATTGTAGGTCAGCATAAAATGTTGTTAACCCTTACGTTACATACAAAGTAAACAAACTAGCATCTAAACGATGGAAGAATTTTATTTTTTAATTTAATTTCACTTGATTTGCACTTTAGAACTAAGGTTATCCTTCTGTATTCAACTGTGAAAGAGTTTGACTGTGTGAATCTATGAATTGACTTTATTCCTGCAACCCTGTGACCACAAACACTATTTATGTTTACCACAGGCCATCGCGAATTAGAGTTAAAGTTCCTGAGCTTGAACTTGCAGATGGAACCAGGACTTGCCCTTTTTCTGCGAAGTTCCTAGAGGGACAAGATATTGTTCTTTCATCAGATGGCACAGCTAATGAGCTGACTTGTTGTATCAGCTTCAGATCATCTAAGCCAATGTCATTTTTAGGGGAAATACTCTTCATGGATCAAGATGAAAACAGGTAATGTGTGCAATTGAAATTCACCCGGGGGAAGGTTCCAGACTGACCACGTTGGATGTAAGACACAGAACTCACAAGGGTTGGGTAAAGGAACACAAGAATCCTTTGAAGAAAACTGAAAATGGAAGCTAGTAATTTATTTATTTTTGTCAACTGAATTACAATTCAAAACAAAAAAAATCAGCTTTGATCTCTAAGCTAAAATTCATCTAAGTGTCCATCTTAAGGTCTTGTTTCAAGATCTCATTCATATCTACTGGTAGCTCATCTCTTGTTCAGCTCTGCCAGGGATGGGATGACAGGATGTGTGCAAGAGGAGGAATTTAGGCACTGTTGTAATTAAAGTTGTTCCTTTATTTTCTATTTTCGCTAAAGCAACTACATTGAGGGATAAATAAGTCCACCCTGCAGCTTACAATAGGCTTTTTTCTAAACATAAAACTAAATTTTTATTCAAGGCTTATGGATCTTTAAGTTATTGCTGCTCTCTGGGTTACTATTTTATATTTTTCTGTATAGATTGTCAGTCAAGAATCAATTTCTTACTAATTTTATTTAATTCTAGGATTTAATCATTGTTTAGGGTGTGATTCATGAATCTGTGTTAAAGCTTGCTGTAATTACAAGAAAAGGATAATTTAAGCTTATGATCAAGTCTGAAATGTAGCTTCTGAGCAGGCACAATATTTAGTTTTAATAACTTTTTATTTGATTCACTAGCAGCTTCTCAAACCTTTTTATGGAGAAATAAAAATTCTCCTGTATAATAATTTATTTCTATATTTGCCATTAAAGGGAAATAAAGAATATGATCATCAATTTAAAGGCAAACTGAATGTATTTTTTAAAAAAAAGATAGCAAATAAAAGTCATCTAAGTAACCTTAACAGCCATTCCTGCTCGTGAGGGTGAAAAAATTCATGCTCCAGAATGTCAAATCATCTTGGAATTGTTGCTAGGTTTTAAAATGTAGAACTAAAGTATTTGTTAAAGGACAGAACTCATAACAGCAGTTTGCTAATGTATATGGGATTTCCTGGCAGGCAGTTGAGTTGTGGGTGGGCTTTAGGAGGAGGTAATATAAAACCTGAGCAAAACTGGATGAGATAACACAGCATCAGAAAAAAAAAAGAATTATGTATGTGTCATTGGTCAATGTGGTAATATTATTCATATTGGCTTTCAGATGAAATTATTTTTATCATAACCAGAAAGAATTCTTTCCTTCACTTAGGGAGGTCTGAGTAAGCACCTAATTCTGTAATCCTGACCATTTCCTTATTCTTCTAATAAAGTCCATGATAATTTATCCAGACTTGGATACATTCATATACTGTTAGTATTATTATGTGCTTTGATATTGCACTCTGTAATAATATGTAGCTGCAATTTCTTGTTCTTTGCATATCTTTCCTTCCTTCCTGCCAGCCCCCATGGGAGCCCTGTGCAACATGTTCAAACTTCAAACCTGAATCAACCAATTATCTAAGCATTTGAGCAATTTGTTTCAAACTGTGTATCTAATGAATTGAAACTGCTTTGTTAATTCAAGTCTGTTAGAAAGACGAGATTTCAGGGTCTTCTTGATCTTTAATAATAAAACAATGAAACCTATAACCTTTTATAACACCTATAAAAGCTAACTGGTCTTGAAAAATTGTTGGACTGTTTAATAGGCTGTGAAATCTCACAGTATCAGTTTCTGAAGATGTATTAATTTGTCAGGTGTTCTCTCTTTATATTTCCATTTTCAAAGTGATAATATGTACTTTAAAGTAATTTGAACGAAACTTTTGAACTTCAACTCCTATTCTGTATTCTGGGATATTCTTAATAAAATAAGCAAGTCAAGATTTTTGGAGATTGGTAAAATATTGTATTCTACAGCTGCTTAGAAAAAAAGCCTTAATTTCTAAGCAGAACTAGCTCTAGGCATATTTCAAAGCAGGAGTATTGATGAGAAAAACACTCCATAGAGGTTGACCCTAGCTAGATGTAAGGCACCCACCAAAGTCTCTCATGTCACTCCCCTCTTTCACTTCTCTCTGAAAGGGAAGAGAAAATATAATAAAAAGTTCATGAATTAAGAATAAAACAGAGCTCACTCACCAAATACGCTCATGGGCAAAACAGATTTAAATTAGAGATATTAATTAATTTATTACTAAAAAAATCAAGCAGGATAATGAGAACTAAAATACGACCTTAAAAACACCTTCCCTTCACCCCTCCCTCCTTCCTAGCTTTACCTCTTCCCCCAGCAGTGGAGGGAGACAGGGAATGGGGATTGTGGTCATTTCATCACATATTTCTACTTCTGCTCAGGGAGAGGAGTCCTTCCCCTGCTCCACCATGGGCTCCCTTCCATGGGAGACAGTTCTCCATGAACTTTTCCAGTGTGAATCCATCCCATGGGCAACATTCCTCCCCAGACTACTGCAGTGTGGGACCCTCTGCCACAGGGTCAGTCCTTCAAGGACAGCCTGCTCCAGCCTGTGTCCTCCATGGGGTCACAAATCTTACCAGGAAACCTGCCCCAGTGTGGTCTCCTCCATGGGCTGCAGGTCGATCTCTGCCCCCCTGTGCCCTCCCTGGGCTGCAGGGGCACAGCCATCCCACCACGGGCTCTCCTTGGGCTGCAGGGGAATCCCAGCTTTGGTGCCTGGTGCCTGCTCCTCCTTCTGCACTCACCTTGGTGTCTGCTCCTCTCACTTACTCTCACTCTCCTCTTCTCTGGCTGCAATTACATCTGTGCTATAACTTTTTTAAAAATTCTTAAGTATACTATCACAGAGGTCTTGCCACCATTTCCAGTTGTCCCAGTCTTGGTCAGTGGCACATCTGTTTGGGGCTGGCTGGAGTTCTGATGGAGGTGGAGGAAGTTTCCAGCAGCTTCTCAAAGCCTCCTCTGTAGCCCCAACCACTACGAAAACCCGGCATACTAACCCAGTGCACTTTACTTAGGCTCTGTAGTATTTTCCTTTTCTAAATTCAGGTCTGAAATGTCAGTAGGACTGATTCACATAGCCCATACTTAGTCCTAAATAATAATGACGTTTTTGCTTTAAAACAGAGTGAATGTTAGCTAGAGAATAGATAATGTTGGATTTGGCTGTCTTACAGAAAACATTTGAAAGATGACAGGCAATCTTTTTTATGATAAAGCAGTATTAAATGTAACTGTAAAAGAAAATTGAAGAGATATATGGTTGTCATTTATGCAATAATTTACTGTGTGCATGGATTCCATAAAATGGAACATATGAAAGTGCATTAATATTCTTTTAATGACTGCTTTAAATGAGAATTTACAGTTAATTTCTAATATTACTTTAAATCTTTACGCTTTCTTTTTGCTCCTTTGACTCTAAAGTGGAAGAATGACTCTTCCTTACGTAGGAGTGATAGGAATTCAGAAGTAAAAGTTAACATAAAATCTAAGACTGTCTTGAACAAGTATTTATTAAATGGGAGAAATATTTAACTATGACACATATTTCACAAAAAAACCCCCAAACCCTCTGTGAACATAACACATTTATATATTTGTTCTCTGGTTATTGTTATTATATATTTCAATTTGATGATTATACAAAGAGTTTAGCAGAAAAGAAAATTTTCTGGCATCTTGATGGAAATAATATTTGACTTACTATTTCTGAAAATAAGTAGTAAACATACAAAGAAAATTGTGCCCTGGGCAGTAAAATATACTAAAATCCCCACATGTGGTGTAGATAAGTTGGTGTGTCATTGATAACACAAGTGTGCTGGGATGTTTTCCTCCCATGTTCTACAGTTCTCCCTTCCCTCTCCCTCTCCCACTGGGAAACTATGGAAACTTATGAAATTTCTGAATTTATTCACATTATTCATGGCTGGAACTTCAGGAAAAGAGAATGTCAGGGAATTTAGCCTCTAATAACAATATGATAGAATTGAGACACAGTCACTAACCCAATTATGGATTGGTTCCAGTTGTTTTGGTAGTCCATCAGATCCCAGTGTCTCACAGGGCAAAGCATTCCCTTTGCTCTTGGGAAACATGCCCAAACCATCCATCTCTTTAATAAGCACTGCTGGCAAATGTCAAATCCATGTATTCTGCTGGCATGCCTGGGAGAACATGAGCTGTCAATGTCTTTCAATATCATTTACATTACATGAGAAAGCAGGGAGCTAGGAAACGCTGGAGTTCTTGATATTTGCATGCTGCTTTGCAGCATTCATCTGACCTAAGAATATGTTGGCATTTTACCTTAGATAGTTGGGAGTGCTTTGAAAACAAGAACTCCAAACCCATTAATCACTCTGTTATTTTCTGTGCTTGTGGCTTTCTGCCATTGTGATGGTTCCTGACAGCTGAAGCATCTCTTATTCAGGAATTAAGTGCTAACGTCACTGCTGCTGGAAGAAAAAAATGTGGATGCTTTCCCAGCTATAAGTTTTACATATAGCATGAAATTATATGTCAGCCACTATTCATTGTTGTATTATGTTGGTTGCTGGGGAAGCCTGAGCTCCTGCTACAAAGGATAAGGACCCTTCAGTGTTGGGGAGCTGCTTATTTGTCAATAGTAATGGCAGAGCTGGTGTGGGTCATCTTTTTCCCTTTCTTCCAGTTCCATCATCTCTGGATCTGTTCTATGATTTTTGAGGGGAGGGAGGAGGGCAGGTCTTTATTGGTATTTAAATTGCAAATTCCCTGCATCTAACTTGTTCTTTATTCTTAAAGATCTGTAAAATGCCACACTCTGGGGTAAAGTTTTCTTTTGTCACCAATCAATTCTGCAAGCAATTTGTTTTGTTTCCTAAACTGGCAGTGTGAGTTTCTCTTAATTTTTTTTTTTTTTTAGTTTACACAAATGATGTTGCTACAGGAAATTGTTAGTTAGATGCTAATGGATTTGGATTCTTTCTCATTAGAAATTTAGTGATATTCTGCATCTCTTAATGAATACTATTGATGAAGGGTTTTTTAACTACGCCTACATATTTAGGACATTTGGGGTATACTGATACAGAGAAAAATCACTTATTTGTACTTAGGAAACTCCTGAAATTCTATAAAGCAGATTAAAATTATAAATATATTTTGATTTGTGTTCTTTTGTCTTTCCACAAACATTAAACAAATTAATGAAAAAAACCCCCAAAGTTACTTCAAAAGAAGTGAAAGAACTTCTTAGATAAACTTTTTTTTGGAGTGTTGAATAGTATTTTTTTATCATCACAGTTGGAGCTTTACTTTTGGTGATCAGCAGGTTTCAAATGTTGGTAAACACAATATATTTGATGGCCATTCTTCTGTTCTGTGTTGTTTGGAAGTACACATTAGGGAATAAACAGTGGAGTAGCAGTGGCAGTAATGGTTCATGTAGATAAAAAAAAAATACTTGCTTTAGTAAGCATTATAAAAACCAAATACACTGAATAATTTAATGTATTTAGTGACGTCACATTTGCTAGCAATACAGGTACTTTTCATTCCAATAGAATAATACAGACTTTTCTATTATTTAATTAAACTGCTGCAAATACAGAATAAATATGTTGTACAAGCCTTCTAGTTCTGTAACATCATTTCATTGATGATATTGTAAGTAAAGGTCAGTGGTACAAGATGCTTTTACACATACAGAATGCATGTCTTTGTAATCTCTCTTCTGTACTTGTATGCTAGTGTGCATGCTTTTCTGTCTGGTGCCCTCTGACTCAGTTCCTCAAAGGCATATGATAAATACTTAGTTCCCAGCACCTTCACTGTTCTGCCATGTGTCCTTGTGAATGGAGTGGCATTACTTGAATCTCAGATTAAATTTTTAGGTACAGATTCATTCTTGAATTCTATTTCAAATAGCACTTCTGGGAAAATGCTGTAATAAAGTCCTTACTGATGATAAGTGGACAGGTGGCCAATAGGTGTGTTGATATTTCTTATCACACAATGCAGAGGTTGGAAAGACCTTCCAGAGATGATCTCGTCCCCTCTTCAAAGAATCAACTCTAGTGCCCAGTTGATTTTTTTAGTATCTTCAAGGATGAGACTCCATAACCTTCTCTGGGCAGACTTTTCCAGTCCTTTGCCACTCTCATAGTTTTGGTTTGTTTTTTTCTGTGATGATGAGATAGAAAGAATTTTCTGTGGTCTCATTGAGCATCACTGAGAAGAGTCTCCTTCTTCCTTACTCCCTCCCATCAGATATTTGTGCACACAGACAAGATCCCCCTGGGCCTTCTTTCCTCACAGCTGAACACTCACACCTCTCAGTCTCTCCCAGTAGCTTCTTCAATCTCTTCTACATCCTTCAGTCCTGACCTCCACCATCTTGTGCTCTCTGCAGCCACAGTCATGGAAGTTAAATCCTTATGATCAATATCAGCTGCAGAATCAGTTATTGACTTGTGGGATCCATCCCCTCCTCCTCAATATGTGCCTTGTGTTTGCTGTTGGCTGGGTGTGTTCATGTCTCTCAGTGTGTTACCACAGCAGCCAAAGAGGAGCATCCATGGGGCACGGAGGAGCTTCTCTTGCAGCAGCACCAGGAGCTCTGAGGGGTTTCTTTGTACACAGATGTTCTGTTGTGGGGCTGCTCTTTATAATCTACATTGCACAGTTACTTCCTTTGCTCTGAGTAGTTTCACTCATGGAATTTGTATAAGTGGTTCAGATGTCCTGCAGTTGTTCTCAAGCACACTTTTCTGTGTTGCATTACTGTGCAAATCAGAGCATGAATGAAGATTTCCAGGAATCCCAAAGTGGCCTTTAGGATGGAAATGGCTGATGAGGTGCTCACCTCAAACTGAGATACCAGGAAGTTAACTGAGACATCAATTACTTTCATGTAACTTCAGAGCTGTCTTCCATTAACCTCGGTACAGCTTTCTTCCCCTCCTGCCCCTCACTCAGTTGTCTGAAGTTCATCTGTGTGCCTGCAGAGTTGTCATTTATCACGGTAAAGTCCTGAGTTGGAAGTTGAAAACCTTTCTGTGTTGTAGTTATTGATCCTGTGTGTCTTGAAATGGCTTGGTGAAGGTAGAACAAACAAGCCCTGACACTTGTTTTGAGCATGTACAAATGTACATTTTGTACACATAGATAGGTGTAGATGTACCTCTCACAGCTATCTGTTGTGCTGATGCCCTGCTGCTGAGATTTTTTTTTTCCTGAATAAAAGCAGAAGGAATGACATTTGCTACAAGAAATATTATGCTGCAAGGTGCAAGGGGCCAGAGCCCTTGCCTTGCCCCCAGCCAAGTTCCAATAGGATTAACATTTCCTAAGAGCAAACCAAAGCACTGCAGAGCTGGATTATTTACTTAAGTGACTGTTAGCTTTTAAATTGGAATCCCAATGGGAGTATTTACCTGTAAGAAAGTTTGCTATGGATTTTGTTGGATCCTTTCTCTATTTATTAAAGTTGCCTTGAAAGCAAAATTCAAGAATGTTGTGTTTGGAGAGCAAAATCTGAAAGAGGAAACATTTCTACTTTCTGGTACTTTTAAAACATTTCTGTTTTCCTTGATTATGTTATTTCACAAAAAAGAAAAGCAGTAAAATCTAATTATGTCATAAATAAATTAATCTGAAAGGTCTTGTGATATCTTTTAATATTAATCTAAATTTGCAATAAATAGAACTTTCTCATTGGTTTTTTCAAGGAAATAGAAAATATATTAATTTATTCTGTGCAAGGTATATTTTCAATATGCATAATTCCCAATATGTTAAAGCAAGATGGATATCAGCATGCTGTTCAAATTATTAAAATACATTTTTCTTTTTACTTTCAACAGTTTAGTCAAAACAGTTGATTAAAATTAATGTTAGTTAATAAGTAAATGAAGACTACAAACTCAGCTATTTAATAACATAGGACTAAGCTCAGTTTAATTACCTGTCAGTTGCCATGAGCTAAGAACATAAATACAGATGGCTCCAAGGATTGCAGTGATGGCAATAATTTGCTTGTTGACTACACTCTGAGAGACTGAGGTGAAGTACAAAAAGGGAGTTAAAAGGTATTGGAGGTGAAGTACAAAAAGGGAGTTAAAAGGTATTGCTGCACATCAATAAAGTTACTGCAGATAGGACACTCTAGTGAACATCAGACCGTGGGCATCAATTTCTATTATATTCCAGCAACTGCAGTCAATATCTTATTGTTTTTAAATTGAATCTATTTATTTTTAAATATTTACTTTGACATTTCTGTAAAGTCTTATAGAATAAATGCTACATCAAAATAGAAGTTGCTTTTCAAGAAAACTTCCCTTGTCAAAATTTATAGGACATATTATTTAGCAAGTTAGCAGGCATCTTTAGAAGACCTAATGTCAGTTGTAATTTTAGTAGTTTTTATTTTTCTTTTTAGAAATACAGTTAATTTATTTCATTAAATCTCTGCTGACTCTTTCAGACTATGATACACTCATGCTTATAGTAAAACTAAGAAGTGGAAATACTATATTAAACTTCAGCATTTTGAAAGGTGCAGTCCCACCTGTGTAATCTGTTCAGCCCCCTAGAAAAGAATGAAGGAGTTCTGATATCTTCACTCTATCTTTTGTTCTTGTGCTGAAAAATATCTTGATTACCATTGGTGTATAATAAATGGTAACTCCTGTATTTTGTTTTCAACAGGTTCTCATTTCAGGTTTCTGGAACAGCAGACAATTGTCTTCTTACCTTGTACCCGTACTTGGCATTGCACTGCTATGATCAAAAAATTGTCTGGAGAAGCAGTAAGCAGTCAAGACTTTATCTCTGAAATGATATTACAGCCATTAGTATTATCAGTGTTTTCAGAGTGATAATAGGAATGTGATCATCAAGATAGCATTTTCCCACATTTACTGCCGGGGGATACTGCAATTAAACTTTTAAAATCATTTAATAGCTTCAGTTTTCTTGTTGAAAATGAGGACAAGGTATATAAATGATTAGTTAATATTTTTTGAAAAATATTGAACAAACCAGAATCTTCCAGAATGTTTTGTGAAGTTATTTAAATATGAATAGGGAAAACAGCCAAAACAGAGAATTAGTAAACTTAGTTTGAATTGTGTTGATAGACAGTGGTCGCATGTTTTGAAGAAAGCAAAAGAGAAACCAGATGATGTTATTTTAAAACATGATAATTATTTACTTGTTGGGAATGGTTTTCAGGGTATTTTAACTCCTGTCCTTGAATGGAGAAGGGCACAGCTATCTTTTAAGGCCTATTAAAACCTGTGGTCAGAGAGCAGAAATATTTTTATCTGCATTATATATCCCTGCCTGCCTCCCTCTGCCTGCCTCTATCTCTAAATCTCTGCCTGTGTCCACTCTCCTGAATCCATCTCTGCTGCCTCAGTGACCTGTAATCTCTGTGTGTGGCTGTGCTTATGGGAAGAGATTGGGATCCTTGTGTAAGTCAGGCTGGAAGGGATCCCTGGGGGCCATCTAGTCCAACCAGGCTCAGTGTGGGGTAAATGATTGTGGTTTTTATAGCTGTAAATGTGATCTGATGTATTTTCATGAAATAGAGAAGTTTTTCAGGTAAGCAAGTAAGTCCTTAGATCTGAGACAGATTTAGCATCAAAGACTGAGTTCTAAGACTGCATTAACTTAAAGGAAGTGTGTCGCTCAGCGTATTTGTGGGAAAAGTGAATTGATATTTGGGAAATTGAGAAACAGATTAGCAAGAAGACAGGTAATGTTTTGGTCTTTGTCACCCAAATGGAAGAAGATAGGTGTATGAACCACATCATTCAGGAATCATAGCACAATTAAATGAAGATAGGAAGGGGAAAAAATGCTATCTCTTATTAATGTGTAATTTTTTGTAAATTTGTTTCTTGTCTTTATTTTTTGTGACCAATGGACCATTTTTGCAAGCTTGTTTTTTAAAGATGCTTTGTAGATTTCCATTGAGGATTAAGACAAAAATGGAGTGATGGTTTTATAATAAATCATGTCCCATTAATAACAGGATATTTCTGTCCTGCATTGATTGCTTATTGGTTTGTTCACACATCAGTTTGTGTCAGTTTTGAAGGAAATCATTACTTCTAAATTCCTTGACTCTTTTTTAATATGATTTTGTATAGACTGTGTTGGTGTGGAATGCTGTTTGATGTGACCAAACCATATCTATACAACACAGTGTCTTTGAAAGGTATCCAGGAAGGCTTTGCCTCCACTCTGACACCATGCTCTTGTTTTACTTCCTACAGATGATAAAAATAACAGTGCCAACAATCAAAAGTTAAAAGATAATCATAGAGACTTCTTCCTTCTCTTAGTGGTGTGTTTGCTTCTCTGGAAACTACACTTGGTGCCTCTTTTGTTTTGGACTGACAACAGAGGGTCCTCTCATCCTATCTTAGTCCAACATGAGAATGTCAGAACATCTGTTATTTCAGAATTGATGGATTGATAAAGTTTACTTCTCAGTTTGGTTTGTAAAATATGTTTTGTGGAGTCTGAAAGAGCTTGAGAATGATGTACTGAGACTCATTACCCTGCTGGGAACAAGAAGTCCTTAAGAATATTTTGTTAATGACACAGAATTCTTGAATTAGCATTGTTCTGACAGGTGCTTTTCAGCAAGTAGGAGGATGCATCAGTTAATGGGGAAAAAAAAAGCAGCATGAAATTTTTTTGGACCCCAGTCTAATGACCAAAGTGAGATTTTTATGAGTCAAATAAGAACTGTTACTTGATTAATTGAAGCATGATGTAGAAAAAGATATAGAAGTAGATATTAATTTAGAACTTGTTAGAGCACAGGCAGTAAAACATGTTTTCTGAACTGCAACTTGAATGTTTTTCTACAGACAATAAAGACTTCAGCAGTGGAGAAATTGTTCTACAGCCATGTTTTCAACTACTGTCATCTTCACATAGTTATTCCTCAAAATCTTTAAGTGCAGCTAGTGGCTCAGCCTATGAAGATTCTCTATCAGGTATAGTGCAGCACATAGAATCAATGATCTTTTGAAAAAATGAGCCTCTTTTGTCCACATTGTATTGTTTTTTCTTCTTAAATCCCAGTAAGATATTTTTTTTTAATTCACAAAGGTATCAATTTATTTTATTTTTGGATCATTTAATGAAACTGCAACAGTGGTTAAAATGCACCTTCAAGGATGGAGTCACCTAAGTTATTTGTGCTATAAGGAATATGTGCTATAAGGAATTTGTGCTATTTGTTTTCTTAGTTATCATTTTGTGCAATAATGTTGTTGTCGATGTTAAAAACTAATAGTTGTTAAAAAATATCAGTCATGAACAGATCAGAATTTAGGAGCGAGAAAGCCTAATAGAGGGGGACAAAGTCCAAAGGCTTATAGATGTAGTGGGAGATATATCTGTACAGTAACTGTTAAAGTGAACTTGCAGTGGCTGACCGGCAAACCTGTGTCTGCTGGAACTCTGTGTGAGACTGCTCATTTTAAGATTCTGGCTGTAGTTTTCTAAGCCATGCCTGAATTTAATTTTTGCTGGTTGGGTGATGCTTTTTGATGAAAGTGAAATTAGATTTCAATATATAATTTCTTCTATTCCCAAGATGTGTATATGTAATTTAAATTGTTTTTTCCTAAAATAAGTTGATCATTTGTTGTCTGGCATTTTTTTGTTCTTTGAAAGCAATTGTGTGTTGGATATTTTTGTACTAGACAAAAATGGAGAAATAAGAAATCTTTCTGGATGTTTCATTTTATGTGCATCATTCAGAGAGCACCACTTCTGAGAGTGATCAATGTGGAAGTGATGAGAATGAAGACACAAGTGACGAGAGTGAAACTGACAACCAAAGTGATGGGAAAAGAGATAAACGTGAATTATCATTTTTTCCTAATGAAGACAAGGAGGAGTACACCTTCTTTCAAAAGATCCTAACTGCTGTGAGGAGTTGGTTCACACTCTTTGGCTGGTCTAAGGGACAGAATCCTATTTCAATACCTCATTCGCTGAGACGGTAATTCATGCCTGCTTAGAGCCAACTCCTGTCTGTCTTCTAACAGGCCAAAGATCTCCTCGAGTGGTTTGGATATGACCTAAGGAATATAAACACACTCTAATGCACAGTATTCTATCAGTTGTGGCTTCTATATGGTGCTTATATGAAAATGTCATCCAGGTGTTAGTTTTTACTTCTAAAATATATTTTCAACTATGATACTGAGAACCATAATGCAGTGTATGCTAAATATGCAGTTCAAACTGTATGTCACCTTCTTAACTGAAATTGATTCTTCTCTGAGAGTGAAAACAGTTCTAGCCTTTGTCCCTTTTTTGGTGGCATAAGTAAGTGCTTTAACAATACATCTTTTTCCCCCACATAATCTAAAGATCAAGAAACAGATGAGAAAGAATGTTTTAGAATCAAGAGCCTTGCAAGCACCCTGGAAATGTATCAGTTGTGGTGGCCTCACTTACTTGATCTTATCTAGCTTGATACTAAATAGTGAAGAAGCCACTCTCCTGGGTAACAATTTATAAACATGATAAAAATCCAAGTTATTTTTGGCAGAAAGCTTTTCTTTATGAAGGAATAAATATTCCATGCAGTTCAATTTTCTTACTTTATTATGAAAGTTCTATAAAGATGAAAAGGTGCTGTATTTTTCAACCTTCCTTGCTGCTGTTTTTAATTCGTGGTTTGCTAAATTAGCCTTGTGATACACAAAATTGTAGCTGATTTTGTGCATTTAGAAAAATAATATCAAAGGCTTTTTCTCTCCTAGTGATGTGTGTATAGCCCAGTTTACCATTGCACAAGAAAAGAATTTCAAACGGAAGGTTGACAAAGATAAAGCTTTTTATGAGATGATATTGCATCTGAATGGACAACCCATACCGGGCCTTGCAGCGAGCCAGTCATTGCCCTCTGATCCAGTAGAAAGAATGTTCCAGCTCCACTGGCAGCATTCTGAATTGCTTTCCTTCCTTAGGTAAGTACAAGTATGATGAGATATCCATACATGCACCTTCTCTTTCCAGTTTTTAAAATTAGCATACTTCAAGCCTAGTTCTAATTGAGGGTATACAGTGGGTTTAGGGTTTCCTTTATCCTTTTTGTCAAATAAGATGTATGTATTATAACCTTTAATTTATTTTTACCAAGGTTATCTGCAGTTTACACTACTCAAAGTGTCCTTTGGTAGGGTTATATCCAGCATAGGAATTCCACAGGAGTTCTGCTTCCTTAATTGCAAAAGATGACTCCTAACCTTTCTTCTTAGACAGACTCAGTAGACAGTCAGTTCAAGTTTTCATTCAGGATCTCCCCAATTCTCTGATAACTCTTATGTGCAGTCTTCCCATTGAAATTTTCCAGGAATCTAGGAATCTTGAAATTAGCATTAATTATGTTTGTTGAATAATTTAAAATTAATAATTTAAACTTTTGGGGTAAGTGGATTCCAATCCTCTTTGCTAAAAATAACAGCAATTGGAAAGAACTACTTAAGTGTCTCTAGTATGTTTCTTGGGAATTTTTTAAAAGCTCTTTAATAGCTAAATTTTAATAAAAGACTTCAGGTTTACTGAGCTTTGGCTCTTAAGTCATGGATGCATTCAGAGCAGAAATGAAGCAGCAGCCAGTTGGTCAAGGCTAAGTCCACTGCTTCTGTACACAAATGTTGAGATCAAATGATCACACATGAAGTAGTAATCCATACCAATCCTAGAAAAATATCACAAGTTTTCATAAAAAAGTATTTCTAGTTGGACTCCTTTGCTTGTATGTATTTTGATGATCTTGGAGGTCTTTTACAATCTGAACTCTTCTATAATTATTTTGGTGCTCATTTGTGCTTGATGTTACCACATCCTGTTAGGTTTCTGCCTCTCCTAGTTTGTGTGAGTTCTGTAAGATTTCTTTGTGGTCCTTCATTATGGTTCTACTTTTCCTACTTGTGCATTTTAGGATCATCTAGAATATTTGCATTTCCTCGGAGGTGTTTATAGATCGTAGCACAAAAATGTCTTATATCTGCACTGCTGGCCTGACTGTGTGTAATGATGATAAGACATCTAAACCCAGCTGAGATATGAGTAATTTATCTGTGATTTGCTATCCTTGCATGTTCACTGTGATTTGTTGAAAGTCAGCAGATAGTTCTTGACTTTCCTACCCCAACCACTAGTTTCTGGAGAGCTTGGTCCAAATAAAGCATAATTTGTATCTCAAAATTTCTACTTGCCAAAGCAGGTGAATGGTGCTTAGTGTTTCATTCCAAGTATCAATTTTATTGTTCTCCAGTAAAAAGGTTTCTTTGGTGCATTATCACAGCAGTAAAGCAGAAGCTTGGGTATTTTACAGTACAACCAGGTTGTTGCAAGCCCTGTGTCTTGAGGAAAAATGTTTTATAGTGTGAAAATTTATTTAATATTACCTGAATGAAGAGGAATTTTGTTAAGACAGTCTTCCTTGGTAGCAAAATGCAGCCAATTATGAAAACATTGTTACACAGAGCTTTGCTATGATGACTGTAGTGTAGTGATTTTTTTCCCTCCTCACCAAATGTCAGTTAATGCAAAACCAGCACACTGACATGTAACCTTGTTACAGGCTTTTCTTGGAATGAAAATTATAGATTACACCTATTCCTGTGTATTTGCCAAGGAAAAAGATCAAAAGAAAGATAGGATACCTGAAAACATTAATATTGTATAGCTTTCTTATTTTTTCCTTTGGGAGGATCTGGAGTTTAAAAGTGAACAAGGTTTATGAGTTAGTGGAAAATGGGAATTTCAGACAGGATGAGTTTTAGAACCAGGCTGCTAACTTGGTGCTATTTTTATGTCCCTGGTTAAAATAATTTTGTTTTAAAAAATATACTAGATAATTGTAAAAAACATGAAATTTCAATAATTCGAAAAGATGAAGAGTAATTTTCCAAGTAAAATATGGAAACTGAAATTTTACTCTTACTTGAAAAATAGAATTCTGTGAGAAGAGTAATAACTTGTCATGATCCTAATTGCAAACTGTGATATTTGACTTTTAATGTAAAAATTAAATTTATTTTGAACTGTATGGTATATGGTACTGAAAAGTATGATCATTTCATTTGAATGAAAGACTAGTTATATAAGAAGAAATACTAGTTGAATTTTTATTCCCATTAGCCGTTTTAAAAACTCAGAGAACAATTTAAATCTAGATATGCTATGATAATCTTCCTGACCTAAAATTCAGGAAGCTTTTCTGTTTTCCTTTGAAAAGTAAGGCTCAAAATTCTACATTGTTTTCCTTTCTTTCCAGCACAGTTATTTGAACTGTGTCATTTGCGAAAATGAATAGTCTTTATTCATTTGGAAATTAACTTTTTTTGGTTTTCAGTTTAATGAAGTTGCCTTTTGTTACAGCAATTACTTTTCTTGTTACATTTATAAGTAACTTGAGAAGAGATGGCAGGTCCATTGAGAGTTTTGAAATACCTTTGCTTACACCCATTAGGCTTTCGGTATAATTTGTAAATATGAAACCATAGACATAAAAGCATCATCAAGTTTTAATTCTGCTGATGTTATGCAACACTGGTCATTTGGCTTTCACGTAGAAATGGATATTATTTGTTTTGATGTTTTGTGTTATAATAAATCCTTCATGGAGGGGCAATGCTCATAAAGAAGCCAGTCTGCCCAGAATTGTATGTTCTTATTTGTGTAGTTGTAGCCGTAAGAATGGAACATGAGTTTCTATTCATCAAGTTCATCTAAGCAATTAATGGAGCTGGACCACTTGTCCAGAGGTTATTCACGTAGAGGAGATTACACACAGGTTGAACAACTTGAAAAAAAAAAGGATTTCTCTTAAAAATAATTATCTTTCCCATTAACTTTTCCTGCTTTGTGATTTCAGAAGCCAAGGAGCACATCTTTCTCATGTTATGCCAGAATTTCTGCTTACACCTGAAGATTATAAGATATGGACTGAAGTGAATACTGGACTGAGGGTAGGTAGGTTTGGTGTTTTTTCTCTTTTTAATAAAGCCCACATGCTTAGTTTTAGTCCTTTGAATACTAGTGGAAGTTCTTGGTGGATCGTGAATGCTCTTACTGTGGTGACTGTTTTGCATTGCATAAATCTAAGCACATGTGTGAGACTAAGTAGGAATTTAAGCTGACTCCAACATTTGCCTTGCTCTCCCTGTTTTTTTCGGTTCCTTCTGATACTGTTTATACTTGATATTAATGTCCAACAGATAGGTTTTGAAGTAGAGATCAGATTGTCATACAGATTTTTCCATTTTTAAATAAAGTATTTTGTGTGTTTTCTTCCTGTTTCCTGATTTCTGCTTTCAACTCCTGTCAATTTATTATGATTCTTATTCCTGAGGTAGCAGCAAACTGCAAATGGTTCTAATGTTGGTCACTATTTCACTATAGTAGATGTTATCACCCATTTATGCCATTTATTCATTATTGTCCTCTTGTGAATTCTCTATCCAAACTGATGAAATGAATATTGAAAATAAATTCCCATCTTTTTATCTGAAGTGTTTCGTACCTGAATTCAGGAGAGGAAGCATGAGAAGCTCAGGCACATTGAGTGACAGCCCTATTTTCATTCTGGAGCACAGAACGTTTGAGACAATGAGTAAACGAGCTTGGACAGATGTGCTGCTGCAGATATACAAGGTAAATTACAGATATATTTACTACCAGATTCTGAGGAACTGATGACTAAAAGCTTTATTTTGAAAAAGATCTGTGGTATATTGGAGGTTTATTTTTTTCCCAAACACATTTTCAAAAACTAAATACTTGTAAGGATATTTTTTCTTGGTAACAAAGAAGGAAAAAGAGAGAGTGAGAATATTTTAATTTTCTTTAAAACTTTATAAGTGTTCCAACTAGGAGATATTATATTAGAACAGGCTGCATTTTGTAGGATTAAATGTTATATAAATATTAGTGCAAATAAAGAAAACTTTCATGCTTTTATGTTACCCTGCTTAGAAGCCCTTTTCACTGGACATAATTGCCTCGATGTATAACTGTAGCATTTATTACCTTACATTGGAATGAAATTTTTAAACAGCTAAAGATTTTTTTATAATACCTATTATTTTTAAACTATGATCTACTTGGTATAGTATAGACTTCTTATTTTTTTTAATTTAATTTTTACTGATGGTGGAGAAAAAAATTAGGTGTCATGTTTTCCGAAGTAAAATTTATGTGCTCATCAATGATCAGCAACATTCATTTGCCCAAAGGAAAAAATTATTTCTATTCTAAGGGATGGAAAATAGATTAAAAACATAGCTAATATTTGAGCTTCCCAGTACAAGTCAGACGTGGATGTACTGCAGTGTGACTTCAATGAAGGATCCCAGAGATGATTTAAGAGACTGGAGCATCTGTCATTTAGGAAGAAAGAGCTGAGACTGTTCAGCCAGGAGAAGAGAAGGCTCAGGCAGGGGTTGTAGCTAAGAAATGTATTTCAGTACCTGAGGGGAGGTTGGCTGTAAAGAAGACAGTGCCAAACTCCTCAGTAGTGCCTCATGACATAGTGAGGAACTCCAGACATGAACTGAGATGCAGGAAATGCCTTTAAACTTAAGAAACCTTTCCATGTCAGAATGGTCACACACTAGAATGGATACCCTGAGGGGGCTGTGGAGTTACTGTCCTTGGAAATATCCAAAGCTCAGTGGAATACAATCCTGGAAAAGCACTCTGATTGTTCTTGGAGCAGGAGATTTGGACCAGGCAATCTCCAGAGCTGCCTTCCAACCTCAACTGTTCTCTGATTATGTGATTATTGATTGGGAAAACAAAATAAAAAATAAAGATGGAACAGTATGTGTACATGGGCTGAGACAGATGACTTAAGAGCACATGGGAGTATGGGTGTGGAAAAATGCAATCAGGTACCAGAAAGCAAGTAATTTTCTGTTCTTTCAATTTGCTGTAGTATTTATTTATAGGTACATGACAGACTAGCACAGAGCAAAACCACACCAAAATTAATAGTATGCATATATATTTTGTTGTTTGGGTTTTGATTTTTTTTTCCTGATGAGATGAAACCCTAAAAAATAGGTAGCTTGATATGCCTTGATTCAATCAGGTTTTGTATCAGTCAGGTCAAGGAAACCTCCAGTATCAGTCCAGGCTGGGGGACGAACAGCTCACGAGCAGCTCTCCCGAGAAGGACTTGGAGGTGCTGGTGGATGAGAGGTTGGACATGAGCCACCCACATGCACTTGTAGCCCAGAAAACCAATTTTGTCCTGAATTTTATTTTAGGCCTTTAATGTGAATCTTTTCAGAAGAAACAAGCAGTGTAATTTGGACTTAAATAAGCAACTGGGTCATGAAAAATACAATTTGAATGTTGTCTATAGATTGTGCTGGACATCCGTGTAAGTAGTTCATCAATGAGTGCTTTGGATAGAATATGCACAGTAATTCTTGGAATACAGATGACCTAGTGATTTCACAGGATTCATCAAAACTTGGAGAAAAGTTGAAAACAAAAAGTATTTAGAATCATAGAATATCTCAAGTTGGAAGGGACCCATAAGGAGCATCAAGTCCAACTCCCAGCTCCTCACAGGACTGACTACCTAAACTAAACCATATGACTAAGAACATTCTCTAGATGCTCCCTGAACTCTGACTGAGTTGGTGCCATGACCACTTCCCTGGTCCGGTGACTGACCACCCACTGAGTGAAGAACCTTTTTCTAAAATCCAAACTTACCCTGTTGCAGCTTCATTCTATTTACTTGTGTCCTTATTGCTGATCATCTGAGAGAGGAGATTGGCACCTCCTTCTCCTCTGCTCTCCTTGAGGAATTTGTAGACTGTGGTGAGGCCACTCTTCAGCCTTCTCCAAGCTGAACAAACCAAGTGATCTCAGCAGCTTTTCGTTTGTCTTGCCCTTGAGATCTTTCACCATCCTGTGTAGTGGTTATGTGGGTGCTAATGTGTTATCTCCTAAACCTCTCCTAAATTAGTAAAACTTTTGAGTTTGAAGAGTTTGGTTTTTTCTTTATCTGTCAGCTCAAAGTTCTTTTTACAGTTCATGCTTTAAAACATTTTTTGTCATTTCAGGTGTTTGTTCTTCCACGTGTTTCTTCCCGTACTGTTCCTGACCCATCAAGCCTGGAGAGCTTGCACAGCATGCCAGGAATAAAATCAGAACCTTTATGCAGTAATGTATATTCTCGATATGAACGAAGCGTCCTCATCTGGTTGAATAAACAATATGAGAAATATCGAAAAATTGTGTGGAAAGATAGTCAAAGAGGTGACATAATTCTTTCACTATGTTCTTTCTGCTGATATTCCTTTTGTAGACTTTTGCAATTGTTACTCATAGAGATATTGTGACAACTTGCCACTGAAAGTATTTTTTTGGTATGTTATTGCCTATCCATATGTATTTCCTTTCCTTATGTTTCTGTGTTCCAAGATCAGCATCTTTTGATTAGCACTGTTCATGATGGATCTTCTGTGTTCTGTGTGTTCTTAGAGTTTTTAACTGGGCATAAAAGGGTGATGTGAATCTTCTCACTTTTCTACTTTCCATTAATGTTGTCAGGAACGAATAACAGTAATTACTTTATATTAATATTCCTGTTTATAGTCAAATGCAGTTGTTACTATGTGTGCTTTTAGTGATATGTTTGAGAGCTAGCTTTTCAGAAGTTTTAGAATATTTTTGTATGTCTTTTATTCAATGACATTTGAGAAGGCACTAGACACCAAGGTTCCAGATTACAAATCTTGTCCTGCTTGCAAGAGCAGGTTGACTGTCATGATTGCTTGAGTAAGGTTAGATAAAATTACCTTTTCCATTTAAGACTGATCTAGGCAGTTCTGGTATTCAAATCTGATAAACTGTTCAATCACTAGTAGCTATTACTTCTATTTTCTTTCATGATTTTTCCCTTTTGCTTCTTGACCCTAACTGCCTTTTTCAGCAGTAATTTTGGGTGTGTGGTGAGCACCAAGAAAGGCCAGTCTGGTGATAAGCAGGAATGACCTCCAGAATGGCTCATAAGCCACATGTGGAAAAAAAATTCTGGTGTCGTTTTTTGCCTCAAGCTATTTCTGACCTCTCTCAGTTATGGGTAACCTATTGGGATGTCATCTTCCATAAGTCTCACTGGGGCAGAATCTCTACCTTGCATGTGCCTTGACTGTTCCTTTGCTTTTCTCACTTTATTGTGTAGAAGCAAATTGTAATGGCTATTCTCAAATATGTAGAATACTTCTGCTGGTAAGAGTGAAATGTTAGTCTACCTCCTGCATCCAATGGAAATTAGCTGGTTTTGCATAGTCTGGGTCTTGTCTTATGATTAACTCAGGGAGCTCTCTTAGCCAAATAACGTGCCCTGCAGTAGGTAGGTGTATTTGCAATATATTATTTTTTATTATCTGTGCCTGCTTTAATGGAGCTTTCTGACAGCTGCAAGGACTACTCTGCTGGGCTTTTCTGAGTGTAGATGGCAACTTGCAAAGGGAATGGCTCTCTATGGCCAGAGCTGTGGCTCACTGTAAATGCTGCATGGATAAATTCCTCATCCCCTCTGTCTGTTCTCTGGCTTGCAGGCTCCAATAATACCTGGGTGTTGAGGCATGGCTGGCCTTGTTCTGGTCTGTGGGAGCTCAGTGGGGAGAATCTGAGTGCCAAAATAGATCTTATTTAACATTAAACTTTTAATTGAGTCATAGTCTTTAAAGATGAGAGGAGTGAATCTGAATCCTAAAGTGCAGATTGAATGGACATTATCAGACAAAAAAGCTGCAGATGTCCAAGTAGAATATGTACTAAGGATGCATTGAAAGAGTGAATTATTGAAAGTGTTATTTTAGTTTCCTAAGAGTATGTAATGAATTATAATATAAAAATGAGGGGTCTGTTGCTAATGAGTCATCATGTAGTTATCAGCAGTTGTAAAGTAGGGGTTTTTTATAATTATTTAATTCTAAAGGCTCCCCAAAATTGGCACCCAAAAAGAGCAATTTAATTACTATATTGATGTTCACAGAAAATAATAATAACGTCTGCTAAAGCATGCTGTCAGTACAGATAACTCACTAGGTTGATGTATTAATTAGTGCAAATCTGATTGTAGCTTTGACTCTGGGTCACAGGTGAAGATGAATTCTGTGGTTACTGCCAGGGGACATTTATCTGCATTACAGTTCTTCCCTACAATTTCAGTTAATTACACTTTTCTGCTTTCAGAGAAGTGCAAGGTTGGAATGAAAAGGCAGAGTTTATATATACTTCCTGCGTATGGGCAGTTAGAGATGCTGCCTTGCTATACCAACTTCTTTATAGGTTTTTTGGTTCATGAGTTCTGAATTCTCTTTTCTGTAGGGCACACAGAAATAACTTGGTGCATG
Source organism: Zosterops lateralis (assembly GCF_965231275.1). Taxonomy (NCBI): domain Eukaryota; kingdom Metazoa; phylum Chordata; class Aves; order Passeriformes; family Zosteropidae; genus Zosterops; species Zosterops lateralis. Next base: position 9,624,743 of record NC_139763.1, read on the forward strand.
CACATAAGCATGCCCTTTTCTTTTGCTTTGACTTCCATTTCTCTACCCAAGCTACATAAATGAGCATTGGAAAAGATCTAATAACCCCAAAAAAGAGAGAAAATACTGAAAAATTCTGAAATTCATAGCTTACTCTTATGCCTTTCAATTATGAAAGTGTTTAGTTGTGCAGTCTTACACTGTTTTGTGTCAGAGATGACCTGCCTCAATATCTCTTTGAATCCTCTGTTTTAGCCTTCACTTTCCTCTAGCTTGTTTTGCTTTTGTTGCCTCAAAATGAATTGGTGTCTGCTACTGTACTGTTCTTTCTGCCAAATGAGGCAAAGAATCTTAAGACAAAGTACACAGAAAAGACTTGAGGGACTCAATGCCTTCTTTTTTACCTTGGTCTTTACAGTTTAAGATTGAGCACTGAGCAATCCCAGGCCCTTGAGATGAAAGGGAAGGTCTGGAACAAGGAAGATTTAGCCTTGGTGGAGGAGGATCAGATTAGCGACCCACTGGACAAGCACAAACCCAGGGGACCCAGTGAGGTTCAATAAGTGCTGAGAGGCCAGTGTCATTACAAGGTCACATTCAACCTTGGAAAGGTGAGGACAATCTGAGGGGGAAAGTTTGGAAGAGATGTCATTCCCATCTGGAAAGAGAATCCAGAAAGGTTCAAAGCCGGTCACCCTCATCTTGTCTCTTGGGATGCTGATAGAGTAAATAATCTTTGCAAACATTACCAAGCATACAAAGTACAGGAACATTTTTGTAAGTAGTTGCCAAGAACTTCCAAAGGGATAATAATGCTGGATCAATCTGATTGCCTTCCATGATGACATGTGCAGCTCAGTGGACAAGGGGAGACAATGGATGTTGTTTATCTTAGCTTGGGCAAGGCTTTCAACAGCCACCTGTAACATCCTCAAAATCAAACTGGTGAAATACAAGCCAGTTAAGAGCCCAGTGAGGTGGACTGAAATTAGGCTGGACTGCCAGGCTCAAGGGGTTATGGTTAGTGGCAGAAGTCTGGCTGTAGTCTGGTGACCAATAATATCCCCTCAGGGATCATTAGTCTGAATCTGTTTCTTGAGATCATGCACTGGAGAAGAGCTTATATACCTTGGCAGATTTAATATTCTGATATACTCTTGGTCCTTTAAGTTTTATGATGTTAAGGTTAATCTTTAAATTTGTACTCAGATATTTTGACATTTTAAATTATATTAGCTTTCAACTAAGCGTTTAATCAGGTTTTTTCAGAGGAAATTAAGTGTCATAAGGAAAAATGTCAGAGTATATTAAGTGTTCATGTAGCTCAGCTGAAAGTCTCAAATATCCTCAGGTTTGAATTTTGGTTGTTACTATTTTCTAATTTTAAGAGAAGGATTAGGGTTTGGGTTTTTTTTTCTTTTTTTTTTTTTTCAGTTCTTATTACAGTGCGGATCAGAGAGCAATTACCACTTTTTACTTAACATTTATGTTCCTGCATATTACCATCCAAACACTCTGCTTTGAATACTTACCCCTGACTATCAAAATGTATTGACATGCTGTTTTCAGCTCAAAACAGTCTGTTTGGTGATCAATTTCCACTAAATAAATAAGGATCTATCCAGACCACATTTCTCAGTCTTTCCTTTGATACCTAAGCTCCTTAAAGTGAAATCTGACAGTGTGAAAAGCCTAAGCTACTGCAGTGCAGAGAGGTTTCAAATATTCCTCTTTATTACACTCTTCTAAAGTTGGAGATAACTATGCCATTCATCAAAACTCTCCTTTTGCAAGAATTAAGATCTTAATAGCTTAGAGAGAACATTAGAGAGGAGTTTAGTGTCTCCACATCTTCTCTCCTTACTGCTGCTGAAAAATAAATAAGTTTTAAAAGCATCTTGGCATGTGTTTTGGAATGGCAGGCTTTGTACTGTGCCTTATTGACCACAAACTGGAAAACAATGTTGAAACTTGAGTCCAGAGTCCATAAAACTGTGAAATGCAGCTATGCCTGCTATGCTGAGACTATAATTATACATGAAATATAAGATTCAGTGCCCACTTAAAGCATTATATGGACAATAATAATGATAACAGAAGAAGCATTAATTATTTGAGCATAATAAATTTGCAGATTACCTTCTAGTAAAGATAAATTTCCTTATCTTCATGTTTCTTTTCAACATTTCTCTCTGGAAGACTAACTGCTAATAGCATGAAAAAGTAACAGTCAGGAAAAACCCTTAAAGAGTTCCCAGAGTATTGGAATATTGTAATTCAAATCCTGTAGTCTCTAAACAGTAGAAAATCTTGGAGATTGGTGAATTAAGTTGTCTCCTGAGAAGCTGTATGTCTCTTCCTTATTAATTATGACTCTTACCATGGTAGAAAAGATAAATTATGTTTTTGGAAATAGGGAATTATCTTCAGTCTGTTCTAGGAGGATTTTGAAAAAAATAGATAATTCTATATTTAATATAAAATTGTTAGAGAAGATGACAGCCAGTAAATATCAGCAATATCTGAACAGTCAATCTATGTCTGAGGTTCAAGAGCTGAACAGAGCAGATACATCTTCACTTCACTGGAAAAATCTGTTTATGAGGGAAGAGAAATTCTAATCCATTGCCAATATAGGTGTGTCTGGCAATCTTAGGCATAGTGGCCTCTCACAAGATTCTTACTTCCAATTAAGAAAGTTTTGGGTTTTAATGCATTTTATTCAGTTCTCTGTTAGTGAGTTTGGGGGTTTTGTGGTTTTAATTTTTATATTTTCTAATTTTGATATCAATTCAGCGTATATTTGAAAACCTGTCAAAAATATTTTCAAAAAAGAAAGTAAAGCCTAAACTCTTAGGCCCATATATATTTTTGTATATGTTTGTGTGTACAAATATGCGTACATATGCATACCTCTGTGTTTGTAGACTGTATTCTTATATGAAAAAAATGCATATATGTATATAAATATATGCTGACCCACAAAAACATAATTTTCTAAAGAGAAATAATCAGACAAATGCTTAGAAAGAAATTTTGTTTCCTTACTTGCAATGCACTTTGTGATGTCTAAACAGCAATTCTATTCTCAGCCAAACAAGGAACTTGGCAGTGTTTGTATGTTAATTGGAATAAATAAGCATTCTAATCATTTGTGTAATTAATGCTACTTCTGCAATGCATGTGAAATATGTATATTGAGTGTGGTATAGCTGAGGATTTAGTAATACAACTTCAGATATTTTTTGAGGAGAAAACATATTTCAGACTGTGAAGTTTCAGAAAGATTCTCTTAATTGATTTTAAGGATTGAGCAATAAATTTAATTGAGAGCAGTATTTCACTTTTTTTTTTTGCTAAATAACAAAACACAGACATTATAGTAATCATTGTGAAGCCAGTCGAGAAACTAGGAATGCTTTAATGAATTGCTGAGATTTGTAGCATTTTAAATGGAAATGATGTCTAAGTGAAATGCCATGATGTGAGGTCCCACCTTTAAGGTGAAAGGAGCACCCAAGATTCATAAATACTCACAGATGAAAGGAACAACAAAAGTCAGGCTCTGCACAAACTCACAAAGTTTTAGTAGTAAATCACATGGCATGGAAGTTGATCTGTTAGTCCCTGACCTGCTGTGTAAGGATGAGACAGTGGGTTTTGGATAAATAGGTGAGATGAAAATAAAGAAAGGAAAAAAAAACAATGAATGAGAGAAAGCAAGAGGTCACCAGCCCTGGTTCCAACGTTGGTCCAGCTGATGGGATGTTCAGGCTCCTTGGTGGGGGGGCTTGGTGGGGCTTCCTCACCCTGGTGGTGGAAGTTTTTTGTTGAAGGTCAATGAAATGGAGACTGATGTAAGGTAATGCTGCTCTTACATGATGCATGAAACCCTCAGAAATTTGTCAATTTAAGATACTGTTTAGGATAAGAATCAGTGAAAATAAAACAAAACTGCATAGAGAGTGAAAGATTATAGACAATTTTTTTTAGGAACAGAAAGATGAATGTGCATGCCTCAGGGCAAAAGTGTTCTGCAACAGATGGGAATAAATGAGACAAATCACCAGCATCTCTGTTTTTTTGTTATTGCCCCATGTGGTGCTTCTTGAACTTTTCTGCTTGGAATTATGAATTGACAGTGGTATTAAGTTAGGCTGTCAGTGATATTTCAAGCGTTCTTAGATGAGTAATTGTCAGTTTTGATGAGCAAGTGTTGTATCCTGCATCCTGCCTGAAGTAGGAACTATAATTTTTCTTTCATCTCTAAGAAAATTAGACTTGTTTGCCACGTTAAGATAAATGTAGCTAGACATGCTAAATGCTGTATGTTCTGAAGGCAGATATGTTATCAATCTCTTAATCTTAAATTCTAAGTAATAAATAATAACTTTTAAAAAAATTATTCAAAGGCATATTCCATCTCATCTTTCTTATGCTCTGGATTGTATATCTCAGTGCTATTATTTCAAAGCTTGTTCTGGTTCTGATGTTTGCATGTACAGGAAAGGGTATTGCTGTATATTTCTTTTGCAAATGTTTGTATTATTCAGTGCCAGATTTAAGCTACTGACACAGAACTATAGGTGTTATTATAGGTATAGATTAGGTCCACCTCCAGAGATTTTCAGATTCCAGAGTAAGAGTTTGTTGTGTAATAATACAAACCATAATTACTGCACTAGTTTACATGGAAAAGACATACTGTGATATATTAAAGGTCAATGTAGCTCAGTATTCCACCTTCAACAGAAGTTGCTTAGAGATGAGTAACACTGCAAATGTACAGAAATGCTTTATACATACTCTGAGGCTTCCTGCTTTGAAATTCAGGATTCCTTCAGATGGAGGTGGCACTCCTGTCATGCTGTACTAGATTTCCGTTCTGTGAATTTAATTTTATTTTCAACCTGTGCAGACATGTATCACAATATTCTGAAGCAATAAGTAAATTTAAAATCTCTTTTCTATGTAAAGTACTTTGTTTTGAGTTCGCTGCTTAATGCTGTAACTTAGTTCTTCCTTTGCTGACAAATTTGTGTATTGCACTAAGCTATTTAACAACATCTAGTTCCTAATCTTGGTCTCACGCCTACTTACACAGACTGCTATGGTAGCACCATTCCATTGCTACTCTTAGTAACATAGTCTAATTTATTAGTTTTTTAAAAAACCCTGTTTCATACCTTTAATCACAAAAGGCCATCAGTTTCAAGGTTTTTTTGAGAATGTATTTGGTTTATTTGAAAATTCTCAGATAATAGTAATCTAGCTCTGTATACGTTTCCTCTGTTTTTCAGTAACTCAGAATTTGAAAAAATTGCTTGTGGCTATGTAACAGAAGATTTATCATTGGTATCCCTTTTGTCTCCTTAGATATAAGGATTTTTCAAGAGATGGCAAGAATTTAAACTTTTTTTATTATTTGTGAAAACAGAAGAACAAGTTTCACAAGAAATACAGTACTTTATTTAAAGATTTATTGATGTTCTTGCTTTTTTATATAAAATAGCTGTTAAACTTAGTAGGCTAAACTAAATCTGATCCTTTAAGTGTTTTGTTCCTTGGTATGAGACCAGTTTTTACACTGTGAAGTGTCACAGTGGTGGCGCTGGTCTTCTTATCCAGATAATTCCAAAACATCATATTTCTGCTCATCCAGATGATGGATCAGTTAATAAAATGAAACTTAAAAAGAACCCACAGTAAATCCTAGAAATGGAGAATGAGAGCAGAAATAATCTGCTTTATTCTCATGCACAAAGACTAATTTGAATATACCTGTGGTGTACTGAAGAGGTATTTGCCTAGGCTGTTACAAAAATCTCTGAAAAAGGAGATTCCACAATCCACTTATGAAAATATCTGCCAGAATTTCCCACTCATTTCCATTTGAAAGAGTTTCCAGTTGTCTAACATAAACTCCAGCATGGGAAATTTTGCATTAAGACCATCATTTCTCTTTTAAATATGGTGTGTGATGAATCTTTTCTTTTCTAGTAACTTTATGCATATTTGCAGATTATTATCCTCTTCTCCAGTTTCTCTCTCTCACCCTTTTTGGCAAAACATTCTTTCAGTCTTTCTGTGTACTCAGCTCAGGGATTTTTGTTGTCAAACCCTTTTAGTTGCTCCTTCTCTTGAAGTCTGGTGTCCATTACTGGTTTCTATACCAGGTGAGACTTTACTGGAAATAAACAGAAGGGGAAAGATCAGTCTGTGTGCTAAAGATGCAGCTCTCCTGTTAGTCCATGCTAGCACAGTATTTCCTTTTTCTCCACATTATTGGATTTAGTGTTTTCTCCAGATTCTTTTCTGCAGAAGTTCTCTCTATCCAATTTTCCATCTAGCACTTGCATAATGAATTATTCTTAATTAATTGTAGTATGCTGCAAGCATCATTATTGGATTTCATCCCATTTGTTTCAGATCATTACTCCAGTTGTTCAAGAGCTTAAATTATAGTCCTTTCCTCATGAATACTTGCAAACAATTTTTCTTCCCAAAGCCAATTCTTTAATCTGCTTTATATTATCTCCAGATGGGAGTAAGATAATTTTGTGCAATTTTTAAAAACTGCATATGAAAATATTGGAAAGTACACAATCTAGGATTTTTTTTTTTTTTTGTGGACAGCTGATAGCAGTTAGGGTTACTGTTTTTCAGTGAAGCTTGTGTTCCACTTTACAGGATCTTTTTTCCTAGAACACATTTTCATTGATTTTCTATGACAGAGAATATAATCAAAATCTTACTGAAGTTAAAATATGTAGTATTCTTCTTTATTCATCATATCATTTCCATGTCAAAGAAATAGAAAAAAAAATTGACCTAGAGTAGTTTATGGTGACTGTTGCTTGGTACTCTGCCAACAAAGAAGTGGTTTGTCATTTTTGTGTAGAATTGTTGTAGGTATTCCCTTGATTGTCTCGATTTGGAAAATAGTCTCCATATCCCACAAAAAAACCTTGAAGATTCAAATCTAATAATAAAAATAAATATTTAAATTTGTTGAGGGTTTTTTCTCTTTTTTTTTTTGGTGAAAAATTGATTACAAGCGAAAAAATCATTGCAAAATCTTGTGGACTTTGTATCGATTCATCAGGGTAAGAACATAAAGTTTTAAAAAACTCAATGGATCTGGTCTTAATTTAAAACAATTTTTTTAAGAAAAGGGTAGTCAATAATTAGAGTGCCATGGCAAAACCTTGCTGCTTCTATGTAGAAATGCTTCATGAATGAAGCAAGCAGTGTGTATCTTCATGGGTTGGCTTAACCTGTCAGAAGAGAGATGGAGACAATGCTGTTAGGCTTGGTTACTACATGCATGCAACATGATACCATTACATGTTAATAAAACCACCCCAAACTATTAAAGGTAAATGCATTCAAGAGTTAAGTTGGTCCAAAAATCACTGAATTTACTATGCATGCTACTTCCTTTAGTGCTGAGTGGGATCAACAAGTGAAACAGAACTACTCTCATTTCAGACTCTTGCAGAGGCCTTTTGCAGTGTATAACCATAACAAATGTTTAAGTGCACTCACAAGTGGCTGCACATCCACTCCAAGATAACCCTGCTTAGTTATTTTCTCTTAACAAGTATTTTCACCTCTTGTCATGGGTGAGACAGTAAAAAACACCCTGTGGTGGGTCATGGGATCCTGGGTTTGTTGTAGAACCTGATCTTGTCCTGTTTGATAATTTCACACATCCAGTTGCTTCCACAGCACTCTGTTCACATTCCCTCTGTGCCAGTGAGGCCACTGGAACATCAGGGAAAATTCTTGTCAATTCCTGCTGTGCTGCTGCTCTGGACACCAATCTCATGTCCATCCGAAGTCCCTGGATATCCAGTGCCATTTGTCTCTTCAGAATCTTCTCTCACTTCCAAAGTCTTCCCTCCAGTTATGAAATTTTTTCCCCTTCTTTCTAGTCCCCTGTTATCTCATCAAGACCACAGATTCTTTTTGGAAATTATTCTTTTTTGCCTCCTCTTCTTTTTGTGACTCCAAGTTTTCCCAATTCCATTAGTCTATATGCAGAGCACAGTTCATTATCTCCCTAATTGAGGCTTCTGTCTCACTCCTCTTCATTAATGGGATATTTAGACTGTGCCATTTTAGTCTTGGTGTTATCAAAATTTGCAGCCAGCCCTTTTGGGATGCAGTTAAGAAGTAGCAGGAATCTGTCTCAATTCAGAGGTGAAAGTGTTGACAATTTTCTCTCTCCCTGCCCCCAGTCACAGAGTTGTTTGCTACCTGTTACCATTCATGTTTGAAACTATTTTTCGCCAGGTTTTTATCATTACATTGGATGAAAACCTTATTCTTAAAGCTCCACTTGATTTTGTTTTTTTACAAGAAATGCCAGTACAAATGAAATTCAATATATTTACATGCTTAGAGGTATCCTGAGTAATAATTATGATTTCTATTGTTTATTTCTACTAAAATTGACTAATTCTATTTAAAAACTTAATTACTGTAGAGTGGTTAGCTGGCAGATGTTCTGCTAGATTTGATGTAATTAGGAAAAGTACATTATGTTTTCTGACTAATTTATTCACAAGCCTTTGAGTTAAGTATGTTGATTGATAGTAGAAGGATTAACTGAAAAACAACAAAAATGCTTATAGAAGTATTTAATTAGCTAAGATGGGAAAATATTCCCATTAATGTTTTTTTATTCTTTATGCTCCCATATACACAACTATAAAGCTATAGTTCAATAAATGGTTTTTTAAAAAATACTCCTACCATGTTTCATTTCCACTGGCATGTTTATATGGCTGCATGGCAAAACTGGATTGGGTGATCCAGATTAAACACTAAATGAAATTTTTGCTCTTTCTTTTTAAGCCAACTTTGTTCCCCAGCCTCTTTGTTGGCACACAGACAATTCTACCAGCATGAAAGCAAGGATTAGTCAGAACACAACAAAGTACAGAAGGGCTGTGTGTGGTGTCCCTGGCTGTGGCTGGGCTTTAGAGCTTCATGATCTTTAATGTTCCTTCCAGCCCAAACCCCTCAGTCAAAAAGGCACAGCTGCTACTGCTTAAGTGTGCTCAAGTAATGGTCCCAGCAGAAGACTATAAGTAGAAAATGGTATATTTAAAGTAAAATATAAAGTAGGATAAAAAAAAAAAGTTACTTTTTTTGATCAAAGCACCTGGAGCTTCCATAACCATGCTCAGCAAATTAATCTAGATTACTAACCAGAAGAATAATCAATATTGGACTTAAGAAAGCAGAAATAGTTAATCTTAAAAAGTTAAAAATAAAAATTTTAAAACAGTGATTTATTAAAAATACTGATATTATATGCTGAGAGTGAGTCTGAACTCTATAAATAAAAAAAGAAGACAGTTTATTGATTTTTATAGGTCCCAACTATGATCAATAGAATGATGTATTTAAGTTAGAAGACTGACTTTTTAGGAAGAAAGCGTCTTTTCTTAAATGTATTTTCCTATTTTTAAAGTATTCGTTTTTGCAGTGATTACATTAAATATTTTTAAAATAACTGCAGGTTAGGTTACCGAGAAGATGGGATGAAACTAATGTCTCTTACTGTAGATATTTGTAAAATGGATGTAGATGAAATTAATACTGTTACAATTTAGATGTTGAGGCCCATGTTACTATAATCTCTTTCTGTTGTAAGTAAAAGTAAGATGTTATATATCCAGTCAGACTCCATCTTTGGTACCTTCCAATATGAAGTTTTCAAGACTTGAAAGTTGAATTTTCTGCTTGAAAAAGTTCTTTCAGTTAAACAATAAGGAAGAAATAACTCTGCCACAGTGAGATAAATGCAAATTTTAATTTTGTTTGGAAAACTTAAGGAAATATTCATCCAAATACTCTTTTAATACTGTTGGTTGTTTTAAAAAATATATTTTATGGATATTTAGAATATTGCCTAAACGGATTCACAGCAGGAATAAGAAAAAATAAGGGATTTGAGGCCAAGCCTAAACATCACCACAGTGAAGCAGTGGCAAACCAAAATCATTACTGATGTCATGGAGTAAAGCTCAGATGGATTTACAGACCTTTGTTTTTAAGTTTGTGCAGCATCTGCTCCTGTTTTTTCTTACTAAAGCTGCATGAGTACACTGAAGGATCTGCAAGTTCATGTGAAGTGATAGACATTTAAGTTTTTTGATGTTGACTCAACTGTAGTCTGTAAATGTCTGCTCTTTTTCTGCATAATTGCAGATAGATTTTGCTTAGGATCTGGTGCAGGGGATTGTTGTGGATTGAACTAATTTTTTTAAGTGTAAGAGTGAAATGAAGCCTGTATAGTTTGTCCCATATGAGAAAGCCTGATCCCATGCTATTTGAAAACCTTGCCATTGGCTGAAATCCAAAGTGTTTCCTAAATTTGGGAGCTTGGACCTGAGACAGTAAAGTTGTGTAAATGCTGTGTTAAATATTTTAAGATACGGATGCTTCAACTAAGAAATTATAAATAGACTACATTTTATGTCTTAATAATAACTTTTATTTTAATAAAAACATTAGAAATATAAAAAAATCTAACCTTCTGAGGCAATGGAGTTTACAACAGTTATAGAAGTTGTGATTTGTGCTGAACAATTGAGCTGTTAGGTGTTAGCTCTCATTTATGCCAAATAATTAAATATGACCTTAAAGAAAATCAGTAACCTTTCCTTTTTGTGTCTTAAGCATTTCAGCTTTTCATGAATTTCAGTAGCTCTATTAATATTAGGCCTATAGTAATAAAAAGTTTACATATTTAAGCTCCTAATCTATGAATTTAAGTTTCAATTATTTATTTTCCATTCTGTTATGGTGAATACTCTTGCATGCTGCAGCAGAGTGAATAATAGTTAACAGTATTCCAGGTGAGATTTTTCAAGTTTTCAGCAACCGCTCTGAAATAGAAATATTCCAGTGAAATTCTACAAATTCTACATGTGAATGGATATTTCCTTCTTATGTTCTTCCCTCTACTCAGTGATTTCAAATAGTTATGATACCCAGTCAGAGCAAAATAGGCATCCTGGGGAGAAGAGAGTCTCATGAATGTTTTGCTTTGTGTTTTGATCAGGTGGAATACCACCCATGAGATGGATAGTGAATTTTGACCAAGATCTTCTAGATGGTCTGGTATTGGCAGCACAGATAGCAGCTTACTGTCCATATTTGGTAAGAGGGTTTTTAATATTTTGCAAGTTTTATGCGTTTTATGAATGTCAGTGTGTTTGTTCTTCTTTGCAATGCTGAGGAGTGCACTGAGTGCAGGCAGCTGGGGTGTGGCTGTGGTGTGAGCTGCAGGTGCAGCTCTGGGTGGTGGGAGCAGGAGGAAGGAGACCTGGCTCTCTGACCCTTTTTATAACAAAGCTTCTGGGGACCTGAGGCACAGCCAGGTGTCCAGAGGGACACAGCAGGAGCCGATGATCCAGGAAATCCCAGATTTTCACACACTCAGACTGAGGGTGTGTAAGAGCCCAGGGTTTCCTTTGCAGGGGTCCCTCCTCAGAGGCACCAGCTCCAGGTTATTGCACTAAGATTAAATTATTTTAAGGATCCAGATGGCTGAGACTCTGCTGTGGGAAACGTGGGCCAGAGACAGTAAGGAAATTTTGTTCGAGAGTGTGAGAATGGGGTGTGTGGGGAGTCAACAGAGCATCCATCACTCCCTGCAGCCTCCCACTGCAAGGTCCCACTTCAGTCCCAGCTCAGCTGGCTCTTGGGTGCTTGGACAGGGAACTTTCCTTAACAGCAACTCTTGGCCTATGGGATTTTTAAAAACAATTAAAAAACCCCATCCCAACATTTAGCAAGTTAGGGAGGATTATTTCAGTGTTAATTTTTCTTCTTACTGCATTTTTTCTTAACAGGGGATTTCAGTTCAAAATTTAGATCTTTTTGCTGAATGGGCAAAAATACAAAATCGGTGATTTTCCCTAGTGGAAGGTTGAGTTTGATTTTTCTGTCTTGTCTAGATTCCCACTCACTTCATAAAGATGTATACTAATCCAAGGACTCAAGAACAGCTTCTGCACAACTCCTTGATAGTTGTGAAAGCTCTGCATTCTATCAATCTAAATATAGACATAAAGGTAGGTGATTTTATACTAGCAGCTCTTACACATATTACCATTTGATTAACAAATTAACATTTTAACATATTAAAATTTTTATTTTGAGTGTTTGTATAGTAGTGTTACACATCCAATCAAGGTATGATTGTAGTGAAACAGTTTTGTTTCAGGATGTGTTACTATATGATGAAAACCAAAATACTGCTTCATATTAATAGACTTAAATAGAAGTAATTTCCATAATTCCTTGCTTTGTGCATGCACAGGTAGCTGAACATCAATTAATTCAGTTCAGATTTTAGCATCCTACATCTCACAGTGAAAGCTCCAATGGAGTTCATTATTACTGTTATTACATTTAGAAAAATATGTTTAATAACATCATGCATTTAACCGTAAAAAGAAGTGGTGAAAAAAATTATATGAATGTCTGGTGACAGTGACATGCAACTAACCATGAAGGCCCATGAGAGTTCTGTCCCAGGTTTGATGCACACAGTCAGCAGCTTTGAATGCTGGTGAGAGCAGCACTCACTCAAAATCATCAGCTTTAATTTCTTTTTTTGGGGGAGGAGTAAAATGTTGATAACTGTTGATAATTTCTTCCATCAAAGACCTGCTTGGGATCTCTTTTATTCTCTTTATATGTTTATATATATATTTATATGTTTTTGTATCTCTTTATATGTTTAGTAAGCATGCTTTACATCTCGGTGGTTTTTATTGACCTATGGCTCCAAATTTTCTGTATATGGTGACCTTACATAGGTTAGATATCATTCGTTTGTTCTTTTTGTTGTCCCCAAGTCTGCATTTCTTTAACTGTCAATTTATGAGTTATTTATGTCTCTGGGAGCATATTGAGCTGCCTGGAAGAGCAGAAGATGCAGTAGAATTGACACAGTATTTCAAACTATACAAAGAAACTTTCCAAAGGAATTAATGACATTAGGAACCAAAGGTAGAGCTTATTTGTGTGAACAAAGTAGTATAAAAAGAAGCTCAATTACAACTTTTTTTCCCCCTTTCCATTTGATTATGTTATGATTACAGGGAAAAATTAACCCTGGTATTTCCATTTGTATCAGCTGCTGTCTTGCTGTCCCCTTACAGCTGTCACTTCCTCATACAGAGCACTCTGTTAGAAAGTACTTTGCTGTGACAGGCTAAACAAAGAAAATCTACAGCTTCCCATCCTTGTGACTGACAGAAAGCAAAAAAGTAATCTGGGTATAACCCTCAAAACAAAGGCATATCCTGCCTCAGCTTGTATTAAGAAAAACAGGCTGTTCAGCACATGAAGGCAGAGGCTTGATGCCACGTACGAAAAGGGTGTTCAACACATTATATGTGGAAGCAGAATTCTAGGATATTCTCCTTAATGTACCTGTTTTAAGACTAAATTGTCTACAATAAATGGGACAATCCATTTCTGAACAGACTAGCAATTTAAACAAAGATAGACAATCAGTACCAGAAAAAGAAACAGATCTTGTCTCTTCAAGGTCTGTATTTTAGTTCAAAGGGTACATTTTACGTAGATTTATTGAAATTCATATATACTTTTCTAAGGCTATTGTAGAAACTTCTGAACTGTCTTGTTCTGCAGTAATAGAAGTAGCAAAATACATCAATCCTTTTGCTCCATTCTACTAATTTGGGAATTTTCTGATAGTCTTTCCTGAAATTTAGCAGGCTAAAATGTTCTGATAGGATTGGCAAAGTTCTTGACTTGGGCAGTCACTGCTTTTGAGCTCTCAGGACATTTGCATTAATTAACAGTACAAGCTGAGACATGTTAGGTCTGGAACAGCTGGCATTTAAATCCAAACATCTAAGAATCTGTAATAATAAAGAAGTTCAACTATCTGCAAGGCTTCAGGTTAAAATGACACTTTTAATGGCATTCAAGGTTTTAAAATCCTTTTAAGGATTAAGGTGTAGATTTAATATGGAGTACTTTGGGTAGGAAATGGTTTCTACTTTCTAATTCTGACTTACAATTCAACCCTAGAGTATCAGTGGTGGCTTTCTATGTGTTTTTAATTTGTGTTTGATATATTTAAGTTTTAAAATGCTTTGATTTGAAGAAGATTCAGATGAAAGCTAAAAATAAAGTGTTACCAGATAAGATGGTGAATGGCAGCAACATGGATGGAATGTGTGTGACAAAGAGATTAGGACAGAAGGTGCAGTGATTAGGAATAGCCAGTAAAGGAAATTTGTTCCAGACTTTATTATTTATTGTTATTAATTTATAATTATTGCTATTATTTGCTAACACATATCTTTTAAAGAAAATAATATTTACTGACTGAATTTTCTGATGAATCTTGTTAAGAAATACATTATTTTAAAAAATTTAGTTCTTAGACTAGTAGATAAGTGGTACAAATGGAGTTTAAGAATTCATCGCAGGATAGAATTGTATTTTCTGAGGGAATAAATTCTGATCTAAGTGGAGATGGATAGAAAGAAGTAGGTGGCAGAAGAAAGTCTTCAACAGATAATCTACTCTGGCATCTTTTCTATCTTAAATGACAATGCATGAAGAGTGAAAAGTAGGGGTGGAAAACCACAGCCATATTGGAATAATGGACAGTGACAAGATTCATATTCATATTAGCCATGAGAATAATACAGTTATTACATGTTAGAATAAAAATATTTGTATAATAAGAATTAACTTAAAATTTTTTCTTCTTCCTGTCTTTAGACTATACAGGCAAAATTTTAACTGAACATCTGCTTTTTTGTTTCTGATATTTGTTTTTGTTTTTTGTTTTTGTTTTCAATATTAGGCCACTGATATCTGTGATCCAAACCCTGTCGTGATGCTTATTTTGTGTGTCCACCTGTATGAAACTCTCCCTCACTACATACCCAGGAACAGTATAGAATTTACAGGTGCTTTCCATTCAACTATTGTGAAGCAGGTATTGATACCATTGAATTTAGATTCATAGTAATGAAAGGTTAGAACACTGTGTGTATATGTGTGTTTTTATTATGCGCAAGCTACAACAAAAAATTAATAGGTTTTGTATCGATTGGCTAGTTAATATAGAAGATGAAAGTGTGCATTTTCTGATTTTATTCTCTTCAATTTTGGAATTTCACTTCTGTTTTTTACCTATGCTTGAAAGTACATGAAAAAGAAATCTACGAATTTGACAAATCTGAGATCAAAGAGAGGAGTAAGAGATTCACAGGCATAGGAGTGCAGTGTACACTGTACTCTCAAAAATTAAGGTTGGATAGTCCATGGGAAATCCACACTCCTTTGGATGGAAAATCATCTATCTAGTTATTTGAAATACTTTCTTCTTAGTTTGTATTTTGGAACTTACATGAAGAGCACATCTTTTATTGTCTAAGAACTGAGTAAAAATGGGCTGATCTTGTTTTTGTTGTGGCAGGTGCGCCTGAGAAACCCGAGCAGCAGCACTTTGATGTACACTGCCACCATTGTGGGAAGAGATGCTGCTGATTTCTCTTTACCTAAAGGAGGCATCGTTTCCATTCCTCCCACGTAAGTAATAACTTGTTGGTATTATTATTTGTAGTATTACAGAAATAGAAACTTACTATTTTATGAGTGGTGGAAGACTAGAAATGTGTACAACTACAAACAGGGCAAAAGAGGTCGATGTAAGGGTCAGGTTTTCTCCTTAACCTGGAGCAAATCTAGAGAATTATTTCAGTGAGACTCTTGCAGTTGAGCTCAATAGAGCTTTAAGAGCACTATATAAGCCAAGGAGTCATCTGTCTCCAATGTATATTTTTTTTCCTATGTATCAAAACTTGATTCACATTTTGTACATCAATGCATTGTATAGGAGCATGAGCAGGTAGATTTTTTTTCTTCCGAAGTGTCAGATTTTGGCTCTTAATTTAATCATGACTTAGAATTAAAGATACCATGACATAGGTTTGAGTATTATTACACTGCATCTTTTTGCCCCCATACTTCCTCCCAACCAAGATGGATGTGATGTAGTTACTTGTACATCTTGCATGTCTAAGAGACATCTGAGAATTTGAGAGAGATTTAATTTTGGGAAAGCATTAGGTTATAATTTCTGGTAGCAGAAATATTTATGGTATATCACCAGCTCCTTGTTTTTGTTCACTAAGTACATTTTGCTCTTTCTGTGCTATGCAGGTTTATGAATCAAGACAGGAATTTCATTAATCTCTGTTTAACTAGTGAAGACAAGAGGGATGTAGAGGTGACTCTGGCTGTCAGCAGTTTTTAAGTTTGTCTGTGAGATATCTTAAAATACCATAAAATATCAAGATATTTTATTTACAGATAAAATGGATTAGAGATTGTAAAAAGGAAAAGAAAAAGGTCAACATTTGTATGAAAATAAACTGTAAAGGAGAAAAATATTCAAATATAGATGGTGAAATTCGAGACGACTCAACATAAATACAGTGCTCTTTAAGGACCATCAATATATCAGTATTAAATTACATGCCTATTATAAAAATGTGCAAAGGGAACAACAAATAATGCTATGTTTTCAGCAAGCTGTGAGGCTGATTTGATTCCATTTTCTTTGCAATTACTTCAAATAAGACTTATCATATAAATGTAATCCTTGAAAATACCATGTGTTTCTATGAAAGGTCAATACCATGGCTGTTTCTCACTTCACCTTTAATAAACACCCAAAACAAACCACAAAGTGAAATCAAGACAGAAGAAAATGTGCACAACCTTGTTGTTGAGCTGCTTGGCATTATATATAGAACCAAATATTTGAAAAATTGCATAGAAGTAAAACTGTGGAAATGCCAGTCATGCACAGTAACCTCTGCAGAGTTTTTCATAATGTCATGATCATTAAATGAAAAATAGTTTTTTTGAAATAATAGGTTTCTTAATATTCTGGTGCAAAGGTTTAAAAACTCCAAGAATGGACGAGACATATGGGAGTCTTGCAGGTTCTTTATGTTAAATCATTATGCTGTAGGTGGATTTGAAAATTATAATAATGTGAATAACATTCTCAGTGTAGCTGAGTGTCCTATGTTGCATATGGCATCATTAATTCTTGATCTGAGATTCCCACTCTGCGGGGCACTGCACTGTGCTGTGTAGACTTGCAGTTCACAATGGGAATAGCATGAACCCCCAAGGTTATAGAACAATTCCATAAGATGAATTTGCCCTCACTTTGCATTGACCACAACACGGATTAATAGAGATAAAAATGAAGAAGCTTTGTGGTTTTGCCAGAGAAATCAACAATTCAAATCCAAAATCTCAGGTGTTTCATCAGTCAGAGGGCAAAGATCAGGCAGAAGGTGCTGTACACTGCTGTTGCCTGTCCTTATTTGTGACCAGAGCAGGCTTTTTAAAACTTGATTCTTAAAGTGGCTTTAGGAGTGTATGTCTCAGGCAGTTTATTCCTCTGGGTGCTTGCATCACAGCATGTTGTTTCAGAACATTTTGAATAGTGAGGTGACCTAGGAGCCTCAGACTCTGAGGGACTCAGCAACTCTTCAGTGTCATAAATGGAACTGTCTGAAACTTGAAAGCTGTAAGAGCCAGGTTTACAGAACTTCCAGGATTTCATGATCAATATTCAGCATTGACAATTGGAGACTTCCTGCCTTCTTAAGACTAATCTCAGAATCAGAGAGACATTTTGAGAGCTTCAAAGTGAAAGTTTCAGGCACTAAAGTTTTCTTATTGTTCTTTCTTCACTGAAGGACTGAAGCAGATAAAGTCTGAATTTGTATCTGGTCTAAACTCTCATTCTCTGTGGTCTTCTCTAGTTTTCCCATTAGAGAGAAGATGTTGGTTGTACAAGAAAACTTTGTTTTTTCTCCCTCCTAATTACTCAGCTTTACTGATTATTCTGAAGGGTTTTTAACTAATTTCTTTCTCACTCTTCAACAATAATTTCATTAAGACTATCTGGATCAGCCCCACAAAGTGCATCACAGGCTGTCTGACTGCTTAACTCAGAAAAAATCTATTCAGATAGAGGAGCATAAATTGGATCAGTTGTTAACATTGGGTGATACTCTAATGAAAGAGAACTTCCTGTGCTAGTGTGTGTGTGTGTGTGTGTGTGTGTGTGTGAAGAATAATTAAGCTGTGTGCTGATGTAAAAAGCAGTGATATTGTTCTTTATCTCTGTAGTTCTTTTGTTGGAATGTTTTAAAGTACTCTTAGGCAGAAGATTATACTACAACAAACTATTTCAGAAGAAACAAATTGCTTTCTTTTCCAAGACTCCTCCTTTACTGTTGCCTCTGGTGTGAGGCTGGCGACCTGGTAAATGGGAGGCCACGGCGAACTTACAAACAGGCCGGACAAACCATGCGTGACACCAATATGATGAACGGTGGAATGCGATTTATTTCCCACGGGCACCTGCTTAAGTGACCTCGGTGCGCCCACGTGACTCTTGGAAGGGGATAGACAGCAAGGTTACAGGGCAGCAGCATGGAAAAGAGGAGGACCCTATTCTCCTCGTACATCACGTGAACTTCCGTGCGATTTTGCTAACTACACTTTACGAAGACTCTGTAATTTCTGAGCCCTGGTTTTTTTTTTTTTTTTTTTTTTTTTTTTTTTTTTTTTTTAATAGGAGACAAGGCTTTATAACTGTGGAATTCACAATCCGTTTCCTGCGCCCTGCTGAAGCAGTATTGTTACTGATCTCAAATAAATGTGATGGAATGGAGGGTGCCACAATGACATTCTCTCTGAAATCTGAAGTTAAGAATATAGAGCCTCATGTAAGTTTATGTGTATGATTAATATTGTCACAAAAAAATACTGTTATTCTGTACATTATATCAAAAAAAAAAAGGGAACTGAGATAAGAATGAAAATGTGAGTTACCATCAGCATTTGCCTTTTACCTATGAATTTTCAGATCTCCAATATTAGACTATGTACATACAGCAAAAACCCTAGAGGAATAAGTAAGATTCCTGAGGGCATAAATTATATTTGGATCCTGAATATACTGTAAAAGTTTGCCCTGAATGCTCTGAAAATAAATCTGGAGCCCTTTCAGCATATGAATGTTATTGGAAATTCTGTTATGGGGATATTGGTGTGCTTCAGCCTAGGGATTTCAGATATCACATGTAGATGGACCACAAGCTTTTCTTAGATGTTTCTGTATTTGTTTGTGCTTTTTAACTACAGAGGCTCTGTAGTTGTCAGATATGTCCCAGTGAGGGCAGGTAGGCCTGTATTTATAATCCACATTCATTGGGCACGTCTGGATAGACTTCTGAACTTGGATGGTGCTTATGTCATCCTCTCTTTTTTTTAGGCCCTCTGACTCTGTTAGAAAGGAAGCCTGGGGCAAGAGAAAAAATAGAGGACGTGTAAAGATAAGAAGGAGAAAACTATGATAACTTGATTATTGATCTTGTGTTTTTTGTTCCCTTTTAGGGTATGTTGAAGTGCAGATCTCCATGTTATGAGCTGAAGAAATTTAACCTAAATGTTACTAATCCCTTCAGAACTGATGGCCAATTCAGGTAGATAGTGATATAAAACAGGTCTTTAATGATCATGCTGTTTTATCCACTCTTTTCTGTAATTTTCTTCTTCTTCTTAAAAATTTAAAACCTGGAGGTTAAATGATAGGGATTTACATTCTCAAAATTGTTACAAGCACTATGAAGTGGAAGCTATCATAGTGAATAAAGAAGATAAATAAGCCTTAATTGAAATCTGTCTCAGTGTAAGCAGTAAAGCTGGAGCTTTAATCAAACAGAGTTCATGAACCTTGCTTGTATTTTTGTGTTTGGCTGAGGTCCAGCAGAATTACAAAGAGAAACAAGCCATGTTAATTAATAGTTGGTTATTTTTCCCCAATCTGCTTTATCCTGCTGTTTAAGTTATTAAGCATGCAAAAGAAAAAAAATGCTTTTGCCTTGGGGCTTTCATCATTATCAGTTAGTCTAATTTTTAATTTGTATTCATCATAGATGCAACAACTGCAGAGTTATAAATGTTGCTTTCCTTAGTACAAAGGAAATAGATCGTTGTACCTCTTTAAAATCTATTTATGTGATCTGACTCCATATTTTGTCTTTAGTCTTTGGAACTAAGTATTGGTTCATTTTATTCATTTATTTGGAAGAACCATCTTTCACAAGATTTTAAACTTGATTTTTATGCAACATGAATATGCATGTTGCAGAAGCTGCAAATTAAATTTCTCTTTTCCCCACAGACTGGGATTGATATATACAAATAATAATAATAACAACAACAACAGTAACAATCCTGCAAGAGGACTGTTTCCACTGCTCCAACCCTTGTGTGTAGGAATCATATAAGTTCAATTAGCTTCTGTCTTTTATTTTGAAGTCTTTGAGGTGATCAGAGAGGCTGAATCAGTCCTATGATTTGGAAATTATCAATGAAGTGATAAAGTAATTTATTTTTATGTAATTGCTTTGAACAATCTAGTGTTTAATCAGGGGGTATATTACTTACTTGCAAATTACACTAGGAAATGCTAGTTTGATACCAAGGGATATATTTTACAGAAAAACAAGGGTTAAACCACAACAAGTACTTTTAAAGTATCTTTATTGAAGATAATAAACTTCTTTATTGAACCTGCATTTAAAAGTTAGAATAAATTGAGTTTCATCTTTATTCCTCGAGGTAAAAATGCAGTCATTATGTGTGCTTGTCATACTCCAGGGTAATTTTGCTGGAATCCACACAATGTTTAACAAATGGAGAGAAAGTATATCAAGCCAAGCAAGTAAAACAAGAGCAAAAGTTCAGGTAAGTTCCAGATAACAATTTCTAGCTGTAATATAGTGGTTCATACATTTCTATTAATATTACCTGTTTGTGCATAGCTGTGTGCTATCTGTTGTACAGAATTACAGTTTAGGACGTGGAAATACCACAGAAAATGTCCAACCAGTCCTGAGCAGTGAGGGCCTCCCTGGCCAGCTCTGCCTGGGTTTAATGCTGAGCCTGATGTTCTGTGATTCCCTTTGGCCACTCCAGCTCAGCCACCCTGGCTGTGCTCCCTCACAGATTCCTGGGAATCTCCTCCTAACAGAGCATGGGAAGCTGGAAATTCCTTGTGCTTAGAATAAGCACTGCTCAGCAGCAATTAAAATATCAGTGTTATCAACATTATTCTCATCCTGTTCTGAAACAGAGCACTGTGCCAGCTACTGAGAAAAAAGAATGAATTCTACCCAGCTGAAAGCAGGACAGGACTGCAAAGAAATTATAAACAGATTAAAAAAAATATTCTCTGGTTCAATAATACTTTATTTAATAGTTTAAAATATTTTCCACAATTTGCAACTTGTAATTTTTAAAGCTCATGTAAATGTTCAAAATCCTGAAATATTTTTCAAGGATTATTGGGAAATACCATAAATTGTTACCTCGTCAGTACTGTAGGTTAAATTGTAATAATAGGGAGCCATGTCATGCAGATTGTTTTTCAAATTTCTTTTAAAAAAATTTTTAAAAAAGGCAAAAAAAAAGCAGAAAAATAATGAACATTTTGCTATTAAGAAAAGATATACATATATTTTAACTGGAAATAGTTTTCTAAAGTGTAATTTATACTACACTTTCTACTAAATTAAGTAAGTGTATAATAATTGTTGATATAGAAAAGGATTTTTAAATAATTTTGCATATTTCAGCTTAATTTATCCCCAGTCAGTCTAAATAGTGTAATTTTAGTCACACATCCAGATCTCATTCTTATGGAAATTGATTTCAGGGCATCTTAGGTTTTTACAAATTTCCAGTACTGATTTGCTTTATGTTTAGATGTTTCTGTCATCTGTGATAACAGAAGCCACTTAAACGCCCCTTTTCAGAAGATCTTTTTCTTGAATGGAACAAACGTCTGAAATTTGTGTTAAAAAAGTCGTGTGTGTATATTTTGTAGCTGATCAGTGAGAAGATCTTGCTCTCAATCATTTTTATCCTTCTGGTAAATCCAGCAAATGCCGTGTACAAATTGAGAGCCAGTTTCTCTAAGTGCTCTGTGAGCGCAAAACTGCCGTGAAGTGAGTCCTTGCCCTTTGGGTAATTGTGTCTGTGAGACTGATGGCAGGACAAGGCATGCAAATGACAATTTAATCATCCCAGCACGACCACCTGGGCTCAGAGCTCCTTCTGCATCCTCATCCTGTGCCTCCAGATACGTCAGATCCACTTGAAACCTCACTTTAAGAAGCTTTGCTTGGCAGGTGACCCTTTTACCTCCCAGCTTTCCCCTCTGGCAGTGTCACAGGCCCCCGAAGTGGTGTCATTCAGGCTGGAGAGGAGAGCAGCCCTTTGATCATGGTGGTTTGAGTTCATCACAGTGTGACTGGAATGATCCCAGTCTGGAGCAAGAGCCTGAGGAACTAAGTCCTTGCTGGGACACAGCACTGTCTAAGCCCCAAACTCTAACAGTGCCCCCTGTCCTTCAGTGGTTGCAGGCAAGACTATGTCTTTGCATGAAGACAGTAAATTTTTTTTTTTTTAAAGCCAGTTGACATAGTTTTTCTTTTAAGTACACTGGGAAAAGACTTTTTCAAATTATCCACTTCTCTGTGCTTTTTCAAGCCCTTGACACTTCAATTATTATCTTTGGTCTACATCTGTGTGGCAGCATGGTCTGCTCCCTGTGGGAGAAGGAAAACCAGGTGGAGGGAAACACACCACATGGCCCAGAAATTCTGTGTAATGTAAAACTACCCATAGCTTTCAAGTGTGTTGGTATTTTTAAATTATGTCCATTAGAAAAAAAAAGTATCAAATGACAGTAAAAGTTCAAGGTTAGATTTAATAGCTAACTTTTCCTTCATAGATTTTGTACTGTAAAATTAGCAAGTGGTAAAGATCTACCAATGTTTCATTAATAGTCCTATTCTAAGACCATGACTAAGCAGATTATCATACGCAGTACAGTGTCCATAAGGCTGGATCATGATTGCACAGATTGATTTGCAAAACAAGCTGTGAATGTTGATAAATATTTCTACACTTAAAAAATGTATTCTGAATTTTAAAAAAAGAAAAATTAATGAATTTCAAACGAAGCTCTGCATTGTGTATGGATTCTTACTGTAAAATTAATTACTTCTTTTTTTAAAACTGGAGATAATGCCAGGAATTCTAAACAATTTCAATTTTCTGAATTTTATTCCTACACTTTTTGTTCTAAGCTGTTTCAAGTGCCAAGGAAAGAATTATGTTACGCAGAATACCTGTATTTATTTACTGGAAGAATAAAGAAAAAATTAGGATTGCAAAATGGTGTCTCTGTGCAATACGAGATACAGCATTATTACCTGTTGTTTCAGAAAATGCAGTTTACAAATATGTTATCAAGAGTCATTACAATTCTGAGTAATATTTGATATAAAAGAAATCCATCTACTCTAAGCCTTAGTACAGATTTTGGACAGCTCGTTTTAGTTTCTATCCTACTCTTTGTTCTGAGATCACAAACTCTTCTACAGTGTGGAAACTGCTGAGTGTCTTAGATGTGAATTTTGTGTTCAAATGTTTCAGTATTTTCAATGCATTTCTAAGCAGTTTTTTGTATCTCTTTTCTCTAATAAGATGTTTGCTTGCTAAACATCCTAAAATTCATTGATTAAGATGCTGTTCTGTGAATTTAGGATTTCCTTATGGCATCGGGCACATTTTTCCCCTCCGCAGTAATATATAGAATTTGGAGCTATAAGGGACAGAAAAGATCATCTAGTAAATTCTGTTCCAAATACATATAGGAAAGTAATTTTTTTCCTGAGAATTTGTTGGATGGAAAACAGAATTATTGGCTTGTTTGGAGCCTGGAGTGGAGAGTAAAGGCACACCATGACATATGGATAGCTCACATGCCATGATGATGTATGCACACTCTCTGTGTTAACTGCAGAGATGATTTTCCTTTTGATCTGGATTTTTGGCACACCTGATAACATGGCAAGCCCAGTTGCTTTGTGGTGTTATATTGGAACCAGTATCTGACAACTCAGGTAGCAGACACTAGACTCTTACTGGTGCAAAAGTATGAAAGTGGTTGGAATTGGATGATCTTTAAGGTCCCTTCCTATCCAGGCTGTGATTTTCATCTGAACTATTTAGAATTCACCATAGCAAGAATTAATTGGAAGTACTCTCACCTCAGCCAGGCAACTAAAAGGTGCCCTCATTAACCCATCCTCACCTGTAACGTAATCTTGTACTTTCTATTCATTTAATGAGCGGTAAAATTATCTTGCTTTGTTAGCAAAAGCCCCCAAGCCAAATGAGGGCCAGTTGGAGAAGTTGCTTGGTCTCTTTCTTATGAGCTGCTCTCCTCTCCCCTCTGTCCCCAGCTCCCTCTGCCTTGACCTTAAATATTGAAAGACCACAATGAGGTCTTCCTGGAGCCATATCTTCTACAGACTATCTTTATAGGAGAGGTGCTCCAGCACTCTGACCACTTCCGTGGCCTTCCTCTAGCAGCTTCTGTCTTTCTTGTACTGGGACCCCAGAGCTGGTGCAGCCCTGCAGGTGGGGTCAGGGCAGAGCAGGGCAAGGCAGAGCAGGGCTGGGCAGGGCAAGGCAGGGCAAAACAGGGCCAGGCAGGAAAGGGCAGGGCAAGGCAGGGCAAGGCAGAGCAGGGGACAGAGTCCCTTCCCTCCCTCACCTGCTGCCCGTGGTGCCTTGGAGGCAGCCCAGGACACATTTGGCTCTCTGGGCTTTGAGTGGACATTGCCAGCTCATCGGGAGTCTTTCATTTACCAATGTTCCCAAGTTGTCCTCCACAGGGCTGCTTTTGAGCCATTCAGTCCACATTCTCTGTTGATCCCAGGGATTTGCCTGATCCAGGTGCAGTGAACAGTCTGTGTAGACTTATTTTATGGCAGCTTTAAGCTCTTCTGCCTAATCCTTTTCTTTATTTCTCTGTGTATTGAAAGAGGATGTATTGAACCAGACTTTGAACATAACCAAGCTTCTTATACCTTCTGAACTTTATTCCTTTCAGTTTTATTATTGAACAAGATGCTATTTCTTTTTGTTATGGAAGAATGAGACACAATGTTCATGTCTTCCACAACACAGGTTTGTTTTCTTTTCCCATCATTTACCTGCAAGTGCTTTGTGCACTGAAGGAAGAAAAAAAATGATATTGAGAGAAGTTCAATACTGTGTTAAATCAGTCTAATGAGTTTCTCAGTTGTACAGATCTGAGAAAAGGACTTATTCAATGTATAATTCTCTCCAGTGAAAAAATGTAATGTGTTGTGTCATAATATTCTTATTATTTTTTCAAACAGCTCTTGAGCTATTTGTTACTTTTACACTTACTCTGCTGTAGTCTCTGATCTTGCAATCATGACTTGTCATTCTCAGTCAAAGATAAAGATTGAGAGAAATGATGTTTTATATAATATTTTATTTTTCTTAATGTGAGATACTTATTTGTAAAGTACAGTATAAATAGTATGTTGTATGCATATACTCAGAGATCATTTTCCTTTCTGAAAAATGGTGTTTAAGTATAAGTATTAAAACAAATCTCCAGGGTAACATATTCTAAGAATTTTGCAGGTCCATTTATTTAAGGTTGTGATTTTTTTCTTAGCCCAGAAAAATTAACTATTTACTTTAAGAAAGACCCAACATCAAACACTGTAGTAATTGTTTGCTGTGTGCTGGTTCATCAAATTTTATTGCTGGGGGGAATGACTTTTGTGTGGATAATTTTAAATCTGAGTCTGGAGCTGAAAAACTTGCAGTATTTTTTGAGATACATTGCACTATTGTTTTCAGCATCTTTGAGCCCTGTGCTTGTAAATTAAGCAAAACTCTCTTTCCGTAAATGTAACTGCACAATCATAACACCTGTCAACAGTGGTAGGAATTACTTGTGAAGAGGAATAGAAAATTACATGGGGTCACATTAGGAAAATATGATGGTAAAAGAGCACAGTTTGCTTTGGGGGAATGGGAGCTCAAAGGAGATTTTGTTCAAAGCTGTTTTTTTCCAAATATATCTATTCTTTTCAAATACACTTGAAAAGCAATATTGTAATGAACAGAGTTCAGGTGATTAGTTAAGATTCATCCCTTTCTGCTTTCTTAGACAAAGCCTTGATCTTTTGAATGTTTAACTGCAAAGTTAGTTAATATAACTCATTCCTGTAGCCACCTGAAGTGGATAAGGTGATTTTTAACATTACTGGTTGGAAAATTGTTCCAAAACATCTGTTTTGTTTTTTTTTTTTTGTGTGTGTGTGTGTTGAAACATTTGCTTTTCCAGTATTTATTCATAAAAAGGGGAACTAAGCTATCTATTGGTAGTAGAAATGTCCAGCTTTAGAATATTGATTTAATTTTTTTTCTTTTAGTTCTGAAAATAACATATTAAATTCAAATAATGGTGCACTGCCTGAAGAGTCAAATAAAGAGATTTCCTGTAAGTACCTATGCCATACCTAATGCCTTACTACAGTAGAAATTAGATTATCTACAGAAGCAAAATTTTAACATCTAAGTATGTTCAATAAATATTTATGGATATGCTCACTAACTCTTATTTATAGTTTTCTTAAACTGTTGGCCTTAAATTGTCCATCACAGTCAAAAATTCATCCTGGAGAAAAGAAGGTTCCAGGGTGATCTTATTGTGGCCTTCCAGTAGCTGGAGGAGTTACAAGAGAGCTAGAGAGACACTTTTTACAAGGGTGTTTAGGAGTAGAAGAGATGATGTCTTTAAACTGAAGGAAGGCAAGTTTAGATTAGATACCAGGAAAAAGTTCTTTATTGTGAGGGTGATGATACCCTGGCCTCTGAACAGGTTGTTCAGAGAAGTTGTGGGTGTCCCATCCCTATTCTATCTATTTGGCCAGAGTTTGGCATAGTTTTATTATGTGATCTCACTAATTTCTGTTGTTTTCACTTTACATATATTCTTAAGCCTGCTGTCCTGCCTAGAAAGCCTGCCAGCAAATCTTGAAGGTCTGGTTCTACAGTGTCAAAATGTGCTTAGCAGATGAAAAACACACAGTGAGAAAGTCAGACTCTGCCAGATTCAACCCAAAAATTCTTTCTCAGCATAATCCTTTTGTGAAAGCAGTGCAAGAAAGTCTCTGTTGCCAATATTTTAGATTTTGCCTATTCTAGAGGATTTCAGGGTAGTTGCTGCTCTGAGAGTGAGATTCTTTGTTTAAGCAGCAGTAAATTATACTTTTTCTTCTGATGTGAGTAGACCTTTTCTTAGAGTCTGTACCTCCTTAAGGAATTTTTAATGGTGAAAACTGTGTTTTCCCCGGTTTTGTTTCAGTGCACAGAATAAGAACACAGGTAATTAGCAAAATGTATTTAAATATTACAACAATGTTGCAATGTTGCAGCACTGTAAATGTAAATACTCATTACTGATTACAGGTGTGCCTTAAATACTGATTGCTACAGGAGGATGTATATAGGACCTTTTTTTATAAACTCAGGCAACTACTTTATTTTACAATCTGTGCTGTTGTGTAAAGCTGCACCAAGGGAAATACAGGCTGGCTATCAGGAAAAGGTTTTTTACAGAAAGGGTAATAAAGTATTGGAATGGTCTGCCTGGGGAGATGGTGGATTCACCATCTCTGGATGTGTTTAAGAAAATACTGGATGTGGAACTTGGTGCCATGGTTTAGTTGAGGTTAGGGTTGGGTTGGATTTGGTGATCCTAGAGGTCTCTTCCAACCCAATGATTCTGATTCTGATCTAAGCATCCACTTAAATTTGTTTTTACAGCTGACCAATCTGGCCTCCTGCATGAGTTCTACAGTCCAATGGAAAGCCTGTTCTTGAAAGGGAAAGGTTCTGCAACCTTAGATATTCACTTCCTTCCCTTTCACCCGGAAAAGCGTTACTGCACTGTCATTCTGGGTAATGAAAAGGTGAGAATTAAGTGTACATTCTGTGTTTATCATGTCTAGTAAGAATCAGGATTTTTGCCCATTATATGTGAATGAGAGCAACGCTGTGAAAAGGGATTTAGGGGTCCTGATCAAGGGCAACTGTTTACTGTCCTTTTACACATAATTAGAATTATATGAAATGCTGCATGCAACTTCTCACTTTAAAACTACTAAGTAATAAAAGTAATAGTGAAGGAATTTAATTTTGGTGGCTTTTCTAAGCATCTGTGCTTCAGAAAAGAAAAGCAATTTAAATAATTTGTCCTGACGTGGGTGCAAGAATAATGCATAGGCAGGGAATGGATAAAGACTTCACTGTTCTGTACTTCTCCATGTACTCATCACTGTATTTAGGGTATGCTGTTAAAGTAGAATAATAATTTTCCTTGCTGTCTCTTTTTAAATTTTTCTCTCAATCAGAGTTCCATTCAGAAAAGACTGTACATGAATACTGTCTCTATAACCTTTCAGACTCTCTTGACTCATGTAGCCTGGGCTTTGCCATATATACTTAAATGAAATTCAATCAAATTACCAATATCTGATTTTGATCAAATTTCAGAATGTAAAACCTTGCAATCCTGCTTTTTGATGTTCCTGTAATCCTTTATCTTAGTGAATACAATCTTATTTCTGTGTCTTTAGTCCATCTTTTCACCTCTTAAACCTGTCTGCTGTGTTTTGTCTCTGGTTCTCAATATTTTTCAAAACCCTGTTGTTTCTATAATCTTCTTTTATGTGTGGCTGATCTCAAGGCTTGCATTCTGCTTCTTACCCTTCATAACGCTGCCTCTGTGTTTCAGCTTCCCCTCTGTGCAATTACATGCCTCTGCCTTTCTCTCTGCCACGTTTTGATGATTTGTAAAATGCATCTAAAACCGAATGACTTTTTCTCCTGCACATTCTCAGCTTCCATTTTGTTCCCTTCTACAGAATGTGGAATTTCTGCTAGTGTGTGGTGTTTGTGTGTTTGATGGGATTTTTTATTGCTTAAACATGACTTTGGCTATGCCACCTGGTCAGATTAATTTATTCATCTTGTTCATGAAGGGAAATAAGACTAATACAATGATGCCCAAGCCTGTCTTTCTGACTGTCCAGTATTTGTAAATACTGGCTATTTTTTTAAAGAAAACAATCCATATGACTGGATATCTTAAAGAATGTACAGTTCTTTTGATTTTCTTGAAAATTAGTGGAGATAGAAGGGAGATGTTCTGTTGAATATACATTAAAATAGTGAGTTCACACCTTATTAACACCAGGGAATCACCCACAAAGAGGATTTATTAATGTCCCCATGTCGGAGGTTACCAATCTTTGTGGATGGTTCAGTGGAAAATCCAGTGCTCAGCATTATTCAAAGAGAGAAATTATTAGGGAAGAAATGCATATCAACAGCAGTACAGTCATAAAGAAATTTTAGGTCTATCAGTTTAATTCACTGAAATATCTAGATGCAGTCTCTAGACAAGGAAGGACCTGGACTACTGCTGTCGGGGGTAAATCTGAGTGGAATCTCCTTTTACCTGTTATGATTTTATACCCTATAAATCTCTGCTATTGGCAGTTTACCTGTTGGTTGTATCTTTATTAGAAACAGAAGTACACACCCTGGCTGACAGGAGTAGGCTCATGCTACCCAAGGAATAGAGCCTGAAAGCTAAATAATATAGTGAAGGGAAAGGAAATTGAGACATTTTAAGGAAAAAGTGTTAATCTAAGAGATGTGCACAGAGCTGTAGGACGTTGATAGTTCAGGTGGAAAGGGAAAAGTACATTTCTGACAGGCCCAGTGTTGCCTCCAGTGGCAATGTAGAAATAAATTTAAACACCTAGCTACTGGTCACTGTTCTTAACAGAGGTTAGTTGACCTTTTCACAGCAGGAGCCATTAATGCCTCAGAGAAGCTGCTGTTAAGCCTTGTATGGTAACTTTTTTTTGGAGCACCTGGTCCTTCCAGCTTAGTTGAGTAGGTGATGCATTTAAAGGCTCCTCAAAGTGCAAAACTTTTGATATGCAGAACCTTGGGTAAGAAAAATTAGCTCCATCGACTTAATTGCATAATTTTTGAGGAATTGTATTAAATCTTCCATCGAAAGATGAAACTGCAAGACAGCTAACATGATTTTAGGGCTGTATAGTAATGGCACAGGAGGAATTTGACTTTCTTAAGTATTTTGTATTTGGCTACAATATTTCAGCCATACCATTTTCTAATTGACAAAGAAGTGCAGCCACCATGCTGTAGGATGATCAAATGACTTTACACAGAGTAAAGTAATTTGTATCATTCAAATTTACACAGACTAAAGACATTTGTATCATTCAAATATGGACTTGTGCTGTATATAAAATCTGATCAGTTATTTAATTTACTATTTCTGTGATTTTTCCTACCTTCCTTTCCTACCCTTTTTGACAAATAGACCAAAATAGTAACCAGAGTAGGTCTTCTTCATTACAATCAGTGAAGAAGGTATTGATATTTAAATCACTGGACTTGAATCTGATTGGGAATCCTGTCCATCACTGCAACAGCTGTATATCTGTATATCTGTAATAACAGCAA
Organism: Zosterops lateralis; assembly: GCF_965231275.1. NCBI lineage: Eukaryota > Metazoa > Chordata > Aves > Passeriformes > Zosteropidae > Zosterops > Zosterops lateralis. Next base: position 9,655,310 of record NC_139763.1, read on the forward strand.
GAGGATTGCTGATTCAAGGCTTCTGGCCTCAGGAGTGTTCCTTATTTTGAAATAATCTTTATGTTAGCTTTTCTGAGGTTTGAAATGACAGAACAAGCCTTTTAACATGTTTCTCAAGGATTTGTTTCACTATTTCATTGTTCTTTAAGAAAAATTGAAGTGGTCCTTTTTCAGATTTTTAGCATAGGTCTTTTCATAAAAGTTACAGATTTTTAAGCATAACTGTGTTTTTTTTTTAAATATACCTTTGTTTCTGAGAGGTAATTTTAATGTGAACAGTGTGGAATATTTAACGATAATAATATCTTAAATCATGGTTTAACAGTGTCAGTCCAGACTTTCAGAGCTAAGTATGTAGTATGAAAGTAAATTGTTTATTGAAAGACCACTTTGGTATCTGTTGATCTTACTTACTGGCTTGGATGGGCAACTGCAAATTCCTAGTAGCCCAACATTCTTTTGAAACATCACATAGCAATGAGGTTGGATAGATAATTCAACAGCTCTTTTTTAAACTATTTTCATTAACAGTAAAGCCTACACAATGTTGATGCTGTCCCCTTTGCAGCTGATGGAAAATGGAAATATAAAGCATTAAAACCTTGGGCATACAAGCTAAAGTCTCAAAGTTCAGTGAAATATCCATTCTGTTCCAAAGGATCAGGGAAGAAGCTCAGCGGAAATAAAACAGGATTTGCATTCTGTGGAGATCAAAACCTCAGAATTCTTCAAAGCAAAGAGGAAATTGGGGAGGTTTGTTCCTTCCTAAAAGCATATTGATGTCAGCAAGGACAGGAAAAGCTGATGGCAGAATGGCATCCCAGCAACCAGCACCTTCATAAAATCAGTTGTGTGTGCTGTGAGCTTGTTAAGGGCCCTTATGGAGCCAAATCACTGTATCAAACAGGAATAATTCCTGTTTAAATTGGTTCCCAAGAGTGGCTGTTCGTGTGGGAGAATTGAATTTTGCTGGAGGTTTCTTTAATCCTTCTCAAGGAAGATTTGTGTGAGCTCTTGAATCAAGGAAGGGGAGAAAATACCATCAAAGTTGAATAGCATTATTTCTTCTGGGTCAGAAATATAATTGCAGTGGTTTTTTTGCCTTAACATAAATATCTGATGAAACTACAAATGAAGGCAAAGGAAAAACCAGGGTTTTCCAATGTTATTGAGCAGTATTGAAATGGAAAACATTGTGTTGGTTGGCAGATACACTAAATTATACAAATAAATTACTTCCTTCATATCTGGAACGAGGAATAAAAGAAGTGTTTTTAGGGCAGAGTTTTACAGAATATGGTTTATAGAAATAGAGGTTGAATGTGCAGATTATATCAGTTGTTGCAGAGGCATTTAAATCTTTATCTTGCAATCAGTAGAAGCTAAAATTGTCTGAAAAATATTTGTGGTAAACACGAAGAAGTTATCAAAGCAATATATGCAATGTATATGTTAAATCTCCTGTATGGTACCTAACTTAGATAACTTTTTAGTTCTGATTGAAGACTTTCATTTGGAGTACTTTCAGTGACTTTTCTTTGAGAATACTTTTTTGTTCATGCAAACTTTGTTTTTTTCATTCCATCTACAATTCAAAGTGTTATTTCTCTGCTATTTAAGTTATCCTTTCCTCTATGAAAACTGACTGTCTTTCTTTGTTGTAGGTCATGTTTATATTTACTTTCAACCTTCTGTAGATTTTCCATTTTTTAAATAAAATAATTAAGATTTATTGACTTCTTTTTTTTTTTTTTTTAAGGAGAATTTGTACATGATGCTAACCTGCCTTGACTTCCACTTTTTGGTTTTTTTTTTTTTGCCTTCTAGAGAAATGTTTCTGACTCAAAACTATTGTTTAGATAAGTTTTTAAAAAAATTCCCAATGGTGAAGAGCAATGAAGATTGCTCATTCATGCACATGTTTAATTATATGTAAATGTATAGACAGTTAGAATTCAAATTTCTTGCTGTATTTATGGGTCAGAGTACCCTTATTCAGTTAAATTATATGAGGAGCTTGAAAGGATTCCACTTTTTGAAATTTCTTGACTTTTCAGATTTAATATTATCATTTAAAGGTACTATTTATCACAGCATGGCTTGAAATAATAATTTTCTTATATTTAGGCATAGTTTAAAAAAACAAGTTCTCCTGAATACGAAAATTATTGCACAGGTCAGATCTTAGATGTTACTAGGATATGTTCGCTATAGTTATAATACTTTGCCTTCTGTTCTGCATGAGTTGTTTTCTGAAGTGTGTGGATGTGTGTCCTTGTGTTTCAGATTGGAGACTTTGTGTACCTGATCGAGGGAACAGGTGAATTACCTTTGCCTTCAGAATTGCCTGCCTTGGATAGTCTCAATGTTTTGCATGTTACCAATACCTCAGAAGGTACAGTGAATAGAAGGGAGAAGAGTAAAACAGAGCAAATATTTTTTTTTTTGTAAATATTCTTTTATTTATATAGATTTTTCTTAAAATTAATTAAATTCATGTGGTAAAAAGAAGTTGTTTATAGTGATGTGTAAAAAAAATACATTATAATGAATATATGAAATATTTCTTAAAAATAAAAAATTTCCAGTCCATTCTCTTCAGAGCATCAGCTGTTTTTTGTGATCTTTGTCTTGTATTGTTTTCAACACAGTCTACATAAATACTTTTTCATAAATTTTCTTATTTTTTTCTTCTGAATATGGGTTGCTATCCATATGAACCAGGACAAGTCATCTTTATCTAGAATTTTCCTAGCTTTAAAACAGGAGTTTTGTGTGCAGTGATGTGATTTGACAGATATTCCAATGCTTTTGTCTTCAAACAGCCAGGGATAAACTCCTGTCAGTCCTATTTCAGAAGCAGTGGAGCTGCTACTTGAAATAATTTCTGGTGGTTTCTTTTAGAGGGGATGCAACATCGCCTAGAGGGGTAAAAGTGTGGCTGTGTTGTGTAGGTAGCAAAAAGGCTGTGGTAAACTTGTAATACGGTCATAATAGTAGTAACATTAAAGTCTGGGATTTTTTATTAGCTAGTTTATTAGCTATTTCTTTGCCCTATTAGCTAAATTTTGGGTTGCATTTCAGTCTGCTAATTTTTACTTCCCTATTGCGTTGAAGAATAACGTATTACAGGTTATAAATGGCATATACTAGATAAATAACATGGAACTAAACATTGAAGGAATTTTTGAATTATTTTCTTTGGAGATTAGAAATTTTAAATACTCTCTGCAGTTCCACCAGCTGATAAATGCGATGTGCGGTTTTGTTTCACTCTTTTCATTTATTTGGGGTTTTTTTTATAACAGATGCAAGCGCTGTGCAGCCAGTTTTATATTTGAAATGTAAACTTGGTCAGACTCTAAAGGAAAATCTGAAGATTCCCTTGATCAATGAGTCAAGGGAGAGGGCCCTGGCTCTGGCTGCCCAGCAGCAGATGTCAGCGTTTGAGTACGAGAGGAGGCTGATGACTGGGACTCTGCAGAGCAGCAGCATTCGAGTGGCAACTGCCTTGTTGGGGCTCTCCAGAGTAGAGGTGAGAAACACAATTATCTGGTGCCGCAATTAAATTTAATTGTCCTTGATTTGTAGGAGTGAATTGTTTTTTATGTTTCAGGAAAAAGTGTGAGGGTACATTTTTTTCACATGTCTGTAATCTGAGCGTTACTAATCCCAATTCCCCCTCAGACACGGCAATATTTTACATGTTCATTCAGAAGCTACTTTATTACCCCATGCTATTATGATGTCCTTCTTTTAAGAAAACTTGACTGCAGTAAAGTACTAACATTTCACTTCTGAAAAATACTTGTTTATTAAAAAAGCTTTCAATGTAATAGGTAACCTTCATTATGTATATTTTTGTAGGAAATGGATCTTTTTTTCCCCAAACCAATAGATGTTGAGAATAAATCAAGGAGCAGGACAGACTTTTCCTTGCCTTGCAATCAATGCAAAATAGTTTTGAAAAACCACAAGTTTTTCTAATATGATATAGCTCTCCTCTTATGCATCATTCCAACCTATATGTATTTTCCCAAGATTTCAACATCTAGAAACAAAAAATCCTCCCAAGGTAGACCATTAAATAATCAGTTATTACTTGTGAATAAATTTGTAATAGTAATATTGCCAAATAGACAAGGCTTTTCCTCATGAAGAATTCAAATATAGCCTTTTGAGGATGATAGCCACACTCTGGGTTTTAATTTCCCTTGTGCCCTGATGGTACCTGGCCTCAGACCAGTTGCTGGGCAGCAATGTTATTCCAGCTTTCCAGTTAGACAGTTCCCCAAGTATGGCTCCCAGAGTTTTCCCTCATGATTTGATGTTGCTAAATGTATGCCTTTTGTTTGAAAAGTAATATAAAACAAATCTTTAATCTGCTGTGTCTTTGGAGTGGGACAACAATTGTAATCGTGTCATCCAGACTCAAGTAGTCTCCTTTGGGATTATGGCTAATCCATTGCTGTGGTAACATTTTATTGAATTTTCGAGTTCCTTAATATCACAGTCACTTAGCAAATACTTGATGAAAAGTTCAACTGCCCTGAAGTTGTGGATAGGATCAAGACAGAACATAATAGGAAGACTCCTTGCACCACTAGGCATGCTAAGATGCAGTGTGAGTTCTAAAACCAAATGTATCATGCAAGAGTGGAGGATAATTAGCTAAATTACCTCATAAAACACATAATTGTGGATACTAGCTCTGAATGAATTATCATGTGAGAAACAAAACCAATGTGCAGAAAGAAGTATTTTGTTCCATGTACACAAAGTCTTACACTTGTTTATGACAAATACAGGGGAGAAGTTCTGCTAGTGGGATAGAAAAGAGTTTACACATTAAAGATATCTCAATATCCACCATGCAGACAAAATGATGAAACATATTCCTAAAAACTGTTTGTAATAAATTCTTGCCAACTATCTGTTTAAAGGTGACAAGATAGAAATTCTGGTGGTATAAACTGGAGAAACCTTTTTTTGAGGGGGGAGTTGGTGTTCTGCAGTGAAAAACGGAGCTGAAGTATGGTTTTAGATGCTCCCAATTATCCCCTTTCCCTACAAAAAAAGACAAAAAAGAAAAAAAGCCCATCTACAGAGCCCATGGTTCAATGAATTATTTAGGCTCATTAAATCCTTTGGGTCACATACTGTAGCTTAAAGATAAATCCAGAATCTTTGGAAATCTGTTGTTCTCTTTTGGATTTCTATTCCACCTTTCTACTTGCTTCCTGCAGGTAGAATCATGTTAGACAAAAGATGGACAGAAGGGAAAATACCCTTATATTAGTACTACTTGGTCCATTTTTTTACCTGTCAAATTGAAGAATTAATAACAAAATAATAGTAAGATTTCCAGTCTCTCTCGACTTTAAATTTTAGTAATGTTTACTTAAGTCACATAGAAAACAGTAATAAAGGTGGGCTGTGTTTTTTGAGCCAAACTGGATATCAATAATCAATAACTAGAGGTGTAATTTTTTACTTGACCCATCTATACAAATCCAGAAGTTCCTAGGTACTTTTTTACTATGTTTTTACTGTTTCTTTTTCTTGCTGTAAGGAACAAAGATCTATTTAGATTGCATAAATGATTAGAATTAGGAAAAAATTATTTTTCTATATTTTCCCCATTAAAATGGTGTTACTTTCTTGCTTCCTGATTGTTTTTTTACTTTAATTCCTCCTAAAATATTTTTGGGTAGTAGTAAAGTTAATAATAGGATGGAACTGTCAGACACTATTAAGGTTGGGTCTGGTATTATAGTGAATAATTAAGAAAGGCTGTTTTGTAAATAAATAGTAATGATGAATTAGCGAAAGCAGAAAAGGGAGTGTTTAGGTGAGCATAGATAACAGGGGCACGAAGAGGGTATTGGAAAAAAGATAAGAGACTGTGGAAGAAGAACGTGTTTAGACTGAAGTTGCTAATTGTAGTAAATAGAGGAAGGTAAAGAAAAAAGAAATAACAAAAAGAGAATCCATTTACTTGGGACTCTGAGGGAAAGGATGCTGCAGTCAGTGAAGTGAGATTCAAAATAACATGCCTAGTTTTAGACCCAGTTGCTAGATACAGGACTTTTTTTCACACTCATAGATGCCAATAATCTCCTTGTATAACTAGACATTATGGTAGGAAAAGAAAAGTCCTGTTGTACAAGAATCCCAGAGGTAAAGCTTTAACTTTCACTGTGTCCAGGTGTGCCCTCATTGCTAAGCTGCAAAAAGAATTTACTTAGGCCTTGTTTTGCTTCCTTTTGAACATGTCTCATCTGAGTGTGGACACCGCATTTGCCATATTCCACATGTTAGGACATAGTGCATTTCTTTTCTATGCTGCTGTCCATGTGACTGAGCACCATGGAGCATTTTTTTCTTAGTACACCATAGTGGTGTTGATGAGTTTTAGTTTTGATCAAGGAAAAATGAATGGAGACCTTGTGCACTTGGGGCTGTGGCTTCTGCTGTTCGGCTGACGTGGCAAAGTCTCATCCTACACCTGTCCAGCTTGGATTTTCAGAGTTTGTGCTCTTCATAGGCACCCAGGGATCAAAAGGGATTTTTTGTGTTCTTCCATATGGTTATGGAAATTTGTAAGCTCAGTGTAAAGAATTTGCTTTTTTTAAAAAACTGGTATGGGTTTTTTTTGAGGAAGAATCATGGTGTCCTTGAGCAGAGAAGATACTGGAAATAAAAAATTGCATTAGATACGTTTGAGTGGGAATGAACTTTTCAGAAAAGGACCTGGGGTCAGATTTCAATTTGCTGAATTTACAAGTGAGACCAATGTCTTTTATATTACATCACTTATCTTTTGATATGGGATTAAGGGAGGTGGCAAACACGATTGATCACAGGTGTACTGAGAGATAATAAATTGATTTATTCATGAAGAACAGTTTTAGAAGTTAATTTCTGGAAGGAAGAAATGGTGCTAAATTAGGATTTGAAGAACAGTAATGTACAAGGAAGGAGAGAGGTGCCTCAGAACCTTGTAACAGAATCTGCCACCCTTCACACATAGAAAGTGCGGATGGTACATCTAAGAAAATACCTTGGAAAATCAAAAAGTCCTTGAAAAATACCAAGTTAAATTCTCACGCTTTATATACCCTCCATTAATTTTTCAAAAATATATTCTAAGGCAGTAATTAATACTGGGAACTGATTAATTAATTAATCCTGAACGCAAATACAATTCTTACCTGTTAATAAACCTTCCACACTTGGAATATCATGAACCATCGGGTTGATGAAGTGAAAGTGCTTGGAATCTGTCTTTTTGTAACAGAGAGGCCTTAGATCTGCATTGACCATGAGAGTTAAAAAATATTAAATTCTATTTAATTCTCACTGCCCACAAAAATGTCAAAAATAGGAGCAGTTGCAACATTCATCTGAATTATGTTGATGTTTTCTCTAGAAAATTTTAGCCTATGAGTCAGCAAAGTTTTGTCTTGTGAATGGTTGCACAATTTTCTTGTTGCAGTGGGTCTCTCATTAAAAATATTTGCATACTTTACTTGTTTACAAGATGCCAGGAAACATTTGAAGTGTTAATATATTATGTAATACTAACCAACTGGGTTTTTCTCCTAATTTATATTTAAAAATGCGATAATAAGAACAAGGATCTTAAAATAAAGTCTTTCAGTGGATTTTTAAATAATAAGACATTTCTTCAAGATAATTATAATTCAAATGTGTTCAGTGCTCCAGGAAAGGTCATCTTACAATTATTTTGTCGATTAAGATTTAACAAAACTGTGTAATCATGTTGGATTTTTATTTCAGTGTTGGAAAATAATCTAATTATGAAAATCATTTGTAGGTATAAATTTATATTTGATTATGCAGAAGATCAAGTCAAATTTAAACTGTAAAATGTGTGTAAAAAAGGGGTAAATGTACGTGATTCTTTGGGTTAGGAACCTCCCATTACAAGTTAGAATGAATATTTTTTTTCCCACTGCAAAGTATTCTGGCATTTCATTCCTATCAGAGAGAAGTGGAACTTGCAATTAATATAGCAATTGAATTATTTGTACCTATTGATTTTTAAATTCATTTTGTGTGCATTTGAGAGAGAGTAATATCAGAATCCAGTGTTGTATGATAGAAATGAGTAGTGAGCTCAGATTTTAAACTCAAATAACAATTTTCCCTGTTTCTTCTATAAATTATATTTGCACAAGTTGTGCAAATACAGTAATACAAGAACTATTCTAACAATTTGGTTTGATATGAATTTGTTCAGTCAAATACATCTGGCCAATTGCTCCTCATAGAACAAGAGTTTTGAATAATTATCTGTTTCTATATTTATTGTGCAAAACCCCTATATTAACAGTTAAATCTTAACAGGTTCCCAAAGTCCATATGTACTTTTTATTCAACATTATATAGACACTGTGGAAGGATAGATTAATGGTCAAAACAAAGCAATGTCAGGGTGAGGGTCTGCTTTCTAAGATCAGCAAGGAAATAGGAGATTTGTATTAAAACGGGACGAAAAAGCAAGCCAAAAAAACCTCACCACCAACCCAAAGCAGAACCCAATCCTAGTTGATTTAAACGGTAATTTGACCATGTTACACCTAATGGTTATCTTTAAGAACAATTGTTTTTCCTTTTAAATTGAGTTTTTGAATTCCCACAATGGATTTGCATTCTTACTGAAATATGTATTGTGATACCTGCAGTCCTGGCAATATTTTAAAGCAAAAGACTTTGAGAATAAACTGGTTTTCTTAGCAAAACACGAATATTTCCAAATATATCTCTGCCCTAGATTTGCTTCAAGGTAATTCACAACAGTCATTAATTCAAAGCCTGGTCTGTAAAAAAGACATTGCTAGGCCTAAAATTTGTGCAGCTTAAAATTACTCTTGGGCATTGCAATTACAGTGTTTGAAAATGGCAATTGGATTGAAAATGGCAATTTTGAGCAAGTAGTGTATTAAATCATTGCAGTATTTTTGTAACATTGTCCTACAGGAGTCAAGTTCATTAAGAGGTTCAGATGCCTGTATTGAGCTTGCCTTTATATATTGTTCCAATCCTTTACTAATAATGTTTTATGCTGTTGATTAACAATGCTTTTTTACCAAGAGGAGGAGCTAACTTGTCTCTAGAATTGATTCTAAATGCCCTAATTTCTAAAATACATTTTCAGCATTAAAATATCAGCTAGCTAGCAGTCAACTCTTGCCAAAAAGCAAAATAACCTTTTTTTTCATGCTTGTTATTACTGAGAAACTTTATGAAGTAGGAGAAGCAGCATCTTTCTACCACTGATGCAAAATATTTTTCTGTTTATTTTTTCTTCTTCTTCTTTTTCTTTTTCTTTTCCTTTTCCTCTTTTTCTTTTTCTTTTTCTTTTCTTCTTTTCCTTCTTTTCCTTCTTTTCCTTATTTTCCTTCTTTTCCTTATTTTCCTTCTTTTCCTTTTCCTCCTCCTTTTCCTCCTCCTTTTCCTCCTCCTTTTCCTCCTCCTTTTCCTCCTTTTCCTCCTCCTCCTCCTCCTCCTCCTTCGTCGTCTTCGTCGTCGTCTTCTTCGTCTTCTTCGTCTTCTTCTTCTGTAAATTTCAAAATGCATTTTTCTTAAATATTTCAGATGCGTGATGGCTAAAAATATTGCACGAGTCAGTTTTTAGTTGGAAGGATCACTCAAAATTGCCATGTATGTTTCTTAATTACCAATTCAGTTTTATTAGAATTAAGCCTGTACAGTTTTGCATTTCTTAACCTGAAAGTTTTATATGATTGTTCAGCTGTAAAATCATTTCTTCACTTGCAGAGACGTGCTCTTCTGAAACCTCGCAGGTACGCCTCGGAGCGGAAGTACGTGAATTACACTGTGGAAGCGAGCATGAGACCAATCTTTGAAGTTCCTAAAAAGTTCTCTATCCCTGTGTTACCTTCAGCCAGAGTTAATCTGGACACTTCACCAGACAAAAGCCCTACATCTCAGAAAACAGGTAATAGTCTTAAAGGTGATGAATTTGACTGGATTCTTTCACCAAGATAATCTTTATTTATAAAGTTTTCCTGAGTAGATCCAGAAAATGAGCTTTCTTTCCTTTCTGCTGTTGATCAACTTTGCCTTTCTTGTCACTACCCAAGTTCTAAAGATTAGCTCAAACCAGGGCTTTCCACTTGCCATTGGTTTATTGGTTTTCTCAAAGGCATACAACTACAGGAGACTTGCTCTAAAAGACCAATTAATTTGGTCTGTTTATCTGACAGATCCTGAATTTGTGTTCCCATTTCTCCCTTCCACTTCTCATCCAGCACTGATCTGTGTGCAAATTTTGCCACTCATGTCACATCTCTTTTCTTGTTTGCCCTCCTCAGTCAGCCAGAGGGAGATTTCAGCTGATGGTGTCCCTCATCGGTGAACAGTTGTGCATTACCTTTCAGAGTGATCTTGCCATCCTTGGTCACTCTGTTGTCTCTTAATTTTTCTAGTATTTTAAATTTTGCACTGAAATCTTGTTAATTTTTTTAAAAATGCTTTGTTTAAACCTGTAAAGCACTCTAGGTTGCATTTCTTAAAAAACTGCACAACTTGAGCCATTGAGAGAGCTGGATTCTGGAGAAAAGGAGTCTTGGGGGGAACTTCATGCAAATTTGTAGAAATTTGAATTATACACAGTCCCTATCTAGTTTTGTTTCTTTAGTTCTTTTCTTAGTCAGTGGAGTCCTTCTACATATTTCTGCAGTTCACTTCTCCAAGTGCCACTGGAATCAGTTGCACTTTCATGGTGTTTTGATGCTCAGTGTATATCTTGTGGTTTTTGTTTCTATTTTGGAATAAAAAAAAAAGAATAATTTTATTTTTTTTTCTTAGAAGTCTTTGTTGCAGATACTTCAATTGAAATGGAATTTAACTGCTATAAAACATTTTAGGGTTGTGTTTTTAAGGAAGATGGCAGCAATAGTTATGGCAGTATCAGAAGCAAGATTGGTGAGGGACTACAGGATAAGCAGTCAGTAGAAGTTGCAGAATAGATGGAACACTGGAGGCTGGAACAGGTCCAGGATATTTAAATCCTAGTTGAAACTCTTTCATTGTCAGGTTAATAATAACGTGTTTGTGTCATAATTAGTGTAGAGGTGAACTAAAAACAGTCAATGACTTTGATAAGTGTTTTAGGAGATTCTTTGGAGTACATTGTAGAAGAGCAGAATAACAGCTGGAGGACAGAGAACTAACTCTGCACACACATGTCTGATGTCCTGACAAGATCTTCTCCATCATGGTCTCATAACAGAAGTTCTTAACTGATCAGTTGGCAGATCACTGTTGCTTAGCAACTGCTCAAATTATTTTAGAAGTTGAAATGTGAATAAATATATCTGAAAAAATTAGAATATTAATTACGTTGTATTCACTACAAAAATGTAGTGAATAAACTACATTGTGGTAAGGAAGTAGTTAATTTACTCTTAGTTTATGCTGCTGCTTTATTCATCAAAGAATATTAAACAAATACTTGAAAGAGGAGAGTAATCAGTGTAAAGTCAGAAATTAGATCATACCACAGTGTCCACAATCTTTTTTGATATATATTGTTTCTTTCTTAGGATGGTTTATAGTTACATGAGGAAGTAGAAATGTCAAGATGATGCATAAAAATAAATGGGACTTTTGTAGTGAATTCAGAGAGGTGGTGAGGTAAAGAACATCCAGAAAGGGAAGCTGAGATAACCAGCTGATAGCATGGAAACAAATACATGTTCAGTAGGAAGACAGTGCCAACTGATTCAGTGTATTTATTGCACTAATGAGGAAACAGAGGAGGATTTACAGGATCTTAGAAAACCAAATACTGTGACATAAGTCCCCAGCTGGTGGTCCTGGACAAACCATTAGTCTTATCTGAAAATTTTGACATCATTGCCTGAGAAAGCAGTATTGTTTTAGCCATGGTGGTAGCTTTCCTCAGGGTGGGAGGAGCTGGTTCTCTGAAGAAATGTGAAGAAAATCTCTGAAGATTTATGAAGAAAAACAAAGATGGAAGCAAGCTGACTAAAATCAATCTTTGGATCAGAATTTCTTAGATTGCAGTAGCAGGAAATGTGCAACCAATATTTTAAGAACTCTGCCAACAGGGAATTAGAAAGTAAAAATCAATGCCACTCAAAACATTTTCTTGTAAAATAGATTTTGTTAAATGACCTTATTACATTTTTGGCACTATTTACAGTTCAAATAGATAAAAAGAGTACAATATGTTTACCTTACTTCAAGTGTGATATCTTGATCAAAACCCATACTGCATACTTGTATAGATCTAAAACAATACATTTCCAAGATTGAAAGCCTTCTGCAAATGATGTTAATTCATTTTTGGAGAGTCATCAGAAAGGGAGTCCTTTGTCTCAAATGGGATCTTTAACAGCTTTAGTTTCCCTCTATCATCAGAAATAGCCTGAGAAATAATTCAGTCCCCATATATAGCTCAGGAGAAAGGTAATTGACAGTAAAACTGCAATGCTTCACAAACCAAAGAATGGTAGATTGAACATTCACAAAGTCTTGTTAAGCATAATTGAAAAATGTTTCAACATTGAAATATGCTGCCTTTTTCTTAGAGGGCTGTTATTAAAGAATGAACAGGATAAAATGTCAAGTGGGATTAAAACAATGGCTACAAATTTTAGCAACAGAGAAGCAGCATCTAAAACCAGCTCCACGCTTCACCAAACTAACACGTTCCTTCTAAAGGTGAAAACACAAGAAACTTTGAGTAGAGAGCTTTTATGGCTCACAGTTGTAACTTGAGTTGTAACTTTACTTGCAGTGTCACTGACTTTGTAATGTGTATATATATTTATAATTTCTATAATTATTTAAGATTTCCTGCCCTGTAGTTTTATTTTACAAAACTGTACCTGTGTAAATGAGCATGCTCTTCCTGCAGGTAAGGACCATGTTTGGTAAGTCAGAGCTATTACGTTATCTCTGTTAAATAGCTTTTGTAAGTGTTTTTTTCTGCTGAATATTTGCTGGTCCTGAATATTTGCTGGTCTTTTCCAGCAGCAAAACACCCACTGTGGTTAGAAAAAAAAGGAAATAGCTGTGGATTTTCGAGCAGGACTGTGAAAACCAGTGCAAAAGTCAATGCTGTTTGTTTCTTCAGCAGTTAATCAGCTGAAAATCAGCTTCAACTGTTTTGAAGCGAGAACAACTTCTTAGGCAGTTGGGTTTCTTTGAACAACATGGGGTTTATGCTAAATAATGTTACATATCAAAGAGGAAATAACATAGGTAGAAAGGGGAGGAAGGGCTTTGCTTTGCAGTGATGTCTCCCAAAATGTTTGAGAAATCTGCCAAGCAGGTGAGTACCTATCTCACAGTGTGAACTAAAGCTGTCAGCCTTACTTCCCACTCCCACGTGTTTTTCTGATATCAGCCCCATTGTTCTTTCATCAAAGGATTTGTTGTAAAATTTTGAAAAACAAGGATCTTTGAATGCATAACTTAAAAAATGCAGTGCAGGTATTGAAAAGTGTTGTTACTGTATTAAGAAGGAGAACATAATACTGGAACAGCACATGCAGTTCTTGTTCCACACTTTAGACAGAAGGTTGCAAATGAGGAAGAGTTCAGCCAAGTTCTGTGGTGATTTTCAAGGTCTTGATAGATTGAATACCTTGGTGAGTCTGTGATCTCTGAGGGAAAGAAGTTCCTTTCAGGTTACCTGTAATTATTTAAAAAGGGAAAACATGTCTGGCTGTGCAGACTGTTAAGTTCTCTATGCAGAGAACACAGCACTTCCTACATAAGACAGAGATTGGTAATGAAACAGTTTATGACTCCTGTAGAATTATGTGAATCAGAGGTTTATTGAATATGAGAAAACTCAAGAGAAACAAAAATCTTTCTACCACTCAGTCTTTTAAAGAAGAAAGGGGAAACTTTCCTAAGATACAGATTTTACTCCAATTGTCAGGGTAGAGCTTAATATTGGAATTATTTGGTGAAATTCTAATGCTAAGAGAACCATCCAATATTATGTGTTTTGGTATTAAATAAGGATTTATGCCAGAATTAGGAAATTCTGGAATTTTCTGGACTAGGCTATGCCTTTATACATTGTAACATGACAGTGGCAATTGCTTTGAGTAATGCAAACATAAAAGTTCCCCAGACAGAGCACCTTCCAGAGCTGCCTGTGACAGTTCATCAATACCACAGCATCTGAGTACTTTATAAGAAGGGCTTCCGCTTTATTTGGTCTTCTTTTTTCAGACTGTTTTTTATTGTGTTTGCAATTTTCTGCCTTGAAATGACTTCAGATTACCACTTGTGCTATTAGCAGGAAACCTGATAGCAATACCCTTGGACTAGATATTTTTTAAAGGAAAGAAAATATATGGGAGTAAAAGATTGACAGCAATTGCTGTTCTAAACATTGCAGCAGCACACATCAGTACCAGCACATCAATACCAGATTTTATACCTTTTAATAATAACCAAATCCCAGCATGAAATGATAAATACACCAATATGTTCCATCAGTAATGATAGATTTGTGTAGTTCTATAAGGTAATGGAGGATTTTAATTTTCAAATGGATATGCACCTAAGCATGTGTGTCTTGATAAGCATTTTCTGTATTTTTTATCAGCATGTGCATTATCAAACTATCAAAGCATGCACTGGGAATGCGTTTTGTAATTTCATATAGTTTAGTTTTTTTCCCATGTTTATAAAATAAACATGAAAAACCTAGGGATGAATATAAAACCAAATATTAATGATGTGGCTGGGTTGTACTATTTCACATCAAAATAGTCCATAAATAAATAAAGTTCACAACTCATTTTCAATAAAAAAATGTTGTTCCACCTTGCTGTGTAATTTAGATTCAGTATCAAAAGCTAATGTTAGAGTTCTGTTGCCTCTTCCTATAAGATTTGACAATGTTGGTTCCCTGCTGTTACACTAACAAAAAATATCCAAGAAGAGTTTTTCTTTTTTTTTCCCCCTTTCTACCCAGTGAATGATGAAAAATCTTTCTCCACAGAAGTATTAGGAATTGTTAGATATTTTCTACTTTCTCAATAATTGTTCCTACAGTTAATTTATTCAAATTGTTCTGACTTCTTTGTGGCTTCTGGTAAAACAACTGACTTATTTTTTTCTCTTTTTTTAAAAAACAAAACCTTTCCTCAGAGAAATCTAGATTGCAAAAAGAAAGGATCCACACCACAGAAGTCTCTAGCTAGCTCTTAGTGTATCTTTTCACTATAAGCCTTCATTATTAATTATGCATTAACTTACTATTTTCCAGTGAGTGATATAAAAGACTTGGTTTTGATCCTCTCTCCATGTAATATTTCCTTATGCATTCATTGCAGTCTTTGTAATCATTCTGAGCTCTCTTTCTTGTTTGTAGGAAATTTTGTTAAGTCTTCCAATCACAAAGAATCAGTTTTGAATTTTTTTTGTAAATTTTGAGTGTGTGTTTTAAAGAGACCTTATCTGTGTCTTTGTTGTGTTTTTCGATCAAGAATCTTTGAATTATTACTCTATTTTATCAGTGTAATTCCTTATAATTTGGCTAATCCCTTTCAGCAGGGGCTATTCATCAAATGGCCTAAACACCTTGATGTCATGGTTCTTAAAGCCGTATTAAGTAAACATGGTAGCATTTCCCAATGGTTAAGTGACTACTTGTTTCTAAAGTGCCTGTGAGTATTTTTCATAAATATTAGGGGCAATGATTATTAAACAACCAGCCCCTAAAAGTACTTTATTTTAGTGCCACGCAGCTCCTCACTGGCTTCTGAATGATACACAAACATGGCTGCTGAGTATTCATAACAAGACATTGAAGAAAAGTGTTTCCCATTTTTATTTTTAGATCAGTTAAGGAAAACCTGCTTTCATTATTTTTTTCCCTAGTAGATCTTCCTTTTCTGATTAAGTGTATTTAACTTTTTGCTTAGATGTATAATGGTATACTGTATTTAAATGGAAAAAAGGAACAAATAACCAGTTAGTAAGTGTTTTAGAAACTCTCCTACAGATCTGTTTGATTAAGATAAAGTGAAAGGAAATCATAAATAAACATACACAGTGGTAGTAAAAAAATTCAAAACTTTTCAACACTCAATCAGGGATATAAAAGAGTTGTTGCTTTTTCAAGACTACTAAGTTGAGTGATGTTCTAGTTCAGATGAGCCCATTTGAAGACCTAATATATAAGCAGAAGTCAGAAGAGTCTGGATTCTTAATTATGGTTGCTTGTTTTACCTTCTAGGAGTCCATACCTGCAAATTCAGTCTTTAGGTTAATTTAACCACTTGTTTGTGACACATGCATAGTGTCAGAGACTGAATAAGTTCAGTGAGAAATTTAGCTTTGAAATTCTGAATAGATAGAATCACCATTGCTGAACAAAAGTTAATATAATGTTCAGTTATTTGATGAACTGCTGAAGGCCTATACTTTCTTCCCTTCACAAATTATGACAACTGATTGTGGTGTGGAACAGCAGCATTTCTATTTTTACTCATTTCATCCTCCTGCAATTTCTAATAAGACTAAACAGTGATTACTAAGGGCCATTGTTACTACCTTACAAAATATGTTTTTTCTTACATTTTAATGTCAAAACAACTGTCATTATTTTTCTTTGAAAGGTACTGTTTGTGGGCTAATGCAGTTAGAGGACTTACTTCAAATTCAGGCAGATCTAAAATGATGAGTTACAAGATTTTTAAGAACCAGAGGACATGAACTTTGTTACTCCTGGTGATCAAGTTGTGTTTTGCAATAAATGAATGGCACAAAATTCCAGGCAGTTGCCAGAGGACATGACCAGTGCCTACGTGCTGTAATTTAGTTTTCCATGAATGTGTGGTACAATTGCACGCTAAACATTTACTTTTTGCAAATACCCCTGTTTTGACAACTGTGTCACAACAAAACCCAATATGATCAAGTGAATGTTTCTTGGAGGCATTTGTCAGACATAAATCTAGAAAATAAAACTGTCAGCTTATTTCATATGGAATGCTTCCCTGTCAAACAATAAAAATCCTGTGCAGGGATGGAAGCTGTAGCAAACCCCTGTATTGCTCTGCCTGACTTTTCACTGTTGGAGAAATGCTTGCAGCCTCATTCTTTTTGATGGATGCAGACTCTGCTTCCTGCTACATGGGAATTAAATAAATGATACCCATGGCTTACTGTTGACACTCTTGTCTCAGAAATTGTTAAGTAAGCCAGTTGTGGGCCCATGGATTATGTTCATTAAATCTTTGAATATATCCCTAAATTAATCTTCGTTGAATGTCTCATGAGACTTAGAGAACAAAACATGCTAAGCTGAGACATTTTTAAGCCCAGTTTACTTTTAAAATAAAAGAGTATTTAAAAACATTTTGCAGGGAAAAAAGTCAATCTTCACCTATAATTTGAAGATAAATGATTTCTGTAGTTATGTTGATTTGGAGGAACCATGTATTTCTGCAGAAAATACTTATTGCATTGAATAAATGTAACCAATTTACTTCCTTTCCTTTTGATTCATTGTAATTGAGCATAATATCTAAGTTATTTCAACTAACTTATACTAAAATGGATTTTCTAAATGCATAAGAAAGAATTTTTTTTTACTAAAGTAATGCCATACTAAATATTATAATTATGGAATGTACTTCTCATGGCTTTTTTTTTTTTTAATTTTTCTATGGGAATCATTCCTCTTTGAAAGTATACATTTCAAATATGGGTGCAACTCAGGGAAAAATAACCCTGGTTATTAGTAATTAAAATTTCCATTTAGTGCAAGAAAGTAAAACTCATGCAAAAATATATTGGATCTTTCACTACACTATATTATCTCTTTATTCAAGTACAGATTTAAACATTCACTTAAACTTGAAATTGAAGTATTTAAAATGTGTACTTTAAAGAAAATATTTTGATAAAACATCTTAAAATAGTTCTTATGGACAGGGACTGTACTAATGAATTGAAGAATGGAAAAGAGTTTCATTCCTTGCATAACTGACAAACTCAGGTTACTTCTGTGGAAGTTTGCCCATGAGGGTAATAATTCAGTGCTAAAATAGGACATATTGGTAATAATTAAAAAATTACCGGGCCATTAATCTTGTCTTTAAAAGAGAACAAACTGATTATTTCAGGGAGGGTTGAACCTGAGGTGCAATTTATAATCTTTCTGATAGTCTAGTAATGTTGAAAGATGAATAATGTCACTCTGTATGATTTGTCTCTTGCACTTGAGCTTTTATTGTGGAAAAAACCACAGTGATTGACATAGTGAAGACATGATGCCACAAGAAAACTTTAGTTGGATGTTCATTTTCAGAGAGGTGGGACCTAAATGCGTGAGGAGCACTACTGGAAAGAAAATGAGCAGCATTGCAAATGAAAACTTATTGCACTTTCAAAATTCAGTTATTGCCATTGAAGATATCAGAATAGTTTGAATCCGGTTGTCATGCATGCCATCAGAAAATAAGCAAAATGAAGGAGAAAAGGCAAGATTCCACAAGACTTTGTCTGGTGTTCCCCCTCAGAGAGAATTGCATTGTTTGGAGTTTTATCTGTAAGGTTCTGTTGTGTCATTATGTTGTCTCTGAGTTGCCTGATCATCTTTCTCCAGATTTAGGCATTGGTTTCTAACCTTGGAAAACAGTGAAGAGAATCAGTCTTTGTTACATGTAAGACTACATTTTTTTACAGCTGCAGTCTTCATGTAGTTTTTCAGGTTTCTTTGTGACTCTTGGGACTGGGGAGCTCTTTATTGCCGTCACTGGAGTTCCTCATGTTCCTTCTTTTCTCCTTTGGAATGTGTCCTACAAGAGCTACTGAGGGGCTTAAAATCCTGTGGAAGTGTCTCATCTTTTCTGCGAGCAAGAAGAGAGGAGGCAATCTTTGTGGCAGACTCTGTGCAAAGATGGACAGCATTTGTACTGCTTCTTCCTTGCTCTAGAGATATGGTGGGGAGTTTTCCCCATGTGCTGCAGATTGGGAAAATGGGACTTTGCATGGATCTGCTTCAGCTTGGCACCCCTGACAATTTTGGAAACTCAGACTTTCAATCCAAAATTTGGGACAGAAAAAAGTCTAATGAGTTGTCATGAGAACTACTGCATTTAACAGAATTTCAGTAATTGTTGGGGATACTCAGCCAAATACTATCACTGATATCTCTGGCGGTAGCTGTTGACAAAAGTGTAGTAGCTTGTATCGTTTTTAAAAATATTTACAGAAATTCATATATGTTAAATTCTTCTACTAGATTTAAGAGGTATTTTAAAATACCTCTCTCTGTGCACTACTAAAATCAATAGAAAATATTGTTTACATGCTTCAATATCCATTTTTTAGGAAACTAACGTATATGGTAACACTTCCAAAACTCTGTTTCATGGAAATTTTTGCATGTACTGCTGGGGAGACTCTCCTACAGTTTATTGGAATCCTCTTCAGATTCTGCTTGTGAATTCAATGTTCCTGAAAAAATTTATAACACCTTTTTTTTTTTTTTTTTTTTTTTTTTTTTTTTTTTTTTTAGGTGGATGTGATACAGTTGACTTTCCTATAAAAATCACTCCTAAGTCCCCTGGTTCCTTCCACTGTCAGATTGTTCTGAAGTCATCCTTTGATATTCGTGTGTATGAGGTTGAATGTGTGGTGAATGCAGACCAGGCTGATGCACAGCTCGAATTTCTAGCTCCAGCTTTCCAGGCAGTGACTCAGGAAATTCCAATTGTAAGTTCACTCTACTACTGCTAACTAAACTAAGATTCGGGATTTTGAAAAAATGGATTTCGGATCAATACTGTTAAAATTTATAGTTCTGAAATGCAGAAATGCATGGAAATACTGACTGGAGTATTATTTCTCAAAGTCCATGTTGTAGATAATGGGAAAAATAATTTCCTTCAAGTTAATTATTAATTTGATGGGCTTAATTTTAATGTTTTTCTTCTGAAAATTGTAAGTCTGGTATTTAATAATGTTATCACAATGAAAGTGAAAAAAATTAATTTTTATTTAATCTAGGGAATAAGTACACTATTTCTTTAGAAAAAAAGGAGAGAGTCTGAGGAATAAAACAGAAGAAATAGATTACATACAGTTAAAAAAAACGTGGTAAGCATAGCCAGTATGTCATATATAGTTTTATCATATCTACTTTGTGTATGAAACCCTTGGAACATGAGAAATAAGACCAGAGAGAGAAGATGGGTGCAATATCGTCTCTCTCAGAAAATTATTGGTCAAATTTTCAAGAACTTAAATAAAACAAGCAAACAAAAAAAGAGAAATTATAGGGAAGGAACTTAAGCTGTGCGAGAAGGAATAAAGATTCTTTAAGAGATAGAACCAGTGAAATATTTCCTGAGATCTGAACTACAGTTTGGTTTATGTACTTTTGATTGTAGAGCCACTAAACAATACTAGTGAGCTGATTTATAGAGAAATTATTCTGAGATATTGGAGTCAAAAGACTGGGGGCAGATTAAAACAAGAAGACTGAATATCTGAGGAAAGACCCTACTGAATGTTCTGTCAAATATTGAGAGTAGACAAGGAACTAGTACATCAGAAAGAAAAGAAAAACAAACCCTAAAGGAAACCTTATTACAGTGCTATCTCTTCTTGCACACAAGTTTTAAGATATTAATAATTCATGTGTTAAACATTGATATTTTGCAATGTTACATTAGCCTAAGAACAACTGGTGCATAACACAGAAAGGTAAGGGGATTTTCCACCTTGTTTAAACAGACACTTTCTAAACAGATTTGCTTTATTCTTCTTATGGATTTATTTTTCACGTCACAGTGATCATTTTTTAGGAGTTAGATACTTTACATTTCTATATACACTCCTAGTTGGAGCTTCTCCATCTACCAGAAATTTTCCCATATTTTTATATTTTTATTAGCACTATTGTATTTGTCATTTAAACTTTCTTAAATATTCTGTGGAAAAAGATATGCTCATTGTGGAACTGAAGATGCTGTTATTCAATCTGCTAAAATTAATTTTTTGAATCAAATATTTAGTGCTCAAAGCACTTTTTACAGGCACAAGCAAACTAACAGTCATAACGTGTTTTAGGTGGAACACTTTATAAATGGAGCATATTAAATGGTCAGCAGGTTTGCTTAAAGCCATGCAGTGAATTAGTGACAGAAACAGAATAAGAACCCATCTGAAGCTGAGATCTGTGATTAGTTTCTTTTGGAGTTTCCATAATTTTTTCAATGAGATGAATGTAACTGTTCCATCTCTGCCTTTCAGACTCTGCAGGTGTTGGTCCAATAGAATTATTATGTACTTTGGGTTGAACCACCTACAGTCCTGTGAGGAGATTCTGACTCCCTTAGCATTAATTGTGTTTAAATTAATTCACTTGACAGGCTTTGGATGAAATTTTGCATTAAGCAGAGATCCTGTAGGAATTAGATGATTAATTAATTAAAGCCATTAATGAACAAGTGTAAAGGAGTAGAATTTAACGTATATTTTCTTTTAAATTTCTAATGTTTATGGTTGTCCTTAATATCTTCAGAAGACCCTTTTAGACAAATTCATGCTGTGTTAGAAGGATTTGTTCCAAAAGAATTTCACAATGACCATGTTTGTCAACTACATTTCTCCAGATGACAAGTTTTTGTGTTAGAGATCAGGAAGAAATATTTGTGTTACATATTGATGTAATCATCACTACTGTGGCTAAAGGAAATATCTCATACCAACTGTACTAGAAATCACTGAAAATAAAACAACTTTAGCACCCGAATTTTCATGGTTCTCCTCTAGAACCTAGACCAATCCTGATGATGTTTTTCCTCTATCCCAAGTTTTAACATGTTAGATTAGCAGAGAGTGATGACCTGACAATTTTACACCTGATCAGCTAGTTTTCAAAAGGATAAAGCTTTTTTAGTATTGGTATTGTGGAGATAAAAAAGCATGATAATAAAAATAAACTTTCTTGGTCTTTTTTTTTCCTTTCAATTTTTCCTTGGTGTGTGGACATCATACTTTTTTCCTTTTGTGTTTTCTACCAGAGATTTGTGTTTTCTACCATTGTTATTACAGAATTGGAGACATGGTGATGGAAGTTTTTTATAAAACTGAGGCACTACACAAATCTCAACATTGCATGCAGGCATATGTGCTCAACCACTGGGAAATTTTATAGCTAACACTGAATCATAAAGATTAATCAAACCTTAGATAAATGGTACTGCAGGTGTGGGTAGCTCTGGGTTAGCTCTGATGACCACGAGTTCTTTGTTTCTGAGGCTTTCATAGACAGAAACAAAGACTGAAGAATTTCTCTCTTCCCTGAAATCCATTGTTTATCTCTGATGTTTGCATACAGTTTTCCATGAATAAAGACCTTTATAGGTCAAAAGATTACCTCCTCTTTTCATAGATCAGATGAGATTAATCTTCTCTGTTTGACAAGGCATGAATTAGCTCATGAGTGACAGTTTATTTTATCTTTCAGATGAGTGTTAATCTTTTTTTTTCAGACTGGATGTTTGGTCATCTGGTTCTTTCCAGTATTAGGAGGCTGAATATCATTATTTTAGTTTTGCTATTTTTAGGCAGGCTCTAAGCATATATTATAGAATATCTCACTTTTTACCATAATCAAGCAGTCTTGTGATACGTCTGGATGCAAGATAAACATGTTAAATAGGCTCAGGCTCATATTGCTCAGGATAGGCATTTTTTAAAGTAGTTTAGTCTCTTGAAAGACCAGATTCTGAGAACACAGGACTGTAAATTCTCCTTTGGAGATGGAGTTCTCAATTCATAAGACTGATCCTGTAACACTGTCAGTGGCCAAATGAGGCAATATATTCCAGCACTCCACATCAGCACTTCAGAGGGCACCAAGATTTTCTACAGATGGAACAGGAACAGAATTTTGGCAAGCATTAAAGCAGCACCATAAAGATACTTGTAAATGTTTATAATGATACTTACAAATTCCATCTTGACCATTAGCTAGATCATGCTCATGTTCTTCTAGTGAGTATTCCTGCTGACAGTATTGCTACTGAAAGTAGGGGTTCTGTACCTCTGGCTGCCAGGAATAACAGATTTATTATTAGCTTGTTTTATTTTTAAAGTACACTGCTTTTATTCTTCCCAAAGGCACTCTGAGCCAATACTTGGAGCAAATGAGTGCTGTGCTCTGATGTGGTGATAGCTGCAAGTGAAAGCTGAAATGCACATTAAAAAATTTAAATGCATAATCTAATTTACGTCTTTGATTTTCTTTCAGAGTAACATATCCAGTGAGGACTGGATGTTTGAAGCACATTTGGAAGGACAGTGTTTTCATGGCCCTGCAGTAATAAATGTGCCTGTGGGTGAAACAGTTCCGTATCCTCTCACGTTCACGCCAGTTGCTGAGAGTGTAATAACGGTAAGAGAGAAATTAGTTTCAACGTTTGAAAAGGATGGTTTCACCAATAAAATTATCACCAGTATCCAAATTATGAAAGTGTTTAGACAGTTGGTAATAATAAACCATCTGCTTGAGAGAAGGAAAGGATAAAATTTACTACTATCTGAAGTAAAAACCACAAATGAATTAACTTTGTAAACCTTAAGATTAGGTGTGATTGATTTCCCCACCACATATTCTCATGTGTTCTTTATTTAATTTTCCATTATATTCTTCAGTTCTATTAGTTTCTACAAAATCCTTCAATTATACAGTTATTCTGTAAAAATTCTGAACTTTTATCACAAAAATATACATTGTTCTGAATTTAAATACTTACATTAAATCGTAGTTCATTATCTAAATAATGAGGTAGTATTTCTCACTGCATGCCTAGATCAGAAATTAATTTATGAGATGAGTACTTCGTTTGCAGGCTAAGCCACCATTTCACAGCTGCTTTTGCCATCAGAGTAATAACTATTCCAATGCTAAAATGATGAGCAGAGCAAAGGCTCTCACACCTTTAGCAAGAAGCTGCATTTGTGGTTTTGTCTGTGTCCCAGCTGAGGGATTCTGACTGCAAGTTGCTGTTGAAATACGTGAACTGCCAAAGATGAAAAAAAAATGTTCTTTGAAGCATAAGTAACCCTTCTGCATGTGTTACCAACCAAATATAATGCCGTTTAGGCATCCAGTGTTATAAAATTATCAAAAGCCAAAAGCCCTGAATCCTTTGATGACAAATGATTATGGAGAGCATTTTAGCTGAATCACAAAATCATCCAGGTTGGAAAAGACCTCCGAGATTATCTAGTCCAGCTGTCAACCCAACACCACCATAATTACCCCTAAACCATGTCCCCAAGTGCCACATCCATATGCCTCTTGAGATGGTGACTCCACCATTTTCCTTGGGAACTTATTCCAATGCCTAACCACTCCTTCAGTAAAAAGCTCTCTCTGATGACTAATCTGAACCTCCCCTGGCACAACTTAAGGCTATTTCCTGTCAACCTTTCACTTGAGACACAGAGAAGAGACCCATCCCCACTTCACTACAACCTCATTTCAGGTACTTCAGAGAGCAGTGCAGTTCCTTTGAGTCTCCCTTTCTCCAGGCTCAATCTGTGCTCATATGACAGGTGAAGGACAGGTGGAAACACTCCATCAGCAACGTTAAGTATTATATAAGAGACAAGGAGGCATGAGATATGTTCTTGGAGATGTTTATTTTTCAAGAAGGAGCCAAGAAGTAGAAAACCTAGAAATATGAAAACTTTATATTCTTGAATTTCATAGTTTAGAAAAAATTTAAAATAAAATGTTTTGTTTCTCTGGTTTATTTCTCTGCTTAACAATGGGTTTATTTAAGAACTAGGAAAATCAATAGGAGCCCTTTCTTGTAAGCACTCTGACTCACCTAGATTTGAGATTAATAAACTAAAGGAGTTGCTTTGGCAGCCAAAGGGGACTTGTACAGTAATGAAACTTTTTTTTTCCTCCTTTCTTTGTTATAGGGAAAGCTTATTCTGAGAAATGTTACAGCTGGAATTCAGAACATCTTTAGTCTTAAGGGAATAGGAAAGAAACCTCTGCCTCAGGATTGCATTGTGATAGAGTGCCAAGTGGGAAAGATCTCTCATAAAATCTTATGGGTGCACAATTATACCAAGAAGAAGTTAAAATACAAGGTAAATTTTTTCAATAATGTGACAAATCTTTTTCTGTCCAAGGGTGGTCCATTATGTTTTACAGTAGCAACAATTACTGTAATTGCAGATACACTCATAAAATTCATGTTTTCATGAGAAAATTTTCTATAGTTCATAGCATATGGATATGTTTATAAGTAAGTATCCTGTGAGATAATGTATGCTTTTACTGTATGCTTGATGGGAAAAATTATCTCTTTGTGTTTTAGTCTGGTTTCTCTGTTCATTTGCTAATCTTTCCAATGATTTGAGACCTGTGGCCAACTCCATCATTTTTGAAGTCAGAGAAAGGGCCTGAGAATTACTGGGTTCCTAAAATCTTCATAAAATATTGAATAATACAGGAAAAGGACAAAAATTATTATCCTGCTAAGGGCAGGATTTTAGCATAAGCTACATGCTACACATGAATTTCTCATGGCCCAGTGGTCTGGCCGAGTTACTGTCTATTGCCCAACTGTTGTTTCCGCAATGTTGGAGGAAGTTGGGAATAGTGTGTTTGCCAACAGTAGAGAAAATTTGGAGGTAATCACTGGAGTTGTTGAAAGGCAATGGGTCACTGAGGAGGTTAATACAAATTCTTAAGACATAAAGTTTGATTTCTTTGCTCAAGAATGTATCTTTATTATTAAATATAATAATTATTTTTAATATTTTCCATTAACTATATTTTATAACTGTGTTTACACAATCACATTTTCCTATTTAAAACCACTGTTGTGGTACTGAAAAAGCATATTTTTTCTACTATTTATCTTGTCTGTATGTTTAATTTGAAAGTGATTATTTCTGTAGCATTCCTCACCTTCTGTACCTATGCATTGGCTCTCATGTCCTATGCCAGCAGAGGCAGTAAGTACATGAGAGCACCAAAGATGAAATTCTGCTTTTCTTCTCAGCTGCAGAGAAGTTCCTGAGCAGGAATATCTTTGATCATGCTCAAGAAAATCCATATTTGTGACTCTATCATGGCATTTAAATCTAGAGTATATAACATCCAGATATTAAGGCCATGCAGTGTTTGCCAGGACAGCTCCATCTGTTGAAGCAAGGCAGGGGAGTGCCATCTAAAATTATCAGCATATGCAAAAATATATATATTTACTTTTGTGGGAAAAAAAATCTTTTGTGGAAGGGTTGAAAATGGGACATGTACATACTAGAAGATAATATCTGACTAGTGTGGACTTGCAAACTGAGTGATTTTGTTCTCTGCCTTGGTGCCAGTAGGTCCAAATGCTGCTTTATTCAAATTGAAAGGTAATGGTAATGAATGGTTTGACCACATGATATAAAGAGAGATCATGTACATACCAGCAGCAGTGTTCTGTTGAGTAATGATAATTCATACCAGTGTGAAATCCTCTCTTGGATGCCTTTTTGCTAGTCTCCAGTTATCCAGGTGTCCACTTTTCAAGGTCAGTCTTCATTTAGTAAACTTCATATATCACAAAAAGGTCTAGGTTTGTATTCCTATTTTTTGGCTCATTATCATCCCCCAAAACAAAGTGAAAAATGAATTTTTTGAGCATCAGCAGCTTTGACATTTTTATTTTCAACAGTCTTAGTTTTTTAGATGTGAATGCATTTGCATTTCTAATATATTTGTACTTTTATCTCTGGAAGAAGTGAATCTTTTTGGCAACAGAACTATTTTTCTGCTTTCCTATTTTGTGTGAACTCAATTTTTTTTTTGTGCCATGAGTGAAAGATACAGAAATAACAAACTTCAAAATGAATACATTAAAATTATTCATTTTATGTATTTTTCAGAAATATTGCATTAAATGAATTTATGACAGTTGTAACTATTCCAGTGTGAGCTTTGTCTGACTGAACTTTGACCTCCTTGAGGGTGTTCTCTGGGCCCTGAATTCTGGTTTTGGTTGGTTTTGTGCTGGGGGAGGGGGGGGATTGGTTTGTGGTGTTTGTGCTTTTTTCATCTCTGTGAAATGCTGCTTGACAGCCCAACTGTGTGTGCTCTTTTTGCTCTGGGACCTTTGGGAGAGAAGTAGTAAGGTCAGCTATTTCATGCATATAATAAATTAATCAGGGTGAATAATGCATTTTCTCTATGTGAGGTTCTTACCCAGGAGCAGTTGCAGAACAGTTGTTGGGGCAAGGTGGGCCGAAATAGCTGGAAAATGCATGGTTCCAAAGCCTGCTGGAGCCTGGAAGCTGTTCCCTCCACAAAGCAAATATTAATCACTTCCAGCACTCTCCAGCAGATGTCATGTGGTGTCTTGTGCTGTTGGGGTGAGCAAAGATCATTTGCTTGCTTTTATTTCCAACACTGCATGCCTGTAGATTAGGATTTAACCACTAAATCCAGAACACGATCACAGGTATCTGTAGTTATTAGGGGAGTGCAGAAAACCTCCTCTTAGTTATTAGGGGAATGCAGAAAACCTCCTCTAAGAGGAAAGGGTGACCCACAGCCTTGTTGGAAATGCCAAATAAACTTATTTTACTCAGATGTATATAACACAAGGGCCAAGAGGAAAAATAAACTATTCTAATTTTGTTGCTGTTATTAATTCCATGCTGCCTGATAGCTGTAATATTTGAGTAGTCTGTGGTGGAGCAGAGCACTGCTTTTGTCTTTGTTGGTGTTTCCCTTGGGGGAAGTTGCTGGCAGCCCAACAACTCCTCCTCCTGTTTAATACAGCATCTTTGACAGTTTTCTGTATTGTGCTGTAGCTAAGTTGGTGATTAGGTAGAAAAAATGTTGTCAGTCTTGGCAGATAGAGCAAAGATAATCCAAAAAGTAATAGTTTTGGATGTATTTTTGATGGGATCTTTTGTAATTTTCTTGCCTAATGAATATCTTCATTATTGAATTGGTTGGTTGATGTACCCCATATACCCTGCATTGCTGGAGTATAGGCAGCATATGAAGTAATTTCTCATAGATTAACTGGGACACATGATAAAAAAAACAAACCAACAACCCACACAAGAATTCCATTTACTGATGTAATAAAGCTCAACCTGTATTAAGAATGGTATGTGATGTGCCAGTAGCTGACAAACATAATAATTTACAGGCATGTCCATAAACAATTTACTGCACGATGAAAACTTGGCAATAAGTAATTTAGCTGAACTAATACTTGGGTAATTTTGCCTTGGAGGTATAAATTTAGCTTCACTATTCCATTTAAATAACTGAGTATATTAAACTATAAACTTAAGAAAAAAATTCATTTTATTAAAAAATACAATTACGTTATATAGATATATATCCTACTCTGTTTCTCATTTTTGCTGTATTTTTCTAATAGCCTAAGCCAAAATGAAGATACTGCTGCAAAAGTGACTATTTAAAATGAAATTTAAGCTCTGGAAGGAGGAAGAGGGAAATAATCTTTGCTTTTACTGTATAAAGACAGCCCTCTTCCAGCTGAATAATATTTTTTTTCCTTTTCAATCATATAGAAAGGGTTTATGCCTGGAGCAGTAATAATTTTTGTATTTGTGTTTGATTGTGCAAGCATTAGTGTGTATCTAGAGCTGGGGAGGGAAGAAGTGCCTTGGCAGTTCAGTGGAGGTCATGTGCATGACTCCATCAGTCTACCTTTAAAACTTTTAAGCAAAACCCTTTCAGTGCTCACAAAGCTTTCCATGATTAAAAAGACAATTTCCATAAATTCCCTTGAAAAATGTGAATGGTTTTATGAATTCTTTTCTACTGATTGATGTGTAAACCTTAGGGAACTGCTGCCACTGTGCTCTTTGGGGTTGGTTCTAGGGGATCTTTCAAAAAATAGTCTTCCTTGTGATTGACTTACTCCTGGATATGAAAAAAACCCTTCCAACAGAATTCATAAAGAATTTGTGCATATACAACATCAGCCAGAAAGCATGTCCTTTTCTGATGATAAATTAATAGAGGGTAAGTGACTGCAGTGGAAATAGATTTTAGCATCTGAAAAATTACATTCAATTCCTCCTAGAAGAGAAGGAAGTGTAAAGCATTTCTATGGAAATCCAATCTCTCAGTCTCATGACAAAACTTTTAATGCAATTTTCTTGTTTATTTATATAAATCTTTGTCTACTGGATATAAATAATTGTCTGATGTGTTGATGGCTCCTTCTAATGATACCTTTGATAGAAACTTTAGCTATAAAGGTGCCGAATTCTTTCAAGGCATGGTTTTGCAATAAAAATATAAAACTGTGCAACTGTTTTTCTCATTGGTGTTGAAAATAGATGTCATTAAAGTAAACTCTCCAGAGGAATCTCAGGATTCAGTTAAATTACCTTTCAGGCATTAGGTAATACAAACTGTTAGTATTTTATAAATTTGTAGAATAAATACATAATGAATAATAATAAAAAAGCAATCCTCTGTTTTCCAGTGTGTTTATACTCTATATATCCATTTTGAGTTTTTACAATGTCACCAAGACAATGTCTCGAAGGTTGGGTATTTGTAACAAATGCCTCAAAGTAATAAAATAAATACCATAAACCTTTAATGAGGGGCTTCCCTGTTCAGCCTGACTCTTGTTTGGCAATGAATCTTGAGATTTTCTAAGAATAAATTCTGTGCAAGTGCAGTAACCTGAATGCTCAAGGTCAAGTTTATATTCTTTAACAACAAGCGGATCTGTGTATCCCGTAATCCTTCAGTTTTTATCTGTTCTTCCAATTTCAATTCCTTTGGATTCCACTGTATCTACTAGAACTTCTGTAACAGGGGTTCTTTTCACTAAAGAAAGGGCAATCTTCATATCAATAATGAATGGTTCAAAGGCCTTCAGAATTTAAAAATAACTGTAGTTGTTGCCAGGTGTTTTTTTGATGACTAGTGAAATTTTTAGATCCGTTAAGAGCATAGGAAGGTCTTAGGTCATATTTGTTTCTTGAAATGTGTTAGTGGTCTTGACAGGTAGCCTGGTTTAGGAACAAATCTGGATTATGTAGCATCCTTCATTACGTAGAACTCCAGATTGCTGCTGAACAGGCAGGAATTATTTGGGGAATATCCTCAGTGCAATGCAAAGATGTTTTACTTCAGTGTGGTAACATGCTGGTGGCAAAATTAGAGTGATTGTAAGAATTAAATGTGTTCCCAGTGATTCAGGAATTTGGAAAGTTTGCACTGAAAGGTGATGAGGGACAGGGGCCTATTTTGGAAAAACTGCCATTCTTGAGAGTTTTGTAAAGGGTCTGGATGTCAGATTGATCAGTGACTCCCATGGATCCGGTTCTGGCCTAGGGTCAAAAAACATTAATTTTTTGCTAAGTAAAGCCTCTCAATATTGTTAAAAAGACCTGAGAAACAATTTTCAAATGGAAACCTTGAACATATTACTGTCTAACTTTGTTATACTAAGAGACAATGGAGTTTGAGTGTATTTGATTTTATTCTTACATCCATTCACCACTTTGCCTTGTAGTTTTGGGACTTACGCTTACTTGGTTATTCAACTCTGGAAAAAGTTACTGTAATTTTGAAGTTTGGTTTTCCATTTCTGTTCATGCTAAATAGCCATATTAGTTTTGCAGAATGAGTTTTCAAAGCAGTGACTGATAAGTTAGTTTTACACTGCAGCATTTTATACATTTACTTCATTTATGCTTTCTGGCTGTGAGTAAATAATGACTTGATATGTAAGACAATAGAGAATACTGTAATTTAAAAAACATATCCTTGGGTATAGATTGATTTGAGCAAATGTTGTTCAGGGTCAAAATGTTAACTTTAATAATAATTTACATTCTGTCTCCATTGCATTACTCTGCAATTCTGGTTTCCTGAGTGATAGTGAAGTGATGTAACATATTTTAAGAAACTGCAATTATTTACGCCTGATAAATTTTGTGTGTTCCTCAGTGTGTGCGTGCAGCTCTGTCTGTTTCTCTCAGTATAAATACTATGTGTAAGTACATATCTCTGCAACTCCACCCTTGGTGTGGTTATGGTTAATCTGTCTGTAATTGTTCATCATTCTCTCATTGCACATCAGGACAGAAGCTGACAAACTGCCTCTCCCACTAACTGGAAGAAGTAATTATATATTTTGACTCATTTTGAATAGCTTGTAAATCAATATTTTTTTATTGTTGTTGATAAAAGCACCCCAATGTATGCCCTATTTTCTTCCTTCAAATATATTTGCCTAACAATAGTTATCCATAGAAGATTTTGTTAGGCATATTATAGTACCTTTGGGAACACAGTGTTGTAGATTATTATAGGATATAAGGTTATTCAGTACTACATCTTTGACTAAAATTATGTCCTGTTCCTACATATAATCCTCATAAAAATGCATTCTAATAAGAAATAGCTCTTATTCTGATATTCAGAAGAAAGTTAGCTTAAAGCTTACAGTGTATAAATTCTTTTGTTACTTCACTCAAAGTTTTCCTCTAAACTTAAAAAAATGGAACTATTATTTGGAAATTTTTGGAACTATTTATTTGGAACTATTTATTATTATAAAAATCTGCAATTTGTGGAATTTCCCTGATGTGTACTTTTAAATTCTCCAGCTTTTTCACTTTCTGATTATTCCTGGATGTCTTGTTATTTTGTAATAGACCTGCAGTTAAGCAGAGACATGTTATACAACATTATGCCGTATTAGAATCCCAAATGTCTGTGAACAAATGAGAATGATTCTTGGTAGGAGTTCTGATACTAGGATAAATTGACTATGTGCATGGGCAAGCGTGGGCATGCACTTTTATTATCCATTTGTCATCTGAGGTTGATCATTTAATTAGTCTCAGTAACAGAGCTGATAAATCACATGGCCATTGGAGCAAGACAAAGTTCTCTTTAGGGAACACATGAGAGGTATGTGGCGAGTGATGTCTGTCACAACCATAAACCTTCTCAGGGGCTGTAAGTAAGAGACTGTATTGCTGTGACCACTGCTTAGAGATTGGCTAAGGTGTATGTGACCCTGATTTTTTCAGCCTTCTGATGTTTACATTCCTAGACTGGAGCTTTCTCACACATTGTAACATAAACAAAGTAGATTGTTTTTGCGTTCCTTTCTGATAGACTTTTGGCTTGACCAGTGGGATCAGAGAGGTGTCAACGTCATACCCTAATCACTGGTCAAAGTCCAAACCCTATTTAAACCCAAAACCCAAAATAAACTTCTTCTTTCTTGTCTCACAACTAGAAAGTGTGAGTGTCCTTCTTTCGTTTCTGTTGGTTGACAGGTGTGAATAACTTAAATAACAGAGACAAATAGGGTTGGTAAATTAATGGGAGTGGTTCCTTAATGGTGAGTATTTTTGTTATAGCTCTGGAATAGCAAGCAATATGAGGAGTATGAGTTTAATGACTGCGTTGGAAAGGTGACAGCAGAATGAGGTTAACATCAGTTATGTGCAAGTTTTAGTGAGCATCTGATCCCAAAAGGTTTAATCTGATGCAAGACAGGTAAAGTAGAAATCCTTCCTGTCTCTTGATAGGATCTGGATTGAAACACTGAAACAGTGGCTATGTGTGTAGTGACATAATTTCATTTCTTATACTCAAGCTTTTCCTATTTGGTTATACAGTCACTTCCTTAAGATGAAAACTTAATTCTGTTAGTTCACTACTCTGAAAAAGTGTCCAAGATTTCTCTTGAATGACTGAAAAATAAAACTTCC
This sequence comes from Zosterops lateralis, assembly GCF_965231275.1. Lineage (NCBI taxonomy): Eukaryota > Metazoa > Chordata > Aves > Passeriformes > Zosteropidae > Zosterops > Zosterops lateralis. The sequence goes on from NC_139763.1 coordinate 9,688,136, forward strand.
AGTCCATATTTACTCATCAGCAATCCATAGGCATTTCATGTTTATAGTCGACCATGCCAGTAGTGTTGCTTTTACTTTGACATCTTTTGGTAGAAACTTGTCTGGAACATCCAGTCTTTGATAGAAACTGTATTACTCTATCCTTCTGCTTTTTACCCAATTTAAATTAATCACATTTATCCTACTTTTACTTCTGTCTCCATGTTACTTTTTCCTTAAATAGAAATCTCATTTTAACTAATCTTATTTTTTTCCTTAGTAATTTGCTGTCATTTCTATTATCCTAGCTGTATTTTAGGTACTTATCCTTTACTTTTATGTACGTTTATTGTAAACTGAAATGGAATACTACATAAATGTGGCTTATTTATTGTTTCTGTTTTAATAAATGAATCTTCCCCATCTTCAGTGTGTAACAGCCCCACCTTTCCTATGCTTTGCTCTTTGTTGACAATTTAAAGATGTTTTTTTCAGTTTTTTTCTCCAAGTGCCAATTCAACGAGACTTTTCATCCATCTCTTTTTAGCCTTTTTTTTTTTTTTTCCCTCTTGCCAAAGTAGTCTCTTCCTATTCTTTCTGGTTGCTGGACTTTTAATACTCAGTTTGAAATGCAGATTTATTGGGGAAGAGGAAGACTGTTGCTTTACAGGGGTTTTTTTCCCTCTGTTACTTGGAATAGAAATTTTGAATTTAGAAGAACAAGCACCTGAAAAAGGAATTACAGTAACATAAATACCACAAAGAAACATGTTATAGGCAATGATTGTCTGTATCAAAAGAAAAGATGATTTAAGAATTGACTTCTTTTCTATAGAAGATATTAAGAAAATATATTTACTTAAAAAGTGAATGTGCATCTAATGCTGTTAGTATTGCAAAAGGAATCTTTGTAGAATGCAGGTATCCACTTGGACGCTTGACAGAGCAGCTCTGCCTGGGGATGCCTCAGACCTGAAAGCTTCTTCCACAGAAGCCTTTTCCCGGCTTGTTGGGCTTGATATGATCTGTATGTACCAGCATTTCTCTTATCGTGTGTATTCTTTCATTTGCATAAAATTTAGGACTTACTGATACCATATTTTCTACTCTTCAAAGCAGGTAGAATGGATAATGTCTTGATGCTGTTCTTGCAACAGTTCCTTGCTTTTGATGAGTTTTCCTCTTTGTGATTTGTCTTCCTCAGGTGTATTCCAATCTCTCAATAGTGAGTGGTGCCCCTGATGTGACTGTCAATGCAGAGGACACTGCTGCTTACACTCTGAGTATATCTCCCTGCAGACGAGGAGTTTTTCAAGGTACCATTTAGAACTTAAATATATAAAATATCCCTATAAATTAGCAGGGTAATCCTTTTACATCTAGTGCTTGCATTTGTTCTGCATGCATAACCTTTCTTCTGGAATAAGGTTGTCATTACTGGTGATTCAGGTTTTTAAGCTGGCTCATATTTATGTTTTTAAAGGTATCTTCCTGCTAAATATGTGGTCAGGTTCTTCAAAAATGCCAGCATATGAACAACTTTATGCATTTAATTGGTCTCATTAAAATTGACTAAATAGCAAGTAATGATTTTTGAATTATCACCAAGTTTGTGGATCTCAATTTAATTTTCCAAAAGCTGTTGAATCCCTTTGCTTATGTTGGCACTACTAGAATCAAAGACGAAAAGGCAGAGACCAGAATTTGATTTTTTCCTTTAATTAATGTTCACTTTGTTGACCACAAGGCAAGAGTACGTAAATAGAATGCAGTGAACTGGGTTCTTTCTTTGACATATGTGGAGGCTGGGGAGATCAAAAATTGATTGTACATAATTTGCATCCATCCATGTTTATAATGGTATTCTTATGATACAATAGCAAAACTCTTGATTGTTTTAACCTATGTCAGCATCCCATAATTAATGTTTTGTCCTGATTTTCTTTTTTGACAACAATTCAGATTTCATATTTTTTAAATGTTTGGTAATGGTTCTAAAATTCCATTCTGCTTCTTATTTACCTTCTAATGTGAGAAGTATGATTTTGAGAATGAAACTGTACAATCAGTCTTTGTCTTCCCTATAGGATAAGTATTGTATTAACTCTCAGCAAAGTACAAAGGTGTTTAGGAGGGAATTATGGAAACAGAAGAGACCTTCCTAAAGGAACTGAATAGCATTCAGGAAAAGATTTGAACTTCTTAAACAGAAAGTTTCCCGATAACGGAGAAATCTCTCAATACAAAATGCTTGGTTTGTGTAGTTTTGAATTTGTAGGTTCCTAACTCCAAGCACTTGATTCTGCTACAGTCTTGGACAATTGAGATTAATGACAGCTGTTTTCTCAGCATTAAAAAGCTATTAAGTCTTGTCCCTGGGGATGTCAAACTACTTTGCTCCTTTGGCCATTTTGTTTTTAGTACCTGATATGTAACTAATAATGTCATCTCAATTCACGAACGATTTGTGCAAAGAAATTAATGCTTGTAACAAGGCTTGGCCTAGTGCCATTGGAAGACTTCATTGCCCTGATCTGTAGCCCTGGGAAAAAAAATCATGCTATATGAATAGGAATCAGCTTTCAATGAAATTGTAACCATCAAAAATGTACACCAGAAGATATTGAGGATTTGCTATATTTTAACATGCCTTTTTTTAAGCATTAAAGATTTAGGAATAGTCTCTTCTTCTGCCTTAGAAAATCCCCAGTTCTTTCACATATAATGAAAGTTTCAGTAGAAGAGGCTCCAAGGGATCTATCATACAGCAAATTAATACCAGGTGATAAAAGCCATGCCTTCAAAGGGACATAGATGGCATGTTCAGATCTACATCTCCAATGTTCTCTCATTCCCTTGACTTCTATCACAATGGTTCCCATTATGTCTTGAAGTATATGTTCACCGAGTGAAAAAAAGAGAGAACAGTCAGCTTCTCTAACCCAAAAAAAAGTTACTGATTCAAATGATGGGAAGCCATATCTGCCCTTTCTCTCAGAAAAGTTCATTTATTTTATGCTTTAAAATAACTTGATAGAAGGCTAACGTTATCCTTTGAAAAGCCCAGGGCCCAGTTATCTACAATCCACCCCCTGGCTCAGGGCTTGCTTTAATCACTACTTCAGGAAATCATGTTCATCCTTCCCCTGGAACAGAGACAGGCTTGTCTCTCTCACAGAAATACGTGCACACTCTCTAATCACTCAGCTGCTGTAGCACGGAGAGGGGTGGAGGGAAGAGAGGCCACTATCACAGGTCTGAAAAGCAGCAGCTGATTTTGCTGTCTGATGTTAAGTTTGATGTAAATCTAACTACCACATGTCCTCCCTAGGGTAACGTGTTAGGAAATACTTTCTTTGTGGCTTCAAGGAGAGTGGAACTCTGCTTCAGACTTTGCAAGTCTGGGAAGTCAGTTTTTTTTCTCCAGAGCAAAATTTCCAGGTCTTGAGAAACTTCAATGTCAAAGATAAATATATGAATGCATTTTTGGCTTTCAGGATCTTTCAACTGCCAGCCTGAATCTTGACAATCACAGATAAGATGTAGGTGATTCAAGTGGGAATTAGGCAATACTCAGGAATCTTAATCCTTTATAGGATCAAGATACTACAAGAAAAGTATAATTTAAACATTTGCCTCCCCACCCCGCCCCCACCTCCCTCCCCCCCCCAAAAAAAAAAAAAAAAAAAAAAAAAAAAAAAAAAAAAAAAAAAAAAATCTTCTTCATTCAGTCTGCTCAATTTGTTTAGAAGGAAGCAAATAATCCATGGGGTGAACAGTTCACATGACTGAAAATAAAAAACAATGCTCCAAAGCTATCTGCAGAGGGAGTAAATTTTATCCTGCAAGGAAAGAAAGAACAACTATTTTGATACAGAGCTGAAGACTCTGTCATAGTGCCGATGAATAATTTCAAGTCTAGAACTTCCTACTTTGTAAGTGTAAAACTTTGTAGCTTCGCTGTTCTAATACTGTTTTTTTCATATTAAAATAAATTCTAGTAAAAGAACTTTTACCTCATAAGTTGTTGTACTGAGCAAATGGTTTGCATTTTTCATTTACTTTCAAAGTCCTTTTATATCCAAAATGATATAGCTGCAAAATTATGCTGCTTTTGCTTTCTGTCCTGCTGTTTTATGGTTGCTAAGCTAAAAATGGGCCCAGTTATTTTCTAAAGCCCATTTGGAAGCATTCCAACAGAGGGCTAATATTACATGCTTCAGCTGGTTTGTAGGTGCATGACAGCTTTAACACAGAAATAATAGCAAATAAACACGTCAAATAAGATTCTGTCACTACATAAAATTCTTCAGCAGTCTGTTTTCTGAGTAATTGAGCAATTTTCTTTAGGTTTGATAAAGCATCTTCTACCGATTGCTTTATATTTTATCAATTTTTTATTTCTGCTTTCCCCAGAATAGACCGGAATTTTTCCAGGGTACAGCAAAACTCATATACTTGAACATGTCTTGTGCAAAAAACCCACACACCTTTCATAGTCAGTGCCCTTTTATTCATACAACTGCCTAGAATTTGGAAAGGAGCTTTCTGACGTTTTATCTCACCTTTTATTAATCTTTAAACTAAATCTGTGTTTAGTAGGCAGTGCTTTTCCATGCTGCTTAGAAACTTAAATTGAGGAAAAGAGGCAGCATGTTCCAGGCCTGTCAGATGCAGCTGTAGGACTGTTGTAGTGAGGTGGTGAAGATCATGCCAATACATTCTGGCCTATATGTGAGATGATTGAACTTGTTTGATTATCATTATTATCTATTTGACAGTGGTGTTAAAAAAGGTCCATGTCTTTGCTGGAATTCTGCAAATTGATGTACTGATTGCTATAATTTCTATGGAATCATAAACAACCATGAGAGAGAAAGATTATGTTTGTAGTTTCTTGCAGCCTGTGCTGTATTTCCAGCACCTGCCTCTTTGCTTTGAGCACTTCCTCTTCACCCGCATCACCGTGATGATGATGAGTCCAATTCTTTGGTAGTAAAGACAAAGCTTGAAGGCTCTTCTGGTTGCTTGATTGTTGTGAATGACTCTGCTGGATCACCAGAGTGCACTGGAGGAGTTGCTGACATGGCCCAGCAAGATGATCCCTGGGACACTCCATCCATCCATCCATCCATCCATCCATCCATCCATCCATCCATCCATCCATCCATCCATGTGCAGTTGGATCTGCAGGCTCCTGTGCCTTGCCATATTGTGATTTCATTGTCACATTAAGAAGAGGCAGTGAGAATTATAAACAAAACCATTCACCTCTTTATTAAATGCTATAAACCCATATATGAATGATAGTTGGCAGCAGGATTTGCCACTTGCTCATTTCTACTTGGTATGAGACTTAAAGCTTATTCTCTTTTTCATTGTTGTAGGAAGCAATTCGTTTAATCCTAGTATACCATCAAGTAGTAAGATTTACAGAAACTCTGTAGAATTCACGTCTCATCATAGAGATTTTCCTAGGAAAAATAGAGTTTATAAAGTTTTGTACTAACCTACAGTAAATATCTTTTTTTGTCAATAGAAAAACTACAAGAACAAAATTTGGCCAAATAGCTACATAAATTATGCTCAACTTGTAATTTATCTTATCTCTTCTGTGGAACTTTTCTGTGGCAGCAACGGTACAGATTTCATTGGCCAGAAGAAAAAATAGGAAAAGATAAAAAACCTCTCCTCCTACTCCCAAGAGCTTATTAAGTTCATATTGGTAGAGTTAAACCACAAGCCAAATGTTTCAATACCTTTTCAAATTTGTGTGATGATTTCTGTGGCCATATGGCCTTCTGTTCTTTTTTCCAGTTAAAATACTGGGATATTGTGGACTTTTATCATCTCTCTGCAGCAGAAAGTAATCATGCACACTATGTATCTTTCAAATGTCCCATTTAGGTTATACAGAAGGGAAACCATTGAGCATTTCTTGCTTTCTTCATTGTATTCATTGATACAGGGGGTGTATAGTATATAGGCAATAAGTCTAACATGGGGTGTTGTAATTACAATTTTATTGAGAAATAAAACAGCCTGCCTCCTTTTTAAAGGGATGCATTTTCTCTGAAGCAATAGAAAGCAAAGCTTTGCTATTAGTATGTTGACTGTAGTTGTATAAAATGTTTCAACACTGACTAGTAAAGCTAGAAAATATGCAATGATGTTTGACCAAGAAAGCTTTTAAAGGAATGATGTGTCAGCAAAAAAAAGCCTCCTCAATTTATGTAAATTTTAATTATTAATTTTCAGTATAATTCTAGAAATACTTGTATTATTGCTTTTACAAGTTTAGGATCATATATGCAAGTTTAGTATCCTATATATATGCAAAAGAACAGCTCAGGAGTCTTATTTTCTAAAACAGATGATGATGGCGTAATTTTGTGGTTGGCTGAATCAGTGGGAATTGTATCTCTGGTATGTAGGTGAAGTCTGCTTTGGTCTTGAATATATGCTTTAAAAATTGTCAGCCATGATGTTTTGGCAAGTTACACTCTTGTGAAATGTGTGACAGAGGAGTCAGAACAGAGCAGCTGGATACAAACCCAAGCACTGAGGACCGTGCATGAAAAGATTATCATTTATCAGTTGTTTTGTAGCATCAATAATGAGAAATGAGATGCATCAATAAGTAAAAGTTGTGTAAGATGACTGTGCATTCCAAGAGACCAGAACTTTCTGTGTAGAAGCTCTTTAAAGCACACGAGCCAAGCTCAGCAGAACTGCATGAAAAATGTAAAATTGCTTTTTGTATTTGTCATTTGAAATCTGTCATTTTTGGTGCAGTGTTTCTGCACATTTCCAATGTATTATTTATGACTTCATAGAGCACAAAGTACTTTTTATTACTCTCCATTGTATAAAACACTTTTTCCCATCCTGTAAAACATCTCTTGACAGGAATATTTTTGTAGCCCATAATTTAAATAAATTAATATATTTATATATCATCTGCTATCTTAGGATCCAATAGGGGTCAGTGGGTTGCACTATTTAACTCTCAAACCAGAGAAGTATTCTAATTAGGAATACTTCCTAGGAAAATGTTTTGCCTTAATTTATAGACTCAAGTCAAGCAGGTCATACTGTGTGTTATCCTCACTGATAAAGGATTCTGCATTTTAGATTTGACTTTTTTCTTTTGTTGTTTGCAGTTCTTGCCAGCAATGATTTTCTTTTATTTTCCCCTAATGAAAAATTCAAATAGCTTTGAGTCACTAGTAGATACTTTGATGCCTGTGAAAATTATGAAAGACAATTTATTAATATTTTTAGATTAAGCAGATAAACTGGGCTATAAATTGTATGCCAACTGTAGTAAAACTCATTACTTTTTCTAGAAATGCTTTGACAGATTTCATTGAGAGCCTTGCAGAGATCTGTATTCACCACTTCAATTCAGTCACCTTCATCGATCAAGATTATAACCTCATTGTTATTAATTCTGTTTGTTTGAGATCTGGTTTTCATAAAGGAGGAAAAGGGAATGTCAGCAATTATACTGAAATTCTTCACTGATTTTTTGATCATGCAACTGGTGGATTATCAACACAGTGGTTTAGCAATTCAAGTAGTTTTTAGTTACCATAGTTCCTCTCATAGCTCTTGAAATATTCTTGGGCGTTAGTAATTTATTCTTTTGGAACTTTTCAGGCATTCTAATATTTGCTGCAAATAAAAATTAATTATTCAAGTGCTTCAGCAAATTATTTTGATGCTTTTGAGGCCACGCTTTGTGCAGAGAACAAAAATAACTCTTTGTTTTACCATCTCATTACTTAAAACTGTGATCACTCCTGTCCTGTTTCTCTTTCTCCACGCTCACATATGGATATTCATGATTCTGAAATAGAGAAAATTGGTAAAGAAAATCCTTCATGGTGACTTGAAAGAAGAACCATAAGGAAAAATTACTAACATTTTAAAATTAGGTGTAACAAGATAATCTTTATTGTAAGAAGTTGGTAGAATTTATGAATGTATTGATTTTCAGCATTTAGCCAAGACTTCTTGATCAACTTCAAAGCTATAATTTTGCATTTTTTACACATTGTCTTCTAATTGTTGACATCTTTCAAGCATATTGTTGGCAAGGATTGGCATTTAAAATCAATGAATTCTTATACTTTGCTTTTCTCTAATGATGGGAATCAATAGACCAAAATAATACTAAGATTATATATTGAGACATAAAATCAAATTAATTAGTCATTTTCCTATGATCATTAGTCATTAATTAGTCATTTATCCTATGATCCGTTACATATTAGTACCATTCCATGTGTACTCTTACATCAAGATTTATATACCTTCAGCATTTTCTTCAGTCTTCATTATCCTTTCCATAATGGTTTTGGTTTTTATCCTTCTTGCACATCTACCTTATCTTTAAGATTAAAAAATAAAAAAATAAAAAAATAAATAATTTCCTCAATTTTCAATCACTCCTCTGCTTATTTGGACCCAAGTTCTGACTTATTTACTGGGAGTAATCTTAGTAGTTTTTAAAACTTTTTCATTTGAAATACTTTTGGTTTGTTTTTAATTAGTTTAGTTTAGTTTATTTGTATTTAATTAGAGTTTTCTTAATGAAAGAAAATTTGGGACTCTAATTTATTTTTTTTCAAGTTTGAAGTTTTATATTATATTGTTCCTCTGGATTTAAACCTATTTCCATTTTTTGATTTTGTTTTTAACTTCAGTGCTTCATACCTGTGCTTCTTGATTGCTGTCTCTCAAAGAGAAAGAGATTCTTCCTTGTAGTCATTTAATGTAAACCTTCTTAGTAGGGATAGTTTGTCAGTGTATATCACACCTCTGCCCCACTCAAAGCTGCAGAAGCAAAAGATACCATTGGATGTAGGTATTTTCAAATCAGTTTGTTCTTGGGACTCTCATAAGAATTCCCCATTTCAAATCTTAAAAATTCCATTAATAATAGTTTTCCCAAGTCCTGGGTAAGACACAATGAACAAATTGCCTTTTGGAGATGTTTCACGTGAATTCTAATAATTGCAAACAAGAGCATTTCTTACTATATAATGGCATAAAGTAAGTTCACCTCCTCAGATTTTGTATGAGGCAAGAATTAAACCAGCAAAATATATTTATTTTGGCTTAGAAACTCTCCAGAATGTATTTCAACATTGAAGAACAGTAATTTAGATGCAAGTAGAATGTTGTGTGGTATTTCCAAAGGTTTGTGTAGATTTAAAATTCTTAGACAGAGGCATAAAATATAAGAAATTAAATCTGCTAATTTAAAGCCAGTATATCAAATCATCGAGAATACCATTAATATTATTTAAAGGCACCCTGCACATACTTGATTTTATGTTATTATTTTATGTGATTGTTAGTGGCAATTTAAAATTCAGGGTTTGCAGTATCTCTGTATTTTATCTTCCTGAAATATTTGATTTAAATTTAACATACAATACAAAAATGTATCACAAGAATATTTTTACACTTACAGTTATTCTCTTATAGCAATAGAGTGAGGCACTGTGATTTAAAAAGAAATAACAGAAACAATCAAGACTATGCACAGAAAATTGAGCTGGGAAAAAGATACAATTAGTGACCATCAGATTTTGTAACTTTTATGAAATCCTTGTTTGTATTTTATTTTCCACTACTGATCTTTTTCAGGTATTTACAATGAATCTCTTCAGGCAAGTAGAAGAGCACTTTGGGGACAAAAATGTTTAATGTCCTTGTACTAACTCAAGAGATTTTTTTTAACATCATAAATTATAATTGGATGGCTGACACCTGGAGTGGAAGTTTTACTTCATTTTGTATTAGTTTTGAACAGAAGAAACACTTGTACGTGTCTGGCAGTCTGTTTTTGTGAAGCTCATGCCTGGGCAATAAAACACCTGGTATCTGTTTGTTTTAGGTGTAATTTCATTTGTTGCTGAAGATGAAGATCAACAGCAGCCTCAAGGCAGCAGGTCACCAAAGAAGGCAGGTGGCAAAAAAGCCCTTCAGAAACGGCCACTGAGGGCTCCAACAGCTCTTTATGCAGCTCACATTGGTATGTTTGTTATTGTGGATGCATTTGTTGTCAATGTCCATAAAATTATCATCGAATTATATCAAATTACACCAGAATGTGTTTTAAAATTAAATGAATATTTAGTGTTTAGTATGCACAGCCTACAAACAGTGTATGAAATTCTCCTTTTATGCTTTTTTGAAATATTTTTATGAAATGTTAAACTGAATTTTTTCTTTTCCTTTTTTTTTTTCCCCTCTTTTTGCAGTGTCACTGATTGTTGCTTGTTGTTGGAGAGGGGCAGAATGTTTTTGATGCTTTCTTTATTATTCTCCCGAAATACTGATAGTGCTGATGTCAAAGCAAGCCTTTCCTGAAATTCATATTGTTCCTCTTCTTTCCACTGTGGAAAAAACTTTCTAATAACAGACATAGATACTGCTTTGATACAACAAAATCAAAAAGAGAAAAATCCAGAATATCTACTTGCTTTCATATTGTCACCACCTGCTTTATTCTAAGCAGTATCTGCATTACTTTTGAGATTTCCAGTGTTCCAGGGGCATATTTTTGTGGTTACACCAAATAGACAAAACCATATTTTTTGTTTGTTTTTAGATTAATTTCTCTACTTTCTTACTTATATTTGCAAATATAACTTTGCCTTCAGAACCATGTTCTTCATGATATTAATATATAATTTGGTATATATTTAAAATATCAAGCATTTATTTAAAATTGATTAAAGAATATTTCTTGCAAGGAAAGTTATCAAGGAAAGTTTTAAACTAAAAAAGTTGATTTAGTCGATATTGAGTTCTTAGGAAATTAAGGGCTTGCAGATTGGAGATCTCTCTGTCTTTATAACTGTATTTTCTAGATAAATTAAAACTAGAATTTATCAAGCTCTAAAAAGAAGGAGAAGCTAATTTTATCAATAAATTAGAAATAATTTGAATCAAGTCAATGTGAATGTCAAAAAGTCTGTTCTTTTATAGTCTATTAAAATCTGTACAGCAGCATGGAAGTTGGTTTGACATTAAAACTTATGCAACACCTCATTGGAACTTTACAGAAGAAGGATTTTAAGAAGGATTAAATTAAGGTGATATATGCAGATAATATAGTAGAGACAAGAATTATAAATTTCCAGATATTAAATGGAATTAATACTAAAAACAATATAAATGATGATGCCAGGTAAACAGGAGATAGTCTTCAAATCTCTGCTGAAAGCCTGAGAATATTCTTGAATTTAGTTAAGCTTCAATTGCCGAAGTGAAACATTTTTTTCTTATGAGATATTTGCAAATTTAGGAATCATCATTCCGAAACTAGTAAAGGGTGTAACTGAAAGTAACTGAATGTAGAAGGTCAAGTAAGAAAATAGTTTAGGAGAGTGGATGTCTCAGTACTGTCCGGTCACTGATATCAATGGAGGGTGTTCTTAGGTAGAAAATCCAATGTATCTTCATGGTTTGCTATTATCATTACTGATAATGCCTTTGCTCCATTTGATTTCCTGATGACAATGCTCTTCCAAAAACATAAGGATTCTGAAATTTGTTTGTATTTTTTTTTTCTTCTTCAGCTGTATTTACAAAAAAGCACAGCTTGTTTTTGCAGTAAAAAAACCACAGTGTTTCCTCATGAAGAATCTTTTTTATGCTGCCTTGTATGAGAGGGAAAAGGAGAAAACAAACCAAAACTCGGACAGGAAAATGTCCACAGAGCAGATGTGACAGGAGCTTGCCCCTTTCTAAACTGATGTGGGCTTTTAGTTCTTTACAGAACATATTTCTGTCTTTGAAGAGAGGAGGTCCTAGGGTTTCTTTTCTCATGGGAGCCAAAAATAAAACAAGGCTAAGTGATTGCAAAGACTGAAAGTAGGATGTAGCTGGTGTTTCATGTAAGATTTATATTTAGATATTCCTATATCATAAAGTGCTAAATCGGAAATAAATATTAGGCATTAGTAGGTATTTGTTTCACAGTCTCAATAAACGTCATACTCGTTCTATAGGAGTGAGGCCTGCTAAACTCTCAAAGTAGAGGAAAATATTCTACTCTGGAGTTAATGGTAACTTCTTGAAGTGAACTGGCCAAATCTCCCTGTGTTGTGCTCTTTGCTGTGCAGCCACGGGGAGGGTGCTTGGCTCAGCCTCTGCCAGACCCTCTCTGCTCCTCAGGAATCATCCCCTGGAAATGGGAGTTGAGTGTGAAGCTGCTGTGGTTGCTGCCATGGCTAAAGCCTGCACTGCAACTACAAATCCTCCTCTCCTCTTCCAGCATCCCTCACACTCTCTCCCAGCACCAAGACTCAGCACAGACCTGGCACTGAAGCAGCAACTTTAATGTTCCTACTGGCAGTGATGTCTCACAGTGTTTGTACAAGACTGGGGAATTTTACATGGGCTGTTTTCTTACAGTGGCTGCCCTAAGCATTGCCTTTTTCCAAAGATTGCACTTCCCATTTTGTTTATCTTATGGAATGCATTTAGATTTTTATGTCACTGCCAATTTTTTGAATTTCCTTGTAGTTGAAAGGCCAAACATCAGAAACATACACGACTTGTAAATAGGCCATGATGAAAAAGCACAGTCAGAGGGGCCAAGCCAGACATTCATTTTGGCAAAGCCTGGTTTAATTCTCTTTCTAAAGCTAATTTGTGCTTCAACCAGGCTTTCAGTGACAGGCAATGTTTTCTAGCCTAAGTTACCATTATAGTTCTTATGAGATGACTCTGAGTTGAGTGCCTTTCCTGTTGAGTTTAAAAACTGCTTCCAAGTGATTTTTCGAGCAGCTGATGCCTTTGGAAGGAAATGGGACTTGCACAGGTAATTCTCCTGGACTTCCAGGCTTGAAATCAATCCCTGAGGACTGAACATCTATGGGAGCACTATGGGATATTCATATAAGGAAGACAGTAAAATAAAGTCTTTGTTCTAGCAACTGTTGGATTAGGAGGTAAACTACTCAGGATTGCAATTTTTTTTTAAAAATTAGCCTTTTTTCATTATAGTTTTTTTAAAAGATCATATGCAATGGTAAATGATGGGATTTATTCATTATTAGTGCAGTAAGATGTTTCACATACCTTTAATATATTAAAATATAATTGATACACCTCACATGCATGCATATTTATTTCTGGAATTAATGTCTTTTTAAGAGGATTGTTTTTTTAAATCAATTTGAGTTACCAGGTCATAAATTTTGATTGGGTAGTTAAGCTATTTTTCAGTCCTATCTGCATTCTGTATGTTCATACATGGTGTGCTCCAGCTTCAGATTACTTTAAGTCTCTCTCTTCGGGGAAAAAATAAAGACCTGTGCAGAGAAAATAATCCCCATGTAAATTGCATGCATATTTGCAAATTTAAAATACCAAGCACAGTTCAGTTTGTTTGTGGGGTTTTTGTTGGTTTTGTTCTTTGTTTTGGGTTTATTTGTGTTTGTTTGTTTGCTTTTCTGTGATTTTTTATAGCATTTTCACATTTGCAGCTATACTTATGCCAATGCATACAAGCTTTGGGGAACGGTGTAGCATATGTAGAACATTAAGTATTAGACTGTTTTATGTTTTTTTCCTTTGTCAAGAAGATTGTTCAATTACTGCTAGCTTTCTCAGTAGGTGCCCTTCTGCAGTACTGCAGTCTGATGGATGTTATGAATTTTCTTGTGCCCTTTTGAGACTCAGAACAGCTTGATTCTCCCAGTAAACTAACATGTTTTGAAATAATTCAGATATAGCAGTGCTTAAAGGACCTAGAGCCCTCATGGAATTTTGTGGGGCATGGTACTGTGGGCAATTAAAAATCTGTGTAAACAATGCACGGCAGCCCATTTAAAATTAATAACAAGAGCAATCTGTAATTGCTCACAAAGTGAGGCTGCTGATGAACTTTAGGTTGCATCACCCTTCTGCAGCAGGTGTTGTAATATTGTTGTGCTGAGAAGGCAGGTAATGTTGCATCTGCACTAACCACAAATTAGTCACTGCTCTTGTAAACCTGTACATCTGTACATTTTTGGATATCATAGCATGTAGGATTGCATTTGCATATAAAGAGATTAAATTTTATTACCCAATTTAGATGTCTGTGATGTGCATTATGCTTGTTTTGAAAGTCTGTATGAGCTGTAAACTGTATAACTGAGAAACACATCATTCTGTCACGTCTGGCAGACCTGAAATGTGTATGTATGGAATTTCTTCAATTAAAAGCCCATACAATAAAAAAAAATTCTGAAAAACAAAATCCCTAGCAGAAATAATGAGTGGGGCTCACATGACAGGTCCAGGTGTATGCCCTTACTAGTTGCCTGTGACAGAAAACATTCAGAGTGATATAAAAAATAACATCTTTGAAACAGGAGGAAATGAGCAACAGAGCAGCAGTGTCCCTGCAGCCAGTGCCCTTGTTATGCTGGAGTATTTGACATTCTCTTTCCAGGTCATCATTTTGCCTTTCCTACCTTGTCATGCTCACAAAAAATTATTATTTTACGCTTTAGCAAGTAATGAATTATATACACACAGAGAGTACATAATGCTAATGAAAAAGGACACTAATATTTACCAGTTCCTCACAGTTGTATGAGCATGTCTGAGGCTGGAGATAATGAGGTGAGGAGAGGACAGAGGGAAGGTCCCCATCAGTCTCCTCTATCATCCTGTTTCAATTGCTGTGACCTGTGAAAGTATTCACTGAGCCAGAAAACAGGAAAAAGTCAAACTTTATGGCCCAACACATGGGACAAGTTCATAGGAAGTGGAGTCAAATCAAGTATGTGATTTTTAAAAAATATGAAGGATTTCTTAAAATGTGGAGGTTTCTTCCCTAGATGAATAATGACTTGAGTCTTTTACATTAATCTAAATATTATGAAGCATTTAAATTATTCTTTCACTAAAAAAAATTATATTCTCTCCAAGAAGATATTTGATATTCAAATTACTTCATCTACAACAATTTGTCTAAGGGAGAGAGCAGCTTCCTTCAAGGTTTATGCTTAGTCCCTCACGCAGAGGAAAGAATTGAACATTCTCAGAGCCTATTTGGACAATCCAAAAGTTAAACTAAGTTATAAATAGATTTACAAATAACCAGAGCAAAATATTTGTTTGTTTGTTTGTTTGTTTCAAGTTTCTGAAAACTGTGCAATTCAGAAATATCAATTAAAACATCAGATTGAATCCAAATTATGTTTTCAAGATGACAGGGAGTGCAATTCCCAGCAGAAGAAAATAAAGCACATTTCTCCTACCAATCTAATTTCTTCTTCTTCTTCCTGTTGCTATTATTATTTTACTACAAATAGAGCTCGACTTTTGTAACTAGACAAGCTTGCAGCATGTACTACAGTCACTGTCTGCCTTTGAAGCTAGAAAATAGGTTACTCTTGAGGACTATTTGTGATTAGAACATTATAGTTGTGTAAGTAAATTTTTTTGTTAGTAAAAGTCTCAGATCATCTCAATGTTTTCTCATGGATCAGTGTTGTGCTTATCTTAGATCCTCTTGTCCCCTCAGTAGCCTCCTGCTGGAATTTGCTGAGGACTTTTATTTCTATAGTAGATGCAAAATGAATTTCCGAAATAGAATTCTGGCTTTTAATTTATCGCAGACACTGGGCACTCCTGCATTCTCACACATTCAGGTATGAGGTAGGTTTGCTGAACTAACTGGCAAAGGACCACTCACACCTTTATAGAGCAGGCAATAGATATTTCTTGTCCATTGAAGTGCTTTATTTGTTATGGTCTGTATTGTCTCTCTCAAAATATTTTTGCTTTCTCTGTGGGTAGAATCCTACATGTTCTATAACTATGTACATAACTATAAAATTTTAAGTATTAGGGAAGTACTGTTTCCCACTGTGGCAAAAGACAGATGATACTTTATACACTGTCATCTGAGAGTGAGTGTCTGTGAGTGCAAGAAGTTTTTTAGAATTAATTGTAAAAATGTGATTAGTATATCTGGTAATATATTAAAATAAGTTTGTGTTATTCAGGAAGAATTTTTCTTCTTTCATAATGTGATATATACATTAATTATTATTAAATGTTAGAAAGAATTGCAGGATTGCTTTCACTAACTTCTCTGTGTTTATTAGTTATCTACACCTTATTTCCCCAGCAATATATTGAGAAATTAGTAAGAACAACCTTATAAAGTTCAGCTACTGCAAATATGGCAGACAATATCCATGAAATTAATGAAGGGTTGGTTTTATTAGCGTGGAATTGCGTGAACATAAAGATCTTCTACTTGAAGATTAATGGAATTTTACTTCATTTTATTATTGAAGACATAAATTGCTCACACACCTCTAAGATACGATTTCTGAAATCTAATGAAAATCTGCCCACTTCATCATTGTGCTCAGGATGCTATTTCATATAAGTGATTTTGTATTTTATGGATGTATAGAGAAATAAACATCATTTTCCTAAAATGACCTGAGCTCTCAGCAGAAATCCTTAATACCTCTTAAAGACAAGACATATTTTATTTTTAATCCCAGAAAAAATGTTTCTTTTTCTGTGTGTGTGATCTTGTTTTGTGTTGCCTTTTTGCCTTTCCTTAGGAGAATAAGATGAAATGCCTACTCTGTGACAGAGCTTAGAATGGAAAGTTATCCAAATCCCAATGAACTTGGAAGGGTCATTTTAAAGTAAAAAGGGTTATACTAAAAAAGAAAAATAGACACTTGTCAGTTTTGATGCCTTTGCATTTGCCTAGCTGTGTTTCTCTGAAACACTGCAGTACGACTGTATTAGGGTTGTTAAAATGCTTTTGGTTAATTTGATTTTTTTAGCAACCCCCCAGTATTTTGGAAAAAATATTTTTCATCTGTAAATACAGAATAATTTATTTTCTAATAATAGCAGTCAGAAATCACTCATTGGGGTGCATGAGTATAATTTTTGAAATTCTGGGCCGTGTTCATGTAGGAAATAGGCATTCTTAGCCTTAATATTTAGCATGTTTTTAAGAGGAAACTGCATACACTGAGCCTGATAGAGAATTTAAAAGTGAACTCTGTCTGCAAGTGACCTGCCTTCTCACTGAAGTTTCATGTAGGTTCTTGTAATAAAATCAAAGTCAACTCAAATTAAAGGTTCAGTTAAAAATTCATGTATATTCAAGGAAATGTTGTCAATTTAGTTTCCTGGAAGCTAGAAGGGGTAAAATCTTCGACTACTAATTACATTCTATAATAGAAATGAAGATATGTTGTACTCAGCACTTCTTGGGTCCTCATGGTATTTTTTTTTTTTTTTGGAAAGTGCTGAATTGCAAGCTGGGGGATATAAAAATTTAGGGAAACAGTGCAATTGATTCTACAGTTGCAAGGTAAATTCTATAATTCAGTTGATTGAATGATATTTGTCAAGGGAGAGGCTCATGCTCCTTGGATGTGCTGCAACTCATAAGACCAGTTATTTGCTTTTGTGACACAGCACTAGAAAAATTGAGTTCACTTTGTCTTCAGTAAGATTTTTTTTTTTAATATGTTATGTTGATAATAATAAAATAAGGCTTGGATTTTCACAATAAGAAACAATGGAGTATATTTCATCCCAGCACATTACACCTGGAGGATTTTAAGGACCTTTGATGGTCTTTGCTGCTAAGACTTAAAATTATAAAGCATTTGCAATAACTAATTGCCATATTTGTGAGCAGACCTCTGCAACTCAAGAATACCTGCTGCTTTCTGCTGTCTTTTTGTATTTTTTTGACTGCTAGCCTTGTCACGGGTCATTGTGTTTAACTAATATACTCTTTATGTAATCTATGTTTCAGCAGTGTACAATCATTTTTCATTCAATGTACAGTTGAAACAAAAGTTGAAAACAAGAAATGTTGATGTGTTGTTTTTTTTTTTAATAGAAGATTTTTATCAGTCCTAAAGTTATATTAGTTTCATATTTGATTTTTTCTGGCTACAGCTTTTTGATGTCAAATGTTCTATTTTAAAGAGTTCTTAACAGCCAAAATGTTAAATTTATGTAAGTATTTTTTGTAGTAAAACATCACCTATTAGAAAAAAATGAAAAAAATGAAAAAAATGAAAAAAACCCAAACTTTGAGCAATTACGGTTTTTTTTTTAAGAAATAACTATTAAATGCATACATTTATAAGCTATTTTATATATTTTGTTTTCATTCTGACATAGAACAGGAAAACACTTTGGTATCATTTTAAGGAATTTCCTGACTGGAAATCATCTGAGTATAACTTAACCTACTGTGCCAAGGGTATATCAGCTGTGACTGTGTGTACATGACTTCTGAGCTGGCTTTTGCCTTTTCAGACATATTAAAATATTTGTGTGACACAGCTACCCAAGCTGTTCACCTGGCAAGTGATTTCCTTGCATAAGTCACAGTTTAAACACTCTTAAAATGTGCAGCACTATGCAAAACACTATTTCTGCCAAGAGGCAGAATAAAAATTTTTAGGTTTTTTTACCATATCCTTTTTAAATTTTTTTTCAAGCAATTGGTATTGGTGGGTCTTTCCCTTCTGTTCTCTTTCCCTTCTGTTCTCTTACCCATTCTTTCCCTTGTTACGTGCTTTACAGTGGGTTTATGTCTATCCTTCAGTATTACTGATGATTTTCCTAACCTTCCAGAGAGCCTACAGGGAAATTTAAAGATCCTGTTTTTCCCATTATCACCCTTAGCTTTATAAACCAGCATAATAGGAACGAGCAATATTTTTTCTGTTTCTTATTTGAGACCTTATAAGTTGATAGCCAGAAACAAGGATCTCTCTGGATTTCTCTGTTAGCTTTGGATTTTTCAGTTGCCTTTGGAATTTTCCGTTACCTTTGAATTTTTCCAAAGTTAAAACATAGGTAAACAAAAATAGAAAAAATGGTGTCAGTAGAAACAAAGGCAGACATGGCAAATGGAGAAAAACTAATCCTTTGGGAAAAAGCATCAGTCCTTGTAGAAAAAACTTCTTAAGTAATTTTAAAAGATGTATGATGTAAGAAGAAGCAGGGAGGGTTAGTACAAAATTTGAGTCGTTAGTTGAGCAGTCTTGACTCTGTGTTTGTTAGCAAGGTATCACAATTCAATTTGAGCTAAAGGTTATGGCTGTGAATGAGGGTGTTTCGAGACATTTCATGGGATACATTTCATGTGTTAGGTATAACTTGATAGAAGTAACTTTTTTCCTTGAGGATTTTTACAACCATTCCTCTAGGATGTTCTTTAAAGTTATTTACCAATAAAAACTTCATGACCTGGGTAATCTTGGTTCTTCTCCACCCTCACCACTGTGGAGTTTGATTGATATTTTTTGCATGTTTTAAAGTCCACCATTTGTTACTCTCTCCATCAGAGAGGTCACTCCTAGTAGCAACCTTTTGTGCATGTGAAAATGTTGAGCATTTTCTTTCCTCAAAAATCTTCTCTAAGGACAATAAAATACTTATTAAGCAATAGTTGTTTTCTGAACTTCAAATTCTTGTTGGTTGTACAAGTTTTTCTGTGGTTTCGTGCCTTTTCATAGTTGCCTAACAATCAGCTACTTTGTGGGGTTTTTTTTTACTTCTTGAGTTATTCTTGTCTCTTTGCCCTTTGGAATTACTTCCTTATTCAACTCTTAGACTAGATTATTCTAAGTATCTCCTCCACTTAACCTCAGCTTCTTTCTTTGCCATGTCTTTGAACTAAGGTAATTATAATAACCAAATAACTGTGAGTCTTAAAGCAAATATCATTTATCTTCACATTAGAAGTTAAACAGTACTTTAAAAATGTTAGTATTCTAAACAATCACTTCACTATATTAATTATATCAATAATTATTATATCAAATTATTGCTGAGTGAAAAATTCTAGTTCTTCTTCCTGGCTATTCAGACTACTAAAACCATAGTGCAGTAATGGAAAAAGTAACTTCCTGTAAATTGCCACAAAGATTCTGCTTGTGATGGCAGTCTGATTTTGAGGTAACCACTTGAGATATGTTAGTCATCACTAAGAATAATGGAGCCAGGCAATAAAAGACAAAATAACTCCTTAAAGGGAGAGTTTTGAGAATCCCATGTGACATAATATGTGTGAGGTACAGGTTGCTCCCAAACATACAGACCATTGCACTTGAAATGTGCCAAATTTATTTTCAATGGTCTATTCATGGCAGATTCCTTATGTGGTAGAGTGTTAAATGTTTCTGCTGTCCCATCTCTTCAGAGCATATTCAGTGGCTTATTATGAAAGTCTGGGCTTCTTCTCAGTGTGTGGCTTTGTGGTCTTAGGAAGGCACAGTAAGAAATGTGATTGAGACATTGACCTCCGTTGGTAAGGCTTGTGATAATCCTTTGAATTAATTTCCCCAGAATTTATTCCTCAAACTTTTACTAAGGCAGAATATTCCCTTCCCTCCCCCACTGCCCCCCACTCTCTCCCAAAACCGCCAGAACAGTGAAGTTTTCACTAGTGTTGCTAAAATATGCTGGATTTCTTTTCAGCATTTGAAATGTTCTTACTCTTGCATCCTTTGTATTCATGTATGTCATGCTGCCTGCAGAGCTCAAAAAGGTGAGGGGAGATGGATTATAATACCAAATATATTACCTGTATTATTGTTGATTTTTAATCTCTTGTTTTAGATCTGTATTTATTAATGTCACAAGTGCTTGGATGACATACTATCATGTGTCCTGAGTTTATTCCCATGCCATGATTTAATCAGAAAGAGTTTAAGATCTTAATGAGATCAGATCATGATTTCTGGCTCAGTGTGTACCAGCAGGTAGATCTTCTGTCTCCAATAGACAGGCTGGGCTAAAAGTCCTGAAAGATACATACCCTGGATAAATGTAGGACAAATGGGGAGTGAAAAAAGCCCCTGTAGAAGGTGAGTAACCATATTTGCCATATTTACATTTTCATCACTTAACTGCAAGGGAGAAGAGAGAGCTGTGACATCATCACATTAAGGTACTGAGAGTTTATGAAGGACATCAAGAATATTCTGAGGTAAAGAGATACTTTCCATCTTCCACATCCCACAGACAAAGCAGATCTGCTGGATGATTTTTTTGAAGTTGTTACCTGGGAGATGGAGATGAGAAAATGTCTATGGAATAAAGGTGTCTAACTGAAAAATGATGTTAGAACATCCTGCTGTGGTGGTATTAATAGTATGGAAGACTGAGCTTCAAAAATGGAAGATTCCAACAGCATTAGTCATCCATTTCCTTGAAATAAGCTGTCTAGTGTTAAAATTCTTTCTGCTCCTTACAGTTTTGTAGAAGTTTAGGGAAAAGGAACAACTTTCATGGGCTAGTGGTATCTCAGTTTCCACCATAAGATGGTGATGTTCATTTGAAAAGATGAATTTGAAGCCAGAATTTAATAAAGTGGTTCTGGATTTCTGCCTTTTAAAAGGTAGATACTTTTTCAGAACTTTGTGTAGTACTAATCACAGATAATTCCAAGGGCCAAAACAAGGTTTTGATTTTGCATTTTAAAGAATGGTTCTGATTTCCATTTCCAAATTTTCCTGAGTGGAAAACACTCTGGAGATACAGTCCTTGCCTAGTTTAGGACAATCTTGAAGAAAAGGAACCTCAATCTATCTTGCAGATTTTCCTTTTGTAGAATACCCTTCTTCACCAAGCCTACCAATAAGTACTGTATTAACTTGAAAATTCTGAATTAATAGAATATTAAGTACATATTTACACATGAAAGCATCATAATTTAATTTTAAATTGCAGCATTTTGAAGGCATCACTTTCATACATCAGTTCCAATTTACATGTGCAAATGATTGCAATCTTCCATCCTCAAGGTCACTTTAAGGACTGTCCCTCTGCATGACTTAGGCTGGATACAGAATGTAAGACACACTCTAAATTTATGGAAGTTGCTCCTGGGGAATTATAACATCATATCCTTTAAGAACAAGATTAATGACTGATGAATATTAAAATATTTTTTCAAGTAGTGTTATATGGAATACATGAAATGAATATTCATCTAGGGTTTCTCAGATATGTTCATGTAAATAAAATGGCAGCTGAGAACAAAGTTTATCTTGCCATGTTACACAAAAGCATTTTTAAAAGCTGTACATATTGATTACCTTTATTGAAAAAGTATAACCCCTCGGTGAGAAAACTCATGAGCTCAAGCCTCAAGGTGAAACTCCTAAACCAATAACTCCCCTGGAAGAAGAAAGTGTAGAAGTGTTGCCTTTTCAAGGATAAGTTATTCCTCATGTAGCAAAAATGAATACAAATGTCTGACTTTTTGCATCATTTTGAGCTCTCAATGTAATAGGGTTGCAACATTTTCTTAATATGTTAATGTTTTACAGCTTCCCCCCATAAATCAAGTGCAGATTTTTTACACTTGGGAGCTGAAAGTGAAGAGAGGTATCTTGAGCCAGTTGAAACAAGATTTAACTTTTTGAGAGGAGTGATGGGTCTACTTATGCAGAAAAAATGCATTTTTTTTCCTTCAGCATGTGAACTCATTAGATTTGTCTAATGACACTGTCAAAAGTATTCAAAACCTTCTTATAAGGGATTTACATGTCTTAGGACTGATTATTGCAATTAGTTTTGTGTCTGGAATGAACTTGGGGGTTTATGATGACTCAGAAGAAATCTCCTAAAATTCTGTAAAAAATATATTTTTAAAAAAATTAGCATTATAGGAAAACAAGTTGTCAGTAATAGTTTGCAAAATAAATATCTTTTTATAGTAATTCTTACGTGGTTAAGGCTAGTCCAGTTAGAAAAATAGGGAATGTAAATAATCATGGGCTTAGCAGCTAGCCTGTTTCATATGATTTATATGAAAATTATTTTTTCTAAATCAAAAAGGCTTATTTTGAATTTTCCTGCATGAGCTCTTTACATATTGAAAACTGTTACCTGTTTATATATTGTAGGAAACTAGACAAAGTGTCATTTTTAATTTATGTCTTACATTCTGTAAAGTACAGCAGTATATCTATGAGGACAACATTAAGGATGCTCACTCAATGAGAAGGTTCATAACTTCCAGCCTAGGAAGTTTTTTGGAGAATCAAGAAATCATGCTGTGTTATTTCTCTGCCTGTTATTCCAAAATAAAACCATACCCTTAAACATCCCTATCTAAGAGTGTTTTATTTAAGAATGGAATTGAATGTACTTTATTCATTTTTATTGCTATATTATCTCTGCAAATATTAGATAAAAATGCTGTACAAAGAAATCCCATTAAATTTGAAAATATGACTTAAATCCAGCTTTTTCCTTAAGTAATCATATTTCTGATGCCAATAAAAGAAGTCAGTAAAATTATGATGAAGTATTTAAAATAAATTAATGTTATTTAGCTGTACAATTCAAGTTTCCCCATTGTGTCCATGACACACACACCCTTCCCAAAAACCTTAAAATTCTACAATTTTCAGGCCAGCAAGGCAAATCTTC
This sequence comes from Zosterops lateralis, assembly GCF_965231275.1. NCBI lineage: Eukaryota > Metazoa > Chordata > Aves > Passeriformes > Zosteropidae > Zosterops > Zosterops lateralis. Next base: position 9,711,593 of record NC_139763.1, read on the forward strand.
CTTCATCATCAGTGATGTGTCATTCAGGGGACTGATGGACAGCTGTGTCTCAGTCAGGAGAGAAGGATCTTTTCTATTTATAACTGACAGCACATTTAATGGCTGGTGTAGCAGGCATAGGATGAAAAGTAAATTTAAGGAAAGGGGACAGGGAGATCAGAAATTTCAGCTTGTGGCTGATATGGTAATAAGGTATTCTTATCCAAGTGAGTAGAAAGGAGCATCTTGTGATGAGAAGGAAGAGGATTTCAAAATTGCTAACTCTTCAGGACATGAGGACATGATACAAAACATTAGATTAAAAGTGTGTGGCTTAAAATACTGATATGCTAAGAAATACATTTATTACGTTTTTTAAATTTTACAAATTTGTTACATTATTTAAAATTTCACAATAAACAAAGAGATCAGACAAAGGAGAAACAGTTTATTTGCATCACTGAAGAGAAGTAGGGCAAGGCACCAGACTGATTCGATTACAAACGGATATTGAGCTCAGGAAGAAATGACTTTTTTATATAATACAAGCTGGAATAAGGTTTGGAAAGGAAGTTTGAGATTTTAACCTGAAATTTTTATTGAAGGTTCAAGTTTTTTCATGTAAATTGTAATTTAGTAGTCCTGTGTTTTAAATACAGAACTGTCTGTTCACAAATGTAATTACTGTAAATACTTGTTGAAGAAAATGACTTGTTATTAAGGAATGGATACAGAAATATGCCTTATTTTTGTGTTTGTTGTTCCCCCAGCTCAGGGTAACTACATGAAACAGGAATTATGCAGCTTTCTATGTTTCCAGTGATTCCATAGTAAAACCAAAAATTACAAAATAATCGGGGAAAGTTCTAAAACCTTAAAATTAAGAAGCTCTTTTACAGTGGTTCTAACTGAATATGCAGCAGCTAACATATGGAAGATGCTGGTTTGCACTAACCACTAGTGACAGACGCTTGACCCTAAATTGTCAGGGTGAAAGCCTACTGACCAAAGGAGAGATTAAAGACAAGGTGGTGGAGATTAAATATTGAACTAGATGCATTTTTATGTTCAGAAGATTTCTGCTCGCTCCTCTCTAGTAGTGATTTCCATCTGAAGGACTGAGTACAATTTGTTGTATTTATTTCATGAGATCTGACAAGATCATGACCTGGTGGTTGCATAAAGCAGGCTAAAGATTTTTATTTGTCATCGAAGGCCCAGAGTGAGGAGATAAGAGATCCAGGCCTAAAGTCAAATGGAGTTTATCTCACAAGATATCAAAGTGCAGAGCTCAGGCCCTAAGAAAAGACTTAAAATGCATTAAAAATGTCAATGGAAGTTTAGAAAAGTAGAGAGAAAAGGAAGAGTGCATTCTTTTTTCTTTTTCTACCTGCTTTTGAAATGTGTGCAGAAAACAGAAACAGACAAATATAACCTTGTTCTGTGAGTAGAGAAAGAGCCATGTCTGAGTTTCAGCCTGAGTATATTGAGTTTATCTCTATTGCCCCTGATTGTTGAGCCTTTCCCAGCATCTACTCTCTGGTAAAGTAAAACTCTTTGAAAAACTCTAACAAAAAGTGGTGAAAGAAATCCACAAACTCCCGATCTTCTGCTCTCTACATTAGAGAATGAATTTCTAATACTACACTTCAGTCATTTAAGTTGTTTTTTGGGTTTGAATGCTGAGATAGAACTAGTGGAAATTCCAAAACCATTTGCTGTTATTTTGATCTTTTTAAGGTATTTCATTTTTTTTCCCAGGAGCTTAAGCTTTATATCTTTGGAAGTGACTTCTGAATATTCTTGAGAATAAGAACTAGCTTCTGTCTTGTAGGTTGCCTTAGGAAGAGAAGAAATTTGGAGTAAGATTAGACTATAATTACATGGGGATGAGGATGATGCAATAAATTGGCCTTGATGTAGCCTGTTTAAATAAATTATATGGGTAATTACATGAGCAAGGACTCACCTTTAAAGTCACTATTTGCTGGCAAGTTTTCAGCTAAGTGAGGATAAAGCCCTGAATTTTATGTTTTTAGCAATGCTAGTGGGCAGCAAACAACAATTCAGCTGCATTTTCACTGAGTAAAAGTTGACAGAACATCAAAGTTTATACAACGTCAAGGCTTAATGCCTGTACTTTAATAAATCCCTCTGTCCTGCAGTTTAATCACATATCCTTGGTAAATGGAACTTTACTGTTGAAGTTTTCCTCTTTTGTTTCCTACCTGAATTTCAGAGCTTTTCCTATAATTTTACTGCATTCTTGAAGAACATCATGTCCCCAGCTATGGGTACTCTTTTGATTTTCTTTTGGTCTGTAATTAAGAGCTTTTATTTCATCTTTCAAGGTAGTATGTTCTGTTTTGGTGTAAGGTGATCCTCCCTTCTTGTACAAGTTAACTCTCTTCCGTGTATATTTTTTTATTATTATTTTTTTTTAACCTTTTGTAATTGATTAAACTCAGGGTCTTGTTCATGCCAGAATCCTTTAATGAACATTCAGAAGATCTCTTTAGCTCATTGATGCTAATTTTTATAGATTGTAAGACACTGAGGCTATTATAGACATTGTAAGTTTGGAATTCTGGTATTAAAACCCAGGAAATTGTATGTAAATCAAATTAGCCCAAAGAAAATGAGTAAGTTAATACAGAATTTATTTGGTGACAATTGTAAGAAAATAATGCAAATAAATCCTGTCAGGAACAATTTTATTGGAAACAGGGTTTGGCAATAAAGTCATATATGTGGAATAAGGAACTGCAACAAGGAAAATGATGACTGAGATGAGCTGAGGTCACAGCAGAAGAGAAAATCAGTAGGAGCTCCCAAGACTAATGCTGTGGTAAAACAGGAGTGCTAATGGAGCTCTCTAGTGTATAATTCAGGAAAGTGTGAGTAGGAGGATTAGGGCTATTTTCATCTCATACAATATACTGACAAACAGGAGCAGTGCAAGCAGTTCTTGGTTATGCATTATTAAAAGGTGCTGAAAAGCTCTTTATGCATGAAAAAATCATGCCACATGAAATATTTGTGCTGTGAAAATCAGGCCTTATGGTAGAGATTTCAGGCTTAATTTGTTTCATCTACCTGAATGAGATTGATGAGATAATTTTATTGCATTCATGACTATCTTCTAAAAACAAGAAAATGCTAGGCACAAAAAATAAAGTGTGAGAGGAACTAATTTTGATTTCCTGATATAAAATTACAAAAGTACTGTCAGTTTGCTGTGACATTTTAGTTACAAATCAATGATATTTAAAACCCAGAAACAATGTGATAGTCTAGGAAGCTGATTTGCCATAGTGCTATTTCAATTCAATTTGTGTATATATTAATTTTGTTGCTATTTTGAATCCTGACAAGAAGGGATTAGATAATACAGTTTGTTGACAGTGATTAAATCAGTTCATGATTTGCTTTGTCTCAGCATGAACAGTGAGGGACATTTCTGCTAAAAGTTCAAAGTTCTCATTGATTTGAAGGCTGCCAGCATTGATCACATCATAGGATAATTTGTAAGGCATTTTGGTTTTTCTGACATAGGAGGAAGCCCTACAACTTGCAAAGTGTGGTTCTCCCTGAAGATTTACAGCACACCTGCAGCAGCAGAAAGGACAATACATGTGGACTGTAAAGCTCTGGTAAGATTATTCTAAATGTCTGGTTTTGTTCTACTGCATTTAGAAGAAAATTTTCATTTTTATTGTTGTTCTGGCTGCTATCACAGAGGAATGATCAATTCTATTAAGTGACCACACAATCATTTTTTGAGTTATAAAATTCAGTACTTACTAAGATCTCATTTAAGCTCAGTGATATAAACTGAAATAAATGCTTGAATGAAAGTATCTTCTTTATCCTGTTGGAAAAATTACAGTTTTACTCTGCTGACATCTGCTTTTACTTTTGGAACTCAAATAAGCCTGAATTCTAAAAAAACTTCAGTTCATCCACATTTGTCCACAACAGAATATGGCTCTTTTGGTTCTTTGCTTCTTCATGCATGCCAAATTATTATTGTCATTTAAATTTCTTTAATCATTGGGATGTATTTAATCATGTTTGTATCACTAGATAAATACATACTGTCACTCTCAAAAAATTTAAATTATATTAGTCATACTAGAAGAACAATTGCATCATATTAAATAAGTATGCTTTAAATCACTTAACTATGTAAAGAGTAAATTATTTTTTAGTATGTTTGCTCAATAAATAGTGGTTTTGTTTCCCACTGATTTTTAATTTTATTTGTCTTTGAATTATCATTTGTGTTTGTTTTCAGAGCTAATTTCTTTCCTAACTTCGGTAAATGGATTTTTGCTTTGTCATCTAGACATCCTGCTTTCTGCATGCATTGTAATAATGGGTGGTGTTAACAGGTTATATGAGTAGAGATGACTGGTGTGGTATTTTTCTGCAAGAACATTTTTGCAAATAAAAATATATGATGGAAGTACTAGGGAAATACCTCTTCCAGTCACAGATGATGGGAAGGGAGAAAAATCTCCTCAATTGGTTTTACATGTGTTCAAACCAGGGAGGGGAGTGTGGAATACAAACCAGTAAGCACTACTGAAAATACTTAAATATCATTGTTCACGTAGGACTTCAAGTTTGCTCTTCTTTCCTTGAAGTTCAGTGTCCTGACTGTGAACTTCTGTAGGGAGAAGAAAGATAATGACCTTTTCAAAGTCTTGCTGTTGGATGAGTATGCTGGGAGGTGTCTGGTGCTACTAAGAAACATGAAAGCTGGACTAAAAGAATTAGTGATTTGAGACCTTGAAAAGAGTAGTGTAGGTTTTTGTCCCACAGGATCATGCATTGCCTTGTATCATTTCTGATCTGAAAATTCTCTGAAGTGGTAAAAGGGAAAGCTAGATTTGAAGTGCACTATTGACTCCTATTGTATGAGAAATTCTCAAGGCGCGTTTGAACTCTTCCTATAAATTTTTATCAAATTCAGTGTGAAAACTTTAAAAAATACATTGAAGTATGAAATACTTCTGCGATGTTCAGGACAGTGAAATTAGTGACCTTAAAATTTGGATAATTCCTTTAAAGAAAGATAGAGGACATAAAGAAGTAGCTATGCCTCTTCTTCAGATCTCTATGGAAAATATATATATATTTTTAAACGAGAAATTTGGAAGATGACATGAATATTTCTGACTAGCAAATAATAACATGTGGTTACCATTATGGAATTGTGATTGCTGAATTTATTGGTTACATGTCAGGAACTTAATTTTGGAGTGTGAGAGTTTTCTGACTCTAATGTAAGAGAATGGGATTATCCTAGCTAATGTCTCAGTAGAACTGTCAGTGTGACACCAGGAAAGAGAACCAAACAGTCCTTGACTGCTGAAGAATGGTCAGACATGAACAGAAAGCAAATAATGCTGGTGGTACTGTTATTTAGAATGTGCACACACCTGGTTCTTGAAGGTTAAAAATGGTTTTGAAATCTCCTAGAAGCATGGGGGACTGGAAAAGCAAGCCCTGTCATATGAATGTTAAACAGCTCTATCAACTTCATTTGCCAAAGAAGAAATGGAGAAGAAATGAGATAATTCGCTGAAGAATATTTAGTGATGATGTCTCAGCTTGGCTGACCAACATACATCAAGAGCTAACGGCCAAGAATTTACATCTGAATTATTTAATCTTGCATGGAATGTCTCAGTAATGAGAACAATAAAACATTGGAAGATCTTACTAGTGAAAACTGTAGATAGAGTCTTGTGAAGGTGTGAACTTGAAATTGCTTCAAAAGCTGAAAAATATTTAAAAAGCATAGACATTGAGTACATCTGCTACATCAGTGAGTCAGATTTAATGAATACATTGATCTCTTTTTGACCTTAGAGACTTCTTCCTTCCTGGCCTCAGAACAAAAAGGATGAGCAACATTTAATTTAAAATACTAATAACACTGCTTTTGTATGCTAGTTATAGCTGAATCTCATCATCAAATGCAGTACAAATTTATCCTCAGCATGTCAAAAGTGCTGTTCTGTCTTACACGAGCAATCACACTTCCAAAACATCCAAAATTCGCTACAGCAGAGGGAAAGTTGGCAGGATGGAGATGTTAAATGAGGCAGGTGTATCATCTTGCTGTTTTTGATGGTGGCCACAGTGACCACCAGCCTGCAGGCAGTGAGGGAGGGCCCAGGGAGCTGAGGGCTGGGGGACACCCCAGGAACAGTGGACAGTGTGGGATCATCTTGGCACATGTCACAATCAGAATCACTGGGTTGGAAGAGACCTCCATGATCATCAAGTCCAACCCAACCCTAACCTGAACTTAACCATGGCACCAAGTGCCACATCCAGTCTTTCCTTAAACACATCCAGAGATGGTGAATCCACCACCTCCCCAGGCAGACCATTCCAATACTTTATTAATCTTTCTGTAAAAAACATTTTCCTGATGTCCTGTTATAGTCGATGAGTATATTTCCTTGTGGATTCCAATTTTTTGTTTGAGGTTTGGAAAAGCTTTAGGTTGACTCAGCTTTTTGTACTTCATACATGGACTTCTATCTGAAATGCAATGCCTGTGCCAGGGTGACAGCTCCCACCACATGGAAGGGGGAGGTGAGAGGTATCAGGATTCAGTCTGTCTCTGACTCTGTGCAAGTTGTGACCTTGATGGATGGCCTCAGGCACTGGCCATCAGTTAATGCTACTCCTCTGTTGAAGAGTGCAGAGAATACTGAAGAAACAAGTTCTACCTGGCAGCACCATACAATTGTCTGTAGCTCACATCTTGGTGTCAGCACAGAGCTGCTCTCTTCTGTTTTCAACTAAATCAACTAAAAGGAATTACCACAGTTAGGTCTGTACTGCCCCCACCCCAAATTCATGCATTGTGTCGCCATCCTTGTTTAATTTGCTCAGAATTTTCTGTGCTAAGTATTATTGCATGTGCTTTCATCTATCTTTGGCATAATGCTTAATTCTGATTAGATTAGTGATCTCTTATTGGAACAACACAGGATTTTCCAGTTACATTTACCTTTAGTTTGCTTTGTTACATCCATGTGTGAGCATCTTTAAGGTGAAAAATTTCAATATCAAAGCGTGTCTGCAGATATGTATCTGAAAGACTTAGAGATAATTTGGTTTAACTCAAGTTTTTAATAAAATATTTCAAATTTGCATTTCTATGTTGTTGAGATCCATCTCACTACATATTGATTTTGGATGTGTTTTTTCTCTCAACCTAAAATTCAAAGTGGAAATTGATTAGTTAAATGAATCAAACCCAGTTTTATGCTGCCCAAGTTTTGTTAAAATGCTTTTGACCTGTTATAGCTGAAATAATTTAAACTTGTTATTTGCTATTAACCAGATTATGATTATGGTGTTTATGGAAATAAAAGCATTGAATATGTCAATATTGAAAGCCATAAGCCATATATTTTAAAAGTCATTAATTTTAAGCTCTAGTCTAATTTCATTTATTTTAATCACTGTATATCAGTAAAAGAAATACCTTTGTTTGAATAGAAGAAGTTATATAACTGGAAATTTAGAGTAAAATCTTTTTGTAGTCCTTACTCTTTGGTAGACAAGTGTGGATTTCTGGTTGGGCACTGGCACAGGCTCTCCAGGGCAGTGATCACAGCACCAGCCTGACAGAGTTCAAAAAGTGTTTGGACAATCCTCTCAGGCCCATGGGGTGACTCTTGGGGTGTCCTGCCCAGGGCCAGGAGTTGATCTCAATGTTCCTCATGGGTCCCTTCAAATCAGCATATCCTGTGAGTCTCTGAAATGGATTTCAGTGAAGACATAAGAACTGACCCATAAATTAAAAGAAGTAAAGGAAATAGCTGTTCTAATTTAAAATATAATAGTTGCCTCCTAATTTTTACATAGAAGTACAGTAGTTCCTCCAGTTTGAGGCACACCTGTATCTAAATTGAATTAGATTTAATTTTTTTGGTCCATGTGGTCAATAGAATACCCACCACAAGTTGTATAGAATGATACAATGCTTTAAAGGTCAATGCAGCATTTGAATAAGAAAAATAATGTAATCTCATTTCCTCTGTGTGTGTTCATTTTTTTCTATGAGGAAAATTATAGTAAAAATTGAAAAACTGCCACAAACTTGGCTCTTAATAGTGCTGGTACTGTTTGATATTGTTATGTTTAGAGATTTTGGGACAGAGAAGCAATTTCACTTCTCACTTTTTCTTTCTGGTCATTAGTAGTCATGGTATCTTCTGTGTTGGATAAATGCTTGGTGCCATTACTTTGCAAATAGCAGAATAAAATATTGATTTTAACTTTCTTTGTGATAATTCCACATGCTTCTATTTCCAAGTAAGGAATGGCTGACAGTCTGCTTTTTTTAGTGTTCAGTTAAACTTCTTGAAGATAGATTTATTTCTCATTTTACTCTCCAAGTTTTTGGTCTTCGTGTTTTTGTTTTGTTTTTATTGTTGTGGTTTGTTGGTTTGTTTGGTGGTTGTGGTGGTTTGTTTTGGGGGAAGGCTGGGTATTTTTGTGTTTGGCTGTTTTTTTTTTCCAACTTGGACAGATTGGTACATGATTTCTGATTTTCACTTAAAATGAATGATTTTTTAAAGCCTGTAGCCTGCTGATTTGGATATTCTTTCTAATCCAAACCCTGAATGGTCTAAAATCCAGCCCTCAACTGTGGTGGTGCTTAAATTCAATTCCAATTGGGTTTTTACTGCTCCAGTTTGGTTTTATAATTTGTGTTTTATAATTTTGTAATTATTACTATTGTTTAAGATGGCCTCTCCTTCCCTCTCCTTCTCCCCTTCTCCCCTTCCCCCAGACTTTCCCGCCAAAACCTTGGTTGTCCTGGTAACCCTATCCCATAATAGTTGTTTACCACTTTTCTGTTAAGTGTCAATCTTTAAGTTATATAACTTCCCCACCCCCTCATCATGTATTCCTCCTCCCCAAGTTACTTATTATTGGTTCAAAAGTTGTGCATCCCCTCATTATACCTTGGTTGAAGATTGTAATTGGTCCCACGCAATCCCACCCCTGAACCCACTCAATAAAAAGCCGTGCCATCTCGAGGCCAGCGTCTCTCTCCTCGGAGCACGGCCTTGGGACCACGCATCCCTTGGTTGCACACCCTGAGAGTCCCGCCTTTCTATTCTGCGCACTATCCGCACCGTGGTCGAGTTTGCCCACGCCTCTGGCAAAGTGGCCCCCTGGATGTAGTGGCGGCAGGGCTGGCCGGAGCTGCACCCATTGGAAAAGCCGAACCACTGCACTCAACCATTGCAGAAATAAGAATAACTCTATTGAAATGGAGGGAGAGTATTCAGCTGCAGGTTTATTTTCTAAGTTCTGTGTATATTAAGAGAAAATAGATAATTAGTGAAGCCTGGAAAGGTTGTAAGGATACATTCCAGCTGTGAAGAATTCCTAAAGCTTTGTGAACAGGGGAACCCTTACAGGTGTGTCAAAGATAAACCTGTATTTCAGGGGAGGGATATTATCAAGTGTTGATAATACTGGAATAACCCAGTCAGTCCTAGGGCTGCTTATAATGAACACCTCCAACTTTATCTTACAACTTCATCAGTCATAGATTCAAACTCCTTTTTTTGCCAGCTATCATAATGAAAGAAACCAATCTAAATTTTAAGAATATTTGTCTTTTTTTCCATATCCTCTGTCTTCCAGTCATTAAATACTCCATCAATTTCCCCACAGTCATTAAATACTCTGTCAATTCTCTTTCATCTACGTGTAGAAACATTTCCATAGCACTCTTCTGGAATTAATTCCCAGTAAAGAAATTTCAGATTTGTGAGGCACCATTTCTAGTCTACCATTTTTAAAAATCGTTGTGTTTTGAACTCCATGATGTAAGGGAATGTGATGTTGGAGACTTATCAGCTTTGGCTTTCCTTCCACCAGTGCAAATTTCACATTGCATTTCACCCTGACAAAGATCATCAGCTCTATTAAAAGAGATCAGCTGAAAAGTAGTTCAGGGAAAAAGGGAGAAAGTGTGCTCTGTGATCACAGTCTGCTCAGGAATTTATTCATTTTTCTCTTATGAAAGTATTAACATATTTTTATTTAATTTTTTCTTGTCTAGACCAGCCTGTGGCAGTCTAATAAATCACAAAGGCAAAGGAAGAAACTTGTAAGAGTGGGGGTAGTATAGGATGCAGAAGTGTATTTTCAAATGTATATTTTACTTTTTAAAAGTTCTGAAGTATCTTTGAATCGTTCTGTGGGTTTTACTCTGTTAGTGACATCTTGATAGCACAGGCTAGACCAGACTGCTGTTCATTAGCAGCTGACAGCTTTTCAAATCCATTATGGATTCTAAAGATTGCCTGCACAAACCTCATCAAGTTCAAAAGGCCAAGAGCAGGGTCCTGCACCTGGCTCAGGGCAATCCCAAGCACAAATCGAGGCTGGGCAGATCATGGAATGGGAGCAGCTCCAAGGAGAAGGACTTGGGGGTGTTGATGCATGAGACCCAACTGTGAGTGTCTGCAGCCCACAAAGCCAAACGTGTCCTGGGCTGCATCAAGGGGGCAGCAGGTCCAGGGAGGGGATTCTGCCCCTCTGCTCTGGTGAGGCCCCACCTGCAGTGCTGAGTCCAGCTCTGGGGTCCCCAAAATGGGAAGAATATGAATGTGTTGGAGAGAATCTGTAGGAGGCCTGAAGATGATCCAAAGGGCTGGAGCACCTCCCCTGTGAGGACAGAGAGAGTTGGGGCTCGAGCAGCCTTCTAATACCTAAAGGGAGATACAGGAGAGCTGGAGGGGGACTTATAACAAGGACATGTAGTGGTTAGTCAAGGAGTAATGACTGGAAACTGAGAAAGAGTAGGCTTAGATCAGAGGTATGGAAAAGATTCTTTACTGCAAGAAAGTGAAGTGAGGGTGGTGAGGTCTTGCCCAGAGAAGCTGTGGCTGCCCCATCTCTGGAAGTGTCCAAGGCCAGGCTGGATGGGGTTTTGGGCAGCCTGGTCTGGTGGAAGGCGTCCCTGCCCATGCCAAGGTGGTTGGAATGGAATGATCTTTTATGTTCTGTGCGACCCGAACAATTCTGTGATACTCCTCAAGCTCCTCTCATACAGAAATGGTTTTGCCTTCTAATAGATTTGTAAGATGTGTATGAGAATTTTCACCTTTGCCAACTCTGTCATGCGTTTCTTCTCACAGTATTTTTTGGCTCCAGGAAACGTTCCCCACAAAAGCCTTGGCAGATTTTTAGAACCTGAGAATCATGCTTTGAGGACTGCAGAAGTAGAACCCATCAGTGGGAGATAGCTTTCTGTTTTAAACCTACAGTTGTTTTATGGAGAGGCACAACAGTAAGAAATCTCAGAAAATTTAATGTGTTAATTCTCCCCTTGCTATGCCTCTTTCCAGCACCTTTCCTTCTTCTATTTAATTACCTGAAGGGAACTTACAAGAAAATATGCATTGGTGTTAAACTCTCAGTACACAGAAATAAGTGTGTTTTTAGGCTGTGTCTCCTGATTGCCCTCACTCACCACTCCTTCATCTGAATCACACAGCAGTCCTGGAGTGGATGAGATCTGTGTAATTTAACGGGAGAATGTCTTCCACGTGCTCATCTAATGTTTTTCAACCATGGTTGATATTCTTCAACCACTGATGGATGTTTTTAACTTAATGAGAGCAAAGCAGAACCACTCATAAACAAAACACTGATGGGCATTACACGGTGTGGAGGCTGAGTCTTCACACTGCTTTTTTCTATTCTCCTCCTTCTGTGTCTCATCCCAGCTGATATGGACACATCACAGCCCCCAGATCTTTGTAACCCATCCTGTCAAAAAACACTGTGTTCTTTCTAGCAGGAGGTTGTATTTTGTGGTAACTGCATTATGTCAATTCACAGGTATAATGCAGAGATCTTGTTACAAGTCATACTGGTCTTAGAGCAGAACCAACTTAGAATCTAAATGATATGTCAACGTCTCCCTTATTAAGTTTTTCATTAGTTATTTAAAACACGTACAATTAAGAATGTTATGTAATTATGTAACCTGGCAGCTGAAGGCAGTGACACACTGTTTTCATAGCTGTGGTATATTATTTTTTCATAAATCCTAAGCAAAACTGTAGTCTGAATATTGTTATATATGATATATATGGCTGATACTTGGATCATGTTCTCAGAAATTGAGTAACCTGAAGTTATGAATCATGCCCTAGGATTTTTTAATTTCTATCATATGGTTTTATGACAATTGGTAGTATAAAAAGTAAAAGAACCATGGCAACGTGGTTGGTGGGAGGAAAAACAAATTTGAGAAGGTAGTAATTATTAATCACTCTCACTAAAAGCAGTTTGGCAAATAATTCAGACCAGAACATATTTGTACAGCTCATTAAAAAAAAAAGGGAAAATTATTAAAAGTATAAAAATGTGAGTGATTTTTCTTGATAAATATTTAGCTACTGCCAACCCCCTCCTTTTCTCCCTACAGATGAATAATCAGTTCTTTGATATAAGAGCAGGGAGCTAATGTAGATCACAAAATGACATCTGAGCTGTCACTAACTGCCATGGAACAAAAATGTGAGGTTAGATCTAAAGCAAGTAATTAGAGGGGATGTTTCATCTGGACAAGTGGTCATATCTATGAAAAATAACTGTTATGTGAAGAAAGAGAATGGCCCTGAATAATGAAACTACCAATTCCCTGTGTCCATAACTGCTGTTGCTCCCCTGGAGCTCAGCAATTGAAACAAGAAGGTTTTTTCTCAACCATTAAACACAGCAAGTCCCTGGAAAAAGTTCTTTTTAAGAAAAATTTGCTCACTGATGGCCTGGAGTACAGATTGAACTAGGTAGTAAAGTAACATTATTGAAAGGAAAATGTATGTTTGAACTCTGTTCCCTGTCATTCTGTCAGTGCTAGGAACTTAGGTTAGATTTTTGGCTCAAGACAAAACATGATTGTACACTCTTAGGGCTGGGTGGGGTTTTTTTATGTTTCTGCTTGGGCTTGCTTTTTGATGGTTTTTAATTTTTTATTTTTTTTATAAATAAGTAACAGTGAGAGGAACATGAAAGACAACAGTGAGAATTTCTCCAAAAGATGATGTAAAGTGTAAAATTTCCAACTATGTTTGGAGACTCTTAAAAGTGACTTTCTGTGTTTTTTTCTGCAGAAGTCTAACCTTTAAACCTGTCCCACCATTTTTCAGAGGTGCCAAGAAAACTGGTGCTACTGCACTGTTTTCCCCCTCAGTAACTAATGTGACCTGGTGAGAAATCTCTGTTTTCCTTGTGTCAGGTGAAGGAGTAGGAAGAAGGGATCTTTATTATTCATTCAATTCCTATGAAGGCTGTATAACATCCATCTGTATAACAGAAAGCTCTGTCTTTAAGTAGTAGTACTCTGCAGTTTTGGCAGAGGTACTACAGCTACCACAAAATGTAAGAATATCCCTGTTTCTCCAAAATGGTATTGCTGTGTTCCCATGATCAGAATACAGTTAAAAAATTCCGGAGTGGAATTCAAATACATTTTTATAACAACAAATATAAAAATAGTTTTTATTCAAATAAAATAATATTTTATCAAGTACGATTTGTCTGCATCTCTAGAACATGGGTTAAAACAGCTAGTTGTTCTTTTCTGCTGGCTTTATATGGATAGTATGCACAGCTTCTGAAACAGCCAGTGATAATTTAACTAGATCATTACAATGAGCAGCAAGTTAATCCACACATACAAATATTCACAACATCTGAATCAGGAACTTCAAGCTAGTTGAGTAAGGATTTGATTTGAAAACAGGTGCTGTGTTGAAGTTTGAAAAATGCCATTAACTCAGGAATTATTTGGCTTAAGTCATATAGTTTTACTGGGTGTTTTTACTTTAGTCTACAGCCCTACCTGTTTTAGATGGTTTGGCCAATTGAAAAAGTAATTGAGATTTTCCCTCTTCTATTTAAATCAGAATAAGGAATGACTTTTTAAATGTTACAGTCTCTGACACTTGCTTAAGTCAAAACCCTCAGCAGGAAGGAGTGGCCCAGTGTCTGTTAATGTCTGAAGAATTTTCTCCGGCCTTCTAAAAATGGATTTGCTGCTTGATTTGAATTCCTGGTGAAAAGGTAAATGAAAATCGTTCTCACTGGAATCTTAGAAGACTAAGGAAAAGCTAAAGTCTCTGATCATAGAGCCTGCCTTAGTTGAATATGCAGACCTATTTGTATAGAAATAACTCACCTGAAGGCCATAAAATTGATTCCCTGCAGCAAATATTTCTACGGAACAAATTCCAGCTGAAGCTGTTTGAAAGAAATGGGGACTAAAAATTAACACTACTCATTTCACGTTGAAGGGGGTAGTGAATATTTACTCAGTAATCATTTATGTGTTTCTCTGGGATTTAGAAAGGATAATTTAAAAAGAATTTTAACAGTTCAAATGAACCATCTGTGAAAGCAGGAAGTTTCAAGTCAAATTAAAATTTATTTAATGTTCATTATTCATTAATTAAATAACACTTTCAGTCATTATGAGTTGTACACTGGTACATATTTTTAGTTCTAAATGCAGAGAAAACAACCATTTCTTTAATTTTATCAATTGATAATTATTAATATCTTCAATATTGAAAAAATTGTGAGAATTTACAATTAAAACTTTTGTTACTGTTTTTTATTTTGGTGTTTACTTTTATTTCCTGATTTGTAACAGTATTATAGAGGTGTAACTTGGGCTGATAAATTAAGGTCCATTATCTCAAATTGTTTAGAAAAATGAACTGCAATGGTTACTTTGCCTTGCAAATATTCTAATGGATTTCTTCAGGTTGAATGCAGAGGTCTAGAAAGATGATGATTCTTAAATTTTGATGTAAAGTGTCTAAAGGCTGTTAGTTATTGCTTTAAGCATTTACTCATTAGCAGTTGTCTATATCATGGAGAAAATTCTTAGTGTATATCACTGGTTCACTGTGTAAAGAGACTTTTTAATCCATATACTTGAAAAAAAGTATTTTCTGTCTTGAGAGGAAATATCTAATATGTGAGCTCCCAGCACAATCTGTACAGCAGGAGATAAGCCAGAGGGGAAGGTCTGTTTCAACAGTGAATTATTAGTTTTGCTTTAATAAAACCAAAGCCTGCAAGGGATTGTGTTTGGTTTCCACATAAGTGTGGAGACAATAGTTTTGGCTTTTCTCTGCCAAATCTTTTTTTCCTCTCTCTCTCAAGTCCTTTAAAACCACATGAGTACCCCAAAATTGGTAATGTATGTCTGAAACATGTTGCTCACCCACACTTCCACAAGATTGGTTCTTGTGAGTTGAAACTTGTGCTGCTGTTGGTGTTTGTGAAGTCCCCCAGACCACTCATACACTGCTGCTGAGCCGTCGTGGTGCTTTTAGAAGGTCACTGGCACAGGGCTACTGTTTACATGCAGATCTAAGTGGAGACAGGGTATTCCCGTTGTTCCAACCTTCACATCTTGGTTTTGGCAGTCTAGAAAATATGCAGTCTAGAAAAATATGCAGTCTAGAAAAATGAATGCAGCAGATCTGTTCTGTGTGAGCCCTACACAGCAGAACATGGCTGAAGGATGAATATAACAATTGAAAAGCACTTCATTGATACTTACCCAAGTTGTAAAGTTGAAACCTCAGGAGATAGCTTTTACTGTATTAAAGGATGAAATAATGGCTCATGTGGATATGCCCAAAAAAAGTATATTTCAGGTAATTGTAGTAGCAATTCTTTCCCTCAGAAGGTCATCTGCCAGGTGGTCAAAACTGAGCAGACAGAAATGTGGAGAAATCGGTATTTAAAGGGCTTTACTCTCTCACTTCATGATTCATGGATTCATGATAATCTAATAAACACTTTCTTCAATCTCTTCCCCATACAGACAGACAGGCTTCCTTGTGACTGAGAGTAGAAGTCAGATTGCACAGACACAGGGAAATGCAAGTGTGGGCCTTGGTTCAGACTGTTCTAATTTTTGCTTTTTAAGAGGTTCTAGAAAAAGATACCATCTATAAAAAAATAATGTCTAGATACTAATATTATTAATAAACACTGTGATGCAGTGAGCTTGCATTACTTTTGTAGAGTAACTGCTGAGGGACTGCGTGGGACAGACTGCAGATTCCCCTACCATGTCACACACAGAAGTCAATATAAATGCAGCATTTATTGTTTCATGTGATACAGTAATCTGTGAGCAAACCTCTAGGGCTTAAAAGTTAACTTTTCTTGGAGCAACAGCTAGCAATAAGGCTGTTTTCAAAGTCTATCTGATCTTATGAGTCATAGTAAGGAAAAGAATGAGATAACTTTTACAGAGATTGTTCCTTTTGATTTATATATAATTCTGTTTTCAGAAAAACTATGAACATTTAAGAAGTTATCTTCATATTATAACACTGTTTGGCTCCTGAGACTGCAAAGATATGCCAAAACCAAAAGTTGGATTTTAAGAACCCAAGTGTCTAGAATCTAGGAGAAAAAGATTTTATCAGAGGAATTTTACTCCTAGAAAATTCAGAAGAAAAAGTTTTTCTCAGCAGAAACTCTGACAATTTCATCTTTGTATCAGAATTATCTCTACCTCTACATGTTTTGTCCCAGTGATAATTGGTATCATTCTTTTAAATTGTGAAGAAATGCTTCCTTAAAAATCTATTTTTAGACCTACAGAATGAGAGAGTCACAGTAGGTGCAAGATCTAAGACAGTCAAATTAATTAGCATTTTACCTCCACTGATTCAGTAACTTGATGGTAGGTGGTGTAGCTGAAATGTAAATTACCTCATTAGTATGGTCATAAAAATTCACTAAAATGAGATATTATTGGAATTGGTTACTACTCTTAAAGTAAAGAAGGACTTTTAGTTCTCTCATACCGGCGTGAGCAATAAGTAGAGGCACATAGTAGAATATTTTTTTCCACATTTAGCAGGAGTCTTTAAAGTTGGTGGAAATAGTGTAATAACTAGTCCTGCTGCTATTCTAACTTTGGGTTCTGATAGGTGGTTGTAAGTTTGTTTTTTCCAAGTATTTCTGAAAGTCTTTGAAGCACTGGAACATGGGCAGTGCTGCTCATTGCCTTTCCTGCTCAGTTCTGAGCGAGCTGATATTCAGGATTTCACCGGCATAGACTTTGTCATGTTTGTAGTTGCATGTCAAATGGAGATTTCTAAGCTCATCACATCAAATTTTCAATCCAGGGCAGTTGGATCTAAATATGAATAATTAAACTAATAGGCTAATTATATTAGAGTAAGTTTCTGGAAGTAATTCTGTGGTTTCAGTTACTGACTTCTTTATAAATGTGCAGAAATCATCAGCATTCACCAGGCATTCCAGAGTATGTTCTAGTCTGTTGGATTTGTGAATTTATGGCATTATTGTGACTTTATGTAGCACTTGAAAATAAATCAGTGAGACCAGCAGAAAGTAATTACAACTACCTGTTGTAGAATTATATGGACAGATACAATTAGTTCAGGAGCTAAACCTTGAAGTGCTGTACACATTCAGAGTCCAGGCATAACAGTGCAGTTCTGTGGTAAATAAGGGCATGACACATATTTACTTAAACATTTAACCTGAATTGCATTCAAAAAAGATCTCTGAGAGTAAGATTTTGTCTAGATCAGAGAAAAATGATTGAAAAAGACAGGTTTTGCAAACTGTTTACCTGATACATCAGAAGCTATTTGTAAATTGAAAACATCCTAAATTTTGCATCTCCTTAACTTCCCTGAAAGGAAGGGTCACAAATGCTGATTATCGCTATTTTGAGGCTGATTTTGGGCAGGTATCTCAGTGTGATGACATGCTTGCAGAAGAGTTTGCATATTACATCTCCACGAGACATAACTGACTTTGAAAATGCAGTAGTCACTGATATCTCTCTTGACTTCATTATCTAAGAACAGTACATTTTTCAGGGGAGAATGTTGCACTTTCTAGTGATTTTTATTGAGTGATACTGACCTTAAATATTTTGTTCTGGTGTCATGGATATGACAGTCTCTGAAGGAGAAAGGACAGTCTGAAAAAAATGAGAAATGTCTGGTTTTGAGAGATGCAGCCTGGATTTACATCACCCCAAGAAGTCGTATCACCCAAAGAGTGTAAATACATCCATTGATTTGATCATTGGCACCTCATATATTGTGTGCATGCATCTGTACAGTAAAGTGACCCATAAAAATGATGAATAGGAGCTGTATTGAAATCTGTCACTTGCTGAGTCATGCTTTCCAAAAATGTTGATGACAAAGTAGGTCTAAATGATTTTCCCGTAAAATCTTCTGAAGAATAATTTGGTCCTTTGTTACATTAATTCAGTGTCAGAAACCAGAAGCAGCCCATCTTTCTGCAGTCCAGAAAGCCAAAGGTGTCCTTGGCTGCATCAACAGCACCGTGGGCAGCAGGTGAGGGAGGGGATTCTGTCCTTCTGCTCTGCTCTGGTAAGACCCCACCTGCAGTGCCACCTCCAGCTCTGGGGTCCCCAGCACAGGAAGAACATGGAGCTCTGGGAACAAGCCCAAAGGAGGCCACCAGGATGATTAGAGGGAGCATCTTTCCTGTGAGGAAAGGCTGAGAGAATTGGGATTGTTCAGCCTGGAGAAGAGAAGTCTGCAGGGTGACCTAATTGTGGCCTTCCAGTACCTGAAGGGAGCCTCCAGGAAAGACAGAGAGAAACTTTCTACAAGAGTATGCAGTGACAAGACAAGAGAGAATGGCCTTAAACTGACAGAGAGTAGATTTGTATTGGATATTAGGGAGAAGTTTCTTACGGTGGGGGTGGTGATGTCCTCGCACAGGCTCCCTGGGGAAGCTGTGGATGTCCCATCCTTGGAAGTGTTCAAGGCCAGGATGGATGGAGCTCTGAGCAATCTGGTCTGGTGGAAGGTGTCCCTGCCCATGGAACAAGATGATCTTTAAGGTCTCTTCCAACGCAAACAGTTCTGTGATTCTCTGATCTCTTTCCCCATTGATTCTGGAAATGGAAAAGATTGACTTCTACATTTTTTAGTTGGGCTGTCAAACCCAACTGAGCTTTGATAAAGCAGGTTACTGTTTGAGGTGATTTAGGCAACTGAGCTGGTCACTGGAAGTGATCAGCCAGTCTTCAGTATAGATGTTGGCAGAAAGTAGCTGTAATTGGTAATTTCTTCTTCTAACACTGCTGGATCTGAGAAGGAAATCCGCCTGTGATCTCAGGAGTATGGAGAGTTATTGTGCTTCAGTCTCCATGGATGCAGAGGTGCCCTTGATTTCAAATTCAAAAAAGTATTCATTAAGATGTGAGCATAGTTATTACTTTCTCAGTTGTGGGAATTTGGGATGTTAATTTTACTTTGAGTCAGTCTGTATCCCCTTGTCAGGTATGCTACTTATAATTATCTTAAAATAGCACTTCACTTAGCATTCAACTCATCTTTGATACAACTTTTTCTATCTGTCTTCACTATCTATCTTACTTTTCTATCTGTCTTCTATCTTTGGATGGAAATCCAAGTATGTGCATATTATTTAGTTCATTAGTTCTCCTATCTGTGTATAAATTATTGTAGTATCAGTTTTGTGTGGGTTGTGGTATCTTTTGGTGGAGCTGAGGACATTTTAGATGGATTCAGTTATAAATTGTAATGCTTTTTCAGTCTCTTTCTTTCCTTCCATTTAAGAAAAATGTTTTTTTTGTAATCATCTCTTGCATAACATTGTTTTCCCAGTTTGTTTGCTTGGTGCAATGTGTAGGCCCCATTAAGAGGTTAACAGTGTAGTAATTTTTAGTCAGAGAGCTTAGAATTATTGTAATAACTTATGAACTAATCACTGCTGTATTCTGTTTCAGGGCATTATTACTTAGGCACTAATGCACATTTCAGCTAAAAGAAATTCAATTCGGTGTGATTTTTCTATGTAAATTTATATGTAAATTTAAACCTGGAACTCACTGCCCTATTAGCTTCTGATATTAAATGTCCTGTGCAAATTTTTTCCTTCTGGTTAATTTCCTGTACTGCAATAGTAATAAGAACGGATTCCTTGCTAAGCAAGTTTTACAAAGATATAATTTGCATAAGGTGTTTAGCCCTAAATTTCAACCGGTTCAATTTGCTGTTTTGATAGACTTCACTGCTGATGAACAGTTGGTGCCTTTTTGAAAGCTGATATTTTGTAAGGCAAAATATGCCAAGTAAAATGGGAAAATACAGTATCAAGAGAATAGCAATGCTGTGGTTCTCTAGCCTCATAGCCCTAGATGGAAAGGAGAGGGTTATCTTGGCAATTCATTTACATCTCAGAGAGAAAAACAAACAAGCAAACAAACAAACAAACCAGAAAGGGAGCTTGTACAGTGAGGGAGATGGTTCACTTCACAGAGATCTTCTCCACTGATTTAGGAGTGAGCAGGAAGCCTGAAGGATTCAGCCCCTCAGGACAGAAGAGCTCAGGAATTCCATGTGTGAGTGATCAGTGCCAGAACGGCCCAGCTGAGTGTTGATGTGTCTGCCTGGGTTTGGAGTGTGTGTGTAGAAAAGGGCAGTGAGGTGTGACTTGGGGGGCACTTTTATCAAGCAGTTCAAGAGTCAGAATTGATTTCTAGAAGTAGTTTGACCAAACTGAGCTGAGCTCTGTTCAGCATGGCCCTGAAACTATCATCAGCTGCTGTTGCTCAGCTCACTTGAGCCTCTTTTGTTCCAAGAAACTGAAATGAGTTAATAATGAGAATACAGCAGGAGACTCTAACTCTTACTACTGACATATGGACACTGATGGGGAGGTTGAAAGCTCTGATCATTTTGAGCCTGAGAAAGAGAGAAGGCAAAGATCTGTTTTTTAAGCAATATTGCCACCATTCCAAGTTCAGTCCTTGAGTGAGCAATATTCCTGCTTGTCAGGTGCAGCACAAAGAAGACACTTGCTACTTTTCATCTAGAAGAACCATGGTTTGGACAAGGACTTACAAAGGGAAGAATTTCTGCTGTATTATTTCACCAGGCCTATAAAAATAACTTTCTTGCTGGTTACTCAACTGAAAATTTGCTTCTATAGCCACAGCCTGGCAAACTCAGGAACAAATACAGATACTTTCACCTCAAGGTCTGTGGATTGAAAAAGCTTCAAACAATGAATGGAATGGATGCCATCTCCTTAACCAAACTGGATTTTAATTGAAAACAATTCTTCTAAAGAATAAGAATTGTAATCAGTCTCTTAGACACTTTGGCCAGGTACTGCTTTTATTGACACCTGCCAATGGTGAGAATAGGATTATTACTGAAGATGGAACATGGAGAATTGTTGTGCACAGTAACTGTAGAATGTGTCCATCTTCTTGCAAATTAGCTTGAACTTAGAAGAGGATTAGTTGATAGTTCAGTGCAGTGTATGCATGAATAAAAGTAAAATCGCATATTATGAACTTAAATAAATCAGATCCGGTTGCTCAAAGAAGGAAATAGAGAAAGGAATGATAAGAAAGTCTGTGGCATAAAATATGTCAGGAAAATATTTCAGCAAACAAGTGAAGTATCACGAATGATCAACTGATGATGGTGAGCGTCTTTTGAAACAGTCTGGTTTGCAGAAGGTTAAACCTATGCATAGACTTAGGCTATTAATGCAGGATTGAGTGTTAGCAGTCAATTGTTTTATCGATTTCCACAGAGAATAAATGTTTTCTCATATTTACATTTCATTTTATTTAATTTTAACTCTGATGAGATTATTTTAAATAACCTGAACTTGACAAGAAGTGGGTAATTGATAGTTCTTAAAGAATAGTAGCTTGACATGTTGCACAAAAATATCTCTATTTTGGTGACTGGCAACCTTGATAAAAGCAATGTTTGAGGAAAGAGATTAATTTTCTTCTTTTCTTAACTTTTACATTTATCCTCTGTCAAAATGTTTATAAAATACTCAGCACTGAAATGTGGAACTAAATTAACGACTATCAATGTGTTTGGAAATTGCCTGAGATGTTCCTCTTTCACATTCTGTCTGATAAAATGGTACTTTCAAGAAAAATAATACTCCTAGAAATTGCATGGGCATTTTGTTCTTTATCCTAGTTATATGCCTCCATAACAATCCAATAAGGCCTAGAAATGTAAAACAAAATAAAAATTATTTATGTATTCTGCTAATAAACATACATCTGCTCCTATTACCATCTATGAAGTAGCAGATCATTGCAATGATAGAATTAGAATTTCCTGGGAAATTCCAGGGAAATATATAATCTTAAGCATTCATTTTATACTGGCAAGAGAACAGTGTTTTATGATAATACTGGTGATATAAAATTTCCTTTGTGCACAAGATTAAAAAGATTTCTTTGATAGTTGCTGCTTTTTTCCTAAATCAGCTGTCTCATATTTCCTCTTTACTGTAAAAGTATTTCTTCAACACAGTATGTAGATGTTTTATTATAAAATTGTTATGAAGCCTGTGGTAATAAAATGGTAGATAGATTTAGAAACTTGTTTACACCAGTAAAAACTATTAATCTGAGCTTTAAAATATTTTATGGCAAATTTAAATCCCATTTTACTGATGCAAGGCACTTAAATGATTTAAATTGTTGGTATAGTCTTGCCATCTGTAGATCATTAAATGTGTTTTGTGTATATTCCAGTAGTCATCGTCTATAAATGGAAATATATAGAAATTTACCAAATCATAGGCAGGCTGAAATTAGTGTGAGGCAGCTCTGTGTGGGGTCATAAAAGTATTTTTATTCATTTTTTAGTGTGTTATTAATTTTAATAGGCATTTTATATTTTTTCCTTTCATATTGCAACTTGAATTATTTACTTTATATAAAAAAGTATATGGAATAATTTTGCTGTGAGAAATAAATCATTATATGTTAAAAAAAGCCAAACCAACGAGCACTTTGAAATAATCTGCTTGGTTAGAACAAAGGAAAGAGACCAAAATAAGAGTAGACACAAATATAGGTACAGAGAAATAAACACATATCTTTATTTTTGGATTTTGTGTGTTTTCTATGGATGAATGCATATAAATAGAACATATGTATTTTAAACTGCCGGTATGCCTCCTGGATTATCACACTGTGCTGCCTTCAAAAGTGTTATTCCTTCTGGTGTGTTCTAAGTGCTTTGTTTCATGAGGTGTATTGATATTGATACACACAGGGCACATAGGATGAATTTACACCATTTCTAACCTTACAGCAAAAGGAACCCTGGTGAAATGTAGGAGCTGTGCAGAGTGAGCTGTCTCTGCCCAGTTCCTAAAGGTCTTCCATGTGTAAAATATCCATATTTATCTATTGAGGTCATATTTTGGGTCTTTTTTATTACAGTAACTGGAGCTTTTATGCATCTTTAATAATATCCATGTTTTCCAGGTGGTCAAGGAGAGATGGTCCTTCCCTTAGACTTTAAAAAAGATTTGGAGATCACTAGTGAGGGAAATGGCCTAAAGGAATAAGAGAGGGAATTTTTATTGTGGTGGTGTTGTTTTAATGTCAGGTATTATGATGTAACTTATAAATTAAGGGAACAGATCCAGCAGAATTCAGCCTAATCGTTTGGCAGCTTGTGAGGTGGGTATTTCCAATTGTCTGTGCTTGGCTGTTGGAAGACAGCTTGGAATTTTTACCTGCTTGGGATTACAGCAGATGGGCATGAAAGGTGTATTTTGGCAAGCCTTGGACATATCTTGAAAGGTGAAGTGGACTGTTACAATGCAGACCAGCCAGGAAGATTTGAACTTTTTCATATTTATGGAATTAAAGAGTTTGCAATTTGAGAGTTGTCTGAAATGTTTATTGCTGCAACTTGGCTTTTTTGGGGTTGGTTCACACATCAAACAAAGGTGCAGCCTGAGCTTGCATAGGTGTAAACAATGAGTAAGCACCATATACTTGTTTGAGAAATATCTTTTATGTGTAATCATTCATAATTAATTTTGTGATTTGGGGATTTTTTTATTCTTTGTAGGATACTGTTGGAATTAATATTCCCATCACTAATCCTACCAAAAGGGTTCTCGAGATTAAAGTGCTGCTGGACCATCCATCCCTTTTTGGAGAAAAGTCTTTCATTCTCAACCCCAAACAAACATTTTCATATCATGTAGACTTTTCTGCAGCTGCTCTTGGCTGTTATGCTGGAAGGTATGTTGTAGAGTTTTGAAACTTATGATTGTGTCTGTTTTACTAATAAATGACTTACTTTCATTGAACCCTAAGTCACTTCATGGAAATATTGCCCTAAAAACCCCCACAAAAGTTAATAAATGGAATTAAGAAAATTTCTGGCTTTAAATGTTCTGTATGCCTAAGAGCAGCTTTCCTCTCAGGGGAAAAGCATTATTGAAAGGCAATAGAATAACTCCTTGTTATTCTAGTTCACTACATTTTAGTGAACAATGTTTTAGAAATTTACTTAATGTCAGAAGCCCCCCTTGAAAACCTCAGATAAATAGTTAGTTTTGTAAATTTTAAAGTTCTTTAAAGGGAATAGCACAATTTCTTTTTTTTTCTGAGAAGGAACAAAATTGTAAAAACATAACTAAAGCAGGTGGAGAACCCTTTTAACTGTCTTCACTTAAATCCATTTACCTTTATGATCTTCCATTACTTAATCATTATCTGCTAAATTAATATGGAGATGTTTTCAATTAAAAGGTTTTCATTACATTGGAAATCCCAGTGAAAACATGCAGGTATGATATTTAGGTGTGAAAAGACAGATGACCTCTTGGTCTTAGTTTCAGCTAAGTAATTAGCTAACAGTTCAGCAAGTAATTGAACAGTGCAGAATTGCAAAGCTTATTTTCCCAGAATTTGGTTACCAAAGCATTATTTAGTCTACAAGCTGATTGAAAAGCAATTCCCTGTTTTTCAGTTAGCTCAACTGACTGGCAAAAGTATGGGGATGGAGTGGAGGGTGGGGTGGTGATTTAAAAGGGCAGAGACATCTGAGAGATTTATTTAATTTGCTTGTATTGATTTTTCCAAAGACCAGAATAATGAATGGTGTCAGGTACCATTGAGTGATACAGATTCAAATAATACTGTTTTATAAAAATGAGTACTGTTATAACTTTAGTAAGTATCTTTTTTTTTTCTTTTTTTTTTTTTTTAATATTTTAAGAAATCATGCTATTGTAAGATAAAGATTTGTTTTAATAGGAAAAAACTTTGGGCTCAGCTTTGGTGGGTTGGGGCCAGGGAATATATGCAGAGGTGAAATAAAGCACATGTGGGCATTCTCCAAATGTTTTTGCATTTGTGCTCTAGAGGTGTGTAATAGATCTTTTAAATTGCAGTAGCTCCCACAGGCTGCAGTTCCAGCTGGACAGAGGTACTTCCACATTACATCCACACTATTAACTTCTTTTTCTAAAGCCATGGTCTGTTTCCTTTGCTATGTTAGCAGCTGGGAAGAGCTGTTGAGAAAGGGATTGAAATAGGATTCAACCTTTTCAAATGGTCGAATCTTTCCTAGAGCTGTTTTACGCTCACTTTGTTGGCACAGGGGATAGTCTGGAACCATAAAGTCATGGAATAGACGTAGTTATCTATAATTTAGAAAAAGAACTCATCCTTAGAAGGTCATGGGTTTGTACAGTGCATTTCCTCTAAGTTTTTATATGCTTTTTATATGCTTTGGTTTAATGTTTTTATGACTCAGCTACTCAAAAATCCTCAAGAAACAGAAAAGGAATTCTGCAGTAGGGAAGTATTTCAGTCTGTAACTGAAATATATTGCTGTACATATCTCACCTAACAGGAAGCAATTTTCAGTCATGACAATCCTTGATTGTATAGCAAAACAATATATTGAATATTCCTTGAAGTGTATCTCTTTGCAATGCTCATAGGAATGTGTCTATATCTATTCCTTAGTTTTTAGCACTAGATTTGAAAAGATTTTTCTTTTTAAAAATAGTGTATAGTATTTTTGTTACTTTGCCCTTCAAAAGGGCTAAAACGAAAATATTGTGATATTGAAATGAAATTAAAGCTTACTCTTATGAGCTGAAATATGTTTGAGTTGTATTTTTGATAAAAGCAAGCTAACAAACAAAAACTACAAGCAACAAATGAATTTTATTGGTAGAATTTAAGAAAGCTGCAGAAGAGATTTTGTTACATCAGTAATTCTTAATATTATTAGACTTGGTAACTGAATTCAGATACCAGTGAGAAGTGTCAGAGGAAAAATATGATCTAATTAAAGAACTTATTGTGTTGAACTCATTAGGTTTCTCCTGAATTTTAATCTGTTTGGGGGTTTTTTTTAGTGATCTTAAAAAAAAATTAGTTGTTATATTAAGCTTATTGTATCTGTTTTCAGTGTCATGTTCCGGTCAGATGTGATTGGGGAATTTTGGTATGCCCTGAAGTTCAATGTAGAGAAGCCACCGCCAACTACTATACCTGATATAAAATGTGACCTTGGAAAGTAAGTGAGTAGTTCATTTTGCTGGACTGGGTCATGGCTTTTTAGGTGTCATGGAAAACATATGAAGAGTTTAAACACAGAATAGTGCTCTGTGTCTGCTGTAGTAGCTTGCAGAATATTTTTTTAGATATATTTGCAGGTAGGTGAAATATTCCTTGCAGAAAAACAATTGAAATTAAATTTTAGCCTCTATGTAAACTTCCTCTGAATTATTTTTGTAGAAATCACTCTGACAATACTCCAGAATGTAAGCACCAAGATCCATTATGCAGAGCTCTGTAGGTTTGCTTTATTTTCTGTTTCTTTTCTTCTCTCTGAACTAGGAATTTACTGACAATCCTGGCTTTACAAATGCTTCTATACCAGCTAGCAATATCTTTTAACCTCTCAAGAAATGGAAAAATAATGCAAATTCTGTCCTGCAGGTCCTGGGGGTAGACATGCTTGAAACACTGCAAGTGTTAAGAAAATTAACAACTTAGAGAAATTAACCCAATTATTATCATCCCCTTCAACAAAATTTCACCATCCATTTTGATAACATAATGTGCACTTCAGTTCTGACTTTCAAACTAAACTAAACTAAAACTTTGAGGATAAGACTTTGAAGAATGTCAAAATTTCAGTAGTGCTTTTCCACATATTATCTCCACTTCCTAATAGTTTCTCTGGACACACTGCTCTTCCGCATGCTACATTCCTCTTCTGTGTATCCTTGACTAAATCTGTAGTTAATATACATTACGGACTGAGTAGAAATGTTGGAGAGCACAACATGGAATTTTACCTGAATAATTTTTTGTGAGTGAAGATATTCTGCTGTTCAAATATGATGCATAGACTGGAGATATGACAATGCCTTTGTTATTATGTTCTAAAGAGAAATATGTTGTGCTGTTGCCTGGGTTTTATTTTAAAATTCTGGGCTGACTGGAGTAAAAACCATTTTTTTTTCTACTATGTAGGCTATTGCTGTTAGGAGTTAGGAATTACTTAAAACCTTTTTATTCAGACTTTCTGGCAGTCATAATTTTCTCTGGCATGCACAGCCTGGAAACTTCATGCACAAATGGTCTAGTGGAAAATGGCAAGTCATCCTTTCCTACTGCAAGTAAAATGGATATTGGAAAAGATTAGCTCCATTAACTACAACTCTTCCTGTCAAAACTCTTATCTCAAACTCCTCAAAGCCCACATTTGATTTTTTCAGATGAGATTTCTCTTTACAAGTACATGCACGCTGTAGTAACTATGTATTTGTAAATATGTGGAGGAACACCATGTCCAGTTCTGGACAGTTCTGGGCTCCTCAGCACAACAAAGACAAGGAGTTACTGGAGAGGGTCCAGCAGAGGCCACAGGAATGATGAGGGGTCTGGAGCATCTCTCTTAGAGGAGAGACTGTGAGAGCTGTGCCTCTTTACTGTAGAGAGGAGAAGGCTGGGAGGGGATCTCATAAATACGTATAAATATCACAAAAGTGGGTTCCAAGGGGATGGTGCCAGGCTCTTTTTGGTGGTGTCCAGCAGTGTCAGCATAATGTCATCAGCACTCTTCTTGAAGTGCAAAGTGTTGGACAATGGCAGTCAATGATGGCATTGAGGTTACAGTTCAGTTACTGGGAATTTCTCTGCCTCATGAAAAGATGAGACAGTCCAAGTAAATAGGCTGCATTAATGTATGTTGAATATGTAAAGGTAATGCAGGTAGACATCTGTGCATTGTCTAAGAAAGATATCAGTTTGGGAGATTTTTGGATGGATTTACTTCCTTGCTGTGTACCCAGAGATGTGAACTCTAATCATCATCAAATATTTGAAGCATTTCTAGTTGGTGAAGATTTTTAGGTTTTTAACAGATTAACTTTCATTCTACCACATTTTCCTTCAATGCAGAAGAAGCGTTAGCATACGAATATAAGAATAATGTTTTTCATTGTGTCCTCACTGTATTCTTTTTTTCTGTTGATGTGAAAAATTTAGGAATTTGTGTCCTTGAAACATTACCTGGAATCGGATTAGAAGCCAAGAATCCACTGATAATTCATAATCAATTTCTAACCAATTCTTGAAAGAGAAAAGAAAAAAAAATCTCACCATTTATCCTTTAATCCTTCTTCAGATTTCCTAAAATTCTGGGCCTATCACAGTCAGATCGGCTTCTTTTTTTGTGCCAAGGTAGATTTAACACATCCCTTAGCATGTGTCTCTAAGGAAAAAAACCTTCTCCTTGATATTTTTCATCTTTCCTTTATGGGCTCTACAGTGGAGTCATTGAAGATGAGTCAGTTGAATGATGTTCACAGTGATCTGGAATTTACTGCCACATGCAACAATTTTTCCAGCACAACCACGATAGCCAATCTGTGTGAGGTGACTGGATTTTGATGGCTTGAAGAACCTCTAACAGTCGAGTAATTCCTTAGTAAATTTCAGATATTCCAAGTTAGTTTTCCCTTTGACAAAATATTACATATGAAAGAGACCAGCTCAAGAAAAAAAAAATAAAAATAGAGATGGTAAATGTGAAAAATGGGAATTATCAAGTGAGTCTGAACTTCCTATGTAGAAGTTTCATAATATTTCTTTACTCTCAGGGTTTGAGATCTCAATGATACAATACTTAGACAGCATTAGTCAGAAACAAGTCTGCTGGGGATTTATGTCACTGCATGGTTTGGAAGGAGTCCACCTGTGAACAGGTTTTAGGGTCTGAAGTTACAGTCATAAATCTGGACTGAAGTATCTTCAGTTGTTGCTTTTTATATTTTATTTTTCCTTACTGATTTAGCTATGATTAACAGACTAATTTTTCCAGGTGATAAATATGTGGAGCAATCCAGCAGTTGATCTGCCACAGGTTTGATTAGAGGGAATATCCATTAGGCGATAAGTTACAGCAAAACCAATATATGTATCTCATTTTTCAAACTTTTCTTATCTACTGTTTTCACTTATTCACTTTGAATCTCTTCTCTGTGTCCCTTGGTATTACAACAAGAATGTGATTTATGGTCATATAACTTTGCTAAAAACAAAAAAATTAGTATTTTGACCAGAATAGAGGAAATTTTGGGAGTCTTGTGCATTATTTTTAAAATTTTCTCCCTATTGAAAGTATCTCATGAAGATTCTTTAACTGGAAAATAAAGAAGGGAAGTCTGTAAAATAGAGGGCCAGCTGATTTAAAGCATAACACTTAGGGAATCAGTATACTCCAGTCTTTCTTCTGGGAGGGGCACTTTTCTCATTAAAATATATAATCTACATTTGCAACATAATGATTCTATGATTATGCTATGTTGTAAACAGCACAACAGTTGAACAAAATGAAACACAGAATGAATTCAGGATTTATTGTTATTAATAATGATTATTAATAATAATTGAAGTTACTAAATATTTTTCCACACTGGTGGGGAAGTGCTAATGCAATAAAACTTAATTATTATTTTAAAAATAAAAATATCCAGAATTTTTCCAGAAATAGAAAAAAAACCCTACACATAATGACATGTAATAGAAGCAGCTTTGTAATTAATCATTGTTGTGTATATGATTTTTTCCAGGTGTGCCCTCACCCACATACCTCTTGCTAATCCTACTCATGAAACTCTGGTGCTAAAAATGGTTAACAGTGATCCCAGCCATTTTGAAGTTGAGACTGACCCAAACCAAATTGTAAGTAAGATTTCTGTGCTTTCATAAAAAAAGATGGAAGAGAGCCTTCAATTTGAAACAAATTGAATTATATATTGTACTGTGAGTTCATAATATACAATCTTTTAGACATTTTAAGTACATATTTTAGAGATTTTATAGCCTGAGGAAGAAAACAATTAAACTTGTAAAGCACCTCAAGCTGAAGTAAAGATTTTTTTTTTGTTTTCCTGGAATGCTTTGTGGAATGGTTTTGAGCAGGACTGCAGTGTAGGTTGTAAATAATTCAGGAGATATTAGAAGGAGAAGTTGTAAACAAACCAGCTGGTTAGAAGCTATGTAAGTATCTAATAATCAACAGGAAAACTAGGTAAATATTTAGGTTAGTAGATAAACTATTAATGGAAGAACACAATATCTCACATTCATGGCAGTTATAAGCAGCTTGCAAGGACTATGAATAATAATTTGATCAATATAACTGCAAAGAAGCTTCAAGCGAATACCTAAAATTGATTTATTCTCCAAACTCACACTTACCTTGAGAATGATTTCTGTAGAGCAAATCTTAACTCTCTTGTTCTTATGTGCTCCACTTTCTTCTTTTCCATCACAGAAGCCCTTCCATCTTGTTGCCTAACATTCATGTCCTTTCTAGGAACGAGAATTGTGTAGATTGGCTCAGCTTTTATATTTTCATTGAGATTTGCTAGAGTTCCTGGGGGTCGGGGTTTAGAAAAATATTTTTTATTGACCACTGAATGCTAGTTAATAGTACAGGTCCTGTGAGCAATTATTTGGCTATTATTAAGAAATAATATGAAATATGTGATCTTTTCATGATGGGGAGAGGAAAAAAGGGAGAGTAAATGCATGGAAACTCTGCATCTGAATGAGTGGCATTAAGTGCCTCCCTCACAGCCTCTTAGGATATGAATTCAGAACATTTAATATTTAAAAAAAATAATAAAATCCTTCCTGGACAGGAAAGGAATGAAGGAATGATGCCTTTTCTAGACATGAAGAAGGTAGGCCAGGGAAGACACCAGAGCTGGTTGGTCCCT
This sequence comes from Zosterops lateralis, assembly GCF_965231275.1. Taxonomy (NCBI): domain Eukaryota; kingdom Metazoa; phylum Chordata; class Aves; order Passeriformes; family Zosteropidae; genus Zosterops; species Zosterops lateralis. The sequence goes on from NC_139763.1 coordinate 9,742,772, forward strand.
TCCAAGGCAAACTATTCCACAATTTTATGATTCTATTCCTGCAAAATGGTTTAATGGTCAGAGAGAGAAGAATACTGTAATAAAATAAAGCTAAGAGCATACAAAAGACTGTATGGGGAAAATAGAGGAATGCTACATGATCATTATAGGTTCAGTTTTCAGAAACTGAAAACTGAACCTGAGCCTCAAATATGGCACTACAGCCAGACCAAGTGTTCCTAAAAAGGGCTCTGACAGTAACAGCTAAAAGAGATCAGACTTATTTACTCAGCTTCCCCATATATTACTCCATAGGATTCCATTAAATTAAAAGTATAAAACGTGAAGTTTTTTCTAGTCTGTCTTTTCTGTCATACATAATAACACATCCTTTTTACACTATGCTAAAACTAGACAAGTGCTATTACTAATCATTTAATGAATTGGTATTTGAATAGGAGCTTATAAACCTAATAGATGCAAACTATATTAATTATCTGGGAGTATTATATATGTATTATGTTCAGGTCATTGGCACAGAAGTGGGTTCGATTTAACCATAGTGACTTTTGGCTGCTGCAGATTGCATATTATCTTGAGCAGGAAATTAACAACAAGAAAAAAATATCTCTGCTCTCATAATTTATCACCAGAGATTCACACATCAACAATAGCTACATCACATTGTGTACGAAAAGACACATTTAACACTAACTGCAGTAATTTTCTCTCTTTCTCTTTTATTATAATCCTCAGTCCTGTATGTCATTTATGGATAGAATTCTGAGATGTTCCTTGTTAATTGCAGTAATTCTTCCAGTTACAGAATACTTTTGGTTGCTATATGCAACTACTTAATATTTATTTCATTTAGCTGTCCCTTTTTGAACCTATTTCTTCCATTACATGTCTGGAGAGGTTATGAGATTTCCTTCAGTTTTGATGACAAAGTTGGGGGTGGGATTTATATCCCAGAATCATAGAATGGTTGTGGTGAATACCATCCAATCCAAGCCCCTTGCTAAAGCAGGTTCACCCAGAGGAGGTTGCACAGGATTGTTGTGTCCAGGCAGGTTTTGAATATCTCCAGAGACAGAGACTCCACAGCTGCTCTGGGCAGCCTGTTCCAGTGTTCTGCCACTCACACAGGAAAAAAGTTTTTCTACATATTGAGATGGAACTTCCTGTCACTGGGCAACACTGGAAAGAGTATGGCATTTGCCCTTAAGATACTTGTGTACATTGATGAGGTCCTCTCAGTTGTCTCTTCTCCAGACTGAACAGCCCAGCTCCTGCTGTCTTTCCCCATGAGATGCTCCAGACCCCCAGTCACTTTTGTGGCCTCTGCTGGATCCTCTCCAGTAATTCCTTGTCTTTCTTGGACCATGGAGCCCAGAACTGGAGACAGCACTCCAGATGCTTTCTTCTCCTGAATATTTTGCACCCTAGGCTTAGTACCTCCACACTACATTCAGCTTCCAGAAGATTACTACTTATAAACCATGCCCCATGTTTTGGGTATTGGTTTATATTAATACCCATTTCAAAGCCTTTGCTATGAGTGGAAGAACTTTCCCATCTTAATCATTCAAGTTTCTGCTCTCTTTAAAGCAAGTAATGCTTTCTTGTCAGCAGAAAGATTCTGATTTGTGCAACTCTCAGACGAAAGGCAACAGAAAAGAGGAAATTATTAGAACGATAGGTTGAAGATAGGATTGTCCAATGAAGATATATTATATTTGAAGACAATTAGTAGAGTCAGGTCAATCACTTTTATATTTCATGTAAATTTCCATATTTGTTTTGATGTTATCTAAGATGTAGGACTTTTGAATGTACTTGGCTCTTGATCAGAAAATGTCTCAAATTGATTTCTTCAGTCTCTTAGTTATGTCAGATAAACCATATTTAACAGTGATATCAAAGAATTTTTTTTCTTCCGTTAAGATATTTGCCTAAAATAAATAAACAAAATTTTGACTAATATTTAAGAATTAAAAAAAAATAAATCCAATATTATTATCATACTTTCATGTGTGTGGAAATTTGTTTGTTCTAGTTTCAGTTTGGAACAAAATATCACAAGGGGTTATTTTCTACAGATCTGATTCAACTTCAAGTATGGACATCATTAATAATACATTTTCCTGAGGTCCAGTTGGAATAGGCTCAAATATTCCTGAACTTCAGGGTGCATAATGAAATCTACATGAAATTCAAAGATTTAAAATACTTCGTCAGCTTCAGGTCAATTAGAAGCAGCATTGTTGCCTTTTGTAAACTGATAAAAATGAGAAAAGACTGCATATCTTACTAGTGGCTAAGTCAGTTTAAATGGAACATAACATCTTGGTTTTCTTCCAAAAATTTGATAAAAGCTTTTGAGGATTCCCTTGTAATGGGATTTTTCATATCTTTTTTCCATTTTTTTTTAAACAAGTTATGCCTAATATTTGTTTTCCTTCTTGTCAACCCTAAACTAACTTAATAAGTTTATAAATGCTGTGAAATTATCTAAAAGCCAGAATGGAAGTGAATTTACATAAGTTTACTATAAAATTCCAACTTGTTTTTCACTATCATGTTGGGTATTAGGGATGTCTGGGCAAAAAGTCATTGGGATGTTGAGTTTTGTGTTTCTGTCCTGTCTGTAGCTTTCTTTGTCTTTAACAGAAAAGTATTTAGGTTCAGCATTTAACAGCTAAAATTTTTCAATCATGAAGTTACTACTTTTCCTCTATATAAATATGTTGATGTATTTCACATATATGTGTGTTATATTGATATACACATATATTTACAACATACAAAAAATCTTACAAACAGGATCATCTCTGTGGCCAAAAAGAAACATACTGTCACTGTAAGTCTTCAGTTTGCTATTCTGCTGGCTTATAACTTGCCTAAACCTATTCCATTGAGCTGTGTTCTTTCCTGATTGTCTTTGAAACACAATTTTTATTGAGGACAAATAACTTAATAGAAAAGGGCTGGCAGAGAGGAGTGCAATCTCTCTGTGCAAGCTTTAAGGATTTTCTTAATGACCACGAGTATTGTTTTGTACAGAGTAGAGAGCAAGCTTTTGGATTTAATGAAAAATTGCCCTCCTTTCTTCATTTTAAAATAGAAATAATGTATTTGTTGCTAACTTCAGACTCAGTTTCTGTATTTGAACTGTTATATCTGACATCTTATGAGGAGCAATGATAATCAGTTCCTTTTCACATGAGTATCGTGGAAGCCACTTGTTTATGTAAGCAAAATGGAAGGCAGGAGATGTGTTAGCATCAGCATATTTAATTGAATGATTGAATGATTCTATGAACTTATTAAAATATATTGTTTAGCATTATTTCTCAATTCTAGTTTTAAAAGGATTTTTTTTAATATCACTAGAAAGTAAGTAATTTTTTTTTTTTTGCCGAGCTTATTTCAACACAAATTACTTTTTGGATTCACAGAACACCATAATGTATAATACAAAATGAATTTTTAAAACCAAATCTATACTGTAAAAATTATCAATCCTTTCTGCTTTCAGAGCAGGCAGTCTGCTGGATTATCATATCTCCATGCTGATTATTTTGATTCATTGTGGCAGTGCGTGTTCTGAGTAATGATAATATGTCAAGTGATACTTATTGAAAATCAAACTCCTGTCTGTTTGCATCTCTGTGGAAGAGTTATTATTCTGAAAAATGTGGATATTTTACTGAAATTACTCAATGTTTAAAAATCTTAGTGGTAATTTAATTATGTATTCTTATTCTATGCCATCCTCTCTTTACTTACTTTTTCATTTTATTCAAAAGTATTTGGGAGAGGGTGTTTTCTACTATAGTTCTTTCTCTATTTGTAGGTCTTCATTTGATAAATGGGTCTGACTAGGAGGTAGGAACTGGACTGCAAATGAAAGTTTAATTAAGTGTTATGGCAGTAGTCTGATGAATTACTTTAAAACTTTCTCCCCAGAAAAAGAAAATAACTTTTCAAGTTTCGTGTATTAGTTGAGCACACCTGAGCTCTGTCCTCTCTATTCTGCACAACCTGCCTCCCACTGACATCAGTAGAAATATCTGTTGTTCAAGGCACATCAACATCCCCACCCCTCATTGAGCTGGTACTGATGACTAGATTTTTAGATTTTTGTATCTTTTCATGTATTTGTGGCTTGGGAGACTGCTAATACATGGTTGTAGCTTCTAGTACTTTTCCTACCCTTTTTTCCCTACATTTTAGAACAATAAGCTAGCCTTCTAACATATTTCTGAAATACTGTTTAGTCTTATTTTCAAGAAGAGAGCCTACAACAAAGAAGTTTTGTTTTTCTGCCAGAATCTGAGAAGACACAAAAGAAATGAGGCAAAGAAACCCTTGGAATAATTCCAATGGGGCAGTACCTGGGGTAGAATTACCTAACCAACTGCTCTTTTAACTGGACAGTATTTGATAGCTATACTAATCAATTAACCTTATCAAAATTGTAGAACTACTTGTGTATATATATGTATACTACTTGTATATATATGTGTATTACTTGTGCATATTGCCATATTGTGCATGCTGAGGGCTTTTCAATTAAAGTTTTTATATATAATCATTTATTATATTTGCTTTTATATATTATCATTTTAACACTCTTTGGAAGGATCTGTGTTTTGTTCCAAGTAACTCTACCCTATAAATGCGCCCAGGGGATGACTCCAAGACCAGGAACACCATGGTTCCTGCATGGACCCAGCTCTGGGATGGCAGGGAAAGCCATGGGGCAGTGAGGAAAAGCAGCAAAGGCTCTGCCAGAGACTGGATGAGATCAATGTCCCAAGACAAGACGTCTGTGTGTACGGGGCTGGGGATGGGCCAGGCCTTGCTTTGTGGGGAGACAGTGACCCCAGAACCCCCAGCCTGGCTGAGCTGTCAATCAATCAATCAATCAATCACACACTGAGTGGTGCTATCCCAGCCTCCGATTGGCAGAGTTATCCGTCAATCACACAGTGGGGCAGTGCTGGTTGGCCAGTTGAGTGGAAGGCCCACCTGGGGGGCTGGCCAGTGAAGGCTGTGGAGGTTAAAAGATGGTGCAAATGTGGACATTCACTTCTCCTGGAGTTTCTGTTTCAGTCATGGTGGAACACTAAGAGTTGATAGTTACATGTGCATTTTGTCAGTTGTAGGGTGTTGCTTTGACCTTCATTTATTGCAAACTATATTCATTTTATGAAACACAGGTTAACTGCTCATAATATCAATCAATTGCCTTTTTATCTCTTCTTACATGCAAACATTATTTAGACATATATAATATTAAAAGTCCAATACATGTTTTTTATTAAAGAAATCATCATAGTAATTGTGTATTCAGTGATTGTGGCTGATCACTCTCTAAATGCATTGGCATTTTTATTCTTCAAAATTTAATTCATTTACTGCCTCTCTAGTTCTTGAAAATGGAGATTAATCCATTGTAGTCAGCTGCTTTGCTTTTGCCTGCGCAGTTGAGTCTCAAGTAGAACACTTGAGGTGAAGAGAAAACTCACAACATTATTTACAGTGTTGGTTTTGCTAAGGGTAAGGAGAAGAGACAAAGCACTGGTTTATTAAAACCTGGCATGTATTTCCTTTGTAAGCCCATTTGTGTCTGTGGGGTCACTGTGATAACCCTTCGTGTCATCAGCACGATCAGACCTCGGTGTGCTGTTGAGATGGTGTTTGGGAGCTGCTGTCTGTGTCCTTGGGGCAGTTCTAACCCTGGAGCTGCTGGGCAGTGGACGTGCAGGGACTGCCACTGGGATTGTTTGCTGCAATAACTCGCTGCCTTCGCAGCCTGTGCTGGCTGAGAGGGGAAAATGCATCTGGTGGAACACATTAATCACATACACATCAACGCTGTTGGTACAAAGCACAAAACAGAAACTGACTCAAAGAAATTGATTTCCTCTCCCTTAACTCTCCTCTTTTGCTTCTTTCTTGTGTTTGTACAGCTGACTCTTCCTCCTCATTCCACCACTCATCTGCCCGTGAAATTCTATCCCTCTGCCCTTGGAACACGGAATCACAAGGCGACAATAACGTTCAAATGCCCAAAGGTATGATAATGTGTTTGTGCCCACAACACTTGGGATACAGGTTACATACTATTTATGAAAGGCAAGGAAGTAAGAGGTTCAGCCTGTAGGTCAAGGTGAAATTTAGTGACTGGATGCATAATAAACAAGCAAACACGATGATGTTCAAAACTTATAATTTGTTTTGTCCTTAGTTTTACACAAAAATTGTTCTATTTACAGTATTAAAATGTGGCATAATGGCCTAGGAGCTAGAACAGGTAATGAATAATTTTAGCTTTCTCATTACTGAGCTCTGCTGGTTTTAACACTAGAAGACTGGCATTTCTTAGGAGCAACACCTCTGAAATTAAATTTCTTGATGTTTTTCCCAACCCCCTCCCAAATTAAATAGTTTCATTTTTTTTATCTGATCTGAATTTTAGAAGGTTACACATTTGAAAAACTTAATTCTTCCTTTCATTTTATCTCAAAATGTTTTTTATTTTGAACACCTTAGAATGGTTGACTTCTTTTTTCTCTCTGGAATTTCTTAAAGTTGAACAAGAAACAAGTAAATCAACATGACCTATTAGATGTTTTTAAATTACAGCTGGAATAAAAAAGAAAAACTGATAGTACAATGTAAATGGTAATATTTTGTCATGTAAGATGTGGTTAAATGAAGGCTTTGCATTCTGTGCATTCTGTGCAATTTCCTCTCTGTTTTTTTTTTGTTTGTTTGTTTGGTTGGTTTTTTTGTTTTTGTTTTTTTGTGGTTTTTTTTTTTTTTGTTTTGTTTTGTTTTTTTGTTTTTTTTGTTTTTTTTTTTTTTTGAGTTTCAGATATCCTAAGAGACTGCTGACCTTTGAATTATTCCAGCTGAGTGCTACTAGCAGTTTTCAATAGTGTTTTAAGTAATACTAAAAAAGTGAATATTCTTTTAGATGAAGAAAACAAATACTGAAGGAAGTCACGTGGCAATTTTTTTTTTCCTAAAAGTATGTTGAACAGGCAGGTTATTTGCAGGTAGTGTTGTCACAGCATTTATTTTCAGAATCTCTCTTAAATATTTATTAAGGATAAAAACAAGGAGACAGCAATTCTAATATGAATAGTATATATCCAAGGTCAGTTCAAGAGTACACAACGTCCTTATTTTTGAAACCTGATGGTCTACAGAAATCTTAGATCTACTATTTCTTTTCAATATCCTCGATTTTTCTGCGTCTAAAGGATAATGTCCATTATTATCTTTGGAGTAGCACTTTTAGCTTTTTGTGTTATTCTACTGCTATCCCATCAAAGAATTATTTTCTTTCTTCCTTTGTCTTCTGGAGAGAACTTCTCACTTCAACTGCTTTCAAGTTTTATATATGCTTTTAATTATGCTTTTGCAACCACCTGCATCTTGCCATTTCCTACACTGAAAGCTCTGAGTAGCTGGGTGGAAGTTAAATGCTATGTGCTTGAAATAGGACAGAAATTAAACACAAAAAGGAGATGTGGACATCTTCCAAAATGAAACTATCGATTTCCAGATAGCAATACTTAGAGTAACAACAGCTTGAAGAAAGAGAAAAAGAAGCAAAAATAAAGTTCACTTATAGCAGAGACAGAGAACAGCAGAAAAAAGAAGTAGGGAAAATACTTTAAAATGTACAGCTCCAACTCATCAAATAATAAAAAAATGGCCCATTTCATTCACAGTTTGGAGAGAGGATGTTTTACCTGTCAGGATCTGGACTCCCTCCTGAGCAGATGGAAACAGCCACCATCAGTTCCTGCATTGGCGAGTACTCCTCTATCGTCGTGTCCTTCAAAAATCCAACTACTGAAAACGTGGTGGTAGACATCAGGATGGCAGGTACAGGTGTTTGGATTTTTTTAATTTTTTTTTTTTTTTTTTTTTTTTTTTTTTTTTTTTTTTTTTTTTTTTTTTTTTAGTGGAGAAAGGAATTTAAGCTCCTTGGGTTCCATTAGAAGTGTGAAAGGGATGCGATTAAATTTTCCGCATCCCATTTTTTGGCAATTGTGTTCTTGTGTATTCTCCACATCTGCCCTGAAAACTCTGTAGAGTGTGCTGTGGGAGATAGGAGAGAGCACAAACCTGTACCAAGTGTTCACAGAAAACTTCTTAGGTCATGCCAGCCCCATGTGGATATGCAGCTGCTTGCTGGCTGTGTACTGCACTGTAGCATTTTGGTAACAGGAGACTCCTGCGATGTGTTTTGGTACCTGTGCCTCAGCCACATAGCTAATGCTTTGCTTTACTTTTGTTCCTTAATTACCTTCAAATATTTTAAATTATTTGGTCAAATTTTGGGTAACTAAAGAATTTAGTAGAGAGGGCAAGGGCAAAACATTTTTAAGGTTTTCTTTGGGAATTTTTGGAGTTTTTTTCTGATGACATTTCAAGCAAGTATGATTCATCAATATTTTCAAACATGCTTTAAAGGATAATATAAGATCCAGAATTATCTGAGATCGACAAGTAACTGTCCATACTGGGATTTCACAAATGCTGTGAAAAGAGAACTCAGGTTCCCTTCCTGAAGGAACTGTGCAATTTCTTTCTGGAAATTGAAATTTAGAACTCAGGTTCTAAATCCTACATTCTCATTGATGACTAAAATTTACTCAGGCAAAGAGGCAATTTCACTTCGAGTGCATCAGAAGGCTTTAAAAGGTTCTCTGAATCTCCACCTACTTGAACGTAACATTTAGAGTAGCATCAGAAAACAGGTGCCAAAACATGTCCTAGCATCTACAAATAAAAAAAAATGAAGATAAATCTTCCAGTTTTATCTTCATAAATAAATAAATATAAGAGAAATAGCAACAAAACCATAAGAGAATAGCAAGGTCAAGCCTGTTCCAAGGTAAGTTTTAAGCCGTGTTTACACACTTGCGCTGTGATTCAGGGTTTGTGACACATAGAATAAGTGAAGAAATGTGATTTTTAAAAACTGTAGATTCATGTTTATTTGTTGCATTAAACTCTTGCTTTTAATTCTACTTTCTGAATTAGAAATAAAAAAATAGAGCTTTGTTCACATATGCAGTTTATATATGGGGGATCTTGGAAATATGTTTACCTAAAAGGTCAAGAGCATCTTGGTCTGATGGCTAAACATTCTGTACTTTTGCTCACCAGGTGCTTTTTTTTTTTTTTGGTCAGACTTCAGTGCAGTTTACCCTGCTTAACTGCTGAAATACTTTCATTCGTGACTGTCAAAAACAGAGTACCATTTGTAAATGACCAGATCTCTTGTGAATTTTAGTTGATGTTCTCTTCTGGGAAATATTGAAAGAAGAAACAGCATGCAAAATATTCAGTGCTTACAGGCCAAGTGAATCATATCCATAAATCCAGGTGAAATTCACCATGTAATAGAACAGGTGACCAATATGATTGTGAGACTTTTCTGTGAAAGTTCATGATCAGAAGGTTTTTCTGTTGAAAAGGCTTTGTTGTTTCCTCTTCTGATGAGTGCTAGAAGGAAGACTGAGGGAGGAGTAGGATGATCAGCCTCATTTGAACCCCTGGTGGGGTCACTGGGCACTTCCTTTTGCAGTGTGTGTAGCCCATGATTTGCACATTCTCTTGCAGTCCATGTCCAAGCTAATGAAGGTCAAGAAGGTAATCAGGAGTTGTCAGATGGATTTCCTAAGTGCAAATCGTGATTGACAAATGCGATTGCCTTCTGTATGGAAATGAGTGATTATGCAAATAAAGGAGGAGCAGTGGATGTAATATACTATGATTTAGTAAGACTTTGTCACTGTATCCTGTAATGTTCTTGTTTGGAAGCTAAGGAAGTCTAGGCTTGATGAACAGACTGCTGATTGGATTGGAAACTTGGCTGAACCTGTTGTTCTCAAATGATAGTGATCAGCATCTTGACATTCAGCTGGTGGCTGGTAATGATTGCTGCACCCCAGGGGTCAGCTTTGGGGCCCCTATTATTCCAGACCTTTATTAATGACATGGATGATGACAGAGATTGCAATGTAAATTAAGGAGAGGAACTGACATGATGGATGGTAGAACTTCAGTCCAGAGGTACCTTGATAAATTGTTGGTGCAACTCAGTTTTGAATTGCTTTGTTCATCGACTCATCGTTTCAGGAACAACTGAAAACAAAGTGAACTTTTACATTATTAGTAATGCAATTTTCATGCTAAATTGTTAACCCTTTGTATTTTCCCCTTACTCCATCTACCCTGTGTGCTTATCTTAGGCCAGACTGTGTGAATTAGAAGTGCTGTGAATTACTAGCTGTGCAACCCACCCTAGTTGACCAGGAAATAACTGATTATAGAAACTTTTGAAGTGTAGGTATGTATTACATCTGTGGTATAAAGATTCCTGTTACATCTCATGAATGCAGGATGCTTTATTCTAGTGGAAAGTGCAGGCTGACATTCTGATTTGTACGACAAGAGCAATTAGGAGATGCAAACTGCTTGTCTTACTGAGAATAAATCAGGTGCCAGAGAGCACAGTTTAGTATTCCATTATTATGAGGTATTATTTGTAAGAATGCCAATCCAGTGTGCTGTTCACAAAATAATGGAGAAGAATAATCAAACTTATCTGTGATCTAGTTAATCAGAAATTATTTTAAGAGTTTAAATATTGCAACTAAAGCCTAGCAGATTGTGAAATTCTGAGAAACAGGGGAAATTGGATTGTTTAATTGTTTTAGTGAAAACAGTCATCTTTCTCGCTGTTGACCATGAACTTGTCCCAGGGAGTTGCTCAGGTGACAGAGACAGAAGCATCTGACTTAGACAGTGAAGGACTAATGTTTTTTTTATGCATCACAAGGTTTCAGTCTTCATTTTTCTTTCCCCATCAGTAGACCTGATGTCATGATGATCTAACTGATCTAATGTTTCTGTGATCTGTGGAATTACAAAAGGTCTTCTTTGAAAAAATAAATTCTATACAACAATCTTAATTAAAAAATAATCATACCTGTCTTTTAAAGTCTATCTTGAATTTTTAAATCAGATTAATTTCAATGCTAATTTTCTAATACAGTTGCTCTTGGTGACCTGTACATAAAGTTTGCTTTGTTTTAATTACAACAAGATAGTTGATTTAAACATTAAAGCTGTATTTGGATGTCGTTCTTGCTATGATTTGCTTTGTGTGGGAATACTTAACTGGAATTCTTATTTCCTTCTTTCCAGAGGAAGAGGAATCTAGTCTTATGAGCAAAATCGTGGATGCATAAGTTCAGTTTAGCATTCCTGGCCCTTACATATCTTGAGCAATAATATCTCAGGCTTATTGCTGGTGTTACTGGAGGCCGGAAATAGGGTGGAATGGGGAAATAAACAGAAGGCAGCAACTCAGAAGTCAGAGTGACATGCTTGACTGATCTTGATCTTTAAAAATTGTCTTTTAGACCATGTGCCTCTTCTTAAGAGAATTCAGTGTGTCAACAATGAAAATAAGGCATCTAATTTAAAGTGTAACAGCAATAAATATCAACATTTATAGATTTACTTCATGCTTTAAAGAAAATTACACAAGTTATCTGTCTTGTTTTCAACTAACATTCCACAGACAGTTTCTGCCCTATATAGATGTGAAATTATGTGTAGAACTGAAGAGTTCAAGAATTAAAGTAGACATTAATTGGGAATTGTCCTATCTGGATCATTTCTGAAGTTTTCATTTGCATTTCTGAAGCTTTGTCAAACCCAAGAGCATTATTCCTCAGAAATGTTTCTTTCTGTGAATTTTGACTGCTTTTGTAGCACAAACAGTCCTCTGTTCAGGATAATTATAGACCAAGTAAAACTACTGCTACTACCACGCTGGACCTCTTTAAACAAGATATTTTCGTATTGGATTTAATTCCAGTAAGGTTTCTTCCCAGGATTTAGACACTTGGATGCTTAAATGTGCAGCTCTTACTCACATCAGTATTCACAGCTACATTAAGAATAGTCATATGAATAATGTTTATTTGACAGTAGGAAATTTCCCCCAAAATGAGCCAATGACCGGAACTACAGAGCATGCAAACTCTTGTCACAGATGGTTTAGCAATCTGCACTAGTTCAGCTGTTTCAGGTTGAATGATACTGCTTTTCTGTAAATACCACTGTATAGTATTTCTACCAAAAGGTTTTTTTAGAAGCAACAAAAATGATATAAATAATTAAAACTACTAAAATCTCCAGTGTAAACCAGAGCCCACAGAGCTAGCCTGTATAAGAATTATCCCTAAGTATTAGTGGTTTGTTAATACCATAATGCTTTATTTCAGTCAGTGTGGACAATTTCATTTCATATTTTCAGTGGTCCAAATATATAGTTCAAGAAAAACATTGTGACAGCTTTTATAGAGGATATTCATTTCCGAGCTTGAAGGGCTGTGCTCAAAGAAAAGATTAAAGCTACAACAGTAATTAGGAACTGGATAAGGGAGGTGGATTCATTCCTCTGGAATCCGGTTTTACCTGCAGTAGCAAAACTGATATCTTTGGCAGTGTATAAATTGCTTATTAAAACTTACCCTATGTCCAAGATAAGGCTGCATTTCACAGTAGGTTGGCTGTGTCTTTTTCCATTCAAAGATTTCCAAACTAGAATTGCAACTTTTTAAATGTACTTTGCAAAATATTTTCAAACTGCTTTCTGGGGCTTTCTGCAATTGAACTAAATACTCAAAGACAAGTCTGCTACTTGGTCATTTTTTGTTCAGACAAAATATATTGGACTAAGTATTATTGCATATATCTGTGTGTGTCAATGTTAGAGTGAAACAGTAAAAATGTAAAGAAATACTATTTTCATTCATCTAGCCAGCTTAGAATACAAGTGCTAACATCACTTTGTGCTGACTGTGCCATCATTCAAGTCGTTATTTTAGCTACCAATTAAAAAAATAATGTGCAATTTATAAATGCACCTCTGAACTGATAAATGCAATTTTGAAGCATCATGAAGCATTACCTAGTGCCTTTAATTTCATACAGTGAAACTATATTCATTAAAAAATATCTCTGGAGATTAGTTAGCTAGTTGTGTGAAAATCACTTTTTAGCTGAACGTGTAGAAGGATAGAAACTAAAAAATACCATATATTTTGCAGTTTGCAAAACTCTTCTAGTAGGGGAAATTTAAAGTGTTCAGCTTATTAACATCCTGTAAAAAAGATAGAAAATAATTCTTACAGAATAATTAGCTTTATAGAGGAAGATTTCACTACAGCTGTGTTTTTGCCACTGCAGTTTCTCAAGTCAGGAAAGATAATACAGTTGTTTTATTGATATATTAAAATGAGTGTGTTGGCTTTTCTTATGCACCCATCTTTTAATATTTTGGAAAAGACCCTTCAATTCTTTTTGTATTTCCTCATAGTTTGCAAATCTAACTTTGAACCTCTAAACTGGTTTCTGAAACCTGAAACCTTGTTCTTGTGATGAAATAAATTTGGGGCTGTTTCTCTTCTTACAAGGACCACGAATGCTGGTGCCAAGAGAGCTGTTCTCTGCCTTCCTGAACATCTTCAATCATTATTCTCTTTCTTAAACCCAGCTTAACTTTGTCCCATAACCCCAAATGACAGTCTTCCCTGGCTGTTGGATGAGTTCTGTGTATCCTGTCTTCCTGTCAGCAGTTCATCATTCAGTGTTACCAAACTTTAATATGACATATTTTACAGATAGACTTTATCTATTGGTCTCAGGTTCTTGGATTGAGCTGCCAGACATATTTCTACAAGGAATTTCCTTTGGCTGCTTGAACAGTTCCAAAACCTATTCATAAAATTTGACTTCAGACCAGTTTTTCCTATCTCATTTTTCATTTATCCACTGTATTGACAGTGATCAGTGAAACAATCTAAATAATGTCTAAATCCTCTGTCTTTATGAACTGATCTGTCAGTTGATCCAGTAACTTGCCAACAAGAAAGCAGTTCTTGTCTGGAGCTATGTCTGTACTGCTGGGCCTGAATTATATTTCATGTCTCTTATATTTCATGTCACCATTGGCTTTCATTGCTATTTGATTTTTTCATTTAGAAAACAGTTTCTTTTGTAATCCATAAATGTTATTTAACTGAAAACATTTTAAACTTTGTATGTTCCTGATGCTATTTCATTTTAATTCTCTTTAAAAAGATATCCACATTGTATCTCCCCTTCACAATGAGGAAAATACTGAGAGAACCTTTAAGAAGAGTGGGAAAAAAGGGACCATGTGCCCCTTTCAAGGATGTATTTTATAGCTCATCTGTCTGTGAAGCTGTTTTATTGGGGAAATTGTTCCATCAATTTTAAATTCTAAATGGGTTTCCACAAATTATTTTAATTTTTTTTTTTTTTAGATCAGGAGCTGTTGAATGAGCATCTGAGTGAATCTGTCCTGTCCCACACCACCTATAATGAATCTGTTTTTCAACTTACGATTAAACAGCCACTAGGTATGTAACTTCTTAACCCTTAATACATATTTAAACTATTATTGTTACTTATTTTATCACCTTAACCTGCAACAAGTCACAGTTTCCTGAAACATGAAGTACCAGAGTGGAAAAATATGTTATTTCTAAGAAAATTACTTACAATTATTATTACTAAGAAAATTACAAAATAAAATTTTTGTCATTCAAAGGATCAGTTAACAAGAAAAAGAAGAGGAAAGAAATTCCAAAATTCCAAGAGTTAGACAGTTGTAACTATTTTTATTTTTATCAAATTAACAGAAACCAAAAATGAAAACTATTTAATTCTAAATACACTTATGTTTCTCTTAAGCCTTGTCAGTCACTTCAGGTAGTTTTTGTTTTGTTTATGGGGATTATGTGTTGGGTTTTGGTTTTGTTTATTTGTTGTTTGTCTGGAGGTTTTAGAGATAATTCTGGTCTATAGTTTTATAATACAGGGAACATTTTCATAGGAAAATAAAGGAAACAGTACTTTCCACTTAAAAAACTATCTAGAAAGAATTAGACTATTTGGTTTAATATCCTGAATTAAATTTTAGATGTCATTGCTGGTCATATCTGATCTGAGATGGTATATGAAACAAATGAATTGACTTTAGTGCTGTAATTTTATCAAAATTTATTTTTGACTTGTATATGATAATTATTTATTTGATTTATCTGGTGTTATTATAAGGCTTGTATTATCACAGAAATTGCATATTTTAATAATTTAAAATTATTCACTGCTGAAGTATAGAAGATAAGTAGATTTCTGTACCTATTTTAAATATTTTTCTTATTAATTATTTCTACTGATTACTTCTCGGATATGCTTTCTGATTTCAGAACACACAGTTAAATTATTCATATCTTCAATTATTTACCAAAGAAATTAATTTTTTTTGCTCATATCCCCCACAAATACGTGGGAGCATCTGTTTCATGTGAACAGAGATATCAGAATAAACCATACCATTTTCCTTGAAGAAACAGTGTCTAGCTCACATTAAAGACCTTGCTTAGAAATATGAAATGAGGATCACTTGTTTACAATTTCATTCAGAAAAATTTGCCATATGCTATGATTTTAAGATGTACTTGACAGATCTTTATTTTGTAAAGGATATTGCAGACCTTTCTGTTCCTAGCGAGGAACTTTTTTTGTTTTCCCTTCTGGAAGCTTATTATTCCTCAAAACATTTCTAGGTGGTATGGAAAGCAGGATTTAGAAGAAAAAGAAGTGTACAAATTGATTTGGATGTCATGTCATTTATATGTATTTGGATTTCTTGTGATTTCATCCCAGCCAGCAGCCAAGCCCCAAGCAGCCACTCACTCACTCCCCCACCAGCAGGACCAGGGAGAGAATTGGAAGGGTAAAAGGTGGAAAACTTGTGGGCTAAGACAGTTTAATAGGGAAAATAAAAGCCAAACAAGCAAAGCAAAACAAGGAATTCATTCACTGCTTCTCAAGGGCAGGCAGGTGATCAGCCGTCTTCAGGTCCCCATCAGTAGTGACTTGGGAAGACAAACCCCATCACTCCAAACATCCCCCTTTGCTCCTTCTTTCTGCCACCTTATACACTGAGCCATGATACCAGATGGTCTGGAACATCCCTTTGGTCAGTTTGGGTCACCTGTCCTGGCTGTGTCTCCTCCCAGTCTCCCATGCATATCAGTCTCCTCATCAGTGTGGCAGTAGGAAAAGCAGAAAAGACCTTGGTTCTGTGTAAGCCCTGCTCAGCAGTAACAAAAACATCCCTGTATTATCATCACTGTGCTCAACACAAATCCAAAACACTGCCCAGTACCAGCCACTGGGAAGAAAGTTAATTTTACCCCAGCTGAAACCAGCACATTTTACACAGACATAGATAAAAGCTGTAACTTTTGTCATGACCCTATATATATTATTTTTCCCACAGAAGCAGTGAGCAACTGTCCAAAACAATCTAATTCCTGTGCACAGTAAAACTGAAAGTACAATCACTTCACAAATATAAGAAATATTTGAGGAGCGAAGCCATCTTTAAAATGTGTACTTTTTCCTCACTTTTTATGTCTGGAATATCTTAATGATATGATAAGTAGATGAAGATCAGGTTAGATGCAGGTGTTACTGCTTACCATTGTTCCCTATTAAAAAAACCCAATGCTTTGAAAATGTGTTAGAACTAAATATTATTCTTGATAGACTTGCTGGAATATGATTGCTAGATCACTTTATGAGCAATAAATGAATACTTATGGAAAAACTGTGCTTATTGCTAGTTAATTACTTGTTTTTCTCTCATTCACTCTAAAAGCTGGAGGTAGAAATTCAGAAATAGTGAGATAGTCTGAGGATCTAGGAATCATTTTGTCATCATCCTTTCACAAGAAATCCAAAATATTAGTCATGCTGTGAAGTTGGTACTCAGAGCAGAGTATCCTTTTTCCTGTCCTGGCTTTCCAGTAACACAAACTGTGTTACTTCACCCAGTCCTCATAGTGAAGGTTTGTTCTCATTTTGCATTCAACCTCCAGTCATCCCATTTTATGGCTTAGCTGCTGTTCTGGGTGATCAATAAGCCTCTCTGTTGTAATCACTTGGTGCAGCATCAAACAGGAGCAATAACAGGGCAATCAGCTGAACCTGCTTTTTAGATATCCCTCTCCATATTTCAGCACAAATTTTATAACTTAAAACTTTTGTATTTTAAGCTGCCATGTCACCTGTCTCATGTTTATCTTTCCCCATGGAGAACTCCATGATTAGCTCTTTAATTTTTTCTTCTAACTTTGGTTTTGTGTAAAATATATATATTTGTTAACTTTGCCGACCACTTAGGAAGAAAAGAGGAAATATATTTGATAAATGTATTTAATGTGAGACATTTTCCAAAAAACTGCCTGCAGTGTAAAACCAGTTGATGGCAATCAAGTTTGAGACACTGAATTTCCGTGTATGCTCTTTGGAAACGTTACTATTACAGTTTCATATTTTATTCAAGATTCTTTGAGAAAGCCTTTTAGCATACTTTTTATGTCATGTCACAGTCCACTGTGATTAGAGATAACTTGGCTTTTAAACTAATTTCACTTCAGAAATGGCATAAATTTTGTTCAGGTCTTCAGGCCGTTTCCCTAAAATACTAGTTTTCAAGATTTGCTTCTTGAATTCTATACTTATTTACATCTGCTATTTTCTTTCAGTCATTTTGTATGCACAGTCTGTTTTTTCTTATTATTGGTTTCAAGGACTGAAGAAAACAACAAAACTAACATACTTGGTTGCCCTGGTTGTCCTTAGTTCCTCTCTGTTTCTTTTATAATGTTTTCATTATCTCAAAATGACTTTAAGAGCCAGAGAAAAGGAAAAAAGATAAAGAGCTGTGAGAAATGTTTTTCCATTCTAGCAGATTATTTTGAAAACATGCTGGAAAATACTAAGTTTTCTTTCCTCTTTTGTGTTTTAACTGTATTTTATGACCAGGGTTTGGTCTCTTACAATGAGCAGAAACAGTTTTATGCTTTATAAATTCTGTCAGAGGCTCTGTTGAAGGCAGCCATCAGTGGCTACAGCTATTAGTGCTCCTCCAGCCGTGGGTATATTTAGGTTTCAGGACTGCAGTTCATCTTTTCTTTCTACTCTACTGTCTGTTATTTTTTGGGAAGGGGCAAAGTTTGCTAGATCAGGTTGCCTTTAACATCTCAATTTTTTATACCCTACTACTACTTCTGTCCCTGTTCCTGAGGGGCTGTTAGGGCTGGCTTTGTGAGAGGGTCCAGGATTAACTCCAGGGTCAATTCAGTGCACAGAGTCAGGCTTAACTTCAGTTCTGTTATGTTACTATGAATATAAAACAGAGGCTGGCTGATTGGAGACTGCATCTAGATGGGGAATTACTGGCTGTTGGATATCTAGCAGAAAAATTTAAGGTGCATGTGTCCTCAGCACCAGTCTGTCAGAGAAAGGTTTACTGACAGGGTGTATCCTGTTGTAGCTTGATGATTGTCCCTAGTGGTTGGAGGCCCCGTGGAGTTGGTGGTCGCTTAACCAGGAGCTTCATGAGAATATTTTAATACCATCTTCACTGGATTTGTCCTCTGATTGAAAAGCCTACTTGTCCTCCTCCTCAGAATATGAGATTCCTTCCTTCCAGGATCACTTTTGGTGTGGGCATCTTTTGCTGTGTAGAGAGAGACTTTGCAAACAGGATTTGTGTAATTTCAGAATACACAGATTTGTTTTATGGTCTGATACATGCAGTAGATAACCAGGACTAACACACTTCTGGGCTGGGTATTACCATGGTCAGTATTCCCAGTGAGACATGGGATGTACCTTTGCTGCCCAGGTTGTCATTAGTCATTTGAGGACAGGTCAGCCTTTGTCTTGGAATGGGTTCATCCATGATATTGCTGGGTTACCACCTTCTGATTCTTTGTTTTCTTTCCATAATTTTTTTATAGCTTTTTACTTCAGAACTTTTTTACTGAGTCCTTGAGTTGTTTCTTAGGTATTTTCTCACACCTTATTACTTTTCTCAGTAGATTTAATCCAAAGTAGGGGTGCTCTGCTGTACCTACTTAGACTCTGCATCACTGACAGCTGGACTGTTACTCAAAAGATTATATGTGCTTTTGAAGGAATTGCTGTTTATGCTTCCCACAAAATAGCTTTCTTGAACCTAGTCTATGCAAGAAACAGTGACTTCCCTTCCTGGCCCTATTTGGGTATGTGTTTGTGTGACTGTTCCTTGTTTAAACCTCCAGCTGTTCATTTTGCTCTGATGTACTGTCATGGTACCTGGAAGCTTGTGCAGATGTAGATTTGCTTTGTGACATTCCCAGCAGAAAGGAAGGCGTGGGATCCCTGCCTAATCCATCCACATGGCATTTTCCTGATTGCTGAATCACCCTGGCTTGCCTCTCCCATTCTGAAAGAGCAGTGTCCTCATGTTACAGCTGACAGAGGATGTCATCACTCAGTCCTGGCACGTGACAGCACAAATGATGTGGTCTAAGCCAGATTTATGTCCAGAGAGTTGTGCTCACAAAATCAATGAGTTGAAGCTGGTGCCATTCCTGAGTGCTGGTTGTCTCTGCTGTCAGCAAGGAAAACCTTAGAGAGCTCTCTAAAGCCACAGCCCACCTGAGGCTGTGCTCATGTAGGGAAAACCAGTAGGGAAAGTTTTGTGTCATGTTTTAAGCCTTCTAATATAAGTATCATGTGTATACCTTCTAATATAAGCCTTTTAAGCCTTCTAATATTTGTGTCCTATATGTGCTGTCTAATATAAAGAAGGACAAAGCTTAAAGATTTTTCTTTGTACTTCTCTGCAATCTCTTCATGCCATACATATTTTACATACGTTTATTTGATGTGTTATATGCCCTCTTTTTACCTTTGAATTTTACTTTCTTTACAGGTATTTGTTGTAGACAAATCTTTATATGTGTTTGCCATGAATCCATTCTAGTGAAATAAGTTAAGGAAGCAAAAGGCAGCACTGTAACAATAAACAAATATTCTGTTACTGTTCTCTTAAAAACAATCCTGTGAGTTGAAGGAGTAGAACAGTACATTCCCTTGACTGGGTAAGGAAATGATTTATCTGTTTCAGCATGCTCTCCTGATGTTACAAAAGAAGAGAAAAGGAAAAAGATGTTCAGGATGCAAAAGAAGGGAAGACATCACAAAGCCAGATTTTGCATAGTCTCACACAGATTCACATAACACTTCCCATGTGGGTTTATCACAAAAAACTGATTTTTCAGGCTATAATTGCCTCACAGATTTTAGCTAGGCTGTACAGTAGGTTTCCTTCAGAATATCATGATTTGTTACTGAACATCCAGAGTACAGTACTTCAGAGCATTTAAACTATGCAAATCAGCCGCAGGGGAGGCTGTTATTTCACATTATCTTGGCCTGTTTCTCTATTTAAAAATATCTGCTCTGTTTTATAACTTGATAAGAAGTTATCTCCTTTAACTTCAATAGAACTAGAAATTGAAAAGATGATTAATTTTGACTTAGAATAGCATATTGCTGCTAATTTATTTGATAACAGCTGTGGATGGACAAGATGGAGTCAGGATGTGCCCTTGAATAAGACAGAACTGCTTAATTCCTCCCTTCTTCCTGATTCTTGTTTCTAGCCTTCACCTGTTTAGGTAATAAACCCAGTGAAAACTCCAGAGATACAGATTTGTTTCAACCTGTAAATTACTCAGTAAATCTACGTGTAGCTCTAAATTTGCTATGAAAAAATATCTGCACTATCCTTTTGTTTCCAGCAGCATATGCATGGTGGGGAAATTACCAGCAATATCAAGCAGTTGTTTCTTGAGTGAATTAAGAGGCTTGATTTTCTAGATGTCTGTTTCATTTCCATTTTCCCTGTTCTCCTCTGCTCTTGGAACAATGACATCTCTGTCTCCCATTAATTCATCTGTGCAAGACACTTCCACATTCATGCTGGCACCCAAACATACAGTGAAGGGTAGGTTTCCCTCCTACCCTAAACTAGCTAATTTTCTGACTGAAAACTGGAATTTTTGGTTTTGCTGTTGCTTTTCTTTATTTGTGTTTCTACATTGACTTTCCTTATTTATCCTGCTGTTGAGTTCTGAGAAACATTGAATGTGTGTTGAAGATGCTTGTATAACCTTGCTGAGAGAGGATAAAAGACTAAAAATGAAAGAAAAAACAAAAAACCCCACCCTATCCTGCTGGCATTGGTATTAATAGAAAAAGATGTATCAAAATTTGGAACAATTACAGATTTTTTTTTCCTATAGAAGTTGTAAATAATTACAGAATTCTAGAAAATATTCCCTTAACATTTTAAAATGAGGAGGTGAGGTATGTGTGGGAAATAAATTGAACCTTTTCTGTAAGAACATTTGGAGATGGGAGATCATGATGAATTTCAAAAGTAGGTCTGAGGATTTGAGGGAAAGAAGAGCTAGTTGACTTAACCTTCTCCTTCTTGTGTTTGTTTGTTTTAATTACTGTGTACTTTCCAGGAGAGAAGACAGTTTAAAGTTACCTTATTAAGTAACTGTCCAGGGCACAGATTTTATTTTAAAGCATAAATGCCAGAAGGCATTATTGAAGCTGATGTTTCAACTTTAATGTTTTTATGCCTTAAAAGTGCTTGATAATTACACTGTTGAACTGATGTTCTTTTTTTCATATACTGAGTTTTTCTAGGGCATTTTTTGCCAAATGTTTTCATTGATTTTTTTTTCTTTAAGTCCGTGAAGAATGGATGAAGACAGAAGCTAAGAGAAAGTAAAATTATATATATACGTATATACATGTAGTATGCATTCAGTAGTTAAACAACAATTTTTACCCACAGTGGTAACAGAATTCTCAATATAGTGGTGTACAGTTTAAAGTCAGGGAACCATTAAGGTTTTTCTTAATCAGAATTTGGCTTGCAGAACATTATGTATTTCAGCTTTATTTTAAAGGTCTTATTTCCCAAGTGTTAAGCTTTTTCGACATCTATGATAGTCCCTGTTCTGACCCTTTTTTTTCTCATTCCGAATATCATGAGATGTTCTTAGAAGTGCAGGCTCCAGCGCAGTGTGAGGAGTCACTGGGCACAGGTATTCAAAAGATGAGGGTAAGATGTTTTTGCAAACCCTTGGTACTCTGTTAAGTGCTGTGAACAGCAGGATGTGCCTGGAATCTCTATTGGAATTCTGTGCAATGTGACACAGACTCAGGTGTGTTACCCAAGAGTGTCTCTTTTTTTTTTAATCTTGCATTTCTGTAAAACCCAATCAAACAATTCAAATTTATACAATCAGGTCATTCCATAATTGTCCTGCCAAACAATTAACTTGCTTCTACCCATTTTCCACAGCTCTATAGATTCTTTTGTCTACCTTCTCTACTCAGAGTTTTACCACCCTTCAATAGATACACATTTCTCTTGCTATCTGAAAATGTTCTGAGTTGTAATTACATGAAATCTCAATTGCAGTCAGGAACAAATTGAAAGGGAAGAAGAGAGAGGGTTTTTTTGTATTATTTTTTTATTCATTAATTTAGTCACAAAGTTGTCAGGACTAGTTGTTTGACTTAGGAAAGCTGACGGTGTTCTGGGCAGATGTGCATTCTCTTCTTCATGGCAAATTCTGTGTTGTCTGAGCTTTAGTTTTGCACTTTATTTGATAGCTAGATACAATATTTTTTACAAGTAGCAGAAAAGGTCCTGCTGAATAAGGAGGTTTAACATTTAAGAGGGGGTATATTCTCTCCCCTAAACATCCCATATTAAAGTTTATACACACTCGAAGAATACGGTTGGTGTTGTGGTAGGGTATGTGATTAATTGAAATAGCTGCTAGCAGTTGGATTCACAAGTCAGATTATTCATTATTGGGAAAGATGAATTCAGGTTATTCAGTCTTGGATCAGTAGCATATTTGAATCTGATGAATTTCAGGTAGGTAAGACAATCCCCAGATAGCAAAGAATTTAAATTTAGACATCTGCCTCACTTGCATTGTAATTACAGAAAATGTAAATTTCAGGCATGTGTTCTAGCTACTGTGGTGTGAATAGAGGTGAGATTATTTGTGTGGCTAATTGTTTTTTTGATAAATACTTTATTATGCCCATAATCTATACATTCACCTTAAAATTATATATTTCTCCTTGCTTATAAGATATAACCAGCATCAATAATGCTGTAGCTCCAGTTCTTGCCAAATGGGGTCTTTAAAGCTGTTCTCTGAAGGGGGGGGGGGAATAATTTAATTAAATGAACATTATATTCTTCATACTCTGCTGCTTTCATTCTTCCCTAGGTATTTTGTCATACTATTACTAAGATTAACAAATTATTCAAAATATCTTTTTTATGGGAAAGATAATAAATTATTCACAGTCTCATTAAAAATTGATATCTTTCAGTTACCAGGGGGAATTTGGATTCCCTGATTTACTTTTCTGTCACAAAGCCTGAATGATTAGGCAGGGCCTGTTTTGTTTAGATAAAGCCATTGGGATTGTACCTGCCTGAGTGTATTTGCAAAAAGAATGCACATCACTAGAACCCCTTCTCTCTTCATGTGTCTCAGCAAAAATTTTTCTTTCTCTTCTCTGCCTTTTATGATGCATTCAGGCTCTTACTTTCAGCTTTTACAATATTTATGTGAAATCCTTCTTGTTTACCTGAAGATCAGGTTGATACCTTCAGTCATCAACATTAGTAACAACCTTGCATCTTACAATAATATTTAGGTTTAAACAATATTTATTCTTTTAACTGCATTGCTGATACCAAGCTCAAAAAACTCACCCAAGCCCCAAACCAACACAGGAAAAAGAGAATGTGGGCACTTCTGCTGTTTGCTGTGGGTGAAAGATGAGGATGTGCTGTAACTGTAACCCAGACTTTGCCTTTATTTCAGTGTGATGCTTTTTCTGCCCATAAGCCATTGTATATGTCAACAGAAGGGATTTGGGTATTAAGTACTGAACATAATTTGTGTGTTCTTAGAGAAACTGCAGAACCAGGACTTACATTGCAAATAGCTGAAAGGTGTTTGAAACGTGGCCTTTACTATAAGAAGAAGTAATACCTCACAACCACTGAAGTGTGCAGCACAAAATTCTTCATTAGACATCAAAGTTTATGTTAACAATGTACATAAGGTGCTTTATTGAACTCATAGTCACTTGGTCTAGTATCATCTGCTGAGTGGAGGGAAATTAAGCTTACTTCTTTGCACAGTAATGGCATCTTTTGAGATGACAGCACATTTAAAGGGTCATGAGAGCATTGGAAGAGGGTTTTTCTTTCTCAAACTCCTCTTGCTAGGACATTATTTTTACCATGCAGTAGTTTATGTGCAAGGATTTTCCTCTTTTTACTGTTAATATGCTACATTAGGTAAAACCTGTGTTTGCAAAAATAGTTAAAAGCTCTGAAATTTAGGTGGATAGTGAAAGTGCACTGAACCTTAAATATTTTCTGCATTGACATCTTGTTAAGGTACTTAATAATTTTATTTTCATGAATCTTCTCTTACTTGAGAGGAGGAATTTAGAATTTTATTCATTTTAAACCAGGGAAATAGTGGTATAAGTGTAATAAAGGTTTTCGCCTACTAAAGCTGTGGTTGTTTCAAAATAAAACCCAGAGCCTTGAAAGGTAAGCAGATCCTCTTTCTCATAATCTTTTGGTGAAGCATTAAGAAAACAAATTTTCATACAAAGTCCAAAAGAAGACTTAAAATGAAAATTATCCCATGCAACCATCAAGAGATCAGGAACTTCATGATGTGACTCTTTCTTTCATCTCTAAATTGGCGCTATTAACTGCCTTTTTAGGGTGTTAAATTCAGTCTGGTTAACATGAGAGGTTTTTTGTAATAGATGAACTTAAAGAATGCAAATCATATTTTTTGATTGCCTCATTTGCCTGCTTTTGTTATAGGAATGTTTTGTACACTGAGGTGAAAACTACAGCATTGCAACAATTTCTGATGTTGAATTGTCTTTTATCTGATTTCTACCCAAGCGCTGAAAATCACTTATAAATTAAGTACTTTTCTCCTTCAGAAAGATACTAAGATAAACCAAAGGTTATATGTCCATAAAGATTGCTATCTGTTAATTGCAGGTAGCACTGCCTTTTTCACAACGAGTGCCAGTAATTTCAGCTGATCCCTGAGGTTTGTTACCTTTTATACCTCTGCTACATACAACCAGCAGAAACTAAAACTTGAATTGCATGCTGTCCTCTGATGGGCTGTTCCAATTTCTTGTTTTCTAGCCATTGTATACAATTTTCTCTTTTCCATTAAATAGGAAAATAAGAATTTCATTGCTGAAAAGAACTGGTTTTCAGACCTTTGTGAACAACATGTTTTATACATGCACAAGCAAGCAAATCAGTTTCATCATACATAATAGCACAGGGCACTAGACTATATAATAGCTTGTCAGGAGCTGTTGAGGAAATTTTGGATAATCTTTATCTTTCCAGCTTACTTTACATCCCTTCAAATGAAAAATCACAAACTGTATCCTATTCTTCTTCTCGTCTTACTAATTTATCCCTTTTCCAAATCAAGAATTAATTTTTGTCTTATTTTTCCTTCTTTGACCTGCAGATTTACCCAAACTCTGAATTAAGTGGAAATACCTTTCTTCCTGCTTTCTGGTACCTTTACTTTATGATACCAATCTTATTAACTGAAGAAATAGAGTTTTTTCCAAACTTCTTGCAGCCTATTTACTTCTAGAGTCCCTCTGTTTGGTATACAATGTTAATAGCCTGGGTTGCCTTCTGCAGTTGTTGTGCTTTGCAATAAAAGCATGTTTAAATGATTCAAGACTGAGAGTGAGCGATTCAGTGATGCCAAATTACTTAACTGACCAAAGAGAATTTTGGTGGCAATTTATTTGTCCTATCTCTCTATAAAGCAGAGTGCTGGTGATGAAGTATTCACTGTCACAGAAAAAAGCAGTGACTGAAAACATGTCAGTGTTCTTCAGTAGACAAATTAAAAGTGAAACCTATATTTAACAATGAGCTTAATTAACTCTCAGAACAATTCTCAATGAAATGTGGAGGATTCACTATCACTGACAAGTTTTAAATCAAGTGGCTGTGTTTTTTTCTAATTAAATTTTCTTGTTCAAGAAGAGTTATTGAGAGTGAACCTTGATTTTTTCAAATGAGTTCTGAGAAATCCTATGTATTTAAGTCAAGTTAGGTGATCATAATGACTGAAATGTTTAGCAGTGAAGAAATGAGAAAAGATCTCTGCAGAGTTCTGGATAAGCAAATATGCTTTAAACATGCTTTAATAGTACAACCCAAAATGAAAAAAAAAAAAAAAACAACACTTTGAAGTTTCTGAATTAACATTTTTGGAATTTTTATTATATTATTTTTCTTGTTCTTATAGTACATCAGGATGAAAACAGGGCCAAGAAGTCAAGTACCATCAATAGATACAAACTGTACTAGTTTACTTTCCTTTACCATTGTAACCTATTGCCTCTAAAGAATCAGCATTTAAATAGTCTATATAAAAAAGGAAGATATCTAAAAATGAAATTAAATTTTGATACCCAGTATATTCAATCGGAAAAACCTATAGATTGTAGGAAAACGAACTACTATTTTTTAACTCTTCTTTCCTACTCTTCTCCAACTCCTTGCTTCCATGTATCAGAAAATAACTTTTTTGGGGTTTTTTTTCCTTTTTGTTGGTACCAAATGACAGTTTATAAAGATTTGTTCCATGTCATCTTTACAGACAGGATTTTTTTCCTCTGCCTTTTCTTCAGTTGGCACCTATGACAAACTGCTGTTGGGAAATGCATTTGTCTCTACATTTGTTCAGTGTTTGACTGCAAATCACTTGTGCCTTGAGCTGCTTAGGAGACTAAACCATATGGAGAGAAAAAATGTCTTATATTTGAAGGCTGGCAGCTTCTTGTTTTGACAGCTTTAAAATGGATTATCTTGATTGATGAAGTTACTTTTATGAAAATTTTCATTCCCAGTTATCTCACCACAAGTTATTGTCAGAGGAAGTTACAGTTACTGACCTAAAATGTCTCCTTTCTGTTCCAGAAAGGTATTGTAGTAGTTTTATCTATGGTTATGTTTTAACTAATTTTTAGAAAATAATCAGAAATTATTGGTTTTCTTCCTTCCTGAATCAAAAGAAAGCTGGTCTCTTACTGGGAACTCAGTGTGCAAAAAAGTAAGTAAAAGTTAGATTTTAGACATTTGTTTTGTATTTCTCATGTGAAAGTGAAGTAGTCATCTTGTCTCCCAAATTGTGGCTGATGGTTTCCATTTCTGGGTTCACACAGAGGTGCAGGATCTGCAGCAGCCACCCCTGTTCAGAAACACTGCAGCTCCCAATTACCATTGAGTCATCCAAAGCCTGTCTTCTGTATGATTCAGAATCATCCTGACACTGTCAAGTAATTTGGGTCCCTGATCCCTTTCAGAATATCTTAATACTAATTCCCACTTTTAGGCTTAATTTATTTCTTTTTTTAATCTAGTTCATTTCCTACATGTTTGCTTCTAAATGTTTTGTTCTTTTTCACGAGGCCCTCAAGTACATCCCTCTATATTAATCTCTGAATTTCAGGGGTCACCAGCTCATATATTTATTGGATTTTTGGAATACTGATTATTGTTCCCTCTAAATTACAGCTGCGGAGGTGATTTTAACCTTGCTCACACAACAGGAATCAATGCACAGTCCCCAGCCATGAGCTGCTAATTGTCCTTAAGGCTGGAAACTCATGCCACATTTCAATTGCCCCTCAGGGAACCAGGAGAATTGTAATAATTATCATATTAACCACAGAAATTTAAGGGGTAAAATATTGTCATACTTGAATGAAGTCTTAATGAAATTTAAATATGATCTGTAGCTATACGTGAGGTCTAATGGGTGAATAGCGACGTGTCACATTCACTGATCCAACATCTCCCAGATCTTTGTAGCAGGGTTAAAATATTTCTGGATATTTCTAAACTGACGTGTCCTAACGTGGTGTAATGATGGAGCAGTAGGAGTGTACATAACCAGCATGTGAGATCACACTGACAATAAAAGATGATATTGTGTAGACATGCGAATTTTCAGAGTTTGAAAAAATGGATCCTGTCAGAAATCATTACTTGTTAAAAAAAGAACAAGTCAATGTGAGTTACCAGTTTGTCCATAAAAATCAAAAATGTCTCTGAAGTAGAAAGGCACTTGACAGCTCAACAGAGTTTCTTGCTAGAGAAAATTGCTGATGGGTTTTTTCTGTACTTTCTCTAGGGACAAATTATTGTTCTGTGATAGTCTTGATAAACTCTGGAGCAGGTTTTGCATGTCAGTGAGAGTAGTCAGAAGATAAGATGTGTATTCAATAAATTGTCATCCTAGAGGTATGATTGCTGGCCTCTGTACGAGGCCACTGCAGTCAAGTCAGTACTCAGTCCTAAAAATAAGATAAAATCCAACAGCAGTGACATCCAGGCTATTGTTTGACTGCATTTTCTCCTGAACAAGGAAGTAATCAAAATGACACCCTAATAAATAGAAACAAAAAAAAAAAAAAAAAAAAAAAAAAAAAAAAAAAAAAAAAAAAAAAAAAAAAAAAAGATCTTCATCTGTTCCCAGGGATTTACTTTTCCTACATAAAGTTTTATGAATTGAGTCCTGCAACCTTGTTTTCAGAGCACATGATTTTTATTTTATCCTTTTCACTTCCATAGACCACAGGAAGCATCTTGAACTCGTAACTGGCATTAGGAAGAGGAATGCTTGGTTTAAGTACCAGGTTGTCTGTTGCTGTTGTTTTTGTCTTAGGCTATTTCTGTGTGAAGTCCACTTTCTCTGAAGACATCAGCTCCCAGCTAAGCCCCAAATGCTTCAGTTACATTGCAACTATATCCTGGCTGACCTTTGACTATTTTACCTATAAGGACAAGAACAAAGAACTCTATCTGAAAAACTGTGAATAGGAGAAAAGTTTCATTTAAGGGACCAACTTTTAGAGTAGTTAAAGACTGAACCTTCTCTAAAAGCTGTTGCTCTGCCTAGGGATTTTTAATGAAATAAAAGGATTTTCTTTTGTATTTTATTTTCTTCTTGCAGGAAGGAGCTTGAAATATATTTTCATTTAAGCCGGAATTATTTTCAGATGGAATAATAAATATCAGTAATTTTTTTCAGAATTTTGAAATCTGGAGATTACCTGCTGACAAGTGTCGTGGTTTATTATTTAACACTGAGGCTGACATTGCCACATGTTGGATTTCAACGTGTTGCACACAAAACAGAATCGGTCAAAAGGATGCAAAAATGGAGCAATAAAAATATTTGTCTAATTTGATAGGCTAAAAAGAAGTTACTGTTAGTTGACTTGCAATAATACTGCTGTTCATAGCTATGAAATACAGGTAGGTTCTGTCATTCACTGAACTACTGCTTTATGACATAAATCAAATTAATGGGCAAATGTTACTTTAAAAGAGAGATTCCTCTTACCATCTTTATCTATTTTCTTGAGTATGAAGAGACAAAAAAACCCCACATAAATCAATTCCGGTTTACTACAGAAACCTGTAAAACCTCAAATGATGAAGAGTGTACTTACCAGGATTTTGAAAATGCATAACTTGATAGACATACATATATATATATGTATGACTCACAGTCACACTGTTTCCAGTTACTGTCTGGGGTATGAAGTGTGATATGTGTTCTGAATACTTGTAGCAAGCAGTACAATTTTTGGTTGTATGTAACAAGTAGAAGGATGTAACAGCACTGATGTCATTAGTGATTTCACAACACTTTGCAGATTTTGATTAAAATCTGCCATAGCTTCAGAATTTGACTGTGCTTTCAGAGATCAGACTAAGAGATACATATATCCATGTAGTTTAAAGTGGAAATAAAAACACATCTGTCAAAAGTAATCAGATATTTGACATATGTCAGAAATTCAATTACATCTGAACTGAAGCAATTACAGTTTCCTTTCAGGCATGAACTCAAGACACTTTTGTGTATGTTTCAATCTAGAAGAAGATTAAGAAATAGGGAAGTTGTCATAGTCTTAATTTACTTGCTCGTACTTCATCTTAGGTAACATGAACTTTTCTTAAGGAGAAAGGACAAAGTTTGGTGCGTTTTTTGTGGCTGGGCACTAAATTGAAACTCACACTTGTTTAATGTGTGCCATTTCTTGTGTGGCTCTTGCATTTTCAAAATATTTGTGTGGTGATTTTCTGCTTTGTTGAGATTTTAGGCAGGTTGTACTTGTAGAGTGTTTTGTTATACACAGAACACAACTAATGCACTGTAGCAGAGGGGCAAGAGAGGTTGAGTGTTTGTAGATTTTCTGTTACTGAAGTAGAGAATGTAAGATCCTCTTTTTAAAGAATATGCTCATCTTGTCACCCCACTAAGCTCAGCAGTCTCCTTCCACACTGAGCTTATGGTCTTTCTTTTATATAACTAATCAATTAATCTCTCTTGAGATTGTCAATTATACTTACAAGTGTGCAGAACTAAAATGGATATTTAGCTAAGGAAAGGAAAATTGACCTACATTCCTATTGTTTATTCTGTCACAAATAGAATCACTCAGAGAAGAGGTGTAGTATTGCATCTTTTACAGTGCTCATTTGGAAGTTTGCCTCCTGCTCTCAGTGACTGGGGATTTAGGACATTGTATGTTGCAGACCTTTAGATTTTGGATGCCAGGATGATCTGCAGAGTTTTATCAACATAAATTTGTCATCAGGAAAATAAGGATGATAAACAGTTTTTAAATACATGAACTGGTAAAAGGAGGTTGGGGTAGATCTACCAACTGTTAGATTATTGGGAGGAAAAACGTAGATTTGGAAGGAGGAAGCAAGAGAAACTGCCAGTACACCATGAAGTTTTAGAGCAAGTGTTGGACCATAGGATAAATAAAAAACTTACTACTTTAATTTCTGATTATTCTTTGCTCCTTACTCTTATCTCTTTGGCATTGCCTGGTCCAAATGACTTTAATGTAATAGCCTGGCCTTCTCCACACATTCTGCTCTCTGCTGTGGCTTCATTTTGCAAGTTACTGTCTATGCCTGTCACCATTTTGCTCGTTCCTCAGCTGCTTTGTTTGTTCATTTTTCCATCCCTGTTGCTGAACTATTCGCTGGCTTTGCAATGATTTTCCCTCTCTGACATTTGCCTTGCATTGCTCTGTACTGCTTGGTTCAGCCTTGCTTCCTTGCTGTTCTCATATCCTTCATTTGGATGTGTCTTTCCTGATGTGCTGCCTAACTGGATCTCTGTAAAATGAATCCCAAGCCCATCACCCCAGCATCTCTGAGGGAAAATTGCAAAGATATCCCATGGTGTCAAGACAAGTCCATAAGGTAATAGCAGAGATGTAAAATATAATTGAATGTGGCACCTATGTGAATGTTGGTCCATTTAGACAGATCTGTAGTACCTACCTGAAGTCAAAGCTGCAGGTATCAGAGTTCAGAGATATGAAGGGTGGTCTGTGATAAATTAGTTTAGGATTTTACATTATTCGGTTAATTACTGCAGAAGATTATTACATCGGAATTTATAATCAGATGTGATTTGGAATTGATGGAGACTTTGCTGTGAAATATATTAAGCGATAATTTTATATTGGGGTTTAAAAAACTTTTTTATTTAGTCTCAATAAGAGAATGTGACTTTCATGATCTCCATGTCTTTTAAAGTTTTCTCTAAGTTAAAGATACCAAGTTTGATTTTGCTTATTTTGGTTGTCAACAGAGAAATGAATTACTGTACTTGGCAACATTTTCTTCCTCAGTGTGTTCAACCATAGTAAGCAGAGTTGTTACTGCACTTCAACAGTAAATAAATATAATAGGTGTTTCTGTCAAAATAATTGTCTTGATTTTTACTGAAACTACACTGTAAGCTATTAGAGAAGGATAATTTTATAAATTGAAGGAAAAATTTATACTTGGCCTTTCAGACATGTTTCATTTAAAAACAAAATAAATTGCATTAAATGAAACAACATATTTAATTACTGAGCCCTGTTCTCAATCCATTTATTTTAATCTAAATAGCAAGTGTTTAACTTGTATCCATTATTCTGTACCAGAAAGAAATTATTCTAAATGAAAACTCTTAATTAAATAATCCAGAAAGTCTCTGCCAGAAGTAGGCAAAATTGTATTAACACAAGATACATAAAATGGTGAACAAATCTTATAAACATGTTTTGATACATTTTATTGTGTGCTTATTATAGTGATGTTGTGAAGACTTTATTTGTGCCTTGTCTTTCTTAAAGCAACTCACAAAGTTTTATTCAGTCATTTGTGAAATTTTTTATTAGCATCTGAGCTGAATAATCATGGCTTAACGTTTACAACTAAGTAATTCATCAGGTCAGAGGGAATTTATTGTTTTGTATAAGTACCAGAAGGGAAGGTGCAAAAAGGATGGAAGAAGGCTCTTTTCAGTGGTGCCCAATGACAGGCAACATGGAAATTCTTATCTGAGCAAAGGGAATACTTTTTGTCCTGTGAAGGTGATTGAGCACTGGAACACATTGCCCAGAAAAATCATGGAGTCTCCATCCTTGGAAGTATGCAAAACCTTTTTGCACATGGTCCAGGTAGGGGACTCTGCTTGGAGAGGGGTGTTGGAACGTTTGTCTGTGAGGTGTTCCCTTCCAACTTCAAGTATTCTGGGATGTTGTGAAGCTGCCAGAAGAAAGGGAAAATACAACTCTACCTCTTCATAATTCATGAAGCAGAGAGTCCCCTAGAAATGCAATCATTGTGGACCATCTGTGAAAGGAACCTCCCTTGCATCCCACCTACATAAATGAGCTTTACTGAAGGAAGGAAAATGGTTATGTAAGTATTAAAACATAGGATGAGACAAATTTAACTTTTGGTATTTTGCATGGTTCCTTTATTAGTTTTTTTACTTACTTTTGTTTTGTATAGAACTTGAAATTATTTGAAGTGCATTATGTTCCATTTTATTTGTCCCAGGGAAGATGCAAATAGGAGTATCCTGCTTTTTTGCCTTAAACTACACCCAAAATCTAATTTTTATGTTAGGGTGATCTCTTGTTCTGCCTTCATA
Source organism: Zosterops lateralis (assembly GCF_965231275.1). Lineage (NCBI taxonomy): Eukaryota > Metazoa > Chordata > Aves > Passeriformes > Zosteropidae > Zosterops > Zosterops lateralis. Next base: position 9,775,909 of record NC_139763.1, read on the forward strand.
CTTTCCTTTTGTAGGGTGCACTGTTTTTCATATCACCTGCAATTCACTGAGAAAACTATCTGTGTCTGGTTTTCCAAACGAGGATGTGTTTTATATCAATTCTTAAAAACAGAAACAAGACAAAGCCTAGTGATCTCTACTGACCTCAGAATTCCAGAATCACAGAACTGTTTAGGTGTTAAGGAACCTCTTGAGATCACCTCATCTATCCAAACCCTCAGTGGCTCAAGCAGGGTCATCTCCAGGAGGTTGTTCAGGACAATGTTCACTCAAGTTTTGAGTATCTACATGGATGGATGCTGTTGGTTGTATAATGACAATGTCAATGTATGATGTCAATTCAGAATTTTTTTTTTTTTAATATTTTCTCATTGAGACTGAATAATTATAGTACTGATGCAGCAAAACTAACACAGGCTGCTACACTCATTTTTTTAAATTAGAATCCCGAACAAGGGATTGTGGTCTTGTTTTAATGAAAGGGAACAAAAAATTCAAGCAGCCTTGTTGGAAGCACAAAAAAAAAAAAAAAAAAAAAAAAAAAAAAAAAAACCACCAAAAAAGAAAAAGATGCAAACAAAAATGAACCCACCCTTAATAAGAGTCAAGGCAGAAATGTTATCTGTTCTTTATTAAACTCTTGGGATTTAGCAATGAAACACTTCTGGGAGAGCTGCTATAAAAAATCTTAGTTTTCATATGTAACCCAGGATTTTATCTCTTCCAGCAGATGAAAATAAATTAATACCTAGGCCTGACTTCTTTTTATGCATTTCTGATACTGGTGCGCTGGCAATATCTCACTCTTTACTATCTGATCTCAATCCTCCTTTTCTAGATGAGTTCCTTGAGAAGGAATTAGCAATAATTCCCCAGCAGCAGCTGCTGTGTATGAATATTTTGGAGGTTGCCCTTTCTTGATTCTGAGGATAATAAGAGAAAAGAGACCTAATTATACTGGTTGTGACCTAAACCCATCACAGTTGACATTTACATGGCCAGTGCTAATTTTAGCAGAGCCGTCTGTGGGTTTAATCAAAATGCTGCTGTAGTAATTTTAATGGAGAAGCTATCAAGAAAACAAACAAACAGAAGTGCCCCCTCCTAAATTATTCTCTATGAGGTTTCAAGAAGACATTTGAACTCTGTTTCCCTTCTTTTTCAAGTAAAAGAGACTGAACTGAGTGCTCTTCTTCTGGGTAAAGTCAATGGGAGGCACTCAGATGCTACAGAATTAAGAGCAGTGCATCAGGGAGATGCACTTAATATCTAGAAAATCTAACTGCAGAGCACCTTACTAACATGAAAAACACATGGCTTTAGGTTAAAGTTCAATGGGAGGATAACATATTGTGGAATATTTTGTTCCTTGCCATCACAGTTTTATCACCATGGCACTACCTCGTATGCTTGCTCTTGACATTTTTCCTAATCTACTGTAGAAGCAATAAAAAGTATCTTTACCCATCAGTATTCCTTCCAAATAACATCCCAGCTGTGTGTATCCACTGCTGCTTTAATTTTAGTTCTCACAGTTCTCAGACTTCTAGGGCTGCCACAGAAGTTACACAGAGCTCAACCACAGTGTAGTAACCCAAAGAACTGAAGCCAGGAATTTGAAATACAATAATTTTGATTTATTATCTAATCCAATTCTGAGTTCTAGGCTCAGTGCCTGAGGAATCTTTCACAGAAATCAGTGTTCTCCAGCAGTAATCTCCAGCAGGCTCTGGGGAGGCTAGAGGCAAGGCTTAACAAAAGGTTACCTAAAAATGAAGTGAGGGAGGATGCAGAGCTCCACACACTTCTTTGTAAGGCAAATTACAGCCTTTGGTTTGAGTCAGATACCTTCAGTCTTTGAAGGGTCAGTGAGCTTCCTCTGCTAAATTTAACTGTTTCCTAATAGGCTGTAGGACAGTGAAAGGGGAGTGAGGTATTATCAAAATCTGGTCCAAAGCTTTTTACCAAATGTGATGTACCTGTGTTAAGAAAAGGGACTTGCTCTGGATTTCTTACACAGAATTTTTGGATAGTCATTGCAGTAAAATAATTACATGAAGACAAGGGATCAGCCATTGGTATTAGATTTTTGGTATCTCTGGGAGAGTAATTGAGGCCGCCAGGCAAATAGGAGCAGGTAACACTGATTTTTATCAAAGTTGTACATGGAGTGATTTTCTGTGTGCTAGCACACATTCTCTAAATGGGGAAGAAAAAAATAAAAGCAAATTATTTTTTGCCATTAGGTCTATTTTATCTATCTTATAAACTAGCCAAATCATAATTAAATAAATCTGTATTAGCAGTTAATGATCAGTTGGTTAGTTGACAGCTACAGGCAAGCCTGATGATACAAAAATTACCATCATTATGAACATCTTCTATTAAGATTTCTTATTAAAAATGTGAACACAATCTGTTTCAACAGCAATATTATAAAATTTGTCTTTTCATGATCTTTAATAACCAATTTTCTGCCAGAATGACTCAGAATGCTATCATATGGATTCTGTATTAAAATCTTTTTGAAAAAAAACCAAGAGGCTCTGTCCTATAACAGGCATAATTAAGCTACAGTTCAAAATATCTATGGAATGTATATAACTAGTTACGAGTTTACAGTCTGTTCTATTTGCCATCTGTTAAAAGCTTTCCAAATGAAACTTAAGGATGTGCTGTAATGGTGTTACACACTGTTTACATTATTTTGATATCCATGTATGTGTGGATTCAAGGCAATCTAATTGCAAATATATCCTGAAGTATACTCCTCTGTTTTAAAGATATTACAAGCCTTTGTCTTAACTAAAGCAGAGTAAGCCCAAAGTGGGCAAATCCCAGCAGAGCGTTGACTCTTCTCTCACTGGGGGAGAATAGTGTGTCAGTGCTGTACTGGGTTTCTGATCCAGAGGGATGGATCCCAGTTCAGATATCTTCAGGGGTATTGCAGCTACGCCTGATATCAGCTTATTTATTTCAGATACTGGATTAAAAAGGAGTTGCTAATTTTAAAAGATTTTCACTTTGACCGTGTGGTTGCCAACCATACACATATATATTATATATCTTTAAATTTGGTTATGGGCTTGATAGATAATGCCTTGAAAATCTAAGGAAAAATCTTAAATCTTTATCTAAATGAGAAAAAAACCCTATAGTTTATTTTTTTTTTCATATAGATACTAACATCTTAATGGATTTTTAATTAGGATATTTTCAAGCTCTTTCATGATACAAAACTTCAAGTTTATTTCAAAGGCAAATTGCTCTTGCATGATGAACTTTGGAAATACACAAGAATTAAGCAATCACAAATGCAAAGCAGTTAGTTAATTTTCATAATTATATATGATAAACCTCTTACATACAGAAATTCAGATATGTTTAGGTAAGAATTTCCTACAGCTTTTCATATTTATAATAAAGTGAGGCAGTGGTCTATATTTGATGTCCTGAGGCCTTTTTAACTGGGAGAGGTAGAAATCCTGCAGAGTTCTGTGGTTTTAAATATTCCCAACTTTCCTAATTTAAGACTGATTTTCCCATCTTAATTTGGTTACTTTATTTGAATTTAAGAGTGTTTCTAGCAAAAAGCTTAATGCCTGTAGACTTTATAATTAAATGCTGGTAGGGAATTAGTGCAGATGAGGAGTCCAGACTCCTGTTGTGTGTTTTGGAGAGCTGCTCCTCAAATACTTCTCTTTCTCTCCCTGATGTGACTTCAACTTTGTTTTGTCTTTCTGGCCATTCCTGTGTTCCTGTCTGACATCATTTTACTCAGTCTCCCTACACTTCCACCTCCATTCCCAAACTTGTGCGCATTCACCTTTTTTTTTCTCCATTTCATCCTTCCCAATGCGGCACTACAATTTCCCTACCATTCACTCTTCTACAACTCTCAGCAATGAGGTCTTCACCCTCGAGGAATTTTGGCTATAAGGAGGGTGAGCATTTGTAGCAGCAGGTAAAGTTTCTCTGCTGACATTTTTTGAGCAGGAAGCCAGTTGTGGTGATCAAAGAAGAATCCCCAGGAGGGTGCTGCATGTCCCAGGCAGGGTGACTCCAGCAGATCCAATCATTCTCAGGGAGTGATATCTACAGAACTGTATCAGTTTGTATTCATTGTAGAAAGCATAAAATATTATCACAAAAACTGATTCAAAGCTTAATGTAAAAGTAGTTACTTATAACTAAGAGGATTTTCTGCAGATAGAATTAAAGCTGAAACCATAACCCTGAGGTGTCATTTCCTGAAAATTCCAAGAATTCTTTTCAAACTAAGAGCTTTCTAGTTAAAAGACTGATTTATTTGTTCTACTCTTTGTAATCTTTTGATTATTTCTGTAATAGGTGAGGTAGAAGTTCTGACACTTGGCAAACTGGCAAGTCACTGGGAAAAGGCCCTTGTAGATTGAAAATATCAGGCTACCTTCATTACAGAAAACATGTTTAGTTGCTTTATTTTTTTAACAGAAAAATCAATCAGATAAAAAATCATGGAAAAGGCATGGTTTGTATAATAATAATACTGAAGATGCATTAAAATATATTACAGTTGTCTTGAATGTGAGCATTTGGCTTTGGATTGATCTTTTTTCAGTGTTACTCACAGATGTAACCCACTGAAAAAAAAGTTGCAAAAACATGACTTAGGCCCTATTAAAATATGGGATTGGCATGCATATGTTACATATGCATGCCTGAATATTAAATGTGAAACATTCACTTAATTGTGGTTGTCTTTTGGGGTTTTTTTGTAGCAAAGGTAGGGTAAAATGGAAATTTTACAGGGAAAAGCATGTAATATGATAAAAAGTTAAACAGTGATTAAAAAAAGAAAAAAAGAAAGATATGGGTAAAATGATAGAAAATATTTTGAAAACTTTCAAAATACCACATGTTCCATCTTGCAGGAATCCGATTAGGTCCAAAAGAAAAAGTGGATGTTCCTGTGTTATTCATACCAGCTGAAATGAAAATTTATAAAGCAGTGGTGATAATTCATATAAGGAGGGAAGACGGTGAAAACTGGCCTTATAAGGGGTCTGCTGGATCAAAAACTGGATCAAATACAGATTTAAAAAGGTAATTTATTCTAATAGGAAAGGAAAAAGTAGTTGAGGGATGCTCAATCCCATCATCATTTATCCCATTGACTGTTCATGTGTAGCTCCCAAGGACAGTCCAGTGTCTGATTTTGAGGGCAGTGGGTATCCATCAAAAGCTTTTAATGTACCCTGCAAAATATGCAGATTCAGGGTAAGATTTCTGTCTGTTTTAATACTTACCTATTCTAGCTTTAAATAAAGAAAATATAAAGTACTGGCTGCTGGTGCAGTTATGGATATTGAACAAATGAAAGCTCTTAGGTACCTCTGTTTTTTCAATATATTAGGGTTAATAATGATTCTCATCCCAATATTTTTATGTAATTCATAAACTGCAGAAACTTTCAGTGTAAACATAACCTGACAGAATGCAGACCCAGCCAAATGTTTTCAGATCTATAATATTCAAATACACTAAATAGATCTAAATTATTGCTGATATAATTTATACCTGATATATGTAGCTGGATTTTATTTCGTATTTTTCTCAGATATGGTTAGCATTACAGCTTACAATAGAATAGAGTCTATCCTTTCCAACAATTCCTAAGTCTAGATTATTTTGGAAACAGAATTTGCAGCAGTGTAAATGATACTCTTATTTTTCTAGAAATCTTATTGTAGCAGAGAACGGCGAAACTCAGGGAATTGTCTGGCTCTATCCAATTAATGGAACACCTGAAGCACCACAGCAGAAATCAGGTAGGTAATGCTTGAAAAAAGCTTGAACAATATCTTCAAGAATATTTAAGAAAATCAAATGGTCAGTTATATTCTCACCTGCTCTATCACAAGAATTTGCAACAGTACTTGGCTATATCTTAAAAAAAAAAAATCCTCTCCCACTTCCAAAGCAAATCTAGATCATTACTTTGTTCTTATTGTAAAATATAAAAGGTTCTAAAAGGATGAAAGGAGTTGGGGACAGTTGTAAATTTTAAGGCCTGTGCCCTTCATTATCCTGAGTTTGAGAACTGAAGGTAAGCTGAACAAAGGACTGGCTCAAGGGTAGACTTCTTCTTGCATACCCAGATCACCCTTCTGGAGAGTCTACAGGGTGCAAAATACTGGAGTGGATGTTCACTGCTTCTTCTCAGCCTTGAATTTCATGTCTTAATCAAAACCAGAATATAAAGTATTGTGAATAGCAGTAAGTTTTCCCTTACTTACTGAGAAGTAAACTTTCATTAAAAGATGAATGACGTTCTTGGAGGTTTCTTGCTTATTTTGGGGATAATAAATCCTTATGCATTTGGCCATCTGGATTTTTAAGGTGTGATATAATTCAAGAGCTATGAAACAGGAAGTTGTGAACAGCTTTTTAAATGTATAATCTTGAAACTACAGCTCAATGTGTAGATGTGGGACCAGCCTCTCCTTTCAGCTTACCTTTTCTTGACTGAATAAGTGAATATAATACCTTCCTATATTAAATGTATTAAGATACAGGAACAATTTCTGGAAAAACATAGAAATAGATATTTGTACTTTCATTAATTTATATTACTTAAGGGCTCTTTACTTGCAGACAAATGCCAGTGATGTGATATTAATTAGAGCTTTCATCTCTTTAATTTGCACTTTAATACCTTAAGGGATGAAATAGAATATTATCATGTAATCTACTGTTGCCCAAAATGATGGCTTTAATGAGTCTCATTAGCATTAGAACTATGTATATTAATGTAGGATGTTTGCTGTGTTATTTAGAGCTGTTGTGTAATTCACTGGTACTCTTCAAGATAAATCTCCCTTTTATTGGGCTGTTGCTTTCATTGAAATCACAGAATCATTAAGGTTGGAAAAGACCTCTAAGATCACGGAGTCCATCCATTAACCCAGCACCTCCATGTAACCACTAAACCACATCCCTAAGCACCACATCTCTGTGGTTCCTGAATATTTTTAGGTGTGATGATTCCCCCAGTTCTCTGGGCACCTTGTTGCATCACCTGGCCACCCTTTCCATGAAGAAATTTTTCCCAAATCCAATCTAAACATGCCTTTGGCACAACTTGAGGCCGTTTCCCCTTGTCCTGTCGCTTGTTACTTGGGAGAAGAGATTGGCCCCCACCTGGCTACACCCTCCTTCCAGGTGGTTCTAGAGATGGAGATGGTCTCTCCTGAGCCTTCTCTTCTCCAGGCTTGACCCCCCCCCGGACCTCCACTGTCCTCTGGACTCATTCCAGCCCCTCAATGTCCTTCCTGAACTAAGAGGCCCAAAACTGGATTTGAGGTGTGGCCTCACCAGTGCCCAGTACAGGGGGACAATCCCTGCCCTGGTCCTGCTGCCACACTATTCCTGGTCCAGGCCAGGTACCTTTGGACTTCCTGGCCCCTGGGCACACCTGGCTCATGTTCAGCTTGTTTTTCACCAACATCCTCAGGTCCCTCTCCACTGGGCAGCTTTCCAGCCATTCTCGCCCAAGCCTGGGGCATTGCCTGGGGTTGTTGTGACCCAAGTGCAGGACCCCCAATACTTTTTAGGTAGCATTCATGAATTGTTTAAGTCACATCACTTCTGTATATGATCAGAAGCTCACATACTATCAACTCTTACATAATTTTAAATTCCTAAATGTTTTTTAAAAACAGCAAAACTAAATTGTAGCATATTTATAACTGTTATCCATTAGTTTATGTTCAGTAAATGTTTTTAATACATAAAAAAGCTTTGCATTATTTTTGAATACATATTGTTCTTTGGCCATCAGCAAGTAAGGTTGGGCTAATATTTTCTTTTCCCAAGGAAGTACTTGGTCTTTCAAGAATGTCCTATAAAACAGAAATAGGTGTTCATAAGTGTGTTTATGGAATTTTCCATTCCTGCCTTGATTTTGAAAGCCCATGGTTTTCAGTTATAAATGGGCATTTAGAAAACTCACATTGTAAGGTATAAATCCAAGGCAGGTAATAACAAGAAATCCACTTTAGAAAAAATTAAATATTTTACATAATGATCAAAAGAATATTGTCATCTCTTTTAATGCAGACAGTTATTAGAATTGCCTGGAGGCTACAAGTTTCTGTGTCAAAACCCCAAATTGCTTTGCTGGTGTATTAGGGAGTTCATCTTTGGGTCATTCTTATTTGCATCTTAATGTACTTAAACTTCTAGAAGTCACTTGGCTTTCTATCTCATGAGACCAATTAAAATGATCAGTGGTCACAACCCATGTAGTACATGTTAAGTAGGTGATACCTTGGCTATCTTATAACAGTGATTACAAATGGGGGATCATCTGGAATATTCTTTTAATTCTTGTAGAATGTAGAGTCAAGGAAGCATACAGCAAATTTAATTGGAGGAGACCACTGGGGGTCATCTAATCCAACTACCTGCACAAGGGCAGCTTGCTCAGGGATTTGCAGTCAAATCCTGGATATATCTGAATTTTATTCGAAATATTACTCAGCCATTTAGGAAAAAGAAAATGTAAAATCAATTCTGACAGTAATATGAACTATAGAATTGAAAATGACACAATGTGCACACAGTAATCTGAAACATTTGGTAAACTAGTGGAATACAGAGAATGTAATCTATTTTTAAATGTAAGGTCAAGATGTGTGTTTAACTATTTCAGTAACTCTTCCTCATGGAAATTCTTACACCCTGTTAAACAGAGAAAAACCAAGGGAGAAAGGAAATTACCTGTTGTGTAATTATCTATTTTGCAGAGTAATGGTAGTGAATAAAGTGCCAGAACTGAAATTTGAAGCTACATAAACATGATAGGAAAAAAGGGGTTTCCTTCCTCTTTTAAACATTGCATACTGACTCACCATGGTTCCAATCGTTCGAAATTATTGATCATTAATTCCTGATGATAACTTCAGAGTTAATTTTTGATGAAACATTGGGTCTAACTGTGATGAAAATGACTTTTAGAACTTGATACTGAAACATATGTGGTCAGCTGTTCTTTTTCATGTTGATTCCCAGAATTCTAGGAAGTTCTAGGTCTTTTCTTTGGGAAAACATTTTTTTCAATGCTTTTATGTACTTTTTGCCTTTTTCTGTGCCAATAAATACAAAAGAACCAGAAAAAACCCTATTGAAATAAGCTTTATAAAAACTAGTGTAAAAGCTAAAACCTAACAACTTTGTAATGAAAAAGACATACTTTGGAAGCAGTAAATTAAAATCACTTACTGAGCTGAAAGAGTTCCATGATGCTTCAAACAGAAACTCATGCGAGAATGCTTTTTATTCTGGCATATTTCTATTAAAGTTGAAGTTTGAACAATAATATTCTTAAAATAAGAAAGCAAAGAGTAACTTAATATTCTTTCATTTAATCTTAAAACCTTTTATTTTTTTGCTTTTGTTTCTGTCTTGCTTTCTTACTGACATATTTCAAGCTATGCCATAATTCCTGTTAGCAGTTGAACTAAAATGAAGCTACATTTCATGATTAAAGGTGAGAGAGAAATTTGCAGGTTCCCGTTGGGATCTTACTGAACAGATTTTTGTTTGCTTAGCAATATTTTCTACTACTTCATCACATCAGAACAATAGAAAGTGGAGGTTGGGAAAAGCTTTTAGGTTATCTTGCTCCTTACTGGAATTCTGTCTTTTTCTAAGCACATTCAGCTTCTGTGTTTAATTGCTTTGTTAAAATCCAGATTCCAGCGCTTTTCAAATAAGATGTTTTTGCTTTTCTGTAGTTACGATACGCTGTCAAGCCAGGCAGAGAGTGGAGCAGAGAGTGGAGCTGCTGCTGATTGGTGTAATAATGCCTGGGGCCACTGCTCTGCCTGATGCCGAGAATTCTGCCGAGGTCGATACGGACGAGCCGTCCAACACCACGGAAGTCACTGATGGTAAGAATAGTTTTGAAATTGTACTATTTTAGGAAAATTTCAAATAAGTACTTCACCAGATGTGCAGCTCTGCCATGACAATGAGTGAGGTCTGGGCAAATTGTCCCAGTCCTTATTTCAACCATTTTGCAAGTATAGGGTATTTGTTTAACTTACTGTCTGCAGCTATGGGCACCTATGAACCTGAACCTTCCCTTTGTTAAAATGTGTCCTGGATGTGAGGCTTCCATACACACAGTCTCTCCTTTAAAAGAAAGCCTGCACAAATTCTTCAGTTAGAAAAAATACAGCTGTGTAGGCATTGCCAGGAGACATTTATCTGCAGGTTTATAAGATGCATTCCCATCAGCAGGCCAATATTGGTAGCAGAATGGATTGAAGAAGGAGGAATTTTTGAAAGAAGTGATAAAGCTTTGTAAAAGGATAGCTTCCACTTATTGTTAATCTGCTGGGAACAAAGTGAAAATCAATTTATTCAGATACAGCAGCTTTTCAAAATATACCTCTCCTTGAAACTGAATGGTACAACATATAAGTAATAAGGAAAGAATGATTTGTTACTGCTGTATCACCGGTATTTCTGTTGTCATAGTCACTACAACTACACTACAACAAATTTGAAAATTGTGCCCCTTGGAAACTTAATATTTTGGGTCCAAGGTCTTCCTCCTTTATAAGGAAAATGTTATTTAAAAATTATGACACGTAACATGAGACAGACTAATGTGTGTTTAACTTAGCTGTAGATAAGGGAAGGGATTTCACCTGTATTCTGACTTTGTTCAAAGTGATAAAAGATGGGTTTACAGATGTTGCTATAATTGCAGTCTATCAGGCAATCAGTTGGAAGGGCAAGCAAACTTGGCTTTTGTGTCCCATTTCTGCCATTTACAGTCTGTTCCAACAGGGGCTTTGCAGGAATACTGAGTTACAGAAAATGTCCTGCCAAATAGCAGAAATGTGAATAGCTGTAAAAGATAATCAAGATGCATTACATCCTTCCTAGAAGGCCAATTTTCATGCAAACATGCACAGGCTCTGCACATTGATCAATGTAATCTCATATCAGCAATTATTGTCCAGATCTTTAAACAGATTTTATTTCTGAAAGCTTTTAAAATAGGAGGAGATCTGAAGTTGAACTGTTAAAAAGAGCTTGCACAGCATATGCTTACTGATCAGCTAATATTCATAATTACTTTTTAAAATTTTATATTCACTCATATTGCAGTGTCAAAGATAACTTATTTTCTGGGCATATTATCATTTAACACTTCTATATTACAAAGCGGTAAATCCAGTAAAGCAAAAATATGGGAAGTTGTCAGTATAATTTCTTTCTTCTTTGGAGAACTGTAAATAGTATTATAAAAATTTGTTCAGCCTTTTTCAAAACAGTTGTCCATCAAGATACAAAGGCACTTTTGGGTGTTGTGAGGTTGTTTTTTTTTTTTGTTTTGTTTTGGTTTGTTTGTTTTGTTTTGTGTGGGGTTTTTTGTAGTTTGTTGTGGGTTTTTTTAAATCATAGAGTAACAGATTTAGCTCATTATTGGCTCGTCAGATATGAGTGGCCTATCTTAAACGCACCTGGGCTATTTCCCTCCAAAATGGTGGCATCTGAATTGACAAGAAAAATGTGCAGTGAGCAAGCTGAGACTGCATCTTGAAAGTCTTGCAGATTCGTGATGTCTAGTTCTTGTTTTATTCATAGGAATAATTTATTAACACTGACTTCTGCACATGCTACAAGAAATTGATTTGGTGCATTGCATCTTTTTGAGTAAGAAGTCTGGTAATGAAATGCTTTACACATAGGTAGTAAGATCATTTTTAACACTGTGCTTTTCATAGTTTTCAATGACATTTTAATGCCATTATTGATAGATGAATTCGAGGCCTGTTAGGAAGCAAATTAAATGGTACTATCTGAGCTTTCTGCAGTCTACCAGTTATAACATAAATAAAAGTCTAAACCTTTAAGATAACAGTCTGGCACACTGTTCATTTTTTTCTCTTCTGAAAGAATGATTCATCAGAGTTCCTGTGTGATGTGTAGTAAGCAGTTTTCACACCGAAGGATAAATGATGATAATTACTGGCAGATCAGATTTAAACAGCTAATACTGTGCTTCAGTATTTAAATTATTTGGACAAGTATATATTCTTGCTAAGTGAAAAATCTTCAAGCACATTTTTTACATAAAAAATTCAATTTCATGCAATAGAGAGGAGTGCATTTGACACAGAAAGCTGCTACAATTTCTTAAGAAAGGGGGTGTAATCTAAATACTGTCTAGCTCCAATGACATACTTTCTTGTTTAGAAGTCAGCAAAGTTCCAGGGATCAAATAATGAAAGCCTAATATTTTAGATATAGCAAATACAGTATGGACCTTTAAAAAAATACTTTTCAGTTGCATTAAATGCATATTTTCACCCTAAATATATTTTTATCTGTTTTTTTACTTATGGCTCTGAAGATATCTTTTCCACTAAAGAAAATTTAAGAGCTGAGATTCATCCAAACAAGTGTGAAGTTTGCTATTTTTCAGTTTATATATTCAATTGGGAATACAAACATATTTAATTTTCTACAATCTTCTAAAAAAAATCAAAACATTCAAAAATCAGCTTTGGATGTTTGACTGACATTTGACATTCACAACTTTTTGTGCTTGTAGTGGTCCTTGGTAACCTTCCCTTTTCAATTGCTTCAGTTTATCTCCTAAGCCAGCCATGAGGGCTGAGTGTTTCTCATTAACTTCCCTCATCTTTATTAATTCATAGCTCTCCTCACAGCCCAGGGGCTGGTCTCAGCTCTTTGCTCCTGAGTTTTTATTTCTGGGCAGGTTTGATGACAGTTGCCTTGGGGGGGAATAGTGCTGCCCAGGTTCTGTAGGGTAGCACAGGTATGAGGTTGATTTAGGTTATGACCAAGTTTTAGAGCCGTTCAGAAACTCAGACTGAACGGATGGACAGTTCTACTGCACCTGAGAGTGAAATAACATTTTCCAGACATGTTAATCCATAATGTGCATTGGAATTCATTATACAAGGTGTATCTGTACCCTTTGTTTCACTGTTTATAAAGCCTTGATAGCAGCTACCTAATATTCCTGAAACTCATCAGAATGTACAAAAGGCTCTATTTTCTTTCATTTCATTAAAGCAGTTCTTTGAAACCAGCAAAGAATAAACACATATCCAAACACACATTAAAAAGCTGTTTACCATCCCCAGCAGGATTCTGTGTTATCCAGTGGTATGGATTACACTAAATTCCCATTTAATGTGATGGATCTGGATCAGGAGGCTCACCTGTAAGATATAAGGTCAATAAAATTTGGTATGACCAAAGAAATCTTTGGAGACAAGGTATCTTTATAGATTTGATCTCTCACCCAGGGATGTTAATGTGATTGCTGATAAAGTGTAGCAGGTTAATATTGAAAGCAGTATGAAGAAGATAATAATGACGAAGATGGCCCTGTATCCTACTTAAGCCATTTCTGTATTGTCAGAATAACTGTGGCATTATTTTTGAAATTATCCTTGAGGATGAGAAAATTATAGCTATATAAATTAGATTTTCTTCCTATGCAAGAAATAAAAGAAAGGATAACAAAGTGTTTGTTTTGGATTAAGAGTTGATGAAAGCAGTGATCAATGGCAAAATGAAACTGTTGACAAGGGGGTGAACCAACAATTGAGACACTTTATTATGGATTATTGCTTTGTTGTTCGGGGTGACAACTCCTGATGGAAAACCGAGAACTAGTAGAAGTCAAAGTATAAAGCATCAGAGGAGAACTGAAAGTCTTAGATGGATCATTTTGTCAGCTACATAATTTCTGTTTACATCTGCCTCTTTGTTTCTTTATTTATGAGTGAAGCATGGGAGAGATTTGATGTATTGTTTATTTCCATTATTGAACTGAAATAATGCCAGGCATTTTAATGAAGAAGGTCAAATAGTTCTTGTTGATGTACAAGGCTATCATTGGGTCCATCAAAAGGAAGAAAAAATACAGCACAATTTTTTATCTCATGAGTAAACCCTCCTGGTGCAATTTCTTAATACAACTAGAACAATAACAAATATTGGCAAAAAAAAGAACTCGTGAATTATGAGCAGGCAGTTGGGAACTTCTTTTATTTCTGTTTACAGAACTCAGCCATTTCTGTTTCCTTGCCATTTTTTCAAATGTTAAAATCTGTAAGCCTTAGGAATGAGAATCATCATTATGTTGATTGAGATTACTTTCTGATACTTATGCAAAATCATGCTCACTTTAAATATTCAACACATAAAGGGAACCAGATCAATTGTAAATTAATCTGAAGTTATTTTTTCAGCTTCACAAAATTGCAAAAACAAACAATACAAACCAAGAAATAATTAAATTCTGCCAGGTGCTACTCCTCAGGATGATGTAGATCCAGGAAATATGAGAAGTCCAAAAGAACTGCTTGACTAACCCAAATAATGTCTGAAACAAGAACACACAAATAGATATCCCTTAAAATTATTTGAGCTAGTGGAGAAGAAAAACCTGGCCAATATAATTAGCTGGAAAAGTGTATTAATTACTTTAATTGCTATCTGTGATTGCCGTTTCTCCCCTTTCTTGCTCACAGAATTTCCTGTAATCTCTTTGGCTGGGTGATAAGGAAGTATTACTTCCATTAGAAACAAAACCACTACACCCTTGTTTTGTAAAGATATTTTGGGGAAGCTTCTGTAATACAGAACCATGGCCAACACAGCTCTATAGGACCTTAACTGTCCTTCTGGAACATCATAACACCTAACAGTGATCTGTGTGCATTAATTTCCACTTTTTTCTGAATTATTTTCTCATTATTTATGGGATGCCAACAAAGTATTGCTAGTCAAACCCCTTAAGATGCAAACTTAGGTTTTTCTGGGAGAGTGATCTCCTGTCTCTCAGCTGTTTGAATGTTTTTTTATGATAGAAAAGCAGAAGATTTATGCACCTAAATTTGCCTCATAAAATTTATCTGACAGTGTCTGTAGTAAAAAACCACATGTGCAACAAGCCTATCCCAAATGCTCTTCTATTTCTAGGTTGTTACATCCTATTGTCATTTCTGTGATAGAATTCTTTGTCCTTGTCTTCTGTCTCTGAAGTTGAGTTGTTCAAGTTTTGTTGTTCTTACAGAAAATGAATTTATTATCTCTAGATCTTCTTCTTCTCAACTACACTACACATTTCCAACAGAACACGGTGCAAAAATCCCCCAGCAAACTTCCCCTGTTGTTCTGTAAAATGTATAAAACTTTATGTTTTATAAAATTAATCCATCAGTCCTGTTGTTTTGACAGTTTAAGAACACTTTGATCTGAAGCTTTGGAGGTACAAGTAGATATTGAAACTATAAGAAAAGAAGTTACACAGAATCACCACAGGATTTTGGATGAAGCAATAACCTTGAACTATCACTCTTTCTTTGAACCAGCTGAGGAAGACAAAAGTGAAACTTCAGAAATTTACTACTCAAAACTTTTATTCACTCTGAAACTTGATTTGTATCCAAAAAATAACACAAGTGGGTGCTTCCCATGAGGTGAAATGTCTTTATAGTAGAGGAATTTACACTACCCTGTGTGATAAGATGTTCTGTCCTACATGTAACTGAATGCAATCTGCTGGGTAGGGAAAAGGAAGCAAATGAATGTGCTTGATCCTAGTGATCAGGTGGTATGTTCCACTCTCTGTGTCTCGGTTTTGTATATTAAAAAAAGCCAGAAGATAAAAAGTTGCATGCTTTTGTAACAGACCATAGATTGGTGTAAAAGTGTCAAGAATGATTGAAAAAATGGTGACGTGGATTTTCAGTTTAGCCTCCCTGTGTGCCAATTCAATAACCAATAGAATGGTTAGGTTAAAAGTGATCTCGAGTTGTTACTGGTTTCTGTGGGCATCATTGAAAGTGAGGCAAATTACTCTGGATGCCATGGAAAAAATAATGTCTGTGTGAATTAAGACTAAATCATGAGATACATTCCTGAGAAAGTTGCTTTGATGTTTCTGTGCCAAGGTACTGATGTGATCTTTATCTGCCAAAGTTTCTGGCTAAATGTAGACACGGCTAAATAAAAAAGGAAACTTGTTGAAAAAGGATTATAATGTTTATGAAGAAATGAATTTTAATTGTTTCCTTTATAGCATGAATTATAGGGTAGTGTACAAATCTGAGTAGAATGCCACATCAAAGGCAAATAATGTGAGATCCTTTGGGCTGAAGAAAATTCTTTTGGTTTTTCTGAGGTTTTTGCTTCAACTTACTATGGAAGTAATATGAGAATAAAAAAAGTGTTGAAAGTGATGTATGGAGACAGAGTAAAACGAGAATTAGTGAAAAAGGGATCCAGAGAGAGAGAATATATGGAAACAAGCTGCAGGGAACAATACTAGATGCACACCATGTGTTTCATATACATGAAATGGATTCACAAGCTTCCATTTCATTCACTAAACTATGCAGTGTTTTGAAGAACCACATTCTCAAAAAAGAAAAAAAAAAAAAAAGGTGGAGAGAATGCTTTTTTGCTGCTTTACAGTAAAAACTTGATTTAGAAGTAGATAGCTCTTTTAAAGAAGTGTTTTGAAAGAGAAAAATTAGGAAACAGAACAATTGAATGTAAGAGAAAATTTAGGGAAGAAGCATTCCAGTTGAGGCTAAGGAAATAGGCAGTGGGATGCAGGGTGAAAAAAGAGATGTGGATAAGAGAGGAATTTTGTACAGCCTTGAAGATATGGATAAAAGTTTTTGGCTGGATATGGAAAGAGAAAAACTTGCAGAGAAGAGATATAAAGATATATGTGCAGAACTATATTGAGAATTTCCTTGGATTCCTATGAAGATCAATAATTTTATTATTAACCGGAGATCAGGTTTTTATCCATTAATTTCTATGAGTTTAATTTGGTGTCTGGGATTTGGTAATATTATGTTATCTTTGCTTATAATTGTAATGCTCCATACACCCCTCTTTTGTACCTGTATGAAGAAATGTGGTGAAAGGCATATTTAACTACAGCCAGGTCTTTGGGGAGCTTTATGCAATTTATTTATCCTGCTGCTGTTACCCCATAGTTGTGACATTTTATAGTGAGAAACAGATATTTAATTTTCAATTGAGATATCATGTCTTATTACCCACATGATGTCTACTTGAGTGTTAGGATGTTCTTGACTGCTAAACTGCTTTTTGCTTTTATTCCTTTATTACTCTTGAAATTCACTTTTTGATGGTTATTTGAATTTTTACTTCAAAACAGTATTAAAATTATTTACTCTGATGTACAGTAATGTGTCCTGTCTGACTCTACTTTTGCTGGAGAGGCAGAACTCCATGTTTAATATTCATTCCCCACTGCCTGCTGAGTTCCAGCAGTGTCTGTGTGAAAACTCCTGGAAGACAATGGAGAAGCAGGAAAAGGACAAGTGTCAAACAAAACCTGAAAGGGGCTATGAAGGAAGATATTTCAAAAGATTTGGCAGGTGAAGATTAGATGCCAGATATCTGGTAGATATAAGTAGTTAACATCTGGTTTCTTAGTTTCTGTGTTAGCAGTTTGGGGACTATAGATCAAGAGGAGAAGAAATCTTTGGTATGTATCAGGGCCACAGTGGACACTTAGCCTTGGAAAATTATCAGAACCAGTGAAAAAAATCAGTGTGAGTGCTGTGTTACATTCAGCACCAAGGGAAAATAATTAATCTGGTTTATGCAAAGCATGAAACTGCAAATTTATGAATGCCTGGGCTTTAATTACATGTTTGTATTTGGTGATTGTGCTTCCCTCCTTTATGAAATGACTGCAAATAAGAGCAGTTAAGTGAATTCACTTGCATCTCTTTTACTGCATCTATCCAAGGAAAAGCCTTTGCAAAAAAACAAGCAGTTTTGCAGTCTGAGCATGTTTCCATCACAGTTTTAATTTCCATCTGTCTCATTGGAAATGGGAGACAGTGTGAAAGGGAAGCAGGTCCCTTAGGGAGATGCTCCCCTTTGGCAGGTTCATGTCACCGACTGTGCCGTGGGTTAAGTGCTGTTTGTGGAGAACTCAGCCAGCCACATCTCCCCTGGGGATCCACAGGGAGCTGCAGCTCCCAGCCCTGTGGCCAGGAGATTTTCACCAGCAGGAAATGCAGGCTATAATGAGCTGGCCCTCAGTGGAATCAAAAACTCACTCTTCAGAAACAGGAGAGAGGTACAAATGCTTCTTTCCTGACACGGTGAAACTCTGAGGTCAGGAATATCCAGTGGGGCCTTTCACTGCCTTCTGTAGGCAATAGGGCCATCTACAAATGTCTTTGTTATAAATTCTTTTGAACTTTGAATACAGCTTCTTTTACAAATATTATTTTTAAAATATTATTTAAATGTCTGAGATTCCTATTTTGTGAACCTGTTGGAATAGTTCTTTAAATTTTAGATGCATTAATTTTAAGCATTATTAATTCGTTTTCCAGTATAATAAGCATTATTATATATTAAACTAATTAATAATAAGCATTATTAATTAGTTTTACAGTAAATCTAGCAGTCACAAAAATTCACATTTCCCCAATTTGTATGCCCAGAGTGTAAAATCCTTGGAGTTTTCATGCTGTAAGTCTTATGAGTCATAAAATAATTTTTTTTTAAAAAAAGTGGTCTCTATCCTTTCATCTTCTTAGAGGCTATTTAAACAAACTCCAACACTTTTATTCCAGAGCTTTTGAAGCAGTGTCCTTACTAGCACTTGCAAATAAATGACAGCCAGGTCATAATGCTGTATAGCTGAAAAGCCTGGCTGGTTTTTGAACATAGGTGCTTCAGTAGCTCTGTATGCACAATCTTTGGTTAAATACATACTACCTTTAGAAATCTTTATTTACACAAATGAAAGTGCTTGAAGACCGAGATTAATTGCCTTTCAAAAGAAGAAATGTTTAATAATTAAAAAAAAAAGTCTTTGAATAATTACCTCAGAATATATTTTCCCTTCTTACTTAAATAAGGCAAGATATTATTTGGAAAATATGAAGAAGTAATAATTTTTATAATCAGAATTTCTGTTCCCTGGATTTAGCTAGCTGTATATAAATAACATATCTGCTCAGTGTTTGGATTGATAAGTATCTCTATGTTGAGTCAGATGTGGCTAAAGCTCTCCCTGCTGCTCTCTATTTACAGAACACAAGTGGATTAATTGGGGTATACTTTTATATTTGCATATGTATTTTACACCTTGCATTAGATAAAACAAGAATTTTACCTGCATTAAAAATGATGATTTTTAAAAAGAAAACTGAACTGAAATGAAGAGAAAGCTGAATCAATGAATACAAAGAGCTAGGCCTAAAGGGTCAAGGTTTATTTGAGCAGTATGTTATATTGTATTTGATTTTGCTTTAAAGAAAGTGTCAGTGTTATCTGCATGTTTTATATCTTCTGCCATTTTAATTGACACTAGGAATTCTAAGAGTCAAGAGAACTCTGAATATTTGACAAATTGGACAATTTCCTAGCTGTTTCATATCTTTTTTTTTTTCTTCTAGGTTCTGCCTGTTTGTTTAGGCAGCACATGTATTGCAGGATTGCTAGAATCAAATATTAACATTTCACAGAGAATTCCCACAGCATGATAATATACAAGTCTTCAGGGCAGCTGTGATGAAACATATAACTATGTTTTACATTTTTTAGCAGTGCTAAACTATATCAGCAGTCTGGATCAAAAATGAGCTGAAGGGACCAATATAACAAGATTCCAAATATTGGCATTCATAAATGCATAATTTTTTCCTTAAGTGTTGGAAGTATAAAATATTTTAACTAATTACTCAATGTAAGCATAGAACAGGTTGCAAAACAGCCTGGAACAGAAAAAAAATATATTTAATTGCTTTTGACTAAAAAAATATATATATATATATATATATATATATATATATATATGTCTAACCAAACCCAAATGTCTTTGGATATTAAAAGCAGCATGCAGTTCCCAATGTTGTCTTCCTAACACCTGAACTCTAAAATAAACTTTTCCTGAGTAGCATTGTGTGATATGACTGCTGAAAGAAGCATCTGCTCAACAGCTGCAATTTTTTTTCACTGTGAAATGCTCCAGATTGTGTCATCCTTTCTCTTCCATTGATTGTCAGCATGTGAATCTTCAGGTTATAGCATTTGTCAAGGGTGACTCCTAAAAGCCTTGGGCTGTGTTGGAATCTGAATTCATGACATAAACATTACATTTTTCAAATGGAAAAACAGTGAGCATGAAACAACATAGGACGGTCCTCAATTTTATAGACTGTGGGAGAAAATGTTCATGTTGAATTTTGCTTTAACAAATTACATTTATTGTAATGAAGTCCCTGCATATATGGATCAATACATGGAAATCCTGTATTTTGATACTCAGTGTGTATCTCATCTACTGTGATTGATAATCCCATATGGTGGTCATAATGCTTTGCTTACATCTGTGTGACTCTGCTCTGATGTATATTGTACAGAGGTCTGTGAACAGTCTACTTAAAGAATTACAAATGGTTCAGAATAAGCTGCTACGTTTCTTAGAGTTAATATTTGTGTTATAAAAATGAAGCAACAAAAGTTCACGCCTCCTCTTAGCTGCTGAAGTGGGAAGAGGAAATTGTGCATTTCAGAGAAGGACAAAGGACTAGAAGTGTGGGAAGGCATCTCCATACTCAGTTAAATTTGGGTGGTTTTACAGATTGGCAGTACCAAAGTAAGCTTTTCTCCAACATTGTCTCTAGGACTTCTTATATAAACAAATCTGTCGTCTGTATTTTAGAATTCTGAGTCAGAAGGCCTTGGGAATTAACTCTGCAGCTTCCTGGCACTGTGCAGCCAGGATTTGTGTTCAGGGATGCACGCACAGCAGTTCTCTACATTTGTACTCAGCTGTGCAAATTCAAAATGTGCCCTGAGATAGGTGGTCATAGTAAAATCAGATCTCCTGTAGTGTAAGTTTTACACATAAAATGTGTAAAACTTCTAAATGGATTATCAGCTTGAGATTCTTTTCCTCATAGAAATGTTCCCTTCTGTGCACACATTACTATTATATACTAAATATCTCAGTTTCCTTTATTACAGCTGGAGGAGAAATTTGATTCAAGAAGCTCAGCTGTTTATTTTTATGTCATTAGTACTTGGCCTTTTCATAGCTGCTTCAGGGAATAAGAGGCTGCTGGTGACATCTTCACTATTTCTCTGTATTCTGTTTCTCAGGCTTGCAGCCATCAATAGCATTGATGTCCTTAATGATTTTTTTTTCAATTGTCCCAGTGGCAATACTCAAAAAGATTATTATGACATTTTCATTTGGCTGATGAACTAGAGATATCTTACCAGCCAGAGCAATATTGCTATTACCATTCACATGTCCCAAGTAAGTTCTCCAGCTTCTATTTTGTTGGAAACTATATAGCCTGTCATATGAAATGGGAAGATTTTGTAATGCAGCCAGAAAGGAATCACTCAAGTTTTAGATAATTGCTAGTTTTACTTATTTGTCATTTTTAGTAACAAATGGAAGAATTGTAACACTGAGCCAACCAACTGTGTGAAATTACAGTGCACACAGGCTGACATTTTTCTCCTGTATCATTTAGGTTCCTCTGCAACACTGGAGTTTCTGTATGAATTGCAATATCAATCAGATGAAATTAGATCTCAGCTTGAATCTTTGGTTGGTATGGAGCTGGTTGAAAAAGAATGGGACACAGAATCCAGAATTGTAACACTGATCTTTAATGTAGTGTTTGCACCTAACAAACCAATGAGGTAAGATCCTGTTCCTTGCTACCAAAAGAACATGTAATGAAATCCTGTCTGTTCACTCTTTCTTAAATAATAATAATTTCCCTGCTTTCTTTTCTTCATTTTGTTTTCACCTCTGAAATCTGTTGGTTTGGATTTTCTCCCTTGCTACTTCTCAGTGTGGCATCTTTGGTGTTAAAATTGACAGTGTTTCTTTTTATTGCCTGGGAATTACTTCCATTGTCTGAGTGTGTGTGCATCGTTTTACTTCTAAACATTGGAGCATTGAAAGATTGCCAATGAAAATTATTTGTTCTCATAATTCATAAAAAACATACAAACAAGATGGTCTCTCAGTCTTGGAAGACTTTTCCTAGACAAGTATGTGTGCATATTCTTTGACTAGGTGAAATAGTTGAATTTGAAATTAGTTTCTACTGCCCCAGTAACAGTAATCTGCAGGAAATTATTCTCCTTTTTTATAACTGTGATGTCACAAATAATGTATGTGCTTTGATTTACATAAGAACATCTTCCTTCTTTAAAAGGAACCTGTTGAAGGGAGATTTTTTTGGAGAGGGAAGTTGCCCCTTCCTTTGGGTACAGTCAAATGTTGGTCAGGAGGAGGCTGAAAAGAAGCTTTAGTGACCTGTAGGCACAAAGTAAATCCAGAGTCCTGACATTACCAGGAGTGTTAGGGAGCAGTCACTGCTGAGTACCATGGATTGCATGAAAAAAGGTTATCTTTAGGAGACAGGAGGTTACTGGTTTTTTTGCAGTAGTCCGGAAGGTTCATGAAATAAACAAAGAGCAAAGCTTTAGGAAGAATGATCCACCCACTTGATTCAGTGTCATTGTGTCAGAGGGAGGTGAATTTAGGAAGCCTTTTCATTTCTACTCTGGCATCATAATTTTATTATTTTTTAATTTGGTTTGATTTTTTTTATCTTTTTGTGCTTGAGGTTTAGGCTTTGTGCAGAGGACTCAATGACTGCAATTAATTAGCTTTGTTATCTTCAGAATCTACAACACCAGCTCTCTCAGACAGTCCAAAGCCATCAGAGTCTGGCATTTTTCTTCAATACATAGACCTTTGTCAGATGTATTTGATCCTAATATGAACTGCTAATATGTTCTGGACAAATTCTCCTCTAACATCACAGTAAATACAGAATTATGAGTAAAATAAATTTAGGTTGTTTGGTTTTTTTTCTAATTCAAAAGAGAGCAAGCAGAAGGAAAAAAAAATCTCATGACTGCGAGGAATGTTACTTTCATATTATGTTCTTTCTTGTAATGTGCTCTAAATATTTAGTGCTGTTTAATCTACATTCCAGTCAAGTTGACCTGATATGTACTATGCCATACAAAAATAGAGATGTATTCCAGTTCAAAGTAATTTGTATTTTCATTTTACTGTAGTTTACTTGTATACACTCAAGGATTTTTTTGTAGATGACTCAGTTCATGTTTTGTAACATTTTTCTATGTATTGACTGTTTTTATCTGAATTTTTAAGGAATGAGGCAACCATCATAATTCAGTGCACTGCAGGAGGCCTCTGGAAGTTTCCATTGGTGTTCATTGCCACTGAGCCAGAAGTGGATGATGTGATCAACATTGAAGCAATTGGCCTGAATAAGGAATCCGTAGTTGGCTTTAAGCTCACAAGCCAGACAGAGTAAGAAGACTCTTATATGTCTTATGTGGAATTTATGCAGTTTTCTGAGGGTGCAACTCCTACTCAAACACATTGGTTAGAGTAAATTTGGGCAACAGGCACATTAACTGGGATGCAGCTATTCCATCATTATTTTCAAGAGCTGCATTGTTTAAGTAACGTGATTTTGAAGCTTTGTTGTAGAAAACAGAAGCATTTTACATTTAGGCTTTGGCTTAAGAGAAAATCTGTGGAATAGATCTGTATGTTTATATTATGACTTTTTTGCCCTAAAAGGCTTGGGAGAATGTTAAAATGTGCAATACAATATTTTGTGATGTTAAAGGCTCACTAGTAAAGCTTTAAAAGCTAGTGCTTTTACTAATAGATTTTTTCCAAGGTACTTTATGTTTACACCAAGTTATAAACATTGTCTCACATTGTGCTTTAAAAAAATTTAAATGTGCCGTTCTTTTTAAAGTACTCCTGTTATATTACGTAAGTGTGCTATGAATTCATCCTTACTTCCACTTGCTAAAATAATAGTGTAATTCTTCACTATTTCATTGCTTTTTTAAAAGTCCTGCAGAAACCTCTGTTAATATATAATTTTACATATTTCAATTATTTACTCAGAGTTTTACAATGTTATAGCAAACTTACAATGTCATTTATATACAGCAGGAAGTCAAGGAATAAATTGTGTGGTAATCATAGATAATTTTAAAATATTAATCAGGGAACGTGAATTAATCATAATGCTTACAATCCGTGTAGCTTATGGAAAGTTTTAAAGTTTCTCTAATTTTCTTAAAAATTAACTATTTTTACTATATATTTAGAAAGTGTGCCAGATATGTAGATTGACACTTTCATTGTGGATACATCCTTTGGTTTCATTCTCATCAGGGAGTGTATTTGGTAACAACAGATTTTTTTAAAGCTTATTTCCAAAAGCTGTGTCTCTAAGATGGACAGTTGTTCCAGGTTTTAGATGTCTGTCAGTGATGGTAATTATTAAGGACTCTGACAAAGGCTTCTATCACAGTGTTCAAGTTAACAGCTTCAACAGAAAGGCTGTTTCAGGAACAAAAGTGAAGCAATTGCTCTGGCAATACTGTAATCTCCTGGTAGGTGTTTGATAGTAGTGAAGATGCCTGATGTTCTCCAGATAGGTGTTATAAAACCTGAGTCATTATAGTTACATAAAGGAAGGGCCATGATGGAAGATAGATTCTCTTTTGCCCTTAAACAAATGCCAACTTTATTTTATGTAGCAAGTGTTCCCCCCATACATTTCAAATGCAAAATGTAATGTTTGCATGTAGTAAAAAAATTCTGTGTTATAAACAGTACCAGGAACTTCATGCATTAGGGAGAGCACTGGCAGCACGTCAGGGAGGGGATCCTGTCCCTCTGCTCAGCCCTGGTGAGGATCACCTGCAGTGCTGTGTCCAGTTCTGGGCTCCTCAGGACAGGAGAGACATGGAGCTCCTGGGGCAGGTTCAGTGGAGGGGGACAAAGATGATGGAGGGACTGGAGCATCTCCGTGAGGAAAGGCTGAGGGAGCTGGGCCTGTTCAGCCTGGAGAAGATGAGGCTGAGAGGGGCCTCATCCCTGTGTGTCAGTGTCTGCAGGGAGGGCTCAGGGCATGGACCAGGCTCTGCTCCCTGGTGCCAGCAATGGGACAGGAGGGACGGGCAGGAACTGATGGCCAGGAAGTTCCACCTGAACATGAGGAAGAATTTCTTTCCTGTGCAGTGACTGAGCACTGGAACTGATAGTCCAGAGAGGGTGTGGAGTCTCCCTCACTGGAGATATTCCAGAAATGTCTGGACAGAATCCTGTGCCACATGTTCTAGAGTAATTCCACTTGAGCAGGGAGGCTGGGCCTGATGATCCACTGTGGTCCCTTCCAACCTGACCCATTCTGTGATTCTGTGAAGTGCTCTATAAGTTATATGTTGCTTTATCTTACTGTGATTTGCTTGGGAGATTTTGGTGGTGGAGATTTTGTACAGAAATAGAACACTCAGCCAACCAACACATAGTACAGTGGACCTGCATATTAAAAGCAATTACATAAGAAAAAACATATATTTAATGCTTGAATAACTCAAATTATTTAGATTAAAAATAAAACAATGAAATATTTAAACATGGTTTAAAAATTTTGGATGGGATATAAAGTGTCATCCTATAGATCCTCCCTGAAAAAAAATTATCAGCCCTTTGGAATTCTCTTAGTAATCAATTGGAAGCACAATCTGTAAAGTTTCAGTTCTGTTACTTAAAGAGAGATGGGGTTTTTTACTCCTTGCATATATAGATATTTGATGTCTTCTTATATTGGACAGCAGCTCATGGCGTTGATGCTTTGTGAGAACTGTGGGGGAAACAGGTGTAATTCTGAGTAACCTGCTAGGGAGGGATTCTGCAGTTGTGTCTTTTTCTCCTGCTGCTGCCCAGGAGAAAGGGGTTGCACAGCATCACTGAGAACACCTGTGCATCTTTCTGAGCTAGCAGGGTGCATAGTGATGCAGCAAATAGTATTTGAGAACCACAGGCCCTAAAAAAGGCTCAGGATCTTATTAAGAACAGGTTAGGATTCCTGTAAATATATAAATATACACCACATTTAATGAGGATCTTCAGTGCTCTACAATAAACCTGTGAGATCAATGGGTTTTGCTTTCTTTTTCTTTATAGCTAGTGCAACTCAAATGTGGCCTTCCTCCTTAAATTCCACATTCCTTCTCTCCCTCCCCTCCTCCCCCAAAATCCTCAGTGTACAGGATATTTCAGAATGAATTAATGATTTTGGTGCAGTTGCTTCAGGAAGGATGATCAGTTACAAGTGGGAGGTCATTGCTGCACTCTTCACAGTGATCTGCAATAATGAAAGCTCCAGCAGTTTATGAAAATATGTAATGAACCCTTTCAATACATTTAAAGTTCACACGATGAGAAACAGCACAATATCTGCTCCAGAAAATAATGCAAGATACTGAAAATACAGCTAAACAGTTTTATTGCATGAAGAAAACAAATGTATTTTTTAAAAGCTATATGCACCTATGTCAGTTGGGATATAGAGTAGACAAAGATTTTACTTTCAGCTTTATAAATTCCAAAGGGACATGTTGTTGAAGGGTTTCTTGTATTGGCATTAGCTTGATTAGAGTCAAATTAGCAGATTTGATTTCCTAGATAAGAAAAATCTACCAGTTCTTAACATTAATGGATGACATTTTTCAGGTTTTATCATAAATGTAGGTTTAATTCAACACCAGCTGAAATCATTGGCAGCATTTCCACTGGAGTAATTTGTTTTAGTACAGACCTCTAATGTTTGACATAATATTAGGGCTTGTTTTAATACCAAATGCATTATTGAATGCAGATGGTTTACAGAATGACAGCAGTCTTAACCAAAAAGGATAGGATATTATCCTTGGAAATAAAACTTACAGAAATTTTTTGATAACTATCTTAAATTATTGGTCTCTTATTTTAAGTTGAAATCTGTAATGGAAACATAACATAAAAACTCTTAAAGTTATGCTTTGGTTAAGAAAACTAGCCATTTCTATATTTGGCATACTGAAGATAACTTAATGTATTTTTAAGCAATTAAGTTTGGGATCAGGACATTTGTATTAATACAGAAGTGGGTTTTGGAGCTTATTTACTGCTCTATCTTCTTGTACAGAGTTATTTTGATGATTGCAGTTATTTCTTCATATTAAAATACTGATGTCCAGCTACAGCAGAATGTTACCTTATGTTTTCCACAGCAAATACTTCAGTAGCCAACATGAGATGTGTGGCATGGATAGATATTTGTGAACGCTATATTCACTTGGAAATCTTTTGTCAACTACACTACATTTGAAGGTTTAGTCAAGCTGGGGGATAATTCCTTCCTATTTGTTCTGTCTGCACAGTTCCTTTCACCTATTTAGTTCTGTCTTTCCATGTACCTGTTAGTGATTGTTACAATCACATATGGCTTCCCATATACAGTAGAATTTTTTCCATCTTTTCATCCTGCCCTGTCACTCCAATCCTGTTTATCAGAAGCAGAATATTTGTTACATTAAGGAGACTTCTTGGATAAACTTCAACTGCCCCTCTGAAAGACACCACACCTCTTGTCACAAAAGCAAACAGCCTCATGTTGATGTGATCTCCACAGAGGAGCATCTGCTAAATCCAAGGCTCCAGCTGATTATGGAAACAGAGCTAGAATGAAGAAGAAAAAGCTCCAAACTTGTGGGCTGGGGAGATGAGAATAAAGATGAAATTCAGCTTTAAAATGACTGCATGTGCAGATTTAGTTTTCTTAACTGACTTTTCTTTGGAGATTTTCCTTATTTCTTCTACGCACATTTCCTAGTGCATAGAATAAATCTTCAATTAAAAACATTCCTTAGTCACACAAAATTAATTTTAATTCTGAGGAATTAGTGGGCAACTCATTTTGTTTCTATACCCTCCCTTATTTTGAAGGGAAAACAAAACAAAACAAAAAGTTTACAATTTTAAGAGCCATTTCTATTTTACTCTAATTGCTGTATTTCATTAGAACTAGCATGAGCCAGGATTAACTATGCTGCAAGAAAATGCATTTGGTAAGTTCTCAGTTCATGCATCCTCCCCTTCACTCTCTCCCTCATTGCTGTGTGTGTTACTGGCCTGGATTCCTCTGCCAATCTCTTTGTTAGCAGTTCTGCAAAATTCTACCACTAATCTAAAGATGTAATTAAAACACTTTATCTTAGCACTTCCCACACAGTGGCAGCTGCAAGGCACAAATGTTGACTGGGCTCCATTTTTTGTGGCCAGAATGAAGACTAGTGGAAAATATTGATAATGTAAACATTCAGCAGATCTTTCAAAAACTTATGACCATCCTTCCTAACAATGCAATATTTGACCTGTCACACGTTTATCCAGGACCTGCATCTAGTCATCAATCTGCAGATATAACACCCCTGGGTAGAGCAGGGATGAGACAGAAATTGTCTTATGATGAAAGAACCTCTAAGTCCTGCTTTAGTTTTACAACATGTACACAACAAAACGTCATCTTTGGGTTGGTAAAGCATTCCCTGACAGGCATTTGTCATGCAGTGTTAGCTCATATTTTTTGAAGGTCTTTTAATTCTAAAGCAGATTTTTTCAAAGCCACAGAAGTAATAGCCAGAGTTTTAAAACTTTTCTGATATCCAGTATTCAGGACATTGAGTGGTCAATTAAACCAGAGTTGGTTTGGGTATGAAACATAACCAATTTTTATAGATAATATTGACTTACTAATTTATTTTTCCATTGTATTTTTTTTGTTGATAGGAAATTATCTAAATCTACCATGTATCACTAATAATTGTATAGGATTTGACAAATGCATACAGTTAATAGGCTTTAAGGACTTGACTGTGTAATAACTGAAATTTCTTGTCATCCAACAGATGTTAACTACAAATTACAAGAAATAAATTTAGTTATGATTAACTATTGTTTGAACTACTTGAACTATTGTAACATTCTCATATCCCTTATTTCTTGAAGCAGTCATATACTTTACAGACTTTTATTAGCAAAAAATACCCAGGCATTTGATCAAAAGGACTACTTGCTGGTATTTTTATGAATGGCATTTCAAAATGCTGAGTTTTTTAAAGGAATACATTTCTACAGGAATAATTTACTGCTTCAGTAGTTTTGGGAAGAGAAATATTAAACCTATTCTGAGCCTTAATGTAATAAAATTTAATAAATGTTTTCAGTTTTGATGAGTATTTTATAAGATTTGGAGTGTGATCTCTACAAGAATATAAATCCTAAGTTCTTCTTTAGTTTAAGATGTAAGCTGCTATTATTTTTTAGTTTAATAATTTTGAAAATTGTGTAGCATGAAAATACTGATAAGCATAGACTTCTATTTAAGGACAAGATTAAAGAAATAATTATAAAAATGTCCATTAAAGACCAGCTCCATTTCCTCTTTGCCAGGTTGCCATGATTTGATTGTCCAATAATTATTTAAATTCAAATGAATGTTTACTCTTGTTCATTATTTGAGTAAGGACAGAGTTCATGTTGTCTCATGGCAGTATCAAACCATTATCAGAGGAGTTAAGAACAGATGGGAAAACACATTTACTTTCTTTGGTTTATAAGGCCTCTGCCCTTACATTTTCTAATTCATTTCTGCTTGGTTCATATATGTTTTCAAAACTCTACACATCATTAAGTTTTATAAAGTATTTTAATATCTGTCACCCTGATTGAAGAAGTGCAGACTTCCCCACAACCGACCTTCATGGCTGAGAAATGACAAGCCAAACATTGACTCCACAGCTGTTTCACCTGAAGGAGTAATCAAAAGGGAGGAATTAAATTTTAATAATTTTAAAAATCGTAATTATTAATTTTTGATTATATACTAAATATACATGCATGGAAAATGATAATGTCTGAAATTCAGGTGCTATTTTGGGAATTCCATCTCCAGATTTCTCTTTGTTATAAAAGATAAGAAAGAGAAAGCAATTTACGTATGTTTGTGAGGTACCCGGCATGCCAGTTCATCTCCCTAATTTGAACAGCAGTGAAAGCACTGCTTGTTTTGTCTCAGGGAGCATCTTTAGGTTTATTTTTGAAACAGTGCAAGATTTATCAATGAAAGGTTTCTCTTTCTGATCGTGTGTAATTTTCTAATTGCTGGTTTTTATACCATCTTCATCAGAATCCCTGCTGGCCTATCATATTATGGCAATACATTAAATTTGTCAGGATTTCTATTTTCCTTACTTGCACATAGTTTCTACTCTGAGAAACATTTTGCATCCAGTAGATGCCCTGACTCTTTTGTTTAAAACTGACAGGCTTTGGGAACAGGGAGGTTTTAGCTGTGATTATATTTGTTCATGCAAGTTAGTATGCCTTTATGTATTTTACTCAATATTAAAAAAAATTATAACTGCCTCTAGTACCTTGTGATAATGCTGTCAAGAAGTGTGCAGATTTTATTTAAAACTTTTTGATTTTTTTTTCTTTCCATTTTTCTTTGTGAAAATTAAAATCTGACAAGGGTGATGCAATAACATTATTTTTCTCTGACTTGTTAAATATCTTGTGTGTAATTATAGATGAGTATTTTGACAGTCTCACTTTAAACTGTCTGGTCCCCTTGTCTGATCAAAAACTGTACCTTTTTCTCCTCTGTGTTCTCTGACTGTTTTGATGTCTCTAAAAAAACCTTGGAACAAGCTCCTGTTGCATAACTCCCTGCTAAGAGGCAATTTCTGCAGGAATGAAATCTGTATTTTCCTCTGTCTGCTGTGTAAGCAGCCTGTCCCCTGGCATTTCATCATCACATCTGTAGTCCAAGTCATGCTCTTGGACGTTTTACAAAGCCACCAAGCACTTCCCAGGAGTTGTGGTCCCTAACTATTCAATGGAAAACAGACTGAGCACAGGAGATACAGAAAGTACTGCCTTAAAATGTTCCTGAACATAGTCAATAGAGCAGTGATGCTGAAAATAGAGATCTGTGTCCAGGTCTCTGTTTTCAGGATGAGGGTTTCAATATTTCTTTCAGGCATTTTTGATGAGTGCTCTACTCTGCTGCTCATTTTGGATCCGTCACTTGTTTTTGCTGCCATAGCTGCTGTCTGTGTGTAGTAGGTGTGCTCTAGGCATTCACAGCTGAGCGCTCCTGGTGGGAAACAAAGATGTGAAAATTCAAGGCTTATCTGGCACATGGATGGGAGCTCAGGCCCAGCAGGATTAGTGCTGATGGCCCAGGGCTATAAACTCAGTGGGACAGCTTTAGGCACCACAAAAAGAGGTTCTTAGCATAAGTTTGATGTCAAGACTGGAAGACTGGAAATGTAATTTCAGACATTCAGTACTTTTGCCCACCTTGCTGTCACCTAAAGAAAAAGCCAGGCTAAATCTGCTGATGCACTCCTAAATATCAGTGATTTTTTTTGGAGGCAACAGAAGCTTTTCTGTTTCTGTTTTCTGCACTCTCACTGTTTGTTTCTATAAACTGGCAGTGTGACCTTTTTTTTTATGAGAGCATTTTGAATATAGCACAACCTTTCATGAGAACATATTCCAAAAGAGGGCTATTTTTAAACAAAATTACATAGGCCCAGTGTGCCCACTCACAGGATAGCTCTTGCCCAGGAAACGTGGAACATTTCCACAGAGATATGACTTGCCATAAAATATTAAATTTCATTTCTTTGTGCGTATTTTCTTTGAAAAGTGTTATTTCTGGTGTGACAGTCCATGAATAAACAGATTTGAACAGCTTTTCTTTGAGATGCTGTTAGCTTTTCATTCTTCAGGTTTTATCAATAGAAAATGTGTTCCCTCTAAGCACGCACAGTACTTGCCCTGCTGTACGCTGCCAGGGTACTGTGGATTAATTTTTGACCATCCCATTGTATTTCTACTTCCAATTTCCCGTGTTCTCCTTCTGTCCAGAGAGTGATAGAGTTGTCCTCAATAAAACATATAAAGACTAAAAGGAGAATGCCTCACCAGAAAATACAAAAATGTACATTCTTTTCATGCTGAGAATGTTTATGGCAAGGAGTCCCTGAGGAACTGTGATGGACAGGCTTTAGTTTGGGACTGGCCTACGATTGTTTTATAGTGCTCAGCCACTGTCTTTACCTGGACTAGGGATATCCTTTGGGTCCAACAGCCCTGCTGTGAACCAAGGTATTAGACAAGATCTGCAGACCTGTGACAGAAATTCTTTGAGATAAGAGATAACACAATATTATCAGTATAGGAACCTAATTATGTTACTGCAAAATCTTAAGATGTTCAGCTTATGGGATATGAAAAATGTGAAAACAGTGATAAAAAATTATTATTTTTCATATCTCCATTTCAAGGCTTTCAGAACTCCCTCCTAGTCTAGAAACACACTGCCAGAACACAAATTCGATTCTAGTCATAAACCTTAATAAAATGGGTAGCTTGTCAGTTTTATTGGATTAGAGATTGGAAAAAGGAATACTTTTAATAGGAAAAATGGATTTTCACTCTGATATGGAATTTACTTCTATCACTATTATGATAACTTTACAAGTCAAATGATTCCCATTTTTCTAGTGGCAAATGCTATCATTATTCCATATTTAATATAGTATTTATAACAGC
The DNA here is from genome assembly GCF_965231275.1 of Zosterops lateralis. Taxonomy (NCBI): domain Eukaryota; kingdom Metazoa; phylum Chordata; class Aves; order Passeriformes; family Zosteropidae; genus Zosterops; species Zosterops lateralis. The sequence continues at coordinate 9,808,511 of NC_139763.1, forward strand.
ATATAAATGTGTTTGAATACCAGCATGCAGGTCCCTGTGCATAAATAAAGAATTACTACAGAATAATCATTCTGTAAGTAAGAATGCTGTTACCATTCCATATTCATGCCACGCCATGTTTCCTGAGTCATGCCACATGGTGGCCTAAGTGTTAGATTGCAGATAAATTCTGTTAAGATGCTGTAAAAGGCACAACAAGCTCCTGTGCTTTTCCTGCAGGTCACCAGAGCCATTCACCGCTCACTTCCTGGCGGGCAGCGATCCTGATTTCCTTGTGATGCCACAAGCTGGAGAACTTCTCCCAGCAGGAACTGTGGGAACCCATATTACAGTGGGATACAAGCCAAGGATGTATGGCAGGAAGCAGACAGCAACGCTGGTCATCGAGGTAAGCCTCACCCAGGGCAGTGCACAAATGCACCTCCAGGGGTGCCAGCAGGGTGAGGAATCCTGCACCAAAGAGCAGCACTGGGACACACCAGTGCATGTGCTGTGGTGGTTTTGCTACTCCTCAGAATGGACAAGAATAAAACTAAATTTGGAGAACTGACTGATTGCAAGCTGGGAAAACATACTGTATTTTACACTGTATTTTATACTCTATTACAGTTTCTACATTATCCTTTTGCCATCAGCACCAGAGGCAGATACTTAATCTTGATACCTTTCCCCCAACTCCACAGACAACATGACTTTCACAGAGAGTCAAAATAAACCTGTTAAGAACTGTTGGAGAATATTAAAGTAATTGCAGATGTGAAGCCTAGGTTATTGATTTTAATTGTATTATACATCTTATATGATCAAAGGCTCCAAGAAGGCAGGTGCCAAACTGTGGAAGAAAGAATTGCAGAGCACAAAGTCAGGAATAGCTCTTTTGAAGCAAAATGCAAAATAAACAAAAATTATTTGCAACCAAGTGGCCTGCCTAAGTGTGAAGGTCAGGAAACATTTGAAGCCATGTATTCCTTCAGCAGTTAAAATGCTCTCAGAAACCAATTTTCAAGTTTTAAGTTATTCTTTAGAAGGAATCTGTTGAAAACACACAGCAGGGGTAAACACCTCACATTCTCTATAAATCATGGTTTGTACTTTCAGTCTATTCACTGCATGCTGGTAGTGTTTTCAGACTACTATATTAGAAGTGAAACAGCAATATTGATTTAAGAGATAAGATGGTCAAAAAGTTGATAAAAAGATGCATGGCAAATCACTATAGTGCTTTATCTCTGTAAGTGACAACTTGTATAACAGTGAATAAGAAATTCAAATCCTGGGAAAAACAAGGTCCTTCAATCCCTCCTACTTGTTTTCTCTTAGTGTATTAGATGTTTGATTAATATAGTCAAATTTTACTGTATTAGATGTTTGATTAATATAATCCTTACATAAACAGCAATGATGTTTATCATGTTTCCATTTAAAAAATAAGATAGCTTGCTGAATATATTCTGTGCTGTTTTGTGTTTACAAAGTGTTGTATGACACAGCTACAGAGCTCAGAAACTTCAGTTTTGGAACTGAACTCCTGTTTTTAGGCATGGCACATACAAATGCACCAACTATGCTTGTCCTTGGCTTAGCTTTCATCACTAACAAGGAGATTTAACCATGAATTTGTCTGGAATGGGACAAACACAAAGATTAAAGTTTCTTATTAGCTTTCTAAGAATTCAGGCAGTAATCCAGAAAATCTTTTTAGGAATTTATCAGTATGGATGGCCTATGTCTAATTGGATTTTTAAGCTACATGCACTCACACCTCAGTCCCTGGTTATGATCTTGGCACACAGCTCTTTACATCTCCACCTTTGCTGCTCTGTGTGGCTGCAGTAAGTCAGTCATTCATACATATTACATATATATATATATATATATATATCAATATATATATATATATATATATATATCAAATCACATCTTCTTGTATCTATTCCTGGATATGTAAAAATGCATCAATGATTTTTGATGCTCATAAGCACATTTTGGACCAATATAACTCCATCACAGTCTGTTTGAGTTGTTTCTAACATTCTTACTCAAATTGCAGAATTACGTGGTTTCAGTAATGTTTTGACGAGTCTGGTGTTCTCTTTGCTCTTTTTGGTAGCTCTTTTTTGTGCTCCAAACTTCCCTCTTTCTGCTCCACACAAGCTTTAATTTCTGCAGTTCTGATGGAAGGCAGAGCATCTGTTGGCTGTGTGTGATTCAGTGCTGTGCTCTCAGCACTGACCCAAAATAAGGTTTGATGACATGTTGGGAATACCTGAGACTCATTTCTGCCTTTTGTGTTTGTTGAAATCATTTTCATTAGTGACCTGAGGGAGACAGACTTAGTTAGATATATTAAATAAAAGCAGTATTAAATCATTCTTATTTGGGGAATAACAATGAAGGTGGTGAAATGCAATTAGTGTTTGACCTAACACTGAAGAACCTTTCTTGCATGTATCTTCTCTAGCCAATATATTGGCTGAGGCTTTGGGCTATTTTTAGAAATGTTGAAGAAGCTTCTTTTCTTTTGCAGTGCCTCTCTTCTGCTGCTGCTGTAATAAAGGATTACAGTGCTCATGCTTTAAAATGTCTTTTGCATTTCCAAGGGTAAAGTCATAGTCCTAAAACTAACATATTTTTATTATTAAATTCTTTGAACAGTGAGTAGCAGATTTGTAATTTTTGTGTATTTCAATGAACAGTGATAATTAAGCTGTAAAGTAGCAGAGATAGTAGTGTAAATTCTTTGGTTTATGTTCATTATTACAATTGTGTTGTAAAGGAAAATGGGAGGTTAGGATTATGGAGAAAGATCCTACAGTCATCTTTTTCTCATTTGTTTTAAACATTAAACCCAAATATTGTAATGTACAATTTTTTTTTGTTTTATTATCCTGCTGAGACGCCGATGCTGAGAAGCTAATCAGCATTAACGTGTATGTAACAGTCTGTCTCTACCAGAACTTGGTGTGTACATTTTATTAACTGAATGTATATATATATAATTGAAATCACGTTGGCTAATTTATATTTCTGCACACAAATCAGATACTTTGTGGGATATGGTATGGATTCTTTCAGACTTAATATTAATGAATACTTACAGTAGATTTTATTAATGGCAGGAAACCTTAATTACTTTGCTGTAGCAGTTAAAGTTCTATAACCATCATTATAACTTCTGTTCTCAGTCAACTCCATATCAAAACAACTGAAGTTAGATAATTACTTAAATAGCTGCTAGGAATCAATTTTGCAGAAGTGACATAGAAAATTACTTTAAAATTTTATGTAGATCAAAGAATGAACTATTACAAAAAGGCAGTAAGGAAAATAATCATGCTCTTCTCTTTGAAAAACCTTGTAGCTTTGAATGAGGACATCACAACCTAATTGAGCTACAGGTAAGAAACAGTGAAATGGTGCTTGAACAGCATTTTTAAGTAGGTATTTTTCCATAATCAAACTTCTAAATTTAGAATTGCCTTCATAAACAGTGCAGTTCTGACTGAAAAAAAAAAATAAAATTACCCCTAATGATAAATAAGTGAAGAGAAAAAAACACTTCTTTACTTCTTAGAAAACCTGTAAAGTGCTGTGAGGACAGAAGGGACTTCTGAGCCACAGTGACATCCCAGAGCTGTGATGTGCCAGAGCTGAGGGACATCAAGGTGCAGCTGGGGCAGGAGTCACAACCAGACACAAGGTGGAACAGCCAGGAGGTTGGGAATCCTTGGCAAAGGGCATATTCCTGTTGTCTTGCAGTTAATTTCCTTTCACTGTGCTGAATTCAGCTGGAGACCAGAGAGATTGCTTTGTAATTCATGTGTGAGACTTCTGAGATATTCTAAAGCAGAAGGCACACACAATAAGTCTTAAATGATAAAATAGGTGTCAGAGTGAAGCAGATTGCAGGTAACATTATCAAGCCCTCCAGAACTCAGGCTTGTGCACCTTTATTACTGAATAATCACTAACTTAGCCTATGGAAGATAGCATATCAAAACCATTTGTCATGCTGTTCTGCAAATAAATGATGCAGTGTGCCAGCCACAGTACCCAGGTGCGGCTTCTCTAAACTTGTCTATGCATATCTTAACAGCAAACAGTACTGTTACATATTCAGCAGCTTGCTGAAACTGCCTTGTTCCTGGTGGATTTCTTAATTACCTTAGTTTGATGTTATTTTAAATTTTATCTCTTGAAAAGAATGAGCAAGGAAAAATGTAACTAACTTACTGGAATAATTGAAATAGTTTCCCATTAAGTAACATCCATGTTGGTGTTGGCTTGAATTTTAGGATTAGAAGCAGAATGCAGAATCAGTACTCAACATTTTTGATTCACAAGCATGAGGAAGGGATACTTTGCTTATTGAGACTTCTGGTTCTGGTAATGGGCAGAAGATGATAATAATGTGGAAACCATTGCTGTAAAAGTGTATTCAGATCATTGTCAGTCCTGGAGGATTTTGATTGTATAATGTCTAAGCAATGTTGTGAAACACCTACTGTTTGAAGTGCAGAAATCAATTAAGTAAATTTTATATCTAGATATGTTCTTTAAGATAAGAAAATTGTTCTTATCCACCTTCTTCATTAGAAATTGGTAAGAGCTTGGATGGGCATTTGTTTCCTTGTGGGAGGTGGGTTTTCTTGCTTTGGGTTTTTTCCCCTTCTTTCTTATTAAACTATCATTGTCTTGATCCATGAGTTTTCTTGCCTTTGCTCTTCCCTTCCACAGTTCATATAAAGGTTTGCTTTACACTAATGGTAATTGGTCATTTTTTTTTTGTTTGTTTATATAACAAAACATTGCAGTGTATAAATTATTTACACTACCTGTAATTGCCTGTGGTTTAACTTTTTAGGAAGTCTTGCAAATTTTATTTTGATTTTTATGAGTTAACAATATTTGGAAGCTAACTAGAATACAATATTCCTTGAAATTCCTGATCCTAGCTCCCAATCCACTTTCCTAACACAGATTGCTTTGGCAGTTATTTATCATGTACATCAGTAGCACTTCCAGCCTTCAGTGAACACCTATGGATAATCTGTGTTTTGCAAATTAATCCTATGAATCATGAGGCATCAGTTAAAATGGGTTGGATACCAAACAAATAGATTTTTATATAAATTATTTGGTGACTGTTACCAGTATTGGCTGAATAATTTGCTTCATGAACATTGCTCAGTCAGCCATCAAAATGACTGAATGACTTACTTGAATAACTTACATTTTTTTAATAAGAAGTGGCAGTGTGTGTCACATTTTTTAATTGTTAAAAACATTTTTCAGAGAGATTTAGCTCAGTAGATGGCCATAACTCCAGTCAGGTGAGCCAAATTGTTATTCTCTTCACATTTTGATTCAGGAATATTGAGGTTTTGAAGAAAGAAAGTCATTCATTTCAACAAGAAATCCTCCCTCAGATTGTCAAGGACATTCAGAATATGATCTGGTCTTCCTTCTTAAATTGTGTGTGAAATAGGCCTAGATATGGATCATAGGGAGCCTGGATTCTTAACTACCTATGCTTGTATCAGATATATCTTCTTAAGAGAGATTCTCTTTTGTAATTCTGTTCTCGTCATAGTACAGATTGCAGCAGATTTGATACCTTCATCTTTAGACTTTGTTACTACCAGGGCTAGTACTGGAATTATACCAAATTTGATAAAATAAACTGCATTGCCTTAAAAATTGGAAGAAGAGCTCCTCTGATTTGGGAAAATTTGGCCTGCTTTTGAGACAACTAAATACTGCTTGTAAATCAAATATTCTATCATAATTCTATGGTCATATGTGGATGACCTTTGAAAGTCTCTCTTCCTCCTCCCACCATTCCAGAAAAGTCTGAAACTGTGATCTGTGTTTTCCTTTTCTGTGACGTGTTTGGCCTGGAAACCCAAAGCAGCAGTTTTGAGGCACTCGCATGAATTTTGAAGATGATAAATTTAGTCTTGTTTTAGTATTTAGTTTTCATATTGCTTAGAAAATTACTGAAGTTAAGCTTTACAAACTTATTAAAAAAAAAATACTTACGGCTTGTGCAACTAACATTGTGCCCATTGGAAATTAAGTATTGAAGTAAAATAGACATTTGTGGTCACTTAAGGTTTACTGAAAATTACTTATATTTAGGTTGCCTTAAAAATTCTGATTTCTGGGTGGTTCTAATGCTAAACAAAGAGCCCCAAGTTATGTTGACTATTACAGAAACTTTTCCATGTGTGTGACACTCGTTTCCTCTTTGGCAGAAAATGCTGAGCTTACATTAGACAATAGTAGGGGTTTTTTTCACTTAATGCATATGTAAATGCACATTTTTTTCTGGATTATTGTCTCCAGTAATCTTGGATGATGGCACATGATTTACAATAGTTGAGCTACCATAGTTTAAGGTAAGGTATTAGGGTGGAGTTACAATGTCTTCTGCTACAGAACACCTGACACAACAACAGAATAGGCAGCTTTATTCAACAAGTCAAGCCATAACCGTTTTTTTCCACTGGACGCACAATCCAGGATATTAATAAAAGGTTATTACTACCCAGAAGTTTGTGTCTATTGTTTGATGCTTATAAGTGTAGTTGAGAGATGGCATAGCCCACCATTTTTGTTTAAATCCCACTATTACTAATGCTATAGACATTTAAGTCACAATGTGTGTGGATTTAATGAACAAAAATTATTTTTTAGCAACTTGCTACTCAGTTGAAATCACTGGCTGAAACACCTTTCAGATCTTTTCTCTGACCTTGAAATAATCTATGAGACTTTCACACAGTGAATATGACCCTGAGGTTAAATTACCTTTAAACTAAACTGCTCATCTGCATTACTAAAGAAAGATAAACTATTTCATTTTGTACTGAAGTTAATAAAATAATGAGCTAACTTTGGAGAGCCGCTTACTTCTCTTAAATGACAGCTTTATCTTTGGACATGATACTGATGCTGGTTCATGTCACACCTGCTTTTTGCTGGCTTTTGCTTTTACCTTTTCAGACAGTAGAGTTACTAATTCATTTCACAGTATTAAATAAGGTTGAGAATAAAGATGAGTTAATCTGCCTGTTTTACAGAGAATAATATTCAATTCAAATGAGATTTTGATTTTTGTAGGATAGTAGTGAAAATTTTGAAAAACTATGCATGCATGGTGAAATATCTACTGAGTTCTCATTTACTAATCTGACTGGAATAAGGTGTGTCATTCAGCAGAGACCAAGTAAAATCAGTGCTGTCAATTTTCAAGTAGAAGTTTCTTTAAAAATACACAGCAAAAAACACCCTCATCTATTCTTTCAACATTGGTGCAGAAAAGTATAATTCAGTTGCCAAAATGCTGGTTAAAACTGCAATTAGAGAGTCATATGATGATGGTATTTAGGAGCTGTAAGTGTATGCAGTATATCTGTGAAATAATGTAAATGCTGTCTAAGTGCACAGCAGAGAACAAAGCCTGAGCCAAAGAGTTTATGGCTTAATGTTCTGAAACTTCTTTTTGTTGAATATCTGCATTATAAATTCAAAACTGCTTGCAATGATACTCCATAAATATAATTTATCACTGAACAGGGTAGTAATTAGAATGGTAGGAAGAAGCATATGTTAACAAAGATAAGCATAATAGATTCAAACTTTTTCAGTGGCAAGTATAAAACTGATGTAACAAAACTTAATAAAGTCAAACAAACATTTTACCATGCTTTTTTGCCTTCTTCTTTATGTTGCTGTAAATATGAGATGACTCCACAGAAAGTTGGAGGTGAAGGTTCACTGTGGCTTTTGTAGTGTTTTACCTAGACCATAATTAAATGGCAGAATGCAATAAATAACAAGACAAATATACACACTGTGCTTTGGAGGTGGTTGGTAGCATTTATGGTGTGTGAAAATCTGTCACAATTTCTGTGGGTGCTGTGGCACCTCTCTACAGCCAAATCTGGCTGGGGAACTGACCTGGCCAGCAGCAGAGCAGGAGCAGAGAGCTCACACTGGAATGAGCCACAAGTCCAGCTGTGTCAGAAGAAACCAGCTGTGACTGTCAGCTGAGGGAAAGACTCATGAAGTTTCAGAGTTGAGTGTGGCACAATTTTCCAGAGCAATTTGAGAGCACATCAGCCTTTCTGACCTTTTGTTTCTCAGAGGAAGAACGGCCCTGGTGTTTAGGTGTGCTGTTTCTATCTACAATTGATTGTTCTAAGGATTAAATTAGTTGTAAATGGGAGATGAATTCCATGAAGTACAACTGCTGTAATGGTAAAACTGTGTGAAACAGCAGAGAAAGGTGACCTATGAGCTGTGTCCCTGGAGTTACACAGCAGGAGAGCACCAAAAACCTGCTCTGGAACCAGCACAGCTGTGATTGCACTGCTGTGTCCTGTGGAAGGGCAGACCTTGGGAATTTGGAAATACCACTCATTTCATGTGACTCCCCTGCTCCGAGACTGCAAATTAAGAGAGTCTGGTATATTCTGTATACTGTGTTCATGCTCTGTGTTCTGTATAAAAGCCAAATTTCAGTTATATGAGTATATTTTAATGGACTTATAAATGCCATATTTTTACTCAGTCTTCCTCTATTAGTTTTATCTCAGAAGGAGAAAAAAAGCCCTAAATGTAAAACCTGGGATTTTTAGTCACTAAGTGTGAGGGAATTAATGACAATTTATGCTTGAAGTGGACCTGCAATGCTTTGTCCTTTTGCACAGTACAAAGGTGGACATAATGACACATCATTTGATATTTTGTAATATCTTTTGGGTTTGTAATATTTTTGTAGTTAGTTTGTAGTTTGGGGTTTTGGGGGGTTTTTTGGGTTTATTAAGAAAAGGAGAATAGAAAACTAAACCCCAGGAATATACATTTTCTAGATGTAA